>NC_092466.1:20870560-22070560 GCF_047495875.1 Pithys albifrons albifrons
AGAATGGTCCCAGGGGCTCCAAGAAGCAGATGTCTAGCAGTACACTTCCTACTAGACACACACATGCACGACTGTGCAGCAGAAGGGAAAACATTTCCCTTTAGATACCTCAGGCACATATCCAAGATACACAAAATCACTCAGTTGCTGGTACCTGCCTGTAGGGAGGCACAGCAGAAACTCAGGATAGCAACTGAGAACTGTTACCCAGAGCTAATGATACACAGCTCCAGTGTGAAGCACTGGCTTATAAACTGGGTGCAAACAGCACAGCAAGGAGCAGAAGTGGGCTTCTGTACCTTGAAATTACATCAGGATACTCCAGAATCAATTTGACACCACCCCTTCTGCTTTTCAACTTCAGCTTCCATGTTACAATGGAGCAGCTCACTCTATCCCAAGCATATATGAAAAATTGAATGTGTATTCTTCCTGAAGCCATCAGTATCTGCTCGAGCCTGACAAGATACTGAAACGACAGTTCCAAGAAACAGAGACTGCTTCATTCATCTCTGTGAGTGGCTCACTTGCCTCCTGATGACAACCTGCTAAATATCTTCACTTAATTAGTCCACTGTTCCTTGAAGCAAATAAGAATGCAGTGTGAAGACTGTGCTAGGACTATCTTTATATAACCTAGTCAAAAGAGACAGTTCATTTTGTTGAAAATAGAGGGATGCCTCAGCTTTTCTTTCCTTTGTCAAGCATGACTCAGATTCAACAGGCCCCAAAAGACACCAAGACAGACAAAAAAATGGAAATCAAAAGGTTTTTCACGGTATCCTCCAGGCCCACAGTGTGACAGAGTGGATGCTGTGGGCTTCTGGTGTGCTTCAGATAAGGGTCTATCTGCATATGGACAGGGAAAAGGTCACAAATTGCACTTAACTGAGGATGCAGGGGGAAATATGCAGTATTAGGAGACTAATATGAACAGTAGTGAGGTCTCCGTCTTGGAAAACTGAGGAACAGAGAATAAAGCACAGCTAGTCTCTCTTGTCAATTTATGTACACCTAAACAGAAAGAAATAAAAGATAAATATAAGAATTTAAAAATCTTTGAAAATAAGTTAAATATGTCAGTACTACAGCCTTATCCAGGACTGGCAAGTATGGCACAAGTGTGCAGTGAAGAGTGTGAGAATAGACAGTAGGATTTGGCATCCACGATGGGAGCTTTATTTAACACAAAAAGAAAGATGGGTTTCCATGGGCCTCAGCAAGACAGAGACGAAAGATGAGCTTCCACTCAATAACAAATTCATTAAATTTCCTTATCAAATGTGCCAAGCCAAGACATATCCCCCAGCTGGGAAAAACTCAGAGCTGCATTTCCTGGAGTGTCACTGTACACTGGTTGAGCAGCAGACAATCACTAAAGCCTGACAAGGGTATATCTGCTGAAAACTAAGGACTGAGTGATCAGAAATCCAATCCTCTCTTTGGCAGCCCTCTGCACTGCCAAAAATGGATGTGAAAGCTGAAGTGTATGGCCCAGACTCATCCCTTGGTAGGTCCATAGAATTTAGCTGCCTTATCAGAAATGGCTTTTGTCCAACATGTCTGTGACAGTCAAAAGTAGGCATGGTCTACAATAAACTTTGGCTTAAACACTGAATGGAGATGATCTAGAGTGCCTATAACTAAAATTAAACATGAAGACTATTATCTGCCAGGGGAAATTTAAGTTGGATATCAGAAAAAAATTCTTTACAGAGAGAGTAATCAGGCATTGGAATGTGCTGCCCAGAGAGGTGGTGGATTCACCATCCCTAGAGATTTTTAAACGCAGATTGGACGTGGCGCTGAGTGCCATGATCTAGTAAATGGACTAGAGTTGGACCAAGGGTTGGACTTGATCTCGGAGGTCTTTTCCAACCCAATCGATTCTATGATTCTATGATCTTCAGTGAGTGCAGAAAAAAGACCTCAGCCAGAAGGAAAGAGGAAAAGTGTTAGGAGAGGTCACTTGCAACCCATCCTTCATGTTCTGGATGGTGGCATTTTTTTAACCACAACACTGGTTCTTTCCAACTCTATGCTACAGCATTACAGACTTCCTTGCTCCCATGTACAGATTCCTTTACATCCTATCACACAAAGAACAGTTCTGTATTTTCCCAGCATATCAAAAGCTAACTTTACAAAGTGGCTATTTTATTTTAAAGAGAGAGCTCCACTAGAACTTTCTCTTTCTATGCAAAATGGCCTATAAAGATAACACAGAAACAATACAGAGATCAGTTTAATTTGCTTTGTAATACAGACATTGTTACATGTACTAAGCTGTGGAGTCTAAGAGAACATCCTGCGCTAGAATAAGATGTGCCTGTCCGAGTGCACAAACCCGCCTGGGTCTGTATCTGGGAAATGCAGAGGGTCCATGTGCACCAAGGGATCCAGGCACCAGGCTTTAAGGTGAGGAAGATGAAAGCAAATGTTGGTAAGCAGCTGGGCAGGGAAGCCCAGTCGTTCCTCCCCTAGGTGCTGCACCTACCTTCCTATTCTATGGTCTCTACGACATATGTTTGTAAATCTGAAGCCTTCAGTCTTCTTTACCCACAGACCTATAGACCATGGTGGTCCCAGATTCCCAGGAAAAAGGACTTTCAACATGTGGTAAGGCAGCAGTTGAAGGTGGTTAAGCTGTTTGTCTTCTCAGTGCTGCAGTAATTTCCCAGCTGATTTCTGAACTCCAGAAGAAAGGACAAGGATGGAGGGGAGGAGGGGAATCAGAGGAAATGATGACTTCATCATTCAACAAGAGTTTTTGAGAAAGCAGGTTATGTTGGGGACCACCAAATGCGACGTCTTTCATTGCCCCACCTCCCACAATGCAAAGGTGCAGTGTTACCTCTTCTCCCACCCCCCCATCTCATCTACCCCCAGACAAAGTATTCCTGAGCTCACCATATAATGCAGTTTTTCATGGCGTGCCTGCTTATCAGGACTCTGAAACTATGTGAGACATGCATGCAGACAATGGGCCTGTCTCTCAGCCACAGAGGGCTCTGAAGGGATCCCTTTCAGCACTCACAGATTGCTCTGTGTTCCCTTAATTGACAGACTCGACCACGTCTGACAGCAGTGGCGTGCAGCTGGTGCAGGCTGCTCTGTCTCAGGTAGGCCACCTTTCAGCAGGGAAATTGCTTTTGATTGGCTTTATTGGAGTAGCTTCTCTTATTCAGCTGGCAAAAGACTCTTGTATTTAATGGCTGACAGTTTAGGACCAAACTCTTTCCCAACAGGTTACCTCATTTCTACCATAGACCTAAATACACCATCTTGAAAAGGACTGGACATCATCCATAACAAACAACTTTATTTGGTCAGAACTGCTAAGGCTCTGAGATATTCTGGAGCCCAGTTTCTTTTATTTCTCAAATTCCCAAGATTTGGTTATGGCCTGAAAAAAACTGAGATCACAAAGCAAGATCAGAAGAGCTGAAAAATGCTAAGAGGAAGTTCTCGACTTTAGTGCACGCTCTGGAGCTTCAGTGTGAGAGTCCAGGCAGAAGGAGGCCTGCAGGAGTTGGTCTACCTTCTCCTAGTAGTTGGTGGAGGACGGACATGAAATTCCACTCAGAGTATTTTCAGCCTCAGATATTTGTGGCACCAGTTATTTACAGAGTGCAAATTATTTTAGTGTGCAAATAAGCATTTCCTGGTGGGGAAAAAAAGAAAAAATAGGGTGCTGAGACTGGGACGCTCTTTAAGCTGGTAACCTGAATCTGGCTATTCTGTCTTTTCCTCCAGCTTCTGGTATGCTAGATGAGGCTATACAGGCTAGGATGTCACATACTTCAGGAGCTGCCAAATGCAGTCCCTAGTTCTTTTCTGCATTGAGGGAGAACTGAATAAGGCTTCAGCTTTATCAGGAGAAAATGTAAAAGTAATCTCCAAAGCCTTTCACCATGTTTCCTTTCCAAAAGTTGTGTTGGCCTTAAGATGTTTTTTTGTCTTAAAAATAAATTTTTAAAGCACTTTGCTTTCCACAGCATTTTATTATAGCACTTCTGCCCAACTTACAGAACAACTTACAGAACCAGGTTCAATCTTTAGGGTTCATTAGTAAAGATCACTTCGAGAACCCATTCAGAAACCTGGGAAAATTGAACTAAACTACTTTGGCACTCAGTGAGCTATGCTTCTCCAGAAATGATTACTCCAATGACCTAACCAACCAGTTCTTCAATGAATGGAGAAAAGAAAGAGAAATGAAAGGAAAAAGCATGAGTTCAACTGTGTCTTTCTCAAAGCACAGCAAGAAGAATCTAAAGCTCTACTCTCAGATTTCCTGGTGCAGGAACAGCCAGTGCAGTGAACAGCTTCCTGCTACCTGCAGTAATACACAATCCAGCACGTCCCTGCCAAGTCTTGGGACTTTGTCCTCTGCTCTCCCAGGTAGTAAGGTGGCACCAAGTTGCAGCTGACACACAGACACCCCAGACTACTTCTCCCACCCATTCCTCCTTCTCTATCCAGTCTTTTCACCACGCATTTCTTCGTAGACACTGTTCTTCTTATCAGTTGCTCTCAATTGCTTTTTCCTCATTTGTGTGACATCTGTGTTTTAACCACAACATGCAACATGCACTCCCCAAAATATATATATTGCCTGATGAAAAGTTCTAAAACAGCTTCTTTCCTTACATACAAGCTTTTGTGTTCTAGGGTTGTAAGGTACAGTATCCACTCCCATAAGATTCTCGGCAATTCCTTTGTTCAGCTTCATATACAATGTTGCAACTACTTAATTTCTCCACAGTTACAACAACATCTGTTTAAATGGAAACAATGTGAATACAGAAAAGGTAAAAACAGGTTAAAGCCCTGGCAGCCTGCATGTAGATCCCTTTCCTCTCTGTCTAATGCAACATGGTTTTCCTGTTCTTCAGGGCTCCATTCTTCCATCTTCTTCTGGGAAACACTTCTCGTTCAGGTATCAAACTACTAGAGAGAGGATTCCCTAGGCCCTGCCTGTTCAAGAGATAGAGCTGCTCCAGAGGAAGGCACAGGTGCTGTTGCAATAGGCTTCACGCTTGAGAGTCTTTTCACACTTTAGCCAGCTGTGCCACCTCTGCTGAAGCCTCTACAAGCAGTTAGCAGAGGGGAGGACTGAGGGAACTGACATCCACCATCAGACACAATGACTGCATGGTTATTGGTCTCACCCTGTCCAGGTCTTGGCCTAGATACCAAAGCCAAAGGGAAGCTTGTTATGTGATCAAAGCACAAAGATAGAGTTGGGGAATCCACACTCCCTTTTAACAATGACATAAGATGCTCTGAAATTGTTCTCAAAAATTCCAGACATTTCCCTGAAAAGTGCAGATCACATTTGCTACAAGACTTAAAAGTTTCTGGTGCTGCCTCTCAGCTTTGTATGGTATTTTGAAACCATGGTGTTTAATCCTTTGCATATTATTGATACAGAGTGAATAGAAATTTCTAGCAGAAGGTCCAGACATTAACCATGGAAAATATCATGGTGTCATGCAAAGCATCATTAGAAGTTGTTCCTTTAAATATTGCCTCTCTGGGCATTTTCTATGTGAAACCAGTGAAATCCTTCTCTCTCTCTTCTGCATACATCTCTATATAATATTATTGCTTCTTATTGCTTGCCAATTTCACAGAATATTCTGAGTTGGAAGGGACCCACAAGGATCATCAAGTCCAACTCTTAAACGAGTGATCCACACAGGGATTGAACTCACAACCTCGGTGTTATCAGCACTATGGTCTAACCAACTGAGCTCATCTTAGGGTCATTTTTAATATATTGGTCTGTACTTTCCTTTGTTTAATGTTATCTGAAGTGGTCACTTGAACAGAAGGTGAAATGAAATCACAGGAAGGTATTTTTCACAGAAGACTGTCTTGTAGGGTTTCCTAAAGATGCTCAGAAACTGAACTAATTTGTTCCCTGAAGTCTGATTTTCTCTCCAAGGAAAGATCTGCTGCATGCCACCTCTAGCATGTTGTGTTCCTAGAAGCTCTAATATACTAGTTGCCAGATGAAAAATCTGACCTTTAAGGTAGGTAAGTCTTTTAACTTAGGAACAAATCACTATGACTGAGATCCTCTTGTCTGAAGGCAACGCCAATTACGCTGTATATATAATGCTGACAGGGCAGCCTACAGGCTCTATTGCACACTGTAGAAGCACAGGGTAAATGGTAGGTGTCCCACACGGGGTGCACCCAAACCTCCGGGGAACTCAGCTCTGTGCACTACAGAGAGAAGGACACAGAGTTTCTGCTAGGCATAAAGTCTTGAATCTAAAGTTCGTTTTTTTCAAGTAAAATAAAATTTAGACTTTTTGATACATGGGCTAGAACAGACAACAGAGGCACACCTGAACTGTCACAGACATTACCCTGATACTTAACATCACCCCTTTGGCAACCACAGGCTTATATTGATTTATAACCCAGTGATCTTTCCTGGGGTTTATAACATTCTTTCAGTACATGACAACACATGCCATCAGGTTCAGCAAGGATCCTTTCTCTAGGGCTATTGGGACAAACTAGAAAAGAGTGGTCAGAAAAGCACAGAGAAATATACAACAGTGGCACAAATTCCCATTGAAGTGGGATCTATCTGCAAGGCTTTTTTTCTCCATATGAAAGCTCTTCACTGGGAAAGTCTCCAAGCCAAAAGAAAGAGGTCCAGGGGGAGGGAAGAGTAAAAGGCCCAGAGGGCAAGCAGCAAAAAAAGTTTCTGACTCTGCCAGGTGACACCTGGATAAATAGAAAACACTGTCATCCCCTGATGCTACCTGGGCTAGGCAGGAGACCAACCACTAAGGGTCTGAAAAGCCTTCAGGTTACTGTGCTGGCAAGTCCAACCTTTTCATCATGACCACTCCAGTGGGAGTCTGGAGCAACTATGCAAATTACTTGACATTTCAAGTAACTGTGCTTGTAGCCTGATGTAAGGTTTTCCTAAGCTCCCAGTGCTGGCTAGCCCAGGCAAGGGCAGGAAGTCCAAGGGACACAGCTCATGAAGCAGAGGCTCTGGGCCTCTCCCAGTCACTGGAGGCAGAGAAAGAGAAATCCTATGAAGAAGCACAGGGGGTGGCAGGGAAGAGAGATGTTCCAGGGCTATATGTAATGACTGCCATGGGGCAAAGCACATAGCCAGGGCTCTCAAGCAACCCTTATGAGGTAACGTCAGTAATTTTCACTGGTGGGGGAGGTGAGGAAGACAGCTAGGAGAGTAACTCAGCTGCAGCAAAGCCACACAAAGTTGGTCTGTTCGGCTGCCTTTGTGGCACTGTTGTATTTATTGAAGGCAGCAGCAGTTTGTTCTGTCCTTTCAGTTACTGTACGGGACCCGATCAGGGTGCAGATGGGACTACAAAGCAGCCCTTGTTATCAGTAATGTGACTCACATGTCAGGCTCTTATTTGCTGTCAGTGGCTTTATTAAAGTCTACAGTTTCAGACCCTAGACCCTTGCCTATTGTATCCTCTGGCCCCAGAGATTCTCTTAGGGAGTGCTCACAATTACCAGTTCTCTCACAAGAGCACACAAACACACTGAGCTGGCATAGCAACTGCGCACTCAGGGGTGATGCCCAGGCTAAAGCCAAGCTGGGGCGCTTCTCATCTCTAAAACTAATACATGTACAGAAATGGACAGGACAGAGAAGTGGCCATGTCTGGCACAGGATCACTCCCTGTAAGACCATCTGGTAACATACGCGTTCATTTACATACATTTACTCATATGTTCTGCACTTGGAAATATACTAATACACTCATGCTCACATGTGCATTCATGTCTATGTTCTCTCCTATGGTAACATCCACATTCACATACACGCTTCAGTCACATCCTTGTGCACCAGCACAGATACTCAGATGGGCCAAACGTTTGCACATTGCACACCACACACAGTCACATCCACGAGTCCCCCCACAGGTACCCACAGCCCTGAGTGTTACACGGGCAGGTGCACTTACTCTGACCACTGCATTCTCACACCCAGATACACACAGATGACAGATAATAGTCTCAGCTTGATATATATATTCCACAGACTCAGTGGACACTAGTGTGGCTGCACAGTCACTGCTACACCCAGAAGAGAATTTCCACAAGGGCACTCCCATCCCTTCACTCAAAACTGCTTCAAGTAGAACGAAATTCCCATTTCAGATAGCTGAAGTTAAAGACATGTTTCCTAGGGAAGTATTCCTGTAAAGGCTCAGGCTCTGACCTCTACTTAAATAAAGAACAATTTCTCTGACTTTACTAGACATTAGTGTTGCTGAGAACAGAATCCTCCCTCCCTTCTGACATGAAATGACTTACTCTTCAACATCATGGTTCTTCCTCACTACCAAAGGATTTTCTTTCTAACTTTAAACTAAAAATCAGGATACTTACCACCAGCCCTGCTACAGTGCACAAAGTCTGACCCCCTGACTCAGACAATTACAGAAAGAATCATGAAACAAGCTATCAAGACTACTAAAAACTGCAAGAATAAGAACAGAGCAAAGCACGACATAAGCAGCCAAGAAAACAGAAATCTTGCATAAAGAGAAAAAAACACAACTAACCAAAAAAAACCAAACCAAAACTGCACAAATTTGAGAATGAGAATGCAAATACTATGATAACAAAGGAGGACTGGCTAGGACATCCTGGGGTGTCAGTGAGAATCCTTCCCCAGACTTCTGTATTCGATTGGACCCAATGTCTCACTGTTTCTGTTTAAGGGTCACTTCAACAGCAATGAAATAACCATAACAGATACATATGCTATGCACCCCAAGTCAGAAAAGTCATATTAGCCCAAGCTTATTCTCATTTCTCTTTAAAAAGAACTTATATCTATGCTTAGCAATAAGAGCAAGCTAACTTCAATGAGAACCGAGTTCATGATTCCCTGCATAAGGCCCCATATTATAAAATGGCCATGAGAAATGCATTTTTCTCTAGGTCACAGAACAGTCCTACTGAGCCTCTTTGAGTGACTTAAGCACAAAACCAGTGTCCATTCTAAACAAGCCACAATTTCACATAACCACGATAAAACTCATGGGCTATGATTTGCAATGGCAAACCTGACCATCTGTGGGCTTTACAGATCTTGGACACTGCACAGGGATTGTGATGTTGGAGCACTGGACTCTTCACACTCCAGCACAAACCACGTTAGCCAGCCACTTAGGTAGCTCTGAATGATCTATTATCTTTGGTACCTTTTATTCCCTGCTGTTAAAATTCTGTAGTGTTTGTGTACTGGTGTGTGCTGATACAAATGGCATTTTTTTCTACCCAAGGAAAGGTGAATTTGAATGACCGGGTGATGTCAGAAACCTTTTAGACATGAATGAAAGCTATCATTTTAAAATTTGCCCATACATATTGCAATTGTCATTACTGTTGCAACTTTAATCTCACAAGAGAAATCCTTTTACTGCAGAATTCACATACTGTATTTCAAACCAAAATACCCTGTATTTACAACTCTGGAAATGGATATGAAGAAAACAAGTCCAGAAGAACAGATATATTGATTTGTAAGGGCTCTGGATCCACACAGATTTATTTCTGCAATTTATTTTATATGTCTAGGCAATTATTCTGAAATCAAACTAAACACATTAAAGAAAAAAAAATCTTTTCAGGATTGAAGGCAATAAATATACACCAGGTACCTGATATTTCAGAAAAGGTCTGTTTCTTAAAGAATCCAAGTCTGAGTTTCTAAGCAATACAAATCTTGTTCCAGAAATAAACCCCGAAAAGGGAATATAGAGAAAACAGAACTGTAGTAAAATACAAGATAAACCACCTTAAGGTGCTACAAGCCTGTTTATTGCTGTTTCATATCATGTGGAGCAAACTACACAGATTGCGCTATTATGAAATACAAAGATACTTTAAATCACCTAACTAACTACGGAAATACATCTATATATTTGACTCATATATATATACCTATTCGATTTCATTACAACAATACAAAGGCTGGTATTTCTGTTTCTTTCTGGAATTCTCCATGCTTCAAAACAACCCTACTTGTCACAGGGCAAGCTGTATGGGAGTGTGTCTGGACCAGTAGGAATGGCTCTGTGTTTGTATCAGCATTAATGAAACTGCTTTTAAAAAGTTTTTGAAAGGAAACCAAGGCTGGCAATAAGTGAAAAATATTGAAGTCTACAGTGGTACAATTGCACTGTTTCTATTAGAGGATTTCAAAGTGCTTTACAAGTTATTATTGTTCTGCTGTTGTTGCATTAGATGTTAGCCCCAGTGAATTTAATCAGAAAACAGTATCTCCCCAAGCTGGGCTTAACAAGAATGCTTCCCCCACACTCTATACCCTAGCCAGAGGTTATAATCTGATCATGCTAGAAAGCAGCTTAAAAACTGTAGTATATTTAAACATAAAGATCCTGAGATGCTGCATGTTTGCTTCCTTACTCGTTTGCTTTTATCCTCAACCAAATAGTCAATTACATACTTCTATGTAAAAGCCTTTTAAGATCACTACTTGGTTGACTTTCATAATAGTTTGGCTGCAGATCATATTCAGGTCATACCAAATTATAGGAGGAGCTAAAAACGAAACATGAAGGCAGAGCCTCTAGATGATCCAAGACATTGATATAACTATGCAGTCCACATAACCACCAAGTTTTATAGCCATCATGTCTCTGACCTGGAAACTTGCCGTGCCTTTCTGCAATGTTACTGCACAGTTGACCTTCCCAGCCTACATGTTAGAACAGCTGCCCTCCCTTCATCCCTCTCCACTGTGTTTTCTTTCTTTAACACAGCAATCAGAAGCTACTTGTCTTCCCTCTCGAGGACTTCACTGCTACCTATACTCAACATCTTTTATTTTAGGCAAGAAAACAGAGCCCTACCTCTTACCCACTCTACTCCCATACCTACTGTTAGTTGCTGGATCTCCAAATCAGTGTCCTTGTGTGCTCCCAGATTTGCCCTTTATGAAGGAATACAGCTCCTTACAGATGCCCTTAGATCATTTAATCAGTGTCTACCAGAAGTCCATCTGCAAGCTTCTTTATAATGATATTTTCAAAAAACCATCCCATTTGTTCATGGCTACTTCAGACAATCTCCATACTTTGCCCTAGCCATATCTTATTACCTGTTGTCTTTTATCTTAAAGTTCCTCTCTGCATCTACAGAGCAAAGACTGCCTTTTCTTCCCTGTTTTCAGGAGCTATTCAAGCAAAACATTGAGAGTTTATGGAATCACCTTGGAAATAAGGAGAATGCTACTGCTGGTTTCTGACTCTGCTCTTTCACTTGGTAGCCTTTGCTTCCCTCTCGAGTAATGGAACTGCTTACCTCCAGGAGCATCCATCATACGTGTAAAGTGTTATGAATTAAAGATCAGGTCCCACGGGTCTGATCCAGTTTATACTCAAGCAAAATTCCCTCTACCATCAGAGAACACTGCAGTGTGTGATTTAATCCCAACAATCACACACAGATTATTATTCCAGAGAACGAGGCTGCCTATTTGGATTCTTATACCTCCACTGTCATCGTGCAGTCAGACCAGATCAGCAGACTACAGATGATACAAAAGTACAAAGTCCCTTTGAGTAACTATCTGACCACCTCTGGCAGTAAATGGGCAAAACACCAAAGGCCATCACCCTGTTACAGCCTCTACTAAAAAGCTTCATCATCTAGCTCAGGACTTAAAAGATCCAAGTAAGAGCCAAAAGATCCACTGGCAGCTGACAACACATCGTCAGTATGGCATTGTATCAGCTGCATTAAACTATGTTTGTGGAAGTGCAAGAACCGCAGGATATTGAAGTGACTGGGAAAATGTAACAGCATTTCCCCTAATTTCAGGCACATGGCCCAATCCTGTAGATATTTCGCCTTAAGGTTTTTTATCTACTGAGATGGGTTAGAACTGTGCTGGCTCTCTCTTCAACTTTCTATCTGCTGGCTCTGCTTGCTAGATAAATAGCTATACTCATATAGAAAAACCTGCACTAATAAAAATGTAGACAGCCAGAAATCTGCTGCCAACAAGCAAAATATCCCATATTTCAGTGCTCTGCCATGGGAGAGTCATATCTCATTGAACAAATATTCATTCCCAAACATTGTGCTAATGCATAAAAGTCTCCAAAATATCTTGGAAAAATTATGGAAAAACAAGGCAGTTTGAGCTTCAGTTTCTCTCTGCTTTGTTTTGCCTCTCTCCTCTTTCCTACCCATACAGTCAAGACCATTTGAAGAGATTATTTTAGATTTTTCCGTGGGCTTCTGTTCTTTAACTCTTCCCTCTCTACAGATAGGTTGAGTGGATCAGTATTTTGACCTGGTGTTTTGTTGGGGGTTTTTTATTTATTCATTTTGGGATTTTTTGTTGGTTGTTGGGTTTGGTGTTTTTTGGTTTGGGGTTTGGTTTTTTTTTTGGTTTTTTTTTGTTTTGTTTTGGTTTTTTTGCCAAGTTTAATCAGAAGCAGAAGCACTGGCTTCTCTGATGTCAATTATAATCATATGGCCAGGTCATAATCTTCTGTCTTAGACTGCTAAAGCTTTAAAAGCATGGAATCATCTTTTGTTTTTTTCTGTGTTTGTATATTGCCTAGAACAGCAATGCCTTCACAGGTAATGTGGATCTTCAGCATTCCAGCAATACAAATATATAGTAAGTGATGCTTGCAGCACTGAATGGGTGGTTTCCCTGATTTAAATCATCAAAATCAGAAATTTTTTCCCAAGTCATGCTTGGACTTAAAGCTCTCTGGGACTGTGTTTTGTGACTGCAAGGCTCTTAAGCACATGGACATCCCCCAGTATAAATTAATACATGGAAACAAGTAAACTCCCGGATTGTGAAGGATCAGGAGGCCACCTCTGTCAAATTAATGATAAAGTCGTGCCCTTACATAATTTTTATAGCTTGGGACAAGCAAAAAGTTTTCTTTAGAATGACTAAGTTACAAGGCAACTATATTCCTAAATTCCTTTTCTGATTTATAACAAATAGATAATACTTTTCTGCTTGCTCACTAAAACATTTGTGTAATTCTATTGCAAACCCAAGCAACTTCCATCTTCTAGGCCAGCAGAGGCTACATTTCTGAATAAAAATCTCTCAGTATTTACTGATGACAAAGTCATATATTTGCATTTGTTCTCATAATTCAGGATGACTGTGTGCTTTGAGATCCTTCAGAATGACAGGACCTACACTGGTAATGCAATTAGTTATTATTTCCTATCTGGAAAGCATGAGCAAATACTGGAAGTAAAACATTTCTTAAAAAGCAACTGTTATTCTTTCACTTTCAAATCTCATGCTCCTGGCTGCATAGAGCTTTGGTAGGTGTTACCATGGTAAATAAAAAATGAAAAAAGAAAAAAATATATGAACAGAACCACTTGGTATGTAACAGAAGATAAAAGATGGAAACACTGACACGAATAGAAAAGGACACACACTGTTTATCTGTACCTCCCTCAGCTTCTCACTGGGCCCCTAAAGAGCTCAAGCTTTGCCTGAACATGGCAGACAGGGACCACTGTGTAACAGTCTCTCTGGAAACAGTCCCCATCTTATCCCAGCCTGTGTATGCAGCTGACACTGAGATATTTTGGGCAGCATTAAGAAGGTTGAGTCTAGCTTCTGTAGCTATCTGTGTATAGCAAATAGATACCAATCTTAGATACATTACAAGTAATAATGAAAATATCATTGCTGGGAAAGAATCAAAAACTTCCTTTTCATAATTCAGTTTTTCTAGTTGGAGTTAAGGATGAAAATCAAGTTCTCTTCCAGTTCCAAACATAATTCCACTAAGAAACACGTTTCACATCAACAAACGCTAATAGAAAATGTTCCCCACTGCTCACATGGAAGTGTTATGCAGATGAAACATGTTTCCTGCCAATAACGACGAGTTACCTACAGTTAAAACAGCAGCTAATCAGCTTTACTCACCATTAACGTGAAATGAACATGGTGCTAAGTCTACAAAATGTTGGATCAAAACCGCCATGGTGGTAAGTTGGCTACACCAAATGAGAGGTGGTCCTTAGCATGTTCTCTCAGCACTGCATAAGCACAAGTCTTTGAAGACTGTTTTGTTACACTAAGGCATCAACACTGGAAGATGCTTATTTGTAGTATGAGGCAGGAAAAGAGTTATCTGTGGTTTTCCCTTGCTTTCCTGCATTTCCTTTCCCTTTACCTTCAAGTAGCATCAGAAGCCCACAGGGTTGCCCTACCCAAAATCTGTTGGTGACCAACAGCCTCTCCCACTCAAGCCTGACTGCCTACTTGAAAATGAAATGGAAGTCATTTCATTCAAAAGTGAACAAGCAAATTAATGTTCAGTTTCTTAATTCAACATTTTGGTCCAAAATTCATGTACATCAGGTGGCATTTTGCCAAAAACGATGACATTTAATCTCAAAATTTAACAGTAGGAGTCCTGTGCAAAATCTAATTCCAGTGCCCCAAGTTCCGTGCTATGGCCATTCATGTCACCAATGGAATCAGCAGCACTGGAATAGGTCATGATCTGACATGTCAATGCCACTATATTTGATATTGAATTAAAAATAGGGAGATTTGCAGTTGCTCCTTCAGCTCCTCCAAGCACCATGACTCCCCACCTTGTTCTCCAGCTGCTGTTTCCACGTGCTAGCTCACACCCTTTGGCCTGAATAAAACATACACAAGCCTAGGAGAGGAATGGGATACAGACAACAGTACATATTGTTTACAGACCATTCTCAATTTTACTCAGCAAGGCTCTACACACATTTTTTTATAAAAGCACAAGGATCCTTTAAGCCTCCAAGCAGCATTATGTACTTTCTCTGGTAATGATCGATATGTACCAGACCAGAACTATCAACTAGCATAAATCAGCATCAGCTCCCCTTGAATACACAGAAATTAGATTATTTATTCACCACTCAAGGTGTGAAATCACTCACTTTTGGAAAACTGAATTTCCAGCTCTCTGTACTCAAATCATTGAATACACAGATTATCCACACCAGAGTCACTCAGACAGCTTGGGTTAAGTAGGGTCATATCTCAGGTGCAAGACTCTCCCTTGACCATGCAAACACAGCGCTCTGGTGTCAGCAGACGCAAATGTCTTATTCCTAATTTTGAAGTAAGGGAAAAGTGTTTGGTCTGTAGCAAAGGCTGGCGTTTTTGTCAGAAACAATATTAAAGAGCTGGACAGAGAGCTGGATATGTGCTGAATTCTGCAAAATAAAATAAGGCTAGACCAAGTGGATTCACATTGTCTGGTGGCAATGAGAGTATAAAGTATAATGCTTCTATGTTTGGGATTTTGAGTTACAATTAGGGACAGCAGGATCTGAAGAACCAAATTGATTACTGACCTCTGTCAGACCTGTAGAGGAAAGCCAAGGTCTGATACCACCAGATGAGAATGCCAAATTCTGGGTTTCTAAGCTGCCATCAAAAGTAGGATTAGAGTTGGGGATAGAGTCTGGAACAAGAGAGATTAGAAGAGCAAATTAATTGTCTAAATTTTTAAGACTCACAAAAGTGGATGAAAGTCAGTGTTGTTACAGTCAAATATTTATTCTTTATTTTTCAAATGATGGCAAGTGTCTGGGCAGAGGTCAGAGCAGGGTTAGGATTACAATTAGGCTCTAGCTTAGAATTCCAGAAATGAGGCTCTGCTGAACAACTTTTGGTGCTCAATTCTGCCAAACCTGCTCAGGGATAAGTAGATTAAAATGTATCATTTTTAATTGTCAGACAGAATGGGGTTACTGAGCCAGAATAGCATCATTGCTTGAGGTAAGATAAGTGGCAAAATCAGTATCAGCATATTTAAGCATCTTCTGATTAACTTTTGGACATAACTGAATTTTTGGGCCATCATTTGTGCCAGGAATAAACTGAGGACTAAAACGAAGATTTAACTTAGAGTTCTGTGCAGTCAGGTTTACTGATGAATTCTGTCCAGCCTGGAGCAGGATTGCAGCCTGCATCGGTGCATTTGAATTTTTCATAGTTAATGTTCAGAGATCAACAAGTTCTTTAGCCATAAATGATACTGCAAGTAGCTGACACAGGGCTTGGGACAAGAGGCTCTGCAGCACCATTGCACAACCCTCACAGCTCCTCAGTGGTAAGATAAAAGTCTGATAAGCTTCAAAGGCATGTTTAATTTCTGGGTAGCTTTATGTCCCTGTGTTGCAATGATCAGTAAGGTTATGGTTTGGCTTAGCTGCAGGATTCATCTTGGGTTTGGTTTTTGTACTTATTTTTCTGGTCCTTGAAGAAAAGTTAAAGGTAGCTGTCAGAATGTTTAAATATGTTATGCTAAATTATTAGAAAGTCATGACTCTGGACAACCCTAGGGTTATAGATGGCATGAGGGTTTAGATCTGGAGTTGAAGGCCATGGAAAGACAAGTTTATTGCTACATTTTACTAGATTCATAGATAAAAAAGAAGAGCCAATATCAATAAATTCATACACCTCATCCCTAAATTTCAGACAGAACTGAAATTCCACATTATCATAAAATCTTTCAGGATGGAAAAGACCTTTCAGATCATCAAGTCCTGCCTACTCTATCAGACACGAGTGTTTGGAAAAGCTTCAGAAGACAACTTTGGATAGGCAGGTGTGCAAAACAAGCCTTGTGACACAAACATCAGGGGTGTACTGCTTCAGTATGTGTAGCCTGGGGAAGTAAAAATGAGTGGTGACGTCAGAAGATTTGACTAAGCTTAATTTCCAAGCCACACAGGCTATGAAAAACACTACAGTAGGTTTCATATGGATTACTGTTTGGGATAGGATGCTCAGCACTGCACAGGAAAATACTAAATTCTGCCTTGTCTGCTGCAGCAATTTCACAGTGAAATATGAAAACCTGCCTTCAAAAACAACACTAAACCAACAAACAGCAAAAAACAAACCCTGCCGTTTTCTGTTCCCAGTGCCAATCATTTTGTTGTATTTGCCAAAATTTCTACCATTTTCTTTGGTGATGCATTTCTGCTTATCCATTTCATATCAACCTTAGCAATCACTCCACAAAATCACTTCTCTTTAAAACATAAATATACGTTCATGCTTCTGTATTCCCTTCTTGAGTGTACAATTGTTGCATGTGACACTTTGTGAAGGTCTTGTGAAGGTTTCACATATTTCACTGTGATGAGGCATTAGAGGACAGATCTATGCAGGGATCAATAACAGTCTGGCTTACTGCTAGTGTAAACCTTGTCTTGCTGAGACATAGAACTCATTTTTGTCTCGCACCCTTAAGCTTTGTTGGTTTTCAGGTTAGGCTTTTCTTCCTGAGCGACTTGCCCGTGACGCGGTACGTAACGGGACCGCGAGTTAGCGCGGGTTTGGGGTCTGGGCTGAGCCGGCGCCGGGTTGACCGTACCTGGCTGTGGGCGGGCAGCGGGCTGCGTTCCTTGGAGCGGACAGCGTGCCCACGGGCCGCACTGCGCGGCTCCCTCCATCCCCCGTCCCTCCCTCGCTCCGGGATCCCGGCGGACCCGCCGCAAAACGCGGGCTGCAGCGCCCCCTGCTGGCCCCGCCGACCGGACCCGCCCCCGGCCGGGACAGCGCCGCTCTCCGCGGGGCAGCCCTGCTCTAAGGGGGACCGGGTGCCCCACACTGCCTCCATTCCCCCTCCCCACCCGCCCCCACCGCCCTCGCAGTGCTAAAACAGCAAGTTTGCATGCAAAACCCCACCTGGTCCCATTTCACCAGATGCACATTCATTTCTATTCCTTTTCATTCTTCACAGAACATGTTATAATCTTTGATCATCATTTGTTTAAATTGTATAAGTAATCTGCCCGGTTTTAATAGGATTTTTCTATGAATCGGCAACAAACCATGAAATGTGATATTTTCACCATGACCGACCCAGGAAATTAGTCAACTTTGTCCTTGATTTACATGGGACCTGGCCAACTCCTCACACATCACAGTGGCAGCAGCTCACTGCCTGCTCCTCCTACATTTCATATTTCCATTCTTTCTTTCTTTCCTTCCTCTTTATAAGCAGGGTTATAAATACCACAGATGCCCAGATTTGCCACCCATAAACAGAGCCTGAATTCAGCAATGTTTCCATGGATGCCCAAATTAATGAGCAATGCCCCACAAAACAGAGATTGGAGAAGAGCACCAGAGATTATTATTATAAACAATACATGTGGGAGATTCTTGCTTTCAACCTCTGATTCTGATCCTTTTGAGGGAAATAACACCATTTCTTCAAGTTTTATGCAGCCAGTATAAAAACAGCAGCCTTCCTCAAAGAAAGCTAAAATTCCCCATTACAATAATTCATTCAAGGAGCTGGGGTTTACAGGAAAAAACAATTATTGTAGTACTCAAAATAAAATGACTTGACATTGTTGAACTGCTTTAGGGGCAGTGTCTGTTTGAGCCAATCCTTCCGTCTGTCCATCCATCCCTCTGACTGTTTTGCTTTATTTTAAATAATGTCCAGTTTCTATCCTAGTCTACATGAAAATCACTTTCATTTCATCCTAATTTCAGAGTCTGTATTTGTTTCTTCATTCCATTATTTGACAGTGTATGCACATACGAGCTTTTAATAGAAAGTGAAGCTGCAAGGAAGTAATTTGGCATAAAAACTGTAATGCAAAAACACTCAACATAATCTCTGCTTGGGTGGCAAGTTCCTCAGTTTGGGCACACAAGTTCCATCCACCCCATGAGGACAGATTTCCTGTTCCCATGCAGTTCTGTTCTTCTGGAGATTATGGCTGTATGGAGAACCATGATCTTCTGAAACGCTCAAGGCTCGTGAGCTACTTTCCCTTTCCAGAGATTGTGAAGACACTGAAAGGCAGTGTCTGCAAACACAATCTGCAAGAGTCCACTGGTAGCTATTTAAATAGGTGAGAGAAAGAAGAAAGCAGTTCTTACTGCATCCCCAAGGCAGCCACGGAACAGACAGCACATCTATATTGAGAGAACATGGGGACACATTGCCACTCAGGCTCAATACTGCTCAGCCTCTGCGATCCCACCCCAACAGGCATCCTGTGTGAACGGGCAAATGCTGAGAATGTCACCAGCTGCAACAGGTAAATATGATCACATTACAGAACGTACTACGGTTATATTCAAAGTCTTATCCCATCTATCCACACAGGCACAGTCCCCATGGGCATGTTCCCACACAGCATTTGTTCTGGATTCCCCAGTGCAGTGTCTAAGCCATTATGGCAGCTGTATCTGTGGTCTGGTAAATAGCTCATACAGCACTGGGGGAGTCAGGGTTCTGGGCCACACTTTGTTCCTAAACCACCTTCTGGCACCAAATCATCCATTTCCCCCCACTGTCTATTTCAGGTTTAAATCTCTTGCAGACAGGAGCTGTCTCTCACTGCATGTGTATTTGTTACACAGCAGGGTAAAGACTGTCCATCAGCTGGCTCTTGGGGTGCTTCTCTTATTCCTGAGCTTTTCTCATCTCACCCAAAAAAGCTACCATACTCCACATCAAACCACACCAAGATAGCTGCTGCCCCTTTCTTCCCAAGTTCAGCCTTGGCTCCTCAGGGCAACTAGATTCTCTGTCCTGGAGGCATTTATGCCAGACTTTCCAATCCAGGCCTCCCTGCCCCCACATCCCGTGCACTCCCCTGTACATCACCCCTCTCCACTCCCTGGCCTGTGAACAGCCCCTAAGGTTAGGTTTTATATTTCTTACTCACTGGCCCCTCCACTCCCACCAAGTCAAACTTCAACCAAACAAAAAAGAAAACAGAGGGAGAGAAAGGAAGAAAGAAAGGCCCCAAGAGGCTCCCGGTCGTTCCAATCAGGTCACTGTTTCCATACCAATTAGGACAGATGCAAAGCACATTATTAAAAATAGGTCTGCAGACCCATCTATGTTGATTATTGTCCTCCGTTTCCGTCCCCAGCCAACTCCGTTAATTAATAAAGAAACTGCCAGAGAAGGAGGGGGAGAAAGGGTGGCAGGGATTCCCCTGACTGGAGCCTCCTGTTCAGAGAGTTCAAGAGAGAAATTGGACACTTGAGCCTCTCTGCCATTTTCCATTGTGTGTTTTTCCTAATGAACGGTTTAGTGATGCAGGGCTGGAAGTCAGCTTTACCCCACCCCCACTAACTACCATCCATCATTAAGTGACCCAGTAAAAGGTATTTGGTACTTAACCCTCTCTAGAAGTCAGATTGTTGTATGGCTGGCTTTTCCCTCTCCAACCACCCCTTTGCTCCTCATCAGTTTGTCTGCCTTTGAAAACATCTCTGCACTTTTTGGAGGGGACTGTTCTTCCTCAGAGGAACAGTGGAAAGAAATAGCGGTAGCCACCCCATTGCCAGCCTTTGTACAGAAGAGGAAGTACCTGTGTTGGAAAACCAGGGATGAGATCCTGGCTTTGTTGACATTGTCGAGACCAGGATTTCGCTCTCACAACTGTAAAACCACCTGTCTCTGAGAGGGCAAAGAAGTTGATGGAGAGGTGGCTCTGTAGTCTGTGCAAGGGATATTGCTGATCAATATACACGTTGGTGATTTGCAAGAGGAGAAAGAATACACAGTCAGTAAAAGTTAAGGAGGGCTGAGAGAAACACAAGTGATAGATAATACTTGCAACAGAGAGCACGCTTGTCTCCTTCCAATTCTGCTAGCCCTGCAGGACTCTTCTCCAGCCAAAACTAATTTATCTTCATAACCCTTCCTCAAAAAGCAGGACAGTGTTATTAGTGCCATTTTGACAGTAGGGAAACTGAGTCAAGGACAAACTAACCTGACCAAATCATTAAATGAGTCAGAGCTAAAAATGGAACTGTGTAGTCCAAGGTTTCTCAGCCAGTGTGCCTTTGCTTTAGAGTGGAAGTTAGGGGGAGGCAGAGAGGTTAAATGAACCATTATCATAATTAGACTTGATGAAAGCAAATCTGGGGTTTGGCCCAAGATGGCAGATCACGTTTACCTTGAATGAATGTATGTCAGTGCATCTCCTAAAAATTCTCTATTAAAATGCCCTCGTGAGCTCTGAACCTGTGAGGTAGAAGTCCCAGATATAATTTAAGAGTGCAAAAGGCCCTGCATGATCTTGGTCACATCACTTATCTCTAATGACCTCTAAAGACTCTCTCCATCTCTAAAACAATGGCTGTCACACCCATTTGGACTGTAAGCTATTTTTTGCAGTGTCTGTTTCTTACTAACACACTTTTACAACACTCATTTATGTGATATTGGGAACTGCTGATACTTCTGGAAAAGGAACAGCCACAAATTGCAGCCATCTCTGCACCTCTGAGCTGACAGGCAGAACACATTCACAAGCACAAGCAGGAAGGAGAACTGTAAAGCATAAGCAAAACACCCACCTGCAGATGCCAGCAAGGCTGTTCATCTGCAGACTGACTGCAATTTCCAATTAAATACCAAGTTACTTTCGCACAGTCTGTTCTTTCGTTAGACTGAAGGGTTTTGTTTTCCTTTTCCTGAGTCACTCTTTACTAGAGACTTTCCACATCACATGTTTTATTTTTCACAAGGGCTCTAATGCACTGCATAATAAAAACTCATGTCATGAGTCCAGAAAATCCACTGCAGCCTTCAAAAATACACACACACACACACACACACAAAAAAAAAAAAAAACCAAAACCAAAACACAGGCTTGGATAGAAAAGAAGTTTGGGATTTTTTTTCAGCCTAATAATTTTTATTATATCCTCCAGCCCTGCAAATTGAACTGCTAGAAATATCAGATGATTGATATAACAAGAAGGTGTGAAAACATGCTTTCCTACACAACAAGAACTTCTGCGGTAGTATCAAGCCTACTGTCATGAAGGGAAGAGGCCATGAACATAGAACTCCTTAGTATATCCCCATTTCTCTAAGCATCACTAATAACTCAGGAGGTCAATCATTAAAAGCCAGAATAGATACATTTCAAGTTCATCACAGGAAAAAATATTGTGAGAAATAAGGCACTCCTAGAAATACAGAGCATCACCAGGATGCTAGGGAAGTCATCTGAGAACTGACTGCTGCAATGGACTGTACACTGGAAGCAAAATCCACCTGTGTATAATGAGACACCGTGTACAAAGGAAATGAATGAAACAAAAACTACAGGAGGTGTTATGTGGCAAGAAGCAGTCCTTTGATCCTACTGTAGTAGGAACACTGTATTTTCATGATTTTGGTTTCTGCAGAATACAAAATACATGAGGCCAGGTACTGTATGTTTAGGGACTACACTGGAAATGTGCCAGCTGGGCTGCACACCTGTGACTGAACCAAAGATACCCAGAATTAGAAATAGGACCTGTATTCTTCACAGGTCAAGTACAGAGACAAAAATCATCTCTAACACAGAGGGGCCACAGAAATACAGACTCAAACAAAAACTCAATCTCACCTGAAACATCCCAGCATTCCGCAAGTACCTTTTGCTCCTCCAAACCTATGAATCTGGATAGTGGGAACAAAGAATGTATCTGACCCACTCTCTTACCAGTGGCTCGTTGTATTCTGACAATGGAGAGAATACCCTTTTCCTTTTTCTCCATGCCACTGGTAGAGCCCTTGTACTGCAAGTGGGACACATGTGTTGACTTTTTGTTGGCTATCCACAAGGAGCAGGTCTATCAGAACCTCTTCTTCCTTGGGAAAACTTTGTATTTCATGTCACTTTTCCTGAAGCTGAGGCTCAGAGTAACCAAAATAGGACCTTAAATGAGTCAATGGGACACCCCATCAGCTGAGGAAATGGCATCATCCTGCCTCACATTTATCTTGTGGAGCCAATTTCAGAGGCACTTCATTTCTGAAGCACTTTCAGGCCCTGGTACAATTTACGCAGGGCACACTCTGCTCTCCAGCTAAGCAAACATTGCTTTGTTTTCTTTAGCCCTTGAGAGCTCTTGCCTCCAGCATCCCCCCAAGGGGAAAGGAATAGAGCCTCTTGTGTCGGTTGAGTGCTCACATGAGAGGCTAGTAAAGCAAGTGGTCCCTCTTGGCTCATGTACAGAGGAAACACAACCCATGATGCAGCACTAGATGAGGAGCTTATCCTGTATCTGGACCTGCTCACTGTCTGTTTGCTCCCCTCCTCCTTTACCAATTTGTGAGCAAGTTTCTGACCCAATTGGAACAAACCCTTGAGCAGATGCTTCCCTAACTTCCTGAGAGGCATGTTGGTGGCTCCTTAGATCAGGCTGAGAGCATCCAAGTGAGTCTGAAGCATGCAGGAGGGCCCTTCATCCACAGAGAGCCCAGCCATCCTCCAGCTGCTAAATAAACATAAGCAGCAATGACAGAAAGTCAGCACTCCACAGAATTGTTTATGACATTTGCCAAAGAAACTTAATACCAGCAAGACCAATGTAGAGCTGAGGGGGAAGGAAACTACTAGTAAAGGGCAAGGGAATGCTGGGAGTGAGCAGTGGTATTATCGAGAGGCAAGCCAGTGCTGAAGGGGCAAAAGCTGGCAAGAGCAGAGATTTGATAATATTGAATTTGCCTCTTCTCTGTCAGCAATTTGTACACCAACCACCAAAGAAAGACTGATGATAGAAAATAGTGAGAGTGCTAGAAAACAAATAAAATAATCAAAGTCAATGCAAATAGAGACCATTCAGACTTCACCTAAGATAGATCTGGTTAGTGCTGCATTCCAGAACAAGGAAAGTCAGAGCAGGAGAAAAGTCGAGCTGGAGAACTAGTCGGCATCTAATCCAATGACTAGCACCTCAACAAAAAACAGGGTACAACTCAAAAAGCATGTGAACCATGTTCAGTGAGATACGGGTAGGGCTGAACATGCATCATTCCCAAGATGCATCTTGCTCAGCACATGGAAGAGACAAGATGACCAAACATAGATCCCATTAACTGTTATATAACATGTAAATAGCTATTCATCACGGATTTCTCCTGTTCTGTGAGTTTGCCCTTCCTTCAGCCCAGCAACTTCTATAGCCTTTGGCCTACAGTGCAAGTCTACTGTTGTCTCCACAATATTTGATTATTTATAAAAAGTGGAAGACTCTTGCCAGAAGCCACACCATGGAAACATTCGACCACCAAGGATTTATGGCCTGCATCCAGTTTTGAGTCCTGTATTCATACAGGGGGAGCAGACCTAAACAAGGACATGTTTACAACTGTGAACCATACCTAAAGGCAGGTATCTTTCTCTCTAGGCAAGAGGCAAGTGCCCACCTGCCAGACTTGATATCCCGCCCTGCTCTTCAGCACTTCTCACTTCACCCACTAGCTTACACAGTTCCCCATTCCCATGTACTTACATCTACATGTGCCCATATTTAACTCAGATGTCTGGATTTCACTGCAAACAAGCTGCCTGGAAACCAAGCAGTACAAGGTCTAAGCTCATTTGTGGATTCCACCACTAAACTTTGTGTTTTGTTTCCCCATCTCTGAAATGGGAATAGCAGCAAAGAAAGATGGTGAAGTGCTCAGGTACTGTTATAATGCAATGAAACTGAGTAATTGAGCTACCAAGTGTAAGAAGGGAAAAATCAAAATCTCTATAAAAGCAGTTAGAGGAAAAATATTTCCTGATTATTCAACCACACCACAGCCTTTAGAGTTTACAGTCAAATCCCAGTTATATTCTCTCCAGCACTGCCTCTGCCATATACAAAGAACCACACAGTTTCCCACACTACTCTAGTGAAATTTTAATGATAAGACAAAATAGATGGGAAGCCAGAAGCTTTACTGAATGGTGCATTATGGCATTGACTCATGACTCATTTTACTACTCCAGTCCATAGAAATCTCTAAAGGCAGGTGCTTTCCCAACACATTCACGTTTTCACAGAATCCAGCAGTCTTAATGCCACCTATATCCCTAGCACATTCTGTCCTGTGTGTAAAGGATATTCATCCCTAATTTTTTAATACAATTTGAAAAATCCAAACCCTTTCTCTTCTTAATATACACAAGAAACATATGAATGAAATTGGCCTTGCAGTTATGTCCTGGACAGGATTGATTTTAGAGCCCTGATTCGGACACCCTCTGTAATACCAGGCAGATGATCAAGTTTCAAAGCTCCCCAGAGTTAACAGAGATCCTACTATTGTTTCAGTGGTCTTTGAATGAGACTCCTAAGTGTTTTTTTCCACTCAATCTGCACTGTGTATTTACACTGTAAGCTCCCCAAGGCAGAGACCGTTTCTCATTTAACTGTGCCTTTTGTCACAACTAAGATTTAAGTGACACTCTAACAATTATACCCTGGTCCTGCTAGAGCATATGACTTGGGGATGGGGAAGGGACCAGAAGAGCCCCCTCATGTTCAGTACACTTCCTGCCTTGAGTTGTAGAGTCCTTTTTTTTTTTTGTAACACATTAAACAAATACACATGAAAAGCAAGTTTCAAAGTGAGAGACAGAATTCTAGCACTCTAAGATCTACTTTCTGTGCTCAGAGCTTTAGATCCATAACTTCCAAAAGAAATCTGGGCTTGACATTGCTGCTCAGGAACTTCAGAAAAGACTTGGAAGTGTCTACTGTCAAAACTTGCAGGCCACAAATATACAATGGCCTTTTATTACTGGTGATTACAATGCTGATTCACTGCTCAAAACATAAGTCCATCCCTTGAAGGAAAACAGTTTTTGACCCTGTATCTGCATCTTTCCTCTCTGTTCTTGTCAAAAGCATGTGCTGTATCCAAGAATTAGCTTCAGCACACATCACCCCCAAGTTTATTTCAAGTATTCATGACTTCCTTCCTGTCCCAGTGTTACATCTTTTCCTCCAGAATTTTCCCTGTGTTTTGCTCTCCTTCCCACAAAGATCCCCACAAACACAGCTCCTGAAGTACTGCCAGGAGACACCAGGCTCAGCAAAGCATGGCCCACACAGCAAATCCCCTGAATAACTCCTAGGCTTCTTGCCACCAGCACCTGCCCCTGTGGCCCTAGCAAAGCTGGTGACATAAAAGCTGGAACATCCCCTAAATCTTCACTAATTATCCTAAGAGACTTCAATGTCCTCCAGAACCATGTGAAGGATCTTCCTAATTACTAGCCAGACAATGGAGAATGGAGTCGGGTCCCCCAGGATCCTCCAGCTTGCCAGCCCCAGCCATGCACGTTCCTGTTTGGCCTCTGGGGCTGACTGCTCCATATGGAGACCACCACCCCACACTTCCTCTCCTCCATCTCCACCCAGCTCCCTCCCTGCCTCCATCACCACCACCCCCAGCATGTGGATTTTATGAATGAAACTTTCTGACAGTTATGAGGTTGGCAGAGGCCTATTCAGCAAGCTGGGGAATGTGTGAACATCAGGCTTCATTAGAGACTTCTCCCAGTCAGCTGATAGCTCATTAACTTAAAGTGGCCTCTTGTTTTAAAACCTCAGAGACCAGGAGGTGGGGTGTAGGGAAGAGGGGGATGGTTCTCATTGTTCCTCTTGCCTCTCTCCCCCTCTGCCCCCTGTGAGATTAGGCGCCCTTGGAGGGGAGAGAGGGAGGCTAAAACAACTTTAATTAGTTATTTTCAAAGATTTTTCTCCCCCTTTCTTCCTTTTTTTGTGTATGTGTGGAGCAGGGGGGGTCTCTCAGCTGGGTTTTTCTGCATGGAGGAGCTCACGTCATTATGCTTAAATCCAGCTCCTCCGTCCTTTGTCTCCTGGCCAACAATAGAAGAAGGCTTGTAAAAAGCTCCTTCCAAAACTCCTGGAGACTGTCTGAAAAGGAAGATGGGGTGAGGACTACTCTCTTTCCTCCCTCAGTCACAAAAGTGACAGTCTGGTGCCTGTGCCAGCAGCTTTCCTGTGTTAGAAGCTGGTACCGGTGTAAGTAGGGCAAACAGAGTGCTGATTCCTAAACTGCTGCTGTGTCAGATGAAAAGTGGAGCCCAGACTCACTTCACAAATTGTCTGGTAGTAACTGTTCTCTGTGAATTTAAGGTCAGGATAGAGCTCTGGACATTGAGGTCAGTCTTAGGACTTTATCCCAAGACCTAATCCTCTTCTTTCTTTTAAAGAGACCATAAAGTAAGTGTAGCAACAAGACAAACCCTTCTTCATGACTCCACTTCAGAAGAACCTGAAATAAGCAATTAAAGCACCATTATTGTCACCCATAGGAAAATAGGTTGAGACCAGCACATTTATTACTTATAGGCAAACAAACTACAAACCACACTGGCTTTCAGCACCTCATGCTAGATGAAGTTTGGCAGAACAGAGAAGGTGTTATCCCCTTAGTTGTGGTATAAGAAGCAACAACAACCCCCCAAATGTCAAACAAACAAAAAAATCCAACAGACTACTTGTTCTTTGCTAGCACCAAAACCCAGAACAGTACCCTAGAGCAGCAGTTGCTACAGTGCCAATCTCCAGCTGCTCTTATAGTTCTTCTTTCAGTATTGCAAAGAAACATTTCTTTCCATAGATTTTTTTGCACCCATCCACAAAAGAGACATGTCTCTGAAGATGGTGTAAACTGAAGTTTCAGTGAGTAAATGAGTTCATGTGCGAGACAGAAAAATCAACCATTAATTGACTTTAACAGTACATTTAAATACTCTGTAAATCATACTTCCCAGCATCTCCTTTGCCTGTTTAAATCAGGAGTTCCCAAGAATTTGGAATAATAGACTGGTAGTTCTCAAACATTATTCTTACATTCCAGCACAACTGAGGCCTTGGTGGATGCTACAGTTGAAAGGTACACCAAGGAGTAGGTGCAAATTGTCTGCCGTAGCTTCATGAATCATATTCAAAAGCAACAATTTGGACTAAAGGCTTTTCAGGGTAAGGATTTCAACTGCAGTTTAAGCACTTAGTACCTGATTTGGTCAGCTTCCTTACATGAAACTAAATAGCTTCTGCAAGTTTTTAGAAACAAGGACCATTACTCCCTTCTACCTTCTGCAAAATCAGAGCATAAACCTGTTCCCTTCCAAGTCTCTGGCATTCACCTATTGCCTTTCTGAGGAAACAGAGGGTAGGATTTTGCCCCTGTTAAACATTGACAAGCCAAGCAGAGCAGTTTGGAGTCATTTGTGCTGTGATCCTGTCAGTTCTCACAAGAAAGTCAGCCTGGCTGGCTCGGTGCTCCGCAGTCCTCCAAGGAGTTGTGCTGAGCACCGCAGTGGTGGTGCTCCCAGCGCCACCATCCTGCAGGACAAACACTTTCCTCTAAGGCTTCAAACCAGAGGCTCTTGCAACATTTTTGTTGCAGGACTTTACAAGACTGTTCTTTTTGGCAGTGGTTGTAAGGATAACAACTCTTTCCCTCTGCTGCATCCCTCCACTTCTATTTTTCCTGTCCTAATTTGACCTCCATGGTTGGTGGGGATTTTTGGAAGTTAAACATCTCCAATACCTCAGTCTAGAAGTGACTGTATTTTGAAAGTAGTAAACATGATTCTTATGAACCAGTAAGAGTCAGAATCATGTTCTATCACCACTAGTCTAATGAGCCTGGCATTTTTGAATTAAATAAACTCTGCAAGTATTACTTTTTATTATCCTTTCATTAAAGTAAAGAAGTTTCTTCCCTTGCTGATTGCAAGGATTGTAAAACAGATTCATTTGCATTTGTGAAAATTTCTAATTCTTTGCCCTCTGCATCAAAGAATACATTACTTTTTGTGATGAGTCACAACTTTGACCTACCATGAACTAGCAGGTCCCAATGTTTCTAGACAAGGCCACTCCTCAGATTTTGTTATATCATTCTTGACTTTAAAACAAGAAAGCCTTAAAGCTCTTTGCTGCAGTTATCACCAGAAATGGCTGCACCCATCAAAATATTGGGTTTTCCCTGCAGGAAAGCTTCAGAATTACTCACAGGACATTCATCAATAGAATGAAGCCAAATTTATAACAAGAAAGCAAAGACAGTATTACAATAAAGGTAAACAAAAGGAGAGTGCTACAATACTATGTTTTGTTTATCCCTCAGTGATACAGAAGCATATGAGTATCACAATGCACCAAGTACTATCCATCTGCAGTTAAAAGATAAGCTAAAGAGATGCTTGAATAGGAGTTGCTTTCCAGCCTTTGGGTCTAAACCCAGAAGCCTGCACAGAAAAGCCTAACAGAGACAAGAGTAGCTCATCAAGTGAGGTTGTGGCTCACTGACTAGAAAGGGACACTGCACCAGCTAAGTCTACATTAGACAAGACAGAAAAGAATGCAAGAAGGAATTATTGTCTTCCTCACTTTACAGCTGGATAACAGAAAGGCAGAGCATGTTAACCCACAATCCAAATGCACATTTGGAACAGAACCAGAAATAAAAGCCACATTGCCAGACTACTACCCCACAGACTTAATTTAAAAAATAAAATCTTGTAATAAAACAAGACAAGGTAGCAAAAACTCCTTGCTTTCAGACCAATGGATATTTTGACAGTATTTCAACCTACAAACTTTGTCTATATATTTAGAGTGTTGCAACTGTAAAAAAATACTGTTTCATGGAAAACTGCATTAATCATTGCTTTTGGAACATTTTCCATTACAAAATGGAAGCTGGGAAGAATCTGCATAGCAGTCTGACAGCTCCTATGAGGCCAGCATTTCGAAAAGACTGAGCAAAAGATGGGTCAGAGTATTCCAACCACAGCAGCGGCAGTGGGCAGAAGCAGTTTTGTGCATAGCAATGGCATTCAAATAGAAATTTTCCAAAGACATACAGCAGTGACATTTTAAACTTCTTTCCCAGCATGAAGGCTGCATCATGACATGAACCAAATTTAACCTCGATAGGCTCTCTGCGCTCACAGCTGGGATGATCCCAGTACCCAAGGTAGCTAATGCAGGCTTTCCTGAATTGATTTATTTCTTGGCACCAGTCAGAAGCCCAAAGCACCTTTTACTTCTCAGTCTAATACACAATTCCTGCCATATGGAAGGAAGGCATAGGGTGCTGCATTACTGTAGAGTACCAACTCCCTAGCTGGATGCACATAAGAAGCAACACTTCTTTCTCAAGTTTGTGATAGGAATGGACTAAACAGGAAAAGTCTAGACAAATGAAGAGATTAAACAACTTGCCAAGATTGCTGGCAAGGACAATGTTTCATCTTGGATAGGGCTTGGTTTCCTGGTGTTTCTGCTTCTGTATTAAAGTGCCCTATGGAATGGAGTAACTTGGTGTGCACAAACTACTTGCACACTTGAAGATCTTTTCCCTTTATTCTTGTATAGAACAGTGTGGCACAATCATCTCCTCCATGTACATGGAACAGACTCCATGATTAGTACACTGCAACATCACAGGCTGTGTGTTATTGCTGTGTAGTGTAGTGTTATGCCAGATAAATTCACTTAGGTACTTAGGGTAGCTTTCTTAGGGTATGTTCGGTAAAAATATGCTAAAAATTTCCTACCAGCATCTCCCAGGACATTAGACTTCACTATAAGCACTTCTTTTTTCTCCCCCAACTTTTCAATTTCAAATCCCAAGTCAGAAGATATGAAGCAGGGAAAGTAAATTTAACAGCTGATCCAAAATGAATGGTCTTGTATGAGCTGTTAGCTGTCCTGTCACTTGCTAAGGCTACAAGTATTTGATTTTCAGTTCTCTGCTTTCACTGAGGCTCTGAAAGTGCCCCAGCAGATGCTGGTCTTTGGCTTACAGATACTGTCCCACATGTCTAAATAGGAAACTTAGGGCACTGAGTATTGCAGCTGACTTTTGTCTTTTATACCAAGATGTGACACAATCTCTACCTTCTTTTCCCCTCCCCTCTCATTCAGTAATGCCCAAAAAATAAGCATGGTACCAATTAGTGTGAATCCTGTTATCTCAGACAGTGCAATGTATTCATATACCCTAAAGATTAAAAAGTATATCTCTTCCCAGAACTGTCTGGAGGAGGAAGATGCTCTGCTCAGTGGAATACCTCCTGGCTGGTGAGAAATGACTTACACTCTCTGTACCCAAAACTACATTAGGATGAACTTTTGACTTCAACTCCTGCCAGGACCAAAGGACTTAAAACATCTTTGTCTTCTCTCCCTGTAAAACAATCCCTTTTTACTGTGATGCCTGTGTGAAGGTGGCAACTAAGACTCGGCCTTCTGTCATGGCCAATATCATTCCATATTCACCCTGACATCATCAAAGTTCATGCTGAATGGCCAACTTCTCTCCTCGTTTTCATAAATTTGGTGCTTTTTTTCTAAACATATCCATATGTCACAATTCCAACGGCATGCCTTTTCTAGCTGTCTTTTCCTACTCCACTGTCACTATTTCATTTATGTATATAAAGATTCCTAGATCAAATACAGATCACTCAACATCCTGACATTCTCAAGAGCTAGCTATGAATTCTGATTATCACAGAAATTTTTCCTAAAACAAATATCAAACAGTCTATTTTCTCTTCTCGGTGAAACCTCAGCCAGCGTAATCCTGAACTGATTGTGGAACTTCCACATGCTTAGCCACTGGACAATACTATGAAATAAGGAGACGGTGAGTCATTGCTCAGACCTTCAAGTTTCTGCAGGTGTGCTACACTGGCAGGGAAAGTCGACGTCATAGCTAAAAGAATGATATGTCACCAAAAATGATACTCAATTGTGACAGAAGACGACAGTGAAGCATTGCAAAATCTGGCCCACTAGTAAAATGCAAATAAATGCTATGTTCTCACTCCTCAAAAGTGATTTTGGTGAGCTGAGAACATTTCAGAGAACAGAGAAACCCAACAGCACAGCCCTTCAAGAACAGAACTAGTGGCAACTGCCACTAGAACAACAATAACAATAAGAGTGGTCATATAATGAAGGACTTACTTGTATTCCAGCAGCTAATATCAAGGTAGAGTGGAATGCTTTTTATTTTAGACCAACCCAGGCAGATTCACAGAACATTTCGATAGTTATAAAATTCTATTAGGCAAGAGGAATAACAAGTCTGTCACCAAAGACAGCATAAGAACAAAAAGGTTGCCATGAGGGGGGCACTGAAAGAAGGCACTAGCACTGCAACTGGGGAAAGGATTCTTGCAGAAATATCATGATGAGGGATCAGGAAGAAAAGGCCATCTACTTGATGCCTGTGCTGAAGGATGTAATGTTGTCAAGGAATAAAGCAGAGAAGGAAAGAAAGGAATAAATCAATATGAAGTTCCTTCAGGAATGCAATGAACACAGGGGGTGCCTCTATTTGGCAGCCCCAGGACACTGCAGCCCTGGCTCAGATTGTGTGGATATGTTTTTGACTTGTCCCGGTCAGCAGATTAATGGCATTAACGAAGTTTCCATTAGCATCGGAGATTGGGGAGGAGGGTGAAGAGACAGAGGCGTCCAAGCGGAAAGCCACATGACTGCAGAATTGATAAGGCTAAAGATGAAACGGAGCTTCATTGGCATAAGAGAGGCCAGGAAATGCCACTACAAATTAGCCCCAGGCCTCATTTCTTTTCCCTTCATTATCCAAACCCCTTCAGGAGAAGAATGGAGGAGGTTATGACCCTCTCCCAACACACACATACACAGATATTGAGTGAGTGTCTCTCAATGAACATAGACATGGGTATATCTGTGTGTGTCTAAGGGTCTGTGTGTGTGGTATATTTGTGTCTAGGCAAATATGTATTAATATATTAAGTAAAAGAAGAAATGTATCTGTATTTGCATCAGTATGTATCCACCTATCTGTATATGTAAGATATGTGTTCTCATATCTACAATCTTTGCTGCTCAACCATGTAATTTTTTATCATATTAGTGAGCTTTTCCTGAAAGTAACACCATTGAAAGCAAAATCCTTACACAATTCAGTCAGAGTTCCAGCACCTGAACATGCTAGATGTGTCCACAGTAGCTTGTACATTACTTACTGAGTTACTGGTCGTAAGTTTCTACATTCGTGTTTTCCTGCAGCCTTGTCCTTGTACCTGTTTCTGAATGTCTACATACAGGGTGTTTTCTGAGGGCAACTATGCTCTTCCACATGTATTAATTTTTTCTTTTGTGTGTGCACATCCTCTGTGTGCTTCTGCATTCTGCCAATTATGTGGTTGCTTGTGCGTGTGTCCCAGCTCTCTTTTCTGTGCATGAGTGCCTTTTTCAGAAGCCTGCGTACTTCAAATAAGTTCTGGTCTGTGCATACACGTCTGTGTGTCTTTCTGTTTGTGTATCTTTGAATATGTGTGCATGGGAGTACACAGCTGCATTTGTGAAAATTTATCTTTAAATTACATGTAAACTACTCTGTGTAAAACTATGGACAAGTTCTTCTGTCTTTTCCTGTGCATATGATTCTTGAAAATAAATTATATTTGTTGCTATTGACTACTTATTGCACCTGAAGATTAATGAATACACGTAAATACAAAGGTGAACAATAAAAAGTATTTGTCATAAAGAAAACACAAATTCCCCTATACAGGTATGAGAACCAGCTAAGGAGAATGGAACAGAGAATAAGATCCACTTTAGCCAGTCATTCATATCCAGTAAATTTAAGGTGAGGAAGACTATTTCCTACATAGATTTAAAAATAACATTTTTCCAAGTCTAATGACATGTCTGTTGTTAGTAAGAAAGGTAGGTTCTCTTCAAAGAGACTGTTAGCCACAGGCTACTAACATGAGAAACAACTTTGCCTAGGGGTAAACAAGAAAACAGCCTCCTTCTGAAAACAAAAAATAAAGGAGAGGAAAAAAGCCGGAGAAGGATGTGTAAATGGAGCTTTGTGCGATGGTGCTCTGTTATGTGAGCTGTATGTGACAATAGCCCTGAAACCCTACGCGAGCAAACTCATAAAAGAGGTCACTGTCTCTTTAATTAAAGCTCCCTGGTTTGAGGTTAAAAACAAACCCAGTGTTTTATGACCAGGTGTGCGTGTGAAAGAGATGGGAACCCGATCCCCAGCCCAGTGGCACAGCAGCAGAGAGGAGATAAGGGAGGAAAGCCTTTTATTAAGGTGTTGGTTGAATGCTGCACCAGGCAAGGCAAACGCTGGTGAGGCAGGACACACAAGCCCCCAGGGACCAAGGCTGCAAGAGGGCAGCACCAGGAAGGGGAATGATCCAGAGGCAGGACAAGCTCCCAAGACCAAACCTTCCAAACCATCAGAAACAGGAGAGGGGGATCTAGGAGTAACAGCTCAAGAGAGATCAGGAAAAGCACCAAAAAAGTACGGGGAAAATAGCAATCGTTACCAATCCCTAAGGCCTACGGAGGCAAAGACCGCAGTGATTGTGTAGTATCACTCAGTTGGCAAATAACAGGGGAAGGAGAGCAACTACAGAGCACTTGTTGGCATGCCTTGAGAGGGGGCACCCTTCCCAAAGCAGTCTGCAGGCAAGAGCCCCATATTGTTTGTGGGAACAATAGGGACTAGACTGATCCTAGCATCTAATAAAATGCTAAACCAAGATAAGAAGCAGAGAGGTTGCACCCTCTTCCTGAGCCTTTCTTGTCAGTGATATATATATTGTTCAAGACATTCATGCCCGTGACACCATTACTGACAGCAAATCACACCTGGAAACTGAGGCTTCCACCACTTGCTGTATAATCCAATCTTTAGATCTCACTTCTAAGGTACCTGCCACTATAATAATATTGAACTCTAATGAAGTGCCTATATCCCATGGGTAGATTTGGTTATGAGTCCTTTCTTTACAAAGACTCCAGTCCCTGTCCCTACAACTTAGAAACAAGGAAAACATCAGTTATCTTCTCTACTTGCATAGAGAGCTACAAATGTTCAGCTTGAAAGAGAAGACAATTCAGAACCAAGTTCCTGGGTTGCAGGACAGCTTCTCCTGGGTAGAAACATAACACAAGCCTTATATACCACTGTCTCTGGGCACTTGAAACCATGTGTTTTGAGACACAAAATCTGAAATCCAACTTCAGTATGGCATGAATATCCCAAAGGTTGGAATCACACAACTATGAGATCCTCAACAAGCAGATTTGCTACAGTAATTACTAAAACAAAGATGAATTGCGATATGAAATTAAAAAAAAAAGTGAACCTCCTATCTCATTACACAGCTATGTAAATAATTACAATACATGTTCTTGAAGAGGTGTATTACGAAAAAATGCAAGGCTAACCTGGTATTTTCTCTATTTGAATGCATGTGATTTTAGAGAAAATTGGTTTAATTTGTATTTTTCTTTAAGAAAACGTAGATAAAATTTTAAGTAGGTACAATCAAAAGGTAGTAGAAGGTGAGCTCCTCATTTACTGCACTCAGTAAAAACATCAGAGACCTATGGATGGAAAAAAGCAAAATGAGAAATGCAGAAGAACAAAAGGGATAGAGGAGAGAGCTGACTACAATCACCGAGTGTTGTTTTACTTGCATTTATCAGTCTTCTGCTGTGGCATTTATTTCCAGATGAGATTAAATATCCTATCTCCAAGTTATAGGCAGGGAAATTAGAGCATGGAAAGGAAGTTTGACTGCCAGAGAATTAGAAACAGAACCAAAATCTCAGCCTTGTCTAAGAAAAAGAACAATTGATCCCCTTTCCAACTACCCAACAGCACTTCCTACATTCCTTGAGATTCTTCACTGCAGAAAGACGCCTTTTTTCAAAACATATCCGTTAGCAGGTTTGATGCTGAAAAATTGGGTGAAATTGTGCAGCTTGTGGCATGCAACAGGCCACAGTATACAAACTAATAGTCCTTCTGGGCTTGAAGACTATGAAAATTGAAGATTAAAGTAATCCCTGGTGTAAACCCACTGGAATCAACTAAATTTTGCCAAGGATGGGTTTAAACCAGCTATGGTAACCTATTTGCTAACAGAAGACAAACAAGGTCCTAAACTACAGTTCTATCATGTTCATTCCCTTGTAATGCACACATTTCCCCTACATAATGTTTAACAGTCATGACTGCCCCTCTTCTTTTACACCCACTATTAAGTCTGACTTCTAATTTCCAAAGTAGTGGGGCAAATTCCTTGGTAGTGTAACTGTCTCACTATCAGTAATTTCCCCTTTCCAGTTTCACGATCTGTCTTTATTCAATAGTCTGTGAATAGTGGTCCACGTTTACAAGTATTCTCTACATGAAACAGTTCAGCAATAAGAACATAGATGATGTAAAGCAAAGATTTGTTTGTCTAAGGTGGAATGACTGAGCATGCCCTGAAAATGCAGATTTACATTGCCAGCAAATCTCTTCCAGAATTGTTTAGCTATTTCAACCTGGGCAAGCGTTCTGAAAGTCCGGATCATTCAGTTTGATATGCTGAATATGAAATATTTACCCCTTTAAATTCAAAATTTAGTTCAATGTGGTTTCTTGTGAAAAGAGCGGGGGAGAGGGGAGGGAGTAAACCACACTAAATGCAACTATTCCAGGCATAAGAAAAAAATGGTGGTTTTAAACTAACAGAATTATCCTAAAACAAGATCGTAATGGTAAGGGCATGTAACTTCTTTGCTGGGTTTGGGGTGGGGGTTTGGGTTAGCTTTGTTTTCCTTTTTGCTCACATCCCAGCTTTGCTTCTTGCCTCTCTCGCTTTCCTTCCCATGCTTGAGGAAAATACCATCTCCTGTCAGTACAATGTATTAATTTATGCATAATATTTGTACTTTTTTTTGTTTCAGAAAAAGAAAAGTATTTTGGTGGCACAGTTAGGAGCAGATTGCCAGACAGAGCTCACTGATTTCAATGCAGCGATGCTGATTTACACCAACAACAGTTACCAAACTGTCTGCAAAAAAGCATACAAGTCTTCTTTTTTTCCCCTTACATTATTAAAGTGATTAAAACTGTAATGCAGGCTGTGAAGGACCCATCCACAAAAAGCTGTGGCTTCTCTCTACTTGCTTTGCCAGGAACTACAGCTACTTGGATTTTTGACATGTTTTTCAGGCTGAAATGTAGATTCAGCAAAACAAAACATTTTTTCTCAACCACTTTTGACAAACTACCCTAATTAAAACATTATTGTATGAAAAATTCCGGGTTTCATATTTAACATTATTCCCAATACTAAGCTGTTTTTATAAAGATAGTAGTTTCCATTTGACAGTTTAAGATCATCAAAATCTTAAATTCTCTCCACAGATCCAAACTAGTGCTGGAGGGTTTGTCTCATTGTAGTTCATAAAAAGTGCTCACAATTTTAATTTCTCATCCTTGCACTACAAGGAACAATTTCTCAGAATTCAGAGCTTTTCCATAGAACAAGAAGAGTGGTTTTCATCCAGATTTACCATAACTTTGTTGTACCACTCCCCAGTAAATATTATTACTGTCTTTTGCCTCACTTCATTATCTGTACAACTGAAATAACAATGTTCCTCACTTTCTAAGGTCTTGCAAACCATGAATGTTTCTTGAGATACTTAGATATTGTAGGCTTGGAGGCACGAAACTCCTGTAAAGATGTCCCCAAAGTTATAGTTAGCCAATCTTGTATCTAGGGGGACAAAAAAGGTGTACAAATTCACTAACTGAATCATAGGGACCCAATAGTGTAATAGACTAAAACTGAATTGGATACCAGAGACTGACTGAAACTTCATCTTCACTATCACTTAACCTTTCATTATTCACTCCAGCATTATCCTAGAACAGAAGGGTCGTGCTTAGATATTCTTTGCTTAAGGCTCCAAGAAGGAAAGACATATCCTTGTGACTAAAAGTATCCACATGAGACTGTGCAATATAAATTCAATTTCCAACTCAGCTACAGCTCTTTGACTGTAAATAAACCATTTGCTCCATTATTAATTTCCCTTACTCATCTCAGTTTATCAATCCTACCCAATCATTTTCAATTCTTGTGAAGATCTTGTCATGTGCTTCTCAAATCCAGCACTCTGTGTTTGTATGTATCATTCTAGATGCTTCCATGAACTAACTAAGAATAATAATAAAATTTAGAAAGACAAACATACAGAGCTTCCTGAATCAGAAGTAGTTATAAAATTAGATAGTCTGGTGAAGGAGGCGTGGTCAGAAACATACAAACAAACAAAAAAAATTATATGAAAAAAAGAGATGAAGAGAACGAATAACAGGCTGAATGTATGTCTCTCATAAAAGCAAAAAAGTTTAGGCTCCTACAAAATATCCCTAATTAAGAAGATGTGTAGGATAACTCCAGTTAGAGGGAATCTTTGCATGAAAATAATTCTCATTTTTTATTGCAAACTCTGTTAACATATATGCACTCTGGGGTAAGATGGTTGAGAATTTTTCTAATACTGCTTTCACACAGTTCACCAAACAATTGGTGGAAGTGCCAAGACAAAACAGCAGTGAAATATCCTTCCAATTGAGGAGAGTGAGATAATGAAAGAAAAAGTATTAGAGAAGACCTTTGCTGATAAAAAGTGATATACATGTATGGATGCATTTTGATGGTTTGCTATTTTTCCTATACTGCTTTGTAGGACTGAAAAAGATTAAGATGAAAAGAAGGTAGAAACTGGATAAGAAACCAACAATCTCTTACACACAAATACATAGAAGCTACACCCTGCTGACTGAAACTACAGACCAAGAAAGATCCAGTGGAAGAATTCCTCCAGGGAACTCTGCATACTCTGAAAAGGAAAGCTAGAACAGGAGACTGGCTGCATGTACTCTAAGCAAGGGGTTCCTGCTGCGATGCTCCCCAGGCTCCCCATCCTCCTGTGTGCCACAGCTCCATCCCTATTGATGGCCCACCTGCCACTGCAGAGAAACTACAGGGAACTCGTGTGGACTCAGGCCTCTTGCCTCCCTTCCCATATGGAACAGAGACACAAACAAGACATTGGGAATGAGAAGCATTCCTGGGTTCTCCTAGTTGCACATATTCATAGCAATCAAAACTGAGCTGTGACAGAGTGGTTCAGAGACAATTGTGGAAAAAGTCACAAAAGAAACATTAGTGGTTCACAAAAGACCTTTCCAAAATACCAGCATCACTTTGGTCGTAGAAAGGAAATTACCTTAACTTCAGCCAACATTAGTTTCAAACCCAGCAAGTTCCCTTCCTCATTGTTTTTTCCGACAAAATAAACTTAATATAGTGCCCCACAGATTCTTCTTCCAAAAGCCTGACACAACATCTCTTTCTTGCACAAAACTTTTACCCTGTAAATGGGATTGAAAAAGTTTCCCTCTACATTTTGTCCTAGAAAGGGAAACAAGATTAAAGTAAAAGCAGAGGCTCTGAATGCCTATGAAATTATAGGCCTTCAGGTACTCTGTGCTACAGCTCACACACAACACTGATACCCTGAAACTCTTCAGAGCTAGATAACAACCTGGAGCAGTCACTGTAGAGATTCCATCCTGCCCACAAGGGAAAGAATGGCTGATCTAATACCCCCTTTCACATTTCATTCCCTGCTCCTTGCCTCACCCCATTTTTCCTCTGTTCTTTCATTATTTCATTTTACAAACTATGAAACTGAGTAAAAGAGAAAAAAATAGACAATAAAATAGAAATTAAAGGTAACACTGCATGAACTTTCAAGAGAGCTAGGCTCTCACTCCTAATGTCCACCACCACTGACTTTTTGATAATACTTCAAAGAAAGTAGAGGCTAACAGTTCTTATCCTTTCTAGTACGTGTCCTAACAAGCCAGCTCTCTTCATATTTCTTACCCCACTCCTACCTCTTTCAAAAAGAGGACGGAATGCTGTTATTCTTCACTCTGACTTTTGCTCATTCCTCCGTTTCTGTTGCCCCTCTCCCCCATTTCCATTCCAAAAGTTCTCAGTTAAAAGCATTGCCTGAAGCAAGATCACATCTACAACGAGAGAGGCAACTTCATTACAGTTTAACATAAAAAGATCAGCTGATATTGATCCATAATTTGGACAAGTGCCATGCTATTGACAGGAAGACAAAATAAGTTAGAATAGCTATGTTTCAAAAATTCTGTATGTACACTCAATCACTAGAACAGAAATTGCAGTCAGGTATATAATAACACAGCCGTGTTCTCTATTTCCCCTGTAGATCAATGCTAATATGAGGAGGGCCGCAAAAGATGGATGTTGCCGACAGAAAACCTTGAAATTTCAGCTTAGGACTTGGGTGGCTTCACAGATAAAAGTATGTGTGTGTGTTTGCAATGGCTGTGTAATTTAAATACAAAATACCAAACTTCTTTCTTAATACCTGAGAATGGTTTACTTCAACGTAGTCGCTTCTACATTTAAATTCAAGTTATGGAAAACAGAACATGACCAACATCCTGCATTATGAAAGTATCAAGGCTTTAGCTCACACACCTAAGGGACCCCAGATTGATTATTCAGTGGGCTTAGACAACCATGGGACAATGTACCTTAACATACTCATACATAGATACACAGATGAAATACATATGGGCTTTCTGTTCATTACTGAACAACCACTCTGCCAGGAGGCAATTTTTCCAGAAGGTAGGTGGTGTCAGGAAAGATAGAATGTTTCTTTTGCTAGAAATTGGCTGCTGAACCACCACCAAATTTCTAAAGCATGCTGGCTGTTTCACTAGTAGGGTTTATGACCCAAATGTAACAGATGTTTAAACTGGACAACAAGAAGCAAATTAGGAACTTCAGCACCACAAATACAATCATCTACCATTTGAGCTAACTTTAATAGATGCTTACTGTAACAGGTATCTATTCTTTGTACAGACCAACTGGTATAGAGAATAAAACAGCTAGACAAGATATTAAACTTGCACTTTGCCAGGAGCTGTTATTTTTGAGTACTTACTCTGTTTATGTCAAATTCACACATACACACACACCTTTATCTCAGTAGGGTTGGATCTAATCACAGTTCATATGGGAGGGTTGCAGAAAACTACAGACCCCCAAAGCAATGCTAGTTTCCCCAGGAAGTCAGCACTCCAAAAATACTCAGCTGTGAGACATGTACCTCCATCATTTCCACCTAAAAATCTCCTGCAGCTAATAGCAGTGAAAATCTTATTTTCTGAATAAGCCTACTATTTGAGACCAACATACCTCACTTAGCAATGCACTGCACACTGTTTCTGATTATGTAGGAATACCAAGTAATTGAAGAGAAATAATACGCATCAGTGACTAGGATTTTTACCAGAATTCATCCCTTCCTGTTTCCTCCAGATTGACATGTATTCATCTGGAAGGCTGAAGACTATAAGCCATACAGTTAACCCAAAACCATGATGTTGCATTGGTAAATCCTTCCATATCAACAGAAATATAGATACATATATTTCTCTGCTTTCACTGCACCTTCAGTACTTCACAGCTGCTTCTGTACTTTGAAGCAATGTGTTTGTGTTGCCAACGTTACACTGCATTAATTGGGAGTACTTTTTAGAAGATGTATAGTATGGGTCATTCACAGAAAGTGTTCACTTTCAAATTGTTTAGTAAAGCAGACTCACTTCCCAGAAAATATGTTGCCCCATCAAAACTACATTTCAGCCTTGATCTGAATCCAAACTGCTCAACTAGCTTTTACCTTGACAACAAGCCAAACCTTTCTTCAGATACTCCTGCATTTTCTGAGCTGCACAAACCCCATGCTGAGGTTCATGACTCATGCCTATTATTAGTTTAGTCAGATTATAGACAGTTTTGATGCCTGGTTCTCAGCACAATGCTGCAATGTTTAGGATATGTATGGAAAGGAGGGGGTTATTAGCTGTATTTCTATTGAACAGAGACTCTCACAGACCTACCTGCAGAGTGCCCATACTAGCAGAAATACTGTAAGAACCACGGGTCTTCAGATCATCATTAAACTCTCATGAAATCCCATCCAGTGAGCTATAACTGCCCTTTCACCTTGATCGTCCTCCTTCCTTCTGAGCCCATCTGGCTAATAGGTCAGAAGTGGGGACACCTGTGCACAAAGCCATTGAAGCCAGGAGATTTTTTTCTGACTCTGGAGGTTCAGTTCCCATCCGAAGCACCTGTGGTTGGCCCTGACTCTCATGGGGCCTGAATGCACTACCGGTGGCCCCTGATTCACCTTTTCACTGTTTGTTCTCTTAGCGTCATCGGAGGGGTATGCAAGGAGTTCGTCCTGTCTCCCTCCCACACGGGGCTTTCCCAGAGCTCTCGCTCTCAGTCTTCGCCGGGATGCTGCGAAGTTGCAAAGCTCCTACTGTGGCCTCAGAGTGGCATCTAGTGCTCAGCTGCCGCACTGCCCCTTCCCCAGCGCTGTCCCTGCCCACACTGCTCCTCCCCAGCATTGCCACTCCCCGCGCTGCCCCTGCCCACACTGCCCCCGCCCAGCGCTGCCCCTACCCGGCGCTGCTCCGCCATTCTCGCAGATCAGTCCACTTGTTTTCCAAACCCCGGGATCAAGGACTTGGTCTTAGACAACAAGCAAAATAACTGGGCTACTTCAAGGAAATGAGTGCCCTTCTCTCATGAACTGCAGGGCTAACTGATTCCATGGGAAGCAATCAGTAGTACAGTAAAATATAAAAGGGAGTAAATTCATCCTTCTGGTTACCCAGGCTGTGCCGTATGAAAAGGGTAATTTCTATACAGCCCAAACTAGAATACGGCAAGTTTTATTCAACTATATACCCCCTCCACTTCACACTTGTTACAGTGGTTTTACTAATATGCACCTATGGAAATCTACCTGAAATTACCAAGCCTTCCTTCAAAGGCAATGCCTGTTCTCAGGTACTGCAATGTTTGTTCACTGCTGCTCACAACAAATTTGTCTCCTAACTTAAATTTTTCAAACTCATTTTTCCTCTTCTTTTATGTGCCAGTCAAATCTAAAATGCAGAACTCTCCCAACAGCAGGACATCAAAAGAAGAAGAACTGAACGCACTTCCAGAGAGTATATTCCATGTATCAGAATGAGCAGCCATCAGAATCAAAAACCCCCACAAATTACCTAGAGCTCTTGAGGGAACTATTGAAAGAAGCATCCTTTTATTATTACTATTATTATTTTTTTTACTACATGACCAAGCCAAGTATAATTTTATGGGGTATAATTTCATCAGAATGCTCTGCAGGCAGGTACATTATCCCAGCTGAGTGTTTCCTTTTTTCAGTCTGCCTAAGATGAAGTAGTTGGATATGTTAAAGAAAAGCTACATAACTGTATAAGAAGTGTGTAGCTTTTTCATACACTTCTCAGTGTTTTAAGAAAAAAGGTCACATGTTGCTTGCTTCACTTTGTCCACCTGTGAAATGAGGATAATACCTGAAGACAGAGGGAGGTGATGATCAGAACCCATGTCCTGAGCTCTTTCCAGTACTAAATAGATATTTTTTCCCATTACATCTGAACAAAAGAAACCAATCTGAACAAAAGAAGTGAGAGATAGCAGTAAGACAGAGTGCTTAAATCGTGTTCTGATCCTCTCCATATTTTATTTCTGATAACTGCAAAAGTCAGGCATTTATTATGTAAATTCAGAGAGGTGTTCAAATATAGCTAGTTACGTAGCATAAATTTTCCAGCTCTTAAAATTCCTCTAAATTAGGAAAAGCCTTCACACTTGAATTCTGGCTGAATTAGCTTCTACAAAAAATAGAAGGCAAAAATTACTTTCACATACAAATGCAACAGAACAGACCCTGTCAATACTTTGTTGATAATACACATAACAAATTAACAAGCTTTCAATAATTAAATTTCAAACAATTTGGCCTTGACTTGGCAAACTGTGCAGTATCTACATTGCCACATGGCTGAGAAGTATGGAAGGGTCAGAAAGTTGTTCATGGCAGCAGGGCTTCAATTCACAGGCAGAATGCAAGAAATCACAACAGCATTGATGCCAAAAATGTCAGTTTCTTCAGAATAACACGAGATCCATTGGTAGCAGTCTGTCGTCAAGGCTAGAAATAAGTACTGAGAAGGATCTTTATCACTTGCCAAAACAAAAAACAAACAAACCAAAACAAACCAAAAAACCTGAAAACAAACAAAAACAGGGTGCCTTGTGAGAGCCGTACACAATGACATCCAGCCTACAGAACTCTAACCACACCTACAAGAAGCTCAGAAGAGCTACATAATCTGCACCCAGGACAGCATGTCCAAATATTTTGTGGTCTAAAAGCTCCTCCTAGCTGTGAGACCATCTGACATTGTTAGCTGGGAAATTATTTGTTATAATACCACCAACTTTGGAGTTACCTTTTCCACTGGCTTAAGTACATCACCATCCTACATAAGAGCATCCATGGCTTCTTGCAGCACAAAAGCCTCCTCAAGGCTCCTCAGGATCGTATTCTTACTGCTCCCTTAGAGTTGGCCAAATTGAAGGAACAGCTCCAGACACACCATCCTGCTGCAGACCAGCTTTGCACAATGTGTTGTAATCAGAGACTGGAAAAACTTCTGATCACTGATTATTTTGTTTTTTCACATCCTCAAAAATGCCTGTAAGTAGCACACTTATACCTTAGGATGAGTCAGTGAACACGAATTCCTGGTTCCTTTCTCAGACTGCCACAGACTCAATACTGAGACTTCTGGAAACACATGTCATGTGCTCCAGCCTACTGCATATAAAATTGTAAGACACAAATGCAAAGCACAGTGAGCTCCCTGACAGAAAGATGACAGACAAAGTATTCATTTACTTATTCTTCACGTACTTCGCTGTATATTTTTAGATAAATTGCTCATTTCACTGTCACACACACAATAAAAGGTCTTCAAACATGTGAACACTAAAAAGCTAAATAAGTCCCAATACAGGATTGAAACAGATCCATTTGTCACACAAAGCTACAGAATTGTGTCTTATTTGACTATAAGACCTTTGTAACCATGATAAGAGGTACTTGTAAGAGTAAATAAGAGGAGCCAAAGAGTGACAAAATACCCAAGGAAATATTCACATAGAATTCCCCTGTTACCACGGGAGACTCGTCTCAAATAAACCTAATTATAACTTCTAGATGCAGATTAATTTGCCTGTAATGCTCTGAAATTGCAACATGAGTTTTCCCAGGAGCAACCGAAAGAAACATCTTTTGGAATGCCAAATTAAGCACGCTGGTAACCAGCCACGCAGGACTCCCTGGAATGCGGCAACAGCGCTTCCAGAGGAACGCCTGACGTTGGGAAGCGTGCTCAGCAGAGGGCGCACGGCCCACATTCCGCTCGCTGCCCGGGAAGCAGCGCTCCTCGAACGTCTGGGAAACCGCCGATGGAAAGCTGGACTCTCCTTTGGCTGCAGCAGAAAATCGGGGACCGGTGGGCGCTTTCCAAGGGCTGTGAATAAATTGTTTAAATTTCTATAGAGCTCTGAGCTTGAGCACTCATTTTTGTCTTAAAAAAAAAAAAAAGAAAAAACCCAAGAACTTGGTTCTCAAAATACACCTTTTCTAAATTGCAAAAGAGGGGCTCTGTAGAGGACTGAAGATAAATCACAATTAAGATGTGGTTTGATTTAATAAAAATAAAAGCAGTAGACAAAAAATTAAAATGAGGCACTGATATTCTAGGCTTAGCAACAGGAAAGTATTTTGAAGTCTCAAGGACACATATGGATGTGTGATAGGAGTGACGAAAACAATGGGAAATAAAGCCAGAATATCAGGAAACACATCCCAGTAATCTGCTCGCTTCTTCTGATTAAGTCCCATTACCAGAGCCTTTCAAAGCTAGAGTTTACAGAAATGGCAGACTACCTATTGTAGGGAACAGATCTGCATTAAGCAGAGGGCAAAACCAGGTGGAAAGGGTACTTTTTTGTTGTCTCATTTCAAGTCAAATATAAAGAAAAACACATGTAACAGTTAATATTGCTCACACACAAATATCATCCACTCACTCATTAAAATGCAGCAGAACAAACCCATTTTGGGTGGCATTCCTGCCCATCATGGGGGGCTGGAACTTGATGATCTTTAAGGTCCTTCCCACCCAATACCATTCTACGATTTCAAGTATGTTATACCACAAGGAGTTAATAATAGGCCAAAGAGTGAACAATTTTCCTCTGGCTTGATTCAACACACTTGCATTATTCATCACATTTGTGAAGGAATATGAATCCCATCAAATAATTAGATGGTGTGTTAACCTTTCTGGTTTGCAGCAGCCTGTGACTGACAAGTAGAAGGGTTCTCCAAGAACAATTTCCTGTGCTGTCGCTCCTTTCTGCCTGGACTCTCAATGAAGGGTATGTTTTGTGTGTTTGTATAGGGAATCCCTGTGGAGTTTTTGTTGAGCTTTAGGTCAAAACCCTGTGAATTTAAATTTGGGAGCTATTAAATGCCATATTTGTTCCAGTTATCTATTACCAGTACTACAACACTGGTCCTCTTTCATTACTGTAACTAAAAAAAAAAAAAACCCTCTTACATGAGTTTGGATTAGAGTAAGGTGTGAAGGTGAAATATCAAATTGAAGTACAATAAAAGAAGTCACTACTTACTAGTGTACTCAAAGTACACTACTAAGAAGTCTAAGTAGTTATAGGAGAATTTCAATGGCATTTAAACTTACTTAGATTTTCTCAGACCTTCTACTTTGAAGTCCAGTGTGGTTTTCTCCTCCCTTAATTCTTCCCAGGACAGACTACCCTGGCTGATGATGAACTTCAAAGTCTTTTTGGTAGAAAGAAAACAGAGGTCCTGTCTGTTGTTGTTCTGAAATTCGTGATATAAAAATCATAGGATTTGTAAGACTTTACAAATTGTTTGAACTGACAGCATCTAAGAACACTCAACATTTCTTATCAGCTTCAAGGTTTTCAAGCAAGTCAAGGAAACTACAAAGCAGACTGAGGCTAAATGAATCCTTAAATTCTGCTGATGAATAGGATGCCATGAACTACCAGTGGAAAAAGCTGGTAGAACCTCGTAACATAAATTAGTTCAGGAAGTTCGTTCTTATTCAGTCAAGAATTGATGAGGGAATCTAGCTCAAACAAGCCAACTGCAATTGTTTGTCATAGCTTTAAAGAATGTTAGTTTCTAGGGGCTTTACATATACTACTTCATTTTCTTCAAAAATTCCCCTTTCACTTCATTGTAATGAGCCCATCCCGGAAGCAGCTGCATTTTCAGTGTATCCTTTGTACAATGGGTCACACAAGTTGAAAGCCATCCTAGAAACAGCAGGCTTGCTAGGGGATTTTCAAACTGTTTACCAAACTAAGGGAAAAACACAGATGGGAAGAGAGGAAATGCAGCATAATTGATTACTTTCGGGTAATGTGTGGGTAAGTGTAGCTAAACACAGTCAAAAGCAGAAGAAATGAAAGGCAGTGAATACTCCTACAATGAAGTACATTCAGTGTCATTGTATATATACAGTGTCGATGGAGGAATGTATGTACATTTAAAGAGAAATAAACCATGGAAACTGCTCTTAATGACACTGGAGTGAGTGTGATGTTCCCTACCCAGGTGCTATTACTCTGGAATGTTTTGGTACTGCCACAGGCAGAATCAGGCTTGGTATTTAGCAACACATGACTGAGGAGCATGAGTCAGAGAACAACTACACCTCGCTGCTTCGGGATTTTTCTGAAGCAGCAGGAGGGATAACTGAGTTCCTCCGCCAAAGCTGCTGCAGGAGGCAATCACGGTGTCAGCACCAAGCCAACCCGGAGAGCTGCGCTGCCGGGGAAGGAAGGACTGCAGCAGCAGCAGCAGCAGCAGCGAACGGGACAGGAGCTGCGCCCCGGCCCTGCTGCCCCTTGCCCGCCCGGTGGTGCTCGCTCACGGGAGGGACCCGGTGACCGTGTCCAACATAATGGGTTCTGGGATTGAGGAGCCTGAGGATGCCCTAACACGCAGACTGAGCGATCACACAGCAGCTCATCCGCCTGGGTGTGCTAGCGGACTTTTGGTGGCGATGGCACAGCCATGGAGTGCTGGCAGCGCCCAAGCTCCGCGCCGGCAGCGCGGGGCGCGTCCCTGACGCAGCTGGGGAGAACCGACCCGAGGGCACGGTAGCTCAGCCCAAGCACTTGAAAGTGTGCTGCCTCCTTGAGGGAACGTGTCTCTTGCACTTGGCGAGGAGGAGCGTTCCCCGCGAGCCTTCCCCGGGTGGTTCCGCCAAGGGCCACCCGGTTCCCAGCGCTCACAAAGGCGCTCCCAGCCCGCGCCCGCCCAGCCCCTGCCCACAGCCAACATGGCGGCGCGGGGATCGGGAACGTGCCGGCGCGCAGCCGCTCTGCCCTCCCGCGCGTGCCTCCGTGTCTGGCGGCGGGCGCGGCCACGTGACGCGTTCAAGCGCGCCGCGCGAGCCCCGCGCGGAGGGGACGGCGCGGCGGGAGCGCGCGGGACATCAGGTGACCCCAGCGGCGCGCGGGGCCCCCCCGCCCGCGGGAACAGGGACGGGACACGGGACGGGGACAGGGACAGGGACACGGCCGGGGCAGCCCGAGAGCCCGGCAGGGAGTGGGGCTCATCCGCGGGGGCCGCAGCGCGGGGGCCGGCCCGGGCAGAGTAACGCGCACCGATGCGGTGCGGGATGAGCCCGCGGCCGGGGGGCTCGGTCCGAGCACCGCGTGTTTCGGGCATGCTGCGGCCTCGCCGTCAAGCTCCGCTGCGGGAATCGCTGTCCCAGCGGCAGCGAACGCCGTGCCCGCTTCACGGGCGGCAGCCGCGGGTCCCGCCCCGCGAGGGGCGAGGGGCACGGCAGGGACACCCACCCAGCGCTGTCTGCCCTGGCTCCTTAAAGCCTCCACGAACAGCTGCTGCTTCGCCGCGGCGATGAGGCCACCGGCGCCTTTGGAATACTCGGGTGATGCGCAGGGACCGCTGCTGGCCTCGCTGCAGAACCTGTCATGTTGAACAGCATCACGCTGCGTCAGTAAATTTGAAGGCTAACAAGTACGCTGTTCTCACAACCAAGTTAGCTTTCCACAGATTACATTTTATTCCAAAAAATTAAAGCTGTACCATCTGCATTAGGGGAAACAGTCAAAAGTTATATAAAGCATAAAGACACCAGTATGCAGAACAATCCTGTTGTGCTCCTGCTGCAGCTAATTCAGCTTTCCTTTCCCGTAAGGGGCTTCTTCCTTCATAGCTTGGGCCAGGCAGTTGTAGGATGGACCATTGCCTCTCCTGCAGGCACTGAAGTGACTTCACAAACACCAGCCGTGAGCCGAGGTCCTCGCACAGGCTCAGGTAAGGGCCCCAAGTCATCAGAGCACCCCAGTGCAGCTGTGCATTGCAGATCTAGAGAGGAGGGAAGAGTTTGGCCACTGCCATTACTATCTTCTATTACTGTAATTTACTGGGACTAAGTTATTAACAAAAGCCTTATTTTCATTTTAGAGCATTAAGCAGTTAATTGTGCTATCAAGCACAATGACCTCAGCTGGCTTTCCCATAGGAACCACACTGTGAAAGTCCTTTTAGAGACTTCTTGAGCAAGACAAACAAAAAATGGAAGCACTGGAATTAATGTCTGTGAGGTGTTAGTTTTCTTTTAGGCCAGCAAAGTTCGAGGAGGTAAGTAGTTTAGTGGAATATAGCCATGGCTATTTCTCTGTCCTGCTGATCTGGCTTTGAAAAATTTCCTCTGAGGCTGTATGTCACAGGCTGCACTGAGAGGGCGTTATATGCCAGAGAAACACAATTCCCCAAGCACAGATACACTGAGCAGCATCAGACACATTGTGCTTTCTCAGAACAAGTTTTCAGAGAGAGCACAGTGAAGCATCCCTTTTCTTACTCACTTAAGAATAATCACTGAGACTTGAGCTAAATGAACCTTCAAAAGGTGTTTTAATCAGTCCCTCAGCCAGATCAGATTAACCTAAACTTTAACCTGTTCTGAGAAATGTCCAAAGCATGCAACACCCATTTCCTTCCACTTGCAGAAACCTCTAGTCACTGGTAGGCAAATTAACAGTCTGATAACAGTTGATATAGATCCAAATGTCAGTTCCTCTTAGCTCAGAAACATTTTCCTAAATTGCTCTCCTCAAGTCTACCTTGTTAATACAAAGTCCAAGGCACAATCAGTCATTCCCTCCCACCACACTGACTATTTGAGAATCATTACTGAAGTGTGAGTTGAAAGAACCATCCAAAACGATCTAGCTCTGCAAACATTTCAGATTTTCACCCTTTTCTTTTTGAGAATGGTAGACTCACAAATTGTAAGCCAACTTTTCTTGAATATAGCGTAAGTATTTTATACGACACAAGGATAATGGTACTTTTAGAGATAGATTATTTCTATGTCTATTTTACGAAACCCCCTACATTTGACATTAACATGTTATGAAGGAGAATGCAAAGGTGATGGGAATTGCAAGGTTCTCAAGACTTAACAATAGTGTGGGAAACTCTGTTGAGCTGCTGGCCAAAGCATCTAGTACAGAAAATTAATAATTTTCACATTCACATTTTGAGAACTGATACCACTTTTCTCTGCCTGAGGTGAGAAAATACATATGCCACGCAATGTTATGTGGATCAAGTAACAGTCCTGGTGTTTCAAATTAAGCCTGTTTTAATGAGATGACATATAGGGCTCCACTGCTCACTCTTTAATAATAAACCCCAGTCTTTAAAGACTGTCAGAAAAGTAACAGGGATTTCCAAGAGCTGAAGGTCTCGTTCTGACAGTGCAAAAGTGTGAGGCTGTAGCTGTGAACAAAGCAATAGGAATATAATTTCTTTATCATATGCTTTTAAAAATAGATTCCATGCAACGTGTTACACAAAGCCCACATTATAACAACAAGAAATGCAGAAGGACTTTCATAGATATATTTGAATCAGCTGACAACTACTGTAGTGATCTTAAAATCCACATTGCAATTACACCTGGAAGTTTAAAACTACAGTAGGACTTTTTCAGGAAAATTGAGCTCTCAGGAGAGTGATTTCTCGTGCCTTTGGGTTTTACATCATTTTGTGCATTGCAAATCACTGCCACACAAAACTCGGCACATAGAATAAACCTTTCTAGTGAATCTCCCCTTTAATTATTGCAGGTCACCACTAGAAAAACTGTGGCATTTGAAGGTACACTGCATAAGGTGTTTTGGTGTCCCGAGTTATGCAATTCTAAACTTAATCTGAGTGCCATGGGGTGGTTTTGTTTATATCCTGCGAGCTCTGAAAGTCTCATGTCAGGAAATGCCAAACCTTTTTTATTCCCATCACAGCATGGGAATTGTCTGTCAGCAACCGACACAACTGCTGCATGAGTTCTGTGTCAAACAAACCTGGACAGGTCCTCATGTGGTTGAAATGAGGGAGCTGCACTGGTAGGAGCATGATGACTTTTGGAAGCTCTCTGGCCAATGACCACATCAGTTTTTCTGTATGCAGGACTGGTTTCCTTCCTCAGAAGAACTCAGTGCCTGTACCAGGAGTCTCCCCACCCAGCAGCTCTGTAGGCCCCATGGGGAAGGAATGGTTAAGGAATAGCTTTTCTCCACCCAGTTAAGTCCAGGCTCAGTGCTGATAGCTGAAGGAGGGCTGTGGGCAGCCCCCTTCTGCCACTGCTTCTGTAGAAGCTCTGTGATTCTTAGAACTCCCTTGAGTTTTGGGTTATGAAGTGCCCCTTGTTGCAGCTGCATCAACTGTAGAATGGTCCATTTACCGAGCACAACAACGGGATCCTGTTTGGGCAGGATTCCACTGGCAATCTCTGCTTGACCTGGAGACCTTTGATATTTTGGCTGGCAGACTAGTTGTCTGTGCCCTGCTTGGTATTTCCCTGTGAAGTATGTTCTAGGTTGTCCGTTCTTTAGGAGACATTACGCTTCCTCCCACTCATTCCTGAGTCAAGTCCAAGCATCACTGCAAATGCTCTTAGTTGGGAGGTCCACCCCTTTCTGCACTGAGTGTGCAAATCCACTACCCATTGCTTCCTCACCAGAGAGCACAGTGTTCCAGCTCAGAAGGTGTCCCTGAGGTCCTGCAGCTGGACACATCTACATCTCCAGGTTTGCTTCCTGGAGGGGGCATTCTAAATTTATAGTACAGCTGCATACCTACAGCATCAACACAATCAGGAGAGGCCTGAGACACTGGGCTGCTTTGGGCTGGTGTTCCCAGTGGATCCTCATACTGCTGCTTTTAAGGATGACTGCATGCTGTTATCCAGAGATGACAAGACACTGGAGAAGATTGTGAATTGTTCTGATTGGAAGAGCACACTTAACCAATACCATACCTGCGTTTTAATCTTGATATTTTGATCTCCTTCTTGCCTTTTACATAGGTTTCTTTTCCTTCTCTTTTTTTAGAGAAAAAGGTTTAGAGAGAAATGGATCTTGAAAGAATCATTCAAGATACACTGACACACTTCATCCAGTCCCACATCCCTGCAGCAGACCTCAGGTATGTTGAAATGGGGAGATCCAATGTCATTGTTCTAGCTCGAACTCTCCATTAATTGTCCCTCTGTGCACTATATTGAACTCCGTAGCTTTCGCATACTTTGTGTTGCTTTTCTTTAGGCCAAATCCAGGATGCAGGTAATTTGCACAGGCTCTGTGAGAGGAATGCTTGAACAGCTGTAGTTTAGCATTGCAATCCAGTAATGTAATTTCTTTGATGACCAAGATGATTAATTTCCTGTCCAGTAATACTCATTGAAATATGGGATTTCCTTCATTCCACAGTGCTCTCAAACAGCTTTCTGAGCAGGATAATGCTGTATCAGGGCTCTCTTATTTTGAACTGCCTGCATGCAGCAATACAGCTGCCTCAAGCCTGGGACACAGCAGTTGGTTTTGCAGCTGGTGGCAGCAGTGACACAAGTTTGGAGAGCAGCAAGCAGAGAATACTGCATCCCTGAGAAAGTGTAACTTGAAGAATATGGTGACCTCACCTGAAGCACCAGTCAGCATAGAAAAGTCCAGGGTTTGAGCCTTTGGAGAAGCAGTTACAGGAGCCTCTGGACACACTTTGGGGCTTTCATTTAATGCTGCCCTGGAGGCAGGACTGGCGTGCATGATTTTGTCTGTTAATGCTTTCCACTCAACCACTGGCCACCTGCTACCTGGCTTTACTGGTGGTATGTGTCCATAAGATGCAGTCCACATAGGTCCTTCTGCTGTCATATTAAGACAACACAAGATTAGGGGGAATGGGGATGTTGAGAGAGGAAAAATTGGGCTTGTTGACCCTGCTGCCATGTCCTGTGTTCTCTCTGTCTCCAGTGGGATGGATGATGTTTTCTTCTCTTATATCACGGGTATCCTGGAAGAGCTGGGCTCACCAGAGTCCTCTGAGGAGATTTTTGACATGGACACCTTTGTGGAAATGATGGAAGCGTATATCCCTGGTTTTGCAAAAATCCACAGGTATGTGATTGCTGCCACTTTGTACATGCATGCCATGCACTGGGGGCCTGGACCCAGGCCCCTCAGTACCATAAATACTTTTGTTATACCCAGTTGTTCATGTATTAGTATCAAACCCATGCCATTAAGTCAGTCTTTGCCTGAATACACGGATACTCATTCCAGTATAGTTTGCAAGTAGGTCCTTGGCCACTTGAAATACCAGCTGATTTTACTGGGATTCCCATCATGCCTTCTCTTTCTATAAAAGGTTGCCAAGTAGGATAGGCTAATGCTTTTATTCCTTACACTAATAATACAGCTTCTGTCTCTTGCAGTGGGGATGTTTGTGAGATGATGTTCTCCCTCTCAGAAAGGCTTGGTGAAGCCCGCAACAAAGGTGAGTTACAATGTCAGCACGAAAAGGTATATTCTGTACGTTTTCAGTCTTAGTATTTGGAGTTGAGCAATGTCACAGGATAAAATACAATCTTGTTTGCCACAGTTAAGATGTCATAAGGTAGCCAGAATTGATTGATGGGGTTTTTTTCAGTGTTCAGTCAGGTTTTTGATATCAACACATGGGAGGTTGGAGTCATAGGGAATACTATCCAAAACATACTGGAGTGAAAAACACATGATATCAGTTGTCCAAATACCTCTGCTGAGACCAATTCCAGAGTAATAAGGAAGAAATAGCAGATACAAGACTTCTTATTGAAATTCTGCTGTAGGTTAATTCTGAAAGCGAGGATTTCTGCCTGCCTCTGATACCCATCTGCCTAAGTTGCATTACCACTGAGCAGCTTTTATCAGGTGCATCATCAAACAGAGTATCCAGCTGAATACATGTATCATATCTAGACTTAGCATCCTCAAAGCTCACTTCCCATTCATCCACGGACCCTGGCTCAGATGCAAAATGAGCGATGTGTGCTGGCCTGCACTGTGCAGGACTGCAGAAGTCTACAGTATGCCAATGGTCTTTTCTAATCTCAGCATTCACAGATGAGATGGACTGCTCTATCACTCAGCCCCACTGGTACTTCCCACTAAAGAAAAGACAGGTTGAAGTGCCTGGATATTAAACCTTCCAGGACATACCTGTCTGGGTTTCACTCATCTAGTAGCATCACTGCTGTCTTGCCAGAAGGCTACACAGTATAGAACAGACAGTCCTGTCTTTTATCTTACTTGCTGCTTTCTTGAACTTGACAAAATCTACTGCTCTGCTCTTGTACCCTGCATCCTATCCTTTGAGGATCCTGATGTAGCCGGAGTGTGGAAGGAAAGCAACATCCCAGTCTTAGATATGACAGAACAAAGGTGAAATGATTCTTCTTACAGTGATACAAAAAGAGCCTGTAAAAAAGGGATGCATCTGAGTAACCTGAGCACAGGATCTGCTGGCTTGCATGCAGCCTGGGAACTACCACAGTGTATTCCCACATTTAAAATCGAAATCACACCTTATTTCAAATATAGAGCAAACACCAAGGAATTCTTAGAAACATAAGAAAAATCTTAAGTATCCCCAACCAAAGCACTAGAGAACTGAGAACTGAAAGGTAGAATTGAATTTGCAAGCAGCCCATGCCCAGTACAGCCTGGAAATGCAAAACTCAGGCACTCCAGTGTGTGCTAGCACTTTGTTCCTGCAGGTCAGTGTGAGCAGAGCTGCAGCTGTCTCCACTGAGGGCAGAAGGAACAGTAGTGCTTTCAAGTCTTGTCACTTAAGAAGAGATTTGCTTTGGCACATGAAGCCCTAGCAATCCAATGCCAACAAAGCACAGAGCTCTAGCCTTAGTGGGACTGTTCCTCAGGAGATATCACTGTGTCTTTAAGAAAAACCTGGCCAAAAGGCTGTGGAAAGCAGAAGTGAAGCGCCCTCTGAAGACCTCACCAAGGGCCAGGAGTCTGGAGCTGGAGCCTGCAACGGGGAAAGGCTGTGCACTGTAACAGACGGAGCCAGGGCCCAGGTATGAGTACCCTGCAGAGGAGCAGGAACACTGGGGACAGTCACACAGCTCTAGGCTGCCAGCATTTTTTAAGGGCATTTTCTAGCTATGGAAGGAACTACAGCATAGGCTGTGATACAGCATCACTGTGATCTCCTCCATTGTATCACCTGAACAAGACTGTGTGAGAAAATCATGTGTTGACAAAAGACTGAGCCAATGCTCTGGCTCATCGTTTCCAGCCACCAGAAGGGATGAGCCAGAGCAATAACAGAGGGCCCCAGTGCCCTCAGGGATCCTACAGCAGCCACAGGCACTGCATCACCTGCCAGATCCCCCCACCTTCCTCCCCTATGCTCTTGTTTGCTGTTTCTCCAGTACTGATCCATTCCTGTTCTACAGCATAATCATTCTGTGCCCACAGCCTTCTAGCAAATGCTGCTATGGCGATGCCTTCTGATGTAGCCTCAGGTCAGTGTTTAGCAGCTCCTTCCCTTTCCAATCAAAGCACATACAATTTCATAAGGTGTACAGGAGTTCAGGCATTTGCATCACAGTATCCAGAAAACTCACTCCTAAGGAGACACATAGTGTGGCCACACAGATGAATCAGTTCACAGCAGCCCTACTTAAAAGCGAGTTGAAATACAGAGGGAGGAGATTAAGGAAGAGTAATGGTTTGTCTTTCCAAGGATACAGTTCCCTGTTACCTTCAGGAATGGGATTTAGTAAGGAGAGAGAGCCTTTAGCCAAAGGCAAGCTGAATTTCCTGGCAATAAAAAAACAGAAGCCCTAGTCCTCTCCTCACTGCATCCTCAACTTATCTCTGTCTCTTGCTCCAACTAGGAAGGCAATGACTTGAAGGATGGGTTGGAGCTGCTACTGGAGATGTTCCCAGCCTGTACCCTGAGCCAGGCAGAGAAGGCTCTCGCCATGGCCTTGGGAAACTTGGAAGAGGCAGTGCAGTTAATTGTGGAGGAGAAGGTGGAAATTGGCCCAGCAGGTGTGAGTGTGAAGGTACTGTACTCTGACCTGGGTGGCAGTGGGCCAAGGAGCAGGGCAGAGCTTAGGGACACAGGCATCACAGCTGTCTGCTATAAGCAGAAGCTTTGACTGCAGAAACTTTTCTGTACAATGAGCCAGCAGGATCACCCAGAATAACACCCCCTCTCCCTCCCCTGACTCTCTTAGTATAGGCTGTGCTCACAACCAAGCCAGCCCCGCAGCGAAGCTGTGGCTGGCACCCCTTTCCCACGGGCTGGAGTGCTGGAGTGAGCACTGGAGGGCTCACCAGGCTAGCATGGGGGAAGCTGTATGCCCCATGTTGTGCTATTCATACATCCACCTTGTCTTCTCCCAGGAACTGGCACGACCCCGCAGAACACCCAATCACGAGGAACTAAAACAAGTTATCCTACAAAAGTAAGTACCCAACAGCAAAGAACCCCTTATGTTCCTCCCAGTAAAGGAGGACATGGCAGTTTGGGGAACAATGTGGTCTATAAAGAACTTAGGCTGCAAGATGCTTCATAAGGATGCTGTGAAGCTGACTTGAGTATAACTGAACATATCTAAGCACAAATACAGTCATCACCTGGAGGGACAAAAACAACCAAACAACAAAAACCAACAAAACAGGTTTGGTTTTTTTTAGAGCTCTGGCACAGAAACAGGTTACTTGTACCAGCAGGGTCACAGCACTGGCCATGTGTGAGGTTACAGCTTCCTAAAACTATACTGTAAATCACAGCACTGTTAGCTGAGGTCCTGGTTAAAGTTTCAAGGCAAAAACATCATTCTGCAGCTCAGGTAACAAACACATGGTGACTTGCAGAACTACAGCAACTCATTCATACCTCTATCCTTGGAAACAGTCCAAACAAGGCTAAAGATTATCTTTAAGAGACTGTCTGTACAACAACACTGAGAAGATTAAATCTCAGTTGCTGAGGGTAGAAATGCAATGCATTTAAAGAAACCTCTCTGAAGTCCTCCTATGGACTTCTTGGGAATGAAAGAATCTTTAGATTGGTTTACCTACATTAATTTCTAAAAGCATTTAATTCTCAGTAAGAAAACCCACAGTGGTTTCATCAATCTGCTTTAAGATCTCTGTTTTCATGAGTATCCTCATGCAGGCGTGCAGCTTCCACACATCCATCCAGCCACATCTTTTCCACTACTTTACATTCTCCCCAGCGACAGAATAAGCAGTCGATGGGCTAGGAAAGATAAAGCAAGGGCAGAACAGCATCCAGGCAGAAGTAGCAATCCCTGTCCTTGCACATCTGTGGAGGCTCCTTTCAGAGTGACAGGTGCGGGAACAAAAAAGCACGAGCTGCTTGTTATGTTTCTGAGAACTTCAGTTTAATGACATTTTGGCAACATCCTGTACTTTAAACATCACTCAAGCACAGGTACAGAGAGCAGATCGCCATAGCAGAAGATACACATGAGCAAATATACTAACTACTGAGGGAGCGGTCATGGTCAGCTGTTGTAAACCAGCACCAAAATCTCAGAGTAGTAATTCAGCAGTACAGCAAGCAAATGCTTGGACCCTGATGTTTCAGTCACATAGCAAATGAGGTGATGCTTTTATGAAGTTGCTTCCAGCACAGACCTGTTTCACAGTCAAGTAGTAGGTGGCATGTGAAAGGAACACCATCCTTCAGGGCAGCAGATTGGTCCTCTAATTTCACCTCTGTCTTCTTTGGCTGCCATCACTTGGACTGAGAAGGAGCAAAGCTGCCCTAACGGCAGAGCACACTGGACCTCAGCATCTCTCAGTTGGGCAGTGGCTGGCACCATTCTCAACCATCTGAGTTTTCAGTACCTTTCACATATAACCAAGGATGCTACTCTAGGAGAATCCTGCTGGACTCTTACCAGAAGGATGACACTTCTTGCCTGTTTTCATCCAGAGGGGAACATCAGTGCTCCTTGATGCAATCTGGTCACATAGGACATGTTGCACAGCCACAAACCAGCCAGGGGAGAAGGCTGAGAGTAATCCCAGGCAATGTATGTTATAGTGTTCACTAAATGCTTCTTGTGTTTCAGATACATGATGGTGGACAGTGCAGATGATCAGAAAACACATCGGCCAGCTCCACCCAAAGAGGTAAACAGAGCAGTCCCAGCTCACCAGCAGTTTGAATGTCCTTTGTTTAAAAAAATCAGGCTGCAAGTCCAAAATCAAGAGGGCAGGCCAAATGCAGTATCGTTCACAGAAGCTCTTAGTCAAAGAGAGATTAGCTTAGATAAGGTGCTTGCTGCAGGCTCTGTCATTTCCTACCATTCCTGACTACCATGGCTATTGCTCCACCCCATCAGGCAGCATCCTTTCCAGTTTTGGCCAATATTCCCAGCACAATGATGGTAAAGCAGCCCACCCACCCACCTCCCAGAGTGCAGATCTTCTGCTTGCCCCCTCCTTTCTCAAGCAGTGTGGCTGTCCATCCACTTGTTAATATCTGTCTTCTTCAGGCTCCCAAGAAGTTGATCCGCTATATCGATAACCAGGTGGTGAGTACAAAAGGAGAGAGGTATAAAGACATCAAGAAGCCTGAGAGTGAAGAGATGAAGAGAACCTACATCAGCCTAAAACCAGCCAGGAAGTACAAGTTTCACTGACAGCCAGGTCCTTCTGCCTTCCACCTCACTGCCCAGGCATGGCAGGATGGATGTGTGGTGCAAGGAATGAGGGGACTCCTCCACCTGCCAGTAACTTGAACTAACCTGGGAGCCAGGACACTGTCTTCAGCTTCCTCAACTAACCTGGTTGACAGGGAAGAGATTTCTCTCCTTATGTGGCTATCCCTCTGCCCTCAGGGGCACACTGCAGTGGCTCTCTGGGCCCTGGGCATTCTCTGCTATTCCTTGCATGGGACATTTTTAGATCTAAGATGTGACTTGTGCTTTTGCAGCAACCTTTTTAACAAGTCTGTGTGCACTGTTATTTAGAGTGCCAGTATTAATAAAGATGTGAGTTGGTGTGTAGTTCTGCCAGAGCACACATATGCTTTACAGACACTGCCTCCAATTCCTCCTAAGGCCAAAGATAGAAGCAGGGTCCCCTCTCTTCCTCGAATTACTCTCTTCATCACGTTTACCACAAGATGTGGCTGCTGTTTGATTAACTGCCTAGTGGATACAAAGGCTGAGGCTGAACTCCAGAGCTAGACTCCCTGCCAACATAACCTGCAGCTCTCCATAAACTCCAGCTGACAGTAGAGCCAGTGGTCCTGCCATTTCTCACCACTGTTGAGTGCCAAAGCTCCAGTCATGCCACAGGGAGCAGGATACAGTAGCAGGCCCGGGCACTACTAAAATGTTAAGTCAGAAGCTGGAAGAAACAAATGACAAACTGCTTTCAGTGACAGCACAGCTAGGTTTGGTGTCTTTCTGTCAGTTAAATTTCAGTTAGAACTGGAGTGTGTTCCCCCTGAAAACATCTCTCACCTTGCCCCAGCCTAAACCAGCATCCCTAGGCCTGGACAGACACACTGCCTGTGCTGGGGTCACACCAGTCCTTTGGTGCCAGGCTGGCCAGTGGCTGTGGGCTGGAGCTAGGCTTATTGCCCTCCTCCCAGAGCCCAGAGGGGCCTGCCCTCTCCCAAGAGGAGGGCTGCTAGCTGTTCTTTTTGCTTCAGCTGGTCTGGTTTGTTCCACAGCTCTGCTGACATGCCCTGTACACCCACCCCAGGGGACAGTCCCCATCAAACGGTCCCCTGCTCTCTGGACAGCTGCCACTTAGAGATTTAAAATACAACAAATAGTAAATCCTGTCTATTAGATGGCCTGGCCAAGGCCTGTTCAGCACCATGGTGTTCCTGCAAGTCACTCGCTCTCTCCACACCACTGCAGAGGGGGTTACTTTCCCCAGAGGCATCAACGAAGCCTACTCATGAATACTGAGTGGCTGCTAAACAGCCCCAGAGGAAAGAGTGAGTCCCACTCAGGCCAGCCTCAACAGTGGGACGGACTTCTCCCTCTGCACATCTCCACACCAGCCAGTTCTGGCATCCTTCTGGGATCCCAGCGTTGTGTCAGTCCCCCCCCTCCCCAGCAGCAGCAGTTCTAGATCTGAAGGTTGATGAAAGGGGCGAAGCCAACCACGTCCTGCAGGAGAACAAGAGCCCTCTGCAGCGGAGGCTCCACATCCAGCTCCACCCCACGGCTTCGTAGGACACTCAAGCTGGACTCAGCCACGTTGTGGCAATGCTTGACCTTCAGTGAGCGCAACTTGGGACAGTACTCAGCCAGGACCCTGCCATGAAAGAGAGCACATGCAAGTTGCAAGTCAGGATTCCTAAGTGCACCATTCACACTCTACTCCCAGCAGCCCAGAGCTCATGACTGTACCATGCATGCACCATCCTTTGGGAGCAGCACCCTGACAGTCTGAGAGAAAGTCAAGAACATGGTTGGATCCCAGACCTACCCTCCATGACATGCTGGGAAATTCGCTGTCAACAGCACAGTGTCTCTCCTGAAGGGCCTGCGAGTGGCTTTTCTCCCAGACTGAGTCTTACTGCTTTCAGGATAGAGACATCTGACTTTCCTGTCTGGTCCTCTTCCTTTCCCCATCCCAGTCACCTGTCATCCCCACCCTGGCTCCCCACATTGCTCAGTACCTGATGGAGTCATTCTTGACTCGCAGACATCCTGTGAGGTCCAAGTGCTCCAGCTCAGGGCAGCACTTGGCAGTCTCCTCGACTGCCACGTCACCCACGTTCGCATTGACAGCCAGTGACAGAGACTTGAGCCTGCTGCACTTCTGCACCAGGTAGCAGATGGCCTCGTCCTTCAGCTGGCGACAGGCCGTCAGGTCCACAGCCTCCAGGGCCTTGCAGTGGTCAGCCAGGCTGCGCAGGGACAGGCTGTCCACCCAGTCGCAGTGAGCCAGGGACAGCTGGCGCAGGCTGGGGCAGCTCAGCGAGATGGTGACCAATGCATGACGGCTGAGCTGGGCACAGCCCTTCAGCTGGATCTGGTGCAGGTGGTGGTTCTGCTCGATGACTGGGAGCAGCTCGCAGTCCGTCAGCCAGTCGGAGCAGTTCTGGAGCGCCAGCTGCTGCAGCACTTTGTTGTCTTTCAACAGGTTAACAAAAGCAGCTCGAGGGATGGCAGGTCTGATCTGTGTGGGGAACCCAGGAAGAATGAGGCATTTCCCCAGGACTGCACATCAGACTGATCCTCACCAAATACCCTTTCCTCTCCTTTCTTCAACTGTGCCAGTGGTGACCAAAGCCACCTCCTGTCCTCATCTCCAGACACACCCTACCATCACTCGCCTCACCTCATGCCAAGGTTACTGCTACAAGCTAGAAGATGCTCTAGCTTCTCCATCCCACATAATCTCCAAAAATGTCTTTGCTAGACCACTCTGTGTCCTCACAGAACAGCAGCCACTCCAGTAATTCCCACTCCTAGGCCATGTCTCGTACAGCCAGCACAAGCTTTCCTTGATGACCAGGCACAGAGTTACCTCCCATCAGACCCACCCTATTGCACAACCTCTGTGAGGACCAACAGGCCACGCCACTCCAGAGCTGGCTTGTGTTTCTGCCAGCCAGTGCCCCATAATGACCAGGGTGGAGCTTTCACGCTTACTCCTCCCAGGGCCTCTTGCTAAAGTCACTGGCATTGCCAGACCCTGAATCACTGCCTCTCCTCCCTGAGCCCATCTGTCCAGCCTAACACCTGAGCCATTAACCCAACCTCCTGAGCAGTAACCACCCTCCTTGCCAGGGGTTTCTTTTCCCCACACAAATGCTCCCGTGTTAGTTCCAGAGCAGGAAGACACCTGTGTCCTCCCCCAGGCTCAGAGTCATCCAATACCTGGCTTGAATCAAAGCAGCGCATGTTGGCCAGGTAAAGCTGGATGAGGGACTGGAATGACTTGCTGACCCTCTGCAGACTCAGGAGCTGCTGCAGTGGCAGATGACAGAGAATATGTGGAAGCAAGACGTCTTCCCAGGGCAGGTCCAGGAGGCATCCCCTGGTGGGGGTCAAACTCATCCTCAGACACCAGAGAGCCAGGCTACTGCAGGAGCCAGGCTAGATCACTGCTGCCGGGTGCCTCTAGGAGGAACAGCCAGAAAGGAAGACTCAGCGATGTTTCCCACAACTGGCCCACAGGGTAAAGCCCTTTGGCCAGCCATCAGCAGGGCATGTGTCTGACACCTGCGTCACCTCCTCCCCAGCCTGGGACGTTCACTGCTCAGGTATTCAAGTCCACCTGCCCGCACTGCCCTTCAGGAGACCTCGGGTAGGGCTTTCCACCAGCCGCTGAAGGAGTCCCTCTCCCTCAGCGAAGAAGCAAGCGGCTGCTGCAGCATTACCGCACCGCTCGCGGGGTAGCTGTGCCAGGCTTTCATGTCTGAGCATCGCTCCTACCTGGCAGCTGGTCCCCTGCATCCAGTGCCGGGCCATTCGGGCACCCTGCGAAGGGGAGAGACCAGGCACCTGCTCCTTCCCGCCCGGAGCACCCAGGCTCCGGGTTCCCCACCGGGCGACCCCCCGAGGAGCGGGGCCGCGGCACCTCTGCGGCGATGGGGCCTCGGGTCGCGAGGGGTCTCGGCAGCCCGGAGCCTCCCGAGGCCGCGGTCAGACCCAACCCCAGCAGCACCCGCAGCTGGGAGCGCCTCGCCCGCGGCCGTTCCTGCCCCGCCACCCGGCTCGGCCCCAGAGCCGCCCCCGGGCTGCCCCACCGCCGGAGCGGGGCGGCGGCGGGAGACGCGCCGGGGCCTGGACACCGCTCCGCTCCCCGCCGCAGGGCCCTGTGACGAGGCGGCAGCAGCAGCCCAACTCGGTCCCTCAGTACCTGCGGGCCCACCGAGACTCCCCCCGCCGCTCCATCGCGCCGAACCCGACCTGGACACCGGCGGCCGGCCGTGACGTCACGCCGCCGGGCGGAAGTGCGCGCGCCCGGTTGCCGCGGCCCCGCCCCCGGCCGCGCCCCCGCGGCGCGCGCGCTACCGGAGGGGCCGGAGGGGGCAGCGCTCGGGGCCGCCGGGCAGGGATGGGGGAGCGCTCGGGGCCGCCGGGCAGGGATGGGGGAGCGCCCGGGACCGCCGGGCAGGGATGGGGGAGCGCCCGGGGCCGCCGGGCAGGGATGGGGGAGCGCCCGGGGCCGCCGGGCAGGGATGGGGGAGCGCTCGGGGCCGCCGGGCAGGAATGGGGGAGCGCTCGGGGCCGCCGGGCCGGGCACCGAGCGGCCGCGGATCCCACCGGTGTCCCAGCGGCTCCCACAGGTTGCTCCCAGCGGCGCGGCGCGCACACCGGCCCTGGTGCCCCAGCTCCACGGGCGCTCCTGCTCCCGAGGGCGCACCGCCAGTCCCAGTTCCTCAGTTATCCCAGTTCCCCAGCACACACCAGGTCCCCACGGTCCCAGCTCGCCGGCGCACACTGGTGGCTGCAGCCCCGTAGCTATCCCGGTTCCCCGGTGCACACCGGCTGTCCCAGTTCCTCAGTTATCCCGTTTCCCCAGCGCACACCAGGTCCCCGTGCACACCGGCTGTCCCCATGGCCCCTGTCCCCGTGCACACCGGCTGTCCCCATGGCCCCTGTCCCCGTTCCACACCGGCTGTCCCCATGGCCCCTGTCCCCGTTCCACACCGGCTGTCCCCGTTCCGCGGGTCGCGCGCACGCCACTGCCCCGCAGGGTGGCCGCGCATGCGCAGCGTGGCGGCGCTGTCCGTTCAGCACCACGCGGAGCCGGACCCGTCGGACCCGCCGCTGCCGGTGAGCGACGGCCCCAGTCCCATCAGACCCTCCGACCCTGCCAGAACCTCCCGGACACCTGCCCTGCTCCGCTGCTCTCCGAGCGGGCTATGCCACCCCTTGCCGCCCGGCAGGGCGGAAAGACCGGTCCCTGGGGCTTACGGTTCTCACAGCACCCCCAACCGGCAGCTGCTGGGCCCAGCTGCTGCGCCGGAACGGGGCAGCCCTCCCGGGGCCGCCCGCGGCCCGCCGCTCCCAGCCCACATCCTCCCACTTTGCCAGCCATCTCCTCCCGCCCGCTCCCTGCCGGTGCCCCGCCTGCCTCCGCGGCCCCGGGAAGCGAGCGGGGTCCGGCCCCTCGTCCGCAGCCCCCGAAGAGCAGCGGCCGGGCCCCTGCCCGCGCAGTTGCCATAACGACTCTGCGAAAAGAGACTTTGCTCGTTCCTGCCCTCTGCCGATTTGCGGGGCAGGCAACTCCCCGTTGGTGCGGCACTCAAACACCACCCCCGCACCCCCACCCCCACCCCCCCCTCCGAGGTGGCCCTGGGAGTGTGACCCAACCTCTAGCTCGGATCTGAGCACTGCCGTCTTGAGCAGCACCAAGCTGCTGATCACTGCTGGGAGAGGCACTATGAAAAATTCATCTGGCAAATGCACAGGGACAACATACAGCAAACGAGTCCTTGATCCTCCGTCCCAAGTTCCCTGGAAAGCAGTAACCTGCCCACACAACCTGGTCTGCTCATTCTCTCACAGGGTGAAAGCTGGTGGTCTGCTCATTCTCTCACAGGGTGAAAGCTGGTTTGGAGAAAGGTTTTCTTTCCCCAGGGTCTGTCCTCTGGGGGAAGCTACTGACACTGTCAGCTCCTCGGCACGTGCCTGTCTGAGTCAGCACAGTGCATTTCTCATTTGCAGTAGAACAAGTGATGCAGGGATTTTAAGTTTTCCTTGGGAGTTGAATATGCCCCGGCCATGTCCTGGGACAGCTCTTCCTTCCCTTGGGGTGGAAGATCCCTATTCTTGAGTTCCTGATGTGAAAAGCAATGTCCCACCTGCCAGAGTCCCCTAATATTCCCCCTGTAAGTGAATTACTATGACTGAAAGATGGTTTTTCAAAATTATGGTCTTGGTCTGGAGAGGAGGTGAGGAAGCACAAGCGAGTGAGGGATTGCAACATTCAGTTACATCAGGCCTTTGCTAAAGGCTTTCTGTGCCAAAACAGAACTGGCTGGGAGCCCCCAGCTTGTGTTGAGTCCTTGCTAAAAGGAGCTGTGCTGTGAAATGCTTGTTCTCCTTCCTGAGCAATATGTGTGGCATGTGGGACCTGTTCTGCTCCCATACTCACCTCTGTTTATGTTTTTCATTTCATCAGATGCAGCTGGGCTGGCTGAGTCACTTCCGCAGCAGCCTGCTGCCAGCAGGGCTCAGAGGTGGGCAGTGTCAGTCCAGGCTGGGTACCACAATGAGGTGGGGAGGCACTGTTATTTTAGAGGCAGAAGTGAGACATGTTTGTATTTGTTTCACCTCTGTGGCATCCCAACCTTTTCCTGGCTTGTGCTGCACATGCAGAAGGTGAAGACTCTCCTATCTTTAAGACCTGGCACCAAGGGTTTGGTTAGTACAGAGCCGTCTTCACTGACACACTCACAGCAGCACTGAGGGATCACACTTAATCCAGCTCACTTCAGCCTGTTTGCAGGACAGTAGTCACTGTGCCAGGGCTTCCAGACTGCTGCTTCTCAGGCAGTACTGACTTTTTTTCAGGTGCAGCTCTCAGGGTCAGCATTGCCCTGGGAAACAATGAACAGATTTTGTATCCTGCAACCTGAAAACAGATTACCTAACTCACCACCACAGCAAGTGTAGTGGGGTGCTTGCTCTGACAAACCTCTTTAGCCCCCGAGTTCAGTGCAGCCCTGATTTTGTTTTATCAATAGTTAGGAGAGTGCAAGCAGGATGGGGAACAGAAGGGTAAACATGCCAGCTGTGTCAGAGCATAGCAAGGGTGCCTGCCTCTAAAAGGGCAGAGCTTCCCCAGACACAAACCAGTCACTCAATATCTACCCAATAGGGGCAACTGAGTCAGGCCCAGCCTCATGATCAACCAGCAGAGTCATGATGATGGGGCAGGGCTGAGGTCCACCTAGGACATCAACCAACAGGGGAGGGTCCAAATCAACAGTGCCCAAAGCCTAGCATAATAACAACTTAGCTAGGCTAAGATGGAGACCAGTGTCTCTGTAACTGTTAACAAAAGCTAAGAGCCCCAGACTGATCTCAAATAGAGCCACTGGACCTATGGGCAGGAGTGGTGGAGGCTCCAGGCAGGTCTGGTTAGGGCCACTAAAGTTTCATAGTGCCCCAAGGACCTTGACAACTGTTGGCCTTTGGGAGACTTGGTAGGCAGGCAGACAGGTTATGACTACAGCTATAGCTACTGAGAGGTATGTGCTAGGTACTAGAAATTATGGATGCTTTCCAACTGTGAAATGTGAAATGTTTAGATTGTTCTCTTTCTTCTCTGCAGGTTGTTTGCAGATGTAGAAAGAGTATCAGAGACTGTTACAGTACTGTGGAGGTGTGTGCTGAAACACAACTACACAATCAGGATGTCCTGTGAAGTCAGCAGCCTAGGACTACAATGGTAAGGATCCCAAAATAGTACTGGTTTTGTGCTCACATCTGTGAAATTTTCCTAGATGCAGAGTGATTGTGATATGGTTGTACAGCATCTGCAGTATGGGGAACAAGTGGTGTAGCTTTGCAGTGAAGGGACAGCTCCAAGCAGACAAGTTTGAAGAGCCAGAGCTTTGTTCTGCTCTGTTCAGTCAAGATTTGCAGAAAGGTCTTGCCCTTCTGATGGCATATGCTCTGCCTAAAGTGGGTCTGCATTTTTCTTGAGAGATGTCTGTAAGTCTTCTTATTAAGCTTCAGCTATATGCACATTTTTATTTGAGCCATAATATCTCAAACTGGTCTACCAAAACAACTTTGAGTTGCCCCTGATGAGTGGTGGGCTGTGACACCTGCAGTTCTTGCTGGACAGCTGGGGAACTGTATTGCAGAGATACCTTCAACAAGCAGGGGACACATCAGTTCCATGGCTTTCCTGTTATCCCAGTGACCACTGATGTCCTGTGAGGGAAAGCAGGGCTCCTGTGTTAGGCCTTGAGCTGATCCATAGTAATGAGAGACCAAGCTGAGCCCTGGGGGAGGAAACATTAGCTCACAACAACTGCTGCTGCAGCTTTCTTGTGTATTGCTTGGAAACATATGGTACTAGCTGCTCTCAGAGCCAGGGCATGACATCTTTATCTGCATGAACATCCCCTGAAGTGAGCAGAGACTTCAGTCAGCCTCACTGCTGAGAAGCAGTGCTGGTGCCTAGCTGTGCTTCTGAAAGAGTCTAGAGAAGTTTGCTCTTTACCTCGTCCTTTGGGAAGCAGAGGTGAGATTTAGGAAATTGGGCCCTGAAGGGAGGGGAGTCTTTTGCTTGGAAGAGCTGACCCAAAGTCAGGAATCCCAGCCTTTGGTTTCTAGAGATGCTCCTGAATTTCTGGCTATCGTGGGCAAGTCATCCTCAGTCACGCCCCTTGACTTTTCCCTGGCATTGAAAATGCAGTTATTCTCATGTCAGAGGTGTTGTAAGAGGTTGGCTGGGTTTCCCAAACCCTGGTGGGTTCTCTGGAAGCTGATGCTGTCAAAGAGTACATGACTTATTTTTAGGAGTTTAGTATGGTGCTAAGCCAATACTATTCTGACACGCTAAGATCTATCACCTCATATATGATGGTTTGGCACCTTGCTGGCTAAACACCTTTAGCCTTGCAAAGACTTTGGGAGCATTTCCTTTACAGTTTTCTACTAGTCTCAAGTGGGACAAAAGATAAGATCTTTTCAAGGATACAATAATTCTGCAATGTTCATTCCTCTAAGATGTGAGCTAGATGAATGCAGCATCACAGAAGTTCAGTAAAGCCTCTCAACACTGTTTTTCCTTGAACTCTAACCAGGTTCTTTCAAAGGATCTGTCTCCATCTTTTCTCTGGCTGCAGGATAAATCTGACAGCCTCCAATCACTCTCAGGGTTGGCGTGGACCACAGCTGGACTTCTTGGTTGCGTGGGAGAAGATGTTGAGCTCACAGGGCAGGTTCTGCTGTCAGTGAGCGCTGAGATTGCACAGTGACACCAGAAGCCACTTTTAAGCTGGTGAAGCAAGAACATATGATGACTTCTGTTCAGCTCTTCCCTGCACATGCCATCTTCCTCCTTCTCTTATTGAGAAAAGAATCTGACAATACAGCCAAGTCTAAAAAAGAATAAACAGAAGTAAAGCAAGGCTAAGTTCTGCAAGTCCAGGCTGAAAGAGGAACATGCATGAGGAGCTACACACAAATGCAAGGCTGTTCCGCAGCATCCCCCTCATGAATCCACTGCATTCAAGCTTTCAGCGTGTTCTTTGCGTGTGTCTCCACACATCTCCATAATGGCAGGTTTTGCTCAGTTTTCTGAATATATTTGTAATTACTCCTCCACAATGATCTTCTAGGATTTTCATGCCTTTTACACAATTCTGTATGTGCCTGTGCTGACCTGTGAGAGGGTCAGGCTGTGTGTCTGAGGCTTACTGTCTCTTCTTGCATAGAATGCTCTTACTTTACACCTTTTCACCTTTCTCCATTTGAATCTTGAGGCTGAAGGTGTGGGGAAGGGATTGCATCTTACTGCTGCAGAGATTAGCTGGAAAGCAGCTCCAGAGATCTGTGCTGCAGCACAAGCATGTCCTGGAAGGCTACACCAGAGAACTGTGATTTGGGTTTCTTCAGACTAAATTTGTCTCTTTGATGCAGTGACTCATCATGGTGAGGTGGGTCTGGTGAATGACCTGCTGGCACCCAGGAAGCTCTGTCTTCAGTGGAGAGCCCACCTCACCAGTCAGAAATCTCCTGCTTTCCTTCAAGACCATCTTTCCCTGAGCATCTTTTTGCCAAGTGATACTCCCACACAATTGTTCCCCTAACTGCTGTGTAGGGAGATTATTTATGGCTCAAGTTGTGCTGAGGCCCCACCTCCCACATCTCCAGGACAGGTTTTATCATGCTGTCATTTCTGCCTTCATCTTGACAGAGTCATGTCATGTCGGTGCAGGAGAAAGCCCGCTCACTGTGTAGGTGCTGCCCATCACTGGGACAGAGTCTGAGGGTATTTCTGCAATAGCAGATGTTCCTGGGGCATTACAGAAATATTTTGTTACAGCTCACTCTGAGCACCAGCACATAGCTTATGACACCACCTTTCTACACTTCCACTCTTTCAAGTCTGTGCTCCTTCTGCAAGAGGGAGAGCACCAGGTAGTGAGCTGGGACACTTAGTAAGGCAATGACAGTCAGGCAGACAGTAATTATCCTTTACACAGATTGTAGTCTGCACTAGTTCATCTCTCTGGCAAGACGTTTTGCAGTCTGTCTTCTTCTAGAGTGCCTTTCACCCTGAAAAATCCCACTGTGGTCCCACATGACTGCCCCATGCAGGAAAGCTGCAAGAGGCACAGAACAGTGCGGGTGTGCTCTCCCAAGTTCAGGCAGGATCTCCAGTGCTAGCTTTTTGCCCTGACTAAGCTGTAAAGTAGCATTTGTATAACAGACTGTCAAGGGAGGGTTTTTTCACCGTTTATCCTTAACCACCAGTCTGGTGGAATAATAGATAAGTGCATCAGCCCATTAAAGACTTGGCTTATGCTGCAGTGGTCTTTTTAATATACGTCTAGGATGTGGTTGGGTGTTGGCACCAGAGGCAGAAGGCATTAATTAGAGCCATGTAGTTAAGTCTAGGCCCTGAGGGAACACATGCAACCTAATTGGTTGCCCTGGAGCCCTCAATGCAGAGAAGAGGGGAGTTCATCTTCCCTTGCTGTCACTGGGGCTCATCTCCTGCAGGGCTGGAGTTGCTATTTCCATGATGCTTCCAGTGAACTGGGTGAGGAGGATCTATCTGCTGATGGAATGACTGTCCCCACTTGGTGGGCTACACTGTGCCCTGAGTCTACAGTACAACCACACTGACTTTGGCAGCAGTGAGGCAGAATACACCCTTGTGCCTTTTGCAGTGCCTTAAGCACAAACTGTGCCAAAGGAAACAGCTCTGACAGCCCCCCTAGCCTCAGAGGAGCAGTGCCAGGGTGTACTGGAGTGTTTACCCCAAGCGGAGCTCAAGCTGCAGCTGCAGGAGAGGAGACTGATCTGTGTGCTTCAGGACATGCTGAGCTTCAGCCTCTTCTGGGGCCATCTGGGGGAAAGAGCTCTCGTCTATCCCCTCTTCACCCAAATTTTATCTAGATCTGTACAGTTGCTGGTACACTATGACATCTCAGGTTGATGTCTTCCAAGCAAGAAATTCATCATTAAAGACACCCACACCCTTCTGACCTTTGGAATAGAAAACTGTATTTCAGGCTTACAAAGAAGAGCAAGGGCAATGCTGGCAACAGTTAGAAAACTCCTGGAAGCTGCCTATTGCAGAGCCCAGGAGACTGAAAAGGATGACATGGAGCTGAGGGGACTCTAATGCAGGAAGGATGTGGTACCTGCAGGCAAGGACTCAAGTTGTTGAAGTACCCAAGTGACAATAAAGAAGCTTCCCAGGGCACGGCACTCCTGGCTCTCTAGCTAAGTCCTCTGTTTTGGGGCTGTGGGGTAGAGTGTGGGAGACTCTTTGTCCCTTTCTGTTATCTGCCAGAGGGGTACCCTGCTCCCTCCTGTCCTGCATCAGCTGGGGAAGGATTTGTAACAGGGAGGGATCAGGAGAGCCAGGGCTAAATCCGTATCCAAGCAGGGCTTTCTTATGGCAGTGCTGGCCAGACCCATGTATGTGGGCACATCTTTCCAGAGTTACAGGGCTATGGGAAGGTGAGGGAGAAATGGAGCAGGATGTGGTACGGAGAGAAACAGCTACTGCTACTATGGGGGAAATGGATGTTTTAGACAAAGATGTGTTTTCAGCAGATGGTCTGGATCTCAACTCAGAGTGGTAGGAAAGGACCTCTCTCTTACCTTCTGCAGCTCTCAGCAGGGTTGCCTGCCAGGGAAGGCATAAACCTGCCTTGTCCTGGTATGGTGACACTGGGAAAGCTCTGAGCTCTTCCACTTGGTTAAATTTGTCACTCTGGCTGTGGCTTAGAGAAAAGCCTTTCCTCTCCCCGCCCTTCTGCCATCAAGAAGCTGCTGAAGGAATCAGGTCGTTGATCCCACAGCAGCAAGGCCCCTAATTAGCCCAGCTTCTTGGAGTCTGCCAGGAAAGCTCGCTGTGTGTGAGGGAGCTCTGAGACCCACGGTCCTCAGTGTGGGGGAGATGGGCCCTGTGCAGGCAGAAGCCTGGAGAAGGGAGAAAATGGCAGCACTTTGATGCATTAAATATGAGGAGAGCCTGCCCAGCCTGATGCTTTCTCCCCATGTTCCCACGTCTGGAAAGGAAGAAAGAGACCCACTTTCTGGGTGACAGCAGGCCCAGGTGGGCATGTAGCTGGGCTTGCAGCAGGCAGGGAAAGCAGCAAGGAGGGGCAGCTTTTCCCAAATTCCTTTTGCAGGCATGATGTGCACATGAAGCCCCAGCTCCCCTGGGCTTCTCCTCTCACACACATTTAATCATGATTGCTGGGCAGGATAATAAAGTGCTGTTTAATAGCAAATCGATCTGGCAACTGTGAGAGCACAGAGTGCTGACTGCCAGTCCCAGTGGCTGCCACATGCAGAGCCAGCACGCTGGCAGCACGGTGGCCTGGAGCCCAGCCACAGCACCCCTCACCTTGGTACCCAGCTGTTCTGTATGAACTCTGCTCACACACACTGCTGGTACCAGTGGAGCACCCATGGCTAAGCAGGATACAAATGACGGGCTTTTTTTCCCCCTTTGTAGCTAGGAGTGGTTTCCAGAGACTGGCATGGCATTTATACCATCCTTGGGGTGCCTAGTGACTCTGTGATATCAAGTCCCTGGTGGCCTTAAACACCTTGGCACCCACGGCTGTGGTGTGCTTAGGGTGATGAACTTTGGAGAGGTAAGTCCGGGGACCAGCAGCCTGGGGATGTTGGCCAGTGGTGTAGGCCCCATGGCAGCTTTTGTCTTCTTCTCATGGTTCCTAAGCAGTGGTGGGGCAGAGGGCACAACATACAGGGCTCTGCATACTCGTGCACGAGGACAAGTGCCAGTGGTCCAATAACTTGCATGATGCTGAGTAGGAATGAGCAGGGCCACGCTCAGCCCTGCATGGCGATGTGCACACTGATGAATGGCATGTGCACATGGGGGCACCCGAACATGCATACGGGGTCGCACCACCAGCGCACGAGGCCAGGTTTGCACCGGCACGCGGGGGTGTGCACAGCGGGACCCGGGGTCGTGGAGGATGCTACATGGGGCGGGGACCCACCCCGGGGACCCACCCTGCCGCACACGGGGACACGCACCCGACGGCGGCGTGAATTCGGCATCTCCTCGTGTGCCGGTGCCACCGCGCGGGGCGGGGCGCGGCGCCCGGCGGGGCTTTCCATTGGCTGTCGGGGCTGTCAGCGGGGCGGAGTGACAGGCCCCGGACCGGGATTAGCGCGGCAGGGAGCGGCGTGTTGCGGCCAGCGGTACCGTACCGTACCGTACCGTACCGTACCGTACCGTACCGTACCGTACCGTACCGTACCGCACCGCACCGCACCGCACCGCACCGCGCCGCGCCGCGCCGCGCCCGACGGGGCGAGCCGTGCCGTGCCGGCTGCAGCGCGGAGCAGCGGAGCGCAGGATGCGGCGGCAGCATTGCCGGTAAGACGCGGGGAGCGGAGCGGGGCGGGGCACGGAGGGGACCGGAGACCGGAGCGGGGCATCAGGGGAGTGGGGAAAGTTGAAGCAGTTGTTGCGGATACCGGGTAGGCTCTGCGTCCCTCCGGCAGCGGTGACCGGCGGGCGGCGGCACGGGGCTGCGGTGGCACTGGTGGCACCCTGTGGGGCCGAGACACCCCCACGGAGCAGCCCCGGTGTGCCGGTGCGGCGGGACGGGCGCGGGGCCGCTGCACGGGCAGGGAGAGCGCGGCCGGCGGCTCCGCGGGGGGAGCGAGCGGGCGGCTCTCCCGGCCCCCCTGGCCGGGGGGCCTCCCTCCTCATCCGGATGGATGTCACATCCACTCAAAGCTGATCCCGCCGAGACGGGAGGTGCCGAGCGAGAGAGGCCGGGCGGGGAGGCGACCGAGGAGTGAAGAGCACGCTCAGCCTCAGCTCAAAGAGGGAGAGCACGTCCCCTGCCTAGACACCACGTTAGGAAGGGGGGTCCTCTCTTTGCCCCATAGCTCCCGGACTGACAGGGACCCCGCTTCGGTCACCACTGCATCCCTCGAAACTGCTCCGCGTCCCTCCGGAGGGCAGACTCATCTCCCCGGGGCCATCCTGTCCTAGCCCCTTCAGGTGGCCCGGCAGCCACAGCCTGGTTTCCCCAATTCCCTGCCATGGGTTTCATGTGCGGCCCCAAGCTCTGCATCTCTTGCTTCTGTCCCATCATTGTCCCGTTCTTTGCCCAATCTCCTCTCATCCTCCCCCACCTCCTGTGCGTTGTCCCCACACTCCCGTGGCGTGGGTGTGCTCTTCCCCAGCAGCATAAGCAGTTCCTGCTGCCTGCTGCCTTCCCTCTGCATCACTGCCAGGCAAGCGCCTGCATGGGGACCATCCATCCCCTGTTGCACTGGATACAGCTCAAAGTGAGGGCCAGGAGATATCTCTGGACATCCTTTTGGCCGCTAAGAAGGGACAGTCAGGAAGAACAAGTTTGTTGTGAGATCTTTTATTGAACAAATTAAATCCCTCACCGATGTGCTGCTCCCAGCTATGCCAATACAGCTCCTGAATTTTTCTCTTTGAATGCGTGCCCAGGGTTTCCCAGACAGACACCCTGTAAGCTTTGATTTGCAGGACTTCTCATGCCTTTAGGCAGCAGGACCAGCAAGGCTTCCTCCAGCCCACTGATGCTTTACAGCCTAACCCATTCATTACAGTGATTTACAGAGCACAACTGAAATCACAAAACGTGAAGCCTTAGTTCCATTACTGGGTTTTTCATCTCAGTTGCATTTGTGCTTTTTACCTTTCATTATTAAATAAAAGCTCACTCCACAGGATTGTGTAGCCATCTGGCCTTGGTAGGTCAAAGGCAGGCATGACCTTTACTCTGATTTTGATAATTCTTTAATAACCAGAAGGACACTCTGGTTATCCTGTTTATTCTAGTATTAACTCACATGTATTGAGATAGGCTGGGTTTTTTAGATTTGCTATGTTACAGTGAATACAAACTATTCCTAGTGATAATTTTTTTCCTTGGCATGTGTGTCAGTCTATATTCAGATAAAAAGTGGAATTTCATTTGAAATATATAAACCCCACATCTTTATTATTTATCAGTTAACTTTGGCAGCCTTGAATGTGAACACAACCATAACAGGAGAAAAAGATTTTAAAAAACAGTAACTGATAAATTAAACACGAGAGTATACTTTTGCAGTTGGGTGAATTAAAAGATTGCTGCTGCTAAGCAGAAGACAGATTTTTAGCAATGCGATAGTGCAGATAAGTGGGTGCCTGCCCGACAGGTGTCATTTGGGCTATTTTATTAAGAGTTATGTCTCTGCATCTCTGGAGCCTAAACACTGTGAAAAATCCAGCCCCATGTCCTTTAGGAATTTAATCCTGTCTGGTTTGCACTCAGAAACAGGGAGAAGAAATCATTCTTTCATATTTGCAGCTGGCATTTGGTTTCTCACTTTCTAATGGTGAGAGTGAGGGACTTAGTATCTTGGCATCTGCCAGAAGGCAAAAGCAGACAAGACAGAGTCTTCTCTGCATATTAGGAATTCGAAGAAACTCTGGGAAGGATAAGTACAAGTTTTAGCTCCAGTGGGAGAAAGAAAAATGTCAGCAGTGGGGCTGATGGGGGCTTCGGGTCCTGCCTTCCCCTGCAGTCACCCACCTGCTGCTGTAGGATGTCTGGTCCTACTTCTGGGTAAATGGTCTCTGCAGAGACAGGCAGGCAAGTGAGCTGTATGCAGAACAGGCATGCCTTGTTCCCCCAGGCTAGGATTGTCTGTAACCACTGCTTTTTGGATCTACTGGTGATGACAGCTCTGTCTGCACCACCAGTAGTGGCTGCGGCATGTGCTGGTGTGACACAGTATAAAACCCAGGCTGACCTCCAAAGAGAGAGGCTCCTTGCCCTTGCTGCTTATGTTAAACTCATTGAGTAAGTGAAATTGGAGGATGTCTCAGTGATCCAGTATATAATTTCCCCCCTCCTTACTGAAATTATTTTAGTGTGCTGTAGGCTATGGGTAGTAAATATATTCAACCTAAAGCAGGATAAATGAAACCCATTTTATAGTGTGCTCTCACTGTGTCTGGGGTGCTGGTCTTAGGGGGAAGTGCCTAATCATCCTGGCACCCTGGGGAGAAAGCAAACACTCTGGGTGCCTGGGGACCAAGCAAGGGGCTGCCAGCGTCCCTGCAGTGGTGCTTGTGTGATGCCCTCAATGAACCTTGCCTGTTTCTTGCAGTAGGAGGGGTTTGGATGGAGGCTGTCTCATCTGGAGCATCCCTTTCTCCTGTTGCAGGGGCAGGGCCACTTTGGCCTGCCCTCCCCATGGCCCCTTTCTCGTGCCTTCTCTTCCCTAACCAGCTCTCCTTGCTCTTGTTTCAGGGCTGCCTGAGGATGCATTGCCTCTCGACTAAGGCATCTCAGGGGTGCCAGGAACCTGCCTTGCTGGGCCTGTGCTGCCCTGCTGGGCTCTGGACCTGACACCTCTGTGCCCCTCTTCTGGCAGGATGGCCCAAGCAGGGGGACCTGTCCGCTTCCACCCCGAGGAGGGCTGTTCTGCCTCGCCCCCACCATTTGCCCACAGGGTGAGCCGAAGGTCCTGGCTGGCAGGGGGGAGCCCTGAGGCTGAACGGCAGAGCCCCCCACCCTGCCTCACCCCCAACCTCAATGCTGGCCGCCTCCATCTGCTGCGCAGGGGCCTGGCGCCTGATGCCCGCCGCTGCCCCCTCGGGCTGTACAGCAGCACGGGCTCCTTGGCTCGCAGACCATCTGATACGGCATCCTTTGGCAATGGGAGCTGCCTGGGCACAGGGCGACTGACTGCCCCCTGCACCCCACGGCGGGGCCGGCCTGGCCCAGCCATTGCCTCCCTGGGCAGCCGCAGCCCACCAGCGATGGCAGCCCCAGAGGGACACAGCTCTGTCGTCACCTTCCGCTTCATTGAGAAGGCCAGTGTGCGGACCCTGGGGAGCCCGACAACACCCCATGTCCGCTGGGAGAATGGTCCCTACAGCCTCAGCGGCAGCCTGGAGCTTGGTGGGAATATGGGAGCCTCTCAGCCCCAGCCCCTGCCCCAGGAGCGTCTCCTGCACACGGTGAAACTGGAGGCCTCCGCATCTGACCCGCTCCTGTCTGGGGGCAGAACCCCAGGGGCAACACATCCCTGTGGGAAGGAGCTCTGTGCCATCAACACCAACTGCCTCTACAGATCCCTCACCAATGGGCCAGAGGAGTTCCCCACCTTCTCCAGGAGTCCCCTGAAGCCAGAGCCCCGTCCCCAAGTAGGTACCAGGGTACTCCACACCCCGCATGGGCCTCTGCCCTGGGGATTCCTTGCACACTCATCATTCTTTCATCTGCAGGGTAACGCCTGGCTGTACCCCCGGCAGAGCTCAGCCCATGCCCAGCGCATCGCCAAGGCCAAATGGGAATTCTTCTATGGCTCCTTGGATGCCCCAAAGACAGGTAAGATGTTAGAAGCGGATGCCCTGGGTTGTGCCAGCCCCTCCTTTGCAAGTCTGTATTGCTGCCAGGACTCTCCCTGGAGCTACCCATCCCTTGGGGCTTCTCAGTGCCCACTGGACAGCTGAGCTCCCCCCAAGGCTGGTCAGTTTGTGTCCTCCTGGGGCCAGATCCTGCACGCACCAACCTCCCCGCAGAGTCCTCTGTGGCTGTGCAAAGAGGAATAACACAGAGTCCATGGCTGCCTCTGCAGAAGGTCTTTTGGGTTCAGATGGGTGCTTAAGGCTGGCTCTGGAGGCACTAGGCCTGACAGCAGCCTGTCTCTGCCTCTCACACTGTTTTGCCTTCTGTCTCCCCATCACCACTGCTCAGTGCCCATCACATAGTGGAGTCACCATCCCTGGAGGTGTTCAAGAAATGAGTGTACATGGCACTTATTGCTGTGGTTAATTGACATGCTGGTGTTTGATCAAATGTTGGATTTGATGATCTTGGAGGTCTTTTCCAACCTTAACAATTCTATGACACATGACCAAGCTCTTGATGTGTGTGTGTGGTGCTGTAGGAGTGGCTCCTTAGAGCTCCTCAGTGCAGCTCTCCATGACTCTGAACACTTGGACCTTCCTTGCAGGATCTTCTGCCCCTGAATCCACACCCCTGGCTGAGACCCCCCAGAAGCCTGTCTCCCCACTGCCCACCAAGCCACCACTGTTGGTACCTGAGCACAGCCTGAGCCATGTGGAAGTGGAGATAGAAGTGTCTCCTCTGGGCAGCCAGAAGCCTGGCTCTTGTGAAACTGGGATTATAAGGAGGACAGTGAAGTACTCTGAGACAGACCTGGACACTGTTCCACTGAGGTGCTATCGTGAAACCAACATTGACGATATCCTGGCTGAGAAGGAAGAGGTGGATTCAGCAATTGAGAGCCAGAAGGACAGTGAGAGCAATCCAAGCTTTGGGGGCACCCCAGGCAGGAGGAACAGCACACCAGAGGAGCTCCCCACCCCAGGCACCGGCTGCTTGAAGGATGGGTTGAGGGACAGGGATGTTGACGAGGACAATGAGGTGTTTGAGGTGATGAAGAAGGAGGACAGGGAAAGGTGAGGCTCCGTGCGTGAGGGCAAAAAGCTCCTCTTACCCTCCTTATTGTACCTTACATGGCAAAACAGGCTCTGCCAAAAAGTATCTGAGCCAAAAATCCCATTAGCTCCATGTAAGCTATGTGTGGGGGTGAGATGGGAGTCGTGGATTTCACCACAGGACTGGGATTGGGGCTGGGGCTGGAAGGGGGCCCTCACTGCCCTATGGAAGGAGTAAGGCAGCACAGGTGATCCAGCCCTGGACACTGAGCCATGGGCCTCGCTCCCCTGGGGTGAGGCCTTGCAGCTCAGGTTGCCTGGCTGAGTCGAGGCTTTCTGCCATGAGTCCTGACAGGTTAATTACATCCTGCCCCAATGCAGGTCATGTCCTGCAGCTGCCCTGGGCTGGCAAGGTGCTACTGGACTACCCTACTCTCTGCATATGACTGTGCTTCAGTGGCGGGAGCAGTCACATTTGCTTGGCCTCAATAGGTATGCTGTGTTTGGGAAAGAGGAGGCGATACATTCGGATGGAAAAAGCCTTTTCTTGCCATTGGTATGATTTTTCATGTCTGGCAAAACTGTGTGCTGGGAGGCTGATGGAGTGGGCGACACCAAGGTTATCATTCAGTTGTGCAGCCCTGAGCAGCAAGTGTGGTCCAAGCTGCCATCTGTCCACTGCCAGGCACTGGCAATTAGGAGCTATGAGAGGTGGCCCTTTGGCCTTGTGGCGTGAGACTCTGCCCATGGAGTTTTGTCTGGAGTGATGGCTTGACCAAGAGAAGTGATGGCATCATCAGGTGGATACCTGCTCCACAGCACTGTGTGGGACAGCCATGTGGAAAGGAAAGGCCCTGCCAGGAAGCAGGAGATACCTGTGCAGGCAGCCACAGTCATCTCCTAACGTGTATTGTCAGAGAGTCTTGAGTAAAGTGAGGAGACTCAGCATCATCAGCAAGTGCTCCATGAGAGTGGAGAGTGGTTTGATTTGGGAAGCACAAAACCAGGCTGATGCCTGGGATGCCGTGTGGCAGTATGCACTTACATAGCTGTGTAAAAGGTAGGTGGGGAGCATGTAAGGGATGAAAAGGAAAAGGGAAGTTTTGATGTTGTCAGGAGTAAACAATAATGAAAATACAACCCTCAGTGGTGCCCCTGCACTGGGAATAAAGAAAATGAAGCCACTGGGCTGACGAGAAGGGAAAGTGTACATTGGAAGGGGAGCTGGGTTCCTGTCAGTTTGTCCAGCCCTTGCATCTCTGTTGGAAGGGACAGAATCATCTCTTCCTGCTGCCTGTCCTGTCCTCAAAAAATTTGAGTTCTAGAGAAAAACTGAAAATAAGCCATTGGTAATGTATTTTTTTCCCAAAAGAAGTTTTGAGTAAGATGTAAAGTTATTACCACTGGAAGCAAGTTCTTCAAGTTGCTGTAACAATTATCTTGAATGGTGGTATTTTGTTTCCAAATATGTACTAGGCTACTATAAGTTGTATCAGCTGTAAGCCTAGACCTGCTTTTTGTCCTCTGAGACAATCTACTGTAGCTCCCCGGGCAGTTCTGAAAGCTTGGATGTGCCCTTAAATGTATTGTTGCTCCTAAAAGATGGTGCTCCTGATATAATTACCAATGTGTGTATAGGGACATCATGTTTATTTTGCACAGCTTCTTTGTAGACCAGTGAGGTTTTTTTTGCTCTGCATCCCACTGAATATTCCCCTGGTAGGTGAAGACCCTGTGGGCAGTGTCTTGCAAATCAGCTTTTTCAGTCCCTGCATCACAGCCCTGTGTTTTTACTTACACACTGTTTTGCGCTTTACAGCTGCAGTCCTCATCCATGTTTACCAGTCACCAGTATTGATACTTTTTATTTTAAGCTTTCTGCTTTGCCTGCTCACAGGAGCAGTGAAGCTGGGGGGATGAAAAAGCCTCCCTGACTCCTCAGACCTGTCACCATTCTGCTGCTGCAGGAGCTGCTGAACCCCAGGCCTGTCTTGGTAGTTGAGAAGGACCAGCCTTACAAAATTACTGAAGCACCTTTGGATGCTTATTTTCAGCTTTTAGATATGTACATCCATTTGAATATATAGCTTTAAGTGTTTAGCACTTTCTCCAATGGGAACTTTGGCTTGGTTACTATCTGATTGTGCTTAGTATTCTAGCCAAAGGTCAGAATCTTTGGTGGTTTACCCTCCCAAAATAAGAAAGCATGCTGATAGCAAAAATAATCCAACACCAAATCAAACAAGGCATGAAAAACAATGGAGGAAATGGTGTCTTCTTCCAGCAAATCCACTCCTTGAATATATTTAGTGTTGAACCTACTGATGCTAATGACTAGTCTAAGTCTTTACTGTCTTTATTCCCATTAGTCCTAGAGAGCCAAGACCTGTCAGTGAGAGCAGGCTCAGTTCCCTTCCTCCCTGAGCAACAGCAGACGTGTTGGCTAAACTGTAGGAAGAGCCTGGCTTGGCCTGCAGTGTGGGTGCCTGGGCTGATAAAAGAGAAGAAGCTTTGCTAGCAGGATGGCCCAGCCTCCTGAGAGCACAGAGGGCTGATGGGAGGCAGTGATGCTTTTTCTTCCTGCAAGTAGAGCAGCTTTGCCCAGGAAAGCCCTTAGATCTGCTAATTGGGGAGCCTTTGTGTTCACTGCTTAGTGGCAAGAAAATAGCTGGAGGGAAAGCCTTGTTGGGGATTAAAAAAGTGGTTATGGCCTCAGTTTCATCAGATATTTAAGCATGTGTTTAACCTGCTGCAGTAGCTGCTGTGATGTGTTTTGCTGAGGCTGAGCCTCTGTTCCAGAACCCAGAGTGGCCACAGAGCCACTGCCCGGAGTGATGCTTCTGGATCCCACCCACTTGGTTTGGAGAGGGGATGCTTAAGGTGATGCTGGCAGGCACCTGCCAATGAGCAGGAGAGGCACCTGTTGCTCTTGAGGAAGGACTGGAGACAGTGTAATGACGTGGACATGGCAGGGTAGTGTGGACAGTCAGGGGGAGACTGCAGTGCCTGTGGTCAGTACCTGTGCCTGAGTGTGGGTCAGAGTTAGGACACTGAGCCCTAAGAGCAGGCTGCTGCCTCATTGGAGAAGTGCAAAGGAGCCTGGAGGGAGTGCAAGGAGCAGCTGGGGCTGATCTGTACAAGAGCTTTGTTCAGAGAGGAATAAAGCAAGGTACTGGATGGTGGTCTACAGTCTCACCTACTTTGAACTGAGCTAGGATCCTCACACAGTGCCTGCTGTGCCTGTGCAGACTGGAGGAGTGGGGTATAGCTGGGGCAGTCAGGCATCTGGAGGGTCACAGGAGCATTTGGCAGAGAGTGAAAAACACTGAGTGCCAGAGGAGAGATTTTCCCCTCTTCTTCCCCCTGCCAGGAATGGCACAGCTCTGCAGCACCAGCTGGGGAGAGCAGAGTGAGCCCTTTCCCCTCCATCAACCATCAGATGCAGCTGTAGAAACCCAGTTGCTCAGATCCCTGCGGTCCCCATATGCAAACCTTTGTCTCAGGTGCTGCTGGCTTTGGCACTTACATGCAATGCAGTGTGACCATCAGCTCCCAGCATCCGCTTCCCCTCTGTATCTGCCTGGCCCTCTTCTAAGAAAGGCTCGCTACCCCTCCCACACCAGCTCAAGGCTGGAAACATATTTGATTTCCCACTGCCTGTCACCCTTGCACGGACACTTGATTACAGCTTCTGTATCTCCTTTTCTCCTCTGCTCCTCCCAGCTGTGTTTGTCTGGTTTGGTCTCAGTGGACCTGGGGGACCAGGGCAGAGTTTGGAGGGGCTGGGCAGCTCAACAGGGGCTAATGAAGCATCTCAGTCTGAGCAGGGGGCATTGCATGTATGCTGCTGTGACTAGATCCTTCTGGAGCTGAACAGCTTTGTGCTTGATATTTTGGAATGGAAAGATTGCTTCCAGAGCTTGGATGGTGTAGACAAAACCAGCTGTGTTTTTTCTGTGACTTGGTGGTGCTATACTTGATTACAGGAATGAGCCCAGCTCCCTCTCCTGGGAATAAGGTTCCTTCCACCTGCTGGCATTTTTTCCCTTTGCACAGCCCTTTCACCTTCCTTGCGGATTTGAGGTGCAAAACAGTCAGCAGCATTAGCTTGGTTTAGTAACATGCAGCGGATGGGGGGGGGGGGGGGTGAGGATGGTGAATGCACATTCACATCTGTAAAACACATCTGCAGATGTTAAAGAGACCTCTTCTGCCTTGTCCTCGCCAGAAAGCTGTCCCAGAGGTGGCTGCTCCTGGGGCTCCTACAAGAATGGTAAGAGCATCAAGTGATGCTGCACAGCCAGGGAAATGCTGGTGGATGGGCGAAATCAGCCTGCACCCTGCCTTGCTTACCTGTGTCTGGCTTTGCTGCACTCCTCTTGAAGCCAGCTGGCACTCTGGAGAAGTCAAGCTGCCAGGTCTTGGCCTGCTGAAGTAATCAGGGTGAAATTTTTGAGCGGCATGTGAAGGCTAATGAATGAAAATCATTTGGTGTGTTTAACAGCAACACATCTTCCTAGCCCTCTGTACAAAGCTGTTTGTTCCCAACAAGTGTTGTGACAGGCTGGAGCAATTCCTCTCCTTTAATCAGAGGAGAGAGTGGCATAACAAGTGCTTTTCCACAGCTTTAATATAATGATAGCGGCTTATGAGTAAAATAGGCTCTTAGGGCTGTGTTTGTGCTTGTACAGCTGAAGCATTGATGTTCCCTGTGTTGGAAATATCCCTGTTGTCACATGCTCAGATGGATGGGCAGGCTGCATTTCACCTCATTTAGAGGACAAAACACTCAAGGCTTCAGGGTTTAGAGACACCTGTGTTGGGCTGGACCCAGAACAGCACTGGAGACAGGCTGGGTCTTTCTGTGAGGCTTATCCCTGACAAGATGACTAAGCCTGGCATCTGGTACATGGGCCAGCTCAGATCCCCAAGTTCAGAGATGAGTGTGAGGCTCTGTACTGCCTGGGGAAATCTGTGGCTCAGTATCACTTTGTGTTCAGTCCCAAATGTCTCCTGGGGCTCAAAATCCCCTTATGATGGGTCCAAGACATCATCTGGAACCACCCAGCAGACCTTGCAGATGGACGTTGGTCATGCTCTGAGCATGGTACTCAGTGACCACAGTGCAGTGTTCATGGAAGAAGGCATCACACTGTGCTGAGCAACTTCAGGAGGAGCCTTCTGGGTGGTGGAAGCTCTGAAGGCTCATTAAAAATTCACTCACTTCCAGATTTGGTTGGAAATTGAGCTGAACCACATCCTGCTTCTGGTATTTGAGCCCTTTATTGGATCTAAGCTCAAGTCTAGTGATTGGGAGCAGTAGCCATCTCATAAGCTTCTTATGAGGATGAGCCACTAAAGGAACAAAAGTCTGTGATACATTAAAGGAGCAGCATATGTCTGGAGGGAGGCCATCCCAGTCCCTCTTCCCATGATGTCTTGGGCAGGTGAGGCATTTCCTTGGTGGTCTACAGATGTTCAGAAGAGATTTCTGCCCTCCTCAGTTTCCTTCTGGAGCAGCATGTGGGCTTTTGTTTCAGGGCTTTGATCCCTTGCTTCTCAATGATCAGTTTTCACTTTTTTTCCCTCTAGGATCATGGATCGAGACACACAGGGTATGCTCAAGTCTCCAGTGCCCTTCCTACTAGGGCACAGCCTCTCCAAGGATGGCATGGACTCTTTCAGCAAGCATTTTGAGACCATCATGGAGTCCCATCGAGCCAAAGGCACATCTTACACCAGCCTGGACTCCATTGATATCCTTTCCTCCCCAGCCCGCACCCAGGGGACCTTTTTCACTTTTGACCTCCCAGCCCTCACCCCAGAAATACAGGGACAAATCCGAGACAGCGCCAAACTCATTGAGGAGAACTTTGCTCCTCTGGCTCACTTGGAGCCAGACTCTGGGACCAGTTCGGCCACAGATGCCCCCTGGACAGAGAGAGAGGAGGATCAGGGGAGAAGAAGGAAGGGTGCTCGGCACAGCCCTTGCCACTCAGAGGACAGCTTTGGTACTCCCTTGGCCTCCAGCACGAGGTGAGTGACCAAAATTGCTTGCTGTCCAGCTCGACCACCAAGGCTTGATGTGGAGTTTTAACTCTGTGAGGTCTGTTTTGCAGCCAGAGCTTCACCTGTGTTCCTGGGGAAGTGTCAGGACTGTGCATGCTGGATTTTCTGGGCAGTGGCTGATCAGGCCAGGGATCACTGTGGTGTTGTGGTAGATGTGTTGGTGGGAGCACAACTCCTTTTTCATCTTTGCCACTGTTTAGGTGCTAGAGAGCATTGAGGTTTCCTTAAGCCAAGCAAGCAGGGAGTCCCAGGACTTCAACCCTGTGGAGGTTTCCGTTGCGGGACAATCCAACATCCCTGGTGGCTGTGAGGAGAGACCAGTTAGAAGTTAACTACCAGTAGAAATTTCACAGCCTTTCTCTACCATGTGTCCCTCACATCTAAGTAGCAGCCTCTTGTTTCTTGAGGGCAGGAGTCCCATGACCTTGTACCTATTGTTCTGGCCTCCTGAATCTCCTAAGCCTTGTTTATGTTGGGAAGTGGAGGGCAGAGATGAGTACAGCCCACCGAAGGCTCCCTTGATCCAAGCCTTGATCCAAGCCTGCCTGCACCTGGGCTCAGGGTGGCTCGTACCTGGGGAGATCTCTGGTGGAGTGGGCTGGGGGAGCTCAGTCCCACCACTTCCAAACTGTCCCTATGTGAGTCAATGTCCAGGCTGAGCACCTTTCTGCACTCCTCCCTCTTCCAGCAAGGTCTTATGCTGAGGCACTTGTGATGTGGCAGTTTGACAGGCTGTGTCTTTTCCCTTTTCCAGGGTGTCCACCTCTGGATGTGGACAGGTCTGGTTTGGATGTCAGATCTGGTACAGTGGTTCAGCTGCAGAGCTGGTAGCTCTTGGAGTACCTCTCATTCATGCCAGTGCTGACCTTCCTGTTTTCATTGCCTCCCTACAAAGTCTCTCTGCCCAGCGACCTCTGCAATACTGAATCCCTCATCTACTTTCTAGGCTTAGACTTTGGTCTTTTCCACACCAAACCTATGTTGCTTCTGATCACAGTCTGTGCTATCCTTGTAGACTTGACTTGGGGTGGCCAGGTGGAGATCTAAGATCTGTGTCCTCTCTGGTGTCTGCAGTTAAGAGAGGAGAGTGGGATGTCACATCTGCCCTGTGTTACTTGGATCACTCCAAGGGCATTTTGAGGCAGAGAGACACTGGGTTAGGCTTTTTCTTTCTTTGGGACACAGAAGCCAGGGACATGGTGGCACAGAGGCCAGGCTAGGTTTGTGCTGTAAAACTGGTGTTGGGAGATAAAAGGCAGTGAAGGGTGGCAGTATCCAGCCATGGTTGGTGTTTTTTGCAGGAAGAATTGGCTTCCTATTCCTTTGCCAAGGCAAGGGACCTAAACAGAGCACCCTGGAGACACTTAGTCAAGTATCTGACTTACTGCCTGTGGGATGTCAGTGTACCACAGCAACAGTGCCACAAGGGGCACAGGGAGGTGTGAGGGTGCGAAGATACAGATGGCAACAGGAATGACAATGAGGTGGCTTAACAGAGATTATTCCTCACTGGTTTTAATCAGTGGAGCACAGAGTGTGCTGGCAGTGTGAGGACACTGCAGCACTGTGCTCCCCTCCTGGCTCAGGTTTCAAAGCAGTGCTGGTCTGTGAGACAGGCTATGGAGGGGTGTTGTGTATCCCCCAAGCTGCTTTAGATCTTTTCTGAGTTCACCTCTGCTGAGCCTCTTGTCTTCTCCCTTTCCAGCAGGAGTACCTCTGCTTTAGTGGCAGGGGAGTGCAGGGGAAACCCAGCTGCAGCTCCCACTGTGCTCCCTAGACTGGGGGACCCTGAGACTTGGGTACCCCATAGTACCATAAGCTCCAACATCACTTCTGTTACACACGCACACACAGAGTCACAAGCAACTATCTTTCTCCATTTAGAAACAATTCCCTTAGTTATCAGTAGGGATCCTACATAGCTCTTCTTTTTGTCCAGTTCAGGCCCTGTTTCTTGCCCATCTCCTGGGCTGCAGGTGATGTTTAGACCTGACATACTGCTCTGCAGCAGGTGAGCAGGTGCCCTGGCTCCAGTAGTAACCTAAAGCAGGAGCTGCAGGAAAGACAATGAGAAATGAGGCATGGAAGAAGGAACTAGTCTGGGAAGGCATGTGGCACCAGGGTCTGAGGCAGCCCATCCTTTGCAGGGTCAGTACTCAAGAGGCAAGGCCTTCTGGCAAGGGAGAGGTCCAAAACGTTTCCTCTTCCACATCACTGGTACCATCAACTCTCTAGACTCTGAGTGGAGCTGATCACAAAGCTGAAACTTCCCATGTAGTTTGAGGAAGAAGTATCTGGGCTGATTGCTCAAAGGTTCTCTTGAGCTGGAACCAATGGATCCTGATGCCTGGCAAGGCTGATCTTCTTGAGCAGAGGGTATCCTTGTAACGCTCCCGCTAAGGAGTAGTTAATGGAAATTGCTGAGGAAAGGAGCTAAGGAACCTCTGCAGCCACTGTAATGCAACATCACCTGTGCCAGCAGGGCCAGAGCAAGGCATTCACCACTGCCCAGGGACACTTCAGTGTCACAAGCAGTACAGACTGAATGCCACCAGTGCAAATGGACTGAGGACTCCAGGCAGGGGGACTCTGCAGTGGAGACTGCTTTACACTGTCTGTCAGTCTCGGGGTTGGCAGCAGTGACCTCAGGCTGCAGAGCTTTGGTGTGAGTGATATGGTGACTGGTGATGAACACCAGTGGGTCTGGACCAGTGCTGCCCTGTGGTTGTCCTCCTGGTGGTCCCAAAATTTTTGGTGTTAATTGTTGCAATGCCTGGGGTTGGGGATGGCCCTGCAGCCTGTGACTTTCCACCTATCTTGGTGTCAGGGATGGCCAAGTTGGTGATGCCCCTGCATTGCTGAGGAGATGTAGCATCCCCTGCAGTCAGTGGCCTTGGTTCATGCAGCCTTGTTGCTCACACCAAGGCTCTGGTGTTCTTCAGCACATGATAGTCTGAGACCACACTTTTATCTTGACCTTGTATGTGGAAAGTGTGTCTAAGTGCAGACCTAGAGAGGCCTCCCTGAGTACTGGGGTGCATGCACCTACTGCAGTGGGCTAGGCTGAAAGGGAGGCAGCAGTGGCTGAATCCTCTTCCTGCCCACCCACATCAAGACACCCTACAGTGGTGGACGCAGCCCAGCATGGATCAGAGGCTCTGTGAGTGGTTTATCATCCCACTTGGGCAGGAGGTGTAGGTGTGCAGGTCCCCCACTCTAGCTGAGCAGAGGGCTGCAGTTAAAGCAGTCTGTCCCTGTTGCTATGACATTGACCCACAGAGCATGTGTGGAGGCAGAGCCCCCCAGGGCTGGGATGTCCCTCTGGATAGGCCAGGCCAGCCACGAACAGATCCAGTGCTGCCGAGATGTCAAGGCAGGAGCTGGGATAGCCCTGGCGTCTGCAAGGAGTCGCTTCTCTGGTGGCAGCCACACTTCTGCAACTGCAGGTCCAAATTGCAAGACTTGGCCAAGCTGCTGGGTGCAAGCTGGTGCCCAGAGGATCACTTGGCTTGCCCAGTCCCGTACATGGGCAGCCAGGGCTGCCGGCCTGCAGGCAGACAGTGCAGGCTCTGGGACATCAGCCCCAGAGAAATGTAAATGGGCAAACTGCATCTCTCTAGGGGTGCAAGCTCTCTGAAATCCAGCTGTCCAACTTCTCTTGCATCCCACACCCCTGGAGCCATTCTTGGCTGCGGGCACAGCCATGCAGGCCCCTGAGGGGTGCCCGGGGAGGGAGGGGACATGACTCGCCCCCCGGGCGATGCATCCTCCGCTGAGACCTCATCGTGGCACGCCTGCAGTGGGACAGGAAGAAGGGGACACAGGAGAAACATCAAAGACGGGGCTGCAAACCGCCTGGTGGAAAGGGCCAGACATCATGGCGAGGGGCAGCACGCCCAGAGTCTCGCTAGAGGGAGAGCTCAGCCCTGGAGCTGCGGCTGCGTGGGAGGAGCGGGGAGCCTGTGGGGCTGGCGGCCGCCTCGGGCGGAGGATGCGCCGGCAGTCAGGGATGCGTCCCTGCCAGACCGCGGCTGCTGCCGAGTGCTGGAGCGCAGGGCCTGCCAGAGAGCTCCGCTGCCGTTCTTTATAAGCTCCCTTTTGTTACTGGAGCGGTCGGGGAACCGGTGCCCTTCCCGGGGCCAGCGCAGGTCTGTCAGCTGGCCTGAGCTCCCAGGTGACAAAACTGGTGAGATGATGCCTTGAAGAGCTGTGCCCAGGTTGGGGCCCCGTGGGTTGGATTCGGGGTGTGATGCGGGAGGTTAAGGGTGAAAGCTGAGCAGAGGAAGGAGAGCAATGAAGAAAGGATGGAGACAGGGGAAAGGAGGTATGGGGAGGGCTGGGATAGGAGCACAGCAGGAGGGTAAGGCTAGGGCACAGGATGCAGAGGTCTCCCCACAAGCATTGATGCAGCAAGAAACGAAGCACAAGCCTGGGGGAGATTTTCCCCTGTGCATTTCCATGTCGAGCCATGAAGGGCAGCAGGAGCCAGGACATAGGATGCATCAACCCTCCCTGGCATGGAGGATGGGGGAAGAGAATCCCAGGGGTGGCAGCTCCGTCTGCAGAGGCTTGAGCAGCAGCACACAGCTGCAGGATGCAGCCCTGTGTGTCAGGTGTTGATTCAAGTTCTTGGATCTGACTCAGAGCCTGTAGGCTGGGCTTGGCCCAAGAGTCAGAGACCCAGGCTTTCCTGTGCTGACCCCATGACATCTGTGTCTCTGAAGAAGACAACCCTCCACCCAGCAGGTGAGTAAATGGACTTTAAGGCTCTCAGCTGGCTCCAGAAATTTAGTGGGATTGCAGTGTCAGTCGCTGTCCTCTGCAGGAGTGGCTGTGCCCCTAACAAGAGGAGCTGGTGGGATGGAGTGATGGAGAACAGGTAGATATCTCCAGAGAGGGTGGGTGTTGCAGGGTAGGTTCTGGAATTCTGCAGAGAAACAGGACTGAGGAGGAGCACAGCTGGCAAAAGTTTGGTTCAACCTGGATCAGTCAGCAGTAATGCTGGCAAGTATTGCTGTGGCTGGGTGATTTGAGGACCATGTTGCACTCCAGAGCTGCCAGAAAGCAGTACCAGCCCCGCCTGTGGTTACTGGCTGGCTTGGCTGACCTTCAAGTGTCCTCCTAGCCCTAACTTCAATTCTGCAAGGAATGAACCAGCCCAGATCTTGGCTGTCATAAATCAAAGTCACTCCACTGAGACCGATGGAGGGAGCTGCGTTCATTTAGCTCAGCCAAAGATCCGGTCTGGTACATTCTTAGCAGCAGCATTAGGCAGGCTGGGTTTGCTTGGTGGAGGCATTGGGCATCTAGCCATGCATGTGGGGCTTCAGAAACTGAGAGCAGAGTGCCACTCTGCCCCATGCATATGTCCCTTGTGGACTCATACCAGGCTCCTTGCCATGTTCCTTCATGGTGCAAGATAAAACCAGACTCGTGGGGAGCAAGAGGCACTTGGATTGTGGATGAAGGTCTTGAGTTTCCTACAGCAGGTGTCTCACCAGGCAGGACCTGGACAGTCCAGGAGCTTAGCCAAGCACACCCCCAGCTGAAACTAATGGCCACTGGTCCCAACCTGGCAGTCTCTCCTCCTCAGCTCCTGGGGAACAGGTCGTTGGTGCAGAAAAGGTCCCACCATACAGGTACAGTATGGGAAGGGTTCCACCATGCAGATACATCCCTCTGGGAGCTGGAAGTCAGACCCCAGGCCTGGCTTTGCAGAGCTAGTGCCTTATTGCTGCTCCACACCCAGGAGAGAAGATTTTCTCCTGATTGCTGGCAGCCAAAGAGAGAACATGATGCAAGTGAGTTTAGTTGATGGTGGCAAGGTGGACATGACATCAGGAGTCCTTCAGTGGCACACTGCATTGCAGCCAGGGAACGTGCTGTGGTCTCTGCTGCTGGGCTCCAGGATGTTGGCCAGAGAAGGAGTATTGGGGTGAGATGATGATCCAGCTCCAGGAAAGGAATGTTTGGCCCTGAGAAGGAACATTTGGGCCCTGGAGAAGCATCTGACCTAGGAGAAGGAGCATGTGTAGTGTGATGACCCTGAGCAGGACCATGGTCTTGCAGCAGCTACCCAGGGCTGGTAGCACAACACAGTCCTTCTGCTGAGCTGAGGTGGAAGGTGGTCAGTGAAAAGCTTCTGTCCTGGGCCAAGCCCTGATCTAGATCACATGCCTTCCTTGGAGAGATGCTCAGAAGTGCCTTGCTATGGCTGACACAGGTACTGGGGACCTGGGCTCTCTAACAAATACCTCTGAGGGACAGGGGGACCTGTATTCCTGATGACAAGAGTGGTGGCAGTGGAAGAGGGGTGAGCTAGCACTGGATGTGCTTTGGGATGACTTGTTTCAGGCACACTGAGGATTCTTGCACAATACCGAATTTGGTCTTTATTCCTTAAGTGTGTACCTAATGTAAAAACTATTATCTCAGTGTTTCTTCAAGGCAAACTAAAATGTCACTTTACAAAGTAAGCTAAAAAAAACTCCCTGAGATATTAGCTTGTTGGCAAGAAAATTATCATCACCTTAATTGCCTCAGACATGGACATATCTGTTGCTCTGCTCTCTGTTTGCTAGAGGATTGGCCTCTTGACTTTCTCTCTTTTAAGCTGCACATTCTCTAAGCCAGCTGGGGCTTTGAGTGGTGACAGACAAGTGCCACAAGGGGGACACTCTGAGTTTTTTGAGGCTGATTGTCCATGTTTTAACAGTATGAGAGTGGCTTGAGTGCGGGAAGAAAACGCATTTGATGGCATGGTTGGATAGTGCCTCACCCTGAGAGCAGGGTTATGCTTTGCTAATGTAAAACCCCAAATCAGTGTGAGGAGGGGGACAGCAGATCCTGCTGGTAGAGCTACTTTGAGACCCAAGCTTTCAGATCACTGCATGCCCATCACAAGAAGCCACTCTTGTGGCTGCTTCCCCCAGAATGGCATGTGGTGATGGATAAGCTCCCTGGGGAGGACTGAAGCCAAGTGGGCACAGATCTGCCCTGGGCCACCCACCAAGGTCTTACATCAATTACCACCTGGCACTTCTGAGCTCAGCGCTGGTCTGAGCAAAGTAAAAATTGCATCTCCCCAAGGACTTGCAGAATGTTGGAGCTACTTTTGCCAAGGAAGTTCCTGACCCATGGGTTTGAGTGCAGAGCAGCTTCCCCTGCTGCACACCGGCTGGGGGAGCCCCCCAGGACACTGACACGCCTGTCAGTGCTGCACAGGGCTCCCCTGGGACAGGCAGCTCTGAGCACAAAGGAGGCTTGTCCTTCTTGAAAGAAGCGGAGCCGCAAGGAGATTGGCCTGGGTAATTGGCTCAGGAGAGGAGGCCTCTTAAAACTCAATTAGAGACTTTTAAAAATAAATCAGACTGGAACATTGCAAGGGCTGCCAGAAAATTTGGGCGAGGTCAGAGTTGCTTAACGTTCCTTGTTGATTAGATTCAACCAACTTTTAGTTGGGATAACTTCTGTGTAGCTGAGTCAGATTGCTTCGGGGGCCAAGCCAAGAGAGTCTCCTAACATGGCCATTTAAGGCATGGTGGGCTGAGAGCTGATGGGCAGCGTGGAGGAGACAGTACACTCCACTTTGAGCTGGGAGGCATGGGTGGTTTTCCTTCATCTTCACCATCTGCCTCATCTTTCTGTCTGTGTAGGGCTTTGAAATGACTGAGTGGGAAAAGGTGAATGATGAAATTGCAGTTGTCTGGTCTTGGGTAGAAACTGCACTTCACAGCAGCACATGGAGTTTGTCCAGATCAAAAAATAAGTGTGGATCTGTAGGACAACATGTGGTATGCACATGTTTCTGCTCCAAGTCACCACTATGGCTGAGCTTGGCAGAACCTGAGCCCACACATACAGTTTCACAGGCTTAGGGTAGGGGACTTTGGAGCAGTTGTACTTCCCTCCTGCATCCAGTTTGGAGAAGTTGGACTTTCCCCCTGTGTCCAGTTTGGATGTGGATTTGGGTGCCCTGGTCCTTTCATTTATCATTGGAGCTGTCCTGTCATCCCACCTCCAGCTGCATCCCCAAACCTTCCCTTAGCTCCCAGACCCGACCTTGGAGTGTCTCTGACCAGTGTTATTCATCCTGGGTCCCAGCAGTGAGTAGCTAGTCTCCAAAGCAGGGTGAGAAGCTTGTGTTTCCTGAGAAGCTTAACAAGGACAGGATCTGTAGACAGACTAATATGGAGTGCCCCTTCACATTGCAGCAACCACCCCCAGAGCCTGCTGGTTTTGGACTCGGAGTCGGAGATGGACAGCGTGGAGCAGCTGGTTCTGGGCAGCACAGATACCCTTTCCAATGGGCACAAGGCTGACCTGGAGGCCGCCAAACGCCTGGCCAAGAGGCTCTACAACCTGGATGGCTTTAAAAAAGCAGATGTGGCTCGCCACTTGGGGAAGAAGTACGTGTGGGTATTAGAAAGGAATGTTCCATTCTGCAAGGGGCTCACCTGTACCTGCGGTGCACCCACAGCTGAGGTGGGGCACCAGGCTGGCAGGGAACAGCTGGCAGGCCCTCACAGCCTCCAGTAACTGGAGCGACTGGTAACAGCCTCCAGTGACTCCCTGTGACTGGTACATCTGCACCAGGTGTTACCTCTAAAGGCCTTAAGATACATCTAGATTTTTGTACCTTCCTACCATGACTGCATCTTGCATGCTTCAGTAAGGTGTTGATGCAGGGGGGTGGCTAGCTGGCACTTCCAGCTCTAGCTTCTCCATTTTCTCTTACATGCCCAGTATTCTGATTGGATTTGTGGATGACATCTCTGAGTTTCAAGGGAGTGTGAGGTGTTTCTGTCCTCAGCACACCTCCAACAAAACCTGGGGAGCTCCCAGCCTTCTAGAATCTGCCCAACCCCTGTGTGCTTTTGGCTGTCTCCACAGTCTGGTCAATCCCGCTCTCACCTTCCCCTTTTTGTATTTCAGCAATGAGTTCAGCAGAATGGTGGCAGGGGAATATCTGAAGTTCTTTGTGTTCACGGGGATGAGCCTAGATCAGGCTCTCAGGTCAGAGCTAAGTGTGTGTACATGTGCATGTGTGTGATGGCCACCAGAGTGGGGTTCAAAGAGACCATGCCCTCTGCAGCTTTGCAACCACACAGAGATCTGCAGGAGCAGGCAGACTCCATGACTCCCACCTGGTGATCCTCTTACCTCTTAAATAGGAGAGGGTGATATTTCTCACATTCCCAAGGTGATCTCTCAGCCACACAATCAAGAAAGAGCATCCTTGGTCTTAACTCAATGGTCAGTGCAGTTGGATGACAGTTAGGTTCACCTAGGCCTGACTTTCCAGGTCTTGAACTGAAATCCTTCTGTTGTTACTCCCACCTCCTTTCCCCGTGTAGCTCCTGGGACTGGCCTTGGGTTTCCGCAATGTGCCAGTAGGATATAGTGCTGTGGGCTTGGAGGAGAGCCCTGCAGTGGGTTGGGAGGGAGGGATGTGCAACAGCAGGGCTTCGTCCAGCTCAAAGGGGTGTCTCCAAATCAGAAAGCACAGCTCAATTCTTGAACAAGGTGGGTTGGAGAAACTGCTGTTGGGCTTCATGTGTGACCAACACTGCTGCTGTTTTTTCAGGTCCTTTCTGAAAGAGCTGGCCTTGATGGGAGAGACACAAGAACGAGAGCGAGTGCTGGCTCATTTTTCCCAGCGCTATTATGAGTGTAATCCCAATGCCATCTCTTCAGAAGGTAAAAAACTGTGCATGTCTGTGTGTTTGTGTGTGTGTGTTTCAAGGGAGCCTATGTGTCCATCAGCTCTGTGAAGGTGCTCAGACTGACACTGGAGAGCAGACTGAGAGCCTATACTGACATCTTAGAGGATAGCCCTGCTTATGGATATGTTGTTTCCCTCAAATGACAGACACTTTTAGATTTTTTTTAAGCCTGCTTTGGTTGGATGATGCATAATTAGGACTCAGCCCCTCCTTACTTCTGACTTTGAGCAGATTAGCACAAGAGGCAAGAGATGGCCCTCCTCACCAATTAGACCCCAGCTCTCAGACCCTCAGCTCAGGGAATATCCAAGTGAGAAAACCTGTGTGCCTGACACTCAGGGAGCACAGACACACACTTTACCATTTCACATCTTTGCACCCCTGCTGGGTGTGTTCACGTGCTGGGTGTGTTCACATGCTGGGTGTGCTCTGAGCTGGCTCTGGTACAGGTGAGGTTTGGGCTTCCTGGATGGCAGAAGGCTGTGCTAGTCCTATCTTGCCATGATAGGAGCTTTGCAAGATTAGCTACAGCATCACTGCCTGGCTGTAGGGGCTGCAGGGTTGGAAGGGAATTTGTATGCTCAGGTTTGGGACCAGCTTTAGTTCTCTGACCTACTTGCGTGCTGTCAGCACTGCACTGTCTGCTGTGTGCCCTTGTGCCTGGGGTGGGAGGAGGGTGCTCAAGGCTGTCTTGGAGGCCTGAGATGCCAAGGGTCCAGAGCACCAGCTGCAGGGCTGAGCTGGGGCCTCTAATTCCTGTCCTGTGCTTGTGCTGCAGATGGAGCCCACACCCTCACCTGCGCCTTGATGCTGTTAAACACAGATCTCCATGGACACGTAAGTTACCACTGCCATTGTCCCTGTCTGTCCCTTGTCTAACCCCACCACCTGGAACTGTAGGTGCTGGGGCAAGAGTGAGGACTTGCAAGGACAGAGCCACATGAGCAGGAGGCATGGGACCCTGGGTCCACAAGCACTGCTCACCCTTAACGTGTTTGGTGAGGGGAAAGGAGAAAGGCTGAATGAGAGGAGGAGCTGGTGAAGGAGAGAGGGTGGCTTTGGAGGAGACTTGCTGAGCTGGGAAATATAGAGGTGGGATGAGGACAGAAGAGGAAAGTGGACAGGGAGAAAAGGTGGACATGAGACTCCAAAACCAGCTGCCATTGGAAGCGGAGAGCATCCAACACTGAAAAAGGAGACTAAAACTCCTGGAGTCTATGTAGAGCCAGCAGCTTCCCCATATCTGCAAGCAGCCTCCTTGAGACCCAACTGGTCCCTGAACCCACTGCAGAAATGGGATGTCTGTTCCTGGGCTGTGGGACCTGATTCAGCCACCACTGACCTCTATCCCAAAGGTAATTCCTATGTTTCTCTCCCTCTGGCTACCCCAGAACATTGGGAAGAGAATGTCCTGCTCTGACTTCATTGGCAACTTGGAGGGACTCAATGGAGGCACTGACTTCCCCAAGGATTTGCTCAAGGTAAAGTCAATTGTTCTCCCTGGCCAGCTAAGCAGCAGCAGCAAAAATGAGAGCTTTGGGCTGGATCCCACAGAGATGCTATGAATCACACTGAGATCCCACTGGGATGCTATGAATGCAAGATGCATTAACATGCAAGAACAGTGATGTTCCCTGGACCTACAGTTTTTCTCCTGCCTTGCTGAGGGAAACATAGGCTGCCCTGTTCCCTCAGGAGGACACTGTAACTCTGGCTAGGATCCTGAGTCTCTCACTACTTTTGCTGTGCCAGTATCACAGGCAAGAGAGGACACGTGGGGCAGCTTACTAGGGTTGGTTTTGCCCAGTTGCAGCCAGAGACTTCATGGCATCAACATAATGCTAGTCAGCTCTCCCTGACTCCCTGAAGCACTGAGGCCCAAAGCTTTGGCCAGGCCCTGGGATTAGAGCCATCTCTGGTGGCAGAAGTGATACGGGCAAGGCATGGTGGTGGAGAGGGTGGGCTGCAGGTTAAAGTCTCAGAGCTGGGAACTCAGCACACTGGTGTGACTGGGGGACTCCTGCCTTCTTCCTGCCTAACCCTGTTCCAAGAGGGACTTGGCCAAGGAGGGCAGTATTCAGCAAGCACCTCTGACCTTGGTCTGCCCCGCTTCTCTGGCATCACCTGTTCTCAGGATGGTTTTCTGAGCTGCTGTCTCCCTGTCTTAAACACTGGGAATAGGCTTAGCTCCCATCGGGTCTGCCAGGCAGAAACCATTGCTGTTGGTGAAGCGCTACAGTTGGCAAATACTCATGATGTGGAAAATGGGTTCCCACAGGGTGCTGGAGCCACAACAGGGGGAAGGTGGTTGATGATAAAAGACAACAGAGACTGAAAAGTTGAGCTCCCTTTTCAGCCTCCATGGGTCTATTCCTGACTGTGTTGCTCACCCCATCATTAAGGGGTTACCAGCAGTTCTCAATAGGGCTGTCCTCCCTCTCAGCCCACACTTTGCCAGTAAAAGGAGTTACTCAGGAAGAATTCTCTAATTTTAAACTCAGCTCCAGAAAAGGCTTTAAGCACCCAAAATGGATGGAAACATCAAAAATGTGGACCCTGAACACCTGTCCTTCAGTGCTGCTGCACTTCAGAGTATCCAAGCTCCACAGACTCCTCAGTGCACCTCCTTTGCAGCCTCTGGTGTCCCACAGTTGGGTACCTGCACTTGAGGCATTGCCCTATTCCTGTTAAACTTCACCCCTGAAAGTATCAGCAATTTAAACATCTGAGATCAAGTTCTCCCATCAGATCCCAGACAGGGGGAAATAGGACAGCAAGGAAGTGTCACAAAGCTACAGGCTTTCTCTCATGGGCAGGGGCCATGAGAGGGCTTTGTTGAGTGTAAGGGATTGGAGGAGGCTGCAGTGCTGCAGCACAGCCCTGCACAGCTCTGCTCTCAGCCCAGCACAGCTGCGAGGCTGCTCTGCTAAAAATGGTCTGTTCCCTCTGCAGCTGCGGTGCTTCCCACCGTCACTTTTGAGCCGCCTCTGTACGGGAGCCATGCTGGGGAGGGTGAGTGAAAGGCAGTGTGAGAAACCTCATGTGGGGCAGGCTGCAGCTCCACACCTGAAACGCTGCTGCACTTAGGGGATCCCCTGCCTGTGCAAGGGGGAGTGGCATCCTGGAGCAGGTGAGATGAGGAAAGTGCTGTTGGCTTGTGCTGGGGGGAGGACTGGCCAGTGGGCCTTGTGCCTCTTCTGGGCAGCCTTTGCCAGGCTCAACCAGAGAAGATCCTCTTTCCTTTGTGCCCACAGGTTTTGGCTACACCAGCTTGGTGCTTTGGTCCCCACACAGGCTCACGGGGCAGACAAATGGGGACAGGCCCACTAGCCCTGTTACCCTGGGTAAGATGCTGCCTCCTTGGCTGACCTGGCTGGTGGGCTGTGCCTGGGGACTGAGGCTCCCGTGTAAGCCATGCCCCACAGCTGTCTGGCTAGTTTTAGTACTCCAGGAGCACACACATTTCATAAGGGTCACAAGAGAGGGGACGACTGGCAGACTTTACAGGAGCTTCCCAAAGCTCAAGGCCAGATCTTGGGCAGCTCCAGCCCCACATAAGAAAGGTCCTGGGGGCTCTTTCAAGCCTGTCTGGGTGGATAGTGCAGGCTGTTATTGCACAGACTTCAGAGCTGGAGGGCTGGAGGTGGCTGTCACCCACAGCACTCGCTGCCAGGAAACGAGGGCAGTGGGGTAGGCCCTAGGTGGCTGCAGGGGCACAAGGCCACCATCTTCTGTGACTCTGGGGACACCATCAGGAACAGACCCACAGGGAGCCTGAGCTCTGTCTCTGGCTGGCAGGGAGTCCCAAGACAAACACAGCATGATGCCTGAGAGCTTGTGGCAGCTTGAGTCAGATGAGAACTTTATCTGCTACTAGCTAATACATGTAAACAATCCCAGTTTTGTGCAGAAGCAATGAAAACACATGAAGAGCTTTCACAGCTGAGCACCACATCCCCCTCACTGACTGTGCTTCACCATACCCTGCACAATATTGCTGCTGGAGCTAAGGCTGTGATGCCTTACTGGCAGTGCTGTGGAAACTGTTTCCTCTGGCTCTGGAAGCTCCCCTGGAGAACTATACTCTACAGACGGGGCTGCTCGGCTCTCTTATTTGGGTGTGCCCTCCATCAGGCATGGAGCCATGCCAGGGATATAAGAACTCCTGTAATGCCATGCCTGAAGATGCCTACATCTGCTGCCTTGGACCTGAACTCCTGTGGCCGTATAAAGGCACTGCCCATGCAGCAAGGAAGGAGGTGAAGCAGGTCACCCTGGAGTTGGTGGCATTTTGGTTAGCTCTTGAGATGTTGCTTTTCTCTTGACAGTGTGATTTTAGCCCAGGCCCCCTGGGATTTTACTCACTGTTGCTGGTTGTCTATTTCAGATGTGGATTTGACCTTTACAGGATTGATCATTTTGTGGAGCCTTAGCTCATCCCCATCTTCCTTACTCTTTTAGCTTAACCTTGTGCTTCACTGCCTGGCAGAAAACCAGTAGGGCTAAATCAGACCCCATTTCTCCCTGTCACTGCTTAGCAATTGCAGGAGTGAGGCAAATCTGTGCTGTGTTCCAGCCTAGGAGCCCAGAGCACGTCACAGATGTTAATGAATTAAGCCTGACAATGCAGTCGGGTCCTTGGGGGAGGAAGGTAGGATTGGCCCCCACCTTTCAGCTTGGAGGCACAACAGCAGGGCTCAGACGCTCAGAGTGCTGGGTAAGTGATTAGCAATGTGGGAAGAAAGCCCTGGCTTCCACCTCTGAGCTATAATCACAGGAATGCTTGCTCAGTCTAATCCTTCGGCCTATTTTTTTTCCTGTTTCCCCTGGGAGCAATATGCTGCCCTGCCTCTGTCTCCCTTGACTCCCCCCAGCCTCAGGGGCAGCCCAAGACATCTGATGTGCCAGACACCCATACCTCCTTCCTCACAAGTTGTGCCCAGTGATCACTATGCCAAGTAGTTAGGATAGAGTGGAAAATTTCCTTCTCTCCACTGGCTGCATCTCCTGCTCAGTCAAGCCTAACTAAATTACGCATCGATCCTTGCCTTCTGCAAAGGGGCTCAGCAATTTGCTTCTTCACGGGAGCAGCTGCTGAACCATCGCTGTCCTCCCTGTAATCAGCTGGGTGGCTGTAGCTACTGATGTTTCTGGCCTGACCTGGGAGGGACAGGCAGGAGGCTTAAGCTTGGGGTGGGCACTGAACATGGAAGGTCTTAGCACATCTCCACTGGACCCATCTCCTACCAGTTTTATAGGTCCCTGGGGTGGACTGGGCTGCAACAGCAGCTCTGAAGCCCTCCCAGCTGGAACCGAGTGGAGGTGCCACCCGGCCTCTGGAGCCCAGGAGAGGTCACCACTGCGACCCCTCAAGAGCCCAGGAGGGTTCAGCCACTGCTCCCACTCTCCGCGGAGAGGAGACAGGGACGGCCAGCTGATGCAGCGGGTGCAGCTCCGGCAACTCGCGTGGCATCAACGTCAGGGATGCTGTCCCTGCGGGCGGGATGCTGCCCCACGGGTGGGATGCCCGCCGCCGGCCCCTATGCCCGGCCGGGCTCCGCGAGTCGCCATTGGCTGCGGCGGGCGGGGCGGGGCGGGGCGGCCCCGCCTCTGTCGGGCGCCGCCGCCGAGCCCGGCCCGGCCCGGCCCCGCTTCAACAGGCGGCGGCGGAGCGGCCGCGGCGGGCAGGGCAGGGCTGGGCAAGGCAGGCAGGGCCGCCGGGCGCCCCGCCGCCCCCCCGCCGCCGGCGGCAGGATGATCGGCGTCAACAGCATCAACAGCAGCGCGGGGCGCATGCGGTCCCGTTCCATGTGCTCGGTGCGCTACGGACGCAACTACCGCGGCGTGGAGACCTTCTGCTACGGCTGGCCCCAGCGCTCCCGCACCCTCAAGCCGGTGCTCTACACCGACCTGGTGGTCAGCCGCCTCCAGAACCGCCGCAAGAAGAAGCCGGTAAGCGGGGTGCTCCGTGGAGGGTTGCGCAGCGCCCTGCGCCTCGGCGGGGGGAAACAGGCAGGGGGACATGCTCGAACAGCCACCGTCCCGCCCGCTGCAAGAGCCTCAGCCCCGGTATGAATATAGCGGTCAGCCAGCCCTGTCTCCCTTTCCTGTCCGCTTTCTGCGGAGCCGGGTCCCCACCAGACCCACTCCGCCCGAGGATCCCCAGCCCCAGCCCTGCCTGCCTTCCCACATCCGACCCTGATCCCAGGGGTTGCGGGAGCGCGGCAAGACCTGGATGACATTGCGCCGCTTACCGTGGTCTGACAGCAACGCTTTCTCGAAAACATCGCTGCGAGAGGAATCCAGGACAGAGCTGTACCGCTGGGACCAGCCCTCCAGCTTAGCATAAGTGACAAGCTCTGCGGGCTCTCTGCCAAGGGTTGAGCTGCGCCGTGCCGTGCCGTGCAGTGCCGTGCCGTGTCAGCCTGGCCAGGTCAAAGTGGCAGTCAGCTGGGCGGCGGGGAGAGGCGCAAGGCAGCGCCGCAGTCCCGACTCCCAGCCGAGTGGAGCTGGAGAGGAAGGAGTGGCAGCCTGGACTAAAAAGGGCTTTTTACTGCCAGGAGCTTGCTCGCTGTGAGCCGGCATCCGTTTTGGAGGTGTTAGGCTGGTGTGCATCGGTCCTGGGTGGGAAGAAGCGAACAGGCTGTCTCTGGGCGCGTCCTGCCTCGGTCGGGTGCCTGCCTTCGGTGTAGCAGAGGGAGAAGAGTCTACACGGGCCCCCTCCTCGCAGGAAGGCGGGGCAGAGCAGGCAGGGGTACCCCAGAGCCACTTAGGCTGCCCCTGTGGCCAGAGCAAGCTCAGTGGGGCCATCGGGGCCGTGCCAATCCGCGATGCTGTCATAGCGCAGTACGGTCTGGGGGCAGCATTAAGTTGTGACGCACTCGGATGGAAACAAGCAGTTGAGAGATGCTCGGTTGCTGCTTCCCGCGCTATGGGTCTGTGCTGGGAGGGATAGAGGGTTCTGCTTTTCTGCCGTTAATAGTTGCCTGGGCAAGGAATGTTGTAAATGTTTTAAAAGAGTTTGGTGCAGCTTACGATGTTACTGAGTCGAAAGTGTGGGGCTGGAATGGGTAGCTGTCGATTGCTGACTGCAGCAGGGTGGAAGGTGATGCACAGGACACTGTCCCCGTGGCAACCCGTTCTACAGGGAAAAAAGTCTGTCCCCAAGTCACTCTGTTCAGTGTGCACACTGGAGCCCCTCTGCAGTGGAGGGGAGGAGGGACACACAGGGTGTGTGCAGCAGGGCTGATGTGTGCCAGGTGATGAGGCAGTGGAGGTGCAGGGGGAGGCTGTCAAGGTGAATTAGGGACCTGACATGGGTACCATTGCATCTGACATACAGCACTGATCTCACTATGATGTTTGTATCTGCACAGCTGGAGGAGTCTGTGTGCCTGGGGGACCTCACAGAGCTTTGTGGCTGGGAGAAGATATTTTGCTAAGGAAAAGTTGGGGAAAGCCAGCAAGTGAGATCTTGTATTGAAATGCTGCCAGGCACAGAGAGAAGGAGAGTGACTGCAGGGAGGGCACTTGGTGGCTGTGAAGTCTGTGTTGATGAATGTCACACACCCATGGCTGGTCAGAATGGTCTGGCAAGAGGCAGGGGAGCCTTGACGTGCACAGGGCATCTTGCTAAGCAGAGAGCTGAGCACTGTGTCATTTAGCAGAGGAACTAGCAGAGTCGAAAGGGGATGTGTCCGTAAGAGTTATGATGCATAAAGGAGGCACTCCAGAAAAGGTTAAACCCCTTACAGAGATGCTTAAATTTGTGCCTTAACGTTCATCTGCTACTTGAGTGCTGGGCTACAGCCTCCAGTACAATCTTGTGCCAAAACTGTGTCCAGGCCAGCTTGTTGCCCAGCTCCCCAAACTAGTGCTGGATCTCACCTCTGGTTTGATCTGAGCTGAGTAGCTGAGGGGAAGTGTTTTCTCCCTTCCTTGCTTGCGTAGGGCTGTCCCCAGATTGGCTGGCACTATGACTGGGCTGGAGCATCAGAACCACCTGCCTTTTGCCCCGTGCAGCCCCTCACCTCTCCTTGAGACATTTGTTATAGCAAGACTTGGGGACACCCTCTCAGCATGCTTTTGGGAGAGAGGGAGGGAGGGCACCAAAGAAAGATGTTGTTGATTCAGTTAGAAATCCCACTGGGACAGTATATTCCTAGGTCTCTATTGTGCTGTGCATGTCTAGGGCAGAGCTGCTTGACTGGCCTGGCATGCTGCAGCAGTGAGCTCATAACCCAGCGATGGCAAAAAACCTCAACCATGCTTGGGGTTGTCCATAGTGGCATTTGGCCAGCACCCAGCTTTCTCTTGGGCAGTGCTTGCAAGCTGAAAGATACCAAGAGGTACTGTCCTTTTGACCCAGAGGGAATGAAACCACAGAGCAAAGAGAACCTGGAGAGAGGAACCTGCTGAGCAGTGAACCTGGTGTCTTTAGTCTCTGCCGACATGGTTATGAGTTAGGCTTCAGAAGCCTGTGTATCCTGTGCTTCCCTGGCAGAAATGGTCTGTATACCAAAGGGCCCAGAGTTGAGTGGACTGACAGGCATTCGTTCTGCTACAGAACCAGAACTGCAGGGTGGGCATTGTGTAGCTGGAGTGCATCTTCTCAGCTAAGACTTGAGCTGAGTCCACCAGCTTTGTTCGGAGATTGGGATTGGCTGGGGTTGGCATTTAGCCAGGCAGAGTCTTGGCAGGATTTAAGTGTAGACATAAAGCCTTACAATGCCCTCTCAATCCCCACAATCTCCCTATTTGCCTCTCACTGTCCCCCTTCATAGGAGTGCAGAGCAACCCCTGCTTCCTAACTCTGAGTTGGGGTACTTGGCAGCCCCTGCTGACAACAGGCTTGGTGGGATGCTTGTTGAGGCTTGTAACAGGGCAGCTGGAGCTCTTGAAGCCACAAGGTAGTTCAACCTTTGAATTACCTTGCCAACAGAGCCCAGGGTTTGGTAATGCAGTACTCTGCCAGTCTGTTACCCGGCACTGTGCCATCTAGAATTACTCCTTGAGTGTTTTCTGGTATCAGTTCATTCACAGTGCATTTAATAGCAATCCTCCTCCAAGCCCTGTAGGGTGCTGGGGTCCTTTCCAGTGTTGCACCTTGCCCTGCCCTCCAAACTCTCTGCTCAGCTCTCTCACATCTCACTTCCTTGGGGACAGGGGAGCTGACACCTCTCTGTATTGCCACTGAGCCTGGTATAAGCCAAGCCATGTGTCCCATTCTGCCCGCTCTTTCCAAGGTGCTTTTCTGCTGTTTCCAGTCCCCATTTCTTTGTGCCACTTTTTTTAGTCTCCTTTTTGTGTCTGTTCATTCTCAGCATTTTTCAGCTACATCCCTGGCAGTGAGTAAGATCCCTTCCCTTCTGTTTCCCATGGTGACTCCTTATCATCTACATCACTCTGAGATGCCTGCTTATTTCCCTTCCTCTGCTCCCGGGTTATGTTCTGCAGGGCTTTGCATTGTTTATTTTCCCCCAGGCTCTTTTTTATGTCTCTTTTCTCCTCTCACTGCCAGCCCACTGATGGATACCTCCTGTATATTATTTAGCATCCTGCCCCTCCAGCACTGGGGCTGCATGAGTGGGGCTGGGGTCAAATCTTCTCTCAGGCTCTAAGACCATAACCCCTCTGTAGTCCTCCTGTCTTCCCAGGAGACAGCTGAACCCTACTTTCTGCCTGCTAGACTGGGACGATCCCTTTCCTCCTCTGAGAAACAAGCTGATGCTATGGCAGCATTTCCCTAACACGAAAGTGTGGGAGGAGCTGGGTTCCGGCTCCGTCCAGACTGCTGTGCCTCTCGGGAGTGATGGATGTCCCTTCCCCAGACACTGCTGGGGCCTGTCTACTGGCCAGCAGTCCCGTGCCCCTGCATGCCTCCAGTTGTACTTTCTCAGCCACCAGCAAGATCTCTCAGCAGCAGTCTCCGACCCAGTGATGGATGTTGACAGCTGCACAAACAGCCTGTGCAAGACTTGATTATTTTCCTCCGAGGACGAGGCCTTCCAGATTCTTGCTCCAAAGCCCTCTGTGACCACTGTGTTGAAACCCTCTCTGGAGCCTCCCTGATTGCAGAGCAGTGCTGAGCACTGCTGAGCACTGCTGGCTTGCACCCAGCTTGGACCAGACAAATACTCGGGAGTGGGGCCCTGGAGCATCCTGCTGCAGGCAGGCTTGGCTTGTACCTATTCTGAAATACAAGCAGTGGGTTTTACCTTGCTCCACTTGGTGGTGTTTGGGTTCCCAAGGAGGGAAAGACACTTGGGGGTGCTGAAGAGGGGGTAGGGACAGGCCACAGCCACTCCAAGCAGCAAAAACCCACCCTCCCTTGACCAGAAACAAGGTCCTTTGAGGGTTTCATGTATGAAACCCTCTGCCATTGCTGTGCCAGCACCATGCTGAAGTCTCTCTCAAAGCCAAAATGTGCTCTTGGAACAGCAGTGTATTGCTGGGTAGTGCTGGGTGCTGCCATGAGCCCATCTCTGCCAGCCCAGGGCAGGTGGCCAATGGCAGTGAGATTGCTCGGTATGGTGGGTTATAGTATGGTACCTCCAGTACCCCTGAGCCAGTCTGGTGTGACTCCTCTGTTTTCTGGAGCAGCACCCTGATATGACAGAACTCTCCTGCTGACCCCCCACTCTTCTCTCTGCAGGCTCTGTACGGCTCCATCAAGAATGAGAAGCTGCAGTGGGCCATGTAAGTACCTCCACAGGAGATGCTGCTGCCCAGCACTGGGCAGACAGCGAGGCCACCCAGCCCCTGAGGCCGCACAAGCCATGATGCTGCAGTGCAGGTGCCCCTGTGAGGATGTGGGAGGGAAGGGCAGCTCATAGTGGGCAGGGCTGGGGCTGCAGGCAACATGTCCCTGGCTGCCCTCAGCACCAAATGGGGACCCTTACCCAGCATGCTGGGGGAAAGCCACCTGGGGCCAGTTTCCTGTGGCTTTGGCATGGATTTATGCCTTGGTGGCTGTGCCCGTGGTGGGAGTAGGCAGGCTTTGTGGGTGCTGTGGCTGTGGCTGTGCTGGGGCCCCACCGGGTGCCCGCACCCTCGCCCACATCTGCCATCTCCAGCAGCAGAAGCGGCAGCGCCTGCACTGCAGGGATTAATCAGCCCAGTGGTACCCAGCGCTGAGCGATGCACTCGGCCGCTGCCATGGAGACGCCGGCAGATGCTGAGGGGTTTAATTAGCACCAAGCAGCTGAGGGAGGGGGAAGGCAGCAGCTCTGGGCTCCCACATTTTTGTGCGGGCTGGGGGGAGCAGCACCAGTGCAGCCTGCCCACAGTGAGGGGCCGTGACCCGGTGGGAGAGGGCTGCCTACATCTTGCCCACATCTGCTCCTGCCCTCAACTGGTACTGCCCAAGGCCTTTCCACCACAGTCTCCCTGCATCCCTTGCTTCTGGCTCTGGGCCCCATAGTCTGGCTGCCACCCTGAAGGTGTGGGGGCCACAGCCTGGGTCTCTCTTTGTGGAGGAGTTCCATTCTAGACCCTCCATCTGACCAGCTGATTACCTGTGAGCCTGTATACCATGGTCTCTCAGGGGCCATGGTAGTGCCAAGCCCTGGGGTGCAGCTCCTCCATGGCTCCTGGCCCATCAGCCTGGCTGGTGTCAGTCCCAGCTGTGTCCAAAAGAAAGGCTCCTTGCTCCCTGGGGCAGGCAGGAGTCCCACCCTGAATCAGCAGCAGATACCCTGATGTCTTGTCTTTTGAAGAGCTAGGCAGCACCTCAGCTGCCTAGAGGGACAGGGGCACATGGGCATGGCTGGATTTGGGATGCTTGCCAGTGGTGATGGGAGGATGCTCATCCTGGCTTGCTCCCAGACTCCCTTTCAGAAGCCAGACCTAAAAGTTGGACCAGCCAGTGGGGAGCTTGATATTTGCTGTCCCCAGCAAGGTAACAAACCCTTTCCTCACGCAAATCTGTGATTGGCAGAGATGAGGAGGAGCTGAGAAAGTCCCTCTCAGAGCTTGCAGACCCCAACCCGAAGTCCATCAAGCGCATCAGCAGCTGCGGTAACCCCTTTCTGGACTTCTCCCAGGACTCCAGCATCGCCACCTACAAGCATGGGCTATTAGTCCGCAAGATACATGCTGATCCTGACTGCAAGAAAAGTAGGTGCCAGGGGAGCCCATGGGATGCGTTCAGGACAAGAGGGCACCAGTGAGCTCCAGAAACAAAACAGGAAGCAGGCAGGAGTCACTGTGTGGTGTCTAATGGTAGCAGGTAACATTGTGCCAGGCACCAGCATCAGTCCCCTGTGCCCTCTGCCTGATGATCCGGCCCCATCGTCAGGGCCAGGCAGAGGCTGGGCAGGCAGGCAGTGCAGGCCCTGCCTACAACACTGGGAAAAGAGCAGGCAGAAAGATGGGGTGGTATCCCTGGGGACTGGACCCCTGCCACAGGATTGCGGGGATGAAGGAAGGTGGACTGTTCCGTGATAAACAAGGCACACAGCAGGCTGCTGCTGGTTGGGGACTGCCAGGCATGTTCACCGTATTCCCTATAAAATCCCCTCTAAGCCCTGGCCATCTGATGCTGCCTAGATCTGATTAGATGCAGCTGCCTCCCAAAGCCAGCATTACCTGGCAAGCAGCACCGCCTCGTCCCCGTCCCTGAGCAGGGAGGCAGTGCTGCAGCCGAGCACAAGCAGCGAGGCGGGAGTGCAGCGACGCTGGCCCCGGGAGGCGGCAGGCAGCCCCTGCCAGCAGCACCATCTGCCAGCCACGCGGCCGGCACGGGCTCAGGTGCACGGGGACAGGCCTGGCATGCTGCCAGTCCCGGGGGTGGGGTGACGTGCGTAGTGGCAGGGCTGGCTGGAGGAGAATGGAGGGGTGCCTTACCCCCACTTGGTGCTGAGGCTGATGTCTAATCTGCTGTCTCCTCCTCCGCAGCACCCCGAGGGAAGCGCGGCTGGAAGCCTTTCCATGCCATCCTGAAGGGGATGATTCTCTACCTGCAGAAGGTAGGCAGCAGCAGGGCCACCTGTGTCTGCACCAGAGAGGGGTGGTTCACCGCAGTCTCCACAGCAAATGAGAGTGGCTCCAGCAAATGGCATTGCAAAGCCTGTCCTAAGCAGACTTGGCACCATGCATGCTTGAACCATAGCTTGAAGAACTGGTGGGATCCCTGTTCCCAGGGTGCTTGGGCTCAGCCTGCACTGTAAAAGCAGCTGCTAACTGAGAGCCCTGCATGTGGGGAGCTTGGGTTGGGAGACAGGAGACACCGGGGTCTTTGCCTTGTGTGGGAGGTTGGGCTGCACATCCTGTTCCTTGCAGGCATGCATGCTGTCCAGCTGCAGGCAGTGGGGAACAGCCTCTGTGCTGTTGCCAAGCCAATACACCCAAGTTTTACAGCCTCTCCCCAGGGGCGTAGAATGAGCTGGAAGCAGAGTCCACAGCTGGCTGGTGGAGGGTGATCTCCAAGCCCTGCTACTGCCAGCACTAGACTGCAGTACCTGAACCTCACATAGCTGACTCATAGTGGGGTGCATCCCTGAACTGGCTCTGAAACACCCCATGGTTTGCAGGAGGAGTATAAGCCAGGGAAGGCACTGGCAGAAGAGGAGCTTAAGAATGCTATTAGCATCCACCATTCGCTTGCCACGCGGGCATCTGACTACAGCAAGCGACCCAATGTCTTCTACCTCAGGACAGCTGACTGGAGGGTCTTCCTCTTTCAAGCACAGTGAGTCCCCCAGGAGCACTGGCTGGGCCCCACACTGGGATGCAGGGGCTCATCTGATGCGGTGTAAGGTGGAGTGGGGCTTAGGCCATATTGCTCTTTCCTGTCCTGGCCCTTTTGGGAAGGAGATGGACCCAGTGTCAGTGCTGAGCTTAGCCCAACTCCTCTTCTTACCCTGATGGGTAAGAAGGACTGCTGGGGACAGAGCCCCAGCTGCCATGGCTGGCCAGGGCCGGGCCTGGGGGACCTGAATCGTATCTGCCAGGCAGATGCCTCTGCCTTGGACACAAGTAGCCCATCTGTGGTATGGTCTTTTTTCTCAGGAACCCTGAACAGATGCACTCATGGATCACGCGCATCAATGTGGTGGCAGCCATGTTCTCTGCACCCCCCTTCCCCGCAGCCATTGGCTCCCAGAAGAAGTTCAGCCGCCCACTGCTGCCCAGCTCATGCACCAGGCTATCCCAGGTGGGCCATGATGTAGGGGCAGCCATGAGTATGGGAAACCCCCTGGATCTGCCATTGGCACTTTCCCCTGTGGAGGGACCTGTGTGGTGCCACGCTTCCCACTACCTCCCAGCAAGCTGCGGTGCCAAGGAAGACAGAGAAAAGGGGTACTGAGGTTGGGACCAGACAGTGAGGTCTTGTTCCTGGCAGTGGAGACCAGAGTCAAGCAGTGGTTAGACCATGGAAGAGAAGATGGTCCTACACCACAACTTGCAGGGTCCTGTCAGGGACTTTGCAAGGCAGTTGACTGGGGGGATTAGCTGGCACTCATGCATGCCAGGACAGATATTCATAGAGTAGAAAGGATTTAAAAAAAACCTCCAGCCTAGTTTTAGAGAGATTAAATTCTTCTGCTTTAAGACTGCAGTCCGTCTCTCCACAAGGTGGGAGCAGACTGCCCCCAACAGCCTGTGATTTTGCCTGCCATTCAAAAAAAAAAACCCAACCCAGGAGCAGAAGCTGAGATCTTGGCTGGACCTAGAAGGAGAAAAACCTCTTCTGTCCCTAGGCAGGTCACACTACTGGGGGACAGAGCAAGACACTGATGTGGTGTCAATCTTCCCCAGGAGGAGCAGGTGAAGAACCATGAGACGAAGTTCAAGACTATGTCAGCAGAGCTTCTGGAGCATCGCTCTTCACTGCCTGAGAAGAAGGTGAAGGGCAAGGAGTATGAGGAGCTGAAGCAGAAGGAAGAGTACTTGGAGTTTGAGGTGAGCTGGGAGATATCCCTCTCTGCCCTCAAGTCCTCTGCCTCTGCCTGGTTGGCCATCCTGAGTGATGGATCCAACCCATCCCTGTCAGCTGAATTGCACTGTGCCACTGCCATGGTCATGAGCATTCCCCTGCCCTGGGATGCTGGCTGAGGGGGGGGGGGTGGGGGGGGTGGGGGGGTGGGACCACAAACACCTCTGACATGGGGATGCTGTGTAGGGGCAGTAACCAGCTTGCCAACCTTTCTCTCTGCTGCACTGTGCCCTCCAGAAATCCCGCTATGGCACCTATGCCATGCTGCTGCGGGCCAAGCTGAAGGCTGGCTCCGAGGACCTGGCAGCATTCGAGTCCACCCTCTTTGACACCACGGGTGGGGAGGATGATGGCCTGAAAAAGTCCCACTCCAGCCCCTCGCTCAACGCAGACCCCTCCAGCACGGCCACCAAGGTGAAGCGCAACATCTCAGAGCGCACTGGCCGCCAGACCCCTGGCCACCCACAGAAGTCCTAAGTGAGGGGCATCAGCCACCTGCGCTGCAGCTCCATTCCTGTCCCCTCCAGCATAGGGGTGGAGGCCGTGTGCCTGCCGAGACCCTGCATGTGTCCGTCTGTCTGCGGCACGAGCTAGAAGGGGTGACAGCCCTTCTGCAGCCGCCAGCACCAGCCATGCAGGGCCACGGCTTTTCCACCGGAGACAGTGACAGAGCAGGGCAGTGCCTGGTGCCTGCAGGAGCTGCCTGCACCATCAGCCCCATCAGACTTGTTCCTGCTCCTCCTTCTCCTGCACTTGACTGCAGGACCTACCTACTCTTGCTGCCCCAGGAAAGGGGAAAACTAAAACCCACTCACGGGGTGGGTTCAATGTTTAAAAAAAAAAAAGACAAAACCACAGCAAAACAAAGCCAGCGGCTGCTTCTTCTCCTGCTCCATCGTGCCATGGGGGTAGATGGGAGGGGGCCAGTCCTAACCTGTCCCCTCTTCCAGGGCTGGTGGCCAGGGAAGCTAGGGCAATGGCACCTGGTCCCCTCCCTGCCACTTCAGTCACCTCTCCACCCTCCCCGCTTTCTTACAACTTTTGAACAGTTTTTGTGATACAGTTTTGCACTTTTTAGTACCAGATTGAGCTGACCACCAGGGACGTTTTTTTGGGGCTACTTTTGATGCTTTTTGGGAACTGTTTAAAAAAAAAAAAACAACAAAAAAACCAGAAACTCAGCCATGTCCTGTAGACACTGCATTTTGGGGGAAAGAGCTTTTTTCAAGGACTTGAGGAGATCCAGCTCCCTCCTGCCCTGCAGCGAGCTGAGCATGGGCTCCTGTGTGTGCTGCTGCTGCCTGCTCCCCAGCTCCACTTTGGCACCAGCAACCCTTCGGGGAAATGGCCCTGTGGCTGCCAGCACCAAGGAGGCAGCCTTGTGATGGCAGCACCCATTGCTGCACTTGTGGCTGCACGGGAGGCTGATGGGCCGGTGCTTCATGACCCCCATTCCCCTGTCCCCCTCCAACAGTCTGGAGAGGCCCTGTTTGCATCACATGGATGTGAGCATCATAGCCAGGGCATGTTGGGCAGCAGTGTGTAAGTATTCCCAGTGGGGCAGTGACCCCTGTAGCCAGGGTTGACACTGCCCTATGGGTCTGGCACAGGCTGAAGCCAGCTTTCCTTCTCCAACACATGGCCAGAGCCTGAGACTGCTAGCAAAGCCTGGTCTGCAGCACTGCAATGTCCTCAGGCTGCAGCAGCAGTGGTGCAGCCCCTTCCTCAGCCATTAGCTCCCTCCTTCCCCACCACTCCAGTGTGGGCTGAAGCATGCTTGTCCAGAGCAAGGTGCAGGTGATGGAACATAGCTGCAGAATTGCCCAGAAAGCAGTCTGGAGACAGCAAAAGGGCTGTGAGCAGGAGCACACATGCAGTTCTCGGCTGCCTGGGACCTGGCTGGTTTCAGCACTGACTTTGCGAATGTGTCAAAGTTTTTATTCTGCTCTTTTGAGTCTATTGCAAAAAGAGAAAAAAAAAAGAAACAAATCCACCCTTGCCCCAGGTGGCTTGGGAGAGAAAATACCTTTGTACAGCTTCTTCTCTCAGTTACTGAAGTAAAACTCGCTCTTCACTTCTTGTGTGTGCTGTGGTTTCTTCCCCACAGTTGGGGGCAGCCCCAGCACGGAGAGATGCTGAGGAAGGGCTGGCAGCTGGTCTGGATGCCAAACTCCCAGAAACAGGCAGAGTTCAGGTGGGTTAGTGCCCACTGCCTCATGGCTGGGGCGAGAGAGAGGGAGGACAAAGGCTAGTGGAAACAGTGTATTTTTATTCAGAAGAGGGACCATTAAATAAGAGCAGAGGGGCAGGAGCTGGCTGAGTCTTGTGCCCTTGAGTCCAGGCAGCCAGGACCCCAAGTCCAGAAGGCACTTGTGTGGTGAAGGCAGAGGGCAGTGCAGCCCCATGTGGGCACAGGGGCTGTTGGCTCCTCAGTGCACCTGTGGCTGCTGGCTGGGGGGCATTTCACTCCCCGGCTTCAGGGCCAGCGTGGGTACCTGCTCCTCTTCCACCGACTCACTGCCATAGGCGCTGTCTTCCTTCAGCTCTGCAAAGGGAATTCCCAGGTACTCTTAGTGATGAGGTGTCAGGGGGCAGCAGACACACGCCCTGCCCCCACCAGCTTTCGCTCTCCATTACCTGTGCTTTGCAGCTTCTCCAGTGCCTCAGTTTTGTGGAGCATCCTCACAGCGTTGTGGAGCCCCATAGAGTCCAGCGCCTCCAGCAGTCCCCCCAGGCTGCCACCTGCCAGCTGTGGAGAGAGGGCACTGAGCAGGGCCAGTGGCTGGACAGGCAGGTGGGACAGGGGCACCCCACCCAGGCACTGACCTCGTAACTGCGCAGGAGGCTGACGCTGGGCGAGGGGGTGTCCTTATAGGTCTCCACCAGGCTGCAGAGCCCCAGGCGCTTGGCCAGCTCTATCCAGTCTGAACCTCTGCAGTCCTGGTTCAGCAGCTGCTCCAGCCCCTGCAGTGTCTCACTGTCCAGCGACAGGATCTTCCCTGTGCAGGAGAGGTGCCTCCATCAGTGCTGCCCATCCTTGCTGCTGAGAGGGTGCTGCCCTGCTCGTATGTGGTGCTTTTGGGAGGAAAGGGGTACTAACCTGACTGGGGGGCAGTGGGCACCTCTGCCTCAGGCCCCTGCTGGGAGGCCTGCAGCAGGATTTCCCGCACCTGCAGACAGACACAGAGATGTCAGCATCCCCCAGAGAACTGCCCAGATCCCTCATCACCTCATACTATGCACCTCCCCAGGATAGGGAGGGGCACAGGCATCCTCAAAGGAGCATCTCCTGGAGCTCTGCTCCATCCATGCCAGGGCCCCCACAGAAATGCTCCCAGGGAGTTTGTCCTGCCGCACCACACACCTTCTGGCTCCGAGTCAGGTCCAGGGACGTGTGGCAGCGGCGCTGCCTGTGCCCTGCCTGCCAGTGCCCCCGCATGGGGAGCTTGGGGCTGGTGCTGTGCTCTGCAGCCAGTGCTGGCTCGCTCAGCTCCATGGCCAGCTCCTGCTCCTCAGGGTCAGTGTCCGTGTCACTGCTGGCCTCCGACGAGGACAGGCTCATGGGCTCATCATTCTCACACAGAACATCTGCTCCTGTCAGAGAAGGGTGGAATGAGCCCCCAAAAGGGAAGGTGGGCCCAGGAATCTGCCCTGTGCCTGGCATCCCCTAGACACGCAGTCAGGGCTAAGGAGAGGGAAGGAAAATGAGGAAGGGCAGTGCATTACCAGCTTTGAGGAGCAGTTTGGTGAGGGTAGGGGAGCCAAGGCCAGCAGCCAGGTGCAGAGGGGTGTTCCCGGCAAAAGTCCGGCTGTTGACATCTGCTCCCAGCTAACAAGAAAGACATCAGGCTGTGAGGATGGACTGCCTGGGCACCGCTTCTACACCCTGTTACCTGAAGACCTCAGCAGAGCCCCCACTTCTCAGGGCTCTGTAGGAGGCTTCACCACATCTCTGTCCCACAGCCACCACCACACCAGCCACCCTGTACCTTTTTCACCAGGTGAGTAGCCATGTTGAGGTTCTCCATCTCCACAGCCAGGTGCAGTGGGGTCCTCCCGCTTTGCCTCTCCACGGCATTAACATCTGCTCCTTTCCTGACCAGCAGGTCCAGGCAGGACAAACTTTTTGCCTTCACAGCCAAGTGCACAGGTAGAAGGCCTGCAAGATGGGGGGAGGCTCAGCAGACTTGTGGCAGAGCTGATGATGGCACTGATGGTTCTGCCCATTGTCCCCCAACCCCACTCACCATGGAAATTCGGTAGATGGAGCAGGTAAGGGGCAGCTGAACCCAGGTGGCTCAGCAGTGTCTTTAGCATTTCTTCATCACCAGCTTGGAGTGCCAGATGCAGCAGGGAATTGCCATAGCGGTCCAGCAAGGTTGGGTCAGCACGGGCTTGCAGCAGGAGCTGGACCACCTGGGGCTGCTTGGTGATGACTGCCAGATGCAGCGGTGTCTGCAAGACAGCAGGACACTCTCAGCAGTGCTCAGAAGAGGAGCCAAGTCCTGCATCATTGTTCTTTCAGCATAGCTGCACCTTGGTCAGATCTGCAGCCTCCCTTCAGCAGGAGCAACAATGGAAGCCCCCAGAGTTGGGAAACATGAGTGAGGAACTACTCCCAGGCAGAGGAGAACTGACTGCTCTGGGACATGTACCTGTTGCAGGTTATTGGAGATGTTGATGATCTGCTGGCTGGGGATGCTAACAATGACCTCCATCAGCTGCTTGATCACAGCTGTCTGCTCATGGATAATAGCAAGGTGCAAAGGCCTGTAGAGAGAGTGGGATGGCCCCTAGCTCAGTTCCATGCTTCTCCAGGTACTCCCTACCACACCCAGAGCCCACATAATGGCTCTGATGACCAACAAGGCCCCCGCGCCCTCCCTCCAAACCCCTTGTGTGCTCACGTGTCTCCATTCTCATCCTGTGATGCGGCCAGGTGCCTCTGAACTGCCAGGAGCATGCGGGGGTCGGCAGTGACTGAGTAGTCGAGCAGGGCATGGGCATTGCGACGGGCTAGCGCCAGCATCCAGAGCTGACACAGCTGGGCTGGGGGCAAAGCAGATGTCATCTCCAGAGCAGCAGCACCATCCATGCTCCTGCATCCTCCAGGTGTGAAGAGCAGCACCCCAAAAGGCCCCCAATCCATGCCTCCTCTCCTGAGCGATGTCCCCCAGCCCTCCCTCTAGCTCAGCCCCTCCTACCATGCTTCTGCAGCTCCTTGCAGTATGTGCTCTCTGCAGGTGCCTGCCTGTCGCTCCCAGGCCCCTCTGCTTCAGGGCCCTTCATCTGCACACCCCCCTGGTAGCTCCCCACAGGGTGGGGGCCAGGTGAGTAGATGCTGTTGTAGGTCAGCCCAGGGGAGTAGGGGAAGCTGACGTTCCCACCTACAGAGCAAGAGGGAGGACGGGTGAGCAGAGGGCAGCAGGGATGCCCCAGGGCCGGGCTTTAGCCACCCAAGCAGGGAGGAAGAGGCATCCCCACTCACCACCTCCAGAGCCAAAGCCTCCAGCTCCCCCGCCGGCACCCCCCATGTGCGAGCCCCCACCAAAGTGCTGCGGAAACTGAGGCAGGATTTTCTTGCGCTTCCTCTCCACTTCTTCCTTATCTGCAGGGAGAGAGGGGCAGCAGGGTGAGAAGGGCAGCCCTGGCAGCAGGGGACATGCCAGCCTGTTTGGGGGGTGCTCACCTTCCACGACTGGGTAGTAGGTGAACTGCTTGGAGTCGCTCACATCTCCTCCCCTCTTCCGCTTCAGCTGCAGGAAGACGGTGACAGGACGGTCAATCTTGGGCTTGTGGTAGGGAGGTGTGCGGAAGACGATGGCATACTGTGGGCAGGACAGACAGACATGAGGTCCAGCTCATCCCCAAAGCTGGTGACAGAACTCCCTTACCCCACAGGGCACCTGTCTGCCTTGGAGCACAGCAGGACACTCCCTGTCTCCTCTATACCTGCTTGTGCACATCAGTGGGGGAAAAGTCCCCAAAAGCCTGCCAGCCGTTCTCATCATCCTCGTAGAAACGCACCTCGATGTCATCTGGGGAGAGAAGGGGGTGGCACTGCCTGTCTCTTTGCCCCAGTTAGGCTCCAAAGACACAGACTCCTGGCCATCCAGGGGGTACGGATCTCTCCTGACACAACCCCCCCAGAAGGTTTTGACTGGAGAAAATTGCTTTTACCTTTCTGAACTTTATCACACAGCAAGTAGACTTCATCTCCTCCCCGAACAGAGCCTGCTGTCTTATCCATCCGTGAGATTTTCAGGTTGGAAGCTCCTGGGGACTCTGCAGAGCAAAAGGAGTGTTGGGAGCCACTGTGCAGACAGCATCCCTCACTTCCATGCCCCATCCCCTCCCCAGGCTGGCCCCACACTCACTGCTGTCGTGGATGGGGTCCGAGATGACAGGCTGGAGGGCCAGTGTGAAGTTCCCACTGCTGTCACGGAGGTAGGCAGTGAAGCGCAACCGCACAATGCTCAGATCCATCACCTTCTTCAGCTCCTTCGCCTCCAGTTCGATCTCACGCAGCTCCGCTTCTGCAAGAGCAAGGGGAATACCACCAGGCTGGGCAGGAGGATGGTGCTCCAGGTGCCCCCCCCAACACACTGCAGCCCCATGCTAACCCCAGCCTCCCAGCTGTCACCCCATCGGGCTAAGTCCGGCTGAGTCCCCAGGCTGCCCTCACCCGTCAGCAGATGGCTCCTGTTGCGCATTTTCTGCTGCTTCAGCTTTTCCTTCATGATCTCCATCATATTCTTCTTGGTGACATGGAGTACACCCAGGTTGCTGAACCTGAAGAAAAGGGAAACCTCTGGGATCTGGGAGTGTCAGGGCTGGGAGCAGCCAGTGCAAAGGGGTAGTCTCCTGCAGCTATGAAGGAGCTCAGCAAAGCACAGAGTGGTGCCACTCAGGCACCAGGGAGTCAATGTGCATGGGGCAGAGGAGTAAAAACCACAAAGAGGAAAGGAGCCAGGAAATTCTGGGCTCCCACTGGGGACAAGTCCAAAGGGCTGTCAAAGACAAGACCAGGAGAACTGAAGGCCAGAGGGATGAAAGGACCAAGCAGAGCCAGGGCTGGATATGCAAGAGCAACTGCAGCAGTTGCTGAATAACCCAGTGAGCCAGGCTGGCTTCAAAAGTCATCTACAAAGCTGGGGAGCTCCAACCCCAAGGACAGGAGCCCAAAATAAGGTGCATGTGCCAAAACTCAGAGCTGGGCAAAATGCTCAGGGGACAGAGCTGTAACAATGAACTTGTCTAAACACACTCCTAAGCCCATCCAGTAAACCCAGCCCCAGCGTGCAGTAACCCCCACCTTCTTTCCACCTCACAAGCTGCAAGGAGTACCCACAGCCACCTCACATAGGCAAGAGGCCACCCTAGGTCCCCCTTGCACATACTGAGCTGTCATGTCCTTGGGTCCCACGATTGTGACACAGTTGCCAGCCTCGTTGCACTGCTTTCCCACCAGGCTGTGGGCATGTACACGGGGAGGGTCACTGTGCGTCACCAGGTCTACCTCGATCCGGGCCATCCCTGTGTAGTTGCAGATCTGTGGGGAGAGAGGAGATGGGAGTCATGTACTATGTACTATGAGTTTGCAGGACTCCCCACAAATCCCTGCTATCCCTCCCCATGGCCACCACCCCTCCTGCCATAGCCCTCTCATCCCTCCAGCACTGTGAGACACACAGAGCTTATTATAAATTTCCTACCCTTCCTTCAAGGCTCCCTCCTAGTGCCCAAGCACTCCTGGCTGCTCTATCCCCTCCCCAGGGCAGCACTCACCTTGACAGTGGGATAGGTCTTGCGCCCCTTCTCGCTGGATGCTCCTGGCAGCCCCCCATGTGAAGGGCCCTCGCAGCCGTACCGAAACCGGAAACCCCGCTGCAAAGGCAAAGAGGGGGTCAACCAAGGGTGGCCAAAACCTGATGCCATGAGAGCAGGGAGTGACAGTTACTGCCTGGGTGACATCCTTACCTGCTTTGGCTGCTCGATAATGACAAGGTAGGGACCTTCTACTGGAGGACAGAAAGGAGATGTACTGATGAGAAACGGGAATAACCAAAATGCATGTTCCCAGTAAGGATGCTGGTGGTATGGGGACAGTACTGAAGGTGAGGTGACCCTTGTCTGTCCCACGAGGGTCCTCAGGGTCCCCGGCCCCTGTGCTGTCACAGCTAGAAGCAGCAATCAGAGCAGCAGGGAGAGGAGGGGAGGGCCAGAGGATGCTCTGTCATATGGAGAGGAGGCACCCCTGGGAGGTCACAGCCCAAACTGGTAGTCCCTGGTAGACTGAGCAGCAGGGCCCATCCTGATGGCACAGGGCAGGGATTCCCAGCCAGCCCACAGTAGGGACAGTAAGGATAAAGCCTTTGGTGCTGCTGGGAACTAAGAGGTGTGAGTCATCCTGCTGGGAAACTCCATTGCAAATGGGGACCCCTACAAGGGCACAGCCAGAGAGGCCCTTACCCGTTTCCATCAGAGGCTCCTTCTGCTCCATCATGTGGGAGCCAAAACTGAAGTCATCATAGTCAATCCCATCCAGGCACTGGGTGATGGGAGGGAAGATGAGGGTGATGAGTGTGTTGGGACTGGTAATCCCAACTGATCTGGGGGGTTGGTACAGACCACCATCTCCCACCCTGGGTGGCTGATGGCAGTCTGGAACAGACCCCCCTCAGGGCATGCACAGTTCCTCTGTCCCTCTCTGCAAAGAGGAGTGGGCAGGTGCAGACCCCTTACTGCTCATCTTTGGAGGCTGACACAGATCTCCCAACTCCTACCCCAGAGGCAGACACAGACCCTTCCACCTCCCACCTCGGAGGCAGGCACAGACTCCCACCTCCCACCCCACCCGGGGGTCGGGCACTGCTCCGTGCCCAGCTCCGGGGCCGGAACCGGGCAGCGACACCCCCCTGTGCCGATCCGATCCGATCCGTGCAGCACTCACGGGCTGGAACTGCTCGTCCATGTCGGCGCGGGGCCGGCCGCCGGCCTGCGGGGAGAGGAGGGCTGAGCGGGGACCGCGGCTGCAGGAAGGCACCTCCGCTCCGGAAAGTCCCTAGAAACCCCGCCGAGCCGGGAAATGACGGGCCCGCGCGTCAGCGCCCCGCCCCGCCGCGGCCCGGGACAGGGGGCACGGTTCGGGCACGGGGCACGAGATCGGGGGCTCGGCCCGGGCACGGCTCGGCACGGCGCGGGGCACGGCTCGGAGCGGGGCTCCGCTCGGCCCGGCCGCTCCTGCGGTGGCCGCCCAGGGCGGTGGGACGAGCCGTCCCTTCGCTGCCTGGGGATTTTGGACGCGGAGCCCCAAGCGGGCTGGAAATCCCGCAGCACGCCCGCCCGCCTCCCCCGTCCATTCTCGCCCGGGCGCTGCCTGGCAGCCCCGGAGCGCCAGATCTCCCGAGTTTTCCCCCCAGGAGCACGGATGGATTTGCTCCCCGCCGTCCCGGCCGCCTGCTCCCCTACGAGCGCCAGTCCCCGCCGCGCAGCCATCGGCCCTTCCCCGGCAAGACCCGCAGTGCAGCACGGCTGAAACCATTCGCCCGCGCCATAAAGCCCGGCAGCAGCCCAGGCTCCCCCAGAGTCCCAATCCCGCAACATCCCACGCCGATGATGTGCCTCCCGCACACGGATGTCTCCTCCAAGCCCCTCTGCGCTCAAACAGGAGCAGCCATCCCCAAGCGATGCCCCCAAGCCTTGCTGGCTCTCCCCCTGGCCGGGGAAGCTCTCCAGAGTCCTGCAGACCGAAGCCAGCGTGCAGCACCCCCTTCCAGGCATTCAAAGGGGTGCTTTCCCTCTCCCCGTTTCCACTTACATGGCAGCCCCTGCATCCTTCCCACAGAGGTGGCCTGAGAGAAGCATTCACTATCCCGAGTTCCCATTCCCTCCTTCCTGCTTGGGAACATCTGGCTTCAAAGTGGAAGCAGCAGGCCCAGAGCTCCCGGTGGGAACATCTCCCACCGCCCAGCATTCAGCACTGCACGCGTCCCGCCGACCCCAGCAAGGCACCACCAGCAGCACAGGCCCTTCCCTGCCGCCCACAACGCTCGCACCCTCCTACTCACCGGGGAGGAAGAGGCTGGTCTCAACAACCCGTCCAGCCCCAGCATCGCCGCAGGGACTGCCAGTACCGAAGACAAGGGGTTCCGCTGGGGTCAAGGTCTGCCTGACCAGGAAAAACCACTGGTGACTTCTAGCAAAGGGACAGGATCAGGGCAGAGCCTCCGGGCACACTCTCTTGCTTCACATTTCTTCTCACTAACCAATGAAAAGAAATAAAAAAGCAAAAAACCCCTGTATCTGACTCCGTGGTGCCCTCATACCATGAATTTCTGAATCAGTGGTTGCTGCAGGTCCCACTCAGGGGATTTTGGGTGTGTGGGAGAAGAGGGGAAGGAAGGAGATTGTTCAACCCATGCATGACTCATATTCTTCAGAAGCTTCAGAAGCTGAACAGAACCTTTTCAAGGAGATTTTTCAGCCACTCAAGTCCTCCAAAGGGGCTGTCCTGTGACCCCAGGCCTGAAGTTTCCCCTGGCTGGCCTGCCACCTGAGCCCTGATACACTCTGACAGCTCCTGCTCCGCCTTGCCTGTGGGATGCATCCCAGACAGCAGTCTGACTTGGAGTCTGAGGGACCCACAGGTGCAGTGAAGGGTTCAAGGAGGGAAAAGGTAGAGATCCAGCACCACAAAATGAGGGCAGACTTTCATCCTGCCATTATGCAGGGACTTCCAAAGGCCTAGGAACAAGGACACAACCACCTGCTGGCCTGTGGGAAGCAGCACCCACTGCCTGCTGTTGGGATCCCACCTGTCATCCTGCCTGGGCAGCTTCAGCCTGCCACCGTCAGCCAGCCACCCCATTTGCTGGCATAGATTTTTCACAGAGTTGAAGAAAGGACAAACATCCTTCCTCAGTGTGCTAGAAAAAGCCACCTCAAACCCTACCTGCCAAGCCCGGCTGGGGGAGCCCAGGCCCAAAGATGCTGGATACGAACAAACTCTGCCCGTTGGATAGCACAGCTCCCCCCTTCCAGTGCCATCAACCCCATCTGCTCTTGAGGAGTTTTCACTGCTCAGTCGTTGCTGGCCAGGATACTTCCACTTGTTGCAACAAACAGCATGGCTAAGTAATGTCATGGAGTTGTGCCTGCATTTCCCTAGCCCGCACAGCCTTGGCTCTCTCAGGAGGTTGCTGGCCATATCCCTGTACATTTACACAGTGCATGCTGGAGGAAGCCCACCTTGTTTGCCAAGCAGAGATGGTGTCACCACCTGCTTTCTTGTTCTGGAAAACCAACCTCAGATCTGCTCTCAAGGTAAGTCCTGCCTCCTGTGCCAAACAACCATGCCTCCTTCTGGCCCCCAGGACTCAGGGTTTCCCCTAGGAGTTTAGCACACCCAGCTTTTATCCCTCACATCCCAGAAGGGACCTCATCTTTCCTGCTTCCATCAGTAACATCCCCTGCTCTGACCTGGACCATGGGCTTGTACTGCAGCCCCCATTTGCTTGGCTGATTCCTCCCCATCCTCACACCTTCCTAGGGGCTCAGGAAGGATTCTCTGGACATTGCTGGGAATGGGGGAAAAGAGCAGCAACCCAGCTGCAAGGCACTGCCCAGCCCTGTGAGGCACAGCACCAGTTCCCAGCCCTGGAGCACAGCTGTGCCCCAGCACCCTTGCCAGATGGCAGAGCCTCCCTTGTGCCACCCAGACTGCTTCAATTAAGGGCCAGCCGCTGGCAAGTGGTGTGAGTTAAAGCCATTCTTTCATGCCTGCAGCTCCTTGAACGTGACCTAGTAATGCAGGTGCTATTTTCTTTCCTCCCATGACAGTCTGCTGACTTGCAGAGCTGATGCCCTGCAGGCAGTAGGGAAATATATGTCAGCCTATCTGAGGCGGGAGTGTTTAGTAGCCATGGGAATGGGCACTCCAGAAATGCAGGAGGCAGCACAAGCACAGCCCTGCTCCAAACTGCCCTAGTGTACAGCTGACATGTTCCAGACACCCAGTTGGCTGGGCCTCTACCATACTATTCCCTGTGCATTTTGTTTCCCTCAGAGTCTGCTAACACCTGCAATCAATGGCCCTAAATACCTGACCTTGCTTTGTGCACAAATCCTGTGCTCTCCTCCGTCCCAGGACTCCCAACAGCAAGGGTCTGGCAAGAGGCTGGTGAGTCTCTCGTACAGTTCTCAAGGATTGTGCTCGGAGACCCTTACTGGAAACCAAGTCCATGACCTGCAAGCATGGCAAGGAGAAAACCCCTCTCCCTGAAAGCTGTCCAAGCCTTCCCCTCCTGACAGCCTGCCTTTGAGCTCTGAAGCCATTTGTATCTCTCATTGTGGCTATCAAGTTGGTTTTGGCAAACCCCAGCCACCCACTGATCTAGTTTTCTCCTCTAGGGCCTGTAAATCAGCTTCTTTGCTGTTGTGTTATGAACCATCGCTCCAGTTGCATTCCCGTGTGCCCTCAGAGAACCCCTCTCAGTAACAACCCGGCGTTTGCTGTCTCTCACTCCCTCTGGTTTCCACTCTACCCACAATATAACGACCGTGCTGGCATTTACGACTCCATTTGGGGTAGAGCTTGCTGAGCCTGCGGGTATGGATGTCTTTCCCTCGGTGCCGGCACCAAGCCAACCTTGCTCCAGAGCAAGCAGGGTTCAGCATGCAAGAGGGAGAGCTGCAGGACAGGGCAGAACCCACTGGCAACACAGGAACAGGAAAATAAGCAACTTCCCCACCGAACGGGATCCGTGTGTAAGCGACATCGCTGGGACTTGCTGCCTCCTCCCCACTCCAAAAGAGCAGCTGTTTCTTCCCAACATCGCCTACCGCTGCTAGCCCTATGGCCAGTCCAGAGGCAGCCAAGGACCGGTGGCCCTCCGCAAGGGTGGGCAGCCCCGGCATGGGAACTTTAAATCTCTGGACCGCTCAGCTCCCTTTCCGTGGGAACCCTTTTCCCTCTGGCGCACGCAGCCCTGCCGACCGCCGCTCGGGCGCATCCCCTCGACACCCCGACTACCGCACCCCGGGTACCCGCACCCCGGCCCGGCCGCTTACCTTCCGCCCAGCCCCGGCACCAGCGCGGCCGCCGCGCTCCGGCCGCGGTACCGGGAAAGTCCCGTCCTGACTCCGCCTCCCGGGGCTTCCCGGACCCGGCTCCGCCTGGCGGGACAGCGGCAGAGCGGGCAGGGAGGGGGACCCCCGAAGGGACAGGCAACTCCAGGCTGCTGCATCCCGGAGAAACCGACTGTCTCCGACACGCCTGGCACTCGGGTCAGGGAACCGAGCCCTGGGCTCACGGCGTCCCCCAAGATCGCCAGGGCCATTCACCCAGTTCCCGTTCCCAAAGCCAGCTGCTACCCCAGTGTGGAAGGACCATCTGCCTTGCCCATGGCTGATTTTCACTTTTATTATTGTAAAATCACGGTTGTCTTTATATATATATATATATTAAAAATATATTAGATATAAAAGTCAGAAATGCTCCTCTGGAAACTACATAGATTGGCGGATGTACAGGCCAGTTTGGAAGGGTGGGCAAATGGGGAAGCCCAACCTGATCAATGCACAAAGCAGCAGCAGCAGCAAATTGCCCCTCTGCAGGGACAAGGGATAATTTCTACATATATATGTGGGGGGGTATATATATATATATATATATACATATATATATATATATATATATATATATATATATATATATATATTTAGATCTACACACACACACACACACACACACATCCCTTGACACCTCACTGCCCTGCTCAGGACACCCCAGCCTGCAGCTCTGCCTAAGGATGCTGGGGCTGAGCAGGTCAGGCTTCCACCAGGCAGGCGCTTGCCAAGGCACCAGAGGACGGATTTGGGAGTCTCAGCAGAACCGGGCACGTGCTTTTGCGTGTTCCTACAGAAACGCATTCCCTTTATATGCCTGCACTCCCCGGGTAGGAAGGCTGGCAGCAGCCTAGCCCCGGACTGCGAGGCTCCCCAAGGGACAGCTTCGGTTGGCAGAGATACAGAGGGGAAATCCACTGCTCTGCAGGCATTGTGCCTGCAGGACATCCTCGGTATGATGGTAAATTCAGAGACTCATTTCCCAAATTAGCTAGGGAGCACAGGAATGCCATGGTCCAGGAGGTGAAACCTGCCTCAGCAATTCTCAAAGCTCAAAAAATTAGGGGAAAGTAATCAACTGAAGGTATGGAAAGCCCTGAGCAGCAAAAGCCCTGGCTTGGTGCGGTCAGCCCAGTCCAGCTGGGGCTGGGTATGTCATCCTGTAGCAGTGTGAGGCACTGCCTCCACTCTGGAGGGAAGGCAGGGAGACGCCCTGCTGCCATCCTCACTGGGTGTGCAGACAGACTGCCACTGCCATCACTTCCCAAGGAAGGGAAAAGGCACTGTTACTCCCATGGAGAAGGGAAAAAGAGATCTCCCAGTATACCAGGCTTGTGCAGTGAGGGGAGAGCGAGCCCCCTGTTCCTCCACATCCCTTATGAAAGGGGGCCTCTGTATGATTGCCTTCAGCAGCCCCCAACACAGTCAAGGCTAGCCCAGAGGCTCAAGAGCAGATCCTGGCTCTGTTTATAGCACAAGGTTGGCATCCCTGCAGCCCAGCAGTGACTCTAAACCCTGTAGGCAGTGAGGCGGCAGCTCCTGCAGGGGCACCAGCTGCCAAAGAAGCCCTGGACACAGCTCCCACCAAGAGTGGAGGGCACCTCATGCCCACGCATGCACACACACACACATAAACACAGAAAGCACCCCAAGGCAGCTGGGGTTTCAGAGATATTCAAGATAGGGAGTTACTGTCAGAACCCAGTTTGGGAGTCTCCACTGTGAGCTGCCTCCTGTGGGGGTCAAGCCATGGCCAAGCCCTCCACGTGGCTGTGGATGTGGGCCATACTGGACACACCACTCTCGCCTTTGTAACTTTTGGGGGCCCGGCTGGCTTTCAGCAGGACCAGGAAGGTGTCTGTGGAGATGGCCCCAAACTCAAAGGTGAATGTGCCATAGAAGACCAGGACATCGATGATGAACATCCACTCGCACAGGGCAGCCACGTGCTGCAGCACAAAGCTCTCCTGGATGAAGAACACACCAGCTGGGGGTATCCCAGTCAAGGAAAGCACAGCTGGACCCCAACCACCTCATGGAGGACTCTGTCCTACTGCCACCACATGCTGGGGTCGCCACGAGGATCCACCCTCTACAGGAAATACACTGCCACTCCTAATACCCGGAAACCTCACATACTGAGGCCCTGGCATGGGTGACGCGGTGGCACACATGCCCAAACCAGTCTCAGTAAATCACAGGACTCATGCCAGACTGGGATTTTCTTAAGAGGCCAGGGCAGGAGGAACTCAGACTGCAGCTCTCAATGCAAGCCAGGTGTCCGTATGCCACACCCTTCCCACACCTGCTTCCTGTTCCTCAAGCCAGGCTGACACTCATCTTCCTGCAGGATGCGGTCAAAGATGATAAAACTCATCAGCACTCCATCCCCCTGGTAACAAGGTTTGAGCTGCTGCATCCCAGCCCTGCAGCACCTCCTGTCCCTCTGCACTGCAGGCTGGCCCACCCCAGGGAGAGCACCTGCTTCCACTTCTCCAGGTCCTACCACTGCCAGAGCTTCTTTATCCTTCTCTCATCCTCACCAAGAAACTTACTGCCAGAGCCACTGTGGGTGAGAGAAGAAGGCATGCACATCCCCTAGCCCTCCAGGTGAAGCCTCCAGCAGTACCGGGCCTTCCACCACTGAGAACAGTATCTGGGAGAGCCACAGAGGCAGAGACCTGACCCATACAGCACAGAGCCCTCTGCTCACTCCCTGCATCCCATCAGGAGAGATCCCAGGCCTTTCCCCACTGTCCACACCACAGCTTGCTGCTTTCCCACTGCCAGTCCCCAATGCTTACAGAGCAGGATGGCCATGGCAGATGGGCACCAATCCTACCTCCCTTGTCCTTACATGACCTTCCTCTCCCTCCCAGCTGGCATGGCCCTGCAGCACTACTGCCCTTCCCAGCTCCCTGCCTGACTCCCAGCCTGCCTGCCTGCTGTGGCGACAGAGCAGGACCCTCTGATGTGTGCCAGGCCTGTCAGCACCCCCAGGCTCCTCGTTGTGCTGCTCAACTCAGCCAGACCTCAGCTGGCTTTTTGGAACCTGTGGACACTGGATATTTTTGACCCTTCCTGCCCAAAAACGAGCACCTTGTTTGCCAATTTATTCCTAACCTCAGTCCCAAATAAGCTCCTGGCTCTTCTGCCACACACTCAGGACCATTCTTCGAGCTCCAGTCCACTGGATACCATGTCCTCCCTCCCTGGGAACAGTGTTTGCAGACCCCGCTGTCTGCTCACTGAGCCTTCCCTCATCCCATGGGCAGATTGGCCAGTGGGTGCCAAAGAACCCTGGCTAGCAGAGGCACTGCCATGTGCCCACTGGACACCTGCACAGACCACTTTCATACTCAGATTTGGTCATATAGGTAATCCAGATGGACTTTGCATTGCCAAGGGCTCAACATACCTTTGTCTCATTAAAGAAACCCCATCAATTAACCAGCCCTGGATGGTGAGGGACTGGAGCCTGCAGGGGTGGTTGGACTGCAGCAGCCAGTCCAGGGCTGGTTTAGGGCATCCCAACAACCCAAGAAATGCCTACCAGCATCCCTTCCCCTCCTTGGCCCCTCCCCAGTCATCATCTCATCATCCTACATCTGCAGGGAGCTGCCCACCCTCACTCCTCTGCCCAGCCCCTCTCCTGGCACCGTGCCTCACTCCCAGATGAAAGCACAGAGAATACGGGGTGCATATCCCACCATGAGGTCCACCTTTCACCAGCCTATCCCCAATCTTCTTCCCACATCCTTCAGGATACTGAAGACGAGGGTGAAGAAGGCCACAGCGGTGAGGATGCTTCGTAAGTGGCCAGTCCAGTACTGCCCTCGGGTTTTGGCCACGCGGTAGGTGAGGATGGACTGCAGGAGCAGGAACAGCATACTGGTGGGAAAAGCCACCCCTGCCCCAATGTAGTGCAGCACCTTGGCATGATCCACCTGTGGGGAAGACACCATCATTGCCAGCACCCTGGGACACTCCCTGGCACAGCACGGCTCTGCCCCAGGGTTTGGGTTCCTGCCCAGGTAGGGCTGCAGGCAGTGCCAGGAGCAGGTCCAGACAGCTTACTCTGTGCCTGACTCCTGGCTGAAGAGCAGATTTGGGCCCAATATCTGTTGCTGGGATCTCAAAGCACATTGTTTCTCTCATCTGTGAGCCAGCAGCCCTGCTGTGCTGCGGGGCAGGGGCTGCCCTCTACCCTGAGTAGCGCCTGGGGCCACCCACACCCCACCCTGAGGGTCATAGCCCAGCACTGCTGAGCCACAGATGAGGCACAGGGTGGGGCATCGGGGCCAGCAAAGCTTCTCCTGTGGTGGGCACCAGCAGCAGTCTGCCACCAAGCAGGAGGGGCTGGCTGCTGCAGGCAGCAGGCAGGCAGCTACTGGGAGACTGGTGCCTGGCACTCCAGGCAGGGGCTGAGTGCTGCCATGTGCTGCCAAGCCTGGGTTCACTCTGGTCCCTTCCTGCAGACTCTGCCCCAAGAGTGACCTGGTGTCACCCCCTGAACAGGAACACCAGCAGCTTGCCCTGGTCCTCAGCCTGACTGGCGTGTCCCTGGCCCTGCACGTGCCCACGGAGGGGACAGATTGTGCAGAGGGTATCAGGTAAGGGTTAAACCACGTCCAGCAGCTTAATCTAGACCTGAACTCCCCGCAACCTGGGAAGCACCGCACTGACTCAGCAGAGGGGAAAGACTGCACAGATGAGAGGCTGGACCAAATCACCCCAAATCCTACCCTGCTGAGCACAGCCACTGCCCTGCTCCAGCCAAGGCCCTCCCCTGTCCCCCTGTCCCTGGGGACTCCTAAGAAGATGCCTTACCTGGAAGTTGCCAACCATGGTGAGGCCAGCAGCACAGACCCAGCCAGTGGCCAGACCCAGGGTGTTGAGGAGGGACGGCCCTAAGCGCTCCAGGAGGTGGGCATAGCGCAGCAATCCCACGAGGATGACTGTGGGAAGGAGACGCAGCCCCATCACATGCTGCTGTCTGCAGCCCCCTTCATTGCCCTTCTGCCCTGTGCTGGGGCTGGTGCTGGTGCTGCAGGGCAGCCCACTCCCAGCCCCACTCTCCTGACAGCCAGCACTTACCCATGAAGGAGCCTAGGCTGCAGATGAGGCTGAAGAAGCAGCTCTCAGGAGGCAGAGTGCCACACTTGCTGTAGGGACAAAGCAAGACCCAGAGAGCCCTCAGACAGGGGACACTGGGGTGTGCACTTGGCCCACCCACTCCAAAACACCCTCTTGGGTTGACCTGGAGGGGTCTCAGAGGGGCTCTGTCCTGTGCTCCCACCCTGCAGCTGCTCACCTGACGAGGGGGATGTGATCGAGTGTGCAGCAGGAGCTGGGGCCGTCCATATCACAGGACTGGTTGTAATTCCTGCCAGGAGCAAAGGGACAGTTGAGGAGAGCTGAGATGCTGCCTGGGACCCTCCTGTCTCCTGCCCACTGGTCCTGCAAGAGCAGCAGAGCTGTTTCCCACTGAGCACAGCTTCACCCTAAGGATGTGCCTGCACCCTGGGGTCAAGTCCCTCCAGGGAGTGGCCCACTACCCAAGAGAGTTCACCAGTAGCATCAAGCCAAGATTTCCACAGCCTGTCCCCTGTCCCTGGCTCTGCTGTCCACTCAGAGCCCCTGCCTGTGAGGGAGAAGCCATACTGGGGCAGAGGGCTGCACACCCCTCTGAGTGTACAGGCCAGGGTGCTGGGCTCAGGGCGTTCTGACAGCCCCAAGCCCAAGCAGGAATGGGAGCACCCATCTGTCAGCCCCATCACACATCTCTGGGGTGGGAGCTGTTGGTGACACTGGGCACGCAGGGGACGGGTGGGAATGCTGAGCTGTGTGGGGAAACAGTCCCCACAGCCACAAACACTCCTGGGGCAGTGCCACTGCACCTGGCAGGGAGGAAGCTGCCAGAGAAGCTGGGAGGTGTTGCCTGAGGGAGGACATGTGCCCTGGGAGCCCAACAAACCAGCAGGGCATCTCCTCAGGGGCCTATTAGCAGTCCCAAGTGCTGCTGGGCTGGGGCAGGGCTCTGGTACCTGCACTCACTGCAGCTCCCTGGGAGTGCCTCCTGAGCCCACAGACTCTGTGAGCCTGGGGACCCTGAGCTCTTTATCAGCCCCAAACACCTTCCTGTACCACAGCTGCTGCCTGCAACCCTAACCAAATTCCCACCATGGGGGTACATGCTCCCTCACCCTCACAGCTCTCCCAGGAGCTGGCACACACTGTCAGTGGGTTTTTGGGTGCCCCTTTGCTGCAGCATCACCCTGTCATCCAGCACCTCTACCTGGCATGCCTGAGTGGGACCCCCTCTTCACACCACAGGGAGGGAGCCCAAAGTCCTGTGTTCCAAAGGGCCCTTTCAGACTCCCCCAGCCCAGTTGCAGGGATGGGAGTTGTGGGGAGCCAGCACTTCCCATCCCTGGCCCAGGCTGACCATCCACCACCTCTGGCCGTGTAGCAAATGCACAGTTAAAAACGACTTTTTGGAAAGGGCCGGGCTAGGCTCTGATGTTTTTTCAGTCTCCTCGGTTTACTGGTGGCTTTGTTTTCCAACCACTAAACCCAGGCGAGGCATGGAGCCCCACGGCCTCCTCAAAGGCTGCACTTGGAGCTGTGTTTGGTTTGGGAGGGTTTTTTTATTATTATTTTGTTTAAAGGAGCAGCCTGAGGCTGGGAAGCATTATTCATCATTAAGGGCTGGCTGTGTGGTGGAGACAACCCGACACACGCATTCTTCCCAGGGCAGAATCAGCCATCAGACAGGAAATGGCAGCAGGTTTTTTTTTCGTTTCTTCAAACACTCCAGCAAGAATTAAACTAACATGGATCTTTCTGGCCAGATTTTTAAGTCGACACAGCAAGCCAAAAACCCTGCAGAAGAAGTTGCCAAGAGAACAAACAGGATTTCTTTTCCCAGTCCCTGCCTCCTCCATGCCTTGTCCCCCATCTGGGGGAGCTGCAGGCAGTTCTGCCCGTGAAGTGCCCAGGCGCCGAAGGGCTGTCCCATCCCCCTGGCACTGCCAGATTTAGCCTCAAGCAAGCAAGCTGCAACCTTTTCCATGGAGACACGCAACCCTCTGTAATTCCCTGACCACTCATTTTCATACTTTCTCTTTGCTGTGCTTTTTCAATGACCTCCTTCTCTCTGCCTGGTTTGCAGCAGGGCTGGACTGTTCACTGGAGCAGCTGTAACTGCGTGTGAACCTGGGCAGGGGAGGGAGGGCAGCCCAACCCTGACAGCAGCTAGTCCCCCCAGACAGTTCTGCTCACAAAAGCCACTCCTGTGCCAGACAGGAGGCACGTGCCCTGGGGCATTTGTGTCCCATCACTGTCACCACCATGTCTGCTGAGGGAGAAGGTGACTCTGAGCTGCCTGCAATGATCTCACATCTGCTGTCATCCCCAGCCCTGTCCCAGGGCCAGCCTGATCCTCAATCCACCTTTCAGCACAGTGGTGGTGAAAGGGGTGCCTCAGCTAGCCAGTGGTCTGGCACAGAGTGGCACAGTTCAAGCAGGACAGGTATGGAGAGGGACCTGGCATCATGAAGTCTTTAACCAAGACAGTGTGTGCCGAAAAGCCCCTGGCTCCCCTCAGGCCTTACCAGTTGTGGACAGGACAGATGTGGTTGTTGGAGAGTGCCATGGCATATCTGGGGAAGAGACAACAACAGGGTTACTGCAGCCACCTCCCTCTCTGCATCCCCACTCCCTGCCAGCACCCAGACCAGCCTCAGAGACCAATTGCCAGAGCAGAGGACACAAACCCTCACAACCTGCCAGGGGACAGCACTCATCCTGTGGCATCTCCCAGCTTTACAAAGCAGGAAAAACAAAAACAAGTGCAAGAGACCAGCACACACTCTGCAGAGAGCAGGTCCCCCTGCCTTGTACACCCATCCCTGCAGAGAGCCAGCTCCCGCTCCAGGTGCTTCTGTGGGGCGAGCCTCTTTTCCTCTGTGCTGCTGTGCTCTTGGGGACTGACTGCTCTGCTTCAGAGCCCCCCTGCCCTGGTATCAGGGCTCTCCACCAGCCCACAGCTGCACCAGCTGTCACCTGATGGCTCAGCCCCTGGCTGGCCAGCAATGGAGTTGCTATAGGTCTGGATAAGTACCTGGTGTGACAGCAGGGCATTCTGGCCAGATCAGCTCCATCAAACACTGCACTGTGAAGTCACCCCCGCGTCTTGGTCAGTGTAACAAGGGGTTCATGAAATGTATCCTGCTCTGCTTCAGGAGTGCTCAGCCCCGTGGCCCCCTCAGCCATCAAGGAGCCCTCCTGCCTGGAAGCCACAGCAGTCGGTGGCACTATACTGTTCAAATCACAGCCATAGGCAGCTCAGCTTAAAAATAAGCCCCAACATCAATATGAAAACCACTCTCCTGCCTGAGCTGGCCACATAAAGCTGGGTTGCAAAAAGGATGATCACAGGAGAGAGGCAAAGAGCAGGAAAGCTGGGGGGTTCCAAGGGGGAGCACCCTCTAGCAGACCTGTCACCCAGCCACTTCCCTGCACAGCTCTCTCCCAAGCACCCAGATTCCATCCTAGATCTCCATTCCCTTTGGAGGGGGCAATAAGCCAGGAGAAGCACAAACAGCACTGTCCTCCCCCAGTGGGATGTGCCCCTGCCTGCCCAGTCTGCTTCCGTGGCTCTGCATCCCAGGCACAGCTGGTGGGCCACCGAATGGACCGTGCACTCCTCAGCCAACTGCCTGACCTCATGCTGGCACTGTGTTCATGAGGCACGCAGTGTTCCCGAGGGGCTGCATGACCTGTTTGGTGCCAGGAAAAGGGCCCAAGAGGGCCACTCCCAGGGCAGCTCTGGCTATGAGGGCCATAAAGCAGCAACTCCCACCTGTGCTGCTCCAGGTTGGAGGGGCATCTGCCCCCCAGGGTCACTTATGGTAAACAGTCAATGCTTTGTGCTGTGTTCAAGGGAAAAACATGGAGCACAAGTTCCTTGCACCAATGTCAGCATTTGTCTTTGTTGTGGAGGAGGGCAGGGGATACCAAAGGTGGAAGCTCTTGAAGGAACCTGGAGGGTTATGGGATGCATTTACTGCATCCCACAGTCAGGGAAGTATCACCATCAATACTGAGGCTCCCTGTGCCTTTGGGAAAAGTCCCTCATCCATTGGCCATCGATGCTAAGGCCCGAGAAAGGGACTGGAGGGGTGGACTAGTGTTGCTCACCCAGGTGACACAGCCCCTGCCGCCAGCACAAGGACCTTCCATTCATCCACCACATGGATGGGTGCCCATGTGCTGGCTACAGCCCTGGCGCTGCAGGAGCTGGGCTGGTGGCACAGCTCCCAAAGCCGGTCCGGCGACACTCGAGCGTTGCCACACTCACTCCGGGACAGAGGCGCACGGTTCCGCGGGCTGTCAGGGATATAAAGGCTGGGGAGACACATGCCAAAGCTGCTGCAGGGGACGCGGGGACCACACAGGGCGGCTGTGGGGCTTCAGGGAGAAGTTAAGAGTCAGGGGTGTCCCGAAGTGCCCCAACAAGACGGCGGCCAGCGGCGCCCCGCAATGTCCTGCCCCGCAGCATCCCACCCTGAAATATCCTCCAGTCCCCCGGCCCGTTGAATCTCGGCCCCGCCGCCCATGGGTGGGGGGCTGGCGGCGGCCCCGCGGCACTCACACGATCCACATGCCGGTGATGGTGAAGGCAGGCAGCGTGACGGGCAAGATCCCCCACGCCGGCATCCTGGGGCCGGGCATGTCCCGTCGGGCTACGTGCGAGCGGGGCCGCCGGGAGAGCCTCCCCGCTGCCTCCTGCTGCCGGGCCGCCGCCGGGCCGCGCTCCCCATGGGCGCCGGGGCCGGGGCCGGGCTGGCGGGCGGAGCGGGGTCCGGCCGTGCGGAGCGGCGCCGGGACAGCCCAGGCCGGCCCCGCCCCGGGCAGCGCTGCTCCCGCTCGGCGGCAGCGCAGGGTCGGGCCCGCCCCGTCCGGCGGCGGCGGCAGCGGCAGCGGCAGCGGGACGGGCCGGCGCTACCCCGGGCGCCACGTGGCGGCGCCGGCCCGGGGGAGGAGGGCAGAGCTGGGCAGCCGAGCACGGGGCAAGGCAGCCGGCGAGCAGGACGACACGGAGCCGAGAACGCCGCGCTCCGCGGGGCGGGCAGCTCCAGGGTGAGGGACAGACTCGCGTAGAGCCGAGGACAGGGCAGGCACCGCTCGGCAGCGAACACCCCTCTCGCAACGGCCGCCGGCAAGGCGGGCTCGGGCAGCACAGGCGGCTGCAGGGTGGGGGACGCACCATCCCCAGCTCCAGGTGAAGGACCCATATCCGCAAAGCTGTGGGCTCCTCCGACGAGTGTGGGCACCGTCAAAGGCTGAGGCAGGAGGTACCGCGACAGGCAGCGTCCAGGCAGAGAAGACCTCGCTCGGCGCATTCTTTTTCCTCGTAAGAAGGTTGACATGAGTCTCAGCCTTCCTTCCTGAGGACAACGCTCTGTTCGCACTCCGGCATTGACTGCTCTCACTAAATGACTGCTGACACCTTGGCTGCTCCCACGCTGGACGACACTGCCAATTGAGTTAAGAAACAACCAAATCCAACAGAATAGAACAAAATTCTTCCTTTTATTCGGCAGTGGGAACATGGGAGATAATTCCACCAAAGACATGTTCAGCGAGACTTTTCTGTTTCCAGGTTTATATACTTAGTTATAACTGATAACTTTGGGTGACTTTTAACAGATCTAATGGGCTGCTCTTATCTCTGCAGCCCTGTATTTCCTTTTAACTAAACAATATTACAGCTTCAAGCCTCCACCTAGACAGGTTTTCTGATTTAGTTCTCACAGCTTAGCCTCTAATCTAAACAAGGTTTCTTAGAGTTCATGTTACAGCTAAAGGGTTAAATTCCTCTTTGTCTAAAGCTATGCATGATTAAGATAACTGACAGACTAAGGGAGAAGCTAAAATAAAAATTAATATAAAATACAAAGTTACTACAGGTGTCTTGGTTTGAGATAAGCAACTGCCAACCCCCCCAAGCACAGAGAGAAAAGCCTCCCTCCTAACACCAGGGAATGGGAGGAAAAGAGAGGGGAAAGAAAAAAAAACACTTCAAACTGCATTTATACTAAATCTACATATATTTTTCACAGAAAGAAAGAGACAATTAGAAGAGAGTACAGATATACACTCACACAAGTCTGCAACAACAAGTTCCCCACCTCAACTTCTTAACGAACACACAAATTCTACTGTCCTAACTACACATTACTTAAGAAGAAGCTTATTCCCCAGGGAGACAAACCCAAGCAGAAAGGAGAGACCCAGAACAACATATTTTACTTTCCTGAGGTACCCTGTGAGCCAGTGGTGGGCCTGGTCCTCTCCATCCCCCCTGGGACAGCATCGTGTGTCCTCCCAAGAGGAGGCTGAGAAGCGACTGCCTTAACCACTCCCACACTGGTTCCTACTGCCCTGGAGATGATGTCATAATGTGGTATGGAATACAAAATTACTGGCTAGAAGAGGTCAGCTGTTAGCTCAGCCCAGCTCAAGTCAGCTGACAGCTTCGGCCTAGTCCAGACTTCAGGGCCCAAATCTAGGCCCACCTAGGTGAACCCATAACATTCTCCACCCCTTATTCCATACCATATTATGTCACTCATATCTTAGGTTCTCATGCTTAAACACTTATTTTTTTCAGGGCTGATTTCCACCCCTCCATAATGTGGCTAAGAGTCCATTAGGATGGGGCAGATATTTCAGATGGAAACAAAGCAGGTCATCTCAGGTTATCTTATCTGATGGTTCATGTCTTTCAATAGGGTTACCATCCTCTCTTCAGGAGTCTCTAGTTTCCCACTGGGGTTAAAATAGTGTTCACAGTCAGATCCACCCCTTGGCCTCATCCACCTACAGGTGGTCTGAGGCATCATAGGCCCACTGAGCCAGGAACAACCCTCCCCCAGCCAGTCCAGGGTGTGATGTTCTTCATTGGCTCGGCTCTTGGGCACATCAACACTCACACGATGGGTTTTCAAAGATTCAACTCAAACGGCAGTGTCCCACCACACATCAACAGCTTACGCAGGCTTCTCTTCATGTCTTTCTCCTTGGTCACACAGAAGTACTACAGTTCACCATGTGAGCCATCCCCCTTAGCAGCAGTCCTAACAGCTTTGGCAGCCTCGGAAGCAGCCCCGACAGCAGCACAAGCAAGCAGCAGAGGCAGGAGCAGCCCCAGCGGCTCGCCAGCCCTGGCTCGCTTGCAGCCCTGGCTCGGCTTGCAGCCTCCCCCGGCTCGCAGCCTCTCATGGCTCGCAGCCTCTCACGGCTCGTGGCCTCTCATGGCTCACAGCCTCTCACGGCTCGTGGCCTCTCATGGCTCGTGGCCTCTCACAGCTCACAGCCTCTCACGGCTCGTGGCCTCTCACAGCTCACAGCCTCTCACGGCTCGCAGCCTCCCCTGGCTCGCTCGCAGCCCTGGTGGCAGCCCTGCCAGTGACAGCTCCGGCTCCTGCGGGTCGCTCAGCACTGCGGGCGCTGGTTCTGGGTGCCGCATCTGTTGGGTTCTCTGCAGGGGGTTCCGCAGCACCTCTTTTCCTCGTTCACTGGGGTCTCACAATGGCAAGCACGCTTCACAACTGTGGATAACCTTAAGAATAGTGTTCACGGTTAAATCCACCCCTCGACTTTATCCACCTACAGGTGGCCTGAGGCACGATGGGCCCATCGAGCCAGGAACTCCTCCTCCCCATGCCAGTCCAGGTGAGATGCTCCTCATCAGCTCCTGGGCACATCAGCATTCACATGATGAGTCCTCAGGGATTCAACTCAAACAGCCGTGTCTTGCCACACACGAACAGCTACATGGGCCCCTCTCTCTTTTCTGCAGTGGCTACATTCACAGCAGGCACCAGTCGAGCTGTTTGAACTCACAAAGACAGTGAAACAGTGAAAACGAGCATTCAACAGCAAGGGAGAGTTGTTTACATTTTCTGTTCTGGATGTACTTAAACAAGGCACTTATCAATCTATGTTTCTACAACAATCCTCCCGGGAAGCCTGCCAAGATCCTGGGACACCCGCCAAGTCCTCCGTCGCTCCCGAGTTTCCCGGCCAACGCACCAGTAACTGTCTTGGTTTGAGATAAGCAACTGCCAACCCCCCCAAGCACAGAGAGAAAAGCCTCCCTCCTAACACCAGGGAATGGGAGGAAAAGAGAGGGGAAAGAAAAAAAAACACTTCAAACTGCATTTATACTAAATCTACATATATTTTTCACAGAAAGAAAGAGACAATTAGAAGAGAGTACAGATATACACTCACACAAGTCTGCAACAACAAGTTCCCCACCTCAACTTCTTAACGAACACACAAATTCTACTGTCCTAACTACACATTACTTAAGAAGAAGCTTATTCCCCAGGGAGACAAACCCAAGCAGAAAGGAGAGACCCAGAACAACATATTTTACTTTCCTGAGGTACCCTGTGAGCCAGTGGTGGGCCTGGTCCTCTCCATCCCCCCTGGGACAGCATCGTGTGTCCTCCCAAGAGGAGGCTGAGAAGCGACTGCCTTAACCACTCCCACACTGGTTCCTACTGCCCTGGAGATGATGTCATAATGTGGTATGGAATACAAAATTACTGGCTAGAAGAGGTCAGCTGTTAGCTCAGCCCAGCTCAAGTCAGCTGACAGCTTCGGCCTAGTCCAGACTTCAGGGCCCAAATCTAGGCCCACCTAGGTGAACCCATAACAACAGGTCTTATTAAAAATTAGTTAAGACCATTATGATTTTATGGAGAAGGGATAGAATCCATTTTCTTGAGAAGTCCCTGTATCACTATGCACGCATTCCAGACCTGGTTAGCCTGACCTCTCCAATCCCAGACACTCTACAACTACGGATTCAGCTTAGCAGCCAACGCCAACTCTGCTGCCCAGAGAAATTTCCCTTTTTCTTACATGGAAAACTTGAGAAAGCACAACCTCTCCAGCAGAGCAGCAGAGTTGGCAAGGCCACAGCAGCCCCATTTCCCTGTCGGGAACTCGGCAATAAAGCTGCCCTCCCGCCCCCTGGATGCTTGCAGGCATGTGTTTTCAAGTCCCAAAACATCCTGTGTAGCCAAAGAATGTTGGCACCCTGGGGCCCGGAGTGTCTCGAGCTCATAAAGCCTCCACTTTCCCACTGCCTTCTGTAGAGAGGAGCTGCTCGGGAACAGCACCGGCCCTGCCCCGTGTGGCAGAGCCACTCTGGCTGCCCAGCACCTCGCCCGGGACAGGGTGCTGGTCACACAACGGGAGGAGCAGTACTGCACACTGGGACTTGTAGTCCTGGGGGATCTCATCTTCCTGTGCATTGATTCACACTCCAAGCAGCGTCCTCACAGGCCCAGGGTCTCTCCTTGTTGTTCAGCCCCCATCAGGTCCCCAACTCTTCAGGGCAGGTGTTGCACTCCAGAACTTTGGTCCCGAGCCCGTTGTGCTCCAAAAGCTGCCCTGTACATTCCTGTCTGCCACGAGGCAGCAGGCCTGGCCCTCCCTCTCCCGGCAGCCCCCACAGCACATGCACATATGGCAGCAGGGACAATGCCTCCAGCAGCCTTGGCAGGGCTAGGACCTCTTCCGGGCCACGGGAGAGCGGCACAAGCCCCGTCGGGCTGCCTGTGGTGCAGGTGGGCCAAGAGAGCAGCACAGGGGTTTCAGGATACACCAGGCTTCATAACAGGCGCAGATTCTTCTAGAGTTCAACAGCATTTCTTGGGGTGAGGGTAACTTCTAAAAAAGCCAGCTCACTGTAGGAAGATACTCCATGGAAATCTTTCTTACAGACCAGGTCTTCTGAGTATGCTCAAATCCAATTTTTAAATTGAAACCAAAAGCAGCAGTGCTTCTGTTTCACAAGTTTCAATGCCAAATATGTTTTACAGCCAGGGCTCATCATTCCATAGGGCTTTTCACACTAGGAAGCTTCGTACCAATGAGGAAAGCGCCACATGTTCTACTGACACACACTAAATTCCAATACTTACTTATATTCTGTTTTAGCAGTAGAAGTTCTTGATGTAAATGGGAACAGAAGTATGTAATGCCAAACTACAGTGATGTCTCTGTCCAACCTCCTCTGGAAAATAGTGAGTCAGACCCGTAAAAATTAGAAGGAAGTCCAAGACTAGAAAAAGTGTATGCTGGAACAAACCCAAAGGGTAGTGTTGTGAACACCACTCCTCACCAACAACCATTAGTAGCATGACTGGCTTTTATGTAATTTAAGTTACAAATGCAGTTCAAGAGACCTACCGATAAACATGTGTATCACAGCACACACCTGTCTGTTGATTGTAATCTCCTTTCGGTTCAACACCTTCCCTGTTATTTTTTTCTCTGTAACATGAAACCTCGCTATTGCAAAATCCAAACAACGTTCAAAGATTATTTTTCTATTTACAGTCTAGTGAAAAATGTTTAAAGTGCAATTCTCTCTGTCTTTCCAGTCAACATTCTTTCCATTCCAGTCCCACTTCCTGCAGTTTCCTCGGCTGACTTTTGCTTTGTACCACAGTTGTCTGAATTAAGACATAATGCTCTCAGTAGAAACTGGGTTTGCAAACACAGTTTAAAACATAGCACATGCCCAAAAAGCTATCTGAAGGCAGCTGGCAAAGCTGAGTTTTACTATCAGTTGACATCACTCCAAGAAGTCAGAGGACCACCTGGGGATCAGAGGGCAGCAGTGCTGACATTGAGGCACTTGACAATTGAGCAATGGTTTACAAAGAGTTAATCATCTATAGCTTTCAGCAAGCAGAAAAACAGCTGTAAATAGAAGTGGAGGCTTGGAAAGACAAGACAGAGAGGAGACTGGATACAGAAGGGCCATGGGCAGCACAAGGACTCAAACACATGAATGAAAACTGCTAAGGGCTGGAAGGACACAATCTAGAAGCAGTGGAGGGTGAGGAAGAGAAGGCTGCAGCAGCAAAAATATTCCAGGAATGGTGGAAATGGGGTGAGGGAAACAGGATTCATTAACAGGACTTTCCCAATATGCACATTACTCTTCCATTATGCAATATGTAGACCTTTCCTCAAGCAATTAAAATAAACTCCAAGTTTTCAAACCCCTTATCAAGTCTGTAGGAGTCTTTTGGAATCCTTATGATAAGGAAGGCATTGGTGCCTCATGCAGATCTTGCCACAAAACAAAATAGAAAATATCAGGAGGGAAGTGTGGTTGTCCATGTCCATGGCAAAACCCTGGCGCTGGAGGAGCCCAGGATCTCTCATGCCTTCTCCAATTCCAAAGTCTGTCTGTGGAAACGAGGATTTCTTCCTCATCAGAGAGCTGCCAAAGTCAGCCAAGTTGTCCCCAAGGTCTATCTTCTGGCTGCATGGCCAGATGTGCAGAGCACCTGGTCCTCAGCCCTGGCAATGCATGAGCACACACCAATGTAACCAATGTACCACAAAAAACCTTATAGTTGACATGGAACTTCCTCTGCAAGAGGAATCTCACTATTACAGCTCTGCTTTGCCCATGATGGGAACCATTCCTGCTTAGGCCTTTGATGGCCCATCTCTACTGCAGCCCCACCATCTGCTGCCCAGTTGTTAGGACAAGTCCCCCCATGCTCCCCACAGACAGAGCGCTCTGTTGCAGGATTCTGGTGTAGGGAGCCAGGGGCACACAGCACCTGGACAAGTAAACTCCACTTTGCCCAAAGCTCTGAGCCACAGTTGCATGACAGAAAAGGAGTGCAACACTGGAGCATTCATTTACAGGATGTATTTATTACACTGTAAAAAGTCCATTGGATTTGCAGTAATTTACTCTGTATGTACACTGGTGGTATTCCCACCCCAACTGTAGGTTCCTCTTCGTACAGGACACACTGTGTTGGAGTCCAACCCATGCCCCTCCCAGTCACCAGGGGGATTTCCAAGATTGAAATTATCGAGAATAGTACCCAACTACTGAGGGAGGAGGAGGAATAGCAATGCAGCACTTGCAAGGCAGCCAGCTCGGCTCTGGCCACGAGGGGGAAGAGCGGGATGTCCTTGCTGCAAGGTGGAAGCCCAAGAATGACTACCAGGGCCTCAGCTGCAGGGGTTTCTGGGGGAGAATGATGTGGGATCCCAACAACTAGAAGATGCACAAGGGTGCAATCTTTGCAGAGCTTCCAAGAGAAACCACTGCAGACTTGCTGGGCATGTGCCAGCAGGTGCCACAGATCCCCACATCTTCTGCAGCTGAAGAGGATGTTCTTTTACGGAAGGGGGCTGGTCACCAAAACGCCAGTGGCAAACAACACATCACTGCTATGTACCCCACGGAATGGCCCCCAAGTGCTGTGTGAGAGATAGCCATGGTGCTCTGCTCTCAGCATTTCCTTCTCATCTGCTCAACTAGCCTTCTGGATTTGCTCTCTCCAACCAGAAAGCCTGATTACACTTAGAGGAGGAGGGAGGAAAGCCATGCTGCCCCTATCAGACTCTGCTGCATACTCCATATCTGGCATGGGGATTGCTGTCATCTGTATTGCAGAAGGAAAGCATGTGCCTACAGCAAGAAGCTCTGTGTAGCAAACTGGTAGCTGCAGGCAAGAAGACCTATGTAGCTAACTGGGAGCTGCACTGTAAGCAATCCACATTTCTAACAAAATTCTTTACCTGCTGAACCCAGGCATGCCCAGAGCCCAAACAAAGCAGTGCAACCAGAAGACTGGGCAGGAAAGCTAGGGAATGGCTGGAGAATTGTCCAGGGACTGGATTTAGTAATCTTGAGAGGCAGCCCTTTACTGCAACCCCTCTCTGGTGTGACATCAGTAAGTTTCCCCTCTTTACCAGATGAACTCGTGGCAGCTTGATCCCAGGCTGCTGGGTGGGGGTGTTGCCTGGCCCCTGAGATTGCAAAGGCAAGAAGGTCAGTGGAACTGGGCACCCCTTCAAGAAGACAGGAATTTCTAGGCAGATTTCTAGGTGATGCGACAAGAAGGGAGCAGAATGGGATGTGTTCCAGAGGATTGTGGCAACAGTCCTTCTGCTCCTGTTAGCATCATCTAAACAAACATACCCGCTACCAGAGAATATTTGGCAAGCAATCTCTACCCACGGAGCTTCCTCAGCAGACAGTTCTCAGACACCCTCAAACTAATTGACTTCAGAGGTTGTCATGGGGTCAGTAGGCCGTGGAGTAGTCAAGAGGGGAACAGGAGAGGTGGCTTCAATTAGGGCTGGGTTGAGAATGATTGGCAGAGTCATAGGTGGCACCCCAACCTGCAGGGGAGAAGTAAGAGGCTGCAGGATGAGTGGTGGCTGTGCTGTCGTAGGAGGTATGTCTGTAACAGGGCTTGTCTTTGTTGCAGATGCTGGGAAAGAAGGAGAGGCAGGTGCGCTGATGGTGGGTGAGGCAGGGGCAGTGGCTCTCTCAGACTCTGGAAAAAGGAAGAGACAAAAATACATCCTTACACAGGTCCTGACAAAGTGACCCATTAATTCAAAACTAAACAGGGCTGAAGATCTACTCAGGGCCTTTTGAGGCTTGCCCCTTCCATGTAGCTTCATACAAGAGGCCCTGAGGAGCAGGTGGTGATTAATCACAGGCATTCTGCCCACCCCAATAACCTCAGCAAGAGGGACAAAACCTATCCATTTGGAAGTACAATAGTTCACAACACTAGAGGCCTGGTCACCATAGATCATGCTAAAGCAGGGAAAAGCAGTTTCATGTCACCATGCTGGGAAGATGATTCCAGAAAAAAGAAAACAGGACTCACCAGTGGCACCCAGTTCACCAGGCTTCTCCAAAGGAGTCAGGTGGGTGGCTGATCTCACATCCCCCACAGGAGAAGGGGGCAGGGCAGATACTATTGATTTCTGATGCTGCTGCTCCACTGGTATGTTGGGGACAAGATCTAGGAAGACAAAACCTGCAGTGAGGCCACAGACCAGCTTCCTCACTCCTTCTGCCCACTCTCAATTTGCCCTTCTTGTGCCAAGCTCCCACAGCCTCCTGCAACTATCATTTCATCAGCATCCAGGCACTGTGGCAGCTGGGTACTGGACAAGGTGCAAGCACTGTTCCAAAACCTGTTTTCTTAAGCTTTCCCAGCCTCTTGTACCTTGGATGACTGTCTGTTTGAAGAGCTCATCCCGTAGCCGAGGTAAGAAACAGTCAATGCGCTCCCAGGTGATTTCCCAAAGATCTGAGTATCCTGTCCGTGAGTCAGCACTGTGGAATATCCCAGCCGTATCCATAACGAGCAGCATATTCTTCAGAGACTCTGGAATGGCCTCCAGCTATAATCAGAGACAACACTCCTCAGGACACAGAGAATGGACACACACCAATGAACAAATGCTCCAAACAACTGATGGGATGCCTTGGAAACAGAGTCCAAAGTGAGAAACCATAGAACAAAATGGTTTGAAGTTCAGAAGGTTAAGAGGGGTGAAGGGTTGTCCAAAGCACTGCACCATCACATTTAGCACCTTACCAGTAAGTCACTGGAGCCAGCATGCATATATTTGTCCATAAAGTCTAGGATTGTGAGCCACAGGGCAGCAAAAGTGGTCAGTGAGAGCAGTGGGGAGAGATGCTGTAGGAACACCTAGGACAAAACACAGCTCCTGTCAATAAGTAGTATGGGGGCTGCTGCTCATAGCTTGATAAGCCAGTCTTGTGAATCTGGATTCCCCATCCTTGTGGCAGACTGGGAGCACGCACAAGCCTGGCCTGAGGATGCCACAGGCCTCCACTCTTCTGAGCTGCGTATGTGGAGGGGGACCTTGTCTCCTTTGCAGGCAGCCCCTGCAGTCTGCATCACCATGTCTTCCAGCCCTTCCAGCCTCTCTGCCTCAGGTCAGAACTATCAGCTTGCATCACTTCATCGTGAGAACAGACTGTCTTCAATGTTGGGTGAAATACTTTTCTCCCTCTTAATCATACAAATTCCTTCCTGACAACTTTTCCAAGGACCAGGATCATGGAGACAGTTCTGGAAAGAAGGCAATTCCCAGCAACAGAAGCTGGTGGAGAAGCCCAGCACTGAAGACAGTCAAACTAGCACCCTGACACCTGTCCAGATCAGAGATGCTGAGAAGCAAACACAGCAAACAGTTTGTTTTTCTTGAGGAACAAGGTTTCCCCAGAGCTTTCACGTAGCAGAAACATGCTTACCTTGGAGAGTAATGTTGAGGCTCTCATTCTAGTTTCTTCCATCCCACCAATGTCAGCTGGGCTGATGTTCTCAAGCAGCTTGGTTAACAGAGGGAACAGCACCTGTTGGATCAGACACATGGATATTTTAGAGCTGAAAAATGACTGATGAGATTTGTCCAGACAACCTTACAGGAAGGAGCTGGCTTTTGGGACTGGTGGCTTCCAGGCAGAGACCATGAGAGAAGCAACAGAAGCGAACACGAGTGGATTCACTTCAATACTCCAAAAGGCTCTGTCAGAAACCTAAGCAGAGAGGAACTTTTCACAAGACCAGAGTAAGTCTCTTGTGGGGAACAAGCTGCTCAAGAGGATAGTGCTGAAGTAGGATACCATTCTTCCACTCCTGCACACAGCTTTGCTCTTTGTAACAATGCTGTCCTGCTTACATACCCAGCCCAGCCAGGAGGGTTACCTTGTTGAAGCAGGACTCCCATTCCAGGGCATCCAGAGCCTGCAGGTCATGTACCAGAAGGGCCCGCTGCAAGTAAGTGAGCGCTTGCATCCGTATCTGGCGTCGGGCATCACAGCACAGCCAGGCAATGCCTGCAAGAGAGAGATGGATTCAGGGCAAAGCCCACAGTGAAAGTGTCACATCCCAATTTCCCTAGCTTAGGGTAAAAAGTCCAATGAAGATCTGAGATAAAAAAAAGGATTATACTTGTTCCAGGCCATAGACTAGCATCTACTGTCAAATCCAGAAACATGCTGGCAGATAACTCATGCTAAAGATGTCTTTCCAAATCTGATCCAAATTCTTTTTCAATTACAACAGACCTTCAAAACAACCTTTGCCTGCCTTCTGCAGTTAGTTCTTGGCTCCTCAACTTTCCTGCCATTATTTTGTAAGTGTCTCTGCATGCTGTCATCACCAGCTTTACCCTGTAGCAAAGGACACCAGCAGTTGGACCACAGTGTTCGTGAATCCGCTGTGATTTTCCTGGCCACTGTCTCCAGGTGTCGCTGCTCCTCCGCCCAGGAGCTGTAAATGCCAGCTGCTCGCGTGTGCAAGGTGTGCATGAGGTCCAGGAGCTGCAAGTACATGGCACAGTAAGAAACACATAGGACTTAAAATTTTGAAGCAACTCTGGTCTCTGCTCTTCTCCAAACCAATGCTAAAAGGCTCACAGCTACTCAAGCCTGCTTCCTGTGTGTACATAACCATGCACAGCTATAGAGATGCTGTCAGGCCCTGCAGTCTGTGCCCTCCTGAAGCGGTCAAGTGCCAGGCATTTTCAGCAAGATTTGTTTCAGTTCAGTTGCCATGTCAATCCCATCTTTGAGGAACACCATTCGAGTCCTGCCAAAAGGAAGAATGGACTCTTTCCTGGCACAGAGCATTGACTCTCCTAGGCAGAAAATTAAACCCAGTTGATTCAACTATGCTGTCCAGGAACAACTCTCTGCAACTTTTTTTTTCTTAACAAAAAAGGCATGAAGTATATGCAAAGTTGCCTCAGAACAGCCTCGTATGGGCACATGACAGCACTCTGTAGCCAGTTTACTACTGCACTGAGGCCCAACAGCCTGACAGTCAGCAAGCCTGTGCCTTCACACCTGTGAATTATCAGCTGGAGAGAAATTACTTCCTTAACCCAGTCCTTTGTACTTGAAATCCCAGTGACACAGCCCACAGGCCTTTCCTCTTTCCACAAGCTCAGATGCCCTGTCAGATGCCCTGCTAATCCTACATGAACCTCATGCCTTCAAATGCCCTCGGCTCACATCCATCTTACCTACTACAGTGATTCACAGCTTCAGACCTCCTTGCTTTCTACAGGACCTCTCTCTCCATTGCTATTCTGCTTTTGCCAGTACAAACCATCCTCTTCCAATGCAGAACCACACAGTGCCAGCAAAGCCACCCTCTGTCCAATGCCCACTAATTCAGGATGCAGCCCTCCCTTGCCCCATAAACAATCCCAGTGATTACCGAGGAAGGCCCTAAGTATGGGAAAGGAGAGGAGGAAATCCTTGCTATACTTACGTCCTGACTAACCTGTAAAGACACAGTGTGGTAGCTGGCAGGGATGCTCTCATCCTCGTCCTCATCACTGTGTGCGTGTGCCTGGTGCTGGCTCAAGACCCGGGATCGCCGTGTGGAGCTCTCCTTTGGCTTTTTTTTTAACCGACTGGATTTACTGTCATACCTGTGGCTCTTCCCTCTCTTCTCCTGGGACTTGTAGCCTAGAAAGTAAAAGGCAGCAACATACCATATTGACTATAGTTCACCACAAAATTTTCTGTCTTCCAACACATAGAGCAGCCACCTTTTGATATCCCCAGCAGAGGGCCCTGTCCTGTGAAATGACAACCACCTGCTTGTAGAAGACCCGCCATGCCTTACGGACAAACTTCAGCAAGAGCTGATACTGCTACCTACACCTCAACTCCATACCTCCTCTCCATTCCAGGGAGGAGAATAAGAATAAGCTCCCAGCTGCCAGCAGGAGCCAGGACAATTTTTGCATAGTAGACAATTTTTGCATTTTCTGGGGGTTGGGGACTCATTCCCTGACAGTATAATTCACATCTCTTGCCAAATGACCACCCCAAGTGCAATTCTGATTGTCAAGTGAAGGCCATCTTACCCCCATTCAAGCTCGCCTCTACGAAGATACGGATTGTTTTGACACACAGCTCGAAATTCTCAGGTGTGACATGGGCAGCATCTCGCACAATGAAGGACAGGGACTCAACACATTTCATGAGAGACTTTGTGTCATGTGGGCCCAAATCTAGCCCCACAGTCAGGCTGTACTGGTTGACAAGAGGAGATGGACCCAGCCTGCTGAGCCCAGCAGTGGATCTGGAGGTGTCGATGTCGTCTTTCCCCACCTGCAGGGCACAGCAAGAGGGTAGCAGGAGAGTGTAGTATAAAAGCAGCACCTCATGCACACACCTTCAGCCTTTCTTCTGAAGCCAACATGTAACATTTCTGTAGGGTCCATTTCCCTTCTTCCTTTGCCTCTAAGTTTTTTCCTCTCCATCTCTATGTCTCCCCATCATCTCTTTATATTATCAGCACATCTTATCTCTCTCTTCTACTGCCTTATTCTTTCTTTCTCTACCATACCCTCTGCTCACAGTCATGCTAGGGGTAGTCTTCTTTGGGCTCCAGAAGCCCATTGGCTACTCACCACTAGCCAGCCACTGTTCATGACATCCACATCTGTCACTGAGCGATGCATCTTGCCTGGCTTCCCATGGTCTGTGTACACCTCGGAATCAGAGGTATAGCCACGGTCCAGGCTCATGTCACTCAGATGACAGGAAGAGGAGACCTCGCTGTCTGATTGAGCACCTTCAAAACAAAAGCATAGAAATTAGATCAAAGACAAATCAAAACCTTGAAAGAGTAGCTGTGGATAAGGCAGGAATCCAGATTAGTCAGATCAGCATCAGCCAGGAACCATTAGCGGGTCCTGGAAGAAACCAGCCCAGGCCTCTGCTCCTGTGAGCCCTATTTCTCCCCTGTAGCTGTGTTTTGCTTTCTCCTGCAGAGGAAAGGAGGTTTCTATCCTCTGCTGTCATCTGTCACCCTGACCATGGATTTAAACAGGGCAGGGTCCAATGCTTCAACCCTGAGGGAAGAATCAGATGTACCATACACTTTAACAACTACTTGAAGTCTAAGCTCAGCCAAGACAACTCCAAAAGCACAACACATGTAGGAATTGCATGACCCCTCTGGGGACACTCACATCCACACTAATACTGGTCAGGTCTTTCTCATGAACAGCAATCCAAACTAGCACATTCCACACCTGTCACATCTACCTTCCCTGACATTTAGGTTAACCTTAAATTTCACATGCCCCAAGACAGACATCTGTGCAAGGGACAAATTTAAGCTACTGATATAACGTTATTTAGAAGCAAAAACTCATTCTCTCCATTGGTCACCACTATCTAGAAACTCACTAACAGACAGACTTGCTGTGAATACAGCGCACCAAACATTTTCAGGAGATAAAGAGAACTAATGTTCTGATGTGCAAGGTGCCAAGTCAAGCAGTTTGATCTATTAGCAAAGACAGAGCAGTGAAAAAAAAAGAAAAGAAAGAGATGGGAGAAGACAGCCCAGCATTAACCTAGAAGGCAAATGCTGCAAGTGTTTTACAAAATTGTGTTTCTCCCATCTGTCTAAAACAAAAGCATAAGGACCAAGCAAGAAGATCTAGGAAGAAAAAGCCTTCTGGAAAAATCTTTTCTTGCTCTCTGCTTTACAAGTCTGAAGATATCAGCCTCAAATACACTACCGGTTGGCTAAAGTAAAACAGAACAATTTGCTGAAAAGACCATCTTTCTAACATAGTCAAGAGAAGTGTGAAATAATGGGTTGGTCTTGTGGCAATGGTTCAGGCACTACTAATACAAATGAATTTGGAAATAGAATTTTAAATAATAACTCCCTTTATGAGATCCTTAAAATGGAGACAGAAAGGAGTCAGTCCCACAAAGAAGCAAGTATGACAGGAGCAGCAGCTGAGTTTACATTACATGCCTAGATGAGAGATTACAGTACCCAAGGCACCAGACCACAACCAGCAGAAAATGCTCCTTGGGTAGATCAAAGACCTTCTACAGCTGCTACAACTGATATCAGTTTTCCTCCCACTGCTCCCCCAGGGACTAGCACCTGGATTGCTGCTCACTGAATAGGAAGAGATGGCAGAATAGAGACAGGGACAGACTATGAGGTAGGAGTGAACAGCAGGTGCTGTTCTTTAATCTTGCTAATGTAGTTTAATATCAGCTTTGTTTTCTTGCAGTCCCCTTTGCTAATTGAAAAGCTTGAGGAAGCAGCTGCTTATCTGGCAGGCAGGCATCAGATTTCCTAGCAAAAGCTGGCCTGTCTTACCTGTGTCGTTATCTGCCCTTGCTGTAACCTGCAGGGCTGCAGGCGGCTTCACCCCAGACCCGATACACTCCAGGAGGGTGAAGAGTGTGTACCAGTCATCTCCAGAGTGAATGTTTGCAGCATTGGTCTTCAGGAGTTCATGAAGGCCATAGGCAACCTCATGGCTAACTCTGGACAGCACATTTGGCTTCATCATAAGCAGAATACGTAATGAGAGGAGAACCTGGCCAGAGGAGACAAGAATAACAGACCTTGTAATTTACACTCCATTCTCCATCAACGTACCCTTCATTTATTTAGAGATACTTTTAACTGATTTTTTTTTATCTGCAGCACAGGTTAAATATGGGTCCACCAAATAGCAGCTGGTTTCCTGTGTTGCCACAAACCTCCCCCAATAACTGCATTTCAAGAATCTCTTACCTGTGCACTGATTTCTTCTCGGCGGAGGAGTCGAATGGCCAGCCTCAGCAGCCCCACCACTGCCCTCTCCACCAAGAAACAGAACTCCATTGCATGGACACAGAGATGATAAAGGTGATCTCGGACAGTTTGCCAGACACAGGTCACACGGTCCCTAGCCACAACAAGGAGGAGGGAAAGGGTGGGATGAAAGGAGGTGAGACAAGCAGGATCCAGCTACCTCTCCCAGAACTCCAGTCAACCCAGTATTTAATACAAATGAAAAACTCCAGCTGGGAGATGTAAGAACAGACACATAGAAACAACAAAGCCGTCAAATTTCTTACTCATTACTTGCAAAGCAAACAGGTGGGAGAATTATCCCTCTGGAGTTTAATTTGTATTCTCCAGATTTCAGAATATCAAGCAATAATTCATGAGCTAATAGCCATTCTGTTTGCACATGCTAGAGTGGAATTGTTAAGCCCTGAAATTACAGCCACATGCTGCTTCAGCTGGGCAAACCAAGCACATAAGGAACTCAGCTGCAGTAAAGCAGGGATGCTACAGTCAATAAGCACATATTTCAAGGTCATACCTATTCTCTAGAACAATCCGCAGAAGCATCTCCAAGCAGAAGGCTGCATCCTCTTCATCGTATGTCTCCTCATCAGGAGTCACAGAGATTAGAGCCTGGAAGAGCCAGAAATTTTTTGTGAATCACAAGCTTCCAGAAATGGGGGACCAACAAGTGAGGATCAAAAGAATGCTTTGAGTCTGAGCAAAACTGCACTCCACTGTCTGGTGAGGTCACACATCATCTATAAAAATGCACTGGATAGAGATCAAGATAAATATATGGAAAAATTGTATATTTTTTATTATTCAAGATGCAATATCCAGCAGCTTCTTGCTAGTAATATGTCATCATGCCTAGGCTTTGCAAATGAAGATTTTCGAGCCTGCACAGTGGATTTTTTAGGTGAGGCTCAGTGTGTGCAGAACTGGCCCCACCGTTTAAGTCCTGAGGTTCATCTGCCCCGGCCGAGCGAGCTTGGACAGTGACAGTGAAGTCCTTGTGACTAGAACTTACAGCACCCAGCTGGTATTCCCAGGAGGTCTCCCATCCAAGTACTAACCAGGCCTGACCCTGCTCAGCTTCTGAGGTCTGACGAGATGGGGCGTCAGGGTAGCATGGCCGTAGTTAAATGATGTGTGAAGCACAAAAAAAAGGAGACATACCTGGGAATGACTACAAATACTGGAGCTATTCCACTCAAGCCACCAGCTTGCATATGAAGGGCGAATTCCTGACATAACTGGAATAGGAACAAATTGTTCCCCTGGAACTGAAATGACACTCCACCAGGGAGATGAGCTTCTCTAGCCCAAAGGCTAATGAATCCAGCCTTATTACATCTCCCACAAAAGCCAGGTACCAAATGTTTCTAGAGCAGCCTTTTAGAATGCTCTCATTAGGTACACAGCATGGCAGAAATTATGAAAATTTTTAAGCTCCTACACAGAGCTACAAATACTTTCAAACACCTGCCAAGAGTCCTCATGGCTTTTAGAATGCATTCCACAATTTAATATTTTCTTCTACTACCAAACTGTGGCTGCCAGCACAGAAGTTACTTTTAACAGCTGAACTAATGACTAGTTTCATATCCCAAATAGTTTCAAGACCTCCTTTGGGGACAGAGGAGCTAGGTGAGTACACAGCACATATCCACAATCATGCATAGCATACTTGTTCCATCACCAGTCCAGTCCCTTGCCCAGCATCTCTCTCACCTTCATGAGCTCTTGGAGCGATTCAAGTTGGAGGAATTTGCTTTCTGTGATCAACTTCTCAGGATCACAATGCTGCAAAAGACAGAAAAGAGGACTGTGCTTCTGGGGAATGTGGATGGCATACAAACAGATCCTCCAGAAACACATCATGTTCACAGGAAAGATACAGATAGTGCCTTTAACACAATTACCTGGAGGAAAACTCCTGTCAACTAGTTCGCTCTTTAACATCAAATATGTTTAGCAGACCTGATCTGTGCTAGACAAATTTTGACAGACAACTCCTGTAAGTCCATACATTGGTCAAACCCCAGGTTCAGATTTTGTTAACACCATATGCCTTAACAATGTCTTGCAGAAGATTAGTCATTTGAGAATTCATTAATTTGTCTTCAAATACAGGACTGTGATGACAAGGGCAGATCCCAGTCTCTTGAGGGGAATCAGCCCTGTTTTCATGTGTGCACACAAGACCATTTAGACGTCAACCCAGATACACTTCTCCATAGTTTCTTACAGTTCCTAAGTTCCCTTTACCTCCAATACTGCCTAGCAGCATGCATATTTATGTTTCTATTGCCTGTTACTCACATAGTATTGTCCCCAAGAAAAAACAGGTTCTTCTACAGTCTATATGTTACCTTTATGCATTCCAAAGCTGCTCGCTTTGCCTCCTGTGTTTCTGTAGATGGCCCTCTCATACCAGATTGCTCTGTCCCACTGAGGGTGAGCCAACTAACAAAACTCAGTACTGTTGATTCACCACTGCAAATCAGAGGGGACCAGCATCAGTAAGAAAACAAGAAACCATGTTGTTTTGCAGCTTTGGTACAAAAATGACTGCCTGGGACATCTACACCACCCACCGGTTAGACGGTGTCTCCTCACGCTGCAGGTAGATTTTGCCATTAGGATCCACAAAGTCTTCAACCTGGAATACAGACCAGGACATATAGATGACCAGTTGTTCATTTCTTTGTAGCCTTCCCCCCCAACCCTGTAATGTTTCTCTTAGTGATGAAACACTACACCAAACTGTCCATGTGTATGCAATCAAACCCAGCTCTTCGCCCCCCGCCCCATCCCACCAGTACACTGTCAGTCTCATTTGGCAACACCAAGGTTTGTGCCTATAAGCATGTCTCTCTTCTGTACAATACTCAAGATCTGTTCAAGTAAAATAAATGCTGGAATTTCTCAAATCAAAAAAAAAAAAGAAACCCTATGAAAGAAGCTGCTCACAGCTTGAACACTACACCCTTACAGGCTTCCAAGCTCTGTACACACTTTACCAAAGCCAGGCCTTCCCAAGAGAGCTCTCTTCCTCTTGGAACTGGCTCTAAGAAAAGCCAGATTCCCACTCCCCTTACTCTTCAATTATCCACTGGCTGGTCATTATTACCTCCACCATGGCCTTGGGCAGCAGCTCTGCTCGGAAGAGCTGTAGCATGGCCTCCATGATGTTTTTCCAGCCCTCTCGCAGAATGTCACCGTGGCGATGGGCCAAGTGAAACACAGTCTTTGCTGCAATATGGGCCTTGGGATTACTTCCAAAAACAGTGGGCAGGTTCTCAATAGACTGTAGGAAAAAAGAGGCAGTGGCAATCAGTCAGAAAGGGATGTTTGCTTTTCAACACGTATCAGGGCAGATGCTTCAAAACTGAATATGGGAAAGAAAAATTCTCTGTATGATGCTTGGATACCTCCTCAGCTCATATTCACTTTGCACAAAAACAAGGACAAGATACAAGCTGCCTGATACAAGCTGCATCACTGAACTACCTAGACACAGGCTCCTCAAGAATGACAAAACATTTTCAAAGTCCTTGCTGAAACACTAATTATCCTGCTATGGAACTCCTTTCAGGATCAGTGCCTCATACAAAAAGTACCATATCTCCTCTGGAAGCAGCAATTACTCCGTCCTACTGTTAGAGAAGGAAACTAGGGCCAAAAGCATTACTGACTTGCAAAGTTACTCCTATCACTACTCAACAGCAAGATACAAAGTAAGAGTGATGAATCCTGACATGCAGTCTCTGCCAATAATTGCCGGATCACAAATCCTCATGATCTATTCAATGCACTCACAGCTTTTCAAAATACAGAAAGTGTGCTAAATCATTGAAACCAACCAAGCATATGCTGCCAAAACAAGAATAATCCCAGCAATCATGTGAGCTATTATCAGACACTGTAACACACTCCACATTTCTGCAGTTACTTAAGGTCATTGCCATGTTCCCTTTTAGCAGGGATGGCCTTTGCCATTCTCTTGCTTCTGTGGACAAAATCCATACTTACTCTCTCATCAAGAATAGCAGAGAAGACATGAGATAATGTGGATTGACCCTCAATCTCAGATCTGAAGCTCAGAGAAAGTAGTCTTGCTTCAGCCAATCTGCTGGCAAAACTGTTATCAAAATGGGTCTTTGATTTAGAGGCAAACTCCACTAGAAGTGCCAATCTGAAAATCTGGCAGAAATGTGACTACCAATTTGTGTTTCTTCCATCACTGGTATGGGGAAACCACAAGAACACATACATCACTGCAGTCTCAGAGTGCAAACAGTAATATGGCTGATTTTGCACTGTGGTAACAAGCCACAGCCACTGAATTAAAACACACGTTGGTTTTGCTACTACTTATACACAGAGTCAGTATGAGTCTTAACTGCGGATCATGAAGTGCGGCATTTGTTCTTCATAAATTGCTTAAGCCCCCTCCATGTTCCTTTCCATTCCTCTTATTTCAAGCAAAGTGGCCATGCATAGCAACTGCAGTGCATGAGGAAGATGTCTGCTCACCAGGATGATCTGACCTGGGAAATGCTGAGCAGCTAAGTGACACTTTGATGTTCTTCCCTTGCTTTCTAACAGTTCCTCCTTGCTTTGTTTCCTCAATCCACTGAAGAAGGCCCCTCCTTCTCCCTTTCCAGCAGACTATCTCTCAAATATTTGTTCAGTTGTCCTATTCCACTACTGTCTCCAATCCTTACAGGAATTTAAGACAGCAGAAAGTAACTGGTGGCCAAAGATAAGAACTCAGCCTTGTTCAAATCCAGAAGTCCCTGATTCTACACCATCATCAAAAAACATGCTTGCTTAATTTACCAGACCTTGAACTGCTCCAGATTCCATTCCCACAACTAGATGGGATGCAGCTGGCAAGAGCTGGTGCATCTGAGGGCTTATCTACTTGCTTCTACAGAGACATTCCTCTGCTTGTATTATTTATTGGTAGTCTTGAGGTCTGGAATGCTTGGAGAGGGATCAAGTATTGCATTTTTACTGCTGTGAGCTATGCAGGAAGAGAGAATCTAAAGCAACCCCATGGCTTGGGATTTCTTTGTCTTTTAGTAATCAAACTGGCACTTTGTCACTGTTACAAATGCCAGAATGCAAGTGATACAAAACACTTGGTCCGAACAATTCAATTTCCCTGCAACCTAATTCCATTAACTGCACTAGTTTGCAGGACTGTTCCTTTTTCCTGTCCCTTCAAGGGATTAAAAAAAGTCACCTGTCTTGGCCCTTTTACTCCCATATTTCAGTCTTGAATCATCTTGCTTTCCCTTATGTGTGGCAGTTCTGTTCTGCTCACTGTGGGTCTTGCACTGGTTCTAGGAGTACTGCTGTGAGATTCTTTGGGAGTTCTGACCCTTTACAGGAGTTGCTGTCAACCTCTCTTTAGCACAAATCATGGTCTGTCACACACGGTCTAGCAAACATCTTGGGGAAAACCAGGCTGATGCTGTAACACACAAACAGATTTGGGCAATAAAAGCTTACACCAACCACTGCACCTTGCATTTATTCTCACAGTATAACCCGCAGAAATGGTCTTTAGCGCTTGCTAAAAGTGGGGCAGACAGCCAATCTTATTAGCAGACTCCACACATTAACTGACAATTCAAAGCATTTGTTTTTCTAGTCCCTTTGTGCTTATGTTGTACATCCACACAGCCCCTACACTTTGGAAGCACAGCTCACAAAACAGTCCCTCTTGGCACTGCATAAACCCTCTAATGAAGTAGTCAATATCTGAAATGTATGAAGACGCTTGCAATCACAGGGAAATCTAAGTCTCCTCAGATCATGCAGGTGGAATAAACACTTCTATATCAAAGCATTCTGCTCCTGCACAAACTACCACTTGTAAGTACAAGGAAATCTGCATATTTGAACTTGTCCTGTGGCAGTCCCACTTCACTACGTACTTTCCATTGCTTCCTCCAGAAAACTGGGCAGGGGCTGATAAATACCTACAGATACTGTGATAACAGAAATAAGCAACTACTACTGCTTAACAGAGGAAGAGAGCTCCAATATACTACAAGTCATGCTTCTTTCCCACTCCCTGCAAACTTACCTCACTGCTGAGGGCTGTAAACTTGCAGAGAGAAATTATAAGATTGTCAAACACATCACTAAGGCCATAGTGAGCGGAAATCATTGCACATTTCCTGGAGAAAGAAGAAAACAGAAAATAATGTACTAAGCACAGACAAGTCAGTCTGCAGGACAGCAAATCAGAGACCCTCTCTGTTGACACTTTGACCTTCCTCTCCACCCACTCATAATGAATGCTGATGTATAGAAGTCTGCTACTATCCTTCAAATAATCCAATCCTTATCCATAGATCCTAATATTTGTCTGTGCTGATGCACAGATCACTTTAAAAAAGTGAGTCTAAACAGACAGACCACTTGCACCTGAGCATTATACCCAACCTCCTGTCCTGACGTAAGAGAGAGTTGATGGGACTGGTGGTAATGTTGAAGGTCTAGTTTCCAAGAGATCATGGCTACAGGAGTGTAATAACAGAGCTTAAGGCATTATTTGATCTCTATCTAAGCATGACCAAAGATCATTTTAACAGAGTTACTCACAGATGGCAAGTTTTTTGAATACTGGCCATCTGGGAAGAAAATGACCTCATATACATAAAAGGTTTTGTTCATACACAGAGGTTTTGTCAGAATCACTGTGCAAGTTAAGAGTGACTTTCTCCACCCTCACTTCTAAACAGCCCAGCTGTGTTGGCAGGTCCTTTAAATGCAACCATGTTGGAGTTTAAAAATATGTAGCCCAGGCACTTTGATTTATTACAACACAGCAGTCAAGCCAAACAATGAGTGGCAACCAAGAGAGGACAACATAGGATGAATCGATAAAAGTGACAAAACAAAACCAAAGGCCTGTAGGTCACAATAAAATGCTTTTCAACTGTTAGGAAAAGTAACAGCTGATATTCACTGTGATGGCTCTAGCACACAAACAGGAAATGCTTTTACACTTCTGGGTTTTCATGAAGACAAGAGTTACCTGAAACCAGAAATAGCCTTCTGGATTATACTTTCTTCTAAGCTCTTGTCAAAAACATAAGAAAGTGCTGCAATGGTTGGCCCCCATGTCATGGTGAAGAGATCATGGTCATAGCTTCCAGGAGGCACATGGAGAAATATTCCCTCATCAGTGGCACCACGATGCAGCAGGACATTCCAGATATAGTTTTCCTTCACCAGGCCCGTCTGTTCTTCTGGCATCACTATCTCATCATTTCTACAATGGAGGAAGGCAGAAAGGTTGAATTTTCATTCTAAGCCAAATCTAACATTTACACAGTGCCTTTCATTACAGGGTCCCCGAGATAAGCAATACCTATTCTGGAATGATTTTTCCAGCTCCTGAAACATTCTGTTTTCCTATGCTTCCCTGCTCCTGTTGCCCTTCTTTTCTATCCTGAATATAAAGTCCAGTGGCTCTCAGAAGCACCAACAGTGTAAGGATAATATGGAATAAGCAGCTACTGAACACTACAAGTGCAAAATGCAACACATACTGCAGTTAAATGATAGGACATTTCAGACAGCACACTGGCATAGCTTCAACCCTCATCCCAACTCTCACCCTGTTAGAGTGTTCTCTGTATCTCATTACTCCCAGATCAAAAGAAAAATTAAGTTGCTATATCACTGCAGTCAAGAGTCAAGAATATCCTTGTATAAGAATAATGGAAATATTCATATTATGCCAGAATCAAATATTAGAACACCAAGTAGTATAAAATTAAATATAAAACAAGAAACCAAATGTATGATGGGTGATTTATAACCAAGGTACCACAGCTCCTTAATCTAACCTGGATAAAGCTATACAGTAATAAAGCAATCATGATTAATGCCAAGTACTGCCTGCAATCACAGGTTAAAATACATCAAGCCTAAATACATACTCCCTAGACTTGGGTAACATTGCACAAGAGAGAATCCTTTGTAAGTGACCAAGCAATTGAACAAGAGTCTCAAAGCCACTAAGAACAGTAGATTGCAGTGAATTTGAAAAGTAGAGGCCTTTCTGCAACAATCAAAACATAATGTCCTTCAACTGCCAGAGAAGCAATTTTCATGTGCTAATGACAACTATTAAAATCACTCTTGATTTATGCGTAAGAAATAAGCTCTTCTCAGTTTCAGGTGCTGGCGTATTTTGACAAGAGCTATTAAAAGTGAGATTATATAGGAAACTAAGTTTGCAGTCAACAGCTTGTTTTATCTAAGAACTTTGATTAATATTAACAGAAGCAAGAGAATGAGTTTACTTGGAAAGACTCAGGACATGAAATTGTGCTCAACAGTGAAATGCTGAGACCCTGAAGAGATCATACACTACTTCACACAGATTGCAGTCTGATTTTTTTCCCCCTAATAATACAAGAAAACGAAAATTTTCTCTGTCTCAACTATGACACTGGGGCAGTCAATCTGAAATGGAGCAATACTGAAACAGTACACCAATTGTTTTAGTCACAGACCATACTGAAATAGCTGAAGTATCTGCTGAAGGGGGGATAAAGGGGAATATACTGGGACAGAGGCACAAAGTAACTAACAATAGGAGAATATTCTCAGGGTATTATTCAAAACATTATGAACATCCTCAGGGAAGAGAGGCCAATCAAAACCACAGCTTTGAAAGCCAGAGCTACCTCTTGAAGACTTTTAGGTATTTATTACAGAGGCAGCACCCCTACCTTCCTGGAGAAGGCTCAAAAGGGAGGGTCAGCCTAGTAACACTTCCCTGCTTCCAGCACAAGCCACTGCAGACAGATATTAGCTGAGAGTCAGTCACATCCTGTCTCCTCAGAGATGTAATCCTCTCAGCTTCAAATTGGCTGGGCCTGGATTTACTGATAGGCTAGATTTTTGAGCTATTACTGAAGCTTACAACCCAAAGCTACTCTGCGCACAAATGGGCCTCAACCATCAGGAATTCTCCTTTAATACTGGTCAGTGTGCCAAGAGCATCAGGGGTGGCAGAGGAGGTTGGTGCAAACAGCAGCTTCATGTGAAGAGCTCAAAAGGAAAATATATTAAACTGAGACATGTACACATTATGTCAGGGCACCAGTGTTGTCCTGGGGATGAGATACTCTCTCTTGAACCACATATAAAGTTCTAAAAAAGTCTAAAGGCCTTGTCTGGAGAACAGAGCCTTCTCAGATACAGCATTTCATATGTGCTGGTCTTGCTCAGCTGTTCTTTGCCATATCTATAGAAGTAACACATTTTCTAACTTTAGCTTAAGCTCTGTAGATTAAAATATCATGGCAGAAATCCAAACATACAAATCCAAGTGCAATTGCTGTGACAGGCTTTTTACCACAGCCCCACATGAAGCTGGAATTGGGTCTGAGGAAAATAGGAACATGATTGGTGAGTTTCTTTCCATACTCTCCATATATCTCACTGACTCAATAACTCTAGTTTGCTCTCTGCATACAAAGAGATGACAAGTTGATTCTTACTTGATGGCATGATACATGTCTTCCAGTATGTCCTGTTCAAAGTCTTTGCCTCCATTCACACCTTTCAGGTTCTTCCGAAACTCCTGAAAAAAGTTACACCAACGTCAGTTCTAGGTATCTCCAATTTTAACTGTTTGCCTAAGATAAGTACTTGTTTTTCATGGGGCCAGAAGGAGATCTGCCTGCATTCTTCAACAAGCAGCCTTAAAATTCAAAGACTAAATGCTATACTTAGTGGGAGTAGTGTACAGCAACTTCTGTCTATGCTCAGAAAGAAAGAACAGGGACACAATATAACACATCAGAATGACAAGTCTGCACCACTGGCATTGACACTCACATGACTTGAACTCTCTAGAAGCCCACATCAGTATAACTATCTTCTCAGTCTTACTATGTCTTAGTATACAGTTTGCTCATACAAACAAAAGCCGTTTAACTTGGTAAGTTGTCTGCTAAGCTGGTATTGCTTCAGGTCGACCCTTGTCCACAGCTCCTCTCTCAAGTTGTACTCAACTTTGGTGCTGCACAACAACTTACTGTGCACATGAGTGAAGAATGCCAAGGGGAAAAAAGAGACTGCCATTGAGATACAAAGAGACACTACCTACAGTGTTATCAAAACCAGAGAAGACAAATGCCTGCACTGGTAACACCCACCTCCAGAGTCATTGGGACATTCTGCTTGCGGACATTGTGGTTGTGCTGGTCAGTGTTCAGCATAATGACTGCATAGGCCAGGGCAAAGCAGGCATCACTATTAGCAAACGGGGACCCATTTGATTTCTGAAAGGCAAATATATGCACAAATTAGTCCTACAGGAACAGTGATATCAGTGATCAAGACAGCCATTTTCCTAATCACAGTACTGAATCATCTCTGGGACAAACAAAAATCCCAGGCTCTGGCTCCAGCTTCCAAAAAGCACCTCAGAAATCTATTTGCCATTGCCACCCCCTACAACACAGCACCTGCTGCTTGCAGGGCACACTAAGCTTATACAGGTGGTTTGATCTGACATGTCCATCATGGCAAGCAGATGGACATGAAAGAACAGTTTTGAGCTTTCTGCCCACCAAGCACACACCCTCCAATGTTCTGTGAAGGCTTCTAACAGTCTCTGGATTACGGGAGCCTCTCCTGGTAATCTAAAGGCCTCTAGATAAAGTCGTAAAGCTTCATCCAGCCTTAAACCTTGGAAGCTGAAAGTCCTGCAAAAAGAATGAAATGCAATGAGAAACTGAAGCAGGATGGGAAAGGTAGGATAAACTTACTGACTACAGTCTTGGTTGTTCAGCCAGTAAACAGAAGAGGGCGAGGAGAGAAGAAAAGAAATGTACCATGAACAGGCAAAAAACAGTAAGAAAGACAAGAACCCAAGTGATTATGTATATACTTATCTCTCCAGTCTTCACAGAGACTGGCCCTGATGAAAGGAGCTCAAATATCATACTATTTTATGTATCTAAGGTGTTACCATACACAAGAATTATGGCATAGCAGTACACAGAACCAAGTGATGTAAATCTAATGCCTACAGGAACTACCATTCTACTGTTTATTTTTATTACTCTTAGCTTTCACCCCTTCCTGACTAAAGAGATAAAGAAAGATACTCACCCAACAAAGCTTTCCAGCAAGTCTATGTTCTTACGGTCACTCACGAATTCCCCAATCATCTTTTTGTCCAGGCGAGGATTTTCCCGTAGCCATTTGGCCACTTCATTGTTGTTGATGGGAGTGGCAAGAAGGTTTTTCTCCTGCAGAAACTGTATCCCTTTCTTTGGCTTTTGGTTGAACTGTTCTGTGCCGGTTATCAGGAGCTAAAGGAGATATTCTGATAATTACAGCTTGAAATGCCTTTCTTACTTTAGATTGTTCTTGGCATTTGAATGAAAAACAAAACAGAAGAAAGATCAGCCTTAGCATGATCAAATTTACTGTACTGTATCATCCAGGAAGAAGGCTAACCAAGGACAGAAAACCAATATTCATCACAAGCCTTCACTATTAAATAATTTTGGACAAAGCAAGCATGAGCTGTCATCTTTGGCAAGCTTTAATGTTTCACCAAGCACTAAGGTCTGCTATTCCAAATGCCTCACCTGCCCTAGCATGTAAACAGAGCAGATGAAAGTCTCCGATGAACCCCAGACACGTGGCAAGATCAGTGTTACCCAATTATAACAGCAACACTGCCCTATTGCCCTCTCCTGTCCCCTTTGGCTCCAGACTCTCGTAACTGCACCTCACCACCAGGAGACATGCAGCAAGGATCCTTCACTTATCCTGCACTTATTCAGCAGGAGCCACAAAGAAGTGCTTCAAAAGCTTAAACTAAGAACTAGAAAACATTCTGCTAGTGAGATATGGTCCCAGGCTCACCTGTTATTCCAGCCTAACAAAATTATCTGTAGGCTGGGAAGAGCAGGTGCATTTTTGATTTTGAAGGGAAGTCAACTACTCTGCCCTGCTGGGAAACTAGACTGTATCACAGTCACAGTGTAATACAACAGCTGACTAAGAAAGAGTTAACTGAATGTTCTTGGTGATGTTCACAAAAACCAAAAGCACAAACAACGGTATGAACTTTACTAAGGAACTAGAATAAATGTCAGTTCTCTGTTAGCTTCTATCATGATCAAACTGCTAGCAATGACCTAGTGAACTAAATTCGTGACCACCATGATTACTAGCTTCCCCTACGTTTCTCAGTACCTCAGAAGCCACCAGCCCTCTCGTTTCTGCTTCCCTTGCTCATGTGAACATCCTCAAAATTGCAGAGAAACACAGACCCTGAAATAGCATGGAGTGCACAAGGCCCCAGTGAGGGCATAACAAAAGAACAACCATGTGCTGCCCTGGTCTAACAGGCCAGAAGGGACTGTATGACACTAGCAGCATTTCTGTTTAGCTGTAAATCCTGTAACCGAAGTCCTAGGGTATTCTATGGACTGCTTGAGTCCACAGACTTCTTTACAACCACTTGAAAGGTAAGCAGACTGCTGCCATTTATAATCATGTCACTCTGAGCATCCTGTTTGATGCATATTTTTTTCTGCTTTTATTTAGCTTTTCTCCCCCTTCCAACTGGGGTAATGTTTAGCACTTCAGAGGTTAAAGGAAGCAGAACATGCTAGTGCCACGACAGCATCAGCATTACTAAAGCTCAGTGTTTGGTGTGCCCTGTTTACATGCTCAGGATGAAACCATTAGGAGATTTAGGGTCCTACAAGTTTTTCCTGGGCAAACACAGATATTTATGTATATCTTCCTGCCCTCTATTCTTGATTTCTCCTAACCTTGTTTTTCAGCACAGTAAAGCTCAACAACAGACCTTCACAGTAAAGTTGCCATGAAAGCAGGATTTATTGCAAAGTAAAAGGTTACAAATGAAACAGTAACTAAACTAATATTCATTTCTTAGAAATCAGTTAGTGCCAAAACTCAAAGGTTCGTTTGAAGACTGTGCTGACCATCACTTCCCCCCACTGTCCTTGAGGCTTGGGAAGCCAGTTACCATTATCCCACTGCAGCACTATGTTGCAGATAGAGAAACAAGTTCCCAAGTACTGCAGCAAACTTCCCAGAGAGAAACCAATGTTTTAAATTACACACAGATCCAGAGACTGCAGAGTAGATCACAAAGCACAGACCAGACAGTAGGAAGAGATCTGTCATAATTTCTGAAGTATTTTTGTTTCAGTAAGTTTAAACAAATATGACCACCAATCCCTTATAATAATGTAAAATAAAGTCATCTATGCTGGAGTGAGATGCAAGAAGCCTTTTAGTCAGATACAACTAAAAAAAACCCTTTCTCTTTACCTTCAATGAATCCTTCAAAGACATTAATTTCTTTTTGCACTGTATCATCTGGCTCCTTACCCCACTACTGTGGCCTCTCATTTTTCATCCAAAATATGTGTCATTTTCATATTGAAATTTAGTAATCTCTCACCTCTGAGATAACTTATCTTATGCATATGTTGTGCAAAGACAAAAAAATCTGTACAAGGAACATATGTGAATGTAAAAAAATTCCAACAAATGCACAACAAAAAAACCACAAACAAACCCATAAGGACTTTAGATAAATTCATCCAGTGTCCCTGAAGCAGGACAGTATCTGATGTTTGACACAACAGAGCAGATAAATACAAAGCCATTTGGAGAACCTTTGTCAACACTAGACCTAGACTGGGCCCACTCAGGGAATGGAAAACTACAAAATTCAGACTGTAACTTGGATTAATGAGGTTCAGGAAACAGACATCTGAAAACAAAGAATGGCTTTGCCCCGGTCATGACAATCTTTCTGGTGATTCTTATGACAAAGCAGACACAGGAATAAGCAAATCAGAATACCAGACTAGTCAATTTCTACTACAGGCCTCCTGGCACACTCCCCATTTACAGCTTTGGTAAGAGTAGTGAACTTGCCCTTTTTGATGAAAGCACCTGATTGTCTCCATATAACATAAACTAGACCCAGCAACTTTCCCACCCAGAAATCAGATGGACAAGCTTACAAACTGTGCCACAAAATTTTTCCAACTCTTGCAACGTTTAGCACAACTAAACCAGGACAGGTAATAAATAAACACTGCTCACTCTGCATTGTAGCACGATTTTCAGTGACTGACTCTTTAATTCTGATCAGCAGAGACCAGAACTCAAAACTTCTAAGATATGATCAGTCACATGCAAAGCTCACATGGGACTGAAAATGACAAGAACACTCAAGGATCAATTAACAGTATATTTCAAACCATACCTTCTTTTTGTTCTTAATCTGCATAAGTTCCCGAGGACTTGGAAGGATGCAAGAAAATCGAGTGGGCTTCCTGGGGATACTCTTCTCAGCTAGGAAAACAAAATGTCATTACAGTCAAACGTACCCCCAGAGTAGCACTGAGGCATGAGATGTCCCGTAATAACTCAGTCATGGAGTTCTGCTGCAATGTGCTGTCCTGCAAATGGCAGTCACATTCCCATTTAATTCTGAAATTCCTCCCACTCACATTTTTTCAACACAATTACATAGTAGCTTCCTGTCCCAGTCAATTTCACACATCTCCAAGATTTAATTTACTGGCTGTTTTGACTACCTACATTACTGATTCCCTGAAGAGCCCCTAAATGCCTTCAAAACACTAAGCACTGGTATAAATGTCACACATTTTTGCCCCAGAGTGACCCACCAGATCCAACACCTCCCAGAAGAAATGCAACAGTTGGTAGGCATCTAAGTACACATAATAAACAAATATTCACCATATGCCTTCTTCTAATTTTGAACACAACAGCTACAGTGGTTTACAGCATAGAAGGACTGGTCAGCAAATGTCAGGACCATTTGTAGCATATACCTGTCTCGCTTCCCCCTTCTAATTGCATGCAGCTCTCCTTCATCTGGTCAGCCATAAGGCATCCACTGGTTAGAGGACATGCCCCATCCGGCTCTGAGACTGCACTGGAAGATTTTCCCTCACTCAATACTCTCTCAGTATCTGTAAAAGACAAAAAAAAACAACAAATGAACAAGCAAAGAAACAAAAACAACAAAAAAACCCCAACTCCAAACCCAAACCAAAAACCCACACAGAAATAAACCTGCCATGAAAAAAGCTATTAACAGAGCAATAATGAACTGACCACTCTAAACTGAACATGTGCTTATTTAAAGGAGTTCCTGTCAGTAACTATGACTGTGCAGTATCCTCAGAATTTTGTCTATGTGATTTCCATGTCACAGCCTCATTCTGTTGTAATTGCCACTCTTGACATGGCCTTTATATAAAGCTTCACATGAGAGGCAAATTTTAATATCTCTAAGTTTTACAAACAGCAAGGTTATTAATATCAGTGTGTAGTTATAAAACATGCAGTAGAAAGACTGAAAACATGTATGTAAGGAGTTTACTATGTCAGCAACCAAAAAGATCTCCAAGTTTAACACAAGACTAAACTTAATATTAAAACATAAAAGAAAGGGGTCTTACTATTTCTTGTTTCTTTAGTGCTGTTGATGGTTTCTGGGCTGGATTTGACAACTTCCTTCTCTTGTTGATGTATGTTACTCAGCACTTTGGCCTGGCAGTGTGCTTCAGTGCTATCTATCACTGTCAGCAATGCTTCCAGAGACAGCAGATGGACAGTATACAGCTGTCCAGAAACAGGGAAGGCATTCTGGGAAATAACATGTAAATATTAGGCAACTTTCATGCCTCTCTCACCATAACAGGGAAAGAAAGTCCCCCCACAGCCTGGGGAAGCCAAAAGAATAGAAGAGAACATCCTAAGCTTCACCCTAAGCTTTCTAGCATGTAGTCAATAGTTTATTTTCTCTGACATTATTAAAGCACTATGGCTATTCTTTTCTCTTCTGCTTCCAAATGTGAAATGGCCTTCTTCATCACTACAGCCTACTCACCCTGGATCCTTCGACCACTCCCACTTTTCAGTTCTGCACCTGTGCTCGCTCACCATTGCTCTGGAGCTGCCCCTCCCTCCCCCTGCCGCAGTTCAGCACCTTGGAGAGAAGCTTGGTGAGCTCCTCGAAGAGGTTGGCACAGTAGTAGTCACAGTCGTAGTTAATGTACAGCTCAGTCACGAAGCTGGGAATCCTCCATAGCTGAACAATGGCTTCCAAAGCCATCTCCTTCATTTCATAGTGCATCTTTGGGTTTTCCACAGTGATTATTTCCATCAGCTTCTTGATGTACATCTGGCAGAAACACAGGGCAGCTCAGTTTAAGGAAACAAAAAGAAAGCAGGACAGTGAATAGCTACAGAAAGAGATTTAAGCTTCATCTTCCCACATAACACTTCATCTTTAATGTTAGTTCATTCTGAAGGAGGCTGTAAAAAGGCTTTAAACAGTTATACCATTTAGTGCACCTGGATTTCCTGGTCTAAAGAAAGCAGTATAAAGGCAGGCAGCATAGTACACCAGTCTCAAAGACATTTGATTATCCAACAAGAAACAGCCTACACAGTGTATCCATAATACACTGAGTCATTTATAAAAAGGTAAACTGGCACTTAGACTGTATCTTACTGCCTGGCTATATGCATTCAACTGAAGGCAAATAAACTATTACCAGGCACACAGTGATAATCAAAAAACTCACCTCCAGCTGGAATTTCAGATGCTCTCTCATGCTCTCAAAGAGAAGAAAGCACACCCTGAGGGAGGCTGCATACAGATTGAGCCGTTCAACACTCAGTAGCTGAACAAGAAAAAAAAAACCTTTAAAAATTATGAAGGCAAGTCATCATGTGCTATAATTAGCAGTACTGTGGCACTATAGGCATCACCTGCAATCAACCAGAGATACACACACTGCCTCCCACAGCAACAGTATTTAAAAATAAAACCTTGTTCAACCTCTTGGTCTCACTTTTTCATAGTGAGGATATGCTTAATTCTCTTCTGCATATGGTAACACTTTTCCTACAACTTCATTCTTTTGCCAAGTCCAGAGCCTGTTAGTGATACAGGAACTTGTGCAAGGACCTGTCTCTGAGATGGTCTCTGTGCAATTAATAGCTTGGTACTCCAAAGGTTCTGCCCACTACTGAACTGATAACTGGCATCCACAATTACCTCAAAACCAATTGTATCAAAACATTGTATTACCCCACAGTAATAGTTCATCCAAACCACCTTGTTCCTTTGTGGCCCTGGCCTGCAGAAAATAGCACACAACAACTTCTCTGGCTTGGCAAACAGCACTATTTGGTTCAATTCAGAACTCTCACTGCAGTGCAGCAGAGAGCTTGTTTGAAGACTGAGACACGCCAAACCTCATAATACTAAATTCAATACACTATTTGATGCAAATTAGTATCCGACGGCCCAGTGCCAAATGCCATGCTAGCATAAGCCAGACTCACTTGAAATAGGTGCCGGCACAGCTCCTCCTTCACAAGTCCCAAGAGGGACTGGCAGTTTGCAATGGGTGCTGACTCTAGGGCAACAGTTAGCAGCTGCAGCCCCATGTGGATCATCACCTCAGAGTTGTGGCGGTCATGAGGGTTGGTGAGTGAAATGAGAAAGCGGAACAGTTCTCTAATACATGGTAACCCATATGGGACCAGAGCTGCTCCTAAAGGAAAAAGAGAGATTAGCAGTCTTAACTTTGGGTTTGCTTTTTGCAGGTGCCTGGCAAGTGTTAAAAATTAAATTGTTACAGACCCACTGAGGAATAGGAGCTTATCACCCTCTTAGAAGAAAGTAAGACTGAACGCTGGAGACAGGACTTTAGCAGCATTGCCCACTTCTCACCTTCTTTTTGGGATGACTGAGTAAAACGTACTCCCCGGGGATTCACATAGTCCATGTCATGAACTGAGGCAGAGTCAGAATGTTCTGCTACAGATGTGCACTCCTCTAGGACCTCAGGGATAGACTCAACAGAAGTTGACTGGATCTTCTCCTCCCTCAGACTTTCATTCTTCATTGAGATTAGCCATTTGAGAATGAAAGAAGCAAAACAAGAGTTAACAAGTACTAGACAAGTTTAAAAAAAAAGACTCATTGGTTTACAGTTAATTTGAAACTATTAAAACAACACAGGTCACTAAGGAAAAAGATCAAACAAACAAAATTTAAGAGAAAAGAGAGTCTCCAGATAATCTGCAACCCTCTCTACCTTTCACTTAGAACTCTAAATTGTGAGACTCAGGACTTTACTTTAAAAATACTCCCATAACCTATCTGTTCTTACTGCTCCTCTGGTTAGAATTTGTATTTTTTGTTTAAAATGCTACATAATTTCAGCACACTACTTCTGTTTATGCCTTTTTATCATCCTAAGTATCTGTAGCTCTAATCCATCCTCTCAACAGTATTACTGTTGTGAGGGGAAGTGATTATGCTGGGAGTTGAAACTTTTCTTTAGAATTTATAACCAAATACCTGGAGTTCGGGCTGATTTTGGTTTTCAGGGACTTTGGCCTCATTTGAAGGCATTCCTGTATTAAGTCCCAAAGAAGGGACTTGGTCCAAGTCTGTCAGGTCTTCCTTGGAGGTTGTCTGTGAGGACAACTCCAAACCACTGTCTGTAACGGGGCTGACGGCAGATGAAACATTTTCTGAGCTTCCAGAGGAGCTCGGAGAAGGAGCATCTATGAAAGCAACTCCACTTCCTGATGAGAAACAGAAGCAAAACGATCAGTATTACTCTGCCCCTTAACCACAAATTCATACATTAAATATAGCAACAAAGAATTACTTTCATCACTACTGCTCACTACAAATGGTCTCAATTACACTCTAATGTAAAGGACACAGAAAAACTGAGATCTCTTTTTCTTGGTACTAATGAACTAAATAGATGAGCAGGTGAGATACTAGCAGTTCTACAAAGAAAATCAGTTGGAGTTTAACAGACTCAGCAAATAAGATAACTCACATAGTTAGCTAAAGAGTACAGAGGATTTACATTACTAAGAAATCTGAAAACACTCCAGGAAGTGTACTTTCCTTCAAAGTGAGAATTTTCACTTGATTCTATGGCAGGACCTATTTATTTATTTCTCCCAAAACAAATGAAATTGTAATAAATTCAAATGGGTCTGAAATGGATCAGTGAAAAATTTTTACTATTTTTAAATATGAGACAATGCTTCAAGAATCTAAGTCTTTATTTTGAAGAAACTCACATATTTGGAGCTCTCATTGTTCTAAGGAGAATTTAAAAAAATATTTAAACCCCAAATATTTAAAAAAGAGAAGATAAAATGCAGAACACAGTTATAAAGGCACAAACCAGAGTTATGTTACGAATTTACATATGAAATGTGTATAGTTTAGCACAGTGGTGTTTTATTGCTGACTTTGTTTTTGGAAATGTCTTAAATAAGTAGCAGACTGTTACTTGACTTTTAAGAAACGTATCACCAATTTTGCAATCTTTTCTTCTTCACCTGCTAAGCCAGCATTCTGGCTTAAAAAGCACCAAAGTGACATTACCTAACAGTACAAGGTTAGAGTTAATGACATACTTTGTAAAACAATTCAAGTTTCTTTCTGAAATGTTACAGGAGTTTTAATCCTCTTTGACAGATTTTAATACCTACTCAGAAAATTAAACACAATGGGGATTTATATAGAGATAAGTTCTCATATGCACGGATTTTCTGAGTTGTATGCAATTTGACCATATTTATTATTTCCTTAGTTTTCACCAATCATGCAGTAGTGTAAAAACACACTTTGAATTGTTCACACTACACCGAATAGTTTCCTGTGACAGAGTAAGTGTCAGAACTAGGTATTTCACACACCTATTATTGTTGTTTTCCTGTCTGCTTTATTTCACCGGTAATATTTATGTCTGACCATCAAACTGTAGAGTGCACAAGAGCCAGAGTACTTTGCAGCCAGAGGGACTCGTTTATCCAGACTTGTGACCATTTAGTCTATTCCTACACAACAATAGGAAATGGGAGCCCCCAACATTACATCCTTAAGCTCACAACACTAGTCACATATCATATCACTTCTGCAGGCTGAATCAAAGCATGTGAATAAGTATTCACACATACTACTTTCCTGCACACAATCCTCTTGCAGGTACTTTTGCTCTTTCCTCTATTTTTTCCCTGTGTAACTCTTCATGCCTCCTTATCATACCAAGGCCTCTATTCTTCCCATAACAGTCATAAGTGCAACCTCTGTTTCCCTGTCCCTTAATGAGTGAAGATTTTTATTAAAATCTCAGGGACTGTGGGTGTGCACTTTCAGTTGTCACACCTGTAGTGAGAGATCTGTTCATTCTCCCATTTTTGACACCTAAGATTCTGCACAACATTTAGTTCTACCTTATTATTTTCCCCAGTCACTCTTTGCTCTTCATTTTTTTAGCAGCACACCCAGCCTTTGGTACACTCTTCAGGAACACAGGAAAGAATATGCCACTTAAGTTAGCAATCACCTGAAAGGAAACCTTCTCCCCAACTCTATTTACCTTACAAAATCACAGAATCAATTAGGTTGGAAAAGACCTCCGAGATTATGAAGTCCCATCTATGACTGAATACCACAATGACAACTAGACCATGGCATTAAGTGCCACATCCAATCTTTCCACAAACACCTCCAGAGATGGTGACTCTACCACTTCCATGGGCAGCCCATTCCAAAGTTTAATCACTCTTCCTGTGAAGAAATTCTTCCTAATATCCCACCTAAGCCTCCTCTGGAGAAGCTTAACACTATGTTCTCTTGTCCTGTCATTCATTGCTCTTAGTTCTCATGTTGCCAGCATTCCTGTTCTTAATCTCTTCCACGTATCCACCGACTCCTCTGCCCTACGTGGCTGTCCATAACCTCAGCCACCTCTCCAGGCACCCATTCCCTTTTGTACAAACTACCCTTGTGAGGCATGCTGAACGCAGAGAAATGCTGTCAAGTTATGCGCAGGATCATGCCTTCCTCCATCAATAGGTATTCCATTTTCTAAAAACTCTTTCTTCCTGGACTTTAAAAGCTACACTAAGTTTTATTGCTACAGTCACTGAGAACTAATACAAAAAGAACTAAGGCAAATCAACAGGTTAAGAGAAATGAAATTAAGACAGATTCAAAGAAAGCTCTAGGACTGATGCTATCTGGTTTCTTGAAAGAGATTCAACTTACCAGTGGTATTATTAGCATTGCCTGCTGACTGTTCTGTACCAGGAGAGACCTTAGTTACATGTCGAGGAGGCCTTGGTGATCTCTTCTGCTTTTTCCATTTCGATGACTCACTCATTCCTCCAGCTCTCATTTTCAACTGAAAACCAATAATCATTAAGAATATCAGTATTGCAAAACCACATAGCACAATGGATTACCCAAAGCAACCCACAAAGGCTATCTCAAATCCCTCAAAGTCAGGCAACAGACCTTAAATATGCCACACAAATTAATCATCACCTCAGAATCATGCAAACCAGCTGCTGACTCCCCACATATTATCCAACACTCCATGCCTGAATCAAGGGACAATTTACTGCAGTTACTCTGCTATAATATATACTTAACAGTTCAACTATGACAGCACCTCCTATTCCCTATTAATACCTTCCAGTTTTGAATTAGGATAAAGAATTCTCTTAGAACTACAGGCACATCTCAAATCTCTTTGCTTTTGCCAAAGCTCCCAGACTTCCAAAGGGCATCAAAGTATATAAGCAAGTACCAGTTAGGTTTGACATTCAACTAAGATTTCGCCATTCATATATCAAGCTGAGAATGAAGCCTGAGCACCCAGTCCCATGCTGCGTCTGCAGCTCTGTCACTGACCTCTTGCCTCACTTCGCTCTTCATCTTTGGAGCAATGCCACGTTCACTTTCCTCCAGGTATTTTTCACTATTAACAAGTATTTCTCTAACACTTACTCCTGGTGCAAGTCACATTGCAAATACCATTCTAGTGATTTAGAAACAAACCTTCACCTGCCATCTGTCATTACTCCTCTTCAGATCTAAATCTAACCTAACTTTAGACATCCTTCTTGACCAGGATTCTACTTCTAGTTCACATACAGGACTTTGATTGGACAAACAAGAACTGTAGCAGCAGCAGCAGTGCAGACTGCATGGCACTTGCTGCAAAGTGATGTTATTTCAGGCACACAGATGCTCCAGAAGTTCCTAGAACAGTATGATATTTAGCTAAATGGCTAAAGGCCATTCCACCTCTTGGGGTTTGTAAGATACAGGCTCATCTGTCATCATTTTGAGAACCTGTGCCATCTTTGAGAGACTGACAACAAGTTCACATGGATGGGAAACCATTTATTTAGGCAAGAAGACTCACTTGATTTTTACAGAATTTCAAACAGTTAATCAAAGTATAAAGCATTTAGACCAGAATCTAAGTTCATCTGAGCTTTTTAGGCGCGGAGGTGTTATAGGTGTGTGGTATTTTTGGGGTGTTGATTGGGGTTTTTTCTTGGGGGGGCGGGGGGGGGGAGGCGAGGAAGGGGGAGGAGAAGGAAGGTCAGATTACCCAGTATGTCCTTTCCATCTCACACCATCCAATACTCTACAATCTACACAAACATGTATTCTTTTATTAGATTTACCTACTAGGATTACCTAGGACTACCTTCCATATAATTCTGCCCTCCCTTCCTTTTTTTTTTATTTTTGCTATCTTCTTTTGCTCCATTGTAGCAAAGTATTACATAGGGTTAAAAAAGTAGAAAAAGCAAACAGAAATGTTTAATGGAATTTTTCAGTGTCCAGTGGCTATATGCTGTTTTAACAAACACACACTGAGTTTGGGAATGTATCAAAGGACAGGAAAGTAACATCTTTATTTCTAGATTTTGTTTTGAATTAAAAGGTAACAGGCCCAGGACTCCTTGCTTTTACTGTTAGTATAAAAAAATGTGAAAAACATTTCTGTGGTTTGCCTTTCCCTAAAGGAACTATTTTTAAAACAGTTTTTACCTTAAATTCCAAGTCATTTCCTGATTTTACCAAAGAGCTTGGTTGTATGGTAACAGCCTGAGAGATTTTAAACCCAAGGCTGCCTTCTTGACTAAAAGCAGCAGCTAAATAGCATTTAATAGATCATTAACATATCCTGAACCTTAAACATAATCTAAAACTCTCCTTCCCTCTCCAATGCTCAGTGATATTACAATTGCATTCGTTTTCCAATTACCAATGACCTTGAGATTAGATTAAGTTTATACTTTTGACAGCAAAAACTACCTGAAGTTACTATTTAAAAATTTTTCTTTAGAAATCAGAGTATAGAGGGAGCTCAGAGCTACTGTTCTTTCATCTTGGAGCTCAGTACAGATTCAGTTACATTTATCCAAGTTAGGTTTGGCATAGAGAAATGAACACAAAATTAGAGAAGAAGAAAGAATTAGAAGATTACAAATGCTACCTTTGATAGATGAGGTTTTAACAATAAAACCCTAGCTCAGGTCTAGGAAGGCAAAGAAAAATGTAATACTACAAGATTCTTTTTAAGGGATCCGTGAGATCTCATTTTTCTACAAGCCACCTTACCTGTACTCGTTTGTTTTTCCATAAGATACTGTAAGCCTCAAGAGAAAAGGGCAGGGGCCAATGATTAGTAATTAAAGTGATTATACTAAAACATGAGCTCATTCTAGATGCAGCATGGAACTGGTCAGCACACCAAGTAGCGTTCAAGACACAAAAGCATGCAGAGAGAACGCAGTCCACGATCCAAGTCCTGGAGACATCGTAGCAGTCCAGTCATCTCACTTACGTACCTGCCTGTACTGTAACAACTAATGAAGGTTATTTGGTGAAATGCATTTATGCTTCTTAGCCAACTATGAGCAAGTCCTGCCCCCAAATCTGTGAAAACTCAGATTTAGGTTCCTCCTGACTCCCATCACAGAACCCATTGTTTAACTACAATACTTTCTCCTGAAAAGGGAAACATTTCTTAGTCTTTTCTTCTCTGTAAGTCTGCATAAATCTGCAAGTCTTCAGCCACTGTCTTTTCAAACTATCCTGTTTGGGTAACTGTTTTGTCCTACACCTAGGACAAAAGAATGGCATTTCTTAGAGTTCTGCTCAACTCTGTTTGGACCAAATGACATTAATGGAAGACAAGAACTAAAGCTACATTAAGTTTCTGAACCAACATGGAAAACTGAGAAGGGTCCCATCTAAGTTAGTTTTTCAAGGTTTCTGTGACTGGTCCAAACACAATAATCTGCAGGCCTACAACTCTTCTTTAGAAGTATTTTTAGGGGAATTAGAAAGGACTAAACGTCTCGTAAACCAGTTTAGCCCCAGTCATCCCCATTAGCAAATACTGTGCTGGGAAACATATTTAATTTTAGCAAAGACATGGCCAAAGATATTGAAAAGGTACAGCAGTTTCCCTCAAAAAGCTTTAGAGAGCATTGAACTCTGTGGCTCTATACCAAATAACAAAGCTCAGAGATTCACCTTGAGTAAAAAATTTTAAGGCATGCTGGGTCAAAAGACTCCTCAGGTGTATTGCCACATCTATAACCAAGATCAACAGCCAGGACACATAACATTTGAGATTTCAGAGACCAATCTACACTTTTTATGTTTCTTTTCTCAGATCTCACCCATGGCCTCCCACTCCTTCAGAGGATGCCATGAGGGTGTCTTAGGTGGCACTCACCAAGACACTGAATGCTGCAGTAAAACAAGGGTCTCTCCCTCCCAAACCTGCCCCAGCTGCAGCCACAACACTGCAAAGCAACCATGGCATGCACTGTCCCCAAAAGCCATGCTGTGTCAAATGAGTGGAAGAAGATTTGCTGCACACAATGTAACTGTCTCCAGTGGTGTTTACAAGAGAAGGAAGAGGGGGAGTAAGGTAAGAAGGGAGAAGGGAAAGAGACCTTCAGGTTCTTAAAGAGCAATACCCTTTCTAATTGGTTCAGGGCTTTGGGCTGTTCCCCACTACTTAGCTCCAGTTTGTTGAGGAGACATGAAGAAATCTGTGAAAGATAGGCAAATGCATGGTTTAAACAATGCAAAATGAACCCAAAGAGAAGAATAACCTGGCAGAGTGCAAGGCTGCAGGGCAGACTCCTGGCATGCACAGCGAAGGGACAGTACAAGGAACTGCACAGGACACAAGACACAGCACGACTTGACCGAGCTGGGAGCAGCCATCACTCGGTAAGGGGAGAGTAGCCTTCCTAAATTCAGTCACCTTCACTTTATACCTTCTGTACACAGACCATGACAAAGTCTCATACTTGCAGTACGTTAGCTTGATCTCTTAGCTTTCCTTAGGCCTGTCTACCTTCACAAATCCTGTGACTGTTCTCCCATAGCAAGGGAAAACACACAGTCATGAGGTTCCTATACAATAAGTAAAGCCCAGGCTAGTTTCATATTCCTACATTCAGTGTCTCAAAACACTACTATACCAGCTATGAAATGTATATTTACCCTACACTGTTGCTTTTCTCAACTCATTAAAATAAAAACAGAGTGAGAGTTATAAAAAGTATATTCAGCATGAAGTTCAAAGATGGCTATTTCTTCTCTAGCACTCTTCTTCCCATCCTGTCGCTCTCAACAGTAGAATCCTTTATCTTTACTGACATTCTTCATATGAAGGATAAACAATATAGAAGTAGATATGGAGTTCCTCAAGAGGACCTCCCTTCACCTAAGAAATTATTACATTAATAATCATATAAGGTCACATCATGGTATTTGAAATACTGAATCCAGCTGCTAAAAGACAGCAAATAACTAGACAATGTCACCATCAGGTCCCATAATTTGCTGGGGTTTTCTAGCCCACAGCAGCTGATGGCTGTTCCCAGAATCCAGACTGTCTCATATAAGCAGCATTATCATTAACAAGATTTGCCAGTGAGCTTAATCCCACGGAATTAATGAAGCTATGTCCATTTACGTGGTTAAACATGCTCTTTCAGTGAACTAAGGACTTGCAGGAACAAAGAAATACAAGTGTGAAAACAAACAATATAGAGATGAGCGCAAGCCCGAGACACGAGCAGAACAGTCAACACAGTGCTGAGTCTCACCTTCTTTATGTTTGTTCCCATGTAGCTTTTAGGCTCTTCTTTAAACTGAGGCAACCTGAAATACAATAAACAAGTCAAAATACATGAACTTACTTGGGTTAACAAGAAGGGGAAAGAAACAGGTTGGTCTTTCCAGTCATGCTGTAGATACTAGAAAATCCATATTAGGTTTTCTCCACAAAAAGAGACACTCCTAATTTATTTTCTTGACAAAATCTGCTGAGGGTAAAAAAACCCACACAAGTATAGAGAGTTACTTTGCATGCTATTACTGCTAATGGCAGTTTTTCTATATTGATTTTCATGTCATTTAAGTACAGTCTATTTTTCTTCAGTGTATGTTTGCAGCAGTGGACTAATTATATATGTTCAACACAGGTTTCTCTGATGCTGCTAAAAACTGCTGCTGAGACAGTGTCATTCACACCAGGACTCTTGCAGTGTACATGTTAATTACTATTCGTGGCAATTCTTTTTGTTTGTAGAAACCCCAAGAGTTATCTTCAGTTCTGCATCAAATAAACACAATTGTGGTGCAACGTCGATGTATATCTAAGCTGAATGCTTTGAGATAAGCAGTTCTCATCTCAGAATGATACAGACTGCTCTCAAATGTGCTACAAAGTTACAGCTCATGCAGCTCTACAACTCCACACACCCCGCTCTCCCTTCTGTTCCTTTACTACAATTCTATCTTGCTGAGGGGGAAAAAAGTCTTGGAGCACAGCTCTGGCTGTTACTTTTTCTGAAAAGCAAGATGACCAGACCATCCTTGCAGCTGCTGCCTTTGCCTTTCTTCTCTATCCCAACGTCCACAGACAGATGGGAGGTGGTGTCTCTGAGCCTCATCAAGGACAGAGGAGAGGATGCACAGTAAGTAATGAATAAGCACTAAGCAAAATTCACATATGCATTTTGAGAAAAAGTACTGTGGTCTCTCCTCTTTGAAGATGATTCTAACTCTCGCCCATATTTGTACAGTGCACTACATGATGCAGGGTGCACAGAGGATGAAAAACCTGAAATCCCATTGGAACTGAGTGTGACAATGGGGAAAAAATGTGATGCAACTGCATTTCAGAAGCTGTCAGTTTTACTACAATCCTCTTCTACTGAAAGCATTTCTGTATCTGCACATTTCCTTTTTACAATACTTAAAGAACGTCTATGATTACTTCATTATTTGGAGAAACAGTTACAAAGTTAAACTTGAGTTTAAAAGAAGTAATCTTAATGACCTGAAGGGTGCTGAAAAAGGGCAGATTATTTGTCCAGGACACATGACTTCAAGAGTTTAAAATTTTCTTTGATATGGGAAGTCAAAGTTCTCAGCTTGAAATAAACATGTGGCTATTCAACACCATTTCTATTCTCTCTGCTGAAGAGAGCTATATTTTTAGAACACTTTTTTTTCAGTGAAGTTTGCATTCTCTGTCCTGAAACTGGTTCTCTATCCTAAAGCTCTTCATTACTTGGCTGTCCATCTCTCCTCAAATGACACCTTAAACCAGGCAACCTTCCCTACCTCTGTCTCCCTGCAGTCTGACAAGGTCAGCCCAAGAGAAAAGTGCCAAATCCTTCATCCCCTTCCACCTCTAAATAATGACCATTTTGGATGATTTTTCTGAGGGCCCTTAAGTGGAAGTGTGGAATCTTTCTGTCCTTAGAGGGCCATCCTGGCAATGCTGAGGCAAACACAAGCAGGTTTACCTTGTGAAGAGCAGCTGCACCATGTCGACCAGAGTGTGCTCTGCAGATTTTCTCAATAACTCTGCGAAGACAAAAACAAATAACACAGGTGTCATTACTCAGTGTGATATTATCAAGAGGCTTCTTCAAGCAGACTCCCCTCCGAGTCTTGTTTACAGAGATTACGGCAAATTTATTAAAACCAGCTTCAACACCGACCGCATTGCTGCAAGTGGTTGCGGCATCACACGGTGGCGCCACACAGCTGGGGAAAGGAGCCGTCCAAAGCTGGGCTGAGAACGCCTAACACATTTTCCATGAATTTGTGGAAAGACACAATAATATAGGGCTCAGCAGCTTTCCGTGGATGAACCTTCCACAATAGAACTAGTCAATGCTGGGGAAACCTGACCATTTCTTAACTGCCAAAGTATGAGCAAACCTACCGCTGAGCCTCATCTCGAAGCATATGCGGAAACAGGACTGCATGATCTCACACACGGATTCGTTGGTCAGGTGGGCTCCCACTGGCGTCAGCAGCAAGGTCCTCAACACCTGCAAAGAACAGCACCCAGATGTACCACAGTACAATGACACTTGCATGCTTTTCCAAGAGAAGACTGGTTTCCTCAAGAAAGATTGACATGAGCAGAAAACCTAAGGGTTCTTCAGGAGTCACTTCAAACTGAATGCAGTGCACAAGAAGCCCATCAGGAAACAGGAATGATTTCCCAACCCAGTTCTAAAAGAGGCCCAATATGCTTCACGTTACCCAGTATTTAAATTCAAGAACTAAGTATCTGCTCAAAAGTACACAGACCAAAGAGGTGGTTTGTCTCTACAAAGAATTTTTCTCAAAAACGTTTGAGAGGTCCACATGCTTAATTTACTCCCCACTAAAACAGACCATGCACAAGGTACATTATCAACACTACCACGTTAACAAGCCCCTAATTTTAAAATAATTTTATTTAAGCTTTTAATTATTTTCATTTGGAAAAGCTTTTACCACAGGTACATGAGCTATCTGTTTAAAAATAAAGTCTGTCACTAAGCTCCTATAGAGTCAAAACATTGCTCCCTCTTCATCTCCATGTAACAGGATATGTTCCACAACAGGCAGCAACCATTATGGTAATTACCATTTCTCTTCACTTACCTGTAGGATTTTCATCAAGACAACCTCATCGCTCGCATGATCTGTACCCACAAATCGGGCATGAGTGACTGCATCTGCCATGTTCTCCATCCCCTCCGCGGTGCCCTCATGGCTGGGATCTGAATACCAGAATAAAAATACATGTCAGGGAACTGCCACCTACAGCCTATCACCTCTGTGGGGAGACATCTACACAGAGATACTGTGTGGCCTTCTGCTTTCTTAATTTGTATGACTTGAAGTGATTTGACCCCACAAGAGCAAAAACTCAGCTCCCAGTAGCAGAAAGGTCTTATAACTGGGAGCTTTCAGCAAGATTTTATCAAGTGTCTATTTACATTCGCACAAAAATGTAACCTAACAAAGAAAATAACTACAATTCAGCCATTACTGGTTCTGTATACTAGATGTTAACTTCTAAGATGTGTCCTGTTCCCTACAGTATACCACCATCAGCTGTTAAATGCATTCAGTTCCACTTTGTGAATAAAGAAAAAACAGTGCTTAAACGTAAGGAACCTAAAATTTACTCCAGTGAGAAGAAAATGCCAAACAGATTCCACAACATCAAGAAGGAAAAATTGTTTCTTGTTCTACATCCCTCCCAAGGAATAAGAGCTGAGAAGGAATGAATCAGTAGCTTTCCCCAGAGAAAACAGCAGACAGACACAATCACAGTTTAGATATCGGAGTTGCAGGCCTCCCGCTTCAATCACTCATCAAGGCTCCTTCTCTCCATTTCAGTCTTTTGTAACTACAAACAATGGTGCAGTTTAGAGAATATTTAGGATGAGATTGTTGTTAGTAACTGTATCTTGTGCTACATGACAGTAGTTTCAAAAAAGCTGCCTCTGGCTTTGATTTCATTCTTACTTAAACAATATGGCACTGGTCAAGAATCTTGATACCCTCCTACCTAAATAGTCATTAGGCAAGAAAGGAGATAACCTAAACACTGGTTAATACCGCATTAATTGGCAACGGGGCCTCTTGAACTCCAGCAAGAATAAAGCTGACAGAGGAACCAAGCAAGACTTTGCAATATATTTTGCAGAGAAGCTTTGCAGATCCCTCCTTGACTCCACTAACATTCACGTCTAGGAAGGGCTAAGCCCTAGTTATTTAAGAAAGCTGCTCTTATTGTGGTCCAAAGACAGAAGCATCCACCACACTGAGAGGATTCTGAGGGGCTGCAGGATAAAAAACTTCTAATAGTTGCATGAAACTGAAATGGGATCAGTGTACTTCAGAATCCTATAAAACTGCACAGGAACAGCACTGGTTTGCTAGGCAAACCTCACTGAGCTATCAAGGAGTCTAAGACCAATCAGTCATTTTTTGCCTGGTTCAGCAGCTGGACCCAATAGGATACCAAACTCTGAAAGCATTAGGTAAGAAGCCTGGCTGTTAAAGGTAGTTCCCTGTGTACCTTCAAAAACGGCTTATAATTCAGTTAAAAGCTACCACTCTTCTACAAGAGGTAATAAAATCAGTCATATGTTGGTGTCTCATGTGCTCTTATTCATAAATGGAAATAAAAGCTTAAACCACCAATGGTGATGTAGGATCATTCTGAATTGTCTTAATTAAATTAGGTGAAGACCAGTGGTGTTACAATGCCAGCACCTACGTTAGCATTACTGTTAAACAGTCTCAAAACTACAGTGGAAAGCAGCCAAGTGGGAATCAAGAGGAAAAAGCCACTTGCTGCAGAAAAGGCTTCCACAGGCAGAACACAGATTCACTTCACTGTCACCTCTTCTAGTACATGAGAACTGCTCTAAACTTGGGGATAGTCATAATTACGGATAAATAGTATGTGTGAAAAGGAAACACAAGCAAGTTGTGCACGTGCTTCTTTAACAGATCTATGAGTACTGCTTTGCTGTTCTAGCCCCTACCTTCAACACCTCTCTCCCAACACACATCACGCCTGACTACTTCAGTTCTGGCTCCCTGCAACAGCACTACAAATTCACATCAATTTATAAAGCCTCCTGAGTTCAATTAAAAGCACAGATACTTCTACTTTGCAGGAAAAAGATACAGAAAAAAATCAACCCGCTTCTTTGTTCCCTTGTGAGAAAACAGTACAGAAAGATGTGTCAATGCCTGCTCAGAATCACAAACAAAAAAGTTTGTGTGAGCAAAATACCAGTTTGAAAATTGCCACCTATAATGTAAAGATCTAGCAACCCCATCTAGATATACACATTTCATATGGGGATCAGTCTTAGAACAGGCAGGCAAAAGAACCAGCTGAAATCAGAAGATCCAGGCTCCAGGAAAGTCAGTAACACTTTTAATGGAACTAAATCACCAAGGAGACAGAGAAAGTAGACAGGGGAACAAGCTTTAAACTCCCTAAACAGCAAGTCCTCTCACTGGAACCTGGGCAAGAGCTACTCACAGATACGTAGTTTTCAGGAACATCAGGAAAAGCTAACTCTAGAAATAGAGGCAGAAACTGCTGTGGACATGCTGTGACAATAAAAGGAGCACATACCTTTTCTGAGGAAAATATAGAAAAACCCAATTCTGAAATTTAGCGACTAGTCTTCCTATAATAGCTAATGTTTGAATTCATCAATTAGGCTGACAGCTCACTAGCTACTGCAAAATTGCTGAGCAAGAAAATAACTAATCCGAGGGATAAAAATGAACGGGAGTTTAGTATTGTCACACACTTTTCTAGTACTTTAAAAGTTATTATGTTATTTATCCATTAAAACTTCTGTAGAAGCATTACTTAGAGAAGAGGTTAATCACTGTAAGAATAACTATTCCTCCTAAAACACACAAACGGTGAATATCAAGGCATTTTATCTAACTGAGCTGAGATTGCACACTACCCCATTACTGAATTTGCAATTCAGACTACTTAGAGTTCAGAAGTCTCAAAGTCTACTCAAGAACTACTCTAACTGGTTTTAAAACATACCCTTCAGCAATACTGGCCTAAAAAGGAGACCTGCTGACATGTGACAGAATAAGAAAAACAATGAGACTGCACAAGGATTAGCCATTAAATACTTTGGAAAAGGGAAAAGAAAGCCATATTAAACAAAGATATTTATCAGAGGAGTTTGGCCCTTTCACTACTCCCTGGTTTTCAACAAAGTGTGTACAGGAGGAGCCAACCACTCATAGAACAGACAGAGCTAATGTCCCTTTTTCAAAAAGTGCTGGTTTCACTTGTCAAATATGCATCCCCAAAATGCACCACAAATATCTGACACTGCAACTTCCCCACTGTGCCGGTGTCCTTCTCTCTTGTTCCATATAGTTTGAAGCAGATTTGTATATTAAAAACTGTTTTAAGCTTTCCCTATCTTTATGTAAATAGTCTTTAGACTACCTTTAGTCTCATATTACAAGAAGAAATTATAAGACCAAAAAGCTTTAATTTAACAACGCAAACCTAGCCAGATGTTCAGTCAGCACCACTAATCCCAGCCTCCCTGGTATAAGAACAGCACAAAGGACATGCCTGCTCTGAATGTCACCTGAAGCAACAACGAAGGTCTTAGATTACAGGTTCTGTTCCACAAAACCAGACAGACAGAGACTCCTTTCCACTGTCTACTACAAGCACACAGAGTTATCAGCAGCTACAGGGATGTGCCCTCGCTGGAGTGACCCATTTAATATTCTAAACAACAAGTAGATCAAGAAAGGCTACAAATCCTTAACCACACTTTTTCCTGTTTCTGCCTCAAATCAAGTACTTATAGTCAGTTGCCTCTGTAGACATTTGCCTGGACATGTGATACAAACCTGATGTTCTGATTCCACATAGACCATAAAAACCCAGATGAAGAGTCAATCCCTCAGTCTAATGATGGAAGTCACATATTTTGCATTATTGCTTAATCCTTCAGAAGCATGTTTCACAGGGTTATTTATTAAGATTTCTTCATATGTCAATATTACATCATTCTAGTTACATTTTTGCCACTTAATTACATAAAATACTGCCCACTAATTTATTTCTTAATACATGAAATCTTCATCCTACTATTTAAACTTTTTTTCTGCAAGTCTCCATTTTTGCTCATTTTAATTCTGTGTTTCACACAAAAGTGGTTTCCACCTACATAAAGCCCTTTCTTTCTCTAATTTCCTTCACGCTGTCTCTGAAGAACAAAATATTTAAAACAATAGTACTAAAAATTCAACAGTGTTTACTTACAATGTAAGGGACCAAAAGAACTGAGAAATCTCAACTTGGGGGGAAAGAATACTGGTAAAATGATTTTCTTCAAATGAGACTACATATAAACAAACACACATAACAACTTTTGTAATTCACACGGGTATGATCAGAAATACTAACAGAACTTACAGAGAAAAATCGAGCACCACTAACAAGAGGATAACACATTGATGGCAGACAGAAAGCCAGCTAATGAGTTACAAGCCAGCTGAGCCATGGGAACTGACCACATGCACATTATTAGTCTTTCACAGATACAAAGGAGACTGTGCAAATTTGAAAGTCTAGGCAGCAGCAAAACTGTCTCTGCCATGACCATTGTGGCAAGTGAAGAGTCCTGACACACCACTGGGCAGGGTGTGGGGCCAGGCAAAAAAATATCCTCACTCTAGGGCAGATATATTAGTCCACAAAACTAAATAAATACTACTGTGTTTCTGTATGTTACATTGTAATCCAAGCCGGTACTGTCCCCTCCCTGGTCCTTTAGCTCGGATAGCACTACAAAGCAGCAGGTGCCCCCCACAGTTCTGCAGCAGGTCACAAGCACACGGGGCCATGAGCAGTCAGGGCAGACCAGAAGCGTTGGCTCCACCTCCAGACATTTTGCAGCAACACGAAAGATCAGCCAGGATGATATTAGGAAACTGCAGATGCCTGTTTCCCCAGTGGTAATGACAATTTCCATATTTCCCCAGTCTCCACATTAAGGCTGCAAGCGTGTATGCTGGCCAGAGACACGTCTCATGGAGATACACTTGGCTGGCATTTTGGTAAATCCCAGGAAGTCACATAACATACCTATTAGTGCATATGAGAGGAACTTATTCACAGAGGTGAGTGCCAATCCAGTTATGGGGCCTGTAGTGTCTTCAGAACGTATTACTTCCAGAAAAGGCCGAAGAAAGACATTGGGTTCAATTTCAGATAGCTCTGTAAAATAAAAAGAATTTTAAAGAGACATTGAATTAAACTTGATTCATTAGGATTGATTTTCTGTTTAGGAATCTACAGCAAGTTTCATATCAGAGGAAAAAGGCCTGCTCTAGCTTACTTTCAGCAGGCTGGTAGGAAGGTCAGGGCTGCTTTTAAATATATACACACACACAAACAGGTGCATACATATATGTGTGTATTTTAAAAGCAATGGCTTGTGAAGTTCAGTTTCTTATGATCTTCAAAACAGCCTGAATACAAATCGCATTTCTGCAACACTAAATGGTTTCTTGGCAAAGGAAAACGTCGCAAAATAAATTAATTTATAAACTCTTCTGTCTTGTCCTCAGAATACCTGCATAAGCCTCTCAACCAAAGAAGAAAAAAGGGCACTCTTCTGTACTTGCTGCTTTGGCCAACAAGGATCTCCTCTAAAGCTGCAGTACAAGGCAGCAAATGCACTGAGCTACTGAGCTGGAGAAAAAACAACTAACAAGCTTCCTAAACTTTCCAAGACAATCAAGGGATGCTTTGGGAATGAAAAAGAAATACAGACAAGAATAACCAAAACCAGGGAAACTGACCAATGGAAAAAAACAAACCAAGAAAATGAACCAAAACAAAAACCATATCCAACCAAATAAACCACAAGGAATCAAAATAAGAGGAGCCCTGAGGGGGATTTAGGAGAAAAAGCATTAAAAAGCAGGTGCAGGCAACCTCAACACAGTCAGTACACAGGCATAGAAGAATGTATTAAAAGTAACCTGGATAATTCTGAGACTAGAAATATTTAAGTACAACACTTGGCTCAACTTCCTAAAACCTACTTTTTATTCCTAAAAGAAGTTAACAAGTCTAATGGCTAACAATGTCACAGGATCACTTGCATTTATACTTTTGATAGTCAAATATTGCACTTATCTGTCATATGAACTTCTTAGAGGCAGAGGAGAAAATAAAGACTGCAATACCTGAATCCTTAGACAAACTGCAGCTTTCCTATCTACCAACATAATTCAATTATTTTATTGAGGAAAACAAAAGAAGCTCTTGTTCTAGGATAAGAGAAATTTCATTTTATAATAGTTCTGACTGAAAAGCCCTAAGTATCAAAGTAAAAAGCCTATCAGAAAGTATGCTAACATAAGTGTGACAAATTATGGTAAGGAAGTAAAGGAGGAAGAACAGTGCAGGTGTTTTTAATAGTTAAGAGCACAAAGAACATCACAGTGCTGTTAACTAATGCAAAGCTGCAATCCAAAAAAGGGATGCAATCTCTTACCTTTCAGTCACCAGTTCAAATAAGGCCAACACCACTAACTTGTGAGAGGTTAAAAGGAACCTGATGATTCAATCTTTCTGGCTTAAGAACAACTCCCTGAATTTGTCAGATAATATCCTGGTGTACATTACAATTGTATCACCTCTCAATAGCTCATGGGCATGAAGAGGATCATAAGACACACTTTCAGAGATGTTTATATATGTGTGCTTTATGGAACATTTGTCTGGCTATGAGCACTTGGACAACATTAAATATAGTAAGACTACTAGGGATCAAAACTCAAAGCCACCTTCCCCAAAACTGATCCTTTCTATAGGACAGACCATAATCCTGTCAATTCCTCCAGCCTCCTTCAAAACCAGTGAGTCCCAGGGTGAAAAAGCTGCATCTTGATTAGTAAGAAAAGTGGAACTTCAAAAGATGTACATCACTGCACGTGTAGAATGAGACAATGAACCAAAACTTGCTATTAGAGGATGTATAGGGTACCACACTGTTCATTAATTCATTTTTGTGGACAACAAATAGATATTTTCTTTACAAGAGTAGGGGGAGTTTCAGGTTTTTCTTTTCAATAAAGCTGTGGTTAAAGATTTAGAGTCCCCTCCAATCTAACTGAAATTCCCACCTTACCTGAAGATCACTGAGCAGCTTGTCATAATTAGGATTTAACTTAGGCACATATTGTTGATTACACAGCAACTGGCCAGCTTCCCTGATATTCAGAGACTCCAGCTTTTATGGTAACAGCACAGTACATTAGGCTCACCGAAACTGACTGTGTATGCTGTAAAGCTGTTTACCCTGGATGGCTGGTGCTGTGTTATTGCAAAAGAAATAGAACAGAGTGTTTTCAGTGCAGGACTTACCCACTAAAGGAGTACTGTCTGAAATATCTACATTTTGGTGAAACACCAATCACACAGCTAACTGCTTGCATCTGAAGAGTATTCACTTGATTACCACAATGAGCTCTTCTTACCAGAAGCGTTTTCAGGCACTGAGGACTTACAGGGGTCACCAGCTCCCTTTTCAAAGCAGAACTTAATCTTGGTAGCAGTGCTTGCTTCAATGAGAAGTTTGGGAGCACAGAAAAACACTCATATTGTAGCTATTCTTGCTGTATCCAGTCTTTAAACAGATTCTCACACTGGCTGAAGAGGATTCAGCTTCTGAAAGTGGCACTAAAGCTACCTGGAAGTTTTAAACTAAGTAAAAATTTTGCAAACAAGCCAGTAAATCAAAGACAAATCCTTTTCCTTTAACGCAGTCCTGTTGAGTTCAGTGAAGTGAGTTCAGTAGCTCTTTCCACAGGTTTTCTTGGCCTCGTACACTGAACATGGCAGTGCCCAGAGGGAACCTGCCAGCCCTTTTGGATCAGTAACTACAACTGCAAAGTGCACTCTATATTAACTTTTCTATCACAGCTAAAGTTTAATCTAAGAACAGAACTGATTAGCACTCTTTTCACAATACTTTGGTAGGGTGGAACCATAGTCTTTTGAAGGAATTGTTCTGGCCAGCAGTTAAAATTTCACGAAAGAGAAGTCTTTCCATCACCTAATTGTAACAGCAATGCTGTCGCTGCTGAAAATATCTAAGAACATTGAGAAGACAATAAAATCAATTACTTTAATAATTCCTTTGACAAAAAAAAGGTAAATATTAAATGTTTGAAAGGACATACTCGAACTTTTGTAACAACATTCAAAAAAACTCCAAAAACCAAACCAAAACAAACCAAAACAAAAAACAACAACAACAAAAACAGCTCTGAATTTTCAGCCCTGGTTCTTGCTCTGCCAGATTCAGGTTCAGGCATTACAAGAGAGCGAACTATAACCAGGAACAGAATTGAGAACTGCCAGTACAGAGGTTTCTCCACGTATTTTTTCTAGTAAGAGACATTTCTCAGCATTTGAACTAGAAAATACGGGACAGCTCTCAGCTGAGATAACCACTTTCAACTCTGGGGGAAAAAAACCCAACCAAACAAAAAACCCACCTGAAAAACCACCAGCCCTACAAGCATGATTTCAGCCAAGGTTATTACAAGAGGAAAAACTGAACAAGTGTCCACAAACAAAATTTCACAAGGGACTCCTACAAGCTGTCTTCCTTTGCAATCTACTCAAAGCTAGGGGAAAATTATATCAAAACATGATTTAGTCTTACGTGAAAACTACCTGATCTGCTTTGGGGACCAGCTGGAAAGAACTTCCAATTCTTTTCACACAAGTCCCCAGTGAAATGTCAGGGAAGCAGAGATGGGCATCAGCACTACACCCAGAAATGCTCAGTTAGCCCAGAGCAGGACATGGAGATTAAGAAGAAGGGAAAAAGTATCCTAAATAGTAGATCAGAAAGCCAACTCTTCAGGCTGGCTATTCTAATGAGGACAGAACTTCTCTGAGACCACTATGTTTTCCTTCATTCATCCTATGGATTATTTGCACTTAGACACACACATCTATAAAGATATTTAAACAACTAACTCATGTTTAAGCATCTAACTCCCATCTCAGCACTCCCATCCAGCCGTTCTGGCACTTCAGCAAACAAGCTGCATCAGACCTCTGGCATCTCCTTTCTCCTGAAGAACAGGCACAGGTCCCCCTTGGAAAAGTTTTCTTATTGTTAGCACACTGTTGGCACATTCCTGATCTAAAACGCTCACATAAGCTGCTTTCTCTGGCAGTTCAACTCTTCACTCCTGAATGACTCTTATCAGGATCGGCTATGCGTTCCGAATCAGAGTAAATGAATGAGAAAAAATTGTTTATGACAAGTTATTTCAACATCATTTGTCCTGAGGACAGGCAACTGCAACCCAAACCACATGACCTGAACTCCTCTTATGCAGCAGCTGTTGGCCTTTGCCGTCCAGCCCTCAAAAAGGCTGTCTCAGTTGTATCCCACGCACCTCTCCCGTGCAGACAAGCAACGCTTCAAGCATGTGCTATTACATTCCCTGCTCACATATTGAACTGCAAAATGAACAAGCACTCTCTTTTCTTAAGGTGAGAAAAAGACAAAAACCACTGTAGCAGGTCAGAAATCCAGCTCTTCAGGACTCCTGTCTTGAGGCTCAATGAGTTTATGTTACAGAAAATGGAGGTACCAGCAAGTGCTTCCCTCAAATCCACTCTCTGCAAACACTGCCATTCTGGCCTACATGGTATGTACTTTACTTTCTGTTCATCCAACAAACACCAAAACATTTTGTCTTTTCATCCAAGGGTGAGCAGCCCCTGCAGTCTGTCCAGCAAGTCAGAGTGAGTAAGTTACAAGTAAAAAAGGGACAAAATTGTACTTGCCTTTTAAAACCATCTAGAACTACTGAGTGGCTGCACTCTTCATATTTGCAAAAACATTTTAAATCCTGGAATAAGTACGGGCTTAATCTCAGACAGGTCCAAATGCAGGATCACAGAGAAAGGAGAAATTCTTTTAAGTTAGTCCTGTGATTATCTGCTGGTTAATTTAGAGATTAACAAATCGAGCAAACAGACCTAGAGTAAGTAATCCCTCTAAAAATTTCCAAAGCTTGAGCTTGTTTTCCAGAGAGTCAGCAGGCAACAGGCACAGGACAGCATATCCATACTGGTTCCAGGTGTCCAGCAAAGCTACAACTCCAGGAGCTCCACAGCCGATGAATGGAGGAGGAGCATGTTTTTCACCACTCTGAAAACAAATTCTGCTGAGTGAAGGGAGGACATGCCACTCTGCACCTGCAGTAGAAGATAGACCCTGACTTCTAGGTAGCAAATTTAGTCCGATATTTAATCCTAGTTCAATAACAGCCAATTAATGTTGAGTTACAAGTGTGAAAAAGCTAAACTGAACTAGATGATCCCAAATGTTATGTTACTCTCTGCACAGCCCTGGTACAGTGTTTCAAGTGAAAAGAATCCTTTACCATCTCTCACCTACAAGGGGTTTTTGTTCTTGTTTTGCTCTTGTTTCCCTTGCAAGTTCTAGACCAACCCTTGCAATACAGTGCAATGCACAGCACATTTGTAGAGATTTTCTGATCTGAAAGGAGAATGGATGGCAGAATAACGATGGCAATATTCATTAAACTTATAAACAAGAGGTCACAAAAAGTAGCCATCAGACATTTTATCCAGGTTCCCCAAAATAGCACGGTCTTATCCCAATCTAAGATCTTAAGAGATGAAGAGAACAGGATTCTGCCAGCTAGGGGGAAGCCAAGGAGACCAAAGCTTACATCCCAGTTTCCAGAACACACAAATGCTGTAGACTATGCCAAAAGGATGTGGGGATTGCACAACACAGCATACATATCATGGGGATGTGTGGAAGCAAGAATCGTGTACCTCTGAAATCAACATTTCACTACAGGAAGTGATATCAAAAGCTTTACATATGAGAGAAGTAAACACAGGCTGAAAATCAAGGATATTCAAAAGCCAATGAAGAAGCAGCATGAATTAACTGCATTCCTTTTCAGTATGCCTGTACAATATACTCCTCAAAGTTAATGCCCTCTGAATTAAGGTGATCATTCAGGGGCCCAGGCCCACCATATCAAGAGGAAAGCAGTGCCATCCACAGCCACACATCAATGCAAGGCTACAATTACAAATGCAGTTTGACAAGGGGAACCCAGAGCTGTCAAGCCTGTTCTGTTTGCCTAATTTCATTACAATGGCACAAATGCTTTCATTTGTCACACTTCAGCTTCATGTGTTTATCTCCCTTTCGTTAAACATGACTTTAACAAATGATTGTTCCACAGTGCCAAGATCTCAAGCATCCCTCAGAACTGAGATTTTTATTTTGGGGAAGGATGACAGAATGCACACTGAGCATTTGACTCCACATCCCCTGGTCAGGGCATCATAAACTCAACTGAAATACTGTCTCCTACAGGAATTATTGACATCTACCAGTGAAGCAGAAGCACTGACAGTGCCACCAGTGCTAGCCCTTAACTTGAGTTAATCCCTGGGCATTTTTCATAAGCAGGTAACCTAGAGTATCTTCAGGCAAAACCATGCTGTAAACTCCGGCTGTCCCTCCACTGTCACTTCAAGTGCTTTTCATCCAGCTGTAATATTCTGTTCTAGAGAGATATCACGAGAAGTAGAAGATACTCCCTTCAATCACAAGGAGAGCAAATGCCATCAACAGGAAGTACAGAGCTGTAAGAGGCAAGATTTCAATGGTTTCTGTTTGGATGGACTTAAAAGTACAGACCTAACTACTTGCTTTGCCTTGAATTTTTAACAGCAGTCACACAGATTGCTGAGTGTTGGGATATGAGGTTATTTCAAAAGTTGAAGTTACTTAATTTTTGTCCTTAATTCTTAGCACTGAAGAGACAGCGTAGATGGGCATAATTGTGTCTTGACAAACTTCTTCCAAGCTATGGTTGACATGTATTGGTCAGAAGTTATATTCAAAAGACTGCTTCAAAACAGGAATAGCTCTTAAAGCGAACTGAGGGGTAACCCAGCATGGCAAAGTTGAAGGTCATCAGGAGAAGACCTTGCTACAAACCTAGAGTATTTCCTTCCATCCTGTGACCTAACACTTCTGAAAGGACATGACTAGTTCAGATGAAAGGCAACAAATCAATTAACTGTACATAGTAAAAGCCTACTGTATCCACACTGGTCTCTCGTGAGTGTTTTTTGCCAGTATGAAGAGTAATAAGAGTAATTTCAATACTAATCCACCCTTGTTTTTGTGAAACCTTTACTCCTACTTCATAGCAGAGGATGAACAGCAGAGCACCACTTGATTATGCTAGCACATTCCACAGTAAGATTATACACATATGATAGAAATAAGCAAATTGATAATTACTTACACAATTTTATTCTCTCCCTTACAGGCAGGCTGATGGCTCTCAGGGAAAGGAGATGGGGGAATACAGCTGACTTGAGTCTCTAATAGGTTCTGGAATATACAAGTCCTTTTGTGTCATTTACAGGCAGATGCAGGCTCTAAACTGCTAATGGCAATTGTAATGACACTTAATTCTCATCCAGAAAACTGAACTCCTCAATGGCTCTACAAAAAATTATTTGAGATCTAATCCCTTTCTGAAGGGGTTTTTCCCCATGTGTGGAAGTTACTTAACATGAAGCTCTGAACAGCTTTCAAGGGAGAAAAATCAACCTTCCCACACACTTGCAATGAAAAAGTCTTTCAGTGAGCCAAACCACAACAAGTTTCACTGGGAGCTTAACATCTACTCTTAAATAAAATAAAACCAAACCAAACCACCCCATTAAAAATGAGGTGAGTGAAATGCAGATAAGCTTCACCTTTTGTCTCTGTTTAGAACCAAATGAAATAATTTCAAAAGATTTCTGGCAGAAAATTACTGTGCACATGACAACAGCCAGATCCTGTGATGAACCTGCACCAGCTCTGAACTTCAGAACCAGAAGAACTCTTCCAAGCCAATGACACTAAACTCTAAATGAAATTACTAAACCAGTATAAACCAAATAAAAAAGCAGCCACCCCATGACAAATTCATCTACCCTTGACCAAACACTGATAGTTATTGATCTGCTGAGGTTGTGAATTAGGGCCAGGTTTCCCAAGGTTCCCTTCTAATATGAGGAAGAGAGCGTGGCCGCTCTAACAAGATGGACCAGGCTAAATGAAACCTACGGGGAATTGCACACTACAAACTCCGGAGGATGGACTGATCCGTTCATCTTACTGACAGCACAAGTTTGATGTATGTCAAGTTTAAGCACTCTTTTTTCTCTCTAAAAGAAATTGGCACACGTTTAAGAAAGAGCAATTAGGTTGTGACACTCTACAGAACCCTATTCAGTCTCTGGACTTGCCTCACTGTGATATTTTACACGTTTTGCACAGTACCAGGCCCAAACTAAGAAGGCAATTTAAAAGCCCAGGAGAAATTAAAACTTCTTCCCTGGTATTTTAAAGCACAGTAATTCTCCACAGCTTTGTGTGCCTACCAGGCTATGAATAGAGCTCTCATTGCAAATTCACCATATTGCGAAAAGCAAAGCTTCACTATTTCTAGGAAGCTGGAGGAAAAGATTACAGTTTTATCATCAATTAGCTGTCTGGATGTTACTCAGTTCTGTTTTCCCTTTCCTCAAGGGAAGCCCATGAGTGCCAAGAGGAAAAATTAAACGGAAACTGAAGAAAAACAAATCCCAAACAAACCAAGACATTCCTTGAGTTGCCAGAGAAAATAAAAAGCATCAGTGAGACTGACAAAACCCAAAGAATGAAATGAAGAAAAGCTTGATGACTCAAGAGGAAAGACAATCTTTTCATGACAAAAATCTCTCAAAGGTTTAATGCACCTTGCTGTTATGATTTACACAAATTCTTCTCTTCAACCTGAACTAATCTAGGAGACATTGTGCTTTGCCATGTTACTATCAAAAAGTAGAATTCCCAAGTGCTAATGGCAAAATACAATTGCCCAGAGCTCAAGAATCCACACACTAAGTTACCACAGATGCAAAATGGGAGACTCGGAGAGCAAGATGTGAACCATCATGGGCTATTAGTTTGAAACCTGGAGGAGTAGAGACAGAACAGAAGCTAAAGGGAGAAGAGACTGGCCTGGTGACAGTCAATTCAACGTTGCCTTAAGACATTCCAGTAGTAAAAACATTAAGCAACTTTTTTTTTCACCCACAGCAATAATTGAAGTAATCAGTAATCTGTGCACACACACACACAAGCAGAAATTTGGACTGCCTGCATTAAAAGACAGCTCAGTTCCCAGTATGATGACAGCAAGCAAATATTATGTACCTGCAAATGGACTGGAGAAAGGACATTCCTGCTCACATCCTTAACATTCTCAATTTAGAAAGTTCCCAAAATTTTTCAGGGCAGAAAGAGTCTGTACTGACAGCTCATCTCTCTTCTGGGAAGAATGCAAACACCAATAAAGAAGGGGGTACGGCTGGACATGAGCAACCCAGGGTCCTACTCCCTGTTACATCAGCCTCTCTGAAGCAGGAATTTAACAGATGAGAGATGCCTGGTACCCTGAGCACCGAGCTTGTTTATGGAGTATGAGTAACTCCTTGGTATACAGGCCATTGGCACTACAGCTTAGAAGTAAATACTGGTTACAGTCTCTAAGAGAGTGTCAAATAGACTTGTTTTAGTCTATTGCTGATGGTTTTGATCTCATACATGCTCATGACAGAAGAAACCACTTCTGAGTGGTTCAGAAGCTCAGCTGAGTGACCCTGATAAAGGCCATCACTGACTACATGCTGTCCAGCAAGACTGACCTAAAACCCACAGCACAGCACAAAACTTCAACTCACAGATAAACACAGCTGTTTGTTCAAGCCAGCCCTCAGTTCACACACTTACACAGATTTCTTCAATCCCTCTCTTGTTCCCCCAGGGCACAACACAGCCTGGCTCTCGAACTGGAATACACAACACACACTGAACAGGTCAGTGGACACAGCTCTGCTTTAACCTCTCACCCCCAGCATTTCTGCTACCATGACCTCTGGGATAGAACCATTGTACCTCAACAGCACTTGTTCCCAAGGCTTGGTACCAAGCCAAAGAGAGAAAATTTCCTTTTGATTTTCAAGTCTAGACCGACAGAATTTGCTCTAACAGGATATAAGCACATGTACAAATAAATTGATCATCAAGTGGCAGCAAGTCCCTTGATCAAAGACAGGCAAATCAGCCTCCTGCCACTCATCTCTTCATGCCCTGAGGCAAGTACTTCATATCTGCTTCTACCCCTCACATTAAAAGGGAACATACTTGGCCCTAACTGCTCTGCCATTAGATTATCTGGAAATATTATCAAAAAAGCAGCTCCAAAAAGCAGTAACAGCAATCCAATAAAAGCTTCCTACCCTATCCCATGTCTCTCCAAACCCAAAAGTTAACTAAAACTCTTGGTTAAAAAAGCTGTTTTTCAGGTTGATATTTAAGTTAGGGAAATATGACAAGAATTGTATAAGACTAGTTAAGATCAAAATAATCTTTACGATTTTTCACATAGAAAACCAGTAGTTGAGCTTGTGAAATATCAAGAAAATTAACAGGGACAAACTGGAGTGACATCTAGAAACAAATTAGCAGTGCTTGGCCACTCACTTTTGGGGTGTCAGTGTTAAGGAACTTGATAAAAAAAAGAGGCTACCCAATTTTCAGAGGAGCTAATGAATGAAGGGAAGAAAATGCACACAGTTTTCTAAAAGCAGCAGCTAAACTGCGAGCAACTTCCCATGGCCTGGTCAGAATGAAACCACAACACAGCAGCATTTTGTTAAGCTTTGAGGCTGGTGCTTAAAACCAGAAAGTGACTCTAGGTAACAGAAGGACTTCGAGGGCCCTTCCAAAAACTTGGGGTGAAATCCCAAAGCTCTGGGAGAGCAAGGCAAGCACCTGTTTTCCTGAACAGTCGATTTTTTTATGCTGCATACTTTACACAGAAGCTGCATTATTCTGGAGAAGCTGCATTCCAGCCAAAAGTGCATAGTTAATGTTTTTTGCAGTCCCCAGCTCCCAGTGATGGATGACCATTTTATAACGAAATACTTTATGCTCAATCAACTTACAAATAACGGATGTTTTATCACACTGAATTAAAAAGAATGTTTCTAACAAAAAAAAAAATAAAGCAACAGACAAGAGGATCAGTGATGAGCAGAGGCAAAAGTTTTTCCTGTAAAGGGTGGATAAAAACTTCCAGCTGATGTTTCACTTTAACTCTTTCACTACTCTCCAATAACAAGTAGAAATGATGCACGAGGTAGTATTGGACCTGAAAAGACCTACACAAGTTCTGTTCCAGACCACTGAGACGTGAGACTCAAATATTATTTGATCCATAATATCTCAATTAGGTTTCCAAAACCCTACGTCTCATAACTAAGCACTGTCTGAAGATAAACCTTTCAAAATACTTTAATGTCTCATGCCCATTCAGCATTACCAAAACCATTCCTCAGACAACCCTAATCAGCTGTGGGGCTTTCTCCTACTGCACTTCCATCTGTCAATGCTGAGTGATAACCAGAGAAGTAATGCTTTGTACTCAAAAGACTACTGCAACTTCTAGATCAAGCTTTGGAACCAAATATCCAAATTCAGCTGATAATCAGACTCAGACTGCTGTTACACCACAACTGTTGACTGTTGTTACACACCACAGGTGAAGAAAGCCCAGCGCTTGCAGGGCATATGTGCATCCACATATGCCCTTTAAAAAGCCCACAGTAAAAGCATTCCTTTTGCCTTTTCTCCCAAACATCACACGAAAAAGTCTCTAAGCTAGTTCAAACACATCAGATTGTATGAGAACAAAGAGACAACCTTGTGCTTTTAGGAAAAATTACTCTCCTAACAGGAATAAAGCAATGCAGGAGTGCAGAAGTGTATGAGATGCAGCAGATGCAGCTACAACAAGGGGAACATCAATTCGGTATTGTGAAAGGTACTTTCTAAAGAAGGGTGTTCAAATACCAGAACAGTTTGCTCAGAGAAGCTGTAGAAGTTCCATCCCTGGAAATATTCAGAATTCAGCAGGCTTTAACTCTCAACACGATCTCACTTCCAAGCTGGTCCTACTTTCAGCAGGGCATTGGAGCTGGTAACCTCCAGAGGTTTCTTCCTGCCTAAATTATTTAAATTCTGACTTGTGCTTACCAGAAACAAAAAGCCCCCTCTGATATTGTACATGTAGTCACTTTACAGTTCACTGAGTGAAGGAGTTTCCCTTCCCAGATATTCTCCTGCTTAGTAGCAGCAATATTTACATTCCAAGTAGGAGTTCATTCCAGAACTATCCCTAGAAAACATTACTGATTTTCTAAATCAGTTTTCTAAACAGAGGCTGCAGACTCAGGTTGTAACTGAATTGGAAAAAAACCAAACCAAGTCAAAACACAAACAAATACAAACACAAACCCACTCCTCTCCCACCCCTCAGGTTACTGAATTAGGAAACTTTGATAAAACTAGCAGAAATACACCATGTTGTTCCTGTCTCCTCTTAAAAAAGGTATCACTTCTGCTGCAGATATTAACGTCAACAAACAAGCAGCACCTTGGCCCAGAGTCACAACTTCAGATCACAACCAAGTCACACTGCAGCCACCTCAAGGTATACTAAGTTCAGAGTTAATTTATGGGGCTTTCACACTACTGTTTGAAGCACCGCAAAGACTCATCAGTCCAAGATTTTAGTCACAAAATCAATTCTCCTCCCCTTCTCATTCCTCAGCTGAAGGCTGGCACTCAATGAATCAGACCAAAGGGAGAATAGAGTTTCCAGCACCTGCTTCAAGCTTTTAAGTTTCCAATTGAAACTGCTGCGATCTGGCAGCAGGCAGTCTGGAGATGTCATTTTGCTGCTCTGTGAATGACTGAATCAGAGTACAGAAAGAATCCAGAGAAATGAGTGAAAAGAGCAGCAGTGGGCAAAGGAAGCCACAACATAACTTAATAAGGCCACAGAGAAAGAGCAGCTGAAGACAGTGTGTGACAAAGCACCATGTCCCCTCTGAAAGAAAATACCTTTTATTCACCCTCTGTCTGCCTCATGAGGTTATTGTGGGCAGTGCTGAGTGTGCATTACTTTCCACATTTCTGACAATGCTATTTCAAAGAATGGTGTAAAATATGACTCAACACTGATGTATGATTTGGAATCACTTTATTACTAGACGTTATAAACTGTGGTTGTTTATCACAGTAACACTAGGATTTAAACTCTAGAAATACAGACTCCTGCTGTCGGGAAGCTTCCTTCTTTTAGAAAAGAACACATATATAACTCAAAATATAATTCTATACATGCTTTTCCAGTGCAGGGAGAGAACGCCTAACACATTTATTCCTCATTATAATAGGCTTCAAAGAATTGTAACAATATAACTGCAAGCAGATTCCTTTCACAAAGAGGAAATGCTCTCACTTTTACAAAAAATGTCTGCTTAATTTTTTTTTTTTAAAAAAGGCACTCCCTTTTACCCTGGTCAATAGAGCATTTGTACCATCTCCATTAAGAATGTAATTTAAGCCTAGAAGTTAGAAAGGCAAAACTCCTAGGATGAACGCAGCTCTACTGGGGTCAGAACCTTTACAAGAGCATGGCAGTGCTCACATTAGATAAGCTGCACCTTCAGACACTGTAACTTCAGCTTAGTTTTGTCACTAGCATAGGACAAAAAAATGGAGGGGTGCAGGGACTGTGTAGCAAGTTTGTAAAAATACAATTGTCTCAATTGTTTTAATGAAGCTAAAAGAACCCAAAATAAAATCCCCTACATACATCCCATCAACACCCAGCCTTACTTAATCTTATTCCCTTCCCCAATATGACCACTGAGAACTAATTCTTCTTCCAGCTCTCAAGGCTTCCTTGGTCACAGAAATTGCTCACTGGAATTTCCCAAAATGCTGGAGAGGCAGAAAGAAGAGTGAAGAAAGGGTTAACCCAGGGCTGGGAGAAAGTTTCCCTGGAAAATTAGAACACATGCTGTGGCTGTGACTAAATTTCACACTGGTTCTGTTGAGCACAAACATCCACAACTGTGTGCATTTGGGAGAGTAGGAAAAAATGAAATGCTCCTTATATATTAGCTTCACCTGTTTGGTTCCTTCAAATGGACAATGACACGCTCAAGGGACCAGCAGGATCCTTCAGACTCACTTCACATTTCAAGCAGAGATGAAGTGCTGGAGGGAAACAGAAGGAAGTAGTTCTTCCCTTTCCTGCTCCCAAATTTTTTGGAACATACTGGAAAGCCAAGCCTATAGTGTGACAGAGGTAATTCCACTGTTTAAGACTAGATGTGTTAGCACAGAAGTCACCTGAGCTGACACTCAAGACATGTGTGCCATTCAATTACATATAAAGGGGAATTGTACAGAGTGAACAGGGAAGAGCATGTGCACACACACACACACACACATGTGGATTTTAAAGATCAACTATTTTTTAAACAGGCAGACAGCACTTGGCTGATCACACATAACTACAAAGGGGAGATTAAGAATTACCAAGATCAACCAGCACAGAAAGGTTTTGACTGAAAGAATTCTCTGGAGGTCACCTACTCCAACCTCCTGCTCATTCCAAGGACTGTGCTGGAGTTGTAACAGTTGTTCAAGGCCTTGATCCATGGATGGAGATTCCACTCTCTCTTCTGTGCTGCAGTATTGAACTCTCTCTCAAAAGAATGTCCCTCTAAGTACAACTGGAATGAATCCAAATTCATGACTGTGGGTCTCCTGGCCCACACGAGAAGTGTCTCTGCATTTTCTGTGATCCTCCTTTAGGTAGTGGAAGGCTGCTATTAGCTCCTGCTCACCAAAGACTGTTCCATTACAGAAGGGCAGGAAAGCACTTAAAAATCGAAAAAGGAAATAAAAGATTTATCTTCACTGAGCAGAAAGATCTCAAGAGGGGTTATCAATGACAAAAGACAGGCACAGAGATGCTAGCATTTATAGTTATCTTCCCCAGATAATTAGTAAACAACAATAGATTAAATATACTATAACACTGACTTCTACTCTAAGCATTTTTAACCCTCAAAGCAAGATATTAATCACTTGCCCTTACCTCAGATACATAATGAATATCCCATCTGACCTTAAGTACCTACTTTCATACTCAGAGTCGCCTTCATCAATCGACACAACAATTTTAAATTAAAAAAACAAACAAGCGACAACAATAAAAAACATCCTAACCCAAACATCCACCTTTCCACAGTGTCCTCTTCCAACAAAATTAATCAAGACTCCAAGTAAAACAAACATGATTCATTCCTAAGTCATATCACATAAAATACTTTGCAAGCTTATTTTTTTAAGTTGAATTGCAATCAGGTGTTCATTTATGCTTGTACTTATAATGCCTGGTACTTCCTGCTCCAACTACCAATATATCAAAATAGCAATGTATATTTGCACCTAATCCTTGAATTTCACAGATTACAGAACTGTATTTAGACCCTACAGACTCTGATGATACCACCCTCTCTGTCTAGGAGAGGAGGGCCACCTAGAAGCTGGCATTGCTCACTGGATGTTGGTAGATATTGGCTAAGAAACTGAAAAAAAGATTTCTTTAAAAAAAATTGTTGCACACACGATAGTAAACAAATGCCTTAAAAGACACTCAGTGCCAATAAAGAACTTGATTATAAACAGGACAGAGTGGAAGAAGTACAGATTCAGGGGTGTGGGTGGGTAACTTCCAATAATCCAAAGTATCCTGACATGCAGTCTCCATCCCTGGAGATATTAAAAAGCTGCCTGGACACAGTCCTGAGTGACCAGCTCTGCACAGCCCTGCTTAAGCAGGGGAGTTGGACAAGGTGACCTCTGGATGTCCCTCCAGCCTCAGCCCTCCTGAGATTCTTGCATTCCTTCAGGTCCAAGGAGAATCCTGTGATTATTCAATAGCTCTTAGAAAGGATGAAATGGAACTTGTCTTAACTATCTAAACCACCTTAACATCTTCCTCCTTCAGTAACTATTATCTTCTGGGACCTTGTGGGAAGTAGTCCCTTATATTTTCCCGTTCTCCGTGAAAGTGTAAGCAGGTACCTTGCTCACAAAGAGGCCAAGCTCTTCTGACTATTAAAACAAAACAAGAAATTATATTTTTAGACTTTTTTTAAAATTCTAAGTACTTTTATTCAAAACTATAGATGTTTTATTAACTGAATTGACAGGCATTTATTTCCTTTACAAAGTCATTGGTGGGGAGCACTTAAGAAATATCAGACCCTCTACATTTTACTTGTTACTATATAGATTAATGTATGATTGCATTCTAACAGAATTCAGCTGAATTACACCTGCTCTAACTGTACGAAGAGTCACTAAGCCATCCTGTTACCCATTGCAGAGTCAATGCTCCTATTCACAAAAAAACTCAACACTTCCTCACTGTATTCTAAACAGCTCCTGCAGCCACTGAACAAATATGAGCATATACAAATATTCACTCTTTGGACTGCAAGCAATGAGGATAAAACAATGCACTTCTCACAGAATAACAGAAATAACAACTGCAGCTATTTAAATTAAAAGTTCCTGAGTTAAGGAACACTCTCAGAAATGATGGCCTAACACACAAACAGCCACCAGGCAAGCTAACAAAAACCCTCCCTACCCTTCGTCATAAGGCTTTTCAGAAGCAGCAACTATGTATCTTGTTCTATTCTACATTAAAATTTTAATTCTAATAAGGCCTAGCAGCTTCTTCGCTTTCTAGTATGTTTTCAAAGTAACAATCAACTCAGCAATCCAGAAGACTTGAGACCTATAGGAGGATCCACACATCCTTTGACATACTGGAATTTCACTGTCTCCAAAACAAATCTTTTGCACTGTCCTCTTGGCCACTGGAGAGCTGTAGCAGTGTCAGGGAGGGAGCCTGGGGTGAATGTACCTCAAAGTCAGAAAGGAACAAACATGAATGCCAGAAATCTACTACTACTATGCAGTAAAACCCAAAATCTAGATAAAATATGACAACATTAATTGATTTGATAAATTATTAACAGACAACAATTATTTTGACAATCTTACATTTCTGTATCAATCTTATTTCAGAACGAATTAAAATATGTAACAAACTCCAAATGTACAAGATCAAAATGTACATTTCAGCAAGCTTCATATTTAGCATACTTTGAATTTCCTTAGCTACAACCAGATTTATTCTGTCAGAAATTGTATATTGTCTCTGAAGAGCCAGTGCATGACCTTGCATCCCTTATGAGAAGTCCCAGCTGTATTCCCACACTGACTGGTAAAGACAACTGAACAGGCGAGCAGAGTCCCATCCCCTCTTTGAAACAGGCCATTAAACTCACCTCACTGAAAAATTATTTGCTGCCATCATAATTAAGCATTTCTGGCTTTCTATTACATGGTTCAAAGCAAAACAAATAACACTTAAAGTGCCAGAGAACTTTATACTTGGATCCCAAGTGACAAAAGTTAAGGAAAAAAACATGATGTCTCCTATGCCCCCTTTTAAAGACTTAACAACCCTGCAATGCAGGTCTCAGGATGGTCAGAACTGGGTTGGGTGTCAAAGAAAATTCAATTCAAAACCAGAAGTCTTTGAAATTGGGCAGAAATAACAGGTACAGAAGTTAAAAAAAAAAAGTCAGAGTATGCTGGACTTGTGAAAACAGCATAGATCATTAGAAAGGTTATAAAACTCAGAAGCAGGAAGAAGCAAAAAGAAATACTGGAAAAATTTACACTTAACATGACCAACACATCAGAGTGATACTCTGAGCAACAGGCTGGCCCACAGTTGGTCAATAATACCTGTCCCACTGAACAGAACAACTAGTCTGTCACAGCAATACAACACGGAGATCTTCCAAACCTCTGCCTTGGTAAGCATCTCAACTTGAAATTCAACTTTCTGTTCATACTAATATTGAAGAAGTCAGTAGAACACACAGCAAGTCCTCCTTCCACAGATATAATTCCTCTTTAGTTCAAGTGGTTTTTAAACACAGAACCCCATTTCTTTTTCTGAAAATTTAAGCGAAAAATAAAATACACTAATAAAACATTTCTGAATTTGTATCAGGTACAGCTCAGCAAGGTCTGTCCCTCACACCCATCTCTGCCTCTCCAGCCTGCAGTTCTGGTTTAAAAAAAAATCTGACCCTTTGCACCACATTCTGGGAAGGACGACCTGGCCACAATCAACTTTACTTCCCAACCTGTTAAAACCTGGGTCCAGCCACACTGGGTCTACATCTTCATCCTTTTTCCATGAGTGAGCTACAAAAAGCATCCCAAAAGAAACAGTCTCAAGATAAGCTTCACATTTTGTGGTTTTAACTAAAAAGATTTAAAGTGCAATGAGCAAATTATAGGCATAAAGAGCTTAAAATTTTTGCATACAGATTTTAATCTTTCCTTGCCAGCTTTTACATGGCTACTTCAGCTCACACAAAGGTTTCTTAGAGGATAAGCAAAGAAACCTGTACTATTCACAGTGCAGCCTCTTGCAGCCTGTCAGCTTTAATAGTCACTGATTGCACTTTAGATCATTTCCTAAACTCTCACAATCTTCTGCCTCCAGCATCTAGAAATTGATCAACTTTCCCTTTGATCTCTCTTCCCTACCATGTCAAAATGGGCATGTCACCAGGGCTAAGGTCAGGAAGTCATCCCTTCAGAACTATATACACTGACACTCCTTGCCCAGAAAAGCGTTTTCTGCTCAGTTTCTTTAAGCAATCCTTTCTTAATCAAAACTAGTAAATAACCCATTAAAAACAATTCTGCAGAGACCTTTATCATGCACATGAGAAAAAAACCAGCTATTTTTCCAAACTGTTGCAACAGGACCCTCTGTCATTTTGAAATAGCAGGTTCATGCTCATTAGCTTAGTACTAATTGTCTACTTATTCTACACCTTGAATGACTGCAGAAGGTATGTGAACTGGCACCCTGCATTGGGAGGATCAGAGCAGATAACGAAGATGATGTGCCATCTCCCCACAGTACAGCAAGGAAACAGCAATTTCTGCTTTTGAGTGCAGCATATGAAGGTATTTGTGCTTCCCCCATTCTCTTAATACTATTTTTAAGCCTCATTTAGGCTGCAGTTACATTTTGGCACATGCTGTGTCCAGCTAGAAAATCATTACTACTAATCCAAAAAAGGTAAACTCCATTGAACTGTATGGTTAGTATCCCTTGCACTCCTGCTTCTTCCTAGCCTGTCCTGCAATTGTGTCCCAATCTGCCAGCATTAACACAGATACACAGCGGTATTTATTTGATGCCTATTCCACCAAGCTGTATTCACACTAAATCCTCCATGTGTATTTAATAAATCACACTAGTTAGGTGGGCAGGATTAGTTCCAAGTCACCTAATGACTATATCATGAGCTGCAGTATTAAAGGGATTAATATTAATCTTAGCCATTTCAATTCACTGCGAGAGGCCAGTCCCTGCTCCAACAGAAGCCGCAGCAGCAGCGCAAGAAATTCTAAACAAGAGCATGAAGATTAATGAGGGCTTCCTCATTCTGCCCGTGAGTCTTCTCTACCAGGATACAGGGTAGCGAATCCCCAGCAAAGACAAGCTCATAAATAAACACACACCACCACAAATACTTTGAGCAGCTGAGCTGAGCATAGAGTTGTTTTCACTTGCTATCTGCTTGTCCTGTAACCCACACCTCCAAGCACACTCAAGAATTTGAAAGGCTTGCACAGCGGCCGATTTGTTTTCTTTCACATAAAAGAATACACCTCATTACTCATAATAAATTACTCATTTTAAACGAGCTTGTGGAACCAACAGCTAAAGTGAGCTGTGCTCAGAGAGGGTGAGAGCAGCAGGGGAATTTGAAAGGGTAACCCACTGCACCAAGGTTAAAAAGGATGTCAGACTCCAACAGATTTGACCTGCTTTATTCTTTCCAATGAGCATTATAAGCAGGAGTTCTTAAAAATGGAGAGAAAGCCCTTTCTGAAGTATTAATGTTAAACTGAAGTATAAAAATGGACTGACACAAACGGATTTTCTGCTAAGAGTGTCACACTCCATAGTACCAGCAAAGCTCCTATGTAAGGGGTTTGGCCTTATCTTAATTGATATGAAAGAATATAAACCCTAATCATTAGCATAAAAATTCCAGAAGTGCAGCCTTGGTCTACTGTAAATTTAGATGTAGTTAAGTGTTGAAAAAGAAGTAGCCTTTTACAGTTCACAGTTAATTCAGAGCACCACAGAATGTATGAGAATCAGTCAAACAGCTGCATTCACTTGGTTAAAACTTGGTTGTAATAATGCCAAGGTCAGGGGTTCAATCCCCTGTGTGGGCCATTGACTTAAGAGTTGGACTCGATGATCCTTGTGGGTCCCTTCCAACTCAGAATAGTCTGTGATTCTGTGATTCTGGAGACTAGCTGGAAAAAACAATAGATGAAAAGGGGGGAGTTGAGTCAGCAATATTTTCTGCCCTCACTGAAAAACTCTAGACCCTCAAAAAAAAGTCAGAGATCAGTTTAAACTGGAGTATAGGCCTGTCACAAGCTATTAACAGCTCAGCAGGTCCTCCAGGCACAACAGCAGCCTCCCAAACTCAGTGTGGATACAGTGCTGAGCTGAGTACAGCACATCCACCAGGAAGCAAGTGGCTCACAGTGACAGAACAGAAAAGGACCACTGCATTAAACATGACAGGGAAAAAGTCTTGAGCTTGTGTTACACTAACATGTAAGTGATGAGAGGGAATTGTTCCAGGTTATCCAAGTTTATACACGGAATGCAAGCAAACAGACTGAAAGTGGAGGCACATCACACGCAGCAGAGCAGATGGGAAGGGATCCATTAAGGGCACTGTCCAATCCTTCCAGAGGCAGAGACAGAATGGAGCAGAGATGCAGTTGACATTTTCTGTATTTGTAAACAATCTGCTGTTTTTTCATGGGAGAAATATCTGGCAGCAAGGAAACACAGCTCACACTCTTACACCTGTGCTTGTCTTCCTTGTTTTGAGGAGTTGTTTGTTTTTAAAGAAAGGACAAAGAAGGAAAATTCAAGATTCAACAAGGCACAATGTGCATAGGTATTATCTTTGATTAGTTTTTATTTTTGATTAGTCCTCAGCAAAGAGCTCAAGTCCTAATGCACCTTTTAAAAGGTAAAGGTATGCTACAGGTCATGTAGCTAAAACTATCTCAGATGCTGGAGTAAGGATTTTGTAGGCCATTCTATCTTGGAATGAATGCAACATTTTACATTCCAAGTGCACATTCAGATATAGGCCAACCATTGAATGTATTTTTTAGGACAAGTAAGCAGACAGACAATACAGCCTCATAAATGTTTAAATATTTTTAACTCCATAATGGCTGATTTTAAAACTGATATATAGTGAATTTGGTACTTAAAACCCCACAAAACTAAACTCTCAACCTCATGATTCAAAATTATTATTAAAAACAGCAAAACAAAAAAGTCTGAAGGTTTTAGGTTCCCATAAAGCTATCCACAAATGCCATTATGGTTAGTCCAACAACAAAGTAGTATCTGCCAAACTTCTAAGATTGCAAAAGGCAGAGCCACTTGACATGTTTCCATCTATGCACACCCCTAATACTGAATGTGCAGACTCCAATTCAGAATACCAGCCAAGAGAAACAAAGTAGTAAACCTTATACTCTTGTGAGCAAATGGGAATCAGTAATCTTTTCACATTTACTCTAGTCCAATTTGAAAAACTGTAGTAGCTCACTTTTAAATTCTATTTCTGGTTCTTTTAAACAAGGCAGTCTTTATCAAATCTACTTTTAGCAACTGGGTTTCAGTGGATGACAGCCATCCAGCCCGCAGTTTGCTGTTTGACCTGTGAAAGCTCTAACTCTAGTAACTGAGTCGACATAATGCTGTGAGCAAAAATCTAGTTTTCTTCTAAGTTTCGTATCTAAAAGTTTTTTGTCTTTATAAACCAAAAATAATTGAATAATCTTATGCAATAAACACCTTCTAAGTTGCTTTCTGTGTTTTAAGGGTTTGGAGAGGGGGGTATCTTTCAAATGCAGGAAGTAAGACATTGAAAATAGAGCCATGTACCACTACAGAGAACACAGTCTGTAACTTTCACCTTATTTTACAAAACCATTAAAAGAAAACTCTGCTTACAGCTTCAAAAAGGGGGTAGAGGGAAGGGTATTTTTAGAGCTCTGACAGAGACAAAGACAGTCCCAGTACCAGACATTCTTGTAGTGCTAACAGGCTGCAAAACCCTCATACGAAAGATGTTATTCAGACCTGTGGACACTGTATAAATATAGGCGTATGTGAGAACTATTTCTGTGCACGATAGCAAATTTTTCCTCCCCGTGAAGTCCTCTATAGATGAAGCCATTCTGCCTGCTGCTGTGTCCACAGTCCATTCTGCACACAAGGTCAGGCCCATCCAGTGGAGCTGCATCAGTCTCCTGGAATGCTGAAGTCCACATATTTGCCATTCAACATGAAAACTGCTTTTCAAGTTCAATCAGCTATAAATGTTGCTTTGTTTTAATTTTCCACTGAACTTCCTGGAACCCATTATCAGACTGTCAGGGATGTATATTTAGCAATAGCAACATGGCCTCTTTGCCGCTGCCCCACTGCTCATGTCACCTCCAATAAACAGAAAAACAATCCACCAGCAAATGACATTTTTGCAGGCTATTTACTGCCAGCATGAGGTAGTGGGTGAAACTGAAAGTGCACAGGAAAGCCTTCATCCATTTATTTAAAAAAAAAATTAAAAAATCAAGTCATCCCTAGTGAGAGGGACAAAAAGGAACATTTATTTACCACTTCCACATTAAGCCTCATCTACTGCCTTGAGCTAACAACCACAAGGCTCTCAGTCTAAGTGAAAAACGTTTGCAGAGCAAACCTGACTCAGTGAAAATACTTGCCTCCTACACTTCTACTGGTCTAAATTTCAGACTGCTTTTAAATGGTCATGCATGAACTGACTGCATTTGCATAAATGATTATTCTTATATAGTATTGCTCCAGTACTAGTGCTTAAAAAATAAAATTATAGAATGGTTTGCATTGGAAGGGACTTTAAGGATCACCTAGTTGCAAATGCTCTGTCGTAGGCAGGGACACCTTTCACTAGACCAGGTTGCTCAACGCCCTGTCCAATCTGACCTTGAACATTTTCAGAGACGGGGCATCCAGAACAATTGTAGGCAACCTGTCCCAGCACCTTACCATCCTCATAGTGAAGAATTTCTTCCTTCTATCTAATCTAAACCTGTCCTCCATCAGTTTGAAGCCACTACCCCTTGTCCTATCACTACATGACCTTGTAAAATGTCCCTCTACAGCTCTCTTGTAGCCCCTTTAGGTACTGGAAGGCGCTCTAAGTTCTCCCCTCCCCGAGCATTCTCTTCTCCAGACTGAACAACCCCAATTCTCTCAAATTGTCTTCACAGGAGAGGTGCTCCAGTCCTCTGACCACCTTTATGGCCTTTTCTGGACTCACTCCAACAGGTCTATGCACTTCTTATGTTGGGGACCCCAGCTGGACATAGCACTCCAGATGGGGTCTCAGGACAGCAGAGTCCTCCTCAACCTGCTGGCCATGCTGGTTTTGGTGCAGTTCAGAATACCGTTGACTTTCTGGGCTGCAGGCGCACATTACCCAGGTCATGTCAAGTTTCTCATCAACCAATGTCCCATGTCCTTCCTCCTCAAGGCTGCTCTCAATCCACTCTCCTGCAAGCCTGTATTTATGCTTGGAACTGCCCTGACCCAGGTGCAGGACCTTGCACTTGGCTTTGTTGAACTTCATGAGGTTCTCCCTGGCCCACCTCCCAGGGTTTGCCAAAGCCCCTTTGAATGGCAACCTTCCCCTTCAGCATGCTGACCACATGGCACCCAGCCTGGCATCATCAGCAAACTTGCTGAGGGTGCACTCAATCCCACTGTCCCCGCCACCAACAAAAATGTTAAACAGTGCCAGTCTCAACACTGACCCCTGAGGAACTTGTTACTGACAACTGAGCTGCTTGTCACCAGTCTCCACTTGGACACTGAGCTGTTGACCACAACTCTTCGCGTGCGACCATCCAGCCAATTCATTATGCACTGAATGGTCCATCCATCAAATCCATGTCTCTTCAGTTTAGACGATGTGGGATGTGGGACAGTGTCAAATGCTTTGCACAAATCCAGGTAGATGATACCAGTTGCTCTTCTCTTATCCTCAATACTGTAACCGCATCGTAGGAGGTCACCCAATTTGTCAGGCGTTATTTGCCTTTAGTAAAGCCACAGTGGCTGTCACCAATCACCTGTTTATTTTCCATGTGCTTTAGCACAGTTTCCAGGAGGATCTGCTTCATGGTCTTGCTGGGCACTGAGGTGGGACTTCATCCCATTGTACTTTACCAAGCAGATCCCTGAGGACATTCTCCTGAAGTCCAGACTAGTAAGCTTCCTATGCACCCTCCTCACTTGCCAGAAGGATCCTGTATGGTCGCTGCAGCTGAGGCTGCCTTGGGCTTCATATACCCCATCAGCCCTTCCTTGTTGGTGAGTACAAGGTCCAGTACAGCACCTCTCCTTGTTAGCTACTCTGTCACTTGGAGAAGGAAGTTATCATCAAGGCACTCAAGGAACCTCCTGGGTTTCTTACGTCCTGCTGTGTTGTCTCTCCAACAGGTATCGGGGTGTTGAAGTCCTCCATGAGGATCAGGACTGGTGAACATGAGGCTGTTTCTATCTGATCACAGAGGGTTTCACCTGCTCAGTCTCCCTGGTTGGGTGGCCTGTAGCAGACCTCACTGTAACATCTGTACCTGCCCTCCCTTTAATCCTGATCCATAAGCTCTTGGTTGGTTCCCAATCCATTTGCAGGCAGAGCTCCACACACTCAGAATGGTCACTGACATAGAAGGGAACACCTCTCCCTAAAGAGCCTGTATCCTTCCATTCCAACACTGCAGCATACGAACCATCCCACTGTGTCTCTGTGATGCCAGTAAGATCCCAGCCCTTCAGGTCTATAATCCTAGTAGAAAATTAAGGTAATGAAGTCTGGTTCACCTCCTTGTTAAATCAGTGCCTCCTAGAGAAGGGTTCTCGCTCTGCTTTGCAAAGTAATTTTAACATCATCAATGTCTCTCAAAATAAAGAGGACATCAGCAACTGGGAAAGGAACATAGAAACAAAACTCAAATAGCTAATTGAATGCAGTACATTGTTAGAACCTTTTATGATAGATGGAAAGTTACATGAGGAAATAAGAAAAGTAATTGTAATTCAAAGCATTTCATACGGAAAAGGAAGTTTGCTTCAAGAAATCAGAAAATCACCAAATCAAAATATTGAAAGCCCTTTATACAACGAACATCTGCACGTGACTCCAGTGTGACCCATTAGTCTGGCCTTCCATTCTTCTATTTATGGCAATCTTCACATGAGACTTGAAAGCAAATACTGCCTTAAGCCTGTAGAGATGCACAAAGCCAAGCTCTAAGATTTTACCTGTCTGTAGATCCAACCAGTAGATTTTCCACTGGGAAAAAATATACAGGGAATACACATGCTGGTCATTTCTAATCTGTCTGAACAACCAAAGGTTTAGGTACCAATGAACGAAAAAGCATTGAATGAAAAAATCCACTCTTTCTAAGCAATTTGGAGTACTTTGAATACCACATTAGTCAGAAATGTATCAAAAATCTCTATTGGTACATCAATGCCAGAATTACAATTCTTGCATGCTGTGAGATATGCCAATTTTTAAATCAGTTTATCAAAAGACTTCTCACCAGCACTATGAGCACAGATAAATCAAAAAGCATACAGTGAGGAAATTCCACTCTCTGCTGTAAGCACAGGCACCCTCTTTTCCTTTCTCTTCTACTGTTGCTCCACGAGACTTCTCAAGGATCCCCATTCAAATCAAGGAGCATCCTTCAAATGCAAACACAAAATTAAATCCCTATGACAAATAGTATGAAAAAGGGCAAGAAACAAGAAGTAGCAACAAAAGAGAACAACGTGAAAGAAAAGCAGCTGTCCAGCCACCCCAAAAACATCAGCTGGCAGCTGCAAGGCAGTGACCATCAAAACTTTTTCCTTTCTGCTGCAAAACCTTTACAACAGAAAAGGCCAGCCAGCAAAGTTTGTAGAGCAGTACAATGAATTTCTTCTCCTATGGTTCACCTCAAGCAGCAATTGTGGCTGCAGAATTACCAGACAATTGACAAAGGAGACACATACAACAGCTTAAAGAAAAATTTATGTAACATCTAAATACACCAAACAACTCAGCAGCTTCCCACAAACAGCAACAGGCAGAAATTAATTAACAAAACACCTTTTTTATTAAAGCTAACAGTAATTTTGTGTTTACCACCTGTGCTTCAGAAACTGGAGTATCTTCCCTCTGTTTTCTGTCAGATTTAATTATGGACAAACCAACAAAATTTAAAAAGCAGTAACAGCAAACTTGATTGCCTGAGGTCACTTAAATGAATAAAATAAAACCTACTAGACAAGAAAAACAATACCTTCAATTGTGAATTGCAAAAAGGTGAACTTAAAGGTAAGTCTGTTTAAGACTGGACAAAGAAAGTTGTCATCAGCTGGGGATTGTGATGAACATCTCCCCGAAAGCAAAGTCCTGTGACACCCAGATGTCAGCTCCGCTATACTTGCTTTACATACTTGATCTAAAAAGAATAATGACTGACTTTTGCTGAGGGAGGAAGCTGAATATTAGGAATAAAACACCCTAAAACTCAAGCTAAGGACCCTGAGCCTGGTAATTACATTAACAGACAAAAAATAACTCAGTGTTGAGAAGTTTTTACAAGCAGGTATCTAACACTGGAGAGATGTCCACAGCGCCAATGACCATCCATCCATCTTCTCAACAGAGCTGAGCATGGCAGACTGGTTTTCACCTCCGAAAACAACCTAAGAATGACTAATAAATGTGTGGCTGCAAGTACCTTAAAGACAGAAGAATTAAACAGCTATTAAACATAAATTATCAATAAATGAAAACCTCACAACCCTAAACACAAATACTCATCAGCTTAATTTTCAGCAAATACCTGGCTGTTCTCAGAACAAGGGTAATATAATGTAATCTACTCAGGACTTTACACAGCACCTGGGATGACCAGGCCTAATTTCTAAGGGGGTTCTTTGAATGCTGTAACAAATTTAAGTTCTATGAACATACCCCAAAACCATACAGAACATGGTACAGGAAGACCCTTGTAAACATTCAGACTCAGTGCAGCCAGATCAGCAAATGGAAATTCTACATGAACTCTGAGTGGAATCTCTTTCCACCTTTCAGATAATTTATAGCTTAATGTCAGCTAAACATAGTAACTAATCCCATTTGTCCACTGAAAGTAAATTCTTGGCTGCTCTTCCAATGTCATTGCAGACATTGCTGTCAATCCCCAAACTGTGGCCTGCCCAATCAAAGTGTCAGCACTTACCTGCTGCTCAACACTTCAGACACATGGGCTGTCATATCAGTCAGTGACTGATCAGGCGCAGAAATCAGAGAGAGCTTTCTCTTGACAACCAGATATGATCAGAGTCCAAGCTACGCATCAGTCTCCAAAGCTTCACCAACGCACACTCACGCCAGTAAAAGGCAGCTTTACTGTTTATGACAAACCCTCCACCATTTCTGCAAATCCTTGGTAAGAACAGGCCAGTGAGAACAGCAACAGGTGCAAAAACCAATCCTCTCCTCCTTTTCTGTGTGTGATAAAGTTTAAAAATGCTAAGAAGCAGTACAAGGAGCAAAAATTCTCTGCAGGCTCACAGACAGTAAAAAAAAAAAAAAGAGAAAGAATGTCCGCCTTGAACCTGAATTCCCACCACGAAGTCCAAATCCAGCACTGAAGAAAGGAGTCATTCTTGAAATAAGACTGGTCTGGTCTTACTCTGAACGCACTTTAATTTTAAACCAAGAGAAATATATCAACTGAAAAAATAGCAGAAACAGAATTATACCATTCATCTTATACTCAGAGGCTCCTGAGTAGCTGAGAAAGAGTTTTCACATACACCTATGATTTTGGAGGTTCAGAAGGTAGTCCTGAAATTTAAATCTTGCATGTGCATCTTTTTTTTTTTTTAGCCACCTCTTTCCCTGACCTTGACTGCGTATGAATCAATAAATGAAAAGTAATTTAGAATTTATATTTACAATTTTAGATGCTTCCAGCATCTTGTGTTGTGTACTGTTTCTCTTTGCAAGGTAGGACTCCACACATGTTATCTGGCACGCTCATTTAGTGAGAAGAAGACACAGCTATCTTGTCAAGACACTGTTCCCTCAATGAGTTCACAGCCCAGTGACAACACTGAGCAAATGCTGGCAAGAAAGTCTGACACCGTGTTATTTCCAGCTCACACCAATCACTTCAACACAAGCAATATGGACCTAATAACACAGGTCCAGTCCTAAGTTTATTAGTAATAATGTCAAAGCTCCACAAAACTTTTCCTCCTGTCACAAGTGCAAAAAGCCTATGCTAGTATGACCTTAGATTGTTTTTAGCTCATGAGTTAAGTCTGCCCAGTGCTGTCATCTTCCAATACAGAGCATGTGCCAGACAGCAGGAAATGACTGCAGAAGCCACAGCTGTTGCAGAACCCAGTCTTCATCTTCCAGCCATGAGCGCTACTCTGTTTCCTTCTTTGATCAACATGCCCAATGACTAAAAACGGATGGTGCCCCAAACCTCCTAATAATAAAAACATTTCCATTATTCCCATCACTACTTCAAAGGCAGAGATAATCTATGAAAGAACTGTTACTTCTCTATCCATCTGCTTAGGATCTGAAGTAGCGACTTTCTTTTCTAGCATTGTGCATCCACAGTGCTACACCAACAAATCATGTTCAAAAGGCTCAGAAAAATTCAATACTGTCCAACATAATGTAATACAGAATAATACCTTCTCCTTGTAACAGAAATATTTTAGACTAGAAGCAACTGACTGCAAATCCACACTGCCATGAAGACTCAATGTCGTTGGGAGTAATAAGACTATTAGAGGCTTTCTAGCCCATATTCAAAAAGAAAAGTTACTGAATTCCTCTGCCCACAACTGTCTTCCAGTTCTTTCCTCCACACACAAAAAAATTACCATCTCAGAGAAAGAGGGGAATGGAGAAGCACAGATGTCTGCGCTTCATTCCAATCTCCAATTCTCAGTTCTCTATTTGGCGAAGTTAAAACATAAAATGAAAGTGAAAAGCAAAAACTGCCAGAAAGGAAATCTCTCATTTCAATGTACTTCAACAAGCCACACACAAAACCCTGGCTTTGCAGTTTGACACCACATTAGGTCTACAAGAAACACAAATGTAATTCCTCAGGGTGTGTACAACAGAGTTCCTAAGGAACACAGGAAGGTTAATTCTGTGCTTCAATGGCAGTACCTGTAAAGTGGAAGCAACGTTTCCTCTCTTCTGCTCTGTGCCACTTTTAACTAAAACATTTATGTATGTTCAATCCTTAAAAACTGACTTAACCATACCTGGAGTTTCTGAGAACTATTGAAGTACAGATAATATTATTAAAACAAATATATTAAAGCAGTAGCTCACACTTTGATTTAATCACTAGAGTACAATTAGTCAACAGATTCCTGAGAACTATTTTCACTGAAATTACTGTTGAATACCGTTCTGCATCCACCACAAACCTGTAACTGTTGCTTTTGCTTCCAAAGTAGTATAGCCAATAGCTGGAGAACAAATGGACTCCACTATATAGGGACTGATTGCAACTCCAGAACTTGAGTAGTATATGAGGACTTTCTCCCAGCAGATGAACTCCTCTTCTGTCTAGCCCTTTCCTCCAAAAGCATATATGGAGGAATAACTGTTTTCATAAGGAAAACTGCCTCACAGCTTAAGTAATTACTTAAAACAAAAAAGCTGGCTAAAAAAAAAATGTAAAGTCCCTACCCACTCCATGTGCCTTACCTTTACCCAAGTATATCCCCTGTCAAATTTCTCCATGATTATTCTGCTCCCATTAGCCTATAAAAATCTGCAGTTGAGCTATGGTGTGAGTGATAATTAGTCCTAAATGTCAGAGAAATATTGCTTCATGATTCAGAAGCAGAGCTGCTTGGATGTATGGTGAAGAAGTAGAATGTCTGTTTCCCTGTTCCAGTTAAATCCCTCTACATATTCCAGAAGAGGAGGCATTCAGTCCTTTTTGCACACAACATGGACATCAGAGGAAAGCATTAATGTACAATTTCATGACCCACCAATACCTACTCAACCATCCCTTCTCTAAGTGAGAGGAAGAGATACTACCTAATGAATAAGAATGAGACATTCATTACAGTTTTGTTTACACATTATTATTCAATACTAACTTTCAAAATGAACTATGATAAACAGAAGAAAGGTAATCTATACGCGTTGTTACGCAGAAAAGCTGCAGTGCTTTAAAATCACCTTCTCCCTTAAAACAAATTAACATTTAAAGTGCAGCCAAGGAGTAAAGTGATTGCTTACAGAAGGGGCTCAGGGTAGGGAGAATTACTTGCACACAATACAACAACAGTGCAAAGATAACACAAAACTGGGTATTTTCATGCATAAATAAACATATTATTATAGTACCCTCTGCATGACTTGCATTAGAACATCTAACAATAATCTTTAAAAACTCTAGGAAGAGTGGAAAAAACACCTGTAGAATTCTAATTTTGGGGCACAAGTACACTCATCTTTACTTTTACACACTGTCCTTCATCTCACACTTTTCCCTTCATTTAGTTAGTCTGCCTACCAATACATGTTCAGTGCTAGAAAACAGCTTTGTGTGCTATCAACACTACAGACTAGAATGAAAACTTACTTCTATTGCCTGCAGGCTGCACACAGGCAAACCACTGATTCTGCCTAGCAAAAACCCAAAAATTAAATTAGGAAGGTACCCTTAATCAGTACCAGGTCTGCTGGCCTCAGCCTCTCTTCTCTCTCCTCCACTTCATAATGCCTATTATCTAACTGAAAAGGAAAACTTTGATCCTAATGGTTTCCGACACCTGATGAGAATAAAGAAACACAAAGGGACCTGGTGATGTGTTATTTAACGCATGACTGTTTTAATAGGGCTGTCTAATTTTTGGAGGCACAGGGCCCATATCCAGTGTCCCTCAGAGCAACCCATCAGCTATTTGCCACATTCCATTCACCACATCACATGATTGCATTATTGGCAGTTTCTGAAGGTTAGTTTAATCAACTTTTGTATACTATGATAATTTCCTGTGTTGGAAAAGGTTAATTAGAGGCAGAACTAAGAACAGAACAATTAGCTACATTTCAACTTTTAATGAAATTTTTACTGTTCACGAAAATCTCAGAACTATGTACAAACTGCAGCCACTTACATGGTATTGTTGTATTTTTCAACCTTGTGTCTCTCAATGTGTTACACATTGGTGTCTTTAGCCTAATTTTCTCAAAAGTGAAATTTAGGACACAGACTGACACAGGGGTCTTTCCAGTTTCCTTTCCTCTAAATACCAATTCACCTAAATATCTTGCTGCTGGGTATATCCAAGGTCTTTAAATCAACTTGAAATTTCTGGATAGAAGTCAGCTGCACAGGGAGCACAATTGTTACCTCCAGTGCTGTAACACACTGCTGCTACATCCACCGCTGTATCCATCCATGTCTCACACTGCAGAAGCTTCAGCTCACTGAAGGAGAACTTTTTTAAAACCTGCTTTTGCCTTTTTTGTCTAGGTTAGCTAGATTACCTACAAGTAAGTTTGAAAAAGTAATCTTTCCATTAAATCACAACTCAGCTCGAGACAAAACCCTTACATCTCCATTTTTAACTAATTCCTGTGTAAAGAAGCTTACTGACAAATTCTCAGAAATCCCATTCTATACTTGTTACACATTCACAGAGGACATATTGAATTCTTGTCGTGAAGGAAAACAACAGGAAACTGTCCCTGCTCTGTCAAAGAGGTAATTCTCCATGCAGCCAGTTGAGTAATTTTCCTCACCAGCAGGTCTAATTCCATCATATCATGGTAAAAACCCAAAGCCATCACCAAGTAATCTGCCTGATAAATTCCATGCTTGCTATTTCAAAAACTGACTGCTCAGATACCACCAATCAGTCTAAAATCAAGGGATTCAACTAAAGAGAAGACCCTCAACATGAACAAATAGAAAGAATGGTGAATCCAGATTTGGTTATTCTGTGAATTATTAGCCTGCATGAATGCTACAAGTTGTGTTTGTGTTTGTTACACCTAAAAGCAGATGAAATCTAAGTGCCACCCAGAACCAGAGGACACACAACACAGCAAACAGCCACATCTGCTTTTTAACGCAGAGAAGGAGCCAGCTGAGGTTGAAATGTGTCACAGAAGAACAACACTGTTCTTCAGCCACCATCAGAATTACCACCACTCTGATTTACACCACACACCAAAGCCCCCACAACACACCAATTGCCAAGCAATTGCCATTCAGCTCCTTGCAAACCCCACTGGTCTAAACCAGCCGCTCAAGGCAGCACATTGTAATGACTTATACTAATCACTACAATTTGCCCCAAGTCATGTGGAAACTTGGGAGTGTTTTGCTCCTCCCAGACTGAGATACACAGATAACATTTCGTCCCAAAAGACTACCCTCCCTGCTTCCAGCCACAAAACACATGAAAGCCCACAGGGGGACCAGAATTGCACATTTGTCTCCGATTTGGGTAACACGAGCAGCAGTAGGAATTATGCTATCATTCCAATAATTTATGTATAGAATCAAATGCTCAGTTATTAAAAAGCCTAAATGCAAAAAACCAAACAGAACAACAAACAAACCCACCAAAAATACTCTCACCACAATACCCCCCAAACCTTTAAAAATGAGACCTGCAGTGTTACACACTTCGTTTAAAAGAAAATCCACTACTACTCTTTCTATATCTGGTCATTTATCAGTCGATGAATCCTGCAAAAATATCCTTTAATAAACAATTTACATTTTTCTTTACAGACATGTAATACTAACAATAGAAGGGATGCATCAATTTGATTCAATACTCAAAAAGGAAAACGACAAGATGTCCTTTAAATGCCTTCAGTAGATATCTTCATCTTCCAATAGGTAAGTGAAGTGACCAGTATGAAGGTGGATAAGTCACATCAGCCTCTGTAGTTACTAGAACACCAAGGAAACCTTCCCAGTCTTTCAAAGGGCAGTGGGTGGGAGTGTCATCTCAAACATTTTCAAATAAAAACAACAGAAAAAAGTTACTCAGAAGAGATAAACTAATCCTTTATGCTTCCACACAGCCCATTATCCATGTAGAAATCTTCTTCACTCCCATGGCTTATTTGAAGACACATCTGGCCTATATTATGGGTGCAATCAAGACTCTGCAGGCCAGGTTATCTGTACAAAAGGCAATTACCTTTTGTTTTGTTTTAATTTTATTCATGCCTTTCTAGTTAGCTGTTACCATAATGCCTGCCAAATGGTCATCCTCACCACTTTTCTGAGGCTCCACAAATTTGGGTGGACCACATTTAAACTGATCATTGAAAAGAAAATGAGAAAAAAGCCTCTGAGATACCAAAGTCTCTTACTGGAATCACCAAGGAGAGGACAAGTTTTATGCACTTTACTTCCCTTCCCTCTCATTCTGATTGATTAACCACGACCTTGTGTTTAAAATTGCTACTCAGGTCAAACCCTTCTGAAGGTCTGGCTCATCTATAAAGCACCAAGGTTAATCTTCAACAGATTCCATTACAGACCCTACATCTATTCTAGCAATGTTGTTTGAACATGCTTCCTCCACAGACCAGGTCTTTTTCCAAGGTGGTGTTAGCTGTCTTGTTATTTTGAGAGAGCAGACCACGTCCTTTCCTTCAGCTCCCACACACAACCCTTCCCATCCTGGGCAATACGGAACACAACGCAGGCTTTGCCTGCTGCAAGAAAGAGGGGTATGAACACAGCAGTACAGTCACGGAGCACAGTGACAAGCAGGCATCCTTTTGCTGGTGTCGAGCTCAAGTCATCCTTGCCCACCATTATTTCACTTAGCAGCCAAAAGCCATCTGCACAGGACATGTGATAACACATTACTCTAAGCGGCTGCCAAAATAGTTCTTTACTAGCCAGCCTTTAAGTGGACCTTGCTTTCTTAGCAAACAGCATAATAAAATACTTTTGACCATCACCTTTCTGCTTCAGAACACCAAGCTCACGAATGAAATAGTATTTTAGCAATGAGGTCAGTCAGAATAAAGACTTTTTACTGAACAGAAGCAGGCACAGCCTCAGGGGTCAGTCCTTAGGGCTACAAAACAACTGTTTGCCACTCTTGTCATGACACTGAGAACTTTGCAAGAAGAAACCAGCTTAGTTTCCACCTACTAGGCAATTTAGATTTAACCCAGTACAGAAACTCTTGGCTAGCTGCAGAACATCTCCAAAAAGTGTCTTTGCAATAGCTTAAAAACAAAGGCATTAATATTAAAGCAAGCTGACAGTGATCTGTGCTAAAACACTCAACATTTTTCTTTATTTTTCCTTAGCACCAGATCACAGTCTATTTCTGCTGTGTCAGGCATGTTAAATACAGTAAATATGTTAAGTCATGAAAACAGTTCTGTAAACTCTCCCTCATGCCCCATACTTGTACAGCAATAGACAAAAAGCACACAAGAAAAGCACCCTTGAAGTTATCTACACTGTGTCACTAGCAGTGATGGAAAGGAACTCTAAGATAGAGGTTTGGAATACACTACATATCTGCACTGTGTGAGGTGTATGTGGTACCGGCACAACTCAGCGTGACGGAAGGTAACAAAACAGCTTTGTACCTCACACTACACAAAACACGCTGCGTAAGCAGAATGACTTCTGGACATCCCTACCATAAATTTATACATACAATACCACATATATTTATATATATAATACCATAATTTTACATAAACATAGTGACAGTGGTTATTCCCAGTGACAGTGACATAAACATAGTGACAGTTCTTATTCCCAGATAGCACAGATGTAAATAACATAGGTAAAAGTAAGGAGCAGATAGACCAGCTTTGAAGAATCCTGCTATGATGAAATAAGCACTAAAGATTCTGCCCAGCCTAGACTTTGCAGCTGACTGATCCACCTTATTCCAAAATCAGCAACTACTACAACAAACTTTAAAAAAGCAAACATACGGCCACTCCACAACCATCTTAGTATGAAATCCACCAGATGATAAAAATGTACAACTCCTGACCACTGTCCCAATCTGTTGACACCTTTTTTTTTTAATGGGTAATTACACAACAAAAACTCCATCCTGTCAGCATAGCAGTTCGCTAATCAGAATGGTTTACTATATTGTATAAAACACCACAGTATGACTTGCCAGATCTCATCTATCAACTGCCTTAGTCTGCAGGAGCTATTCTGGGTAAGAAAAGGAACTTCCCACTCCTAAACCTTTTCTCTTCACCCACACTGAAGTACGGCAAGGATGAGGACTTCACAGTTACTGAATGAGGCCCATAACTAGCTCTCTAGGGCGCAAATCTCTGTCAGTCATCACTACAGAAAGGGGATGTGTAATCTTCATTGACATGTCAAAGATCAACATCATATAACATAACTTTTTCAAAGCTGAGTGGCATAAAAAACCCAAAATAAACGAGCATTTAACACTGGGCACTCCAGTACTTCATTGACTGGATCAGAACAGCATAGGCTCAAAAATTTTGCTGTTTCAGCAGAAAGGACTGGTGCTAGATGAGCATGACCAGACATGCAGCCTTGAACCCTATGGCCAGGACAAGAGGTAGGACACGGCTCTGCAGCTCAGAGAACACCAGTCCCTCTATGAAGGCAGCCCACTCAATGACACAAAGAGATGAAATTTCTACCATGCGCTCCTTCTGCAGTGCCAAAGGTTAATATTCAGATGGCAGGTTCAGTTTCAAAGAGATGCATCTCTGAATTGAATTTAGGTTCAGAAGGCTTGTACTGAGCTCTCTGTGCTTCTGAATCCTAGGATAACTCTTGCTCACTAAATGCTGGTATTTGTTGAATAAAAATGAAGGGATTTAACAGATCTTGTTCCTGCACATAGTTGTCAAAAAAATATGACCTTTCGAACAGGAAAAAGAGGGGGGATTTAAAGGTTTAAAGAGAAGGCAGTGGCTGCCTGACGTATAACAAACCTCTGAAAAATTATGAAGCAGTGAAAATCCCCTACAGGTCCCAGCAAAATGTGTCCAATTTGCATTCCTGCAAGCCTTCCATACACACCACTCTTTGCCTGCTGTGTACACAGGCAAATAAATCCCTAGGAATAATACAACTGGGACCTGAATCTGATCTCTGATATATTATTGCTCCAGAGCTCCATTCCAACCTTCGCAAACGGCTTTTTTTTGTTCCAGATAACTAAATCAAAGCAGTCCTGATAAGCTTTCAAAGCAGGGAATGTGAGGAATGGTTTAACGAATGTTACAACTCAACCTATTACATACTACAGAGCATTACAGAAGAAGACGGGAGAAAAAAAGCACATATGACACTCATGTCTGGAAGTCTCATAAATTCAAATCCAGAAGCACCTGCCTTTCTAAGTCCCTTTATATTAAGCCCAACAAAAACTCAGTGCTAACTGTGCAAAGGGACATAAAGAATGGGAAGTGAGAAGAACTGTGTCAGGGAAATATTGTTTTCTTACTGAAAAGTTCCATTAGTTGTCAGTTTGACACAGAAAGAGTCTTAATGGGCTTACATGAGAACAGACAGCAGAAAAGAAAAAGCATAAAGAGTAACAGCAAAAGATAAAAAGGGAACACAAGTCATGGAAGACAAAGGTAAAATTTTTTTGGAAAAACATGCCCTTTTTGCAAAGCAGCTTCTGTGGCCCTCACACTGGCCTTAAGTGCTATGTGTGCATTACAAGACACTCAGGCAGCTTTTTCATGTATAAAACTTCACCTATGCATACACAGCGTACACTGGAAAGGTCTGTATTATCCTAGTCCCAAGTTCTGCCTTGTTTTCACTGCTTTGTCCGTATCTTAAATATTAAATGATTCTTCTCCCAAAACGAAAAATAATGTTGCAGCATAAATATTTTACAACAGCCTATTGTAGCTAATAAAGTTCAGTGTAGTTTTAGTTTGTGCACTCAGACACAAAGATTAATTGAATACTTCAGGTGATTTTTCTAAGTGAAATTTGAGCTCCGAACATACCAGACACTAAGGTATCTCCAGGAAGGCACTGATCAGATCGACTCCCTTCCTATATCCTACCACTTGGAAACTGTTCATGAGGGGGTCGAGAACAAAGTAATTATGCTCCCACTTAGATTCCACGTACCTGCATCTCCTTTCATCAACTTATTATGTGCATTCCTGTCCCAGAATTAGTAATTAAGACACTAAAACAGTTTAAAGGTTTCAAAAGAAACAACTATCTTCATACAATGAAACAGCTGAGATGATAAGAACAGATTAGCAGTTTTGCATTTACTGTCAAAAATAAGGCTTAAATACCGAAAGCTCTCAGTATTACCTAGGCAGTTGCAACTGAATTGTAGAATGCAGAATAGCAATACTTACATAGATTAAATGCTTCCTATTTACATGACAACAACTAGCAACAGAAACAGATCAGAGTTACAAGTAATTCTACAGCCATCCTGAATAAATCACGCACACACATCCAGAGCAAAGCCATTCTTATCATGGAACAGTGGTCCCAGAAGAGAGCTCTGCGGAAAAAGCTTCTGTAGAGGAATTTTAAGTATTCTAGTCACTTACCTCAAAACACCAGGTCCAAAACCTTCCATAACTATTCTAGAATTATAGTCTCTCTGCAGTTTTCTAGGTTTTACTTATTACTGAAGCCTTCTCTCTTTCCTTCCAATTTCATCTAGTACAAATTATATACTATTGTTCTTCCTGCTTCACATCTAACCAACATTTGATTCCCTTGTAATGTTGCAGAGCACTCCAGGCAAGATGTAATGACTAGCCATAAGCAACAGAAATGTGTACATTTTCTCCTTCTTTATTCAGTCATCTTCTCATTAACACATCAGAAAAAACTGCATTCCTTTTTCTGGACCGCATATACCTGGCTTTGAGTTTCACAGATTCATAGAATATCCTGAGCTGGAAGGGATCCACAAGGATCGTCAAGTCCAGCTTCTGTCCCTGCACAAGTCAGTCCCAAGAATCACAGCATGTGCCTAACAGTGCTGTCCAAAAGTTTTGTGAACTCAGACAGGCTTGGTGCTGTGACCACTTCCCTGGGGAGCCTCTGTCAGTGCCCAACTACACTCTGGGTGAAGAACCTATTTCTAATATCCAGCCTAAACCTTCCCTAGCACAACTTCAGGCAATTTCTTTGGGTCCTGTCACTGATCACACCACAGAGATCAGTGCCTGCCCGTTCCCTTCTCTTCCCCTCACAAGGAAGTTGTAACTGCAATGAGATCACCCCTCAGTGTCCTCCAGGCTGAACAGACCAAGCGACCTCAGCCACTCCTCATATGGCTTCCCCTCAAGGCCCTTCACCATCTCCACTGCCCTCCTCTGGACACTCTCCAATAGCTTAATACATTTTTTGTATCATGGTGTCCCAAACTGCACACAATATTGAAGGTGAGGCCTCCCCAGTGCAGAGCACAGGGGGACAATCCCCTCCCTTGACCAGCTGGTGATGCTGTGCCTGATGCCCCCCAGGACAGGGTTGGCCCTCCTGGCTGCCAGGGCACTGCTGACTCACATTCAACCTGCCATCAACCGGGATCCCCAGTCCCTTTCCATGGCACTGCTTTCCAACCCCTCATTCCCCAGTCTGTACATACATCCAGGGCTGCCTCAATTATGTTCAGAAACATTGTTTGTGGAAACTTTAAACACTGCTAATACATCAATATCCTATTTCTCATGCTTATTCAAACTAACACCTCTCTTATATACCTCTGAATACTCTTCCATATTTCATTGCACATAATACTTTATGACTCTACCTTGCACTTTGGTCCTTCTAGATTTCTTTCAAATTTAAGTAACTGCAATTCTTTTTAAGGCAACAGTCTGATTTTTTAAAAGAATTTTAATGCACTGTAGACAATTTCATCTTCTTACCTTTAGTTTAGAGCAAACCTCTGCCATTTAAAACAAAATATAAACGTCAGGGGAAGAAACAATTTCTTTTTATTAAAATGCTGGTAGACACATAAGCAAAGATAATATATTCTGAGCATGTATTATGCTTAATTTCTGTTGCTAGATACCTGATTAAAAAGTCATTTGTTGCCATACATAATGACAGCTGATGCACAGAAAAATAAACAGCAGCGTAGCAGTACCAGATGATCACACAACACAGGTGTCCTTTGATGCAAAATTTCACCTGCAACATGACATTCAGCCTTCAGTTTTACTCCAGAGTGAGAAAGGCAAAGGAAAAATAAAATGGAATAAAAAATTGGATTAAAAGGGCATTGAGAAACAGCATCTGAGCCATCTGAAGAGAAATAGACACTTCTAAGGGACAGACTTCAGACCTCAACTGCTGGACGCTGGAACACCCAGAAGAGGAGGCATGCATGCAGGCAACCGTAAGATGAACACAGATTTTTTTTTTTAATGTACTGTTCCTTCTGCTGAAGTTTCCATTGCAAAAGGAACATGCCATGTAAAACAACTGGAAAATCGTAACAAGTCTTCAGTTGGCACTGTAAACATGAAAGAGGAGGTTTTATCCCTGCTTATGTCATGACATGCAGTATTCGGACATGGTGTAATCAGAAGAAATAATTAAGTAATCCTGGCAGCTTACAAATATTTTTGAAGGACATTACACTGACAAAACAGTTTAACTGATCAAGTAGGTTTTACTCAGAAGGCACAGAACCTCATCTCTTATCCTACCGTTTGGAACAACAAAGTTTTTGAACAACCTCTAGTCTGAATCAGCTGCATCCTCCAGCAAACTGCTATTTTTTTCCCAAGTGCCAAAGAAAATTCCAACATCAGTTAAGCTCTTCAGACTTCCAAGGATAAAAATTGAAGCTTATTATATGGAAATTTGTGAGACAGCTTTTAGAATTGACTTATTGCTCAGTGAAGATGTCAGTATTCATGTAACACTTTAAAATTACAGTTATTTACGCCCCAATGTCCTTGGACACAAACTCTCTGCCTCCACATTCACGTGGTATGCTGTGCACCTGCTGGTTGCTTCAGACACAGGCACATCCCAGGGCAGCAGACTGAGGGCTCACTACACTGTGAAGCAGTGTGTAACCTCTCAGGACAAGGAACAGACTCAGTAAGTAACCACAGGCAGCCACCATGCACAAAATTGTCAGAGTTTCCACCTTCCATATATACTTGAGAAAGCAGAAGAAAAAACCAGCCCACTGTATTAAGAATATGCTGCAAATGGTACAGACTCCAATCTGTAATCATCTCCAACTTCCCTTGATAAACTTCAGAAAGTCTGTAATTTACTGTTACATTTTCTACTGCTTGCACCTGTTAAGATTTTAATTATTATTGCCCATGATTATGCCTTTCTGTATGAAATACAGCCTATACCTTTTCATGCTTGCACAGACTGCTGTAGGCCACTCTCTCATGCAGTTGGTTCAATTTTCTCCACAAACCATGTAATTTGTGTTGAGACTTGAATCAACATCACAACACTTCAAGAAGCTTTATGCCTTTGCCAATCAGGTTTTGCTGAAGGAAAACCTTGTGACTGGCTTCTTCCATCCCTGCCCATCATCCACACATCAACTGCCAATAAAGACAAGAACTTTAGAATATGGGCATTCAGCCCATTTTCAAGGAGGGGGTTAGTGGGTTTTTGTTTGATTGCTTTCAAGAACCATGTGGGCTAGAAACAATTTTGTACCTAAGCAAAAGGCAGGTTTCTTCAGTATAACCATGTCCTGAAACTCTGGGAGTTACTTTTCACATTTGAAGTCCCTGCCGCTTTTCAAAGAGAGCTTAAACTAGAACAAAATGTGTGCCACTCCTATTTAAACACCGTAGGAACTCTACAGCTGCTCCTACTGATTTGACCATTTCTGGTAACACACCCACCATTAGTACATAAAACAACAGAAAACAGCATGTATGTCAGAGCCTGCTGTTACCTTAGTCATGCTAAAGAAATAGGTATGTCTCAGAAATATAGGAAAACATTATTCAGACAACAGAGACAGACAGCACTTCCTTTCCCAGAACAATCTGTCTCCTGCCCTGACAACCCATTCCTGCTATATTTACCCAACCAAATTTTGCCAGTGATATATTTCCAGATGCACTTGAGCCACATGTCCCTGTCAGTCAGACCAAGCACAGAGGAATTCGAGCAGAGAACAGCTCCTAGAAATCACTAGATGTTAATCCATGCTTCCTCTCTTGCTTGCCTGTAGAGTTAAAGGAGACAAAATGTGTAAAGCATTATTCCTGGTTTATTTTGGAAGCAGGGACAAGAGGTACGTCATTTGATACAGCTATTCACTTTGTCTGCTTTCTTTATGGCTGACAGGGACACCTCAACAGTAAAAAAAATAAAATAAATAAAAATTAAAAATAAAAATATTAAAAATTTAAAACATGAAGTTAAAAATAACTGTCTGTTTCAACTAATTAATACTTGGTTTCTAGCAAGAAATTGTAAGACTCCCTAAACAATTCTGTTAGCACTCTAATCTGCCATGGGAGAGCCAATTCCTCAACCAGAAAAAACCCAACTCTGTCACCTTTGCTGGAGAAAAGCAATACATATCAGTTGCAGCTTTCAGATAGTTCAATTTAAGAATGTTGATCAGCTAAAATTACTTGAGTTGTGGGGCAATAACAACAGGATGTAATGAATGATCTAGCCTAAGTCACTTCACTATTTTAAGTTATATTCTTCCTATATTCTACCATATATTTCTGATCTCACTCTCTCTTCCAATCCTAACTACACAGCTAGGTTCTCTTATCTTCATAATTTTATAAAATGCTTAACACCTACCTTCTGATAATTATCTTGGCTCTTGCTGAAATTCTCCAAGATCCTTGAGCAAATGAACAAATAAACTCTCTTCCCCACCTTCACAATATTCAAAGATGCTCTTCACAGCTCCTAAATAGACACCCCTTGGATTCCAAAGTGCATTTTTTGAGATTACAGCAATGGGAGGAAAACAAACCACCCCACCCCAAAAAACCCAACCAACCAAAAAAATCCCCACCTAAACTCCCCTCACAAGAACACCAAAGTCACCTCTCAGAATCTTATTAGCAAGGAGACTTTATCATCACACTGGTGGCCAGTCAGTGGAATCAAGGTATTTCTCAGTTCTAGGTACTATGAACCAGAAAGGGCAAGAGGAGCTAAACCAATGATGTAAGAGAAAGAGGTGAACAGTGGAGCTGAAAGGGTTTCAAATTGTAAATATCGTTCCTTTGGCTCCCTCCTCCCCTTTTCTGGAAAGCGCAGACAGGCAGTTTCAACCTTTCCACCGTTTATTTAACTGGCTTAACAGAGGGTCCTAACAGGTCACAAATAAGCTTTTTAAATAAAAAGCACAAGTTGAAATCAACTGTGGATATATCAAAACTCTTGGCCAGGCCAATTTTATTACTCAAGGTGGAATTAAAACCCACTGTAGCCTTCTTTTAATGGCAGATTCACATCAGAAGACCTCTTCAACAAGCTGGATGCAGGTAAAGATTCTTCAGAACAGAAGCACTTTTGACCCATTCTTCTACAACAGACAGACAAACACATATCTAGGTTTGTACTCAAAACTAGTATTGTTTAAGAACAGTCTAGATCTAGGTTATTCTCATAACAGCATTAAAACTTTAAAATTCTAAATTGTTTTTGCTGGAGAGATTGCTCCTGCTTTCTTAAACCCTGTACAGTTTGTGTGCTTTCCGGTGCCCATGCCCTTTCCTTTCCCAATCTGCAACACTGGAACACTTTTCAAGCACCTGACTGGCACATCACACAAGAACAGTGGAGACAAGCAGAACAAAAAAGAAAACAAGCACTTTATGGGTGGAATCAAAAGATATTTAATAAAATACTGGCCATGGCTGAGTAGGATCGAGAGAAATGTGGGCAAAATGTGAACTGCATTACATGTTAGAGTTTATGAGCAGCCTCATACAGCTGCTCAAATTCAGGCATCTAATACAGGGATGTGAACAGCTGGTACCATCACCTGCTGCGCCTGCAGAGTGAAAGGGAGCGTGTGACCTTCCACTGCAGCACATGGGCCTGGAGCATGTGAACAAGCACCAGTATGGGCTGAGAAACTCTATAGGATTAGGAACTGCCATCCAGAAAGAAACCACAATTTAAAGGTAGCTGATTGACAGTGAACTTCACTTTCAGATTTTTAACGGATTGTTAATAAAGCAAAGGGAGAAACTTTGCAAAATTTAAGTTGATGTTGTTTGTGACACGATGCTTTAATAGTGAACTACCAAACAACCATTAAAGAAGCATTCCAGGATGCCTATGGTGGTCTCCTCCTTCTTCCCCATATTATTAAATATATTTAATATTATTCAATATTATTAACTATATTTAATAATATGTTTCTACTGCAATTTGTTTTCTCTGAAGAAAACTTTTTTCTTCAATTGTTGAACTACCATTCAGCTACTGTTACGAGTTGTTCTATTGCTTTCTACAATGTCTGAATATTTTCATTTCTTCCTCTCCTGTTTCTAACACTCTTAGCAAAGCATTTACCCAAAAAAAGGTTAGATTTTTTATTGACTAATCATGCCTATTTCTTCTTTACATGTTTTCATGATGAAAGTATTCAGATTCCTGTACCACAGAAAGAAGTTTCATGCTTTCAGAAAATTCAGTTGTTCAGATCTCTTTGCCAAATCAAATTCAGTACTCTTGTTTCAAGTAAAAAAGTCTCTTCCTGTTGACCGTATTTTAACAGACTGGTAAATATTTGAGCACATGTTTCCTACACCTTTGTGCTCATCAATAATGCCACCAAAGTAAATATTCCCAGGACTGTGTTCTCCCACTCCCCATACCAGCCTAATCACAGCTGAAGTGCTGAACTTCATGCTGAGGCAGAATATATTTAATACAGAGAAGTACAGAAGTAAAATTTCACAGTGCTTATTAGATTTTAAGTCTGGCTGGCTATATTTGCACTTCAGATAGTTAAAACTTTTTTTTTCAGTGAGAGCTGAGTATGCAAAGAAAAACATAGTATTTGTGAACAACAAACATGCCTTTCAGACTGAAGTGAAAATCAGCTAATGATGTCTCCTCTATGCTGTCATGACATTCATCTTCATTAGTACAGAACTATGACAGGCCACTATAAACTGCCTAATCCCACTCTGAAGAACATCTAAGTTGCTAAGTGCAGTTACTAAAGATGCTTACAAAACCAACCATATTTTATCACTGCCACTCATTTTACTTCCAGAATAAAGCTCCTTCCCTAGGCTATAGCCAGATCTAATAGACCATTCTCTTTCAATGTGCTGTGATCAAGGTAACAACCACATCTTTATTTATTTCAACAATTCCTCATATTTACAACTTGCAACTTCAATTATTTAGGCAGTTAATCAGTCAGTAAATGGAATCTAACTCAACAGCCACTTTGCAGACTTTGTCCCTGTATCAAGAAAAATTACGATTTCAGTAAGTAACAAAGAGCAAAGACATATCTTAATAAAACACTTCCTCCCAGAATCAAGCTAAACATGATCAAAAGTGAAGAGCATTGTTTTGAAGTATCTCATCTCATTTAAGCAGCACAGGCTTTGAAAATTATTTAGTCATGCAAGCACTCAAGACTCCTGCACCAAGCAAAGGCAGCTTAACTTCCTGAAAGACTACTCTGTTTGTAACTTAGTACTTCAATATGTCTAGGAATAAATTTCAGCTTGCTCCCACAAGGACAGAACTGAAAAACAGAACTTCTGAAGTGCCTATATTAGGATGTATCTATATGTACAGCCAGACTTCGCAAACGAAGATTTGGGCAGGGCTCTCCCCAAGTGGGTGTGCCCTTCCCGCCTGCGCAGTGGATGTTTTAGGTGAGGCACAGTGTGCGCAGAACTGGCCCCACCATTTAAGTCCTAAGGTCCATCTGCCACAGCCGAGCGAGCTTGTATGGTGACAGCAAAGTCCTTGGGACTGTCAAAGTCCCCGGTCCTAACCGGAGCTGACCCTGCTGAGCATCCGAGATCTGACTGGATGGGATGGCAGGGAGGCATTAAACTGCCAGGGGATGGTCCCCACTGAGACTCGAACTCAGGTCCTTGGGATTCAGAGTCCAGAGTGCTCTCCTTTACACCATGGGACTGCCCCATATTAGGATATTGATAGAGGATCAAACAATCAAAGAATCACCATCACTGAACATTTTCAGCTAATAAGCTTTAATGAAATATGCCCCTTGAGTACTGTAATTGTGTAATTACAGGGCAAAATAAGCTTGATTAAGCTGTTCATCAATCCATTCATTTTAACACGATAGCTAAAGGCAGTGTTACCCAGAACTTCAGCTCTATTGCATATATGTGCAAGCTCTCATCTAATATATTTTACATTTCTACCCACCTCACTCACACTGGGTTTTCTTGTCATAATGTCTTGCCTATTCCTCAAGTGTCACATAACTACACATCTTCTTCCTCTTTCACAACATGTTGAATACAGCAATAGTTTGAACTAGGAAGTTTTAATTTCTCAATTGCAACATGGAAAAAGCACAGACATAGTAATTTCAGAAAATTCAAGAGATGAGGAATCTATATCTATCAACACCCTTAAACTAAATAAGAAATGTCCAAACGTTATTAGGAGTTCAAAGCAAGAGCAGGTTGCTTCAACATTTCCAATCGCATTTCCAAGTCACACGGATACAGTACATCACACAATTCTAGTGTAGAACTATCAGGATTCTATGATGACTACTTGATAAATGTTTCCTCTCAAGATGGTTTTATTTCCTATAATTTTGTGATGACATGTACTGATTCATTGTCCTTAAAATATTTACATATATTTAACTCATGATTTAGTCTTTCTCACTCCATTAACAAAACCACAGATTTCCCTTCACTTCCAAAGTTTTTCTCCAGAAAGTTCCTGCAGATACCATCAACAAACTCACCTGTGACACTTCCATCTCTCTCATTTCAGAATCCAGCATATCATAAAACCTCAGAACTTACCTTTAAGCCACTGTATTGTAGACTTTATATATAAAAATTTCTTAGTAGCTTTTAAAGTTGCTGAAAAGCAAGTCAAAATCATGTAATCTAGAAGATGCCAGGAGTTTTCATAGGACTGTATGAAGGTGTAAATTTTATATCTCTTTCCTGGACAAATCTGCTGTCTTGTATCATTCGCTAAAGGCACATTAAAAAGCCAGATCTTGACTGTCTATCCAACATTTTTTTAAGAACTTACAATAAAGAGGTCCATAACATGTTGGAATGGGGTTTCTTCCTGATTTAGAAAGAAAACACAAATCCAAACAAAATATAACCCTTCAGCAAGAGTTTATTCCACAACACTCAGGCAGCTAAGAGTTAGAAAGCTCTTGCAAGCCTATCTCAAACGGGCAGGCCAACTGGCCATGTCTCACTATTAACATTCCCCAACAAACCAATTTGCTGTTTTAATAATAAAGTTCTCCACTAGTATGCTACTTCTACACTTACCTTTTAACCCATGTCATTCTACCTCTCTTCTTGCTGGCTTTTTTCTTCCACACTAATTATTGAGAGAAGCAGCACTTCATCACAGATCCCTGCACTATTCCTGACAAAATTAAGGGCATTTTGCCCAATTGTATCTTCTTTAAAACCTCTGCTTCAAACTCACACCTTGGTATAAGCCATATTAGGGATCACCCAATGATAGCCTGTTTGAAGGACAAATAGACGTAATCATTAAGAAAAACACTCAAAAGTTTAACAACTTTGTATACTTAATGACTTCGCTGCTACCCTCTTAAGCTACAACTCCGAGATGAGGATACCTCACAGTGAGGTTAGATGGCAGCAGTTCAGTGAGAATATAGTTAAAAGAAGGAAAGATGACAGAAGAGCTATATCATCAATAAACTTGTACTAGAATGCAGCAATTTCATGTACACATCTACTTGCAAAGGGTTTTTACTATAATTCAAATAGCTCTAATGTCTCTTCATTGGCCACAATTCCTTTTCACTGCTCTTGACCAAAACAAAGACATCACCATCAAAAAACTTGATATAAAACCTCCATGCCTGACTAAAGAGGAACCTCAGCTTCTACGAAGCATCTGGTACTGCCTTTTATACCAAATCAAACTGCAATTTATTGCCCTCTAACGTATGGACATTAAGCCACTTCCTTTATGGCTCCACTTTACACAGAAGCAGTAACTGAAGAAAATAATGGAGTGCCCAACAAGTGGCAGAGTAATTGCTCAACAAGCGTGGAACAAGAGAGTCGGTTGCACAGCACACACATGTGGCAGCTCTTCAGAGCCCAGCCCTACACTGGGAACAGAAGGCTGGTGTTAGAGAACAAGCCCACTGTGGGAACTCTTCCAAGCAGCAGCCAGGAGCGCTTGTCCATCTAATTCCTTGGGTCCTTAAGGATTAGGGGTCAGGAAACAATTCCTTCTAACAGTACCACCTCCTGCCTGTACCTGCCAGTCATCAGCCACACACAGAAGGAAGACTTTTAAGCTTCAAGCTCTAGTCTTAAATTGCATTCAGAGGGCTGTATTGAAAGGATGTATAGGTGGTATCACAAGCATGGTGGTGCTGGGCTGCAAAAACACCTTGTGTGAAGACCACCTTACTGGGCTGGTTGGTTTCTTTTTTTTTGGTCTAGGCACTCCCAGATCCACTTCATTTCTTTTGAATTTATTCAGTAAGTTTCTTACACAGAAACACAAAATAGAAGATTAGCACAATAGCTAAAAAGTTACCAAATTAAGGATACTACAAACCGACAGTTTATTCTGTCTGTTCAGTCTTAGTTATAAATCTCTCAGTCACAACCTTCCCCTTCTCAGGAGTCCCAGTTTTCATTCACTAACCTGTGTTGAAGGGCTCTGTGTAATTCAACAGAGTCAATCAGAGTGCCACCATCAATATCTGACTCCTCACACACTCTGTGTGTTCTGCATACAACAGAAAAGCCTTGAGAAAGCTTATGGTGCTTGTCTTGGTGTATCTATAAGCTTCACAAATAGGAACAGTTATTCTTCACCAAGGACATTCCTTCCCCTTCTTCATTTATACAGGAAATAAACAAAATCTGAAGTGAAATTATGACAATTCTGGTGTTAGTTTTGGGCTTGAGAGGTTCACATCCCAGGTCTCTCAGTGCAGCTACCATTCTTAGAGCACACCAGTGTCACTAGAGGAAAATCACTTAGAAAGTAAAACACAAAGGAAGCACCTGGGAAAAGTCTGGTTTATTATTTCTCCAGTAACACCAAGAAAATCTATGCCAAAAATAAAAATAGAAAGGTATTCCCTGAGACAAATTCAAAAACCTCAGGCACAAGATGGTAATTTGACTCATTTGATGCTACAAAGAGATTAAAAAGACTAATCTCACTCAAAGAGAATATCTGGAACTTCCTGCAGTTTCAAAGCAAAAACACTGCAGCGGTTTACACTCTCTGTACACTTGGAAGGATGTCTGCATTCATAAAGACTAGCAACTTGCTTTTAAAATGACAACTTTTACTGTATTGTCTGAACACAACTGGCAAAAATCAAGTCTCAATTCAATCAGCAACCAAAGCATCAAATTAAGGCTGTCACCTTAATCTTTATATTTCTTATAGTAAGAAGGTGACAGAAAATATGAAGAGAAGTAAATTACCATTTCAGTACACTGTGTCAGGTCATTCAATATGGACTAAAACTGTATTGCCATCCACTAATTAGATTGAGTTAAAGTTATCGAAGAAAACTTACTCTGTCAATTTCCTAATCTTTCTTACAGCCTTTCCATTCTTCTTAAAAAAAATTTGAAGAGAATGCAAAAAAAGCTAAATGTTAGCCTGAATTGCTTGGTCTTCCAAAATACCAAGTTGACATGGAGAGATACCTGTTATTTAAAAAAAAAAAAAAATTTCCTTTTATTTTTTTTGAATTATCACAAGAACAGATATAACCTAGAAGATCAGTAAGTCTTCTAGATCTTTTATAGGAAGCCAATACGCAATAGAAAAAAAGCTTAGGTGATTTTGGATTCTTTAATGTCTGGTCTAGATAAAATTGTAATCCTTCAGTGCAAACAATGGGAGAAATATCACAGCTTAAGGTTCATCAGTATCTGTTATTTGCTAGTAACTTCAGGCACTTCCTGCAGAAACTCAAGATATAAATAAAAAAATACAGTATTGCTCTTATCTGCAAAGGGCAGAGCAACAAGCATCTCAGCACTTTACATATCACACGTCCACATAGTCTAATTCTTACATTTCTTTATAAAAAAAATCCAAACATTTTTTTCTGATTTCTTAACTTGAAGAGACCACAATGAACATTCATATTTTATTCAAGAGCACTTCAATAGCACCGAGAACGGGCCACACATTAATTTTTACTTCATTTACCACTTCTTAAAACTAGATCTTTCAGAAAAAGTTCAGAAATTAATCCCAAAACATGATAAAATTCCTCTGCCATTTTATATACCTGCCAGAGTTTCCCTAAAAACTGAGTTTCCAGAGTGCAGACATGAGAAAATGAGTGTGCAATCAAGTCTACGTACCAGAAAACTGATGGCTACAGTAACAAGTATATTAAGTCAGTACACTGGGCAAAGGTTCTCTTGCAGTTACAGTCATTTGACCTTTAGCCAGCTCTTAATGCCCCAGCCAACCCTCTAAAGATGGAGATTTGCAGCAGCTTCTTGTATGAAATAAGCCATGAAAAGATTCTTCTGAACCCACTGTACAAGCATTCATTTAAAATGTCATGAATGTGCATGAAATCAGAGTGCTTCTAACAGCTTACTTTGCAGCTTCTGTTTAAATGCCCTAACTCTGAACCACCAGAGGATAAAAGGACTCAAACCCTCTAGTCTGGCACTCATGGGCCTAAAATATACACAAGCACCTCTTCACAGGTGTGTTTACCTAGTTTAAACCTTATTTAAATATACTCTTGATGCACACACTTTCCACAAACACCTGCTTCTCCCACTGCAGTGAAGACTTGTACAAGGCAGTTGTATTCAGTCATTTCTGTCCTAAAGCCATCCTACACACCAGGATGCAGAACTTCAGGCACAAAAATCCTGGCACTCATCCTCCTGGACAAAGCAAAACACAAATGCTGCAATGAGAAGAATGACTACAGAAGTATCTGCTCTTACCTCTACATCATACCAGAACGGTCTGAAGACTTCAACAGTCACAGCCAGATTTAAGAAAACCCATTCCTCATCAAATCATGGAAAAGAGGCTTTTAATTAACTCTTATTTCCAGCCATTTGCAGTTACAAAACATTCCCCTGGTGAAATCAAGAGCATCCTAAGTGGAAAACCACTCATGAAAGAGACAATGCTCAGTTATCACTGGATGTCAAAAAGAAGCTTCCTTTTGTTGACCTAATTCCATAACAAAACTGACAAAATGAACAAGTATTTCAACATCCTGACACATTTTTCAAGATACTCAGCTCACTCTACAGAGCAGTCAAATGGAAGTTGCATTGACAGTGGTTCTAGATCCAAACTCACAATACAGGCTTTCAACAGTTTTAGAATAACCTTTGAAGACGCAGTTGTATTTCAATTTTGCATATATGGACAAAGCTTGATAGTCACCGTTTTATATGGTCATAACTCAGGACACTGATTTTTGCTTTTTCTATGCATTAGAAATACAAGACACCACATCAAGCTTTCACTTACAGTGCTTATCTTAGTATAAGAGGCATTCAGCTATTAAATTTATCTTGCATTAACTTATGCATCACCTAAGACAACAGAACCTCTATTTTCCCTTCCTGTTTTTCAGGCAACTACTATCAATAGTAACTAAAATACATGCAGTCCATGAAAATGCAAAATGGCCCCAGTAAACCAAACGACAGTGGATCAGAGGAGATATGCTGATCATTTTCAAATTATTAAACTCTTATATTTATAAATCTATGTAAAATTGCCACAGAAATGAAGCGTCTCTGTCAGAATTTCAAAGAGAAACCTCATTCCACATAATTCAGGTCCAAGGCCCTTAGCTAGGTATGTTGAACTGTAGAAGTGAAGTTACTCTTACCATAATCAGGGGATTGTTTGTGCTGATCTTCTCCACATGCTTCCTCCGAGAGCCCATTTAGAGGTTACAATGGGATGGGATACCAATACTTAGTTGCAGGCAAGCTTTTACTATTTTCGTAATCAAACAAAGCAGCGTGTAATTTAGTTACTCTTGAGGTGCAACACTTCGAAAGGGGAACCTTTGGATGCTGGGGGCACATGGTGCATCTTTATACCCTTGACCAGGGTATGTCAGCACCACAGTCATGACAGAGTTAATACCCACTAGCTCAGAGGAGAACAAAAGGTACTCCACTGCAACATGCCTAACATTTACATTGCCTCTCTTTGCTCATTAAACAGGTTTTGGTTAAATAATGAACAAACTGTATTACAGACTCCGATGAGAATTCCAAAATTATAAATCAACTGGTAAAGCCCAGAGGAGAACGAAGGGAGTGGGAGGGAAGGAAGGATAATATTGACTAATATAAAGGGCGCAGCTTGACAGTGGATATTCCTGCCACACCTGATCAAACATGCTCCATGGGGGAGGGGAAGGGAGGGAGAGAGCAAGAGGGGAGATGGGACAAGGCAGCCTGAAATTTGCATCCGGAACAGATTAAAATGGGTTCTTGGGGGATTGAGAAAATACATAATATATATTACTATAAATGCAAAATTGTACTAAAAGCTAACTCAAATGTCAAAGATTACAGCTTGAATAAATTTAAATATAAAAGCAATGTGTTTCCATGAGCTAATGAAAGAGACATGAAAGGAAGGTCTAGGACTAAAAAAAAAAAAAAAAAAAAACCAAAAAACCCACACCAAAACCCCCTAAGCTTGGACTTTTCACTGCCTGGAAGATGAAGAAGGATACCCTGTATGGTTCAAAGTACTGCTTGGGAACAAGTCCATGTGTAAAACTGAAAACAGTGGAGCATAGCAATGATGTCCCATCTCAAGACACTATTCAATAAATGGAAGTCACTGAAGCTGAAATCATGTGTTTAGAAGAATCCCATGAAGTCAAACCAACATGCTGTCATCACCATATATAGGCAACTATTATCTCAGCAGAAGCCACAATTACATGATGACTAATACTCAAAAGGAGCTTCTGAATCTCTCAGTACATTAAAATTTGCTTTCTCTAACATATGCTGATAGTGAACTTGCATTTTTCCCCAACAAGTCAACAGCACATGGTATCTGGCTGCTCTAGATAAATGGCCAGTCCCTGACATTTACTTATACTGCATTTATTTGAGCATCCTGACATTCGCTGTTCTTGATGATGAGGAGAGATATTTGCAATAATGGCAAAGAACTTCAGGAGTCTTATTTTAAAGAAAATTTTATCTCAAAGAAGGGAGAAAAGGAAAATGTTCAGCCAAAACACTTTTGGTGACTGCAAGCCTATCTTACAAAAGATGAGTGAGCTTACCAAAAACCCACAAATCTAGACTGTCACATAGTCCAGGTACAAGCATAATGTCCAGAACAAATATACTATTCAAATATGCAAACTGTGTTGGAGTTTCCTAGGATGTCATGAACTGACAGAAAAGTCCTTCTCACAACCAAGGGAAGTTCACTGGGCAAAGAAAAGCAAAGAATTACATTTACAGGCAGCCACAAAATAAGAACGAGTGAGGGTTCAGAACTGGCACATGTCCTCAGTACCTCTTGTTAGCATCTGGAAGCAGCACTACTGCACTTCTAGGGAGGACACTTTATGGGATTTCAGGCTCAGCGCTGACAAAAGCATGAGCATGCTTCACAATCAGAAATGCAAAAAGTCCACCTCAAATGTAGGTTGAGTGCAGTCCTGAACACCCACTGTAATAAAGGGACCAGAAATAAAGCTTACTTTCAAACACTACAATCAGGAAGACAAATCCTAAGAACCAGCAGACTGCCACGAGGAGCTCAAGACTAGATTCACTCCCAGACTCTCAACACACAATTAGGTTACACTTAAAACAATCACTCCTGAAACTACAAAAATAGAAAATGTAGGGGAAAGGGGAGAAAGAGTGGTTGCGAGAAAACAAATGGTCAGAATACACACCACAGTCTTCTGTTCTACTTCTGTAATCAATACAGATTTCCAGTTTCTTTCAGTGAAGGTGATCACACACAAAGGTATTCTTTCACTTCAAGATTTAAGAGACCAAATGGAAAGCAGGATCTGTGCTTCACTTATTACTGATAACACATGGTGAAAACCAAGAAACCAAGGAATGAGAGAAAAGAAATAAAAGAAATGCTACTTTCAGGGCAGATTTTTCCCATCATTCACAGATCAGAAAGCAAAAATAAAGGACAAAAAGGCTATGAATGATAATATACCAGATTTCACATTTTATCAAGCTTCACTATTTTGATGAAACACGCATGTTTAAATATAAAAATATGTGGGTGTGTATGCACACACAAGTATATACACATACTCACACATACATATCTCTCCACATAGACAGCAGTGGTAGCAGTGGTATTTATGTGCTAGTTTACATTGGTATTATCTGTCCGAAAGTAGACAAATAAGTACACCTGTACATTTTTTGCATATATCCTAGCAGGTCCACATACCTGCTGATTTCTGTATAAGCTTACCTGTTATATTATTCAGCACTTCTTTTAAGTTGCTAAAGCTGTGTAGCAGGGGATCCCTTTCTTCATCCTATAGATTATATATAGGAAGGAAATAATTAATAAGGCAAACATATTCTTGAAGACAAATCTTTATAATGAGCCTGGTAAAGACCTCACCGTTACATTCACAGAAGTACCATGGTTTGAGTTTATCACTGTCAGCACATTTACACCACCAAAACCAAGAGAAGCAATTTTATTTTCCTGTTAGTGCTCCCCGATATCGTACAGCTCAAATGTCAAAGTCCAGGTCCAAGACTGAGTATTCTGGTTTGGTTTTATTGCCCTTAGAAGTATGTCTGATTAGCCTTCTGCTGTTCAATAAATTTCACAGCAAATCTAACTCACACCATATTGAAATGGCTCATCTGGATTTGCTATAATGTTAATCTATGCAGATTGCAATAGGAACAGAAACACAATGACATTTGGTGCCATTAAAATAACTTGGAGAAAGAATCACAGTGCAATATTTATATGAATTAGCTGCATCCTTTAGCCTTAGTCTATCTTTACAATACTAAAATGAGGAGGAGCAGCAGTCTCTCCAGGCTGTGCACAGCCGCACCCACAGCTCCAATGGGAGGCAGAAAAAGGGCCCTGCCCTGACAAACTGAAACCACCTGTGCTGGGTGACAGCCACCTATTTGTGTGACATTCTGAAGTGCACCACACGCACACATTGGCACTGTGGCAGCCATAAAGTGACCAATGCATTGTTAGACCTGGTAACACTGTATCAAAGCAGGTTGGAAACTATTAACAGGTTTTAGTGAGGAATAGCTAGCAGCAACAAAACAGAGATGAAAAAAGATACTATGCCATACAAAACATTTTAAAATACCCTATAGATAATGACTTCTCCAATTTTTATTTCTTGGCTTTCCTGAGGACTGTCTTTGTAAAAAGGCACAAAAGACACATTAAAACATTGTGCTAAATCAAATTAACACCATATATATCTATATTTAAACTCCCTGACACACCAGGCGACAAAAGTCTGAATGAGATGATTCCCACGTGGAGTACAAGTGAGTTTTTCTTATTTACAGGGTAAAAAGGTAGAAGATTTCCAGCTTTGTAGCGCTTAGAGTCACTGGCATATAAGAAGCCAAAACAATGCAGAAAGTTATTCCAACTTTACTTTCAAAAGTACTATAATGAATGCTAAAAAAAATTGAGATACTTTTCTAAAACCAGGTGGTTTCTGCTATAGCTCTTTCTCCCTGTTGCCAGAGGTAGCAACAACCCAAGGTAACTCACCAGATGTGTATGAGTGCTCCATCGGGCATTACGCTTTATGGCTCCCACCACTGCATTGATTTCACCTTGTACAATGTAAATGTTCTTATCCACCATCCTGACAATCCTGAAAATAAAGGTAATTCAAATTAATCTCCAGCCCCTCAGAATCATTGTCTTGCTCATATGAAACATTAAGTTGGCCACAGTCAAGAGGATGCCTTCAGAGATGCAAGAAACTCTCATATCTTTGTTTTGTGTACGCACACAATATAAGTTATTATACATAACAAATAGTTATTCCGTCAAAAAGAAGACAAAAGAAAGGCACTTTTCCATGGTGTGTTTGCAAGAAAATGAGAGCAGACAGTTATAACAAGACATTTGTGATTCAAGAGACAACTTTGTCTAGGCACATTTCCTCATTTTGTTCCAGTTTATATAAGTTCACAGAAAGACAAACTGTTGGGGTCCTAGGACAGACATCCATAACAATGCAATAACACACACACCTCCAGCACTACGGCAAAGACCCGCAATTCCACACAGAACACAAAGCCAACCTTGGGCTCTATTAAATAAGCATCAATGGCTTGAATAAGCCAGCGAGAGCAAACCTCTTTGGGACTTAAAACATTGACAAAATAAAGTAATTTATAACAGATGTTGATTTCATACTAGCTTCACAAACAAATCTTTCAAGGAAGCAGGGAAGTGAAAAAGTCATGGTTAAGACTCCACAGAGAAATGAGCAAAACTAGAGACAAAGCTGGATGGAACACAGAGAAAAAGTGGGAAAGATAAGGGCAGAAATCTACTCGCCTGTAGCCTGAGGTATGTCAGGAAAAAATTTAAACTGATGTACCTAGAAGTGTCAGAAGAGGAGGGGAAAAAATTAAAAGCAAGAAATACTTGCAATGGCACGAGAAAAAGAAACAGTGAGTGAATTACTATGGGACTGTTCTCTCTATCCAAGCTACAGCCCAGACAGAGTCAAGAGTAAAGGAATGGGTAGGAATGGAGGGGAATAAATAGACACAACTGTTTATGAAGAATAAAGAGGACTGATAAAGAGGCCGAAGAATCAGATAATCCTGTGTCTGCAAATGAGAAGGATTTAGTGAAATGGCAGAAATTCAGAAGAATGAAAGGAAAATGAGGACTCCAGCTTAAAATTACAACAGGTCATCCACAGGGAAGCAAAAGACCAAAAACACTTCAAATCAGACTGGCTCACCTAAAAGACTCAGCTGAGGAGGGGAAGTGGGGGGTAAAAAAACACAGAGAATATGAGAAGGACTTTTGCCCACATAGCAAAAACAAGGCTGGAAGGAAATGGTTTGGTGCATTACTCAAGACAGAAGTTCCAGAACATAATCCTGGATCTGTCAGGCTTCATATTCATTAACATGGTTGAATTATCAACAACGCTTCAAATACACAAATGTTCTCTGAGTGAAAGAGACTAATTTGCTTCAGGACTTCATAAATAATGGAAAGAAAGTAAAGTATTACAAAAAGATACCTTATCAAGCGATGGCATAAGTTTTCTTTCTTTGTTTTCTCATGTGTTTGCAATAGAATGAATAATCTTATCGCAAAATTGTTTCTTACTTCATTAGGTTAATTACACATAATGGTATTCCCAGGGGGTGGTCCCGTGGTGTGATGGAGAGCACTCAGGACTCTGAATCCCAAGGACCTGAGTTCGAGTCTCAGTGGGGACTGGCCCTGGCAGTTCAATGCCCCCCTACCATCCCATCCAGTCAGATCTCGGATGCTCAGCAGGGTCGGCCCCGGTCAGTACCAGGGGCTGTGACAGTCCCGAGGACTTCGCTGTCATTGTCCAAGCTCGCTCGGCCGTGGCAGATGGACCTTAGGACTGAAACGGTGGGGCCAGTTCTGCACACGCTGTGCCTCACCTAAAACATCCACTGTGCAGGCTGGAAGGGCACACCCATGTGGGGAGAGCCCTGCCCAAATCTGCGTTTGCAAAGCCTAGCCATGATGATGATTCCCAGGTGTAAGTCAATAATTTAGGGGTAAAGACAAAAGTATCTTACAATATAAAAACAGTCCTGACAGACCAGATCCGTAGTTTATCTCATTCACTAAAAGACGATTCCAAAAAATAAATAGCTCTTCCAAGTAATTCACTTGTGCCCTGAAGAACAAAGGTTTATATCCTTTCTCAACAGCTGCATGTAACAGAGCCATCAATATTCTTCCTACTGTTATGTCTAATACTTGGAGATGTTCCTGTTCTCAACAGCAAATTACTCCATATATTATTCATATGATTGCATTAAAATACATTGATAACAATTTTTTCTAGTCCACCTTATTGTCCTAGCTTTAGTACAAGGCACTAATGGCAGATTTCACCTTTGTGTAGAATTCCTCATTTATTTCTTGTTTTGGTAATATCAGTATTCTGCATAGGAATTTCAGGAACCAAAAATTCCATCCACAGTACTTTTGAGGAAATACTTTATACATTCAAATCTGTTAAATCTAAGTTTTTCCAGTCTCCACTGTTACAAAACAGTATTGTCCATGTAAATTGTGCAGCGTTGTTGCAGGCCTTTAGCACTGACATGGAAACATGATTTCAAAAAGCATATAGCAGACATATACATTATATATTTTGCACATACATAGATATTCAATAGTTCTGACATTGTTTAAAGTGATCCCAAAGCTTAAATGCTGTTCTGCATACTACTGAATCTGCTTGTAGGACTCCTACACCTCCTCTACTTTTTACACAAAAGAATCAAGATGGGAAAGGTTCTTAAACTCAGTCCTTCCTGAATGTACAAGACTTAAAATGTCCAGCTAACTCTAAGTAGCAAAATACAGAGAAGATAGGCACAAACCTCCAACACGCACCTTTTCCTTTAAACCTGCTGGGAAACTAAATGTTCTGATCCTTTCAAGCAAGGGGCAAGAAATCCTGGTTGCCTGGCAGGGCTCCCCTGACATATTAAAACCCTGCAAAACTTCAGGGGGCATTTTTAAAATTATCTCCTGTCATTGCTAACTATCTGAGAACACTTGGGGAGAATGCACTCCTTTCCTCACTGCTGATTCCATTGAATGTAACTTCATTCAAAAGTACAGAAACTCACTTCATGCATACAACAAACTCACTGGACCAGAGCAACTGAACTAACCTATGGTGCTGGAGATGCAAACTCACTCTCAGATCTCTGAACATCAGATACACAACCAATGTACCACCAACACTGTGCATTGATGAGGGGATATAATGCTTTATAGTTAAACTTGCAGTTAACCAAGTAGCAGCACACACATTCCAAAGTAAGCCAAATACCCTCACTCAGGCAAAGGACCTTTGCAACTGTGTCCTAAAGAAGGAAACAGAAAGTAACTACAGATGGGCAGGAAAGCCAGAAAACTGTTTTCAGAGAGATTCACCTTGAAAGCTAAGCCCACCACAAGCACCATCCACCCGTGTAAAAATTTCAGTTTATTTCAAGTAATGGATATCACTTCACTAAACTTCACACTTCTCAAAGCCCACCCCTTCTAAGCCATTAGATAATTTCTGTATGTGCTCCTTCAATTGTATCTTCACCACAAGCAACAACTGATCACACTTTAGAGCTCAGTGTAATTGAAAGAAGTTTTAAGATTTAAATTAATGCTCTGAAGAGACAGAGAAAGTCACATGATTTAGCAGACCAGCACTGAACAATCAGTTGTGTTTACGAAAGCATGGTAGGAGTTCAAGCAAAACCATTAAATGTTTGTTCAACTTACTGAAAAAGAATTGCTAACATGAATTCACGCTTAATGTTACAAAGGCATGATCTGAAGAATGAAATATTGTAAAACTGTTGGTTGGACAGGTTAACAGAACTACTGAAGATCACTAAACAATTTCAAACAACCTTCCTAACAAAGGCATAGTTCTGTCACTTCTTGATGTCTTCAAAACCAGATGCCTTTCTTGCAAGCAATTTTTAATCAAACACAAGATAGTGGACTCAGTACAGAAATAAATAAATTCAGTTCTGTAGTCTTGAGTTAGGAAAAAAAAAACAGGCAAGGTACTTATTATATTCCAAATGCTTTTTTTTAGCTCCTTAACCCTGGAGTTAGTCCTACATAAACTCTTTTTTATTTCTCATGATAAGTTCACACATCTGCTTAAACCTGCAGAGCAGTCCTCAGGTTCTCTCCTGCACAGAATTTCAGCACATGGCACAGTGAAAACAGCAGCCCCAAACCAAGGCAAAAAGCTGCCCAGGCCACCACGAGAAACAGGGAGGGTGTTGGCACTCACAGTTGGGAATAAGTTGGTGCCTAAGCATGCCATAAAAGAAAAAATGCTCACATTCATAACCTTCTCAAAACCCTCAGCAATGTTCTACAAACAATAATTAACACTACTCAGATTTCTTAAATAGCATCAAATGTAAAATCTTCATATGAAAGTGCTGACAAGATTTACATCTGAAAATGTTATCTCTCACACATGCACTGAACACTCTATTGCTTAACCTTGGAACATGCTATCCCAAAACATTCCAGTGCATAAGAACAGAAATTACTCCTGAGAATTACCATAGAAGTCTTGGGTAGAGTTTTAGGAAACACTTCCTCCTCTACAGAGAAACACCTGCAATTCTTGTGTAATCAAGCAGGAGTTAAGCCTCAGAGTGACAAAGTCTGGCAGACTTCCATCAGGTCACTTCTTCCTGTCTCTAACTTTAGCCTTCAGCTACAACAACCGAGTCAGACCCAGTGAAACTACTCCAACAAACAGCAGTAACGAAAAACAACATAATCACAAGCTACGCAAGAATGGTAGTATTTCAAAGTAAGCTTCTGCTGGCCTAAATTTGCACTGTTTATGACAATGCATGAATAATGTATATAGTCTCTGACCTAGACTTGGCCACTCGGGTCCTGATAAAACTTACTGTTACCAAAACAGAACACACAGCCATGAATCACAAACAACTCTGCCTATCTCACAGCTAGCCAGGTTACCCAGAAGCCCAGCTGATAAAGAACAAACTCATTTTCTTCCTCCTTAACTGCATATGGAAGGTACATGAACCTCTGTTGGAAAATTTAACCTGCTTGGGTTTTCTGTGTAGTAACTACTCTGCAATAAACATCACAGGCAGCAAAAGTTCAGAGGATGCTTCTTGGAAGGCTAACTCCTAAGGCCTGGACACAAGTGATATAAAACAATGTTTTATAACTATGGAGAAGAACCGTGCAGCCCAGTGATGCCATAATTATGGGCAATTAAGATAAGCAGGAGTGAAATGGCAGGGGTGGCACATGAGAAAGGGAGGTGGGACAAAGTCCTCTGCAAGCCCTCACATTCAGCTGCACCAGTGAGATGGACCTGGGAATCAAGAAGAGAAAGGCAACTCACGTTTATCTGTCAACACTGCGCAGTAAAAATGAAACCTAAGGTTAACACGGCGAGGGGCATTTTCTTTCTTCCAGTTACTTCATATTGTTGAAACTGACAAACATGCCACCAGCGGACCTCGTAACACACGAGCCACGTGAGCTCTGAGCTTTCCCCCGCAAGGGCTGACCATATGCCGGGGAAAGCCCGTTGCCACCCCCACGAAGCCACCCGGGCATCCGGCGAGCGGCTGCCGGTGCAGGTGCAGCGCACACCGGCACCTCCCTCCGGTGCCCCACCGGGCTCCTCCCCGAGGCCCGCGGCGGTCGCGGCCAGGGGGGCCCGTCCTGCCCTCGCCCCGCGGGCCCCGCCACGCGTGTCGGTGCCGGCCCGCGGGGAGGGGAGGGGCGGCCGCCACGCACCCCCCGCGCCTCCCGGCCTGGTCCGGCGCTGCCCCGCTCCCGCTTCCGCCGGCCCTGCACGGTCCTCGCGTCCCGCTTCCCTCCTGCCCGCCCCCACGTCGCGACAGTATCGCGACAGACAGTCGCTGCCCGGCACTGACCCCCGCATCCAAAATGGCGGCGCCTGCTCCCGGCGGCGGCCGCCGCTTCACATAACCGGGCGGGCGGGCGGGCAGGCGGCGCCGAGGGTGGGAGGGCTCGGTCTCCGCTCTGTCCGTCCCTCCCTCCCTCCCGCCGCAGCGGCGGCGGTCACGGCGAGCGCTGGGTCCCGGGGCAGGGCAGAGCAGGGCAGGGCCGCCGGCGCCGCTGTTCGCACTGACGTGGAAACGGGCGCACCGTGCGCGCTGCCTGGTTACTACGCAGACGGACAGCCCGTGCAGCCAATCGGCGCGCCGTGCGCGGCGCAGCGCCCCGCGCTACCCAATGGGAGCACGGTTTATCACCGGAGGGGGCGGGCCCTGCGATGACAGCGACAGCGAGCCAATCAGCGGCGGCACAGTAGGACCAGCGGGCACGCTGGCCAATCGCGGTGCGGTGCGGCGCGGCCGGGGCCAGGGCGGAAGGCGGCGGGAGGGCCGCCCGCGCACAGCACAGTGGGCCGGGCCGCCGGCGGGGCCGCCCTGGGCCGAGGGTGCGCCCGTCGGGGACGGCGCTGGGCTTGCAGGGCTGAGGGAGGAGGCAGGGCAGCTCCACCGTGCCTGGTGAGACTTCGCAGCTTGCCTCACAGCTTCTTCCAGCAGCTTCTCTGGAGCGTTTGGGAGGTGATAACCTGCCAGCATTCTCTTTCCTCCTGGACACCTCCCAGTGTCACAGCTCTGCTGTTCCAGTGCTGGGACAGCTCACCCGCACCAGGCCCTGAGTGAGCAGGCAGAAGGACTCCAGTGGACAAAGCAGAGCGTGCAGCTGTCAGGAGAACGTGTGTGACAGCGCACGGGAGCACACGCAGGGTGTCCCCTCTCCGCCGTCATGTTCCCCAGTAAACTGAACGCAGCTGATGCTTTGCTCGAGTTGAGCTACAAGCCGTGTGCTGTGGCCTCGGTTCGTGCAGCCCGGCGAGTGTGGCAGACAGACACCAAAAGTGAGCTTAACTGCTGTATTGAAGTCATTTAGTGGCCTGCTCTTTGCAGCAAGAGCAATCAGAGCTTTGTAGCCATACAGCATCTGGCAAAATGAATTGTTGATCCTGTTCTGACCTCAGCCACTGTCTGTGCCCCAGTGTCAATGCAGTGTACTTTAATGGCAGTAATTTGCAGGGGTCACTGCTTGTTCAGGCCTCTGCCCATTGAACTTGGGACAGAGGATAGAAGGTCCTTGCAGTTGCAGTTTCATAGCTCTGGCATCTTCAGCCAGATCAGCCCAGGGATCAATTGTGGCAGCTATTGGAGTGGTCAAAGCAACGGCTACCCCAAAATCTTATGCTCTGTAGGGAAAACACAAATCACTGGAGACAAGTGAAAGGTGAAAGGATCAGAAACTATTCATTCACTGTCCTAATCCCAACTTCATCCACTGCAGTGTGACTTGAAGGAGGGAAGTTCTCAAAGACCCAAGGGAATGTCCAACAGAACTCTTTCCTGCCCAGCCAAACCCAAATCTGAGGCTGAGTCCAAGGTCACCCTAAAAGACAGCCAGATATTGTCATAGCTGCTCAAATACTGCCTGATCAAGATTCAATGTGTCTTAGATTGACACTGCCATTATCTCCCAACTCTGATACCTTCTTCAGCTGGGTGTTAACTGACAGCAAGTAGGAAGACTTCAGATTTGGAAGTTTAAGCTGTAATTGTATTAAGCAGCAACATACCCCAAACTAGAACAAGAAACAGCATGTCTCAGTGGCCTAACCATAGACTCAGAAGGTAAGATGTATCCCTTCAGTCTCCACTGCAGCTGTGGTACGTGCAGTTTTTAACTTGAGTTTCTCAGCTACAAAACAGTTGAATACTCACCATGTACAGATTGCAAATGCCACCTAAACAATGAGTGAAGGTTTCCAGAAGTAGTTACTAGTTATTACTGCTTTCTCCTTCCCTTTTGGCCTACTTCAGCTACTAAAGCCCTGGTGGTATTTTCCAGATACTTGGAAATTCGCAGGAGTTCATCATTGCCACTCCATCTGTCTGTTCCCTGCTCTGGAAAGGGGATTTTGGGTGCTGGCTTGACCATTGTACAAAGCACAGCTCAATCCAGGTCAGTTACAAAGGGTCTGGACCCCCTTCTTGCCCCTTCCATTGCCTGCTGTGCAGCTCAGGCTCCCCTCCAGTCCAATATGGTGATTTGGACCCTGCTAAGGTGTTATTTAGGGAAGGCTGTCACGGAGTTTGAAACCAAGCCAGGCAGGAGCCTTCTGCATCTTAGTGCATTAATAAAGAGCAAACATTGCAATGTGCTTTGCATTTTTACTTACAATCCAGCACTGCATTGTCTAGAGAGAAAAACAGTATGGAATGGCCCCGTTCTGCCTGGGGAGGAGAGAGTTCACACACATTACAGCGCTGCATTAGAGCCCTCAAACAGCCCAGCACCACCCTGGCTGCACAAAAAATCCTGCTGATGTGACAGTGAGGCACCAACAACCCAAGCCTGGCAGTAGTGGGGAAACCTGGTTTGCCTGGACTGCATGATCCAGCAGCATTTGAACAGAGTAGTGCACAGCTCTGGACACATGTGGGCAAGTGGAAGCCCTCACTCTGCACCAAAGGATGCAGATGTAGGATGAGAACACCGAATAATCCTTCGTCCCTTTACTCCAAAGATAATGCACTAGTTCTTACACACAGCATGGTATAATGAAACCAAAGATCAGAAAAACAGTCTGTGCAAATCTCCCAAGTCCCTGCTATCTGATAAGGAAAGCTGGGTTTTATCTTCACTGCAAAGGTGCAGCTTTTCAGCAGTTTCTGTCTTGGATATTCCTTCTTAGCCCACAAGAAGCATATGGAAGGGCTGAAAACTCACAGTCTTCCCTGCAGGCCTTGCCCAGGTGCCTGGTCAGTTCACCTGCTTTCATCTGAGATATTGGAGCAGCCAGACCCTTTCAAAGAGCAGTGTCTCCATGGGGCACAGCAACCACGTGCCTTTGATGAACCTGTCAGAAATCCACATTGCCAACCCACCTGCATCTCTGGAATCAGCATCAATCTTCCACTGTCCATTACTCTTGCTCAGCTCTTACCAGTTCACGGTCATCTTCAGAGCCCAGATATCAGACCCATGGGTATATGCAACACAGAAATTTTCCAGCAGGTTAGGTAGTCAGAGAGGTTGAACTTCTTCACTTCTTCTTGGAGGCTTTTGCTGTTTCTCAGAGGCTTAGTAAGGACTCCAGAAGAAGAGCAGAAAGAGGGAGTTGTCTCAGAAGGTACAAGCAGTTGTCATGGCTAGAAACTACTTGCAGCCACTCTTCCCAAATTTAAGCATCAAAATATGCTACTGAATGTAGAACACAATGTTTCTAAGCAGCTGCTCCTTTCCAGAGCAAGCTCAGGTAGAGGCTAGCCCAAAGCCAGCTGAAGGCTCTTCAAAGAAAAACTGATGTGCTGAATCTGGCACAACCTGCACTCAGGTTAGCACCTACAACTGAAGCTAAATTGGAACAATTAGAAGTATTAAAACTCTCCTCTGGAAATTACACAAGCTATAAAAACTATACTATAGCCTTCTAAGGCTAAAATATCCTGCCAGCTTGTCTACATAGCCTGTGTCTCTGAAACTCTTGCACTTCCCAGTGACATGAAATGCTCCTGATGAACTTCCCAATGTTTTAATTGTCTCTTCTTGGCCAAGGCAAATCATGCCTTTTTGGCAGGAGCAACCCAGGCTCAGTTAGTTATATCTTTGTCACCTCTTGGCTGGACTACAGCTATGTGATACACCTGGGCATGAAGCCCATAGTGCTTGGCAAATGCCAACTAGAAGAGCATGTTGCAGTGGGAGCCCTGGCTGCCACAAGCACATCAAACCTACCCGCTGCTCCCTAGGCCACCTTCTGGCATAGAAGCCAAGCCAAATTCAGGCCTGAGTCCTGATCTTGAAGACATTTGATGGCACAGACCCAGCATGGCTAAAGGATCAGTTGAGACCCAAAGATGGAAACCATGATCAACAATCAACAACTCTGCCACTCTCCAAGAGCAGTGGACCCATCCAGCACAAGGACCATGTTTGCCTGTGACAGAGACAGGGTTTTCTCTGAGAACAAACTCTTCCCAGCTAGTGAAAAATTAAGGATGTCTAAGATGCTGGTAATTAACTCCTTTTTCATATCCCATCTCTCTGCCAAGACATGAATCAAATTCACTCTGGTTTTTTTTTAATTTTATTTTATATAAAATAGTAACATCTGTCTCCTGAATCCAGGTGAAGTTCTTAGTCTCTTCATCAGCAATGAATTCTCCAGCTGGCAAGACAAGATGTGCTACAGACAAGAGGTCTTGACACTAAGTAGCAAGATCTATATTTCGATGAGGAGCACTAGAGCCCTCCCTCCCAAAAAACCCATCAGGGGTTAATCCAGCAGTTGCATTGAGGATGCCTTAATGACAGACTCCTACTGCAGGTCCCTGGATGGTTTAATCCAGCAGTCTTCTTACTGTGCTCCACAGGGAACAAGCTTGTGACATAGTGCCCAAGGGAAATAGCTAAAAATACATTTGTTTAATTATTACTTGTAAGTGTAAGCACTAACTGTATTTGCTGCATGCTACTGATGGTGAAAGGTTTGGAGGGAGAGGGAGGCAATTCAAAATAAGGTCCCTTCATTGCTGCAGACCTTGCACAGGGTTTTCAGATTCCCTGTAGCATGTGGTGATAGAGACAGACTGTCCCGTGGAAAGTGCTAGTGCTGTTAAACTGTGTCTGCTTCTCTTGATGGAGACGAGCCTATGCTGGGGTGGATTAAAATCTGGGCTGGAAAACGATGTGGTCTATCTTGCTGTAATTTTTGGCAGACAAAAGAGCAGTAAGGCAAACATGAGCCCTAGATTACTACCATTAAAAAACCAGGGTAATTTCTCATAAGTGTGTCAACATTGTGATTCCTTTTAAACTCTCTGTGTTTCTACTGAATTAACGTGTTTGTGCATGTTTTTGAACTGTAATTCATAATGCCTGTATCTGCTTAACCTCTCTTTACATACTGTGCTACTTTGTGTGAATTTGTCTTCCCATACTTGTCTATATGCCATGTTATGCATTTAGCAAGCTCCATAAATATGGCTGGTAAATCATCCAGGGTTAAAATTCACTCCTATTCTCACAACATTATTTCCTAATCTTTAAAATATGTCAGTGGAAGAGTTTGACGGTGACCTTTGGCATCATAAATCAGAGAGCACGTTGACATGGGAATGACCTCGAGAAAATCAGACTGTAGGATCATGCATCCAGCTCCGTAAGAGCCTGGCAGGGATAAAACTCTCCCCTGGGCTCAGGCATCCACGGCAGGACAGCCAACCTCGACTTCTACAAACTTCTCCTTGTAAACACAGGGAGAGAGGGGGCCTATTTGCTTGAAGTGAAATGTGTGCGCAAACAGGTTCAAGGTTTGGAACAAGCATTTGGGGACACTTACGGAGGGATCGCAGCCTGCCTTCCTGCACCTGGATTTTGCCATGAACTGCAGTGGGAGCCAGGCTGGAGCCGAAACTGACAAGCCGCATTTGGGCTCCCAAAGAGCCATCAGCGAGCAGAAGGGTCATGTCTTCCCGCACAACCGGCAGCCGCCATGTCCCGGGAGGAGCGGCACGATAACGACAGGGAAGCGCTTCTCAGTACCGCCAAGAGCCGCAACAGTGCGTGCGGTAACTGGCCTGTGATTAAGCATGCCCTGCAACTGCCTCTCCATCGTGCCGCTTCCAGCAGCCGACTATGAACTTGGTTCTCCGCAGAAACTTCTATCTGGCTGGTGGCTCCAACTGCAAAACCCGAACAGGCTCGCCGCGCCGGTGTTGAGCGGAGAGGATGCTCAACCCAGCCTCCAGGGTTACAGCTCGCCAAGCACTGAACAGGGCACGCAGTATCTGCAGCGGCAACAGCAGTATGTCAGTGCACACGTACATATGTACCCCGTCCGTGCCCCCGGGGTGGCAGCGCCGCCGGTCCCCGCGCGGGAGATGCCCCCGCACCCACCGCGCCGCTCACCCTGCCCGGCGCGCCGGGACGGGACGGGGCCGGCGTGGGGAGGGCGGGACCTGCCGCCCGCTTTGGCCAATCCGAGAGCCGCACTGCGGCCCTATGTAAATACAGCGCGGGGCGATTGGTCAGCGCGGGCGAGGGGCGGGGCGGAGGCAGGGAGGGGCGGAGGCAGGGAGGGGCGGGGGCGGGAGGGGCGGGGGCGGGGGCGGGGCGGGCGGTGCTGGACGGGGCGGGCGACGGCGGGCGCGCAGCTGGAATGGGGCGGGCGGGAGCGGGGCGCCCGGTGCAGCTGGCGGGGGGCGCCGGCCGCCCGCCATAAAGTGAATGGCCAGGGTGAATGGGAGGCACTCGGCCGGCGCCCTCCGCCTCCGCCCTCCCTGTGAGCCGCGGGCCAGCAGCGAGGCGCAGAGTGGCCGGGGAGCCGGAGGAATTTACTTTCTGACAACGGCAGAGCAGCCCGGGCCGCGGGGCGGGGGTCAGCTTCGCCCCTCTCGCAGGATTAAGGCCACCCGGCCGAGCCCTCATCTGGAGCTGCTGTAAGTGCCTTTCCGGCCTTGGCCTTCCGGGCGGGCTTCTCCCCTTCTTTCTGCATGAGCCAGCCCCTCCGTACTAGCCTAGCCAGCCATAACCTTTTCGACGCTGGTGCAGAGTAAGAGCATCCCCGGCGGGCGCGGCTCGGCGCGCTCCACTTGGCAGAACGGGGACAGCCCCAGTCCCACGCGGGACCCGGCTTCTGTCGCCTCTTGCGGGCAAGGCACGGCAGCCAGGTGAGAGCGGGCGGATCAGGCCCTGCCCTGCCGTCCAGAAATGGGTTCCGGGGCTGTGCGCGGCGGAACTGCCCTCCGTCGCTGCCGGGAGCGCTGCCCGCACGGTGGGGCGCGGCGCTTGCACTGCTCTGTCCTTCTAGGGCCCGGCGGTCCCCTACTCGCCACCGCTGGGGCGCCGCAGCCCCGGCCGTCCCCTCGGGGCCGTCGCGGGCCCCTTCCCGGCAAGCGCTGCCGGAGTCTCTCGCCGTTACTAAACTTAGTCATTTTCCACTCAGGCGAGCGGGGCAGGGGCTGTTTAAATTAGCCAGGACTCGCTGTAAATAACGGCGCTGCGGCTCAGCTGTCTTCAGGGTCCGGGAGAGAAGGGCGCGGGGAGCAGAGGCGGCGAGACGTCGCCGGGGAAAGGAAGGCAGCCCGACGGGTTTTGGACAGTTGGATAAATGATATTTATGTAACGGGCTAGCTCCTGTTTACAGCAGAGCCGACCTCCCTGTAGCGCCGGGGAAAAGGCGAGCCGGCCCCCTCGGACGGAGAGAACCTGCCCCGGGATGCCGCTGACTGCGGCGCGCCGGCGGACGGGGTTCCGGGCACCCGATCGGGAATAACAGACCTGGTCGAGCCGCGAAGGGGGAGCGCCGACCCGCGCGGCGGCTTTGCCGGGGCCATCGAGCCGTCCCGGCGGAGCGCGGCCGCTCAGCGCTGGTGGAGCTGCGGGCAGGACCGGCTGTCGGACCTCCGCACTGTTTCCCGGGCTCTTCCGCCTCCCCGGCGCCGGGGACACGGTTCAAATTGGCGTCCCTGCGTCCCCCTGAGTGCCGAGAAGCCCGGCAGACTGCAGCGGGCGCCCGACGGAGCCCGGTACCGTCCTCTCACCGGGCTATTCCCCGCTCAACGAGTGCGGCTCCAGGGGAAGGGCCAGCCCGCCAGCTCAGCACCCCCTTATCCTTTCCCTCAAACCCCTCCTCGGAGCGGCAGTAGGGAACGGGTTCGTCCCGGCTGGCTGCGGCTGTGGCGGGGGAGGGCGGCCGAGGCGGAGGCCGATGCCCGCGATTCGCCGCAGCTGCTGGAGCGGGCTAGGGGAGGGGGGGCGGCGGCGGGCCCGATGCCGCCGAGCGGGACACACCTGTCGGCCTCTCACTCGGCGCCCCCGCGGCTGGACAGCTGAGAGGACGAGCGGGGAGGGGGCTGGATTCCCCCGCCCCGGCAGTGCCAGGGCCTTGGAGAGGCGCTGGTGGTGTTGCCAGAGCCCCCCGCGCTGGGGCTGGCCAGCTCAGGACAGCGGTTCCCTGGCCGGGGCTCCGCGCCCCTTTTTCGCCCGACCCGGGGATTACCGGGTGCGGAGCTCCGCTCCGCAGTGGCGGCCGCAGAGGAACACGCTGCTGCAGAATGCTGGTGCCCGGCAGAGCTCGGGGGTGAGCCCCCGGCCGCCGCACCCGGCTGATGCTTCGAGCTGGGGGTGCAAGAATCAAAACTAGTCCCTCATCTGCTTCCCCATTCCTTCTCCTGCGAGGGAGGCAGTTTCCCTATCGATGGGCCCACGATCCGTTCACTTTGTAAATGGAGACAAGGGCCGAAGGCAGAGAGAGGAATTTGGCATCCCCCAGACAAGCTTGTGGGTCTTCCACACATGGCACGTAGCCTGGAGGATACCAGGGGTGAAATGGCTCTATCTCCTCTGCAATTTCGGGAGATGCTAAAAGCAACTGCTCAGGAAGATGTCTTTCAGGAGTGTCACCTCTGTTCCTGTTCCACCTTTGAAAAACAGTGAAAAGAAGACCTTTTTGGCGATGGGATCAGGGTCTCTCTGGCTCCCGGCCCCACCTCTTAAGCCCGTGAGCCTGACGGTGAGCTGAAAGGATGGGTGTTTGTGCAGGCTTTAGTGATGCCTTACTGTGAGGGACAAAGAGCTGCCTGCTGGCTCCTGAGGGACTTTCAGAGCATGATAGCTGCTCTCGGTCTTTGTAAATGTCTGCTGAAGCAGAGAAGGACTTGAAATTTTTTTAATTTTTTTTTTCTCATTAACAAATTGTCGCACCATGCCCAGTACTCTTTACAAGGAGCTCTCACAAGGTAAACGTCTTTCTCTTGCAGTCTAGAGAGGGGTCTGGGCAAGGGTGGTGGGTTTGCTGCTGTTACTGTAGTTACTGGGTTTACCTGACCTGCAGCCCAGGTTCCCCCCATGAAAGCCCACCTATATTTCTGAGTTGTCTCCTGCCCAAGGCACTGGACATTTAAAAAACAGTAACAATCTCTGTCAGAGAAACTGTAGCCTCACTTATATTTATTACATTTCTATAAGGGCTTAATTCAGGCAATTAATAGATCTGCAAATTGTGACAGGATTGCAAAAGTATTGGTTAGTGTAGCCTACAGAGAGCTGTCAAAAAAGAATGGCATCTTCCCTCTGTCAGATGCTACCCAAAACCTTGAGATTGAGAGGTGAGGCTGACTTTGGAGACTGCCAAAAAGAAAAAGCCAGAAACCTGATCTAGGAGACCGCTCCAAAAGGAAGATGAGATGAGCTGGGGACATGAGGTCTGTCTCGTGACTTGGCATATGTGCCCCAGCTTTGGGGACAGGGGAGGTACCTGGGCTGGGAACGAAGTCCAGATGGGAAGAACTGCTGTTCTTATGCTGTGTGCCCTGCATCAGGAAGGCAATGGGATGAGGCTGTGGGGCCATGGAGGGAGGAGGGTCAGAAACAGGAGGCTATGGTGGCTCTGTGGAGCTCAGCTACTTCTCTGGCTGTTTAAAAATGGGAGATTGCTATTTACTTAGAGTGCGATGACAGAGGGGGCAAAGCTCTCCCTCTTGCCGTGGGCCATCAGGGGTGAGGGCATCAGGCTGTGCCAAGGCTGGGCATTTGCTGTTGGCTGGGGAACAGCCTCCACCAGCTGGCATTGAACTTAGTGCTGAGGCTATTGGAAGAACCCTCTCTTGTCAACACCCAGCTGAAATGGGCTAGGGTTTCAGATGGCTGGAGAAAGAAGATTTCTGAGACCAGTCCGCCACACTTCCTTTCCTCCCCTTTGTGTGCTGCTCCCCCTTGCCAGCACCCCTGCCCTCCTCCCACCTCACCTCTGAATATTAATGCCTCTGGCAGATTGGATAATAATGTGACTGGGAATTGAATGAAGCTGGTTATTAGCTCTGGGCTTCCTTGGGGCATTTAAGGGAGTCCACAGGCTGATCATGGAAGCTTAGCAGCACAAGGGACTGGGGCCAGACTCAGCAAAGAGGGGGTTGCTTCTATGGGAGAGGATTTGATTGAAATCCTCATCTCTCTTTGACCCCAGAGGAGGACAGGTATGGCCTGGCCAGAGCTACAAATTCCTGTGGGATGGTTAGCAGTGGATCTGTTGGTTTTCAGTGAAAATTAACTATTAAAAGTTGTTTCCAGGAAGGAATTAGGGAAATCTAGCTGGGCAGAAGCTGAGAAACATACCTGAGATTAGACTTTAAAAAGAGATGAAGAGTGAGCAAGGGAGGTCTCTCTCTTCCTTTCCCATCAGTGTTGGAGTATTACCAAGCAGATTCAGGAAGGGGGCCAATCCTTTCTGTGCACACGAATAGGAAATTTCCTGCTGATTTGCAGGGTACAGGTTCAAGCTTGAAGCAATGCTTCTGAACAGCTTTATCATCTCTCTCCTCGACAGCCTCCTAGCCTTTCCATAGTTGGATCTCTGGATGCTGTAGGATGAAGGGAAGTATCCTTGTTGAGCAGAGGAGAAACTGACCTCTGGCAGAATTACCTGACCTGAGCTAGAAACACCTTCTGCCCCACCCCCTGGACCCTCAATCTAATGCTCCTTGCTATCTCCTAAGCCGCAGCTCCACCAGAAAATAAACATGTGCACTCTTTTGAGTAGTGCAAAAGAGGAGGGAAACCAGAGCTGGATTTGCAGAAACTGTTACTAATTTTGTCCATCTGACTTTTTAACTGTTGAAAATGTTCAGAGATGCATTAATGGGGCTAAAGCAGCTGCTGGGGATCTCAGCTGATCCCAGCCTGGGGGAGCTGGGTCCTATTTGAACTATATTGAACCCTCAAAATCACCGTAAGAGCTACTGTGATTGAGACACCGGTTTGTAAACCCCTATTAAACAAGTTCCACAATCCCAAATGTAAAAGACACTTTTACTGGGAGAGTATAGCATATATGCCACTCTAGATCCCATAGTTCTGATCCCACAGGCTACTCTTCTTAAATAACTGCACTCATTTGCTACCTGGGGAGCTTCAATGGTGTTGCATGGGCTGGAAGGCTCAGCACCCACAGAGCTGCCTGCAACAACTGGAAAAATACAAAGATGGAATAAAATGAATGACTGGAAAGTTTGCAGTTACTTTCACCTCTCTCCCTCTTCGTTCCTTCTTCCTCTCAACCTCATTTAAAGCAGAGGCATCCTTCCCACCACACATCATCTTTTCTCCCCCTTCCAATGCTGCCATTTATATGAGTCTAATCTTCTTTTAAAAAGCTGATTATAAATGGCCATTGTGAAGCATGAGGATTTAAGTGTAAATCAAGTTGACCTGTCTGCATGTGGGCATTTTTATTTACTCCTTTTTTTGAAAAACAAATAAACATAGAATCCCTCCCACATAAAGCAGCTCCCCACTTAGATTTGAACACACTTTAAAAGAAATCTCTTTTGTTTTAGCCATTTTTATTTCCTGTTTGTTTCTGAGCTTAGACTTGACAATGAAAACCACATGAAATTCCCTTTTTGTTCCATCAGATTTATTTTTGGTGCCACAATATCCCAGCTTCCAGTTCTACAAGTTGGGGATTTTTTTGCTTGCATTTACTGCAAGGCTATTTTTTAAAGCAAATGGAGGGAGGGTTCCTTCCAAAATAAAATAAATAAGATATTCTAGAGGATTGGATGTACCAGGATGATTAAAAAACCCTAGATCTTTATGGTAAGTTAATTGAGCCATAAAGGTCAGTCTCAGTATGGATCTCTAACCTAACTAGGGAGAAATACTAAAGTAGAATATGCACTTTCGTGTCCCATTTAGCAGGGCTTCACAGCTTAGTATGTGTTGGGTGGGTTTTAGTAACGGTATTTAAAAAACCCGGTGCTTAAGTTCAGGTATGTCCTAGTCCCAGGTCAGGGTGGGAGGCTATAAAGCCCTTCCCTAGCCCTGGAGCTGCAAGAGAGGTTGCTCTCGGGATGACAAGGGGCTAGGCGGGCACATGCGTTTCTGCCTGCACAGCCCCGGCCCCGGCTGCCCGTCGAAGGGAGGTATGTGACCCAGGCAGAAGCGTTTTGAGACAGCTCACATCCCCGTGCCCCGTCCCTTTTCTCTCCGAGTCGCTTTGATGGGATCGCCCGAGGGCCAGACTGGCTGAGTAATTAGGGCTCTGCAGCTTCCTCTCCTACCCGCCCAAATTGCCTACCTCCCAAGGCTCCGCATGGGATGTGGCCTCGAGCAGATGGAAAAACTAAGGATTTGGCGGGGTAACGGGGGAGTGAGGGAGGAAAAAAAAAACAAGAAAAAAAAAGGAAAGGCAGACTGTATACTGTCCTTAGGCAGCATACTGCATTTCAGGATCCCCAAAGTCAAACCTCTTGGTTTTGCTGCTTAAGACGTCTTTTGTGCCCCTGGATTTAGGGGCATGGGACATTTTTCTATGGGCCCGGGTGGGGCACCTGGGCGAGTGGCTGCGGGAGAAGGGCTGCCAGCCCCCCCTGCTTGCCCCCCTCTTTCTCTTTGCCCTCGATACCCACAATGTAACTTCGCTGCGGGTGCACGGCAGGAAAACCCGGCGATCCGTGGGCCCGATCCTCCCAGCACAGCCGCTGCTGCAGGATCGGCCGGGCAGTATTTGCTAATCGCCTTCTTCGCCCCCTTCAAACAGTGTCTGGGTAAACAGGCTGACCTTTAGGGCGTGTTGCAAGGTCCATAAAGACGGAGTGTGTGGGGGAGCGAGCTCCCGCATCTCTCCCGGAGCCTCCCGCCCCAGCCCTACCAGCTGCAGTATCGCAAGGAAGAGGGAAGGGATACTGCGGGCTGAGATCATCTGCTTGTTTTATTCACAGCAGCCTTCGTCCTGCAAGGGTCTTATTGCCAGACAGCGTTAAAAAAATTTAAATTGCTTCGTGGGGGGGAAAAAAAGACAAATCATCAGGAAACTTTACAGTCAGATGCAGCAGACATAGGCTCCCTCTGGTGCTGTGGGTTTTCGCTGTGAGACATCACATCCCTCGGAAAAATCCAGGCATTCGGAGCTCTCATTGCCTTAACCAACAGAGCTGCTCGGTGGCCGTGGTGGCTGGTGGAGCCATCACGGCACTCCTGGCCTTCACCCCTTTTCCCTTGGCAGCTCTGCAACCCTCTAGGCTCTCACAGGTTGTTTTCAAACGACCTAGCACCACCTCTCCAAGAAAAAGCTTCTTTCTAGCTGCCAATTTTGCCAAGTTTTGTCATAGAACAAATGTTTATGATCAAGTCAGACTTCTCCAGAAAGGATTTCCAGCAGAAGTGCTGTTGGATGGTGGACACTGTCAGTTCTACAGTGCACTGAGGTCAGACAGCCATAAGGGTGTGACATGCTGATGGCATGGGATCCTTCCTGACCTTCAACCCCCTGCATCACCCACTTGATTAGGGGCTTGCTTGAGCAGTGTTTACTAATTGTGAGAATCATTTACATCTTTGATAAAATCTGAGTCATCCACTGCCCCCTCCATCTGCATACAAATCTCCTGACAGTGGCTGGAGTCACAGGGCTCCAGTCCTTGATCTTGCTATCTGGGCCGCCCTAAAATGAGCCAACTTTACAGCCACAGCTATAGAAATGACTCTGCCCAGCTTCTCCAAGCACAGCCCCCACAGGAATCAGGCCAGTTTCCTTTGACTGCCAGAATAATTAGTCAAATTCATGCAATCACCCAAATAAATACAGCAACACATACCGATCTGCTGATGCCAGGCCCTGGTGGCCTTTGCTGCTGTATGAGCTGCGTGTGTCCGGCCCTGAGCTGCAGGCAGGCTGCCTGCACCTCTCATCCCTGCCCAGGATCCTGGCTTGCAACTGTCTCATCTCACCCCTGGCTCTGCAAGAGGAGATCACAGTCCCTTGTCTGCTGTGGCTGTGCAGCTGTTTCTGTCATGCAGATGCATCCCTTGCTGGTGGCATGGGTCACTTGGGACCCAGCCTGATGGGGCTGCGGGAGTAGGCAAGGGCAGGCGGGGATGAGCAGGGTCAGTGCGTTCAGGCCAGGCCAAGACTTTAGCAGGTTCTTTGTTTTGGTTGCAAGTTTTTCACAGACAGAATTTCTTACTGAAATCAACCTCTTTTCTCCCTCCCCTGAAAAAAGGGGATTAATTTCTCTGAAGGACTTTTCCTTCACCCATAATTACATACCATGCCCTCACTCCCAGCACCCCTGCACTGTGGAGCCACACTGCACCAGCAACTTCGTGCAACTGAAATTTGCAAAACTGACTCTTTGCTGATTTATTTTTTTCCGGATAGCTAACAAATAAAATAAGCCATAACAAAGCATAGCTTTATTAATATAACTAAACAGTTTGTCAGAAAGAAAATCCCAATCCTGGTTTAGAGAGCCATGAGACTAAAGCCCCATTGAGGCTGAGCAGCCAAGGGCTACTGGAAACCCAGCTGGGCACAACAAGACCTGCTGTACAATGCTTAGAAGAATGCAAGAAGTATGGATATTTAGTTTAGGGAAAGAAACAACTTTGTGGAAAGTCTAGCAGGACTTTTCTGCTGTGCTAGGATTAGAAATTAATTTCCAAATTTTGTTCTTGATTGCAGAAACTATTCAGGTAGGCTAAAGGCAGCACTGAGGTCCAAAGATACTAGTGCAAATAACTTGCTTTAAGCCAGTCCAAGCACATTGCCCTGTCTCTGCAGAACCCAATGCTCTAGCTTGGCAGGGTCTACACTGGTCCAGGGGCCACAGACATACCCACTAGGGAGAATGGTGTGCCATGTACAGTGCATGGTGACATCAGGGCACTCCCATGGCACAGAGGCACAGTGCGGCCTGGCCCATCAAATACGCAAACGGGACACATTCCATTGTGGGCTTTTTTTGCTGTGGACATGAGTATGGAACTGTCAATCCTTGGGACATTTCCATTGTGGTAATCCTCATTGTGACAATCTATTAACCCTCTGCTGCCCAGAGCAGAAGTTTCAGGCATCACCCTCCTCTGCAGCTGGAAATTCCTATCGAAATGAAGGAAGTGAATAGCTTGCTCTCACCTTGCAGGCTGCCACCAGCCCCCAGGAAGTGCATTAGACAGTGTCCAGCAAGGCTGGGGGTTTTCCTAGCACCTCTTATCTGAAGATCTGAAAGCACTTAAAGGAATTTTGCTTCATTACTTCCACCAGCTGGTTAACATGATTTCTGAGATGAAAGAAAAGGTCCCAGAACAGTCAAGTAGTTTTATCTACATCATAAACCAAGTCAGTGGCAGTACCTTCCCTTTCCACCTCACATTATTGGAAACTTCTTCATAGAACCATGCATTCAAAGAGAAATAATCTAGACCCCCTTGTCAGAGAGCCAGCATATGCTGCCAGCTGTGGCAGCAAGGGTCTGGGGCTGCTGTGGTTTGCATGGCACCATGCACTGCTGGCAGTGTTCTGCAGCCCACACCATGTGTAGGGCAGTGCTTGGCAACTTGCTCTGACAGCAAAGATACTAAGTGCCTCAGGGAGCTTTGGCAATTCCTATGATTGGGAGGAATAAAACCCCCAAACCATGTTCCAGGCTTCAAAGCAGCACACACTGCTACGAAACCACCCAGTGCCAGAGCTCAGGGGTTAGTGCCCAGTTGCAGGGACTAAATCGAGAAATAAAGTTTATTATAACCCGTGACTCAGCCCTTGCTGGAGGTCAGTGATCTACTTCGGAGTGAGCACTCGAAAGCACTGCTCAGCCAGCCTGGGACTGTGCACAGCCTGATGTTTTTGGAGGCAGGCAGCTTGGCTCTCCTATCCCATAATGGCTCTGTGCTCTGGGTCACCGTTTGGCTGCTGCTGTTTATCTTCCAGTGATTAATGGTCACTCTTGGTTCCTGCTGCAATTCCATTAAGATTAGAGACTTAAAGCTACACTGAGATGTTTAGCAGTGGGTGACCCTGGTCTCCCCATAGTTTTATTTCTATAGTCTCAAGGAAACAAAGATTAATTCTTGCCTCAATGTCACATCCTTTTTGCTTTCTAGCAGCAGGGAAAGAGTCCCTCACAGGCAGCACTTGTGTTGGCTGGCAAAGAGGCTCTTGGGTTGCTGAGCAATTCATGTGCTGTGCAGGTGTGACACTTGAAATCTCAGCCTGCAGACACTCTGATGGCACCATCCCCTGAACAAACACATGTGTCCAGAGGATGAAATGCTCTTCCAGAAGAGAACAGGCACAACCTCAGCCACTTCCTCTTTGACAAGGGGCAGAGGAAGAGGCACGGACAGTTCCACATTGGCTCAGCCCTTCATGGAGTCCAAAGTATAGAGGCAGATCATCTTCCTGTAAATATACAGTTAAATGGAGTCACAAACATTTGTCTCTGCTAAAAGCAAGCCAGCACACAGGAGTGCGAGCATGAGAGGAGTGAAGCAATCAGCAAGACTCCATCAGGAACTGCAGGTTCCTCCCAGCAGTTTGACTTCTGCGATTGATGGAGCAGGAAGGGACAGCTCTGACCCTAAGAATCTAGTGTAACATCATACCTTCACCTCAGGGAATGGAAGAAAGAAAGAACACTTTGCCCCGACTGATTGCAGAGCACCTTTAAGCCTGAGGGATAACCCTGAACATTTTGTGGAGATGAGCTGAGGACTCAGCCATCATGGCCCTATCCAGAAGCACAGACCATGGAGGAAGCTCACAGGTCCACAGGGCCGTGCTGATCTGCTGGAAGGAGGCTGGCTTAGGGCTTCCCTCCTAGCCTTAGGTCACCAGCAGTCCTTGTGCTGCTGCCTAGGGACCTGAAGCATCTGGTCCCTGCTGAAGCACCACTGCATACCCCTGGGAAGCCAAAGCAAGACACAGCTTTTCCCTTCCAGATCAACCTGCTGAAGCAGGTTCAGCAGGTATCCTGCTCCCCAATGGTAGTGCAGTGTCAAGCAGCACACACTTGTCAGTATGAAGGCAGCTCTCAACAGCCAACATCCACATCACAAAAGCCACCCCTATAATTAGCCTTATTTGACTTGAAGTTAACCTTTATGTTTCCTTCCTGCCCCCTCAAAACAAACAAACAACAAAAACAAGAAACAACCCCCAAACAAACAAACACCAAGCAAAGGCCTCTTTGCTTCCAGGTGATGGAACTGCACCTTACTGAGAACCAGGAAAGGGGTCACAGGGACCCTTATTTCTCTTTTTGGGTAAACAAGGTTGTCCTCCTCATGTAGGATGTCATCCTTCTCCTGCCCCAATGGCCCTGGCTTGGGCAGCCAGGAACTGATGCAGAAATAGAAACGGTGTGAATTTGAAATGAGATAAAGCCTTGAGCCAGAACTGCTCTCTTCCCCTGCCATGCCCGTGGAGCAGGGATGGCAACTCCTTGTCTGGCTGGAGGCTCTTGTGTAGGTGGCAGTGGCACCTTCACATGGGCACCAAGGAGAGGATGCACACAGGCATTGACTGGAACAAGAAATGTGTTTGTTACAGATTTGGGAAATTTTATCTCAGGAGCAATAACATACATCAATGCAAAGAGTTACAGGTGCTGGAGCAGGCTAGGAGCCATGGCTAGTTTTACAAAACAAAAGCCTCTGAGCAAGCCTGGCTGCATGGTGCTAGTACAGAAGCTGTTCCTAAAGAAACTGATTGTTTATGTTAAAAGAAAATTAGTCAGATAAAGATGATAAATTTTATTTTATCTAAAGATGTTTTTGAGGTGCCAATATCAGTAACTCCTTAAGACCAGGCAAACAACTCAGTAGAAATGCCACAAAGGTTTAGGATTGACTTTCTTAAAATCTCTGCCTACAGCAAGATCTAGCCAATGTAGAAGAAAGCTCCTTTATTTGAATCTGAAAAGACTATAATCTAGAATAATACCTACAAGTCTTTTGTGTCAGTAGCATGGGGTTGTCTTTGGGTAAATACATTGTTACAGAGCTCACAATGCTGTCTCCATTACATTTTTCCTGCTTTTATAACTGGTGATCAGATCCCCTACCTCCCTTTGCTTTTGCTTCTCCATGATCTGCTCATAATGAACTGAGAAGGTACTCCTTGATGCCACCACAAATGGCACATGCAATAGGTTATGCAATTACAAATATATATACAACATCTCCTCTTTGAAATCCTCCTGGTTTTAAATTCAGTTCACAAAGCAAACTTATGCTCAGCCACAATTCCCAGTTTCAACTTGAATACTGGCTGCACTTTAATACCAGTTTTAATCTAGGTGCCCACTGTATCTCTGGGGCAGGCCAAGCATGCTATATGTGTCCAGCAGCTTGGATCAACCTTGCAACCACTGCACTGGTGCAGTCCAGTATGGGGCATGAATTTTCAATAGCCGTGTACCTTGTGCTGTCATTTACACCTATGAAAACAGCTGTAAGATACTCCCCCCTGGTTTTTCTGTCTTCACTCTAGTTTGCACAGGTGAAAGCAATGCAAGATGTGCCAAAAAAAGCATACAGGACCCTGTACAGGAGGACACTGTCCTTGAGTTACAGCTAGCCAGGAATCTGAATTCCTCCTTAAATCTAGTTCAGTACAGAGTCAAGCCCTAGAAGAGAGGAAATTGTGCTTGACAGATGCAATCATATGCAAATGGCTGTAGAAGAGGGGAAATTATCATCTACAAACATTGGGCAGAAATTCCATCTGCCGCAGCCTCAAGAAGGGCTCTTAATAAATTCTGAGACAGCAAAGTGACACACATCTTAATCAAGACTTAATCCATGGAATTAATTCACTGTGCGTTTCTGCATAATTCTGAGAGTAATGCTAAAAGCCATGGCAATATCAGTAGCAGATGGACTCCCCCTACTCCATGCAAAGGTATTAAAGAAAACACAGTCCCTGTCACATCACTTCGTGTACGTACACATGGCAAAAAGCAACAGGGCTGTGCCCTGCTGCTGCCAGGAGCTCAACACAGCCGGCAGACATCAAAGGTCAGGCTGCCACGAGGTGGAAATGGAAACCAGCTGCATGGCAAAGATGGCATCCTGCCACTTCTCTCCCACGGGAGAGGCGAAGTTCAGAGCAAGGCAAAGGTCTGGGAAACCAGCACCAGGTACCTTCATTAGATGCTGCTTCTGGAGTGCACTAAATTAGGCCAGTGTTGAGAGAGATCTGCTGGTACCTGGGAAAGGCTGGGAATGGAGATCAAGCATAGGGGAGAGCAAGGAAAACTGCTACGAATTTTATGAGATCTGCTGCAGAAGCCAGCTAGACAAACATTAGAAATAGCTCCCTGCCCTCTCACCACAGCCTGGGAAGCATGCTGCAGGTATGGGGATCTGCCTTGCAAAGGGCCCAGGCAGCAGCCTTGCACAAATTGACAGGAGGCTTTAGACAGCTCAAAATACATTCTTAGTCACTGTCATCCACCTCCAAAGAAGGTGCAACAGCTATGGGATTAATCTCTCGTTTACATATCTAAACAGTAGCACAGTCCAGACTGCCTTCAGCATGCTTCCTCCCTGACACGCATGGATTTGAGGGGCTGGGCAGTCCTTCACCACCTAGAATCCAGTCTTCACAACTGACCTCCACCTGAAATTCGGAAGGTCCAAACATCTGATCAAAATCTTCCTAAACCCAGAGGTCCCATATCCTGGCACAATGCATCAGCTGCTGTTGTGTTTTGGAGGGAGAGGATCCCTAGCTGGGAAGGTGAAGTATCAGCTGGAGGTAGCCAAAGTTCAGAAGCTGCTGTGGTCCCCTCCAAGCGATCCAGCCTTCATAAACCATGCACTGGTGACAATGCAACATCCTGCATTTGGCAGGGTTATGATCCAAAACTCACATTAAGGGCTAACACAGGGCCAGCTCACCTTTCCAAGGGGATGTGGCCAGACTTGGAGCACTTACAACTTCATGCCTGCCTCTTCATGAGCATCCAGTGTTGTCCAGAACAAAGTGGTGCTCTCAGCTGAGCTCCTCTGGGCAATACAGTGCCCAGGGGCTCCAAGAAAGCAAATAAGAGAATGATGAGAATAATTGATCTTGGGACAGAGAGATGTGGAAAGAGGTGGCAGAGGAGTCACAGTGGTTCCTGCAGTTGTGTGTAGCAACACTGCCAGCTTTCCAGTTGGAATGCTTTCAGCCAGGGGAGATGGCTCACCCATACAGAACAGTCACCTGAGGGAACACGGGGAGCCTTCAGTCAGGATGACCTAAAGCTGGAAGCGAGCTGCTTCTGCAGCCAGGATCATTCGTTTCCAGGCACCCAAGGGCGTGTAATGTGATTCCTGTGTCAATTCAGGTTCCAGAGGTCCTTAAGTACCCCAAAGGAGTCCCCTTTCACTGCCTGGGTTCCTGCTTGTAGCAGTGGCTGTTCAGGGAGATGTGCCTTCTTATCAGTGCCAGGCACAGGAGTGCTTTTCTTTTGGGATGTGTGCACACAGTGCTCTCTGAACAGCTTTAATTGAGCTTGACCAGCTTGCAGAGAAGCAAGAGAGAAAGAGGAGGGACACTGGGCAGGGAGGATGGGAGAGGTGGGATGACTGGGGAAGGTGCTAACAGCCCTTGGCTGGCCCAGAACCACTTCCTCAGATCTCCATTACACAGCATGCTCCCGGCGTTGCTATTTCAGTCTGAATGTCACCTATAAATTGGAGGCTCTTTCTCTGAAGGCTGCAAATAGAAGTGTCACTAGATGATCTTTGATTTATAGGGAAGCTCAGCAGAAAGCCCAGTATGTCCATTTTCCAGCCAGGAAACTCAAAGGGGTCCAAGGATCACACAGAGATCCTTTGCTTTTCCTAGACCTTTCCTTAAGTGTTGGCAAGTCCCTGCCAGAAGGTGTGGGGAGAGGTCACACACATAAATTCATCTCCCTGATCACCCTGTCACTGCTGTTTTACAGATTCCTCCTCCTCCACTACCCATCCCAGCCCCATGGATTTCAACTTGCTGGCAGACACAGAGGCTCGCAGCCCAGCTTTGTCTCTCTCGGACTCTGGAACTCCTCAACACGAGCACAGCTGCAAAGGGCAGGACCACAGCGGTGAGTGCAAGGCGCAAGATGCAAGAAAGACCCTGACCTGTCCTTGTGGGTAGATCTGGGTGGCCAGTGGCTTGCAGGAGCCACATGCAGTGCTCCCAGGGACACACTGAGCTTCCTGTTGTACTGGGAGCCTCCACAATGCCATGGCAGCATAGCTGTCCCAGCAAGCAGGAAGAAGGCATTGGGGTGCATATTGGTTCCAGTGACAGCTGTAGGGAGGGCAAGAGCGGCCATGGGATTGCCTGGCCCTGGCTACAGGAAACCACTGCTCACAGAGAGCACAGCTCATGGCAGGCAGGAGCCAGGCCATCCAGATCACAGTCCAATCAAGATTTTATTGTATTTGCCTGAACAGGATTCCCAGAGCAGGAGAGCTCTTCCCACAACACAGGAAATCTTATCCAAGGCACAGAAGGCTATCCCTAATTTTAAACTGCCCTTTTTTTTTTAAACTGAGTTTAAATTGTTTAGGTTTAAAATTTCAATGCTAAAGGTACACCTTGGGCAGAACTTCCCAGGTTCAGGCAATAAGAAGGAAGGGAAACACTGTCTTGCTCCTGCTTTAACTGAAAAGGCCTGCTCACTTGTGGCTTGGTACAAGGCTCTGCAGTGGGCTGTTGCTCTCCCCAGGAGGTGCCTCTGACCATTTCCGAAGGCTGAACAAACCCCAAGCCTGTTGCATTCTTTATTAGGCTCTGAATAAAAAACATCACCATTCACACCTGTTCAGAACTCAGTTACCAAATGCAATGGCTTCCCCTGGGTTTTATATCTGTCCGGTGACTGCTCCATCCCTTGTTACTCTGGGACAATGCAAAGCTGCTCCTGCCAGTGCCAGCATGAGAGGAGGTGAGTGCTGGGGACAGCCTGTTGCTCTTCGTGTAAAGCCTTCAGGCTCACCTGTGTGCAAAAGTTAATAAGTCTAATGATGCAGATTAAAATTCCCTGGAGTAAATATCGTGAAGGGAGTTATGCAGGGATAACTATGATCAGAGAATCCACCCGCCAAATTCCCCACTGCACTTGTACCTTAGTTGGGCACATCCCCAAGCTTAGTGGCTCTTTGTCAGCTGCTTTGGATGCATGACAGCATCTCCATTCAAGTGGCCTTCCCAATCAAGCCCACCCTGTCATGCTGCAGAACTGCCAATTCAGGCACTGACTTTTTTTTCCATTTGGCACGAGCAGCTAATTCCAGCTATGACCACAGTCGTTTCATTCAGTGGGCGAATGTGCACTAGATATATTCCACAACCTATTTTGGGTGACAATAAATGCTGGATGCCTGGCTACATCACTCCGCACTGTCTTAAGTGGTCTAGAAATAAAATGGTTCTGTGAGGTGAGTGTTGGTCAGCACTACCTGCATGCTGATGCTGGAAGCCTGTGCCTCTGTACCAGAGGCTGATGGCAGCCACGCATCAGCAGTGTCAGGCAGAGCAGAGCTGGCTGCCAAGGGTTGCCCAGGACAGAGCAGGGCTGCAGTTCTGGCACTTCTTGACTCTTCTCAAGGGAGCAGCCTCCCGACTTCTCCTTGGCCCTGCTTCATTCATCCATCCACAGAGTAAGAGATCATGAGGAAGTGAACACAAACCTTGCTTGTCTGAGCACAGCTCTCAGGGATCTCAAGTGTTCACTGCTTGTATGGAACAGTTTGTGACACTCCGTTCTGTTGGTTTCATCAGGCAGCACAGGTCAGGAGAGAGCAAGGATGAGGAGTGAGGCAGGTAAAGAATTGCCCTACATCTCCCCATATTGTGCTTCTCAGCACGGATTCAGGGCACACACATCCTTTCTGTGGGCTCCCTTCTTTCCCTGTATTGCTGTGTTGTTGGTCCCCACTGCAATGTCAAATCTCTGCACCATTTACAGAGTGCACTTCTTCCCTGCCTAGAGAAGAAGCAGAAAAGATGACACTCCCTATAAGCAATGCTTAGAAAGAGGCACAGGTAGCAGATATGGAAACAAAGAGGACAAGATGAACCTGTAACTGTAGAGATTTTTCCACGTTCAAAGTCAGGATTCCTATGTCTCCTTAAATTTAACAAGATTTATGAAAAGTTCTATGCCAGAAGGTATTGAGAAGATGAATATCATAGCAAGATACTTGGAGATCTCTTCCACCCAGATGCAGCCCACAAGCCCACAAGCGAGTACCTTCATTCCATTCTCCTTCACTCTCAATATAGTTTCTTCCTGTGTGAAGAAGAGCAGTCGTGAGCAGGAGCTCCTGATTAGGGCAGAGCCTCCTGCTTCACAGTAGTCCCTTTGGAAATGAACATTTGTCAGGCACTCCGGTGAGAACATATCCCCTGTACGAATCAGTTTCCTAATTAACCCAGGCACAGCATATCATCAAAAAAACCAATTGTTGTCAGTTGTTCTGTACTAAGCCATTCCTAATAACTAGCTCAGATGTGGTGGCATCACTCGCCTTTTAATGTTTTGGAGATGGATAATGCATGGATCTCCCTCATCCAACACTGCTCTAGAGCATTGAGCTAGAGAAATCAGATTTATCTTCTTGGCAAGAACCACTATCCAAAAATTGACAATAAGAGCATTCTTCCAAGACTTCTGCTGAACATGGGATCCCCACAAAAAGATGCTCATGGAAATGAGAAGAGTACCACAAGATCTCATCCAGCTCTTTCATTCCACTTTTCAGTTCCTATGGCTTCGCCTGTTTCAAGAGTGCACTGACAAAGTTCTTGTACAGGTACACCCTGGGTAGAAACACAAGCTAGTCCTGGCACTGGGAACAGGACATGGCACCTTCCTGCTTGGAAGAACCAGTGTACATTCTGCTGCTATGAGCAATGGCCATCTCACCCTTCTTGCATTCACATTGCTGCTGATGGATAGCATTAGATGTGCCACAGAAGCAGGAGTGGGTGGTGGGGAGCCTGTGGGGAACCCACATTGTTTCAGTCAGTGCAGTATATTCCAGACTGCTGGTTTTACCTCCCTGCATTTTAAGGGGCTTTACCAGACACCTTCATGCTCAGATTTTTCTGGACTTGGAATTCTTTTAAGCTTTCCACTTGAAGAACCACAACCAAACAAAAATCTGAATTTCAGCAGTGATGCCAAGATTTTTTTAAAAGTTATTCTTCCAAGTGAAACGAACAGTTTGGGAGCCATTTGCAATACTTTCTATTTAATTTAGCTGACTATTTCCCACTGTAAAAGGACACCTCCCCTCTTGCTGAAGACCTGACTTTCATTTGGAAATACTTCACCTGGCTTCTAGATCAGAGGTAGGAGGATTTGAACATAAAATTTATTTTCACTGGGACAATTTTCTTCTTTGAGACTTGTTGTGATTCCTGGCAGAATTAAACACAAGCGATAGCTTTCTTCCATCATGAAAAGAAAATGTGCCATTTGAGCACTTGGGCCATCTGTGGAGAATAACTACATTCTGCCCCTGTTTGCAGAGTACCAACAGCACCAGAAGGGCCTGTAGCACAGAGGAGCATCTGCCTGCCCACCAGCCATGGCAGCCCAAAGTTCAGCATTGAGACATGGGCTCAATGCCCTGGAGGAGGCTGAGCTGTATGTTTCAGTTAGACACCAGTGTAAACACTGCAAAGTTTTGAGATGTTCATTTAAGGGGTGTCCTAGTTCAGCTGGAGGGACCAGCTAACCCTGTGTGGTGGTGATCAAACCTGTGTATTCCACCCCCTCTATTCATTCCCCAAGGACAATGGGCCATTAGCAGCAGCTGCCCAGGGAGCCATTATCACTTCACACCCAGCCTGAGGGGGGCGGAGCTGCTAATGGGCCATCAACAGCTCAACAACCCCTGGCTCCCAGAGTTAATCACCCATTGTGTGAGTCCCCGCCCAGGGGGAGGGACTGAGTGCTCCCTGAGGGTACATAAGTGGTGGGTAAGAAGACCTCAGCGCCTTCTCGTCGGATCCAGAGCAGCAGCAGGACCTCGACAGCAGGAGATCACCGCTCTCGCCCAGACCACAGCCCTCGCCTGCACCAACAGGTTTTTCTTTTCCTTTTGCTCTGGACTTGGGGGAGCCACAGGAGTCTCAGCACAAGGGCAAACAAACCCCCTTGGGTTTGTGCCCCAGGACACTGGGTTATACTGCTGGGGTATTGTGAGTTGAAAGCAATCTCCCTTGTGTGTCAGTGTTGTTATTGTAATATTATTATTAAATTTTAGGTCTGACTTATAATCTCTCTCGTGGTGAGTTCATTTCCCCTGCTGGTTCACCTTCAAACCAGCACATCTTTTGGCGCCCAACGTGGGGCACGAGAGAGAAGTCAGAACTACAATTTCATTTTGTGTATTTGGGTACAGAAACTCCCTGACTACCATGTTGCTTGATGTATTCATGTGGATCGTGTATCTGGGCCTGTTCATATTTCGACACATGGGGAACCATGTGCCTGTTTTGATGCTCTCTTTAGTACCAGGGAGAAGAATCAAAATTGCTTTATTAATATACTATGTTTATGTTGTCATAACATCAGAAGCAATGAATTTCATTGTGAATGTATATTCAGTCTGGTCTGCCTGTCCTGGTTTGGGTTGTTACCTCTGGGGTCTCATTAAAAATAGCACCCAGACTGTGGGGAAAACAGGCGGAGATGGTTACTTCCACCTTTTCACCTCTGCTACAACAATCATTGAAAATATTGAGCTTCCTTTTGATGTTAGAGACAGCATAATCCTGCTGTTAGTGTTGCTTTGTCTCCTCTGTACTGTATACACCATGTTTAGAGTCAGAACTGGGCTCTCTAAGGAGACTTGCTGGAGGCCTGCCCTGGGAGCGGATGATGTTGAGTGGCACGGGAAGTGGGAAGATATGGGCCAGTATTTGGAGACCTTCTCTCCTCAAATGATCTGGAAATTCACCCCGGAACAACTGCAGGACCCTGCCAAAATGCTAAGCTATGTCAAAGGAAGATGCTCTGGTAGTCCCAGAGATATGCAGCTCACAGCAACCTGCTGGGCCCTGGCCACTGCCTACCGCACACTGCTTGGTGTGGTACAGCATCATCAGGAGGAGGAGAAAAGGAGCAAATCCACAGGCACCATGTCCACCCAGACCATGACTGAGCCAGAGAGGAAGAGAGATACATCAACTAGCGCCATGTCCACCCAGACCATGACTGAGCCAGAGAGGAAGAGAGATACATCAACTAGCGCCATGTCCACCCAGACCATGACTGAGCCAGAGAGGAAGAGAGATACATCAACCAGCGCCATGTCCACCCAGACCATGACTGAGCCAGAGAGGAAGAGAGATACATCAACCAGCGCCATGTCCACCCAGACCATGACTGAGCCAGAGAGGAAGAGAGATACATCAACCAGCGCCATGTCCACCCAGACCATGGAGGAGCCAGAGAGGAAGAGAGATACATCAACCAGCACCATGTCCACCCAGACCATGGAGGAGCCAGAAGGACAACAGAAACCGATAGCAGTTGCCCCTGTCCAGAAAAGAAAATCAAAGACCAAATCAGTTCGTATAGTGCATGACGAGGAAGAGTCAGGACCTTCATCTCAAGCAGAAGAAATGGAGCCAGAAATAATCACCCGGTCCCTATCCCTGGGAGAGCTGCGTGAGCTCCGGAGAGAGTTCACACGACAGGCAAATGAGTCCATCTTGACCTGGCTACTTCGAATCTGGGATGCTGCAGCCAATGATACAATTCTAGATGGGAGTGAGGCAAGGCAGCTGGGATCCCTGTCTCGAGATGTTGTCATTGATCAGGGCATTGGAAAGAGACAGGAAACTCTCAGCCTCTGGCGGCGACTGTTGTCAAGCGTGAGGGAGAGATATCTTTGTAAGGAGGACCTCCACGTACAGCAAGGACAGTGGAACACGATGGAACAAGGTATCCGGTGCTTAAGGGAATTAGCCGTACTGGAGATAATCTTTTCAGAAGATGAGAGATTCCCTAAAAGTCCAGATGGTGTCCAGTGCACATCCCAGATGTGGTTAAAATTTGCACGACTTGGGCCAGAAATGTATTCTCGCTACCTTGCAACATTGCAGTGGAGAGAGGGAGAAGACAAGGTGGGTGCACTGGTCAGCAAACTCAGGATTTATGAAGACACTGTCACTGCTCCATTACGAGCCCATGTCTCAGCTGTGGAAACAAAACTGGCTGAACTGGAAAAGAAGATTAAGGAAGGACTCTTCCATATCTCTCCAGAACAAACAAGAGTCTCTGCCATCAGAAGCAAGCGTCTCCCAGCTAAGGAGAAAGGGTACACTCCACGCGGCAATCTGTGGTTTTACCTCCATGAGCATGGAGAAGATATGAGGAAGTGGGATGGGAAACCCACCTCTTCCTTAGCAGCTCGGGTACGTGAATTGCAAAGAGGCACAACTAACACAGGGAATTCTTCAAGGTTGAAGGCTGCTCCGGTCTCTCGTGGGCAAGGCTCCAGACAGTATAGGAATGATAATGTTATGCCCGATCCTCTTGAAGGAACCTCCCGGTCATATTCACAGGGAGAGCGCAGTGAATACCATGACCAGAACTAGGGGGGCCCTGCCTCTAGCCAGGTAGAGGAGAGGGACAATCGGGTTTATTGGACTGTGTGGATTCGGTGGCCTGGCTCATCAGACCCACAGAAATACAAAGCTTTAGTGGACACTGGCGCACAATGCACGTTGATGCCATCAGGATACGTCGGGGCAGAATCCATCTCTATTTCTGGGGTAACAGGGGGATCCCAACAGCTGACTGTACTGGAAGCTGAAGTCAGCTTGACTGGCAAGGAATGGCATAGACACCCCATTGTGACTGGTCCAGAAGCCCCATGTATCCTTGGCATAGACTACCTAAGGAATGGATATTTCAAAGACCCAAAGGGACTGCGTTGGGCCTTTGGCATAGCTGCTGTGGAGACAGAGGAAATCAGACAGCTGAGCACCTTGCCTGGCCTCTCAGAGGACCCTTCTGCTGTAGGACTGCTGAAAGTTGAAGAACAATTGGTACCGCTGGCCACAGCCACAGTGCACCGTCGGCAATACCGCACTGACCGAGACTCTGTGACCCCCATACACAAGATGATTCGTGAGCTGGAGAGCCAAGGAGTGGTCAGCAAGACTCACTCACCCTTTAATAGCCCCATATGGCCAGTACGAAAGTCCAGTGGAAAGTGGAGGCTGACGGTGGATTACCGTGGTCTCAATGAGGTCACACCCCCCCTGAGTGCCGCTGTGCCGGACATGCTGGAGCTTCAGTATGAGCTGGAGTCCAAGGCAGCCAAGTGGTATGCCACCATCGACATTGCCAATGCCTTTTTCTCCATTCCGTTGGCAGCAGAGTGCAGGCCGCAGTTCGCTTTCACCTGGAAGGGGGTGCAGTACACCTGGAATCGACTGCCCCAGGGGTGGAAACACAGTCCCACCATTTGCCATGGACTGATCCAGACTGCATTGGAAAAGGGTGAGGCTCCAGAACATCTACAGTACATCGATGACATCATTGTATGGGGGAACACAGCAGGGGAGGTTTATGAGAAAGGAAAGAAGATAATCCAGATTCTCCTAAGAGCTGGTTTTGCCATTAAACGAAGTAAGGTCAAGGGACCTGCTCAGGAAATTCAGTTCCTAGGAGTGAAGTGGCAAGACGAGCGTCGTCAGATTCCAACAGAGGTGATCAACAAAATAGCAGCTATGTCCCCACCGACCAGCAAGAAGGAAACTCAGGCTTTCCTAGGCGCCGTGGGCTTTTGGAGGATGCATATCCCTGAGTACAGTCAGATTGTAAGCCCTCTCTACCTTGTGACACGGAAGAAAAATGATTTCCAGTGGGGCCCTGAACAACAACAAGCCTTTGAGCAGATTAAACAGGAGATTACCCATGCAGTAGCCCTTGGGCCAGTCAGGACAGGACAAGATGTGAAGAATGTGCTCTATACTGCAGCCGGGGAGAATGGCCCATCCTGGAGCCTCTGGCAGAAAGTACCTGGGGAGACTCGAGGACGACCGCTGGGATTCTGGAGCCGGGGATACAAAGGATCTGAGGCCAGTTACACCCCAACTGAGAAAGAGATCCTGGCAGCGTATGAAGGAGTTCGAGCTGCCTCAGAAGTGATTGGCACTGAGGCACAGCTCATCCTGGCACCCCGACTACCAGTGTTGGGCTGGATGTTCAAAGGAAAAGCTCCTTCTACCCATCACGCCACTGATGCCACATGGAGTAAGTGGATCGCTCTGATCACGCAGCGAACCCGGATAGGGAATCCTAATCGCCCTGGGATTTTAGAAATCATCACCAACTGGCCGGAAGGTGAGAGTTTCGGATTGTCCTCTGAAGAAGAAGAGGAGCAAGTGACACGAGCTGAGGAGGCCCCACCATATAACCAGCTACCAGAAGAGGAGAAGCGATATGCTCTCTTCACAGATGGCTCCTGCCGCATTGTAGGGACAAGCCGGAAATGGAAAGCAGCTGTATGGAGTCCTACACGTCGAGTTGCAGAAGCGACTGAAGGACAAGGTGGATCAAGTCAGGTCGCAGAGCTGAAAGCTGTTCAGCTGGCTTTGGATATCGCTGAACGAGAGAAGTGGCCAAGACTCTACCTTTACACTAACTCGTGGATGGTGGCCAATGCTCTGTGGGGATGGCTGGAGCGCTGGAGAAAGGCCGGCTGGCAGCGCAAAGGGAAACCCATCTGGGCGGCTGAGATGTGGCAGGACATCGCTGCCCGGGTAGAAAAGCTGAGTGTGAAGGTCCGTCACGTAGATGCTCATGTACCCAAGAACCGGGCTAATGAAGAGCATCGTAACAACGAGCAGGTGGATCAAGCTGCCAGGATTGAAGTCTCTCAGGTAAATCTGGATTGGCAGCATAAAGGTGAATTGTTTCTAGCCCGATGGGCCCATGATGCTTCTAGTCATCAAGGCAGAGATGCAACATACAGATGGGCTCGTGACCGAGGGGTGGATCTAACTATGGACAGTGTCTCACAGGTTATCCATGACTGTGACACATGTGCTGCCATCAAGCAGGCCAAGCGGGTGAAGCCTCTATAGTATGGTGGACGGTGGTCGAAATACAGGTACGGGGAAGCCTGGCAAGTTGACTACATCACACTTCCCCAAACACGCCAAGGCAAGCGCTACGTGCTGACCATGGTAGAGGCAACCACTGGATGGCTGGAGACATACCCCGTATCTCACGCCACTGCCCGGAATACCATCCTGGGCCTTGAAAAACAAGTCCTGTGGAGACATGGCACACCAGAAAGAATAGAGTCTGACAACGGCACCCACTTCAAGAACAGCCTCATAGACACCTGGGCCAGAGAGCACGGCATTGAGTGGGTGTATCATATCCCCTACCATGCTCCAGCTGCCGGGAAAGTTGAGCGATGTAATGGACTGCTGAAGACAACCTTAAAGGCGTTGGGTGGGGGAACTTTCAAACACTGGGAGCTGCATTTGGCAAAGGCCACCTGGTTGGTCAACACCCGGGGCTCCATCAATCGAGCTGGCCCTGCCCAATCAGAACTCTTGAATACTGTAGATGGAGATAAAGTCCCTGTGGTCCATATGAGAGGTATGTTAGGAAAGACTGTTTGGGTTAGTCCCACCTCAAACAAAGGCAAACCCATCCGAGGGATTGTCTTTGCTCAAGGACCTGGTTGCACTTAGTGGGTAATGCAAAAAGATAGAGAAACACGTTGTGTACCACAAGGGGACCTAATTTTGAGCAAGAAGAGTTTGTAATGTTTCATTGTATACATGTGTATATATATGTATAAGTAAAAAGGAAGTTAATTTAGGAATGACTAGATAGAGTGGAATAAAGGGTAGATAATGTCCTAGTTCAGCTGGAAGGACCAGCTAACCCTGTGTGGTGGTGATCAAACCTGTGTATTCCACCCCCTCTATTCATTCCCCAAGGACAATGGGCCATTAGCAGCAGCTGCCCAGGGAGCCATTATCACTTCACACCCAGCCTGAGGGGGGCGGAGCTGCTAATGGGCCATCAACAGCTCAACAACCCCTGGCTCCCAGAGTTAATCACCCATTGTGTGAGTCCCCGCCCAGGGGGAGGGACTGAGTGCTCCCTGAGGGTACATAAGTGGTGGGTAAGAAGACCTCAGCGCCTTCTCGTCGGATCCAGAGCAGCAGCAGGACCTCGACAGCAGGAGATCACCGCTCTCGCCCAGACCACAGCCCTCGCCTGCACCAACAGGTTTTTCTTTTCCTTTTGCTCTGGACTTGGGGGAGCCACAGGAGTCTCAGCACAAGGGCAAACAAACCCCCTTGGGTTTGTGCCCCAGGACACTGGGTTATACTGCTGGGGTATTGTGAGTTGAAAGCAATCTCCCTTGTGTGTCAGTGTTGTTATTGTAATATTATTATTAAATTTTAGGTCTGACTTATAATCTCTCTCGTGGTGAGTTCATTTCCCCTGCTGGTTCACCTTCAAACCAGCACAAGGGGCAATGAAATGAAAGACATGGCCTCTAGAAGAAGGAGCTCTGAGTGAGGAAAAGAGCAAAGGCAGAAAGACAGGGAGACGCTGGAGTGTTTTATGATAAGGTCTAAGACAGATCCTTTACTACTTTTTAAAAATTAAAATATGTGCACCTAAGTAAGAAGGTAGAGGAGTAAGAAATGAGAAAAGGTGAAAATGTATGCTCCTCAGGTTTAGTTAATTGAAGACTTTCAACTTGCTATTATTGACAATTTGCATTTTCCCATAACTTGTCCACAGCAACACTACTGGATCTTCTGCTGTGTTGTAAGTGTAATTTCTCTTCAGTTTTTCTAAAGGACACCTTAGGCAGAGAGTTTTAAGTAGAGTAAGAACCTGCTAGCCTGGGTAAGTTCTGCTACTATCACCCATGTGAACTGTGGTAATGAAAACCAGAGATTGGAAGTTTGGAAAATCTAAATCCAGTCACCTGGAAGATAATATCTATTATGGCAGTTAAATGAGGGCAAGCTGTGCTGCATCAAGGGGCCATTGATTTTGGTGCAGGGTGGATGCCTGCTCACAAGGACAAGGGAGGGGACAGGACCACAACTGGTAGCTGAAGTGGAGGGGGACCTCACTGAGCATGCACCGATTGCACCAAGGATAGGCTCCCCAACTGCATCCAAGCCCTCAAGTTAACTCAAGGGATCTCTCCCATCTTTCTGTTTCTCACACAGACACTGAAAAGTCCCAGCAAAACCAGACAGACGACTCCAACCCTGAAGACAGCTCTCTCAAGAAGAAGCAGCGGAGGCAGAGGACACACTTCACCAGCCAGCAGCTCCAAGAGCTGGAAGCCACTTTCCAGAGAAACCGTTATCCAGACATGAGCACCAGGGAGGAGATTGCAGTCTGGACAAACCTGACAGAAGCACGAGTCCGGGTAGGACTGCAACCCTTCCACCTTCCTGGACCTGAGCTTGTGGGGAAGAAGCCTGCTGTGATACAAGCAACACAGCTGCCCCAAACCAAGGAAGGAATTGGGATCACTAGAAAATTTTCCTGTCTTGAAAACACCTCACCAGAGTCTCCCCCTGAGATTTGATATATCACACCACCCATGCTGGTGGTGCCTTCCCCATCCAGGGCCACTTTACAATTACACAGTAAGATAAAAAGCCCAGGCTCTGCCCCACAAAGCCCCTGGCTGCCTTGACCCAGCAGACTCTTCCTTGCAGTGCCATCATTCCCCAGCCCTAGCCTTGCTGGAGGGCACCCTTTGAGGTGCACAAACCACTGCCCAGTCACAGGCATGGTGTGGCATTTCTCCAGCTGGAATGAGAGCTTCTCTCTGCTACTAGAAATATGAGTTAGCAACACCATGAATAGCCTTCCAGCAGCTTCCATGCTCTAGTAAATTATATTGTTTGAGCCCCTCCAACACCAGCAGATTTTCCTGTTAGAAGACAGACTTATAATAGCCCACCCAAGCTGCTCCTGAAGTGAAATAAAAACAAGAGAGATTATTTCCTCCATTCAGCAGCTCTCAAGCCACATCCCCCAAATATTTTGCTCCCAAGTCACACAGCCCCAACCCCACATCCTGGCTTTGGTCACTTGGAAATACAGCAATTATTTTCCTCTCTTTTCCCTGTAGAAAGGCCATCTGTTTGTTAAGTGAGGTGAGTTACTCTGTGTGTTGTGAAATGGCATTGGTTGGATTTTGATCTAGGTGGTGATTATTGCTGGGAGATGATTCTGCAGCCCAGACATCTTGGTGAAACTGTTTCCTGATGCTCAGCCTCACAACCCTTCAACAGCTCTGGGCTTGCTGGGCAAAGAAACCAGGGCAAGGCCCTCTCCTAGGACAACCCAGAGCGATTCCCATGCCCTCCCTCTCTATCTCTTGCAGGTCTGGTTCAAAAACCGCAGAGCTAAGTGGAGGAAACGAGAAAGGAACCAACAGGCTGAACTGTGCAAGAACAGCTTCGGAGCCCAGTTCAATGGACTGATGCAGCCTTACGATGACATGTATTCCAGCTATTCCTACAACAACTGGGCCACCAAGGGGCTCGCCACCAGCCCGCTCTCAGCCAAGAGCTTTCCATTCTTCAACTCCATGAACGTCAGTCCCCTCTCCTCCCAACCCATGTTCTCTCCACCCAGCTCCATCACCTCTATGACCATGCCTTCATCCATGGTCCCTTCTGCAGTGACCGGAGTACCAGCCTCTAGCCTCAACAACCTGGGAAACATCAACAACCTGAACAGTCCGAGCCTCAACTCTGCTGTCTCATCCAGTGCCTGTCCTTATGCCTCAACAGCCAGCCCCTACATGTACAGGGACACGTGCAACTCCAGCCTGGCCAGCCTGCGGCTGAAGGCCAAGCAGCACGCCAACTTCACCTACCCAGCAGTGCAGACAGCAGCTTCCAACCTGAGCCCTTGCCAGTATGCCGTGGACAGGCCTGTATGAAGGGCTGCCCTCTGCCAACCAGGGACTTGACCTTAGCCTGACAAAAGGAGACCTTTAGCCCTATAACAGCATACGTCCTGCAGAGAATGAGAGTGAACATGAGAGCATAAGAGGAAGAGGGAGAGAGAGAGAATGAGAGAAGCAAGCAGGCAGATAAACCTTTATGAAGATATGTCTATTGTATGGTGAATTTTGGCTGTCTTTCCCCTTCAAAACCCCTTCCCCTCTTGCCCACTGAACCTCCTCCTCCATGGTAAAAAACCCAAAATAGTCTACTGGAAGCCCTAATGGAGAAATAGGAGCCCCAAAATGCAGGGTGCCTGACCCATGGACAGCAGAAGCAAGTATTCAATCTGCCCCTCCAAACCCCACAGGAGTGAGCCCCCAAAATCCCTGGAACAGCACAGGCGGCCACACTCCACACCTGCAGGGAATAGCCAGAGATGGGACAACATGGTGGTACCATTTGGTGCTTGGCTGACCCATTTTCTCTACATATGTGCAAGATTTCAGTTAAAGATATCTTCCTCATTTATTTATCTTACAGCCAGTAAGGAAGCCTTGTCTCAGTTGATTGGCATCTCTCTTTATAATGCATATCTACATGTGGCCCTTCAAATTTGAATCCTTTAGGAGCTGAGGGTTGTAAGACCATAAAATATGTGTCTGTATATATATATCTTACATATATACAAATACATATATTGACAATAAAATATGCTTTTTTGTTTTGTATGTGAAATAACCTACAAAGCAGACCTTAAAGCCAAAAACCCTGTAAAGGAAGCACATCCTCTGAGGCAGTATCCTGCCTGTCATGCTTTACTGCTCAGTCATTACCAGACAGACACAAACACTGTTGCCAGTGTACATCCAAATTATCCCTTTTTGCAACAATCAGCTCCTCCTTGCACATCTCCTTCCCTTCCCTTCTCCAAATCCCATTTCCAAAAAAGATAATAAAATAAAAGTTGGCACAATCCTTTAAGCTTCTGCTTGTCTGGTTATTGAGAGCACAAAACTGCATCTGAAGATTCTGTAATCAAGTGCCAGCAGTCCAGGCAATAGTGAGCATCCTTAGAAGCATCAGCATGAGGCAGCTTGAGTTGGAACCAGGGCTGCGCTTTGGAGAAGCCATCTCTGTTGCTCACTTAGAAATCAAACAACTGCCTCCTCAACAACAAAAGCCCATAGACACAGTATGAAGAGGAAAACAACTCCCCTCCCTGCTGCCTGTCCAAAGGCATTCACTACAGCAGTACGGTGGAACCTCTCCTGGCTCAGGCTTCTTCATTGTGAAGGGTAAGACCAGTGCCTTTGGACTTCTGCAGCCCAGGACAGGAAACCCCAGGCACTCCTGCTCTGAGCAGTGAAACTCAAGGAAGAGGCAGCTGCAGCAACCTGATCTGTTGGGAAAGTTGTAAAACAGAGGTTGCCCTCTCAAGATACACTTGCACTTGGGCAATACGCTGCTTCAACCAATGCAGAGGGATGCAGCAGGTCCCTCCAAGGGCCCAAGGAAGCTGCACATGCAGCAGGGGAGTAGGACATCCTTACTGAATATAACCACCTTTCTCTTCATCAGGCACAAGCTCCAAGGGAAAAAAATATCCCCAATATTTTACTTGTCTCTTAAGAAAGAAAAAAACCAACCCAAACATATCTTCACAACAAACTATCCTACTTGGAAGAATAGCACAGGCAAATCTAGCATAAACTGTGTTTCAGCAATGTTGTTAGCATGCAGAGAGAAAGCAAGTTCTTTGCTAAGAATGGATCCTCACTAGGACACAGTAAATGGTCTCTCATAAGCAAAGGATATAAACTGCTCAGTCTTTGCCAAAGCCTATTGCACAGGGAACAGTTACTACTGAAGGTATTGGTGAGCACATGCTGAAAGCAGTCACAGGTGTCAGCCCACCATCACTGTAACAAATTAGTCTTCACTCTGAGCTAATCCAAAATGAGGGTGCCAAGTTACCCTGCAGTGAAACAGCTACCAATAGAAGCACAGTCCTAACTGCAACATGTATTCAAATATCAGCATATAAAACATAGACCTAGTGCATCCCAGACAAGATCTTTCATTGTAACCTGTATCCTACCTTACTGTTGGGCACCAGTACTGCTGAAGCACCTCCAGTGATTGATCTCCATTCTGTGCTGGAGCTGCCATTCAGCAGCCTTTCCACCAAATACCCACCTCATCTTGGCACTATTGCACTTAACTCCCTTCTCTGACATGGCTCTTCCACCTAAGGGAAAATAAAAAGGGCCTGAGCTCTAATATCCTCTCCTCCACTGAGCCTCACTCACAGCTGAGTCCAACTCCTCTCCCTGATAACCCAAACCAGGTGGTACCACAATCCTCTCCTACCGCCTGATGAAGAGCTGAGCTCTTTATGCACCTGGTCCTCCTCCTCCTTTTCCACCCATCCTGCTCCTCCACCCTGTGCAGATCTCAAGCATGAGTGGGAACACGGCAAAGTTAGAATAAGCACCTTTCATAAAGATGTAACTTTGCCAGAAGAAGAATTTGAAGGGAGATTCAGCTTCTCTTTCACTTGGGTGGTGCATCCATGGAGGGAGCAGATTTAGCAAGAACACCTTCTCCTCCATCACCCAGGTCATTAATGGAAATGCTGAGCAAAAGCAGATTCAGAACAGATGTCCCTTTCACTCAACAGACCCCCTCCTTTTCAACAGTGAACTGTGAAAAACTCTCTGGGTATAATTATTCAATAGGTTTTGTACCTACCCAACATCCCATCTAGATGGCAGCCAGGGCTCTCCACCATGCTATTGCTCTTTCTACTGGGAGGACTTGACCAGATTATTGATAGGTCCATATATCTCCTGCTCATCTCCACTGCTTACAAATAGTGAGATTATTTGTTCCAGCGTGTTTTGGCTGGTGATGGGGGCGGGATTTAACTATCAGTAGTCCCCGGCTTTTGGCCCCAATCACCATTTTGAAGAGGGGGTAATACCCTTGCATTTAACAGTCTTTCCAAGCTCTGGTGTCCCCAATCACCATTTTGAAGAGGGGGTAAAACCCTTGCATTTAACAGTCTTTCCAAGCTCTGGTGTCCCTCGGGAATTCTCACAGATAACAATAACTAATTCTAAGATTGCTTTGTGTGAAGTTCACCACACTCAGATGGTCGAAAGAATTCCTGTTTGTCTAAATACTCTCTTCCTTGTGCTTTTCTTATTCAAGGTCAGCCTTTATCCCCCCATCAACATGGGGAAGCTTGGCTTGTGCTCTCCGTTTCCCCGTAGCTTTCCTACTCTGAAGGCTAAGGCAAAGTGCACCAAGCAGTTGGGTGTCCTCAGTGCCTGCCGTCAGTGCTTCTTCTCTGCCAAAAAGCAGCACAGCACCATCCCTGGTTATTATCCTCCTGTTCACACAACGGAGGATGTTTTCTGGCTCCTCTTACTTGGTGCGTGCCGTCAACAGAGCCCTGAACTGCGGGGTGGATGCGAACACCCGAGCCCCTGCAGCACGTATTAATAACTGGGCTCAGGTAAATCCACAGCTGTGAGACGCGGCTCTAATTTCTAACTCAGTCGCGGTTTCGGACGTGGTTGCCGCCGGGCGGCGCGGGTGGTGGGTGTCACTGGCGGCGGGTGTCACTTGGCTGCGAGTGTCACCTGGCGGCGAATGTCACTTGGCGGCGGGTGACACCTAGCGGTGGGTGACACCTAGCGGTGGGTGTCTCCTGGCGGCGGGTGTCACCTGGCGGTGGGCACGGGGTGTCGGTGGCCGCCGCGCTCCTGCTCCCGTCCGGAACAACGTAGAAAGCCTCCGGGAAAGGTCGTCCCTGTCGCTCCCCGCCGGCTCCTGCCCTGCTTCACCAGCTCTCGCGTCCTGGGGCCCTGCCTACTCCCGCCCTCGGGAAACCTGCCTCTCTGCAGCACGTCGTCTGCCCGGGCCAAGCCGGAGCTGCAGGGCTCCTGCCCTGCATTCCGCAGTCTCCGCACATCCCTTCGGCCGCCCCTAAGCCAAACTGCTCCAACTGTGCAAGGGTCCTCAAAGACGCCTTCAGCAGGGACCACGGCTCCCCCTTAGCAATGACTACCTCATAAGTGGCAACCAGTTGCTCACAAATTCTCAAGATATATCCCCTCCGAAGCAGACCCGCTGTCTGTTTGAGCTCACCAGCACACATAAAAATGGATTTTTCTTCACAGAGTCACAGGAGGAGTCATTTCCAGAGAGCCTCAGGGAAATAGCACTGACCTGGGAGAGGAGGGTGCTGTTATTAGCTCCCCAAACCCCAGCAAGCACTACCACTTTACTCACACCCACAGCTCAGCATTCCATAGAACTTGCCAAACAGCAGCAGCAACAGAAAACACAGGAGAAATAAAAGTTTTCTCCTTCCTACGTCTGGGAAATTTAGAGGTATCTCTTGTTTAGCCAGAGAGAACAGCAGAGCAAAGGGGCTGATGCTGGGCTGGTGGATGGTGTGCATTCCCTGGGGAGGACATAGGGCAATGGCATCCTGGCATGTGTTAAGAATAGTGTGGCCAGCAGGACTAGGGAAATGATCACCCCCCTGTACTTGGCCCTGGTGGGACAACACCTTGAGTGCTGTATTCAGTTCTGAGCCACTCACTTTGAAAACGACATTGAGGTGCTGGAGTGTGTCCAGTAAAGGGCAACAGGGCTTGTGAAAGGTCTGGAAAACCTGTCTTATGATGAAGAGGGAGCTGGGTTTGTTTAGTTTCAAGAAAAAGGAAGCTCAGTGGGAACCTCATCACTCTCTACAACTATACAAAAAGGTGGTTGTAGTGAGGAGGGACTGGTCTCTTCTACCATGCTCACAGTGAGAGGATTGGAGAAAATGGCCTAAAGCTGAGACAGGGGAGATTCAGATCAGATATTACAAAATTTTTTTCACTGTTAGGGTGCTCACGCATCATATTAGGTTGCCCAGGGAGGTGGTAGACGCACCATCCCTGGAGGCATTTAGGATGCATCTGGATCTGGCCCTGGGTAATGTGGTTTAGTGGCTTAGGGGGTTACAGCGGTAGGGCTGGGTTGATGGCCGGACTTGATGATCTTAAAAGTCTCTTCCAATCTTGATGATTCTATGGTTCTATGTATTTGTGCAGATGCCCAGCCCAGCTGAGGGAGCATTGCTGGGGCAGCCACAGGCTTGTGTAAGGAGAGAGCTGCCAGTTGCCTCACCAGGACCACATCTGTCACAGAAATTGGCCCAAACACCACCATGCAGGAGAGAGATCAGCCCATTACCTCCATGTGTTCACCATCCCCTCTCTAAAGAGAGCTTCCAAATGTGGAAGTCAGTTTATTCCTATTCCCCAAACACCTCAGCTGACTGCTTCTGCATTTCCCAAAGCTGTGGAAGGTGCTGTTGCCCTACTATCCACCACGCTGGGAAGTCCAGAGCAGGAGTCCTTGTCAGGGAAGGCTGGGCAGGGTGCAGACTGCTACCATCTGCTGGGGATGAAAGTGCAGCCCACCACTCTGGGGAGCCAGCACACAACTGGAGGCTTGGACACTGGGGTGCTCCTGACCAGACTCAGGCTCAGAGGCTCATCTTGGCTTCATGAAGCACAGTGACTTTGAATGGCCACATGCTCTGTTTAGATGGTAAAACGACAGCCTGATTTTTTTTATCATCTCTCATTCTAGTTCCATGGTGGTGAGCAAAGGGGCTCAAGCAGCAGGACCAGCTGTTAATGACTGCAGAAGGGGTAAGGACAGAGGGACAGAGTCTGCCAGACACCTTGCTCAGGAAGACACAATATTGAAATAGAGAAAGCAACACTTCTCTCACAGTTCTCTACAAAGGTCAAGTATGAAAAAGGCATCAAAGAAATCAATCAAACCATATATGACAGCATTTATTAGTCAGTTTAACACATCACACAGTGGCAGAGGCACTCTGAGAGGAGCTGATTCTTGGACCCTTATGCCTCCAGCCCACAGGGCTGGCACCACTGGCAGTGCCTGGCATACTTTGCAGGGCCTGCTCAGTTTCCAGGGTCTGAGGCAGTAGCTAGTCAAGTTAAATAGATGGTTTAACATTGTACAAAAGGCACACCACAGATAACAGCCATTAAAGTTCAGGGGATTCAGTTTCTTGCACCCCAGAGGAGAAGGGAGAGCCAAGGCAGAGACCCTCCCAATGCAACCTTAGAAAACAGCAGGGATTTTCCATTTCAGTGCTGTTCCCACCAGTAAGCTACTGGGGCTCCTACTAACAAAGTAGTAGCAACTTAGGGCTCTATTCTCCTGCTCTCCCCCAGAACTAGGGATCATGGAGAGGGTAGTGCTGTTTTGAGAGTACTTTCCCTACCTTCTTTCCCAAGGAGAGTCTTGGGGCATGCAGGATCCTATCATGATGGATGCAGTCCTTGGGAAGGAGGTGAGGCACAAGGCAAACCAAGTGATGCAAAGAAGAAAAAGCAGAACCACAACTCCAAGGTCTCCAGTCCCTAGATACTTCCCTCTTCTCCTGTTACCAGCCTGCAACAACCCAGATCTCATTCTAGCATGCCACCCACTGCAAGTAAAATGCCCCAAAGGCCAATGCCCAAGTTAATCTGAAGGCTGTTACCCACAGCGACCTCTTTCTAACACTCATTTCACCCATCCCATCAGGTACCTGAGATCCAGGCAGAAGTGAAAAGTTACCCCTTTCCCTCTTTCCCACCTCCACCCCAGTCTCTTCTTCCATCCCTAGTTTTACTCCCCCTTTGATTTCCGGGTGCTACTCAGATAAGTTCTGAAGTAGAAGTTGCCGAAGAGTACCAATAAAGTGGTATAAACCCCTGATGAAATAAGAAACACTGGCCACTGCAACGGGCAGACCTTATTATCCCTCCACAAGAGGAACAAGATGTTCATGATTACAAATACTGTCATCTGCACCATCTGTGAAGTGGTGATTATCATGGCGATGGAGGTGGGTACCCGAATGCCCATGGCTGTCACAGTATAGTAGGAGTATGTCAAACCATGGATACTGAAGTTCATGGCTGCAACCCAGGCAAAACCAGGCAGCATATAATTATAGGTATACCAGCTTACAACCATTGCGGTTAAATGATGGTACCAGTGGAGGATGATGAGCTTCTTTTTCCGGAGAACAATGAACACAGTGTCACCTGGAGTTGGGAGAGAGGTGTATTGTTAGTTAGGTGAAAGCACAGCAGTTGGCCAAGTTTGCACATGAGGCAGAACAAGCAAGCTTCAATGCTGAAGCCATTTTATGGCTTGATTCCACCAAAACCTAGGTTTGCATTGAAATCATCTGTATTGAAAAAGATCATTTAGGCACACTACCTGCTGACATGTTTATAGTACAAGAGTCCCTTGAGCCAGGCTTGCTTACCTAGCTCTACCTACCCAGCACTTCAGATGATCTCTTTACTTCTTTGAATGGAAACTAGGTGGAAAGCCCAGCCCTTCCCTGCCTGCTTTCTGCCTCCTTGTTGCAGTCATTCCAGTGTAGAATTGCACTGGCCTGGGCATGAAACTAGAGCAATAACATCAGGCTGCAACCCCGTGGAAAGCAAGCATATCATCTGAGAGAGCAAGAAAATGAGTGACACGTGCAAGGCTAAATAACCAAGGAACAGTTATGAACACAGGATAAGGAGACATTTTAGACTTACCCAGTTCCAGGACTTTGGTCAGTGCAAATAAATAGACCCAAAGCTTGGAGACAGGGTGGACATAGGAAGATGGACTACACAATGAGTGCTTTAATCCCTTGGTAAGAAGTAGAAAGGATATTTGCTTCCAGATCCGTGAGGCTGCAATGACACTGCAAGAAAACCAGAGCAAAGCTGAACACTGTGCCCAGGGCCTCACCAGAGCCTCTGACATCTCTGCACCCAAGGATATTCAGCTAACTCCATCTCAATGCCCAGGCTAGTCTTGGGGACATCTAAGCAAACTGTTGTCTTGTTGACTTCCCAACAGGTTTCCGTTCTCTATTTGCTGGACGCAGGCTTGCCTAACACCTTTTAGCCAGGATTTAGCACATATTCCTGCAAGACAAAGCAGTGAGAGGCTGCTGCTCACAGGAGAACAGCAGCAAGGCACAAGGAGTAAGTAGGTTGTGAGCCACCAACACGGCCCTTCAGTTTGCCACCATGAAGCTCCTGAAAGGTGGCAGCAGCCAAGGTCTGAGCATCAAAGAGTGCTCCCTTGTTACACCCTCTGCTTCCACAGCTTTAAGAGGCACTTGAAGAAAAGCTGCCATACCGATCAGAAAAGGAGGACAATGGTCCTGACGTCCCATCTCTTGACATGGGCCCACAGGAACTGCCCAGGGAGTGTTTACAACCTGCTGTAGCAGGCAGTTCCTACAGCTTATGAGAAGAAATACCACTTTTTCTTTGTTAGCAACCTGTATGTTTCATTTGCATGAGCTTGTCTCCAAACAGATCATGAATAGTCATTCCCTGACCTCCTCTCTCCCACAGCTTATGATTTTACAGACCACTGCCACGCCCTGCCCTAACATGAGGATTAACCAGTGTTCCTTTCCCTGAACAAAGCCAACTGGAGCTAGAGGCAGTAGTTTCATTTCTCTCTGTCTCACAAAACAGACAGGAAGAGGCATGGAGATGAGGGGAATTTTGGAAAATTGAATCTTGTTTAATTAGAACATGGGCTGAAACAGTCTCATGGCTAATGCAGAAAACCAGTACTGTAAGAGTTGACAGGTTGAAAACATACATTTTAGACTAATCTTCTGTGCTTCTGTGAGCATAACAGAATTTACCTCATCTCCTACAAAACAAGATTAGAGAAAGGTGGGGAGAAAAAAATAATCTATATTTTAAAGAGTAACAGACCTCAAATCAAACTTGTAATTGACAGGCATCCTTTGAATGAGGGAGGATCTCTGCTCTTGCAGGCTTCACATTCATAGCTACCCACTAATGGGTTTCAAGCACAGTCCCCAATGGCCTCTCTGCAACTCATTTGACTAGCTGGAATATTTCTGTTGAGAAACAAATGACCTGTATGAGCAGGTCACTTCCTCTGGTTGGAAAGGGCCTTCAGGGGGGAAACAAAATAATTTATTTTGCCAGTGACATCATGGATACCCAGAACTTTCCATCAATCCAGTCCTTAGGGAAGGTCTGCAGCTGTCTCCAGGTTTAATGAAGGCTCTTACCTGAGCAAGGTCAGACTGAAGGACCACAGGGTCAGTGGTACCCGCAGGTGGTAGGCTCTCCGTTCCTTCATGAAATGTTGGATTCCAAAGATCACGATCAAATAAACAGCACCAAAAATTAAAGACTTGTGCCTGCAAGTAGAGGAGAGGGAGCCATCAGGAAAAGACCCAAACTGACCTATTTTCAGCCAGACTTCTGTAGCTCCTAGCTCCAGCAAAGTGCTCTCACTGAGAAACAGATCATCCATTCTTGTGTTAAGGTTGGACTTTGATGAAAGCCTGCCCTGACAGCAGGCAGAGCTAGCAAGTAAATACTATGGGGACTGCAGAGAAGAAATAGAGCTGCTACAACATGGAGATTTCCACAAGGCCTTGATAGGATGAGGCAGGTTCTGGTAGTCTGTGAGCAGAATCCCAAGCAAACACATCAGTGCATTTTATCCATTTACACATGAGACTCTACAGGATGCCTACGTAGGAGGTCTAAAAAGGCCAGTTTCACCAGTAAGCTAGAGCCTCAAGAGTCTTATGCTACATCCCACCCCTTTCCAAAACTTTAGGGCAGCCTGTCAGGGCTGAGTAACCTGTTTGCCAGTGCAAGGGCTGCAGTGTCCATCCATGGCTATTCTTTGCCCTCTTGCCACATTACCACCTCCCTACAGGCTACTGCACCACCTGGACCGCTGTTTGGTCTGCCCCATGCACTGCTGCAGCCCTTCCTCAACAGCCTCAGGTGTGCAACCAGAGACCCCCATCCTACTCTTCCTCGGGACTGAAGACCCACACCTGTTCTGCTAGAAATAGAACGACCAGATGGGGCTACCCAGGCGCAACACAGCTGCAACCTTTTCTCCTCTCACCTATTCTCTGCCATCCATTTCCTGGCTGCCGTCTGATTGAAGCTTTTCTCGAAGTCATACTCTCCCAGTGGCTGTAGCTCAAACGGGTCAATCATGACTTCCATATCCAGCATTCCCGGGAGCAACCCGAAACCGGTCCTTCCCTGGCGCCGCAGCGGTGAATATAGTCCCGGGAGTGCGCTCCGCCCCAACATCACACCGGGGGCGGGACTGGGAGCCTCCCGGCCCCACGGGGAGGCTAAACCCGTCTCCTCCTTGCCCAGCACAGGGAGTGGGACAGTCCGGTCTCCCCATAGGGTGAGAGCTGGGGGGGCTTCCGCCTCCCCTCCACTGGGTATCAGCTCCACCCATCCCAGATCGCCCCTCAGCGTGTGTGCAGGTGATAGCAACGCAGTCTCCAACAAGAGGGAGAAATGCCCTTACCCTGACTGCCGTTACCTGCTGTGTCTGCTTCACCATAGACTGAAGTATTTGGCCGCTGCTGCTGAAGGGTAGATGGGCTTTGGATAATCTCCTACTTAGATTCCTGCAGCTGAAAATTATTCCAGCACAGTCAAAATCCTCTGAACACAGCATACACATTGCACCCTCTGTCAGTTTGATGCTTCATCCAAGTAGCATGTCTTTACACATGTGCAAGAGCAGCACCCTATAAAGCTCACAGATTTGGGGAGCACTTTGCTTCATGCAGTCATCAATGCACCTGGACACAAGTCATCTGCTTAACTGCTGCCTCTTCAAACAGGAGGTGAGCATTTCCCTGAGACATTTCATAAAATCATAGAATGGTTTGGGTTGGAAAGGACCTTAAAGATCATCTAGTTCAAACCCCTCCATTATGAGCAGAGACATCTTCCACTAAACCAGGTTGCTCAAAGCCCCATCCAGCCTGGTGTTAAACACTTTCAGGAATGACATCTACAATTAGCTCTGCATTTGACAGTGCGGTAGTGTGAGAAAATCAGAAAATAATTTGACATGTAGGAATTAAAATCCCTTTGTTGTTTTTGCACCATCTCTGACTTACACTCTCTATTTTGCAGAGCACTTGCAAGTTTCTGTAGAAAGGTCAGTTTACACATGTCAGCAACGGTGTTTTGCCATTCCCTGCATAAGGAGAAGACCCTGTTTGTAGCATGAGCTCACACTGTGCCTTGCACAGCTCTCACCTTAGTGCTTCCAGCCCTCAGGAGGTCCTGCCCCTTCTAAAGGACTGCAGCTCAAGGACTGTACAGTCACTTGTCTTTTAGCATGAGTCACTTGTCTTTCATCACCTACTTTGAGCAGTAGCATCACCAAGCAGAATACTCAGGTACATGCTGAAGGCAACTTTTGTCTACTGCAAGGGCTCCTGCACACAAAAAGCCTAGGTGCAGCCACCAACAAATCAAAGGATAAAGGCAAAACACAGGCAGCACGGTAACACATGTGGGGTACTTTTTACACTAGCTTCTAATGCATACAAGTTGACATTCAGTCTCATTATTCAGCAGCAAAGCCAAGTTTGGGACCTTAAAAATTTATTCCTCTTCATGCTCTGGACAATGGTTTCACTGTTGCTGACTTCTTTGTCTGGATATTGTCGGTGGATTTGCTATTCTCAGATGGAATATGGTGGTTAGCTGCTTGAGGCACTACAAATACAAAATACCTGGTTATTTGACCTATGCTTTAGCAATTATTAAACAAGGCCATCTTTGTGTAAGACACCATGTCACAAGAAATAACTGTCTTGGGAGATGCAAGTGCAAATTGGATTAGCTGAGCAGAAAAGGTGCCGATACTGACATAATTTCTTATTCCTAGTCTAGTCTTTTGTTCAGTAGTTAAAGTATTCATTTTGAAACTGCTTCATGCAACATGAACAAGAACAATACCTCTCCTAGAGCAGGTCTGTCCATCCATCTCTGAGGTGGTGGCATGTACAGTTATAGGAGGAGCTCATGACTTCAGCTGTTTAGTATCACCTGAGCAAGCAGCTGGCAACCTTCCCCAAGTGCCTCCTTGTCAGACAGGAACAAGAACAATGCATGTAAAGAACAGAGGCAGACAGAAGGAATGAGGCTCTTGGCATCCTCCACAATCCCTGTCTTGCTTAGTAAGGCAGGGCTTTCTCACAGATTGAAAGCTTACCTGAGCAATCCAGACAGAGTTGTGACATTCTGTTTATCCTCTTGCCTTCCTGATGTCAAACACACCTGTCTGCACTCCCAGATATGAGTGAGTTACATGCAGAGACCTCCCAGGTCCACTGCCTAGTCACTGGTACTGTGCTCAGAACCACTGCTGGACTCGGGATGCTTTAGAAGCTGACATGCAATGTGGGCATCATAGTGACTTTTAAATAAACTTTATTTTCACACAGTACAGTAAGTTGCACTGAGCTCAGTTGCTGCAATTGAGGAAGCAGAGCCCCAGCAACACCTCACACACAGGGCTGCAATCCTGAATTAGTGGCAAAGGAGCACTACATTCTTTTGTCCTCCAGATGAGCGGGGAGGAGACAGAGACTCTATGGAGCAGAAGTCTCCATGGTTTTATTCAGAGCCCATGATGGTTAGGTAAGACCTCAGAGAGAAAGGGCAGTTTCCTGAGGAACATGAAATAAGATTGTGGATCCTTCTGGAGAGCAGGTTTCCAATTAGACTGCTTCTACAGAATTCCAGAAATAATTCTTTGAGGTAGCCCTAAATAGATTAAATGTTCATTTAAAGTTCAAATTGCTATTAGCAACAAGAGTTTCAGTTTTCTGGTGAAGATTCACTTCTTCACCAATACATGCAGAGGGAGGACTACTTTCTGATATGGTGTCTGAGCATCACCTACAGTCTCATTTGCCCTGGGGTCAAGATAACAAGAAAATTGAATTTTGCACAAATATCACATCTCAGATCCCAAGTGTTAAAATAAATTTCCTGTAACAGGACAGTAAACAACAAATTGACTGCCTTGGTGGTAGATAGCACATTTGCCTTCTGTCAAGACTGAAGAACAGGTGAGTGTTGGGAAAAGACTCCAGATACCACTCAGGACAAGTAATAACATACCAAATGATAGCAGGATCCAAAGGACAGGAAGTGGTTTCTATAAAGACGGAGTAGGTAATCACTTACCAAAGAATGTCACAAATTAACAAACCCAAAGCTTTAGGAAAGATAAAGGACAACAAATGTTTATGGCTCCCTGGCCGTGCAGATCAACCACTTCCATAGCATGTGACAGAAAAAAGACTGTACAGAGCAGTCTGTGGAAGGACTTAAAGACAGTGGCTACATGGCAGGAGTGCAGAGAGCAGCTACACTAACCAGGATGAGGCAAAATAAGCTCATTGTGGGGGACAGGAACTGTGTGGCCACCAGAGTCTTCAGCTGTTGGTTGGCTAGCTGACTCTCACTGTATTGCCACCAACTACCCACCTGCTCTGTGCAGGTGGGGACGGGGAAACAAGGAGGCAGGATGGTTGATTTTTTAACACAAGTATTTATTTTCATAGAATCAGAGAATTGAATGGGTTGGAAAAGACCTCTGAGATCATCAAGTCCAACCCTTGATCCAACTCCAGTCCCTTTACCAGATCATGGCACTCAGTGCCACATCCAATCTCAGTTTAAAAACCTCCAGGAATGGTGAATCCACCCCCTCTCTGGGCAGGCCATTCCAATGCCTAATTACTCTCTCTGTAAAGAATTTTTTCTGATATCCAACTTAAATTTCCCCTGGCAGAGCTTGAGCCCATGCCCCCTTGTCCTATTGCTGAGTGCCTGGGCGAAGAGACCAACCCCTACCTGGCTATAACTTCCCTTCAGATAGTTCTAGACAGTGATGAGGTCACCTCTGAGCCTTCTCTTCTCCAGGCTAAACAACCCCAGCTCCCTCAGCCTCTCCCCACAGCATTTATGCTCCAGTCCCTTCACCAGCCTTGTGATTCCAGGTAGGTATTGTCAGTTCAGCCTATCATTAAATGAGACCCCTGATAGGCTCTTTAGGAGTGAGTACGCTCAGAGACAACCTCACTCAAACAGGACTGTGCTGGCCTGAGCTACGCTGCCATCCCCACCAGTGCTGCACAGCATGCAATTCTAAGCAGGCCAAGATGGCACATAACCACATGCAAATCAGCTTGTTCTACTGCCTGTGATTGTTACTTATGATTTACACATCAGAGCGGTGAAAGTCATGGAGGAATCTCCTTGCAGAAGCGCTGGAAGCTTTCATCAAAGCTTAGGATCATGCCCTGATTCCATATGTCCCTCTTGATTGTAAAGCACATGATTTCACACGTGGACTCTTCCAGGGGCAGCTTCTTCACCACACAGACCACACCACAAAGACAAAGAATAATCTTAGCCTTCTTGATCAAAATATCCTTTAACCCTTCTGACTCCAACCCAGGTGACATGGCAGGTAAGGCATGATTTTGTTACACATACTGCAGTTTGGCTTAAGTAGGTTTTAATAGGTGAGGAAAAATGGTACAAATAAGGAAACAAACTTTCTCTCCTGGCTGATTCCCTAACTTTGGAAAGCAGCCTATGTTTAGCAGGTTGCAGCAAAGAGCTTGATGGAAGGTGCTGGAGGAGTTACCCTGGGCTGTGTTAGGCTTACATTCAGCTAAGGCAAAGCTTATGCCCACACAAGTGGTGAAACGGTGGAACAGATTGTCCAGAGAGATGGTCTCTGAAAATATTTAAGGTTGAATGGGACTCTGAGCAACCTGATTTAGTTGAAAATATACCCACTCATTTCAGGGGGATTGAGACTGGATGATCTTTAAAGGTCTCATCCAATCCAAACCATTTTATGATAATCCCTACATGCAAAAGCTGATCCAAATGAGATATTATTTAAATTTTCTGACACTTCAAATGTGGACAGCTCTGAAGAGACTTTTTTATAAAGAGCAACAGCAAGTAACGCAACACAATAAATAGCATAGCTGTTCAAAAGCCAAAGCTTTGAGCACATAAGCACACACATTTTTGCACAGATTGAGGCTTCATAGAGACTAGCCTGCAGAAGACTGTTAATACCTAGTTTGGGTAAAACCTGGGCAGTGGGCATAACTTGCTCCAAGGAGAAGTAAGAGCTGCACGTGTCAGAGGCAGAGAGCCTCAGTTAGGGATGTAAACAGGATGATGCTGATTCAGGGAAGACTGAGACCTATGCAGATTTCCCAATTTGCCTTCATTGCTCTTTCCCAAGTTTAGCTGTAACCTTTTCTCCCAGCAACCACAATATAAGTGCATTTCTTTGGAGATGTAACAAAAAACAGGGATAAAACTCGGCAATCAGAGCTGTGGGAAGAGCTGTGGGAGACCCCATCCCAGTGCAGTGCTGGGTAATTGTGAGCCTGCCTGGAGCACCCTCTGGCACCAGTCATCACAGCCTGTGACACCACGGTTTCCAGCAAAGGGGGTCTCTGATCTTCACCCGTTAGGCTGGAGCAAAAGCTGCAAAAGTGGAGGGAGGCATCACCTTCTGAGCAGAGCCCTTCACTTCCCAAAAGCAAGAGCAGGCAGGAGGTTTGCTGTGTTCCTGCCTGACTCTCTGGAGCTATTGGCTGTCCTCCCCTGGGAAGCAGAGCCCTCAGGCCCAGGAGCAAGAGAGGATCCCCTGCTCCTTGCAAGTAGTCCGTCATCCTTATGCTTCTCAAGCCTCAGGTCAGTTGCATTGCTTTGCAAGAGTCACCCAAACAGGCTGATACAGACAGTTTAGGGTTTAACATCTGCAGAGTACTAGAGGAAACAATTCTTCCTTGCATCTCCCTGTATGTTTGAGTAGCAGACATAATGAGACACAGCTCAGCAATAACATCTCTTCTTCGTACTGTGGCAAGATACAGCCATAAGCAACAGCCCTCGTACCTGTATCAGATCCTCAGTGTTTGTGCATGGTCCTTCTGAAGGATGTGTGTGATGATCAAGCAAGATGGGCCTTTGAAAACTATTTTGCATAGACAAGACAGAGTATTGTCCCTTCATGCACACACACATACTTTAAAAGATGGTTTCTGGTTCTGCTTTCCCTCTGCCAGACACAACAGCGTTTTCCAAACAGGAGAAAATCCAAAGCAGACCCACTGAATGGGAAAATGAGACCTCTGAGAAGGGACTACCTGGAGTCCTTACCAGTGCTCCAAGTTATTTTTTGCCCTCTGACCTAGTTGCTTTTACCACTGTGAAACATCTTGAAAGAGAAAAGTACATAAGGGTTAGCTAATATCATAAGGCTTAAACAAAATTATGGGGACATCAGGAGCTACTAACCCAGAGATGTCATAATCTGAAATTATCCTTCAGATGAATGCTATCACAGCCCTAATCATATATGAAACACCAATGATGAAAATCACCTCTAAGGAGCTCTCTTGATAGTAGCATGTAACATTTACAACCCTTTTGTTCTCTAAAGCCTGTAAGTAAGAGCAGCTGGGCTGTTCCCTGGAGTTGCTAGGTCTTCAAATTTAATTCTGAAAACAAGGGTTGAATACACATGCAGAATCCAAAGAACCTGAGATTAGGAGAGAATTTGTCGGTTTAATTTGTCAGTGTCTGTTTTCACAGTTAAAAATTTAGGTGCTGAGACTAGTCTAACTAACAAGTTCTTGAACAAATGCATGTATGAAAGTCCCATTGAAGGACTTCTGATTAAGATCAAAAGTGTCCTTTGAACAACCTGATTGCAATGCCTTTAACAGAGAAGTCTCAAAACTCAGGCTGAGCTTGGGAACCTCTACAGGCATTCATGCACGTACTTGTTTGTGTTTTTTGAACTGTTCATTAAAGAGAGACTTTGTGCAAACCAACATTCAGTATTTCTCAGCCAGAACAGGTCAAGTGCTTTAAACAAGAGTAAAATAAGCCACAGTACAATTACATTATTGCATTAACAAAATAGCCATTGTGAACTGTTGCCTACATTGGTGATAGTGTGTAAGAACTCTCCACCCTGCATTCTCAAAGATAGAAAGCACCTTCTCCCTTGCTAAGCCAAGCAGAATTGCCCCAGGGTCATTCACAGCCAGATTTTGCCAATGGGTTTACATTGGCACCTCTCCACTTAAGCATTCTGCTCATTCTGATGGTTAGCAGAAGTTACGTTAACACCAGACACACATGAAACATCACCTCTTTCCTCTGGTTGAAGTCTGTCAAGGCTGCAGAGTCCAGACACCAACCCCAGGGAAAGTTGGGAGCACAGGCCCAAAGTTCAGCACTTTGCTTTGTAAACCCCCCTGGCTACAGAAGTGGGACTAATGTTATTCCTGTAATGCCAGCAGGAAGTGCTTGTTTCTGCCTTTTAACTAAACTAAACTGATAAGCATTCATTTTACTTGAGTCTATTTTGATCCCCAGCAAAGTTTTGCTTGCCACCATGTTACTTGCCTCTTTTGTGCAGCTTTTTAGAGAACCCAAAATAACACCTTTGAAAGTCCTGCTAAGGAAAGCCCATACTCCTTTACCCATCTCTGAACTGATACAGTCAGAGGATCCTTTGGTTGGCAAGGTATGACCTGCAAGGACAATCTTCAAGCCTTTGGTCCACATTGGGGGATTTTTTCAACCCATTTGGTACAAGGATTTCTGTAATGCAACTTCCCTGATCAGATCCAACCACTACTTACAATACAGGTGCTCACTCCATTTGCTGCTGGGCAGTCCTGACAAAAGGTGAATGGAATGAAATCCAAACACAACTGTGATCCCGTGCTGCTCAAAAGGTCTGCTGTTTCTTCAAATCTCTACCACTTCCTAAACCAAACTACAGGCAGGGGAAGGATGGACCATTTGACTCAGAGGAGATAAGGCTGGATAAGAAAACAGAAGAAAACAGTTTTGCATCCAAAGCCAAGGCCTGAGGGAACACACACAGACCTGGAGGTAGGGATATCATGAAAACATAATGTTCTTGTTTCTTCTAAAACAAGAACATGGCCCAGAGGGCCACCTCAGACCAACCTAGACAACAGAGAGGGTTTTTTACTGTTGGGCAATTGTGGGCAGGAATGGAGGACCCAGGCTCATGCATGGCTTGAAGAACTCCCCTCCCCACCTGCTCCAGCCCTGTGCTACTTTTAACTTCCCATCCCAATCATGGGCTTACAATTAATTAATCCAGACTTTCTCCAACGTGCCTCTAGGCCTGATCCCAATTCAACCATTTTTTAACTATATGTAGTTATTCACAACTTTGTTCATTCATCTCCTGCCAAAATATGTCTCTAGCATCATCTCTCCCTCTGCTGGTCTGGAGGGTGAGTGCAAGAGAAAAGAGAGCAAAGCAATTAATTTTTAAGATTAGATTTTACTAGGTTTTGTCTTCTGTTCTTGCAAAGGACTCAGCTTCTTGCTAATTTAGTTTTAATGAAAATTAACCATTCAACCCTCCTTCCCAGTTAGTTTAGCTTTTAAAAAGACTGGCCTTAATAGCAGCCCATGTAGATCATAGGTAGATTCAGGACACAGCCATTAATATTTCTCTGCCTAGCACTCAAAATCCAGCATTACAACTGTCTGAACTGATAGATCACGTTATCCAAAGCTTTGCAGGAAGGGCACTGAACTTCTGCTCCAGCCAAAGCCTCTGTTGAAATCTGTTGGCATTTTAACACTGAGTTTACCACTTGCAGAACATGGAATGTTCTTTCTTTTTTTTCCTTTTTTTTTTCCAGCAAGATACACTGGTTAATATGTATTGCTTTCAAGAATGCTGTGGGTGTTATTCTTTTGTTTATTGACATACTTTTCTAAGAGCAGACATTAGATATATGGGGCTGCCATTACTCTTGTGAACACTACCATTCTATTTTCAGTAACTCCTCCAACCTTCTTTGTTATCTTGGATTTCATAAAAACAACTTCCTTTGAACTCCTGATAAATGGTTCTGCATATAACTATGAGCACACTTATCTCTTCACAATTAAGCAGGATCTCCCCATTTTCCAGGTTTCCCAATAACAGAAGAAAACTCTGCAAAGCTCTTTAGTAAAATAGCTGAGTTTTACATCAGCACATGGTTTGGTCTTGGAAGAGCTTACTTTACAGAAACACTTATAACTGAATTAAAAGAAGACAGGGATTATGTTAATCAACAGCATCACTAACACTAATTTATTAAATAGTAACACAAAAGTTTTCCTTAAGAAGATTCCTAAGCAGTCATTTGTGCAATAGTAGCACAGAGAGGAGGGGTAAGAAGCTGAAAAATACCTGCCTGCAGCTACATCCCTTTCAGAGTCTTTTATAGCAGCAGGTACAGGGGTCCGGCTGGGAGTACGCAGGCTCAGCTGGAGAGGGAGAAACACCTTAACAGCAGTCCCTGAACAAGGGGGAAGAAAGAGGCTGGGAGAAAAAGAAAGAGCTTTCAGAACCTCAACAGATGTCAGCTATTTGAAATGACTGGCTGCCCTCAGCTGTCCTGAAAGGCATGGTGCCCAGCTCCTGGCTGGTGTGTAATGTGTCCTTGGTGTTTGCAAGACTTTGGTGAGCCCTTCCAAAAGCACAGCTTAAGAGGCACCACAGGCTTTTCTTATTTTTGAGATCATGCCCTCTTTGAGTACCTGGGAGAAAAGCTGCTTTCTGTGCATTGCCTTCAGGACTTGCTTCGTTTGTTCTCCAGGTGAGCAGAAGCTGCTCTAAGTGCCAGGGCCCTGCTTCCCCACTCCTGCAGTTTGGCTGGCCCTGGCAGAGAGGTGCTGCCGCACAGACCTTGCCATCATATTGGGCTCCCTGAGCTTTGCAGAGCAGCTGGGAGCTTGTGCAGAGCTTAGCAGCTGGCTTTTCTCTTTCAGAAATGAGGAATAGCAATGTGCGTACTGATGCTGGGGAGAGCAGTACTATATTTTGGAATATCACTTTCTGCATGTTGCTAATTGGGCTCACACCACAGGAGCATGAAGTAAGCATCACTGAAGAGGACTTTTAGCTCCAGTGGCATGGAAGACTCCAGCCCCTGCAACACAGCTGGTGAGTCAGGTGATCCCCAGGGCTGAAATACAGCTCATCCCCCCAGGGAAACCTCCCTCTTGAAATAAATCAGGGTTGGAAATTTGGCGCCAGTCTGATACTTCCCTGCTTCTGGGAACAGGGATAGTTGTTGGTGATATTCTCGGCTGTGCAGCTCCATCTGCCGTGACACAGCCCCAGGGAGGTCCTGGCAGGGACAGGGGGACTTGCCCACTCCGATAGCAGTCTTGAAGGCAAAAGGCCACTGCTGGAGACTGAGCACCCACAGAGCTTGGGCTCACTGCCTTCCTCTGTGGGAAATATTTGTAATGTGGAAGCCTCAGAGTCAAAGTACTGCCCATGATCTCGAGAGCGTCAGAGAGGTGCAAGGAGGCCACGAGGGAGATGTCCGTGGGCAGAACGTGCCTGTGGGGGGCGAGTGGCCGGGGCTGAGCCATGCACAGCCCCTTCCATCAGCCGAAGAGAAGGGATTTCCTGTCACAGAGGTGCGCTTTTCCTCGCTGTCATTAAACGGTGGGGTGAGTCAAAATCAGGCTCCTCCAGGTTTTGCTCTCCCAGATGCACTGATTTCACATTCGCCTGCAGAGGGAGACGGCTTCTCTTTATTAGCCAAATTTTGTTGACACAGTTTGGTGCCGACACCTTACCAGGCCGGAAAAACCAGCCGTGGAGTTGACGTGGCTCTCCTGCAGCCCACGGCCAGGCACTCCCGTGGAGATGCTGCCAGGGGTATGCGGGGACCCTCCCAAAGCCAGGCAGCGGGGATGAGCAGCCGCAGTTTATGAGCTGGTTGCAAATCCTTCAGGGGAGTAGCCTCTGAGGCAGTGCCAACTCCGCTGTGCGCTCCCGCAATGGTGCAGCGGCTGGCGCTGGGGGCTGAGGGAGGAGCCGTGCGAGAGTGGCTTCACCCCTTCCCTGTCCCCTGCAAGGGGCTGCTCCCGCAGAGGAGAGAGTTTGGGCAGAGCTGGACAGCCAGCACCTGGAAAACACACTCATTGGCAAACCCAGGGTGTTTGCAGCGCCGGCATGGCTCCCGATCTCAAGGCTGCCGTGCCTCACGCACAGAGCCGGTTTGTGAGGAGCTGTGGGGCCGGATGAACCTGAAAAGCTGGCTCATGCATGCCCTGAACACCTCCCCGCTGCAGAGCCACTCGGGGCCCTCGCAGCCGGATCAGCACACAGCAGCGAGACTGCCGGCATCGCTGCGTCCCGCTCAGGCTGCTCGCGCCTTGCGAGAGCAGGACAGAGGGGCAGAAAGCAGCTTTGCACTGTGCCGGGCTTAGCTGGGCTTGCAGCACCTGGGCTTCTTCAGCCTTCTGAGAAGTATTGACTCATGTCCTACTTTTCCTTGAGGGGAAAAAATAAAATAAAAAAAAAGGCTTGCTCCCTGCTTGCTGCCTCATAAACCGCAGTTATAATTTCCCAAGTTACACCAGAGCTCTACTTGCCTGCCTCAGTACCTGTGACGGGGGAGGGCTCTCAGTAACTGAGGCGCCCTGTGCCCAGAGATCAGGCACCAAGATGAAGGCAGAGCTGCCTGAAGGACAAAGCTCACCCACATCCCTTCCCCCACAAAAGCTTTTAATGTGTGTGACAGGCCACTCATTACTTCTAATCTAACTTAATAAGTAGCTTAATGCCTTGTTATACTTTCCTTTTGTATTCAATACTGAAAGAATATCAAGGAGAAAAGTAAAGAGATAAGTTTTCAATAGGAAAAGATTTAAAGAGGACAGGAATAAAGCTGGGAAAGCTAGAGAAGCCCTGATTTTTAATGAGTATATTCAAATACTTCCATAAAACAACCTCATAACTTAAAGAATGGCTTCTGACAGTTTCTAATCCTGTACATAGCTTTTTGTGGGCAAGATTCATCACTTCAGAGTGTTTTGAGTGTTTTGACAGTGTCCTTGGGCAGGTTAGTGCTTTACTACATTAGAAGTAGTTCTCACCAAATTGTTGAATCATTTTTTAATAGATTATATATATTTTTACTCCCTGGATAGGTATGCCTCCTAACCCTGCAATACCTTTGGAAATGATAGTCATGAGAAATTCAAGGAGTTAAGGGCATATCTGATAGGAGACAACATGCTAATGCTCCATGTGGTGCTGGCTTGAACTTCTTTGTGGAATTGTGACTAGCAAGGAGGCAGCATAGGGAAATAGACTAATATTTTTGTAAGCCCACACAGGCTCCTTGGGTCTCAAACATTTCTGTCTGCTCTTCTGTTTGCAAGCAAAGCAATGTACTGGGCTCTGTCCCCATCAGGCCATGGTGCTCCTGCCAGTGCACCAGTTTGCAAACATGGTGCCTTTCTCCTCTGCTACTTTTTCTTAAAGTTCAAAACAATCCAAGATTGTCACCAATCCACAACCTTGCCAACTCTCTTGCTATATTCAGCTTAATCTGAACATCCAAACTCTTACGTAGGCAGCAGTAATGATCTCCTTCCACCTCAGAGATGACAAAATGCCGCACCTCCACCCCCTTATCCACGCTCATCTGCTAGGAGACGACAACAAGGTCGCCATAGTGCAACTGGCAACAGGCAGGAATACTGAAAACTTGTGGCAGTATCTTTTTTAATGCAAAAATAAACCCAAAATCCCATCGACCTTTAAATTTCAACTTGCGGATAGAAAGGTGCCAGGCAGACAGTGTTTCTACCACTTGTCTACAGGACCTGTTTTTTCCCTAATATGTGTTAGCAGCTCACTTTGCTCTGATCTCCATCTGTGTCCTGTTAGGGACAACTAAACTCCGCATCCTCAGCTCAGAGGGCTCAAAGCCACAAAGGGCTACTACAGAGGAAGACTGATGGGTTGCCGTGCCCACCACTGCCTGTTGTCAGGCTTGGGCATCCCAGGCAGCAAGAAGCTCCAGGAAGAGCATCTTCTGTCATGAGATAGTTACAACTCCCAGATAGTTACAGGTTAGGACTATGGGCTCTTCTCATATGTCATTGATGGCAAATGAGATCCTCAACTGAAGTCACCTTCACCATAGCCCCTCTGCAAGCTGAGGGTTGGGGAAGCGAAGACAGCACTGCACTATCCCAACCAAGAGCAGCCCAGGAGCCCAGCCAAGCTGCTGTTTCACGTGGTAACACACTTTTTAACCAAAAAGAGAAACGCACACAAGAGCAAGCAAGGGCAGAGCATGGAAACACCACCGAGGGCAGCTGTGGCAGTGACGTTACTCTCTAGTTTGTGTCAGCAATGCAGTGGCCCCAGCTGGGAGCACAGAGCAGAGCCCTGGACATTCAGCATGGGGCACTGCCAGTGGGACCATCGGTCAGCACTGTAGGTGGGTTGTGCAACTGCACTCAAGTGTGGGTTTGTCTCAGAGTCCAGGGTGAGTAAAAACACATTAGGTGTCGCTCCATACCATGTCCCCGAGTGGGGCAACAGTAGGCCTGTTCACATCAAAATGAGCAGGTGTTTCCCTTTTCTTCTGAAAGGCCAGAGCTTTCTGCTTCTATAAACATGCTGTATGGCCCATATGCCTACAACCAGATCTCCAAGCTATTGGCTGCTCTTCCTGTGGTCCTGGCACTTGCATCTGTTCCAGGTTCTTCTTTCATCACAGGTTTAGAGATGCCATGGGCATGGGTGTGTGCCACATGCTGGCAGAGGAGGGAAGGCACTGCATGAAACCCTCTGGAAAGGCCAAAAAATTGCTGATGGAGGTATGCAGAGACCTTAGCAGCAGTAACAAAAAGGAAAAAGCACTTTAATCTTGCTTGAACAACTTCCTCTTGCAAATATCACAGGTTCACATTAAACCAAGACCAGAGAACTGCCACACAGGAGAAAGAGTATAACTTTATTTTAAAAAATAATAATTTAGTTCAAACACAAACAGAATTGCAAAGGGGTCATTGAAGCAGGGAGAACATTATTTACCCATGGAATTTAAAACAGACCAATTTTGCTCTCTTGTAGGTGATACTTTCAGTGTCCTTCCCTGTCCACTGCTTTTCTTCAGGTCCTCACCTGCACATAAAGGTATCCTGACTCCTGGGGCTCTCAGTAACAAGACAGAGGAGAAATGGTGGCTGCCACTCATAAAATGCTGTTCCTACCTTCCGAGCCTCCATAATCCAAAAAGCCACAAGAACAACACCAGCATCTAAACCAGCGTGCAATACAAAGGGAACAACTTGCACTCCTCCCTGGAAGTCTAGCTACCCATGTCCCATTCCCAGTGTCCTGGCCAAGTGCTCCCACCCACACCTGAATTTGCCCCCCCGCCCACAGGTGCTGTACACAGAGGTGTGCACACAGGCCTTTGCAATACTCCTCCCTCCCCACTCTCTTCTCATGCAGACCCACGAATCTTTCACCTCTCTCTGTGCCTGCATGCCATACATTTCTTGGCACAGCAGCAGTTCATTTCACAGTGACAGGATTGACTCTGGAACACACTGAGCCACTACTGCAGTTTTTTCTCTTCTGTGAAGTGGCCTTTCATGCAATTGCCATTCTGATACACAGGGTTGGCCCTCTTCCTTCTGCACCACACCACAGACTTGTACAGAACAAATCCAGTACCAGCCAGACACAACAAGAGGAGAGCCAAGATGTCCAGGCAGAAGTACTCATATAAGGAGAGGTCATAGACAGCAGGGCGAAGATAGGGTGCCCCGTCGTGACGAAGGATGTACTCCAGCCAATACACTGTCCTATTGAGAGCATGCATTGGTCTGTCCAGGTGCAGAGCTGAGATGAGCTGGGCTGCTTTTCTGTAGCTGCAAGGGAAGAGGACAAGAAGTTAACCTTTTGACATGAGTGTCGTTCTTGAGAAGAGGGATGAGACATCCAGTGATGCTTTCAAGTCCCAAATAATACCTTGTGAGAAGGGCAAATTTCTTCCATTCTTCTTCTGAAAGCCACTCTGATGGCAATTGCCAGCCATGTAAGCACAAACCAGAGTGTATTTACTTTGTGTTTTGTTAACAATACTGACAGTTCAGCTCATAAGTACCTGTTCAGTGAGTTCATGTGTGCTATACTTTCTGAGGGGAACTTGCACGCAAAACCTCCCCCAGCATCAAGTAAAGTTACACACTTGATGACTGGCCAAATGCTTCAAGGTACCAAGTTGCAACACGTCCCGATATGTAAGAAATATAAAATATTAAGAAAATCAAGCTCTCAGGCAGTATTTCAAGCACCAGCAGTTGCATGGCCTGTTAGAAAATGGGAGCCCTGTGCCACTGTGCTGCAGCAGTTCTAGTAAAGGGCAGAGTATCCAGTTGTTAGAACAAACAGATGGAGCATTACCTGCAGTCCCTTCTCTGTTTCTGCAGAAAGCTGTTTGGACAACACCAGAGGAAATCCCAAGGTGAGGTGTCATCTCACTTTCCCTGGTGATATGCTAGCGTTAAGAGAAGAGGTCTGTGTCCCAACATTTCAGAAAGCTTTCTAAGAATGTTAACAGTCAGAATCAAACAGGACTAGATCACATTCTCTAACAGCAAATGCTGGAGTATCTACTGAACTGCATCTCAGGATTTTGAGGCACTAACACACCTGGCCAGCTGAGCAATGCTTGCAACTGTGCTTCATCCAGAAGCCATCACGGGCTGTGTAGGGGTCAACACAACAACACACACTGGTTCCTACACACAGTTTGCACCAAGGAAGAGCTTGATGCTTCCAGATGCCTCACCTGGGGTCAGAGATGACTGTGATGACTGCCTGGTAAAGCTCCTCTTCTTTCACTCTGCTCCAGTCCATGAGTATACCCATGCCCTTCGCCTGCACTCTGGTCATGATGTCAAACTGGTCCCCATAGAAAGGAAATCCCACCACAGGCACACCATGATAAATTGCCTCAAATACACCATTCATCCCACAGTGGCTGACAAAGGCTTTCACATTAGGATGGCCTGCAGGTAAAGAAATGGCAGCAGGTCAGTGCCTTCCATGTTGAAACAGGGCTACCAGGGGCTACACACAGCGTCGATATATGCTTAGGGAAAACTAGGCATGCTGAGTAAAGAGGATGCTACCCTTTGGGAACACACCTGGCCTTTGGCAGCCCAGAACTTGCTGAGCAGCACCTGGAGGAGAGGAGAGATTGGAGCCAAGCAGCTTCTAGCATGTGTTAGGTGAGGACCATATTTTGTATAGATCAGACTCACAGGAAGCAGCAGACTTAGACCCACACAGATGCTGTTGTCCTTTTATGCCTTTGCTGTGGTTTGGGCTAAACCCCAGGGATGTTGCTAGCAGCACACACATACACAGAACCCAGCCTTACCTAGCAGGTCATTCTGGGGCAGCCACCCCATCATCAGAGTATTCTTGCCCAGGCTTCTTGGCTTCTGACCAAAGTATCTGTGGGAGGAGACAGAGGAGGGGTAAAAAAGGGAAGAGAAAGAAACAGAGAACAACAATAAATTCAATCAGATTGAGAGATAGAAAGCAAATTCTGTGTTTTGAAATGAATCCCCCCTCAACATAGGTTTTCATCCAGCTCAAGTTAAAAGGAATCCCATTCCCTTCTCACCTCCATACCACCCTTTGCGGGAGCCGAGCAAACGCACCAGCCATCTTTTCCACCAAATCACTTGGAAGAGCTCGGATCCCAATGCCAAAGGAGACCACAACTACACCTGCCTCTGCTGCTTCCACCCAGAGACGCAGACCCTGTGGGCAAAACACACACAGCTGCCTTGAAGTCTTGATGGAGAAAGGCCCTTCCCACTCTTGCCTCTGTCAGTAGAAAGTTGTCTACAGAGAAGAAGCCAAATCCACCTGGAGCACAAAGCTACATGGTTTTCACCAGGGAATAAACTCTAAACTCACTGATTGCTGCACTCAGCCAGGCAGAAATTACTTGAGCACCTGCTGATCTTGGGAACTTGCAGGCTGTTGTCCAAAACGTGCATTTTACAGCATTACCTCGTGCATTGGAGGTAACACAATTACTCTTTGACAAGGTTCTGAAAACATAGGGCCCATGTAGGAAATTCTGAGCAGAGAAGGAAATTGGAGTAAAAAGAGGAAGGCTATTTTCCCATCACCACTAAGACAGGAGGCCTGTCAGGGTCTCTAACAGTAGGCTAATACAACAGAGAAAACATCCCACAGTCAGGAATAACACCTTGCTAGAGATTCCCCACACTCCAATGCTGAAGGCTCCTGGAGGTGGCAGAAGGGTTTGCTATCTTGCTAGGAGATTTCTACCCATTCTTGATAGCTACTTGCAGGCAGCAGATTTCATTTTTGATCACTAGGCAGAGAGGTAGCTACAGATCCAGTAAGAACCACAGTTACTGGTTCTTCATTTAGAAGCTACCTGTAATGCTACATAAACAGATGTATATCCAGAACAGAGTCTGTGCTTTTTTCCACCAAGGCCAGAAGGCAGCAGGGAGAAGGGATCAGATACCACAGCTGCTGTGGAGCAAATGTAGACTCTTCCTTTTTATGGATTCTGTCCTGCTTCAAGATTCCCATCTATCCCAGTCAGCAGCATTTTAGGGAGGTCTAATAAAAACTATCTTTGAATATGAATACTTCCTTGAAATAAACATGTAGGAGAACATGAATGGCAAACCCCCCCACACTTTCTATTATTAAAAGAGAAAAATAATGTGAATAATTCAGAATGTTACTAGTAGTCTGTAAGTCAGAGGCTCCTAGTACAAAAGTGTTACAAAGCACATCTCAGTGTTACTCTCTGGCGATATTTGTCCTTGGTTGTATGCTTCAGGGACTCAAGCCTACCTTTGCAGAAATGCTTAAAAGGCCCTAAAACAGTCCAAGAATCAAAAAGTTTACAACTGAGATTTTTGGCTTCTCTGTTCTCTTGAGTTTCACAACCTTTGAGAAGTACAACCACTGAAACTGCTACAGAAGAGAATGTGGTAGTTTTACTTTTCTAAATAAAAGTACAATGACTCACAAAACTGATGATATGTTTTCCATTCTAGTTGGGCCTTAACTTTTGACTTTCATAAACAGCATTAAAGCTATTAGGGAAACATGGTTGACCACCAAACATTCTCACTATCTCTCAAATACATACCTATATTTCACCAAGTCCTAGTTAGGAGCACTCAAAAATCATAGTGTTTCAAATAGGAGAAAATAAACACCTTAATGACATAACTCTACTCCAGCTCAGATGGGACCTTTTTAAGCTACACCTAGACCTACAGAGGCTCTCTCTTCTGTTGGCATCCCGTAAGCTGGACCCAGACATGCTTACCTGCTAGCCTGACAGCCACCACCCACTGCAGGGCTCTGGACTTATCTCCATCATTCCTTCCTTAGGCACCCTGGGATCTGTTCTGGAAGCTGTAAAGCACATGAGTAATGCCCTAGCAAACTACTCCCTTCTTTATAAGGCAGGTAGGTATGCAGGCAGATTGGACCAAGCCAGTGTTGCGCAAGAGCTGTGACACAGAGTTCTCTGACACAGCTTTCAGAGCACCCTACGTGCATTTCGTTACCTGCATGCTGTGCCACTTGGAAAGGCTGATGTGCATACACATCCAGAGACCTTATTTTCAAAGGCACTTGATCTCACTTTTTTCTTTATAACTGAAAAATATTGTCATCCTTTCTCAATTAAGGCTGCCATCAGAGATCCTGACTGGCCTCTAATAATTTAAAAGTTGAAATCTTATTTTCATTTCGGGCCTGTAGTCAGGACACCAGGACAGCTTGACTGCTCAAGTTTTGTTATCCAGGTTTATTTCGCCCCGGTGTTTTTCAAAGTGGTAAGGTAATAAGTGTACTGGCAGACAGATCCTGCTCTATTCCAATACTGTCTTAAGTGGAGGCTTTAAGAGCTTGTTCCTCTGACTTTACTACTGGGATTATCATAGAATCATAGAATTGATTGGGTTGGAAAAGACCTCAGAGATCATCGAGTCCAACCCTTGGTCCAACTCTAGTCCATTTACTAGATCATGGCACTCAGTGCCACGTCCAATCTGCGTTTAAAAATCTCTAGGGATGGTGAATCCACCACCTCTCTGGGCAGGCCATTCCAATGCCTGATTACTCTCTCTGTAAAGAATTTTTTTCTGATATCCAACTTAAATTTCCCCTGGCAGAGCTTAAGCCCGTGCCCCCTTGTCCTACTGCTGAGTGCCTGGGAGAAGAGACCAGCCCCCACCTGGCTGTAACTTCCCTTCAGGTAGTTACAGACAGTGATGAGGTATAGGCCAGAGAAAACTCTTCAGGCATCCTAGAGGTTGGACCTTGAGAAAAGGGGGATGATGGTCCTCTATTTTGTAACTTTGGGATTCTGCACTGAATTTGATGAGGAAACAAGCAAGGTTCTTATGATTATAAGCTCAAGGGCAGAAATGCCCTGAGAGAAATCGGGTGAAAGAGAAAATTCTGGATTAACGTGTATCAGTGATGAAGGAAGAAAAATTAATTGTTCTTCCCATTTCCACTTCAGCATATGAGCAAACAAACTACTCATGATCAAGTCCCAGGGGTCACACTTGCAGCTTAGGAATTCCATACTCCATTTTACATGGACAGTGAAGCCAAACCCCACTTCAGAGGGGACAACTTAATTCTACATCCTCTCTGCAGCCTGACAACTCTCAGTGTTCTCTGTCTCCCTGATGTACCCACAAGCAGCTTTAGAACTGCAGCTTTCCAGACTCCCAGGGCTTTAGAACTTTCACAAGGTTCTTCAAAAGAAGAGCTGTACTAAATAACTCCCCCAGTTAACCTGCAATTATAGCTCAAAGTTTTCCTGGACTTACCACTGGAAGGGGCTTTGCAGGCTCAGCGAGGATCCCCCCTGTGAAAATTACATGGGGGAGTGTTGGACGGGGAAAGTCCAACACCACATCATTACAGAGGAAGAAAAGACTAGTTCCATGAACAAGGTCCATCATGGATGTCTTGGGCTCCACCCTATGCTTCTCCATGAGACGTTCAAACTTGGGCAGGATGACCAGCTTTGTAGCCACACGAGTGATCATGTAGACTAGGAGATTCCAAGTCCTACCAAAGAAGTCCATCCTGTCTGTCATCAGGGAATTGAATTCAGGGACATAGGCAATGGGGGAAGTGGCACCAATCTCTGCTGGGAACCAGAAACCAGTGGAAATCACAGCATATTTGACATGTAGGATATGGGCCAGGATAAATCCGCACATCTCATTGGGATCCACCAACAGCAGGTCAAAGTGCTCAAACTGGAGTTTCTGCAGAAGGGTAGAGTTTCCCAGTACTAGGTCACAGTTTTCCAGGTACTTCTCCAAAAAGGAAAACACCTCCAGAGAGGTCATCTTCCCTTGAAAGACACGCTTTATCTTCTCCTGCACCCAGGCGTCTGCGCTCTCTGTGCTGAAGATCCCCCAGTACCTCTGCACACGGAAGCCAGGCACGTGGGTTTCCACGTCCCGACCTTCATGAAGAAGTAGCACAGGGTCATGGCCCCTGTCAGTCAGCGCTTCTGCCACTCGCATGAAGACTCGCAAATGGCTGTCAAAGACTATAGTGGGCATGATCAGCACCTTGGCACAGTGAGATGGCTCCAGAGTGAATGCAGTCACTAGGAAAAGAAGAGCAGCAGGGCACAGTAGCACCTTCAACATCTTCATCACTGCAAGGAGAGAAACATGCCATTAGTGTAGTATGAAATGCTCTGTCCTGCATTGAGCAGCTAACAGCTGCGATTGTAGCTGCAAGCCAGAAGCTCACAAGCTAGGAAAGGAGAGCAGTCTGGAGCTCTTCACTGGGGAACATCCATCCCCATCCATCTGCCTTTCCCTGAAAAAACAAAAAACACCCACAAATCAAACACAAAAAACCCCTCCCAACAACTAAAGTTATATATCAGGGTATATTGGGGAGTTTTCCATAAAACCTCTTCTCCATGCTCCTAAGGCTCAAAAACTAGCAGACTGACTTAGAGAGACTAACTCAGCAGAGAGTTAGAGGGAGAGCAGCTGGAGGAGCTCTGTTGGGTCACAGCACCAGCAGGGACACTTGCTGCTCAGTCCCTGGTTACCGCTACGGAACCAGCCCAGCGGGATTTCATTTCTATTTCTGTCCAGCCAGAGTGGCTGGTTCCCTCTGAGCCCTTGATGTCTGTGCAAGCTCGCAAGAAGGCCTGCAGAGCTGGGTGGGAATGCCAAGAGGTGTGCTCTGGCTTTGGCCCTCACATGGCTAGCAAGGCACCCTGCTCAGCACAGACAGGGCGGGAGCAAATCCAGGTCACACTAGAACTTGCTAAGAGAAACTGCAATCCCTGAGAGCACAACAGGGCTCTGGACAGAGAGCTGCTCCACTACAGATCAGTCATGAGGGGCTCTGGGAAAAGGGCTGGAAAGGGAAAGCAGGTGCCAGGATACTCATCCACTGGAAAGGAGGCAAACGCAGAAAGCAACCCCAGAGATAACACGCAACACCGGTGGCACACTGACGCCCCTTAGTCACACTACTAAAACCGTCATCCCCTTCTCAGTTTGGTGAAACACCCAACATTTCTGTTGTGTAAGGGATGTTGCTACATCACTGGAATCAAACGCACCTCACCCACACCTAACATTATTTTGAGAAAAGAATTACATGATAATTATTTGGGAATAGTCAGAAGCAGAGTCATTTTCTGATGACCCAGTTCAGACATGCTAAGAAGTGGGGGGAAGGGGAAGAAGTTAAAATGGGAACAATTAGAACTGGATTTTGGATGGCCCCACACACTAAGCCCTGGAAGAGCTTCAGGGACATGACAGAACAGAATTTGGTACAAGATCTTATGATAGTCTTTCCACTAGTGCTTGATCAACTAAGAGGTGAGAAAGAAAGTCATGGACAAGTTCCTGCTAAATACAATCTTCAGACTACCCTCAGCATCTGGTTGCCTCTGGTCAAACCAAGCAAGTTAGGGTCCAGACATGGGAGAGTAAAAGTGCCTCGTTCTTCCTCCATTGCTTTCCTGTCCCATGTGGGGACAGGATATGGGAAGGAAACAGAGCAGGTGCTTGTTGGGACCTTCCCCTGTTTCAAAGGCAACTCCTGCTGGTGCTTGGACTCCCACCCTTCCCACCCAGGGTCAACCATGTGGCTATGCCTGCAGGAGTGGTAAGAAACATGAGAAACCCTAACAGATACCAAAGGTGTTGTTGGACCCAAAGAGCAAGAGCTCCAGCAGAATGGAGGCAAAGGTGATGGGTTGGAGAGAAGAGATCATAAGCTCTGCAAGGAAAGTAAGGATCTGCGCAGCATCTTGCCTCTCCATCAGCGGGAACAGGCTGGCCTGTGATAAAGTGTTGGTCACAATGGAGCTACACCCCACAAAGCCAGTCTAGTTCTTAGCTTACTTCAGAGGTCCAAAGGAAATTTATCTTGCTCAACACCAGGTAAAATAATGCATTTGGCTATGACATTGTGCAGCAGATTCAGAATACATACTGCTTCCAGGAAACAAGGGAAGGATGGCAGCCACACACTCCTGGTCTTCTCTAGGATGGCAGGGAGCTTAGGACAGGTGCAGGAATAGGCTTGTCCTGGGGCACCTCATGGGTCATACACACACATAAGTATAGTTGAGAAGAGCAGAAGAGGTTTTATATGTGGGACAGGGTGTTTTCTCATTGGGCAACAAGTAAAAGGTTAAGAAATAGTGCAGGTGAAAGGAATAGTTACTTAAATAAAATTTTGTCATCCATCTTCAACAAAGACCATGTTCTGCCATGGACCTATGTGCCAGGCATCACCCTATAGGGGCTCAGCCAGGACTGTCTACGGGTTGCCAAAATCCAAATGACAAGCTGGCAATCTCAACCCTCAGGTCAGGGGCACATGCTGACACAGTGAGACTTGCAAACTGCTCTTGGCAGCTTTATCCTTTCCAACATCAGGAGAAACCCCTAAAGGTGTTGGCTCAGGAACCTCCTCTCCCTGCCCAGGCAACAAAGGACGCTGTAAATCTTCTTAAGTGGTGAAAGGATGCCAGACTGCAGAAGAGACCTTTTTTTCCAACCCCAGCTCAATACCACCAGAGATAATTTCTGCTCTGTCTGTGGCTGAAGAGGTATCCTGGCCACAGCTCCAGCCCTAGAGCTGTGCTGGATACACCAGACACATCCCTGATTTTTAGTGTTCCTGGGATATAACGAAGGCATAACTACCAGCACAAAGGGCAGTGCTCTGCTCTCTGTCCCTCGTTCAGCAGCTAGTCACTGTTACAATCTCAGGTTGATAGCAAAGAGGAAAGAAGTCCCAGACCTAGAAAAGGGCTAAGTGGCCCAGATGAGGGATGGCTCAAAATCCACCTGCTGACCTTCCTGCTTTACGTCTTACTGACACTGTGCAACAAAGCTGCACCATGAGGTTTGCGGCAGGGTCCTCCACAAGGGCAGGTGCTGTGGGCAGCACAGCATCATCCGCAGCACAGGACTCAGCCCAGCTCTCTGGCTATAGCAGCTCAGCTGTTTGCACCCACTGAGGGCTGCAGGCAGGTAGCCTTCAACAGAAACCTTCAAACATCTGGGCACCGGAACGAGATTCTGTAGAGAGGTGAATTCACAGCTTGTGCCTTGATGCAGCTGCAAAATCCAAGTAAATGACATATCCCACACTAGACCTGAGGGCAGAGTAGACAGAATCACCTCCTCGTTTGTGGTCTGGAATTTCTGGACTAGTGGCTAAATCACATAAATATTGCAAAAATAAGCCGGGCACTGCAAGTAGGCTTGTAAAGAGAGAACAGACCCTTTCCTGTTTTCATGGCAATGCTTGGTGGAGCCATGCAAAGCAATCCCCTAACATAACAGTTAACACTGGAAGCCAGAGCCAGGATTCAAGGGAACTGATAGAAAAGCCCATGCCACAAAGGCTTTAAGTTTCACCACTGCAGCGCACAGAGCAGAGCAGGACCTCAATGAGAGGAAGACCAAAACCTGTTGCAGGGGGGAATTGAGACTTTTATTGTAGGCAGCAGCATCCTTGCCCTGCACACCTGGCCACACTCAGTGGCTGGGAGTTTGCTTTCAAAGTCACAACAATCCATTGACATTAAAATGGGAGGCAGCAGAAAGGGAGCAAAGAGAGCACAGTGCTCTGAAATCCCCCTGAGAAACCTCTTACTGGGCTGAAATTTGCCCCATAATTTTGCCCTGTTTAACATGTTTGACAGGGTATGACTTTGGTATTGATGGAAAATTACATCAATTAATTTAAGTGAAAACTTGTTTAAATTAACAGCTACAGGTCTAATTTAATTCAGGTGCCTTTTATTAGGCTGGAGTACTAAAACCTCTGACAGCAAGCAGATTAGGCAAAGAACTTCATAAAGAATGGGCAATGAACAGGTTCAAGTGCAAGGAGTCTGTTGTTTACATCTCTCCCTCTCCTACAGTATTTCATATTACCTTGTTCCTGTCTAGGCCCTGGAAGCCCATATTCATGGGACAGAATTTTTTCCCCTCCTGCACCCTACCCTAGTCGCTGTCTAGGTTTTGCCTGCAGTAAGAAATGTTTTCATTGCAAATTTTTCAGGAGTTAAGAAAGCAGCAGAATTCCTTTAAAACCAAAAGCAAAGGACAACTTCCCTTGGATGCTCAAAACTCTTCCTGGAATAAGATACTGAAGTCTGCCTGTGTTGTAAGATTGCTTGCAAAAAGTTAATTTCTGAGCAATCCAAACTGCTTCAGCTCCGTGAGAATCATGCCGATACTTCAGCCTGCAAGGACACACACCTGCTGTTTGTCCGGTAGGCGACGGTCACTCCTTGCAAGTGTTTTCATGAGAACGTCTCAACTGCCTTCCTGATCTCCAGACATGGACCTCAAAACATTGGGATGAGATAATACAAACACTGGACTTGTGAGAGATAGGCTTTTAACCAATTAGAAGTTCTAGGGTGTTGGGGTGAGACCTTTTTAGCCAATAAGATGTACCTCTAACCCTATATAAACCATGTGCTGTGTGAAATAAAATGTCTTCACTATAAACTTCATAAGCTTGTTGGTGAAGTCCTTTCTCTCCGTGAAAGTTTATTTACTTTATGCCTGTTCTGTTGGGTGTGATCCAGAAAAACCAGGACCATGTTCTACCATCAAGTTAATGGCAGCCAACCTAGTTGTGGCTAATTTATGGGAGCCATGACTCCATGCAAGGAGGCAGTATGAAGCTCCAAGAGGAATTTTGTCACTATAGGAAGATGCTGCACTACAAGCTGCCCAGGGGAATCTCTAATAAAAACCTAGAAGACACAATACTGTACCAAGTAAACTTAATAAAGCACAGGTGGAATTAAAGAAGTTTAACTATGAATCAGATCCAGCCCAGTGTTTAGTGGCCTTCTGTGCTCATTTTGGTTTATCACAGACTCCTTCATCAACAGAGTCACCTGAGTAAATAACAATAAAACACTAATATTAGCATTATAGAATACTAACTTTAGTATTACAATACACTTTCATTAGTATTAGTATTTTAGTATAGAAAACAATAAGCAAGAAAAAAACCCCAACCTCTCCCTCAAACGTAAGCATCCCCTGGCAGGTTACAGCTCTGATTTTTCTGAAATTCTGTTTGCTCACACAATGAATAGTGCACAGATGGTCTGCTCAAAATGGCCTACCTTTCCAACATCTTTCTTTCTACATATTCCCGGAAGCTCACTACAAACACAGAGGATGAAGTCCAGATCCCCAGAGGACTAAAGGGAATAACCACAGCAGTGATCAAGTCAGCAACAAAATAATCCATACTTTGCACCACACTAGTGCTACTATTGCTACAGCCAAAACAGCATTACAAATGCTCTGGGTCATCTGTTTTGGACAAAGATTGATGTAGTCCCCAACTGGTTCCAAACTTTTGGGATGTTGGACCATTTTCAACAGCTTTCCTGTCTCACTACAGTTATACAGAGGACAGGCAAGGTAGGAATCTGTGGGCTAGCAGGAGGCTGGAAGTCCCCAGGTCACTGCCAGGGAACCACAGTATTAAAGAAAATACTGGTCTGTAAAAACTGAGAAAATAAACAAAGACCCGTATCTCAGCTTGTTGCAGCATTTGAAATCACACACATGTTCAAGAATTTGAGCTGGGGGCTGGCATCAAACAGCACATATCTGCTTCCCCACCTGGCCTCTCATCATACATTAAATCAGTCTAGGTGGTGAGATTTCACTCATTTCATATCCAGAGGCTTCCTGTTTGTCTTCTGAAAGGAACAGAGATGGTTTGTGACACCAGGGTGCCCTGTAATAGCAAGTTCTTCCGGACGACCTTTTCCTCTCACTTACAACACAACTGCAAGACTAAGCAGCTGATGTGAGACTGTGCTCCTTGTGAGTGGTCTGAAGTCTGAGGTGTGGCAGCACAACAGAACATTATTTGTAATCCCTGGATGCAAGAGATAGAACAGCTTGGAGCCATTTCCAAATAGTCAGGTGAGCTATAGACCTCAATGTGAGGGCACATGACAGTGCAGTGCACTTTTTGGTCTTAAGGAGTTACTTCTGTACAGTCAAGTTGAAGAAGTTCTTCAGACTGCAGAGAAAACTGGAGAGATATAAGCAGACCAAACTTTAGAGAAGTAGTCAAGAGGAGTGAAGAGGAAAGAGTCTCCCCATTTACTGCCCTGTCATTTCATATTCATTCTACAGAGAAGCACCACATTAAAAGAAAAATTATTAAGCACCCCATAAAGTTGTGAAATCTTGTGTAGAAAGCACTGGGGGTGATAAAGTCCTGACAGACAAGTCTGATCACATTTGACAGTTACAGGAGTAGAGAAGCTAGGGGTGAGTCTTATCTTCAATGAAACAATTGACGCCCTCATGTAAAAAAAACCACAACCAAAACGAAGAGCTCCTTGGCTCTAAGCGCGCCAGAGGAGAGACCTGGTTGAGCTGCTGCAAACAAAGGTTGAAGAGGGATGCATAGGAAGAGGAGGCAGAACAGGAGAGGGAAGACACTCCTGAGATGTAATCTCCTAAAGGAAGATGAAGTAAGTTACAAACAAGTGCTCTGAACCTGCGTCCAGGTGCCACTCTGGTCCTACCCCTGAAGCAGATGCTTAACTCGGGCCCGTCAGTAGGTTCGCTAAACCGACCCAGGCTGCGCACACGGTCCGGAGGCGCCGGGGCCAGGCTGACAGCGGGGAAGCTCGGACCGCTCGGGTGCCTTTGCCACCAGCCTGGTAAGCGCAGCCCAGCACAGGCCCGCAGCCTCGGCACGCACCGCCCGCAGCTCACACCGACCCCCGCCCACGCCGCCCCGGCCCCGCACCGCGGGCTGGAAGGGCCCTCCCGCACGGCGGTCGGGCAGGGCAGGGCGCGGCAGGGCAGGGCAGCGGAGCGAGAAGCCGCCCCGGCGGGACGGGGCGAGGAGCACGGGCCGCAGCTGCTCCCGGGCTGGCTGCTCTCGGCCCGTCCGCCCCGCATCCTCCGCCGCGGTGCCGGGACCCACCTGCAGCACGTCCCGCTGGAGCGCGGCCCGAGTGAGAGGCGCGGCAGGAGGGAGGGAATGAGGGAGGCAAGGAAGGAGGAAGGCGGCCGCCACCCGCCCCCTTCGCTTTTCAGGCCGGCGGGCGCGGGCGGGGCCGGGCGGCGCATCCCCGTCCCACGGGCCGCACCCCGGGCCGAGCCCGGCGCTGTGGCACGGAGTCAGGGCCAGACCGGGGCCGAGGGGCACGGAGATCCGCCCCTGCAGCTCGAGCAGGCAGAGGGGCAGCGCCTGACAGCTGCTACCTGTGCCTCCGGCCAGGCCACAGCGCCTAAAACGAGTCAGAGCATCCCTCCAGTGGCCGCTGCTGGGCCCCACTCGGACCCTCTCAGTGCCGGGACCTCGTTGAGAGAAAGGAACACGGTAGAACAGCCAGAGGGAAAGGATAGGGCACAGGGGAATTGGGATGTGAGGGGCAGTCTTGCAGGGCACCCATACAGGGACAGCACACACCAGAGGGGAGGTCCTGTTGGTCCAGTTCCAGCACTAACCACAGCTGAAACTGCACCAGTGTTGCACAGGGAAACCAGAACGCTCCTCTACACCAGGACAGCAGCAGAGAGCACAGATGTAGGTTAAGCCTGCCTAGCAGGTGCAAAATCTTGAAAAAAGTTCTTCCCTGGAGTGTCAAGCACATAGCTTTGACAAAGCAGTTCCCAACCCAGCACTTGTTGCACCTCCTTAGTCAGGTGTTGATCTGCAGCGAGGCCAATGACATTCTCTGCATCCTCCGTTGAAATTTCCAATAGGTTTACACCTTCTCCTACAACATAATGTTCAAGGTGGAAAGCGTGGCAAAGGGCATTGGTTTTAGGGCAACTGAGAGCCTGATGGACCTGGTGATTCACCCCAACTTTTCCATATAGCACAAGGGGCAAAACTTGAGCATTACAGCACTCAAGATCTCCACAAGGCCCTATGTATTAGCAAGTTTCTTTTCTTTGCACACGTGATCAGAGGAAGAAAAAAATCTAAGGGGTTACAGAAATTACTTATTTTAACCTGGCATATAGAGGATTTTTCAGTTATGCCTATTCTTTCTTATTCCCATAGCATGGTGATGCTTGTATGGACAGCTGCCATACTGTAATTTGGCAGCGATACTCTTTGTGAGAAGGGACATGAGCATCCTCAGTTTGTCTTGGCATACACGAATACTCTAGAGTTTTATCAAAATTTCTTGCAATCACTCAACACAGTGAGCTCCACATGCCCTCTTTCACTTCTGAAGGTCTGTTACATGCCCACAATCACGTGAGTAAGATGACAAGTGGTTGCAGACATGTAGAGATAGTGCTGCTACCGCCAGCACTGGTGCCCTCCCTTTGCCCACCTGCTACTCTGTATCTTTAACTACCAGATTCATTCAGACTACAAAGGCAGCAATGTTTATTTTATGACACATCAAATTCACACTTTTTAAAAGATCCCAAAGCATAAAAATATTTAAAAGAGCTCCAAATGTAAGTTCCTGATACAGAAAAAAGATGGCAGATGACATATAAGATGATGTTCAAGTCCTCATGCAGAAAATACTCTTCCCACCTTCCCTTCGTCTCTAACCTTTACTTTCTTGTAATAACCATGGTCTTGTGGGCCCCTCTGCACTACAGCCTTGAATCCAGACACCAGAGTGAGTGAGTGTGCAAGCCAGAGGGGAAGTCCTGAAAAATGCTCATTGGGAAAAACTGCTGCTCATGTACATGGGGGTGGCTCATCAAGTCTCATCTAACCCTCAATTAGGTGACACTGCTTTGCACACAAATGCAGCTTCCTGTAATGACTCTTCTCATTGGCAGCCTTTAGGGAGGGAATGGAAACATGGAAATCAGGCCCCACACCATGTCCCTCAGTAGCTGGCAGTTTCATCACATGGAGTGAGCAGCTCTCACAGCCCACTACTCAGCTTCCCAAACATGCACTACCACTATTCCATTCACACTGGCTGTGGGCTCGTTCAACTGCTCCACAAACTAGTTAACCCACCTGTATTTGGGAGAACCATTTTCTACCAGATGAGAGCTGCACCGTAAGGAGGCAGCTGCACAACTCGAGGGAAAGCAAGCCCACTCCTCAGCAGTAGTAAGCCAGTATATTATGTCAGCTGCTCATGAAGTCTCAGTTTAGGCTACAAGATTCTGAACTTGTTTGCGGGTCCCCATAGTGAACACATACTCAAAGTTAACACTTCAAACCTTACCATACCAGGCTTTATTTGCCTCAGTGCTAGAGGGAAACTGGCATTTTACTTCTCAAAAGGAATTTAACAGATGGAAAGCAAGTGATCCAACCCAGAAAAGAAATTAAAGGCATTAATAATACATTAATCTTGACTCCTACCAAGTTGCAGCTGATGTTGCTGGCAGTAAGCATAAGCTGGCACATTTTATGTTCAGAGAGAACAAGTACTAATGCCACACTGCAGTCAGTCTCAAACAAAACCAGAATAAAGCAGACAGGCAAACAGGGCTTTATCTCCTCTGCCTCCTTACCCATTACCACCACGTGAAATACCACAATCTCCATGCAGTCAAGTTTCTGCACAACTGCAGTCCTCAGCTACACTCCTAATGGAAGTGTTATCAAGAGTGCCACAGCTGTACTATAGACCTTGGTCTTTCTTCCCCTACCTTGCAACTGCAAACAATACTGTTACTCAACTACTAAGATGTATTTAGATGCTGCTTCTCCAAGTACTCTGGTTAGTGGCCTCAACAGAAGTGCACAGAAAAGTATTTATTGCAAGGTAAAACCAAAAAAGAACACAGAAAAGAGGAACCCTGTCACACTGCAAGTGTGAACTTGAAATGTCATGTGGGGTTAGGGCTTACAGCCAGAGGGCTCGAATCAGTTGTTCTTACAGTGACTAGTCAAAGGCAAGTTATAATACTTACCTTTTCACAGGTATCAGATTTAACCCAGTTGAGAAAGAAATGGGAAGTTAAAATACATGAGAATGATTTCTCTTTCTTCTATTAGATTGGTAGGAAACCAAAACTAAAAATCACTGCCAGCCTTTTAAAATAAGACTGTAGAAAATCTAAGCCTTGGAGATCACCCTGGTGGTGCCAATAATACCAGCTCAAAGGTGGCTCCAAATTAGGGGGCTAAAGCAAAATTAGAAATAAAAAGGGGAAACATCCAACTATTCTCCCACATCCCTACACTGGAGCTGCCTGCCCCACAAGGGGCTAGGGTAGGCAGCATTCCAGGCAGACTTGACATGTGTAACATCCACATGCCCATCCAAGATATACTGGTGACCAGATGGTTTATAAATTCCAAAGAAAACGTTCTCAGTCACTTTCAAACTTGACAGAATTGACTTGGGTCGATATAGTACCCCCACGGTAGCTGCCTCGTTTTTTCTTTGTCTTCTCATGGCGGAATGATTTGCCTTTAGTGTATTTCAGGATATTGTTAGCCTTTTCACCCCAGTCACCAGCTGCTCCTTTCTGTGAGGGATGAAGGGGGAGAAGGAAAAATAAATTCAAGTCAGTACCCAAGCGAATAAAGGCAGTGCTTCGCAGTTCACCCTACCCAGCAAACACCAGTCATTTTACACTGGAGCTGATACCACCCTCCCATGCGCCCCCTGCCACTGCTCACACGCTTCTTAACAGCTCCTCCTGGTGGAAAAGGTTCTCACCAAAACCACTCCTCACAAGCAACCAAGGCTGCTCTGCAGACATGCACTTCCAAAAACTAAGGGTTACCACTCTGGACACTGCCTAGCCCTACCTTTGCTTCAAATGAGTTATCAGCAACGCGGGCATCCACCTCAATCTCTTCTTCCCTTACACGGCGGAATGGAGAGGCTGGCTGTTGAGAAAGAAAACAAGACAGTAAACATATGTAAACACAGAACATTCCCTTAGTGACAACCTCCTTCCTTGCCCTGCAAATATGGAGCCCTGTTCACATCACCTCAATCTTTAAGTGTTTCTCAGATTCATGATTCTTTCCCTTTTTCAGATCAGGCAATTCAGTCATGCTCCTGTGCAAGCATATCCCATTAGCTTTAGCCACAATACTACTATGCACATATGTGCACTCCACTTAGGGTTCTCCATACCAGGTATAAGTGCTTGAGGGGGGAAATAAAAATACAAGTAATCCTATGGGCCCAACCTCCCACAAAACCCCAAAAACTTGGGTTCAGAAGACAGAGATGCCTCTTCAGTCAGTTGCCATAGTCCACCCTCACTCACCCGTTTCACCTTGGGAACTGTGTGTGGTGTTTTGGCTTTGATCTTTGCCTTTTTACTGTGTGGTGTCTCTGGCTCCTGGCCATCTTCCCTCTTCTGTTTCTTCCTGATTGTGCCTGTTAGATGTACAGCAGTAAAACTTTAAAGTGAGTAACTGTAGTGTCGGGAAAGGTAAGGGCATCTCTCCCCCAGAAAGCAAACCCAGTGTTGACACAGGTGTGAGAACTGGTCCCTGCATTACTTCACCCAGAAACCAGACTGCTGTACCAGACACTAACAACCATTCTGTGTCAGCAAGGATCTTTCTATCCTATCCTAAGGGATAAAAATAATTTTATGGAATAGGATACCTGTATATTAATGATTTTGCACACTTGAGAGAGTTCTGTTGGTCAAAGTTTGCCAGGTTTTGGAGTCATACCATATGTACTTGCACACATCATTAGGGCATCACTAGTTTTCCTCCTGGAGGGTTAAAGATTGAGATTGTGCATTGCCGCATCAACTGTTGTGTCCCACTCCACAAGGACAAGGTCCTCCAGCAGTCCATTTTGCTGTCACCACATCTTGTGCATGCACAGATGGCAACTGGCAACAGCTATACAGAAATGTGCTTCATGTTACTACAAATTCTACTGCCAGCATTGATGCAATACAGACAAAAAGGATTCCACCAAATTCAAAACTAGCCCTTCCCTCTCAGTACTGCACGAGTAACAGAGATTAGACCGAATATTTTTTAAGAAAGTCTTCCATTCATATTTAGCTCAGTAACACTGTCTGACAGACCCCCTTCCCAGCCTCCAGGTAATAATACCTCCATTAACTTTTCTGGTCTCTTCTTCAGAGCTGCTTTCACTGCTACTACTACTGCCACCAGGTGGCTTAGACTTTGTGTTGTTTGCTGCTGTTGAGGATGCTTTTGCTTTCTCTGTGGAGGCAGTGGCCTTAGAACCATTCTGTACCCCTTTTGCTGCCTTTTGGGGCTTCTCATCCTCTTCACTGGAACTATCTGATGAGCTGCTGCTACTACTGGAAGCAGCTGTCTTCTTCCCCACAGTTGTTTTTGCTGCCTCTGTAGATTTGGCAGCTGGTTTCACTGTTGGCTTTTTATCTTCTTCACTGCTTGAGCTATCAGAGTCAGATGTGTCTGCTTTGGGAGCTGGAGTAGAAGGTTTGGACACTGGCTTAGCCACTTTGCCAGCTAATTTAGCTGGAGGGGCTTTCTTCTTCTTCTCATCCTCAGAACTGCTGGAGCTGCTATCTGAATCAGAGCTACTTTGTGCTTTCTTTGTGGCAGCTTGTGACTTCTTTGCTGCAGGAGCTGCTGCTTTAGTTGTAGGCTTCACAGGAGCTGCCTTCTTGTCAGAGCTATCAGAATCTAGAAGAGGAAGAAAACCATCAAAGCTAAGTCCCATTCCTTCAATACAAATTTAACATACAGCTTTAACGTTGATACACAGTGCACTTCATTAGCTGCTTGAAACAACTCTGCAATGAGTATTCCTGTCCAACCGCACCCTCGTACTTTGCCTAGAAACAGAGGTTTGAAGAACAACATGCATGTAGAAATTCTCCTTTTCTCCCACCCCAATACCTGAGCTGTCTGAGGAAGAACTGGAGTCCTTCTTTGCTTGTCCAGGCTTGACAACCACTTTTGCTGGTTTGGATGTATTCTTTATCACAGGTTGTTTAGCTGGGAGCTTACTCCCTACCTTCTTTTTGTCATCTTCAGAGCTAGAATCTAAAAAAAAAAAATTCTTTAAGTTAATAGGCTTCACGAGCAAGTTACTTTACTAATAACATGTATATAAACAGGGAAGTGAAAAACAAAATGGCCTGTGGCTCAAGGCTGAGCCACTAGCTAACTAGCAACCAGCAGCATTTGATGAACACTTGAGTGGTTGCCTTTGTTGGGAAGTGGAAAAAAACAGTTTAAGTTCTTCATGAATACATGCACAAGGAAACAGGAATTTGGAGAATAATGCAGGAGAAGAGGTACAGAATATAGGACTGGAGAAAGTACCAGTATCACCACAACCAAACTTAGGGAGAAGAAACATTAAGAAGAAATGTCATAATGATCAAAAAACCATACAATTAGGAGATAAAGCTGACAAAGCAGCAAAGTGAGGCAGCGACAGTATCTCCTGTTAGTACTTCCTGTATCAGATGAGCTTAGCAGCAGTCTGAGGATGGACTAGAGACTCCTGAGTATAAATACACTTCTTATTGTGTGTTACAGGAATCTGGAATACTAAATCTGATCTATTCCTATACTTTTGAACACTTTGATAACAGCAATCAAAAACTTGACTATTTTGAGAGAAACTATGCAACAGACAACACAAGTCCTGACACTTGCTGCAGTGTCACAGTCTAGTGCTGGCAGACAGATGGGCAGCTGCCATCCACAGTCCTTGCTGTGGCACCAGAGATGTTGAGATACAAAACAGCAGCACCTTAAACTTCGAGAAATGGAGCACACGGAGAACTTACATAGGAAATACAACACCACAAACCTTAAACCTGATAACAGGAGCTACAAAGCACACCACCCCATTTCTAGGGTCATCTTTTCAGTCTATTTTGAACTTCGTATGGTGATTACATTTTTATTTCATAAACTTCTCCCAGACTGATGAGATAACAGAAACCAAAAATCTTAAGACACAGATCTTCAAAAAGGTCAAGCATTAACCTGCTTGAAGAAACCTGACATATGATTTCCCATTCTTTCAATCTAGCAACATGCAGACCTTTCCGCACTTGCCAATGGTCTGTCTCATGAACAGACTCCACTCAGCATAGTAGGCTCCTGTTTTCCAGTTTCACATCCTGCTAGCCCATAGACTGAAGTTTTTGAGCTCATACACTAAAGATCTTAGCAGATACATCACTATACAGCAACCTAGCCAATAGAAACATTAAACCAAAAGAATCAAAACTTTATTTCTTGAATTACCTGAGTCACTGTCAGAACTTGATTCAGCCTTCTTGCTAGTCACAGCTTTGTGTTGGGGGCCAGGGATTGTTTTAGCTACTACTGCTTTGCCTGCAAAAGCAAGTTGAAAATTAAGAGGCCACATCCACACCAAACCTTTGTCCTCAGATCTAAACCTTTCCAGGTGTCAAAAAGCTCCATTCTCAGTATATCAGATATTCCCCAAATATCTTCTCAGTGTACTAGCCAGCAACTGGAAGCCAAGCAAGAACCTAGCTTATTCCCACTATCTGATGACTTTTCAAACCAACATGTGTAAAGTAATCCGACCTGCACAGAGTTCAGATCCGTAACAGTGTTGTTTGGGAGGCCTTCAAATTAATCAGAAGCTTCCAAAAAAGCACAGACCAAAGACAAATGTTTTTTTAAAGGAAACTAGGACATTGCCAAAACACTGTTGGTTCCATATAGTACTTCCTCTGCAGCCTCCCTTCCTCACAACATACCTGCTGCTTTTCCTTTTGGGGGCACCTGCTCTGCCTCATCACTACTGTCTGAAGAGTCACTGCTCTCAGCCTTTTTTGCTGGAGCTTTGGCAAGGTCTTTCTTTGTCTGTGTTCCTTGAGGAGGTGGCACAGCACTGTACTGACCTATGAAGTAAGACATAGCATTCAGATTCCTGCATGATAATGTGAGCAGCATGAGATGTTTGTTGTAGTTAGAATAAAGCACTTCTGCTATTGAGTTCCATTTATTCCCCTTCTGTAACTACAATCAGACATACTGTATTATAATATGAAAGGTAATACCCACCGCACTGCTACCTCCCTGTTTCTACTGTGAATTTAACTCTCCTCTTGGAGTTCAGCTGACCCAATAACCTCTGCAGAAGTTTCCTCTGCACCTTTAGAAGAACAGGAGCTTGTTGCTGAACGTTTTTGGGAAAGAAACTAGACATATCACCTATGTATTGTTTTCATTTACTGATTTCTCAAATCCTCTGGTTAGAGCATTACACGGACCTCTGATGATCCCTCCTCTCAGACCAGCTCTCTACTGGAACCGTAAAAGCATTTATGCAACATTGACCAGAGGCCGATTTAGCCCATTAGCTGAACTACAACTGAACAGCCCTGGATACTTCACATTAAAAAAACCTAAAAAAGCTTAAAATGCTGCAGATGCAGAAAGACCAAACCACTTGGTATCTACTTCCCAAATCCTGGCACACAGGAAACATGCAAAGAATGCAGTTAAAGGCTGTCCAAGTAGAAGGCAGGCCAACCAAGCAGAGCACCACAGTCTCACTCCCTATCCCTTGCTGAGGGAGAAGCTGAATTGTAAACCCAGCCCCAACAGCACCCATGAAAAGAGCTGCTGTACCTCTGGTTCATGTTACCACCACTGGCACCCCCTGGAGCCTTGTGTGCAGCAGGGCTTGCCTGTGCCCCACATGCACTTCTCCCAGACAGGACTAGCAGAAAGTATCCTCCCACACAGCAGCAATGGTATTTAGTACGTACCAGACTTTGGCTTTTGTTTTGCAGGTGGCTTTTCATCATCTGAGCTGTCAGATGAGTCCTCACTACTAGAACTTTCCTTGGCACGTTTGTTTTTCCCTGGACATGCTTGAGTGGCTGCAGGTTTCGGCAAAGGCGATTTCTTGGGAACAGCCTTATCATAAGAAATAAACAAAAAAAAAAAAAAAGGAAGTTGCAGACATCTTGTTTAACTCCACACCTCACTTAAGAGGGCAAATTCTGAAGACAAAGAGAGATTAATTTCAAATACAACTTTTATTATTTTTTTGGCCACTCCTCTTGTTTCCTGCTTCAAGAGGGGCTCCTCTTGACAAACGGGCACAGAACTGACTGAAATGGTAGCAACTGCCACATGATTAAAAAGAACTATGATTATTTTTGTGTTGAATAAAACACTTTTAAACACTCTAGTGGAAAACTCAGTTACAGTCAGCTAAACACAAAAGTCATGCCAAAGTGAACATATAATGGAGGCTATGATATGGTTATGACACAATGAGATGTTTTCTGTAAAAGGACAGAACACAAAAAGCAGTAAGGAGCTGTTAGGGAAGAAAGCAGTGCATGGTGAGGTAGAGGTATGTATAGAACAGAGGTATGTATAGAGGTATGTATAATCCCACTGCATAAAGGAGAAGGAGCTATAAGTGGTATGCTGAACACAGCATTTATACAGTCTGTGCCTGCAAGATGATACACCTGGTCTTACTAGACTTCTGCAGTGTTCGTGATGTTTTTCATGCTCTAATTTACCTTTTTTGGTGCAGCCTTTTCCTCATCAGAATCTTCACTGCTGCTGCTACTGCTTGCTGCTTTTCCATTAACAACCTTGGTAGGTGCCTGGGCAGCTTTACTTCCTCCTGAGAGAAGTAAAAAGGAACATTACAAAACATGCCATGGCAGATGGGGGATAATTACACTGAGCAGAAAGTATCATAGAGAGAAAAGAACCACAGGAACCCAATAGAGTAGATTAAGGTAGTACTGCCAAACTGTTGGTTTAACCTACTGCAAGCTTAGAGAGAAAGTTTTCTGAAAACTGTCTTTTGTAGCTCACGGGAAGTTCCAGGACTAAAGGCTAAGTAAAGATCTTCCCTGCTTTTTGAGGTGAAGACACTGTCAAAAGCAAAACTTCAGCAGTTAAGGTTGTTGACTACAGCTACCTGTTGGAACAATGCAGCATTCAGGACAGATGTTTTATTTGCAATCAGTTCTATCTCTTTCTATGTCAGCAGCAGACTGGACTGGAGTGCAAATGGCAGTGACAGCAGATTTCCAGACTGCTATGTTAATATATATGTGTTGTATGAGGGTACAGTTCCCAGCACCTCCCCTGGCTTTTTTGGTTTTCCACTTTAACTCAAGATACACAGTAAGAAGTACCCGATTTAGGTGTTGCTGGTTTTGGTGGCTCTTTCTTTGGTGCTTCTTCATCCGAGCTGCTTGAGTCAGAGCTGGAACTCTCTGCTTTCTTCTGAGGCTGGATTTTGGTTCCAGTTGACTTCACCACAGGTTTTGTACCTTTCTAAACAACAGGAAGAAAAACTGATTAGCCTTCATAGTCATGACAAAGATATCAGGCTGGTAACTGGGATACATGTATAAACACCTGTCATTCACAGAGGTTACTATTTTGATTTGGAAACACCACCCTGCCTAATGGCCAAGGTCTGAAAATCTCTGGATAACAATTTTGCTTCCTTTGCACCTCAGTTTTGAGTTCTGTCTCCTCAAAATGGGGCAGATCTGAGACTGGCACTGTTTTCTTCCTTCTACAGACCACACTAGTTTGAAGACTTAAAATACTGACTGGGCAACTCTGGTCAGTCTCCTCTAGCGTATGCTGACATCACTCTTCCTCCCCCCACACTTACAAAGACCACAACTGCAGCATGAAAAAGGAAAAGCTCTCTTTTTACACAAACACATACACACACACGTATATAAAGATCAAATTTACCGTAGCAACTACAAATCAATCTTTCTCTGGAAAGAAGGAAGCCCTGGAAGTCTCAGGATAAAAGCAAGGAGGAGACTTGGATATGAAACAAAGCAGATGCTGGACAAGAATTAACTTCTCCTGAGAGCTCTCCAAATGGCACATTGTCCACCACAGAGATGTCTTGCATGGCACCTGCAGCAGCACAGGCACTTCCTAGTTCAGGATAAGTGAGCCCCATTTCAGAGAATTCTGCTGGTCAAATTTGCTATTTTTCATCACTATCAAACATGTCAAAGAGGCTGAAAAGAAAAGCTAACCTTTGTTGGCTTCTCCTCCTCATCTGATTCATCACTGGAGTCTTCACTGCTGCTCTCTGCCTTCTTGGCTGGAGGAACTGCTTTTGCTTTAGGCACAGCTGCTGCTTTAGCTGCAAATATGGCACAACACACATTGATGACAGATTAATTCACAATTTTCACATACGTATATTCTGTACTAGTGGGTGTCAAGGCAAAGGATATACTAAGGTTATTAAACCATGACTGAAATTCATAAAACTGACTTTGTTTCTTAAGCAGTACGTGGCAGACTAGTCCAAAATGGGTAAACAAGAGGATAAAACCAATTCTAGATTTTATCTTTGTCACATACACATTTAAGTGCAGACTTCTATCACCAAAAAGGAGAGCCCACTAAAGGAGTTCCCCCTAAACTAAGATAACATTAACTGGGTCTGCACACCTTTCAGCTTAAAGAAACCTGCTGAATGAGCACAGACTTGTCCTTGCAAAGAGAACCACTCTCTGTGGTTAAAGTGCTGTATTCAAGTTCCAGACACTTGAATGTGTTTTAGCCACTGATTGCTACTTCCTACTGATTGCTTTTTAGTAACACGGATCAAAAGAAATAATTTTGTCTCATCATATATTTGCAATTGCCCTTATCAAATAAAAATCAGATCTAAGTTCAAATTCAGCTTTAGGATGGTTTAAGTTGAAGACCAGTTGTCTCTCTGTCTCTCCCTTTCCCTATTTACTCCTTCTCCCCTGCAAATCTCCTGTGAGATACACACAATCTTTTGTACAGTGTAATTAAGAAAAGATACAAGAACAATTCCAGATAAAAAGGAAAAATGCAGCTCACCACATACTAGAATGCAGTGGAGGGATGTTTTTTTGATAGCATTAGAATACAAGCTTGAGAGAAAAAGGGGTAGTAACCTCCCAGAAGCAGCAGGTGAATAAGGATTCCTGGTGTTTCTCTGGAATTCAAGAATACTATGTCCAACTGCTCTGCACCCAAGAGGCCATGGTGTCCACCAATACAGAGGACCCCAATAAACTTAGATAAACCCTAGCCATGCAGGAGTTTTGTCAAATTACATTTATTTTCACAAACGTACAAGCACCTGTAAAACCTCAATCCATTTTCCTACAAAATCAAGATAAGAATCATTATTTAAAGATCTCAGTAACAGATTCCCTGGAAAATTACATGGAAGAAGCTGCATGAGGTAGCTTCCTTCCAGCACCTGCCCAATCTCCATAGTTTCAACCCCAAATTTCCCTCAATATTTAGATCAACACATATGAATGTGCCAAAAGAAGTGGGTATAACCCTGCTGAGATATCCCGGCAATGCGTGTTTGGGAAGTAGAACTTCAGTATGGACAAGGTAATGAAGGCATTACTTCATTAGCACCTTCAAATTAAATACTGCCCAGTGCCTTCCCCAGGCTCAGTCTAAAGAGACAAAAAGAATGGCTAACACCTTCTAGGGGACACAAACTCTAATATGTCCAAATTATAACCAGATAGCCCTTACCTAGGATGAACATACGTTACATGCCATGGACAAAACACCTGCCAAAAACGAGATCAGTCAATACAAACGCAGTGCTTGAAGCTGCTGAAGGACCTCAAAAGAGCTGCTGACGCTCAACCCTGTCAGATGAGGAGCCAATCCCAAACACAACCCTGGCGTGCTCCAGGGCCGCTCACAAACCCCACCTGGTTTCTTGGCCGGGGGTTTCTCGTCCTCCTCGCTGGAGCTGCTGGACGACGGCTTCCTCTTCGCCTGGGCGCCGTTCGGGACCAGCTTTCCCTTCTTGGCCGCTGGAGACCTGCGGACAGACAAGCTCAGCGAGGCCCTGCGGAGCGAGCCCGGCGGGGCACCGGTACCGTCAGGCCGGACGCGGCCCGCGGGCACGGGGGGCACTCACCGCAGCCAGTACGTGAAGATGTCCAGGAGGGAGGCCGCGTTCGGGTCCTGCTCCTTCTAAACCGAGAGAGACCGCGTCAGCCCGTGTCAGTGCGCGCGGCCCTGGCCCCAGCCCGGTCCGGCCAGGCCGCCTCTCTCCCTCCCCTGCTCCCATTCCCGCTCCCGCTCCCGTTCCCGTTCCCATTCCCATTCCCGCTCACCGCCGCCGCCTCCCTGGCGAAGGCGCGCGCGGCCCCCTGGCAGCCGCTCTCGCGCAGGAACGCGAGCACGAGCGGGAACAGGTCGCTGGGCACCGCACGCCGCTCCGCCATGCTGCCCGCGCCGACACGTGCCTCCTGCGCGCGCGCTCCCGCCTGCGTGCGTGCGTGCGTGCGCGTGCGTGCGCGTGTGCGCGTGCGTGCGTGCGCGTGCGTGCGTGCGTGCGCGTGCGTGCGCGTGCGTGCGCGCAGCCGCGGCCCCGCGTCCCCGCCCCCTGCCCGCGGCCGTGTTGTGCTCAGGTGCGGGGAGGGGTGAGCGATCCAGCTGTGCCGGCGACGTGGGGGCGGCTCCTGAAGGTGCAAAAACCAGAGAGGAAGGGCTGGGAACCCGGGAGTGCCCGCGCCACCCTGGAAGAGAGAAGGCTTCGCCTAAGTTCCGTCAGCCTGCTCCTGCTTGTAATCCATTTTCAGCGCCGTGGCTCGAAGGAGACCGTGGGGCAGCAGCAGCAGCGCGGAGCTCGTGGGTGGCTGCGGAGCAGGAGTGGGGCTGCCCCAGGAAGGACAGGCCGGGGGCTGTGGGCAGCTGGGGCTGGCAGAGCCCTCACAACACGGTACCAGCCAGGCAGGGCTGGATACTGACCGCGAGTTATCGGTAGTCTCAGGACAAATGAGCTATGACTCTGAGAGTAATAATTCTCCATTGTAATTTTCCACTGGCCTTTGCAATGTAAGTTTCTTTTACGGTAACTGCGAAATAAACAAGTTTCTGAATGGTTTAGTTAAAGTAGCGGTAACGTAAGTAACGTAAGTATCCAGTCTTTGATAAGAGATGCCGAGCAGAGACGCTCTATAACCAGCGGTAAATGCGCTGCTCAGCGGACAAGTTCAAGGAAAGTTCAAGCTTCAACCAACCACCGGAGACCACCAGAAGACCCCTACTGACTCAATAAGAACTTCTCAGAGTCAATTAACATATGTATTAATTTATGAGAGAATTAGTTAATGAATACATAACCATTGATGAATATGTAAAATTGTAAGTAAATATTGGCTGTGCTGACCAAAAAATAAGACGCACAAGATTAGAAGAGCTGCCCTCCCTGTGTGCCCAGTGCTGATGATAAAGATTGCCTGCCTCCTAATGCTCAAAAATTGAGTCTTAGGGGTTTCTTATTTGCCAGTTTACAGTAACAAACCAGGTCTGAGATACTCCTAATGAATCCATGCAGGAACAACAGGAAATGGTGCTAGAGGAAGGACTATGGTAAAAGTAACACCAGGTTCCTAAAGTGACAGCCTATAAGACAGAAACAAAAAGGGAATTTGAGGTAAGGCTACTTACAATAAAGGCTTGAAGAGCTTCAAAGAGGCAAGGTTAGAAACAGGGCATGAAACAGGTATATCTGAAGCAAACTCTGAAGACCCAAGTCTGAGCGTAAATGGAGCCTATGGGCAAAGGGGGTCTGTGGCTGTAAATCAATCTTTTCTCTAGAGAAGTTTTTTTTCTGTAAAACTGAAGGTTTGCTCTAATGGTTCTGCCTCTTTGTTCTTGCCTTTGTGATGCAATTTTTCTTTATTCTCTTCAATAGAATGTGCTGTAAAACTTGCTGAGGGTTAGCATTGTGCTTTTTACATTTCCCCTACCTAGCCCTCTGCATTTAACCATCTCTAAATATTGCTGCTTCCTGCCGTGTGGGTGTTCTGTCCCTCTTGTACTGCCTGATGAACACACACACCTGGGCGGGCTCTGCTCTCAGCAAAGCATGCCTGTTGCTGGTGTCTCTGGAAGATGCCATGTTTGCACTCATGGGGAAGTAGAAGTCAGGTTTTGTATTTCATACTGTAAGATCCTGTAATTTTGTAGGGGTACTGTACCCTGTAGTGTAGAAAAGGGACATTCAGATATCCCGGAATTGCCCTGCCCTGCCCCTGTTATGCATGGAATAACATGGGACTGTGTTGTAGAAAGGAAACTGTTTTCAGGAACTAATATTTCTCTTAGTTTTTGTAGTTTCCATCTACAGTAAGCTACAGCTGCAAGCTCCATCTGCTAAGCTCAGCAAACTTGTGCTTCTGTCTGCATCAGAAAGGAAGAGATATAGCCATTGCTGGTAAATTGTCCTTATTTTAAGTCCTGCTGTCTGAAGTAACTGCTCTGAGGAACTGGGGAAATTACTGGCTGTTTGCTTCACTGACTCCCTTTGTTTCTTGTCTGATTAGTATTTCTCTCTCCTGCCAGGCCTTTGCCAGTAAGGTCTGTTCCCTGTGCTGTCTGGCAGCTTCTCTGCAGAGCTGTGTGGCTGTCTAGGTGTGTTCCCCCATGTTGTGCCTGCAGCTGTCCAGATGACCTGGCAGGGAAACATATTTTGTTCTTGTATTTCCCAAGGCAGTAGTGGGAGATCTTTGGATCTAAAAAGCAAACAAACCCAACTGATTTATGTAATTGCTTGTGAACTCCTTTGCTCCACTCACTTACTCCTCATAGGTCTTTTCAGTCCTCCCCTTGACTGCCATATCTTTCCTTGTTACCCCTCATAAGTACCTAGCAAAAAAAGCAGTGGCTCCAGAAAAAGTAATCTAGTCCTTTTTGTTTTGACAGGGATAAGACAGACCCTTGAGATTAATGCTGCAAATGCAGCTGTGTTCACAAGATGCAGTGAATTGAAGTGTTGTATAGTCAATTTTGAGCAAGGGAGGATGAAAAGCTCCCTCTATTTCCTCATTTTTTTCTTAATTCATTACGAGCTGTGTAACTGTCCCCTAGGCTACCCTAATGTTATAGGCTGCTTTTGCCTCAATTTGTCATCCAAGTTTTTAGGTGGAGGTTGCTGAAACAACCCGCCAGCAGTTACTTAAGTTCATTTGTGGAGGTACATTTATTTCACTTTAGACACTTGGGAAGTTTAAAGAGGTTTCCCGTGGGCTTGCATTGATTAAATAAAATGCATAGCATCCTAAGTGACACTGATATATATGTGGAGAAGCCCAGTGGGTTCCCACAAAGCAGGAAGCTGACTCTGCTACACCTTCGTGTGTTACTGCAAGGCTATAAAGACAGAAATAATTTAAAAGCTCATTTCATAAAATCATGTTGAAACCCTCATCTAATATCAGAGAGATGCTTTTGTTTTTAACTTTTATACTGGAAGTTAGAAGATAAACAGCTCTACAATGGAAATAATACGGAACAATCATAAAGTCACATGTGATTGTTTATCTGTTTTAATAGTTCTTAATATATGCTTACTATTCCATAATAGTAAAAAAATTGGCTAGAGACTCTAATTTCCAATCTACCCAAGTAGATTCTGTATTGGCACACTTCTCCATTGCCTGTGTTTTCTTTAGTGTATGTTTTTGGGATGATTCAGGTGGGAAAGTAAAGGTTTCTTCTTTGCATACCTGAATTTTCTCATAGGTCTGTGCTCAGGAAGTGCTGTTTGTCCTAGTACTTTCTTGTTGTGAGAAGAAATGTTTTTATTTTGGAAGACACAGTTTGTAAGCTTGAAGTGGGTTTTGAGTAAAGAATGATTTGGATGTAACAAGAGAGTTTGACCAACTTCTAAGAGCTGATTAGTAGGAAATACTTGGTTCCTTTCTGCTTGTAACCAGCTCAGTTCTAACAGTGTTGGTGACACTAAGGTGCATACAGAATGTCCACTTGACTGCTTGGGAATGACTGCCCTAACTGGGAAACAGACTATAAGGAGTCTGCTTTTGCTGTGCTGAAGTGCATCACTGGTTCTCAGCAAAGAACTTTCTGAATCCAAATCGGTGCAAGTGTTTTTTTCTGTTTGCAAAGGATTAGACTGAATGATTTAGGCAGATTTTGTTGCCTTCAGCAACAAAATTAATAAATTAAGTCCTACTCTCTTGAGTTCTAACAGTGTCCTTCCACTGCTTATTTTCTCTCTACATAAGCGTGACCATAGTTTCCGTCCCTGGGGAAGAGTCCCGCGGAGCACCGGGCAGGGGCCGCGCCGTGCCCGGCTCAGCAGGGGGCGCCGCTGCCGCCGCCGAGCGGCCCCGGCCCGGCGGGCGGGCGGGAGGGAGGCGGGGTCGGGAGGAGCCCGGTGCCGATCCCAGTGCCGAGTCCTGTGCCGTGCCCGGTGGCGATCCCAGTGCCGAGTCCTGTGCCGTGCCCGGTGCCGTGCCCGGTGGCGATCCCAGTGCCGAGTCCTGTGCCGTGCCCGGGGCCGTGCCCGGTGGCGATCCCAGTGCCGAGTCCTGTGCCGTGCCGGAGGCGAGGACTCAGCCACGGGCAGGACGCTCCGCGCCGCCCCGCCGGCGATGTGAGGGAAGGGAGCGGCCCCTGCCCCGTCAGCCCTGGACCATGGCGGCACCCGGTAGGTGCGGTGGCTGTGGCTCCGGGAGCCGGGTGGGGCCGGGGGTGCTGTCTGTGCCCGCTGTGCCCCGGCGGTGCGGTGCGGTGCGGTGCAGAGCCCTGCCGGCTCCCGCTGCGGGCGGTGCTGCTGCCGGCTCTGCGCGCCCCGGGCGCTTCGCTGCTGGGGAGAGGGGAAGGAGGGTCCGCTCCCCGAGTTTAGGGGAACCGCGGAGCTCTTCAGAGCACTGCTGGATCATTTTTTCGCTCCTTTCTTGCTACCTTGCCTTGTTTCGTTTAGCTTGAGTTCAGGGCAGGTGCTGGCAGAGCTCTCCTACGTGTTGTATGCTCTTCGGGTTGGCAGATCAGCGAGCTCGCAAGGGAGGGTGTTCCGTAGAGGAATCGGGCCCCGTCCGCCTTTACTACCTATGTTTTTCTGTGATGTTTTATAGAGAAGTCAGTTCTTCCTAAAAACGGCTTTATCCCCCCTGCACTGCACTTCTTTTTGAGCGTAGAACTCGGTGCCCCTTGGCACAGGATCACAAACTGAGCTAGGTTGCCGTAACTGAAAATGTTTTAGCTAACATATGTGAAGGTAAAACTACCTAGAACAGACTTGTAAACTCAATGGGGAGAGGCATCTAGCCTGTATTGTGTAAGTCTTGCTAAAGCTCACTGTGCAAGTTCCTCTTCTTGCAGGGAAGTGTATGTGTTTTATCTAAAAAAGGAAAAACGTGCCATTCTCAGGGTGTGAAGTAGCGTTTGCGTTTCACTGGTGCGTATCTCCTTGTGATGTAAAAATAAGCTAAAGGGAGGCCTCAGGAGACTTGTGGGCAAGACTACTTTTCTCCTTATAAACAGAAGGTGATTTCACAGAGACTTTTAAAAATAGAACAACCTTAGATTAACATATCATAATGCAAATCTCGGGTTCCTATCACTGAAGTTTGGTTTGCAGAATTTGTATCTGCTTTGATTCTGCTATTTCCTCTTACTTGTTTGCAGCACTTTATTTATAAAGTGAAGGTTTTCTATTCCAGTCAAGGTAAGAAGTCTTACTAGGATGTTAATAATTACTGTGCGTGATCACTATTACTTTACATTCCATCTATGCAAGGAATGCATTTATTTCTTCATACATCACTTAAATACTCACACTTCAGACACTAAAGTATGAAAGGTGCTGAGGACTTCTCTTCAAGGCCCGCCAGCAGTTTCTATTACCTCTTGGAAGTGCACTCTATTTAAAGAGTTTTATTTTTAAGACACCTTGAGTTGGGTTTCTTTTAACCAATAGGCAATTGTCTTTCATGAAGAGTGAATTCCCCTCTATCAAGGATTGTTATTTTGGATTGTGATATTTGTGTATCATCCATAGTCATAAATCCCACACCAAAGTGGAAAAGCCTACATAATGCTTTTCTTATGTCATCGGACTTGGAGGTAGATTTTTGCTAGCAGATGGAAATAGATTTGCTCGCCACTGCGCGTGATCGTCTAAGTTGAAGTAAAGAATTTGTGTCTCAGCTGTTTATCTGGTCTGTGGACAATGAGAAATCATAGTCTACTTACGAGAGGTATGTGAAAGATGATACAGAAAAGCTGTGTATTATTACAGGCCCTGAATTTTCTTTATGGGACCTACAAGTACAATTGAAAACTTTATCATCTGTGAATTGAAAAGGGTCAAATCCTTTTGGCTTGCGGAATGAAATAGTAGATACTAACAATTGATATTTTAAGATATAGTCTTACCCAGAGCTGATATGCCAACTTCCCAGGGTATTCTTTATCTATTTTGGTGGCAATCAGAACCTTGTCATGTGGCCATAAACTGCTATCCCACGTTTGCTCTTAACTTGAAGACCATCACCCTACTACTCTCAGATGTAGTTTGAAAATAAGACTGATTTTTTTACCCCTCAGAGAGGGACTATCAAAGTCATGACATAGTCTAGCACTTATAGTATACTTCTATTCACTTGCCATGGGCTCCTGTGATTTTTTTTGGTGTGAATTGTTTCATTCGCTTCCATTCTGTGCACAGTTTGTAAGCTAAGGGAAAGCTTTGTGTCATGTTCTGTCTGTGTTATTTGGTCTGTGGGCCTTGCATCTCAGTTAGAGGTCTTAGACATTTCTACTGCACTGGCTTGTAATCTCATCAGTCTGTTATCATTGCTGTATAATGGAGTATGCAGCTAAGCACTGAAGAGGCATTTACAGCAGGAAAGGAATCCAGAGGTTATGGTTCATCATTGCAAACTGCAACAGAACTGCATCTTCCTGATTTTTCTATGAAATAAATAAATATGCTCTGCAATATTATTAATAGTGCTAATATTTTGAAGATGGAGGCAAAAGTGATTTTAATACCCTGAGTTTAGGAATGCAGAAGGAAGGTATTGTTAAAATTTAAATTAGGTTACTCTTGAGAGTGTGAAAGGTTATTGAGATGGTCGACTGGCACAATTCTTTCTTTCTCATGCTATTTTATGTAGTTTTCATATATTCTTACTTTAATGGAAAACTTCCTTGTCTTGGGTTTTCCAAAACCAGCCTGTCAAAAGCATTGTCAAAGCATCCATCTGAAGTCAGGGTTTAAGGAAATGAAATGGTTGGTTTTCACCTAGGCATTTCCCTATATGTGTACAATAGGCAGTGCACACATTGTGTTTTGAGTTGTGCTCTGTGAGTTTTTCAGTAACTGATGTGTGAAGAACTGTGGAAAAACCTCCCTGAAATGTTTTGTATTCTCCACTTATGCTTTTCCTTGAAGACTGGGCAGTAGTTGGTGCTGCAAAGGGAGCAATTTGGTTAGACAAGCAACAGCATGATCCAGGAAAGTGAGTCCTGTGTCATCTTTATTTTAAAAGAGAATGTTGCAATTGAAGTAATTTCTAGATTTTTGTTTTATTTGAAACAGTTCCAGTGCTGACTTAAGCTTTTTAGCTCTGCAAGATCCACTTTCAGTATTTTTGCTTGTGAACATAAAGCATTTTTTTTTGGCTGTAAGAGTGGAGTCAGTAATTTCTCAGTTCTCCTTTTAGGACTGTTGTTCCTCCGTTCATCGGATAAGTGTAGAAGGTTGTAGGAGTTGAGGTAAAAGGGCCAGAGGAGAGCTCGCACAGTTCTGTTAAAGGGAATGGTGTGCTTGTAGGACAGTGCTAGCCAGGGAATCAATATGTTTCCTAAACACTGGGTGAAGTTCCTTCCTGCTGGATGCAAAGGCTATGCTGTTCTGTCGGGGAACTTGGCAGTGAGTCTGTCAAGTTTGCTTCTTTTGTCTGCATATCAGAGAAGGGAGGCTTTCTCAGATACTCAGTGTCCCAGCAGTGCGGTGGATGTTTAAAATCAATGCCTTCTCTACCCTGTCTCCAAATACAGCTGCTTCCTTTCATTGGCAGACTGGAGAAGGGCCTGTTGGCTAACAGATTTAGTTGTAGAAGCCATACACTTTTTAAAGATTAATGATAGGATTAGGTGTTCCAATTTACAGAATGTTAAAATGCCTGAAAGGCCATCACTGATTTTTCCCAGAGACTGGTGGTCAGGCTTGTCCCAGAGAGTGCCAGGGTAGGACTTTAGGAGCCTTGAGTACACCTCAGAGAGTCACTGCATGGTCTCCCCATCTGCTGAGGTTGGACTCAGCTGGCCAGGATGCAGTGCGTGGGCTCCATTCTCAGCAGACAGTTGTGCTGTCCTTTCCCACTGTACTGCATGTAAATCAGCACATGACTGGAAGCAGAAGTCGGTGGAACATCTCTTTTTCTAGAATAAAATTTGAATTCTGCTTGGTTTTCCTGTTTCTGCTTGTGATTCTGTCGTCTTTGTCAGGTGGTGTTCAGCCATTATCAGTGGTATTTTGGCAATAATAGTGTGCTTGCTGGTGCAAGAGCCATATTTTTTCTTAGCAGGTCTTCACTCATAGCTTAAAGGTCCCAAGGTTTTGAGTCCTTTTGTCTGCTTTGTGAGCTTGCTGGATCCCCCCAAGTCTCTATCTGGGCTCGGGAGCTGTGTTTGCTCAGAAACAAGCAGCCGTCCTAGTGAATGCTGCAGAACTGCACTGTCTGTTCTCCATAGATAGGACATCATCATTTCATTGCTAGAGACTTCCCATTTATGCAGGTAACCATAACACTAGTGATTGAACACAGAGCACATCTCTGTGCTTTACTTCTCAACTCTGTCACTCTGCTGAACTACAGTTTGAAGCTACTAATTGTACAGTTTAAGGCTGGTGTCCCTCAGCCTAGACATCATTTCAGCCTTAATTTTGTAATGAAAGTTCTGGGAAAGGTGGTAGAATAAAGTCTTTGGAGGCTGTGCAGTTTGGGTTGAATTTTTATAAGGTGATTGTAAAACTGTCATCTTCAGTTCTGGTAAATTCACTCTCTGCAGATCCTCTTTTTGGCATGCCAAATTTTAGGCATTGCCTTCTACTGTAATTAGACAAATCTGCCTTTGCCTGCTTGTGGATGGAGATGCATTGGAAATGTTGTCAGTGTTAAAGAGTCAAACTGGAATTAGAAGAAGACAATTGGCTAATAAGATTTTTTAAATGCTCAGCTCTGGTATTTACCATGTGACCAAAGCTGTAAACATCAGATTTGGGTAAACTTCATCACAGGTAAAAGGGAAAATTAAATTTAGCCTTAAAAGTTTCCTTGGGATTGGTGGGAGAGCACTGCATCATGACCTGCTGGTTCAGCCTGCGTCTGATCCTAACAAGCTGGTAACAGTTTTAAAAGTACTTTTGTTCTAGAGCACAGAAATGGACGAGTCTGTAGGTAGAAGCTGTCTCTAGAGAATTCTGGAAGAAGTCAACTTTGATGAGCATATTTTGGGCTGTGCTATGGACACCACTGTTGTATTAATTCTTTCCCGCTGAAGTGAAGGTTTGTCATGCCAAAATTGTTGGGAAACCTTTGTACGACAGTTCTGGAGGAAGGACTCTAACGCAGGCTTGCGAAATGCCTGAAACCTGAATGACAGAGCTGATGTTCTTCGAGCACTGGGGCTGGTGTACCCTTAGGTGCATGCACACTTTGCAGGCGCTTTGCTTTCTGCTGCAGTGAAAGCAAATATCTAACACCGTGGAAGCCATAGTGACTTCCTGTAAGTATTGTGGGACCTCATTTAAATAAAGGACTTTCTTATTTTAGATGTGCTGTTTAGTGTATGCTTCACTTGATCGTGTAATGGTCTGCAGTTGTGTTGCACAGACATTTTAAGCACTGTAGTTGCCTAAAATGATTTAACTTCAGATGCAAAGGTGAACTCCCCTTTTCAAGCTAGTTTGTTTTGAAGGTCTGGTTTTTGTGGTTTTTTATTTTCCACCAATATGCTTTAAATCTGTAAATCTCAACATGTAGTTTGTTACACTTCAAACTACATATGAAATGCTCTTCTTCATGGGAAAGTTTTTTGAGAATGAAAAATTACTTAAATTTTAGTAGATACAAATAGGAGTCCATCCACCCTTAGAATTTCTGTGTGCGAACACCTCACTTTGGATAGAACTGCTGTTCTTTTGAAGTTCTTTGTAGCTTCTGACATGAATTACTGAGACAGAGCTGTGGGATTTTTGTTGCAAAGCTATGAGTCAGTTCAGGCTTTGAATATAATCCTTTTTCTTGTGATAATCTTGCCCCTGTACAGGAACCCCTGGAGAATATGATGTGCTGATTGTGTATGCAAGTGACGCCACTGAATGGTGCCAGTACCTGCAGAACCTCTTCCTCTTTACTCGGCACATTCGAAAGCATCGGATTCTGAGCTACCAGCTGGAAGGGGAGTCTGCCATTTCCCACCCGGAGCTGGACCTGTTCAACAGAAGTCGAAGCATCATCCTTTTGCTTTCTGCTGAGCTGGTGCAGAATTTTTATCTTCCTCACGTCCTGCAGAGCCTTCAGGAAGCATTATGGCCCCCGTGCAAAGTAGTCAAGCTGTTCTGTGGTGTTACAGACAGTGATGACTATCGGACCTTTTTCAAGGACTGGTCTCAGTGGCAGGAACTCACAAATGATGATGAGCCTGAGGCTTATCTTGCAGCTGTCAAGAAGGCTATTTCAGAAGGTAAGGCAATAGCCATGAAGTTGTGCTTTCTGGTTAAGGGTTGGAGGAGGGAGATACGTGACATTGTTCTGATTTGAACACTGGTAATGTGCTTTACTGAAACAGAAAAATAAAGCACATTGTCCAACCCTTGTAAACGAGGAATTTTTGCAAGCAAAGGTTTCTCTGCCTGGCCAATTGGTCCATAATTCAGAAAAGTTTACCGGTTACTCATAGAAAACTTCTGAATTTGAGGTTATCTTAGGTGCTTGGTTTTGAAAGCAAAGTGAAAATTAAAACTGCTTACCTTTAGTGTTCTGCCTGTAAATATTGTGCCCTGCAATTTATTCACTCAAATTAATGGAAAATTGTCTTTCATTTATATCATTTAAGGAAAACAATTATCTTTTCCTTCAGACTTTTTTTTTTCCTGTCATGCCAGAACCAAAATAAGGTTTTCTAATAATTATTCTCTAGCACTGGGCCTAAAATCAGAGGTGTAACCATACGGCAACAGATGAGCTTGTTACCTGTGATATAAAGGTGGAGATTAATTTAACTTGAGAATTGCATTGATGGCCTTAAAAATAATGCAACCCTTCTGAAAGTGATCACCTTGTAAGTAGCACAGAAGTATTAACAGCTGGAGACTCCAGAAGCCCAATGTACTGAGTTTTAATTGATTCTGAACTTTCTTAAACTCTAGAAGAGCATGTAGTATTCCTTTCTGTTTCTGTTGCAATGAAGATGGAGAGCTCTGGAGAGTTGTGCTGGTCAAGGTGTTTTTATGACATTGCCATACAACGGGTTATAGTATTTTCTGTCAGCCTTAGCAAGATGGGAATCCTGCAGTTGGATCTTGGACTAAGATTTGTCTCTGTTTAGAAGCATAAATGAGGCAGTGCAGTCTTCCAGTGTTTCTGGTGTTGTGTGCATGAAGATGCTTTATGTCAGGATAACAACGATAGCACGTTAGCAAATTTATCACTAAATTTTGAAAGTCATGATCTTGGCCAAAATGGTCCTCCTGAATAAAGATAATTTAGAGAATATGCAGATGTCATTCTCAGGAGACCAGATCACAGCAGATACTTCCTAGTACCTTTTAAAAATCTCCATAAACTGAAGTTTGCACCTCCCTTTCACACACCTCTAAAACATCTTGGTTTCCCCATGTATAACCTAGAACTAAAGTAGTCTGGCTCCTTTGCTTTCAGTCTGGAAGAAGACAGAAAACAGTGGCTGAACTTTTATACTCTGAAAAATAAAACTGAACAGAGATTATGTTAGCTTTACTGATGCTTTCTAGCTAGCAAAAGAAAATGTTTGCTTACTGTTTTTCTCCGAACTTGGGTTTAGAGCATGGCAACAATGTTTTATTGATTTTTAAATATGTTACTCAAAGTTGGAAAGGTTTAAACATCTCACTGAATTATTAGTGTTAGTGGTTTTACTTAACATGTCCAAGGATTGTCAGTTATTTTAGGCAGATTGGGAGAAAATTCTCATGTAGTTGAAGAGTGTGTGAGAATACAAAGGGCATTGATCCTGAATTTTTTTCCCAGAGCCAGCTCTCAGCGGGCTTTTCAGATTTGCTGCATTTTGAGCAACGGTTTAGTGGGCTGCCCGGCTGTTTAATGGTCTGGCTGTCAGGCATCTATGGCAAAACTTCTTTAGGGAAAGACTGTACAGTCTGACTTTTCATAGTTGGGTGTAGAGTCCTTCTCCAGAGGTGCTATCTGTGCTGCAGCTTAGCATGTGCTGAAAAGAACTGTGCTTTCATTTTATGTAAATGATGTTTTGAAAGTGAGATTGTGCTTTGGATTTTTGTTGCTGTTTTTACGTATCACTCTAATAAGCATACAATTGGTCTCAAACTGACTTCAGCATATCTAGAAAATATTTTACTGAGAGAAAAAAAGAGATAAAACCAAACTCATTTACTACCAAGTCTGTAGTAGCATTTTCCAGATAGTTCGGTACACAAAGGTTCGGAATTTCTGGACGTCTGTTACAGGTAACTGAGTCCTACCTGATATTGGCTGTCACCTGCATGCAATGTCAGGTTTTGATCTGTGCACATCAGAGCAGTTGCAATGGCCAACTATCTGCTCTCTCACTGACTCTTGTGAAGGAAGAACCTATTTAAGATAGACTACTTTCATGGCCAAAGTATGTGGATGAACATATCAGATCCAACTTCTGTATGGAGAAAAAAAGATATTCTGTGACCTATTCCATTGTGTGATTCTACAGACGAAGTTTTGTGAATGACCTCAAATGCAAATGTCTTGATGTTTCCTCTGAAGAGAAGTCAGACCCAGGTGTACGTAGTTCCCCTTTTGGGTGAAACTGTGAAAACTTTCTTCTTGTTTGGTAATAAAAAACAAATCTGTCTTTTGGTTTGGTTGCGGCCAGCTCCAGCATGAGTGACTAAAAGTAAGAGGATCTGTGACAGCAGCCCTCTCCCGAAGAGAAATATGGCCTGTGCCCTGCTCCAAGGACTTCATTGTTAGGATTTTAAAGGAAGTCAGGAGCTCTTAGAAGGTCTTAGTTGAATCACAGCAGACTGTGATTTTCGTAAGTCAATTCTTACAGTGCTTAGCGGGGAAAGTTTATGACCATATTTGAAATTATTTGGGTCTGGGTGTCTTCCTCTGGGAAGTACTTCTCATGTGCATTCACCAGTACTTCTAACAGCAGTGTCAGCATGCACTGAAAAACTAAGCCTAAAGTGGCTGAGCTTCAGCTTCCTAAATGCTGAATCCTGAGCTAGTGGGGCATGTGAGACAGGATACAGTGAAGGCAAATTCTCCAGAGGCTGCACGCTGGTCCTGCTCAGGCTGTGCTGTTGCCTCTAATACAGCTGTTGGCTGCGGTTTGTTTAGGGCATCATGGGAATATGACACCTCCAGAAATCACATCCTGAAACCTATTTTAATTTATATTAGTTTAGTATGAATTCTAAAATGAGGAAGCACTCATCTAGCTTTGTTGAAAACTGTGTGCTGACACTTGCTCTCTTCTTGATGGGGTATTTTTACTTCTACAGTTTCTCAATTCTGCCAAATACAGAAGGCACAAAGGTTTGCATTTGCAGGCACTCCTGTTATCTCTGGGGAAGTTTTTCAGGTTATGCAATTACTGTGCTAAGGACATGGAAATCACAGAATTATTAGGGTTGGAAAAGATCTCTGAGATGGAGTCTGACCATTAACCTAACACTGCTAAGTCCACCATTAAACCATGTCCTTAAAAACCACATCTACAAATATTTTGAACACTTGGAGGGATAGTGATCCCACCTTTTCTCTGGGCAGACTGTTCCGATGTTTGACCACCCTTTCAGTGAAGAAATTTTTCTGGTATCCAATCTGAACATCCTCTGGCTCAACTTGAAGCTGTTTCCATTTGTCCCATTGCATGTTGCCTGGGGTAAAAAAACCAAACAACCTCCACCAGTCTACAGCCTCCTTTAAGGGAGTTTTAGAGCAATAAGATCCCACCTGAGCTTCCTTCTCTCTAAATTAAACATTCTGGATCACAATGTTTCTGTAGAAACCAGCTCAGGTCTGGCAGGGTATGGTCACCAGCTGGGGTGCTGTGACCACCCTGCTACTTAATCCCTCTTGCCTGGCTTGTGATACCACACTGTGCTGTGCTGTGTGGAATCAGCAGCTGGGAGTCTGTGCCACACAGTCGCAGTCAGTGACCGTTCTCTTCCTCTTGTGTTATCAAAGCTCAGTTGACATTTCAACTGCTCATTTATTTCAACCTCATACCTATGTTGTCTCCAAACATTTCAAACTTCTTACTTTGAAAGTCCAGTGACTTTGAACTTTCTGTATCCAAGCAAACTCTTGCAGGTAAATACACAGGGAAGTTGACATCTGCCTGAAATTGCTAAGGTGAAAACTGAATGTGGCAGCAGCTGCTGAAGGAAAAGTGCAGCTTTGGCTGAGCAGAGCCCTTGTGCAGTGAAACAGGCAAAAATAAAAGATGAGTACAAGCAAACTTTGCGAAATAGGAGGGTCAGAAGTGGGTTTAAGGAATTATATGGTGAATATGGAGGACAGTTAGAAGGAAGATGAGATTTTTTTCTGGAGCTCTGTAGATCAGGAAGAGCTGCAATATTACTCCACCTAGTGAGGGCCTAACTGAGAGATACCAGAGACCACGGTGGTGAGCTTTTTCAAGAGGGAAGTGGCATAACAAGAACCATGTAAGCTGTATCATTCTCCCTCCTGTTCATGTCATGGAATTGAATTGAGTTCCTGACTGTCTTCTGTTGTACTGATGAAACCACAAATGAAACTTGAGACCGTATCGCAGAATCATTCAGGTTGGAAGAGACCTTTTGAGATCATCTAATCCAACCTGTCTGCTCAAGCATGGTCAGATAAATCAGGTTGCCCAAGGCCATGTCCAGTTGGGTTTTGAATGCCTCTGCAGGTGGACACTCTGCAGGACTTCACAACCTATCTGAGCAACTTGTTCCACTGTTTGACCACCCTCAGGAGTAACAAAGCGTTTTCTTGTGTTCCGATGGAACTTTGTGTGTTTTAGTTTGTGCACATTGCCTCTTTTCCTGTCAGTGGGCACTATGGGGAAGAGTCTGGGTACCTCTTTTTCAATCTTTCCTATCTTACCAATATAAGATCCCCCTGAGTCTTCTTTTCTCCAGGCTGAAGAGTTCCAGCTCATGCAGCCTCTCCTCTTATGAAAGATCTGTGGTCCCTTAATCATCTTTGCGGTCCTGGCTTAGACTCAAGCTGTAAAGCTAAAGCAACCTTGGAATAAGCTACTTGGAATTTAAGGTCAGGTTGGACAGATGAATAAGATGTTCTCAAGTGTGTCTCAGCCCAGAGGGATGAAGTTGCAGTATGTGGGAGAGTCCCTTCAGCCTGACACTTCTGTAATTATTTGATTGCTCACTTGCTAATAGCTGCCATTTAGGGCCAGAGACCTGAAATTCACAATGAATTTTTAAGTTTGGCAGGAACTGGCATTTGATGTTTACTTCTGGCTCTCGGTGCTCTCCGGAGGAATACATTCTGAATAGTCCTATCTCAGATAATTACATGCCAGTGGCCTTGAAGACATGAGGTAGCATGCAGTCCTCCCTCCAACTGCCTCCTTTTTATCGCTCTTTAAAGGGGAAAAATAAAGTGAATTCTTAAAATTATGTTTTTCTCTGTTATGTTGTGTTCAAACAGAAGGATATGGTTCTTTGACCCTGTTCTTTGAAGAGGAACGGGTGAGCTCTTAGTCAGCCCTCTGGGTGCTGGTGAGACCTGCTTCATTGTATGGGAGCTTGGCAGCCTGGCTGGTTCTCACTGCTTGTCAAAGAGAGGAAACTTTGACACCCTTGCTCAGGACTTAAGGTTGAGAGAACATGCTGGTAGCATGCCTTTCCTTGCAGATGCTAGTATGGGTATTAGTGCTGGAAACACAGCCTTCAGAGAGCTGGTTAAAGCAATTGGGAAAACCTCAAATAAGCCACTAAGTGATACTGAGAGAACTGCATGAACGTCCTTATCCCTATGTAGCAAATCAAGCAGTTGAAATCCTGGCTGCAGGATGGATGAATTGTTTGTCATCAATGTGTTTCATAAAGTTCCAGTTTATGCATATTAAAAGCAGTACTTCATGGCTTGTTTTTCATGATGGTATAAAATTCCAGCGGTGCTAGCATACCAGCTTTCTAAGAGAGACAGTGAAATGATAGTCCAGAAGTAGTAAAGGACAAAAACCAGTGTGGTTGGGAACCGTCCGGCAATAACAGTCTTCATGCACATCGCAAATACTATTATTTCTTTGTGTCTTGTAGTTCTGATAATCTCCTCACAGGTTACTTTACAGTAGTGTCTAAGACTAGTTGTAGGTATCTGCCAATGTGAATGGCAAGGCTTTAAAAAACCTGCTTAAAATAAGAGCCTAGTGACCATCACTGATCACTTTCAAGTCTGGAACAGTTGGAGTAATTTCTGAAAAATCTTTGCAGAAGTGTGTGGTCAAATCAAAGACGCTTTACAGAGCAGGTCTGAAGAGATCTGTGGAGCAGAATTCAGGTTGTGTCAGAGACCTCTGTTGTGCACTTGGACAGTTGTTCTGTTTCCAGGATTGCATTTTGTAGGATTTTCATGGCTGTCTGTTAGTACCTTAGAAAACTTTTGACATGATTTTCATAAGTGACTTGAGAACAACAGTGGATCTTAAGTTTCCCAGGGGGAAGTTTCATCAGTGGCATAGGCTGACCTCAGTAGGGAGTGCTGCAAAAAAAAAAAAAGTGGTCTGCCTCATTCTCCACCTTTCACCTGTCTGGAGGATCTGGTGTGGCACTGGACTGCAAGGGTGATATTCCAAGAGAGACTATTTGAAGGAGAAGGGAGGGTAGGACTGCCCTTTCAGTAGTAATGTGGTCTTAGATCTCCTGCAGTCACTTGTAGAACCACACCTTCCGTCAATCAGTGATCTCTCCTGATCAAATGTTTCTAAAACAGCTACCCAGCTCTCCGAGGTTGAATTCCAGCTTTGTAGGCTTTTATGGGAACTGTCTTTTCTGTAATGCAAGTGTTATGCATTGAGCTTAAGCTGAAGCAAGGAGGTATTGCAAGAGGAGGCACTGAATTGGCAGGTTGGATGTTCATGTTTCTTACCTGTGGCTGCTCAGGAAAACTTGAATCAGTGACAGATGTAATGCGATTCTTGGCACTCTCAAAATTCATCAGCCATGCGTATGTTTTGTCCGTATGTGTTGTCTCCTTCTGGCACAGACGGCTGAAGTGAACTATTCCAGGCTCTCTTTCTTGAGATTTTGGTCATGTACACAATTATCTGGGTGGCCAGAAACCTGCTTCTTCCTCAGAAACTCTTTCCTGTCTCTGTCCTGTTCCCATGCTCCCCAGCCAGTTCTTTAGGTTTATACACTTGATCCTGTCACAAATAGACCACTAGACCTTTGAGACCCCTCAGCAAAATTCGACATAGTAAATTACACCTTATTTCCTTAACTGAGGTTGAGAAATAGTTTATTGTAAATTTGAGCTTTACACAATGTATGAAACATGACTATGTTCTTTGTAGAATTGAAAATCTGTTTGTAGTTGTGCTGCTTGGGATGAGGGGTTTGGAGAAAAGGGAGAGTTTTACAGTGTCTTACATTTTCCTGTGTTTTGCTCTTCTCACTTGCTCCTTTTCTGCAGCTTCTTTCCATTCTGTTGAAAGGGGAAATGTTGCTACAGTATAACTCAGCTTTGAGGGCTTATCACAAGATGTTTCCCTGATGAGTGTTTATCTCCTTGGTAAAGCAGGGGCTCTGACGTTAGTATGATGAAAGATAACTTTCCCTGCTTTCCCTGACTACTTCTTGATACTCTGCCTGCTTCTTGCAAATGCAACTGGATTGCTCTCAGAGACTTTATGTCCTTGTTAGCATTTGGAAAAGGAGACTGACCAGTTGCAAGCTTTAGGTAAAAGTGGGAGCTCACTTTGAGGATCTTCCCTCTTGCTCTCAGCACACTGAGGTGAAGGTCTGAGGCCTCATGAGAACGATTTGTCTTGACTGGTCAATGGACAGAATGAGAAATATTTGCAGATGCCAGTGAGGGATTGGTCTGCACGTGCAGAACGTGTAGAGACATGGTGCTGCCCAGTTGTACCATTTGCATTATTATCTGGATGACAGAGTGATGTGGTCAGACTGCTGACTCCTTCCAAGCATTCACGTGTCCTGTGGTGTAAGGGCTGACTTGTGAGAAACCACAGCTGTGGGCTCCATGCCGATAGCCCCAGCGAAGCCAGGAGGAAATGGATGACAGAGCGAGCTGTGTGGGCTCGACAGCAGCATGCCAAAATAACTGGCTGCTTCATATTACTTTCTAAAGCTGCTAAATGGCTCTTGAAGCATATGTCCATGCCTACATTTTCTCTGGGTTTTTCTCTGGGGTGAGTTTTTGCAGGACAGCTGTGCAGGGAGCTCAGCAGGGCAGGCGAGAAGGGTATGGCACTGCTCTCTGCAGCTCAGCCACTGACACTTCTCAGAGCAGGGGCATGTTCTTCAAGGGGAAATGTGGTTGGGTTTCTTGGACCACATCTCCTCCCCTTGCTACTGGTTCTCACAAATATTTTACAGACTGTCAAGTGAGACCTGAGGTAGCCTCCATTTAAAGGGGAACAGAAAGGCAGAGCTGCAAGCTGTTGAGCTACAGCAGCTGCACATGGAGAAGCTTTATTCAGGTATTCACTTAACCTTTCTAGTAGGTCTATTGATCTCCTCAGCGATGGCCTTTCTAGCCCGGGCATCATTATAATGATATAACTGCTGTATCTGTGTGTGCAAATAGGTTGTTGTTACTCAAGTATCTTAGTGAGTGGGAAGCCTGATCTAACACTTCTTTAGAGCATGGATATTTTTGAATGTAATGGGATGGTTTTCTCTTCCAGTTCTTGCATGTTCATAAGTCAGTCAGTAGGACTTGACTGAAACTTGCAAGATGAATCATAGGATCACTGCATTGCTTATGTGGGAATTTGGTACTTTGCAATTTCAGTATTTTCTGAATGAAAAAACAGTTGAATAATTCATATCTGAAACTCTGAGTTCCTGTTCCATCAGCTGTTAATCCAATTACTGATTAACATTGCTTGCTTCTTCCTGTATTACCTAACAGCTCTGTGCTCATATATGACCTCTGGGCAGTCACCTCTGTTACAAGAATGCAGAAGTGCAAGACAGGGTCAGGCAGAACTTCTTAAAAGCCCTAGTTATTCTTTATCTGTTAATTTGTTTCTAGTATCAAATAACATCATTAAAGCAAAGACTGTGGGCTTGTTCTCTCCTTGCCCTGTCTTATGCTTGCTTACTGTAGATGTTGTAGCTGAGATCCGTTTTTCTCTGGAAAGGACCATATGTTGGACAAATGAGGTAAAAATTACCACACTAATGGTTCCATATTGGGTTGGGGGTGATACACTGAGGATGAGGATGCTGTCAAGTGTCCTTTTGTGCATATGTTAGAGGAACATTAATGTTTTGCTGTAATTTGGTCATCACTGGCTCTCATCTGCTGTGAGCCTATTCTTTCTGATTTACTCACATGGGAAATAACCAACAGAGATTACAGAGACACTATTCCAGTAATAGTTGCCTCTTCTCCTCCCCAAAAGACATGGCATCTTGCTTTGTGTATGCCAAACATCTGCTATGAGAGGTATCATATAAGGGAAGGATGAGGGACCTGTACTTTATTTTCTGCCAAGTGCAGCTGGGCAGCCTGGCACTTGCAGGTGGGAGTAGTGCATGTTCCTTTAAATGAAGTGTTCCCAAAATGTATCTGGCTCTCGCAGCTGATGAATTTGAACAGTATCTATTAAAATATTGAGTTAAGGAATGTAAAGCCTCAAGTAATTTTTTCTAATACTTGGTACTACTGTTTGAAAATCCAAAAGACCACCTTCAGTACAGCCTCCATCCTTGTGTCAAAGTAGTTGCTGAGTCAAATCTTCAAGTTTGTGTTGGTGCAGTATTAAAACCTATTTGCTAAATTACACATATTGTTTCAGGTTTGTTTAAAAATGTCAGTGTTAGTGGTGATGCCTTACTTGAACTTTAGAGCTGTAAATTTTTGGCTTCATTCTCTCTACAACAAACATTAAAGCAGCAATCTACTTGTACTCATGTGAGCAGGCTTACTTGCTATGTGGAGAGATTCACATACTTAGTTAAGTGTATGTACAGCACTACTTGTACCAAAAGTTTCATCTGAATGATTTGCTAAAGTTTTGTGGCTTAAAACTTGTCTCCTGAATGCAATGTTTGAGTTCATATAATTCCTAAAATCTCATTTTAAATGTACAGAAAATATATATTAAAAAACAAATGCATGACAAAGATTTTCATATGTCTTAAGTTGAAGTTTTTGATAATAATACTAATGATGAAGAAGTCTAGATTTAAATTCCTGGCTGACTTCTACCTTCACTGTTTGAAACTAGGAGGACATGAACTCCTAGAGGTGGCCTGCTTCATCTCTCTTGATTTGTGGAAACTTAATGTACTTGGAGTTTGAGGGATTCTGAGTAAAATCTGGACTCTTGGCAGCTTCACTGTAGGAATGCCACAGGTTAGACAACACAGTTGGTTGCTTAGGTCTTTCTCATCAGGACTGAATATTTTAAATAGAACATTTCTTGCTAATATAAAAATTCTGCCAGTCCAAATCCGATATTTTATCTAGTAAATAATTTTAACTGCTCTTTACAGCTGTGTTTTATACTAAGTAGTAAATAAAAATTGACTTGCAAAATGATGTCTTAAATCCTTGACCGCTCCACAGTTTTCCAAAGTTTGGGAAATTTTGGTCACAGGAGGCAGTTTTAAGAATATGTACTAGTCTTCTGACAAGGGGAAGTCAGTGACTTTCACCCCATGTTCTGGGAGACGATGGGAAAAACCCAGTGTGAACCATGTGAATCAAGAGGTAGAAACTAGCTAAAAAAGTGTTTTCTACTAAGTAGATGCAAAAGCATTTTTTATTTCCTTTCTCTAGTTGAGAAAAGTGTTTCCTGGGAGGGGTAAGTGATCTATAATAAACTCTGGCTAGGGTTTTTTCAACCAGTAATACCAATTCAGTTTGTTTGCACTTCCATCAATATGCATGCGGGTTTTGAGAAATGGGAATGAGAATGTTGTTTTGTACACACTTACTGTAGGCTTACATATGTTTACTTCTATTTTTGAGTCTGTTTAGGTAAAGTGCTGTTAATTTTCAAAGCAAAAGCTCTGGTAGGTTTCAGTTTCATGCTTGTGTAGATACTGGAGCTTATAGCTCTTGCTCAGGGAACAGAACCCTTTCATACTACTGCCTCATGTTGTATTTTTTGATGCAATAAAAACCTTGGAAGTTGGGGTGAGCAACATAAGCAGGATTGAGGAAACTAAAGATGCTACTAAAATGACAGAAAAGTTGGTTTTCATCATGTACTTTGGGAAAGAAAGACTAAAGGCTGCTATTCATCCCACAGTGTATCAGGGTGCAGCTGGAGTCAGATGAGTCCACTTGCCTGTCATTCGTATATTAAACATTCACATACTAGTTTTCCTATATAACGAGAGAGAGGACTATCCACCTTAGTGAAGAGTGGTATTGTTGTTTGTTTCATAAGCATATTCAGTGCTATTCTACCACTTTTATGTCTTTGTGAATTTTTCCCGGAAATCCTCTCAAGGGGAAAAAAAGAGGAAGCTCTGCAGTTTCCCTTTCTTCAACTAGATCCTCTTTTCTCTTTGAGAGAAATGGCAAGTTCCACCCCACTATCCCCCTGGCTGTTTCTCAGGATGAATGTGTGTGATAGGCATTTTCAGCAAAGGGGAGTGATGTAACAGGTCTCTGTATGCTTTATTTTAGACTCGGGCTGTGACTCTGTGACTGATACAGAAACAGAAGACGAGAAGAATCCAGCTTATTCCCACAGACTTGCCATGAGTGAAGAACACGGGTCATCCAAGAGCACTGGGGACCATCCAGTGGTGCAGCCTGATCGCATACAGTGTGGGGTACTGTATGTCCACTCCTTGGGCTATGTTCTTACTGTGTACTGGTGCAACCCATTGTGCTGTTCTGTATTGGTCAGTTTTACAGGCCTGGGAATTAGTCCTTCCCTTTAAACCCTCTGTCCTCACTGTCTCTGTTTCATGAGCTTGGTTCCCTAGGCCCAGGAATAGCTTGGTAACATGTGGTATTCAGTGCAGTCTAGGCTGCAATGTCACTGATTGGCAGTCTCGTTAACATGGCTGCTTGGCTGGTGTGCCGTGAGGCAGGTTCACACTCCTCCCTTCCTCCTTTCTGGTGGCAAGTGGAGTAAGGTGATTGTAGTGAACCAATTAACTGCACAGCCTGCAGTATAAGGTGACAGTTCTGGTCTGTGCCTCACAAGTGACTCTGAAGATCTTGGATCATGGCTTCTAGTCTGAAATACAGCACTTCTTAGCATAGCATGTCCTCAGATGGCACGAGTTTAAGTTCCTTCTTGTGTTCCTGTTTAAAATGTAGCTGTGCTGCTTGAGTGAAGAGACTGACAGAGTTGAAAATAAATAATTTTACAAATCCAGCTTTAATCTATTTATAAATCTATCTGGCACATCTGGAGTTTGAGTTTAATGCATGTACCTATGCAAGTGCAAGCTGTAAAAAAAGCCACATGCCCAGTTAGTCCATGACTGCAAGATGCTCCTGAAAAACATCAGGCTTGTGAAAATGACAGATGGTAATTCATGTGTTAGTTGCAATGACAGCAAAATCCCTAGAAAATGGACTTCACAATGTCAGTGTTTTTATGTTGTTGAACTTGTGTGTTGTAATGCTTTTTCTCATAGGTGCAAACAACGATTTATATTATCATGAAATGTAAACTAGATGGTGAAATGAAAACTGAAGTTGAATTCTGTCCAGAGAATGCATTCTCTGTGCGTGTGCTGGCTGAGATGGAGAATGAGTACACCATCTCTGTGAAGGCTCCAAGTAAGCTGGACTGAGATTTCCCATACCTCCTTCCTCCATTGCTTCCTTTCTGTCTCAACCTGCCTGTCCTGAGAAGTGTTAGAGGGATAAGGGTAAAGGCTGCAATACAGAAAAACTTGAGGCCAGAAAATCTTGAACTAGCATTGTCATCTGTGATACTTTTGTGATGAGGAACTGAGGGAGACTGCTTGGGGGCTCTGGTTTCCCCTCAGTAGCAGGAGGGTTGCATTGTGGAAACACCTTACTGGGAGTTTGGAGAGCAGACTGCAGCCTGTAAAGCACTTTGAACTTAACTCTGTGTGATGACCACCACCATGTTAGCATTGGCAGGGTATCAAGAGAAGGTAAGTGCCAGTAAAGAATTGCATGACTGTAACAGCTTAATGTGTAATGATCACTGTGATCAGAACTGAAACTATTTTGTCTTGCCTTTTAATTTAGATATGTTCTGTTACTAGATATTTACATTTACAAAATTGAAGGTTGTCTAAACTTTAGGTTCACAAAACCTTAGGGCCACGATTTCAGAGCCTTAAAGATTGATGATGGTTTCCCAGTATTATTTTATTTAATCTACTTTAGTTTGTCCTCTTGAAGAGTCATTGTTCCAACTCTGAGAACAGAGACTAATAGTCATTATTGCAACTCCCATAAAGTCAGTGATGTGGGTTGATTGAAAGAAGGTGACCTCACCCACATATAAAGGTTCAATTTAATCTGTCTTAAATTGAGACTTATAATATAAACACAGACCTGGAAACTAGCTTGTATTTGAATTATAAACATGACCTTCACACGATGGAGTGTACAATCTAAGCTCTGTAGCTTCTAACAGTATAAGAAGTAAGTTTCTTGTGTGACTGTGACTGTTTCATAATTTCCTGAGTTGTAACAAGGAAAGACTAATTTCAGTGGGATTCAAAATATCTGTTTCAAAGAGGAAGTCCAGACCTATGAATGTACACTAGTCAAAATATCAAGAATCTTCTAAATTGCAGGTGGAAGAAAATACTGTGCATGGGTAAAGTTGCAAAGCTGGAATTCTTTTAAATTTATCTTATTCAGAGGCTAGTGAGGCTGACAGAGGTTGCAGAATCCTCACTGACTTTTCAGATTTCTCTCCTTTCCACAGCTTTTGTATTTTAAGGCACAGCTTTAAAGACAGAGAAAGCCACAGATGGAGGGATGTGAGGTTTTCTAGTTTGAAGTGAAGTACTGCTTACATCAGCGGTCCAGTCTGCTGTTAGCAGAGGACCTAGTAGGTCCCAGGCTATGTGCATTGACTTAGCTATAAAGAACTGTATCCATCTGGCAGTATATCCAAACTCCTATCCTCACAGTATTTGGTGCAAACTCATGGCCATTGTTTGTTACTAATGTTGATTTCTGCTCTTTCTTTTCAAAGATTTGACTTCTGGGACAGTGCCTTTGCAGATATATTCAGGGGACTTGATGGTGGGAGAAACAAGTGTCACTTACCACACCGATATGGAGGAAATCAGCAGCCTGTTGGCTAATGCAGCCAACCCTGTACAGTTCATGTGCCAGGTAATGACTTTAGCAAACAGCTGCTTTGGAAACCTGCTTCCAGAGGCTAAGACAAGTGGGCATAAGCAGAAGTGCTTGCCATGAAGTAGCTCTTTGAAAATGAAGAAATGCAGGGTTATTTAGGGATTATCATATAACCTTAACATCCCCTTTTAGCAAAAGCGTAGGTGCTTTTTCTGTCTCTGGAGCACGTAGCTGGCTAAGGTGAGTCAGGTTATCCAACTAACAAAAAAATGCAGTCAATCAACACTCACATGTAGTCCTTGATGACTTGAAATGTTTGGAATGACAGAACTTGGTATGACAGAAAGTTCTATAGGGAAATAAATTGTTTGGGAATTTGTACCTAAGGGTTCTTGAAAAAGATGTGAATAGAAGCAAAGGTTCATATCTGATGGAGCAGAGTAATATAAAATCATTTGTTTACTCTTAAGACTTCTTTAATAAAAACACTCCTCAGTTTTCATACTGTATTTTGCTCAGTTGGAGTTTCTGAATGCTATTAGAATGGTAAAGCTTGCACAAACAAGTTCTCAGATGTGTTGCCTTGCTGCCTGCCTGCATGTCCCTGACAGACCATGTAGGAGAAGCCTACAGATAGTTTTGTTAGTCACCAGTATACCTGGGGCAGGGAAAACTGTGTTCCTTTTACATTTTAGTTCAAGCTGTGGAGCAGCTGGTACTGGCTGATGCCTCTGCTTGGGGAGCGGACATGCTTCCCAGTGGGTGAGAACCAGTTCAAAAGCCAAACCCAGAGTTTACACCACAGTAATTAAACATGGACTAGTACATACTAAAGTAGGAGTGACACTTCACTGGAACAGTTTCAAAAGTAAGATTATGCCTGTCAAGGAAGTAGGAGATAACAGTTTTCTGTGCTGCAGTTTCTTGAGTGACTTTCTCATTGTGCTCTGTCTTGTTGAGGAGTGTATGGTTCTCATCTGGTCAGTTTAACGATACTCTGTTTTGGGACCAGCAAGCTATTCACGTTCTTTGCTCGACCTGAACATTTTTATCTTCTATGTTCATACCTACTATTTTCTGATTGTGCTAAATAGTAAAAAGACCATATAAATTTCACTTTAACTGAATCTCCAGACTCCGCCAAATAAAATGGCTTTCCATTTATCCCTAGGCCTTTAAAATCGTGCCATACAGCATAGAAGCACTGGACAAACTGTTGACTGAGTCACTCAAGAAGAACATTCCTGCCAGTGGTTTACACCTGTTTGGCATCAACCAGCTGGAAGAAGAAGATATGACAGCAAGTAAGCTGAAAGATTTTTGGTTGATTTTTAAATTTTGTGTCAGTTGTTTTACCTTGAAGCACCTTAACAATGCAGTATCTGGTCCCTTCACAGGCTGTTTCAAAAATCTTGGGTCTCAGCCAGGAAGCTAAGTTTCTGGTGATTTCTCTATTAATTTCTATAGAAAGGGGATTGCCATTTGAGTCAGGTGACCCTTTTTTTGTTAGATGCATCAGTCTCACTTCCCTGTACTGCAATAGATGCAGCTGTGTAGACAGGTTCAAATACAACCAGAGTGAAAAGGTGATGCTTCCCAAATGTTTCCTGTATTTTCTCCCTTGTTATTCTCTCAGTCCCATGTGGCATTTTTCCAAGGCCCAGTCCTTTTCCTCCAACCCCATAATGCTAGTCTAAGGTGCACAGTGAGCACTCAGCAGTTAGGTTGGTATGCAGTCTTACTGGAATAATGATCTAAGAGGTCCTTGCAAACCTTTGATTCTACATGCATTAAGCTATTACAGTGCCATATTCCCCATTAAAGGTTACAGGATTTAAGCCTGGAGATGCACAGGATACCTCAGTTTATTTGTGCAGTTATCTCCATTTTGAAACTGCACATAGGCTTTTTAAGGGATTTCACACCTGCTTTGTTCTGTCTGCTAGGACTTTTGTTTCTCACCTACTGTCTCTGTTGCTATTAGAGAAAAACTTAGAATCTAACGGGCTCCCATTCTTACAGATCAGAGGGATGAGGAGTTGCCAACACTGCTTCATTTCTCTGCAAAATATGGGCTGAAGAATCTCACTGCCTTGCTGCTTACATGCCCTGGAGCGCTGCAGGCCTACAGCGTAGCCAACAAGTATGGCCACTACCCAAACACCATAGCAGAAAAGCATGGCTTTAAGGATCTGCGCCAGTTCATTGATGAATATGTGGTAAGAGGAAGCAACAGTCTTTCTGCCTTGTCCCACAGTGAGTGTGGGCAGTGGCACTGAGCTTGGCACGTAGTGTCGCGGGAGTGATGGTGTGATAAAGTGTACAGTGGGGTGTGTGGGGTGTAGAGCACAGACATCCAGTCACACTGAAGGCTTCCAGTCTGTCAGGTTAGGTGCATCTCAGGACATTCCTGAGGCTTTTGCACAGAGCAAGTAAGATGTAAGCAGAGTGCCACGCTGGCTTTCCTTATCATCCATCCTTCTAATGAAGTTTCTGTAGGGATGTGGTTGGTTACTCGTCTAAAGTTTGATCTACAGCCCTTTCATCTTGCTTACCTTAGGTACTAATATGGGAACAGAATATATTTGGAAAGATAGAATTTAAGGTGTATTGGAGGATTGCTTATTAGCTCGTTCATAGCTGATCTGTGTAGTCAACCTTCTCCACTTCATATCACTGCATTGATATAGCTGTTTGTTCCCTATTTGTTCTATCTGGGATTCCAATTCACAATTGAGTTCTCTTTGAGGTAACCCCATCCCCAGAAAACAGCACTCTGACTTGTCCAGATTATGACATGAACCTGAATCCAGCTGCACCAAGCAATTGCTTCTATGGGGTACTTGGCATGCATGGAGTTTATTCTTTCTTTTCCATTTGAGCTGTTTCAAGCCCATATGCTTCAAAATAACAAGAAGCTCCTTGAGTCAGATGATATGAACTCTATTTGCCTTTGCTTTCATTTGAAAAGTTGTGTGTATTTGTCCTTAAAAATTGTCAGAATGGAGAGTGATAGATCTGCAAGACTTAATGTGGTCGTGCCAGCAAATTACACTAGTGTTTAAAACCTATTTAGGAGGAGTGTGTGGTGCTTGGATCTGGGGCTTGTTTCTTGACATAAGCATGAATTTGGGGTTATACATTAGAGCTTAATAAAAGTCATTCCATGTTCTGAGATCAGAAGGGCTGCAGAAATTGTTAATTGTGTGATCCAAGTCTTTGCATTGGGGTAAATGAGAGATGTGCAGGAAGTGTTTCCAACCTCATATTGCAGTACTGTGCTCCTCCCAAATTCTCTCCACCAGCACAGTGACAGCTGTGTTGAGTAGGTCTTGCTTACTGACTGTCAAGCTGTGCAGCACAGTACCCGAGCACACAAATCATGTGCACTAGTGTGACCACTGCAAGGTAGTGACTAGAATCACTACTAGAATGGATATCTGAAAATCCCCGTAAAACCATTTACTTACCTGATTTTCCTCTCTGACAGAGGTTCCTCTGCACCTCTGTAGAGCATTGTATGAGCTTACTGGCCTGGCTCATTTTGACTGTGGAGGAAAGCAAGTTTTGACACACATGCCCTGTTGATTGAGGGCCCATGAGCTGGCATTTGTGCATGGAAGAATATCTTGTATTGTGACTGGTTAAGATGGCTGTGCTTGTGACACAGTTGGAACTTGGGGATAAGATGGAATGAAGCTTTACATTTTGCTCCTGTGTGTTTGGTAGAGATCTGCATTCCCCCTGTGCTCCATGTTGCAGATATCTGAGAAAGGCTTCTGTTATCCTGTGAATTGGAAGTTGCCTGTATTACGTGAGCAGCTGCCTGCTGTGAGGTTTCCTGTTAATATCACAGAAAAGGGTCTTTGTACTCCCTCTTTGGGTGTTACATGCTGCTGCTAATGGCCAAGAAACTGAAACTGAATATACATCAAAGCTAAAACTTTGCTATCAAGTGCTCTACATGTGGCAAGCTTTCCCCCTTACGGTTAGCTACGCTTGCCCCAAAATAGCCTTTGACAGGCATTTGTATTTTTAGAATGAGCTATGCTTTTGTTCCGGGAGTTTGCAGACATTGGGCAGGACATGAAATTGAAGGGGTGAAAGGCTGTAACAGCTATTCAGAATGTGTCAGCACCAACTTGTTTCACCTTCCTTACCTATTACTACAACACAGAACTTGAAGGCTGGGCCCAGACAGCTGTCGTGGGGATTTAATTCATTTGAGAAGCCTTAATCTTTGGGAATGGGCTACCTTAAGAGGGTTTTTTCCGTCAGTGGTGGGAGAGTGAAGTATCTTATGCCTGCTTTGATTCTCCATATTCTTTATTTAAATGAGACTTGAACTTTTTTTTCTTGCCCTCCTTCCTCTCCAGGAAACTGCAGATATGCTGAAGACTCACATTAAGGAAGAGCTGATGCAAGGCGAGGAGGATGAGTCTGTTTATGAGTCCATGGCTCATCTGTCCACTGACCTGTTAATGAAATGTTCATTGAATCCTGGCTCCGATGAAGAGCTTTACGAATCCATGGCTGGATTTGTCCCTGGTCCTCCAGAAGATCTTTGTATGTATATTCATAGAATCGCAGAATGATAGGATGATCTGGGTTAGAAGGTACCTCGTCCAACCCCCCTGCAATGAGCAGAGGCATCTTCAACCACATCATTTGCTCAGAGCTCCCATCTCTCTTAGGCACAGTAGTGCCTCAGCCACAGCTTGTCTGCTCTCACCACAAGGAAACTGAGCTCCAGTTATAATATTGGCTGGCTGATAAAATTGTTCTATACCTTTTTTTTTTGATTGCTAGTGTACAAGATCTAGAGCTGTTGCCTCCATGTTTTGAGGACTCCTTGAACCCTGAGCAAGTAAATTAGCATAAAGAAGACACTAAATTTTCTACCATGTCCTGCTTCTCCATCCTGAGAACCAGGGGAGGGGCCTGGGGGCACTCTGACTTACAGACACCAACAGAAAAGGTGTGATTTTACTGACAACTGGGAAACTGAAAATCAAGAGCTGAGCTTTAGCTCAACAACTTGAAAGCAAAAGGAAGGAAACATCTAGAAATATGTGTACTGACAAGATTATAACTAATTCTAATCTGGTTGGTTTTTTGCTAAAAATACAGAGTTAATTCTGATAAATATGCAGATGTTGAACTTTTTCACCATTCTATTAATATTCAGAGAGGCCAATTGCAAATGTCAAGTTAAGTACCTATGTTAAGCAATTGTAAATTTGCTGTTCTTACTTACCTGCCTATTTGATCTGACTTCTTCCATGATGTATTTGGTGATTCCCATGATGAGCAGAGAATCTACGTTCTTATAATTTAAGTACCTCCATAAGGACTGTTAGTGTTTCTACAGGTTTTAAGCGTGCTGCCTCCAGGGAAAAGTTTTCTTTCTGAAATACTTTTTCTTATAGGCTCTACTGGTCCTGGACTATTTTTTCTCTGTTTTAGATTAAATGGTACTATAAAACACATTTTCCTTGTTTATGGAGTCCAGAAGACTCTGTCGATTCTTTGCCTGAAATCATCAAGTCTTCTCTGCAAAGTTTTGTTTGGTCACTGCAGGGATAGTTTTCCTACCAAAGCCAGGATAATTCTGCGTTCAGGTGGAGATAAGCAGTAAATCGGGTTGGACTTGTAAGGAACAAAGCTGCTGTTGTTTGCAGTAATGGGGGAGAGAGTTTCTAGGTGTGTTTGCAAGCTCTGCCTGCAATGAGTACACGGCTGAATGAGGTTGATTGACTAAGCCTGTGGAGGGGGAAAAAACATGCTTTAAATTACTAAGCCCAGCTTGTCTTCTTTCAGTCCTGAAATACCCATATGTCCTAGAAACTGTGCAGGGGATATTCCTTTCTTTCATGTATGCAAATCGAGCTCCCTGTAATTTAGCACTTTGAACTGGACTCTGAAAAGTCTCATTTTCCTGCTTCTTCTGGAGTTTTAGGATGTTGCCTCTGCACACGCAGGTCTGCTGCCTTCTAGTCAGGAGTCTTTTATGGAAATTCTCTGGTTTTCCTGTGTAGTTTGTTAGTCTTTGCCTGAAGAATATTTACAGCTTGTCTGAACAGTGCTTAAAATCTACCTGTATTGTAACAGGTAAGTTTAAATTGGCACAATTTGTGATACTTCGATTGGTTCTCTCAAAGTAAAGGTGTTTCATTATAATTTAGAATACCAGCACACAGGAAAACCCCCACTGAAATTAATGGGAGTGCTGGTTGATTTAGAACTGCCATCACAAAGAAAGGATTCAAGCTTTTGTAGTGACTTAAAGGTTTGTGAGGATGAAAAACTCACTAAGAAATCAAATCTAACTTCTACTGAGGTACTTTCTCCAGGACATACCCTTGTGTGAGTAGATATGGCAGTGGGGTAGGGGGCAATACCTGGGCTATTTAAAGTGTAATCATACTGTGTCAGTGTGCCTGTTTATTTGGTCAAGATGGGCTTCCACCACAGTTTTTCAGAGACTGATCAAAGGAAGCTTAGGTGCCACAGGGTCAATTTGTCTGGCAGGAACTGGTTTGAGAATAAGGTAACACAGGACTGGAGCCATTTAATGAGTTAAAAGGACTAGCAAATACTTGGATACCAGAGTGTTCTGTTGTATTTGTCATCCCACTTCTGATTTTAGAATGCACTTCAATATTTTTTTTCTCTCTGCATTTGTTCTTGGGAAAACATTTTCAGAGAAAGTGCAGAAGCTGTGCAAGGGCCCAGTTTTGCTTAGACTGATGCTGCTTAAGTTGCGCACACCTGTGTTGAATTACTAGTTGTGCCTTAAGTTTTGGAAAAATTGATGGAATTAAAAAAAAAAATAGAAAAGGTTTTGTTCATCTACAGAACACTCCCTCCCCTTCTGCTTGAGGGGAGCATTGTTTGCCAGGTAGGTCTTAATGCCCTGAGCAGTGTAAATCATAAAGTACTCCTGAACACAACAGTGGGACCTTACTAGCTCCTGCTCTTATCTAATTTGCTGTTCTTTATTAATAAGCTTGAATTGCCTTATTTTTTTTAATCATTATTCTAATTGTTCCTGCTTCAGACGACCACTTTCCTCACACTTCACTCCTACTACACTTCTGAAATACCTGTACAGTCAAACATAATTTTTGAGAATTTGCTTCAGGTTGGTGCAGGTTGCAGGTAAATGGAATTTAGCTGACTGAACAGCAAAAAGGAAGGGTTGCCTCCATCATATCGAGCTGGTAGTATGAACTACAGCATCAGATAAAGTGCTTTACTTTTTCTGATTTCCTTTCACCAGCACCTCCTGCTGATTTTTGCAAAGCAGTATTTAGAGAGGGCTGGAGTTGTGCACAGGAGGGACTCTGAGAGCAAGGCCACTTCAAAGTGCTGAGAACTTGTTTGTTTTGTGTGAGAGTTAAACAGTCTGGTTTGTGTGGTGTTAGACTGTTTTACTTAGGAACAGAGTTAGGTTATATTCCCACTGTCCAAGATCTGACAGTGACAGTAGCTGAGGGCTGTTTGAAACATCTGGACTCATAGCACTCTTTCCATATTTATGAACTGTGTAGACAATCAGATTCTAGATAGTATGAGTTTCATGCAGAGATTTAATCCTTTGTCCTAGACAGTTTCCAGACTAAAAGCTATTGTCTTGTAATTTGCATACCTCCAATACCTAAAGAATAAATAAGTTGTGATGCTCTTATTCTGCTCTCTTCCATATATTCTCCCTCCTCCACCAATTTATTCTCTTGAGACCAAACTTTCAGCACTGTTCTCATTGATTTTTATTTTTGTCTTAGTTAATGCAAGAAACAGTAACCTTGTCATCCTTGAGCAAGCTGAGAGAATTGTGCACAAATATATAAATGCTTATAAAGTTATGAGTTGTGATTTATGCCAACACATTGAATCTTTTGTCTTGCATAATGAAGCACTGATCTCTGTAAAGAGGTAGCTTGCTTTATTGCAAGAATACCTGGCCCTTAGTGTTTACAAATGTTTACAGGCGGAAGAGTGTTACTTTTTTCTAAAGGGTGCCCGCACATTGTTATTTTAGCTGTTGTGAAGGGTCTGTAGGTCATAACTTACCCTCTGTATGTCTATTTGCAGGTTGGTTGAACTCCCTTCTGAAGCTTTAAGCCCCACAAAGGGAAACAGAAACTCTTTGAATAAATATCTTTTAGCTACTAAATTCTGACTTCTGGGAACTGCTTCACCCTCTTCCTGCTAACCCTTCAGACCAACTTTCCCCAGTAGCCTCAGGAAAATCTGTGGACCTTTCCTGTAACACCCATTTGTGTGTGCCATCTTCTTGTCACCTCTGTCTCACTAGCCTGTTCTTGCAGCAAGTGGAACAGAAGGTGTCACTGACCAATTCAAAACCTTTCAGTTACAGTATATGGATGGATGAGGTGTTAGGTCTCTGTATGCAACAGGCCTGTATGCGAGAGGGTAGTGAAGTGACAGTCTAGTCTTTGAGGAGAACTAGTTAGCTGATAAATTTAACTATATTGACAATGAGATAGAAAACAAAACCTGCAATACCCTGTTGCACTGATGGTTTGGTAATCCTGCAGAGCAGAGCCAAAACTGGGAAGACACTGTTTCCTCCACAGAGAGTGAAAGGAACTTTTTCATACCTGTCACGTTCTGTTCAGCCTCCAAACCCATAAAGTAGTGGCTTTCCTCTGAGCCTGTGTTTGCTACAAGTTCATTTCTAGGTGCTATGTTCAAAATAATCAAGCTGGCTGTAAGGTAGAAATACTGCTCCACAAAAAACTTCAGGTCTATAGTGCTGATTCTTTAGGATACTCAAATGTCAAATCTGTGCTTTCATGTGACACTTACGTGAACTTTACATATTGTTGATGGTGAGAAGATTAGCTGCAGCAGCATGCAAGGTGGCAATGAGCACAGAGCTCTTAAGAAGCTGCTGGTGTGGTTAATCCACACAGCATGCAGCAGTGTGGTGTATATGCTAGAGCTTTTCCTGGGAGGTTAAATCGAGGTTGAGTGCATTCATGACTGCCAGTGAGTCCTTTGGCAATCGCTGGTTTAAAAAAAAACTCACAAAAAAACCCCAACAAAGATCTTGCTAGCACATTCTTTTCCCTTTTTTTCCATAATCTCTTCAGCTTTGCAGGGGAAAAAAAAGAAATATTGGAAAATATAAAAATAGATTTATAAATAATATTTCATATTCTCGCATGTAACCCAAACCATCTATTTTACATAGCAGTAGAATAGTGACACAGTAATAGATATGCCTCAACAGTTCACTTATTAATCACTCTTGTTTTTAATATCATTAGGAGCATGGTTACCTAACATTTTATTTTTAAGGCTACAGTAAAGTTGGCCCTTTTTAAAAAAAAATCATAATTCTTCATGTTAAAACACTGAGTTAACAACATACCGTTTGCTGTCACTCCTTTTTCAACACTGGATTATCATTTGATCCTTTAAACACCTTCCACTCCAACTAATTAACTAAGCCAACTGTTTTGACTTTTATCCAATAAACAAAACAAACACTATTTTATATGTCACAAGAAAATTGTCTTTAATGTCTTGTGTTGTGAGATCACAGGTTTCCTCTTGGGAGCACCGTGCATAGGCCAAAACTTTCACCTGGCCATCACACTCGCAGTAACAGCCAATATTCAGTGCCTGCTTGAAGCCTTGTCAGAACTTCTCAACAGCAATGTTAGTCACCCTCAAGTGTCAGCATCAGGCAGACGGAGATGATTTGTGCAGAGTGGACCAAACACAGCAACTTAAAAGCCTTTTTTGACAAAAATGTTTGATCAGTTGCCCAGCTTCTTCTTAGATTGTCACCATAAACCAAAGGTCCAGTCAAAAATACCACAGCAGTATATTATGTTATATTATGTTATATTATATTATGTTATATTATGTTATGTTATATTATGTTATATTCTTCTGATTTTTTTTTCTCAGATGTAGAGATGCTTCAGTGCAAACCAGACACTCCAGTTGCTGGAGATGAAGTTTCTCTAACTACAAAAGACTCAATGCTGCGCAAGTTTTTAGAAGGTGAGACCTGTTTGGAGGGAGGGGTGGCAGCAGCACAGTTAGAACAGTTAAATAGAACTTGAGAATTCTCCTCAATCTTTTAAGGATAGGAAATAGTCTGCACTGTTTGCTTGTTTCAGACAAAGGAACAATCCTCTTTAGTACTTTGTAGACTATCACAAGTAGTTTTTGGAAACCAGTGCTCTGTTTGATTTGTTAACTATTATAGTATGTTAATTAACTGGAATTAATTAAATCAACTGTTCGTCAAGTTCTTAAAAAAAGTTAGGAGGTTTTTCACTATTTCTTCAGCAAAACAGATGGTACAGTTTTAGTGGCAAACAGTTACATGCTACTGGATGTTAATGACTTTGTCAAGTCCTGTCTTGAATGGCTTTGGCACATTTAAGTCACTGCAAAGCTGGTGGGTTTTTTGCCTGTGAAATGGCCAGCTCGGTAGGAATGTGGTGCATAATGCACCTGGAGGGATCCAGTGTTCATGGAAGTGACCGGGTTGTTATTCTTACAAACTCTGCTCTGTTGTAGGAGGTAGCATGGACATGTCAAATTCAGAGGAAGGAGTTTATGAGCGGTGTGGTGAAGGTGTGTACTGCCCAGTGGAACAAGACACTTTTCCACAGGAAATGGCTAACAGACCTCCAGTTCCTGTTCCAAGACCAGAGTCTAGCTCTCCACAGCCAGACAATGAGCTGTACATCTCCAAAAGTGAGTTGGGACCAGTGGAAATGTAGACTAGTCAACTGTAGTATGGCATTCATGTGGGCTTCAGTTGCCAAATAGATGCCAAGAAAGCCTATGCTTTTTGAGATCCCTGTAGTATTTTACTCTGGAGTTAATTACCTTTAGGATCCAATTTCGTATGTTTTCCATCTTCTCCCTACTCTGAAAATGCAGGGATGTTGTATCTCAAGATCATGGCCTGAGCTTGCTTTTAATGAAGGCAGGAGGATGACAGATTACCCCCAAACGGTATAAACAAATCCAACTAAATTGAAAAGATCCTGATATTATAAGGACACAATCAAGCTAATAAATGGAGACATTGCTGCTCTGTAATAGTATCATTGATTCAATTGCATTTGTATAGGACATGATTTTATACCTCCATACTTCCCTCTGAGGTGGGATTTAATTGAAATTGAAGATTGTGCCTCTTAAGTTTGCTAGGCAGTTTTGGAAGTCTTCATCATATCTCACAAACATTCTAACAAGAACAACAGTAACATGTGAGAGAGGAATTTCAGTGACTTCTCCTTCCCCCCATGACAGGACTATGGGGAAAGCATGTCCAGATTTCTCTCAGAGGGAGCTGAGCTAAATTCTTCGAAGTCAATAAAATGGGAATTTTGTACAAATACTTGTGTTATTCAATGGACATAGTAGGGTAACAGAAGCTGCAATGCCCTGCAGAATTGTGTATGCTTCCCAAATTCATCCTTGCTATTTCTATCTTCATAAGATGTATTTCAGTATCTAAAGAATGTTTGTTTTGCAGTTTTTGCACAGAAAGCTCAAAGACCTGAGAATCTTTATGTCCCTAGAGGAAGGGTTAAGAAAGGTAAGTCAGAAGTTCACCCTGAAAATCATTCTACTAGTCCAAAAGGAGATATGCTGAGGTAGCTTAATTTGCATGAAATATGACAGAATAGACTGTTTTGCAAAGCTCTGGGGATAACAGTCCTTTATGAACGACCCAACCTTTTTGACCTTATGTGACACTGGAAACTTTTATAACTGCAGAGTGGGAGGGTAGTACCCCTTTATCATGTACTCTACATGTATCTCTTATCTTGACGTTTATCTTGAGGATCATAATGATCAGTGAAGTCCTTTTCTATGGTGTGAACCATATTACTTCATGCAAATGATGTCCCACTTTTAATGTTCTGTATATAGCCACTACTTGTTGATCATTATTTCGCATGATTTAACTTCTGGTGAACTGATTGCCATTGATATCTGCACCTCCAAAACTCTGTCCTTATACTTTCAATTCTTATCCTGTGCACTATCAGAGTGCCAGGTACCACATCTGAACTTTTATCTCATGTGTTGGTAACTCCTCTTTGTGTTATAAATGATTTAAAAAATGCCAGCATCAGTAGAATGAGTTTTTAGTTTCTGGACTTACACTACACAAATTACCTAGGAAGAGCTTTGTGACTGCCAAGGTGAAAGCTCTGTTTTTTGGATTGCTGAGGAAGCAAAGCACTTTAAGGAATACATTTTGTGATGCTCACTTAAGTTATGTTTTTAAGAACAGAGGTTATGCCTGGGAAGTATTTGTAAACAAAGCTACCTCTCAGCTGGGCTTTTAGCCCTAACAAATAGCAGGATGGCCTAAGAATAAAGCCCTTCTTAGGAAACATTCAGTCTGTAATATTGATTTTGTTGTGGGGTTTGGGGTTTTTTTGGCATCTGGTATATCAAAGGTGCTTGAGTATTCAGTGAGGAAGGCAGATGCCACCAGTTCAGTAATATTTTTTATGGTGTTCTCTCTTCAGAGACAATAGTCAGGCCTGTAAGGGACCTGTCTCAGTCAAGCATATATGATCCATTTGCTGGAATGAAAACCCCAGGCCAACGGCAGCTGATAACATTACAGGAGCAAGTGAAAATGGGCATACTCAGCGTGGATGAAGCTGTACTTCATTTTAAGGAATGGCAACTGAATCAGAAAAAGAGATCAGAATCATTCCGGTTCCAGCAGGTACAGACTTACTCTACTGTTTAAGAAATACAACTGTCTCTCTGGGTTGTATCACAAGCTGTTCAGTGTGGGTGTGTTTCTTTTCCGGTTGGAGCAGGAAGATGGCTAACACAGTTCCCCAGCTAGCAGAGTTGTCTCTTGATGTGGAAGGGCTGTTCCCAGGTAGCAGCAAGCAGGTAGCTGTTTTACAGCTCTGTTTGTCTTGCAGTAGTATTGTTAGGTTTTGGAGATCTGTGCACTAGGAATTGGACCAAATCCAGCTGGCTAAATTACCTTTCTAGAGGTGACCTGGCACCTCCCTGCTGACAAGGGACTTGTGTGATGAACATGGAGCTTGTTGGTTCTCATCCATTTCAGATCAGTGAAGAGTCTGTGTCCCAGATGCTGTGTTGGCTGTGAAGTCCCAACTGGTAGCTGGTTTAATCCCTGCCCAAGTGTTTGTTGATGGCTCCAGGACTGTTCTATGCAGTCTGGACAAGTGTAGCAACAGTCACTAGTCGTCAAAGCAGTGTTTGGGTGGCTTAACTGAATGAGGGAGTAATTTTGTTGGCAGCAGCAACATAATGACCGATGTTAACTGGTAGTCATAGTTTAAAATTTTCGTTCTCAAATTAGAGGTTCCCTCTTTAAAACCACTACTTACTTCTTTTGGAGCCTTTTGTTCACGCTGTGGCAGTCTGCTCTCACACTTGAGGTGCTGGTCTCCAGTGTGTGACATTGTTTTGGAAGCTGTCAGAACAAAGTCAAGGCTTTTCTCCTCCAGATTCTCTCTTGGAAGGGTCCTTTCTACCCAGAAACACTCAGAGGAATCCCTTCTCCTGTCAGTGAAGAACACAGTGCTACTTTAGTAGATGTCTGTAGACGAGATGAAGTGGCATGCTCTGTGCCCCATCCCACGAGCAGCTTTCAAAGTCTCTGCTCCAAATCTTGCTTCATGGTATAGCTTTGCCTCCTTTTCTACTTATTCCACCATATCTCGGGAGATATGTACATTTTGCCCTGCTGACAAAAGTTGTCTTTTTTCTCCCCACCTTTTCATAATGTAAGGTGCAGTATGCTGCCACACAATAGTAAAGAGACTTTGCTCCCAGTTACATTTTCAGGTGTCCCCTTTTGCTTTGTTCAGGATGTCCTTAATTCTTTGAGTTGTCCCTCACACTCTGGGATTCACAGCAGCCTCTTCTGTCTCTGCAGTCAGAATTACCTGTTTATTAGTGCCGAAAGAACTGTGCAGTTATGGGTCTTGTCTCTGTGCCAGTGTCACAGTGGAAACAGAAAACAGAGGGAGTTTAAACCCAGTGTGCTGCTTATCTGCAGCTGCCAGTGGGTGTGTGAACTTGACCTTATCTACACAATGATTATCTAAAAAATCTAGGCTTTTGAAAGGCACACATGGGTTTCTGAATGGAACACATTAAAACCTGTTGACATGGTTTGGACTTCAGCCAGGTCTAGCAGGGTTTGTTACAGCTTGGTTGCAAAACTCGATGAAATATAATATTGATTTTGCCAGAAAGCTGCTCATCCTTCTTTAGCCAAAGCCTTGAAAAAATATCTTGTGATATTTCTAGGAAAATCTGAAACGTCTACGAGACAGCATAACCAGGAGGCAAATGGAGAAGCAAAAGAAAGACAAAAGTGCAGGTAACAGTCTCTGACTCTCATATTCTCTGGTAATGAAGCACCCAGCCATATTAATAGGCTCTTCAGGCAGAAACTTGTCCATATGTATTGTAGTTGTGTGATATTTTAACACACACATCCATGTGCCAGCTGGCAAAAACATAGGGAAGTTTCTCTACTTCTCAGTTTCACAGACAAAGAAAGGATGTCCACATTTGTGGAGTGCATCTCGATTCATTTATATTGTTACAATCACTCTCTTTCTTCTTAAGTGCAAAACTGTCTCTCAGAGGCTATAATTGCATAGACCCTTCTGAGCTTTTCATTTTCCCTTACAGATTTAGAAATTACAGTACCCATTCGACATTCTTATAATACTTTGGGGAGACCAGAATGTGGAATATATGAGTACACTCCCAGGAAAAACGTTTTTCCACAGAAAAAGGAGTTAAAACGAGGAGACTGGAAAACAGAAAGCACATCCAGTACAACAAGTAAGCAAGCCCTGAGTGTCACTCTCTCTACAGGAAAGCTGGATGGAAAACACTTCACCAGCCTGACCCTCGAGCCAGCTCAGGGGACAGGAATTCTGTTCCTGAATCCTGGCACTGACACTGCCACCCGAAACCCTGCATGCCTCATGCTGGCTGTTCTTAAAACTGTAAAAGCAGCTCCAGGTGTCCTTAAAGTGGTTTGGGCATTTTGTGTCTGCATCTCTGCAGGAGGAGAACCTGAAACCTGAGCAAAATATTCCCTTGAGTCTTCTTGGGGATGGCATACCACCTGTCTTCAGTTCTTGAAAGTAGATGGCAGCTGCTCTCTTATTGAAAAGGATGCTCCCATGCTGTGACTGCCAGCAGGCTCTGTGCTCTTCTGGCCTGTGGGGCATATTTATATTTCAGGCTGGAAACCAGTCTCTACATGTCATTTCCTCAGTTGTTGTAGAAAAAAGACAGCATTTTTCATTGGTAACTGTGGGACCTCTTGAGTGACTTGGACTGTTGTCTGCACATTTTTATTATCTTTGGCTTTCATTAGGTTTAATTTGTTCAAATTGAATCCCTGCATTCTTGGTCTTACTGCAGATCGAGCAATTATTGCAGAAAGGATTAGTATCATTTTGGTCCTCTGAAAGGAAAACTGAGTCCCAGTGAGGTCACTGCCTTTGTGACTCTTGGTAAGATAGAGCTGACACACATCCAGAATAGGGGCCAGAGATGGCTAACTGAGCCAGTAACTTGCATACAAGCAGTTGAGAGAAGTTAACTGAGTCTGCAGAGTTCTCTATGTGCAGCTTGGTGCTCTTTCTAGAACGTGGTGTGATTGTGAGAATGGACCATACCACAGTATTTAGTACTCTTAAGTGCTGCTGTTTGTACCAACTGATAGTGAGAGTTACCAAAGCTAGTAAGGAGAGGGAGTGCATCTTAGGTGAAAACCTCTAGCCACCATTTCAATGTAGAGATTTCTGAACATTAGTGTCCCAGTATTTCACAGCTCTATGTAACATTTTATTATCTGTTTACAACTGAAACCAACCATAGCAGTGTAGGACATGTTTGTGAGTTGCTGTCACCTTTGGAGATGGCATAACTATTTGCAAAACAACCCCTGCTCTGAGTCAATGACAGTTAAATGGGTTTGTGTACATGGTTGCTGAAGATTGTTTAAACAAACTTGTAATTTTTAGCTTGGAAACAGACTAGGAAACAGTCCTGCAACGAGTGAGAATTGTTGTGAGAGGAGGTGGTAAACAGCTATTTGGAACAGTAACCTCTCATGCAGTCACTTACTCCAAAAGTGATTTACGTGACAGCTCAGAGCCATCTACCTTCATGCCATTGTTAAAGATAGGGGACTGATAATTTAAATATGTGTAAATGTTGGGTGTGTAACCCTTGTGAAAATATTTGCCTGACTTGCCAGGTGATACTGGCCCTGGATGTTTTCAGTTAGTTTATGGTTGTATTTAACCAGAAGACTAGATCTAGGTAGGGCAGAAATCTTCTAGAAAGAAAGCATAATTCAGTGGTTTGGACCTCTGGTTTTTGTTTTATGAAATGCGATTGTTTGAATCCTGGATATGTGAAAAACAACAATGGAAATAAATTAATCTAAACAAGTATTAAATTATATGTGCAAGAGTTAAACATGAGGTTAGAAAGACCCCTGAGTAAGGGATTTCCAGTTAAATCACCAGGATTTAAGATTTGTTTTCTCTTGCTTACTCACTCTAGGTAGTGCGAGTAACCGCTCTAGCACTCGGAGCATATTGAGTGTCAGCAGTGGGATGGAAGGGGACAGTGAGGTAAGCTCTCACCTCTGCTGTGTACTAGTTCTTAAGTAAATGGCTTCCGTTTCATGCAAAAGAGAAAGAGCTCAGAGATGGCACTGCATTTGCAGAGATAGAAGAATGTAGCCACTTCTATTGTGAAGCTAGCGAGAACCAAATTTTGCTGGTCTGTAAACACTTCTCTTTGTTTTGTAGGACAACGAAGTCCCAGAAACAACTAGGAGCCGCAGCCCAGTTGCCCATCAAGCAGAGAGGCCACCTTTCCCAGAAAGGCCTCCCAGAGTGCCTCCTCGAGGTGCAAGCAGGTAATGCTAAAAGGCAGCTCAAACATGAGTGTTCGGTGATCCATATGGAAGCCTTGCACAGGGAGCAAGGCAGGAAGCAAATGTGTCTTTGAACAAAATCTACCAGGCTGTTACCTGTCAACACACACTGTTAAGAATTGTATGATCCTTGTTTCTCATCTGTAATACTTGGAGGAATCAATTTCCTAGTTGGTTACATTTTTACTGCAATGCTGAGGTTCATGCATGGCAAGGGGCAGCACTGTTGGGGCACACAGCGCTTGCCATGGTAAGACTGGCCCAGATGGAGTTGCATCCTCCCGAGGCAGAGATACAGTACCTGACCCTCCGGAGAATGTCCTCTTGGTACATACGAAGTGTAGTGCAGGGGCAATTTCCTTTTGGCATTCTCTTGGATTTTTGCCTTTTGACAAAGTGCAGATCTCTCTAAAGCAGATGTATTTACATGTATTATTGGCCTCAAAGAAAGAACTGCATGGGCTTTATAGGAGGTGTTAAGGGGTTTTGCCTTGATATCATCAGACTACCACAAACTTAAGTAACTTGTAAACACTCCTTTGGTCCAAACAGTGCAAGTCTATGAAGTCCAAGCCCCCCAGAAGCTATCTCAGTACAGATACTAATAAAATTCTCCAACTGCTAAAGCAGTAATTGCCACTGTGTGGGTTTAGAAAATTCTGAATGTTGGCTTGGCTCTGGCAAAGAATATAGCTGGAATTTAGTTAGTTTGAAAAAAGATTGTTGATCTCTTCCTATTGTTCTCTAATTTTCAGGAGGAAGCAACCCTAATAGCATCTCTTTATAGTAATAGTAGAATTAGTGCAGCTAAAGAGCAGAAGAAATAGCTTGTACAGGAAGAGGGCTCCGGCAGCTTGGCATCTGCTCTGTTGCTGAATCACTGATAGCCTGTTTTTCTTCTTGTATGACTGTTTCTTGTACAATATTCTTACATATGATGTTATTGCATGCAATGTGTTGTCCCAGAACTCTATTTTCTACTATTCTTACATGCATTTTTATTCTCTGTCTTTTTATAGGCCTGTAAGCTGTGAAGGTTTTTATCCTCCACCTGTACCCCCAAGAGGTCGCTGAATCTCTCAACATCTGTGGAATATGAGATTTTTTTCTGTTTATATATATTTGTACAGATATTTTTTGGCTGTCTTAAATTATTTATAAGTGGGACCCAAATATTTTTATCTACTTCTTCCTGCCTAAAGCTCTAGTGACTTTCCCCAGGATTGTCACTGAGACTTCTTGGTCTTCTATAACTTTTTTTAGTTGGAAGAATTTTGGTACTTTAGGACTTCAAGAAAAAGTACCATGATTGGGAAGGAGAATGCTGATGTGTGTTTTGGGAGCCCTGCACCAATATGAAGGAAGTTTTCTTTTGACCAAGAAGGCACACATGTCCTTTTTAGAACTAAATCCTGATAAGCATTGTTACCAACCCCCTCAACACAGCCTACAAGGTTACATACTTGAAAAAGTAAAGAAAATCAGTTGTTTGAAGAATGCTCATTACAGAGCAAGAGTAAGTGAATGTACTGCTGTTAGGTGTAACCTTTTGGGCACAGGTATGCTGACCTTTCAGACAGTGTAGTATCCCCTTCCAGCAACCATTAAACCATGGGAGGATGAGAAATCGTCTGTCTTAAAGAATGTATTTTGCATACAGGCTTGAAAATGCCTTTCCCTTTCCCATTTCCTCCCTGAGGAGGACAGACATCAATAAGGTATTGTGTGTGCTACATTTACCATGAAAATTCCCAAGGCAGTTGGAAAGGAACCTGCCGTATCACAAACCAACTGTACTTAAACCTTTTCTGGGGAAGGGGTGGGTATGGTGTTAAAATCACATGACTGACCTCTCAAATTAGAGGAAGGAACTGGTGGCAGTGCTGTGTTCTGTATCTCTTATATATGGTCATCATAGAAGCAATATGAAGGCATTTCACTTCATGCAGTGGAATACTACAGTGAGTGTCCAATTATCAGTGCACACACCTCACAACTCCCAGCTGTGTTTTAGCTGGGAGCAGTGACAACAGGCAGCCTGGGGGCTGGACTCTGCCTGCTCTACTGTTCCTTTCTAGCAATGTCAACCCACAACAGCTGTGTCCAGCCTTTTTTCTGCCTCAGGGTTTACAAACTTAAGGAGGCTTCCTGGTTTATCTCTCTTCCAGACCTTGAAATCTTCTGTGTATATCCTGGCCCTTTGGGGGACAACTATAGGGCTCTGGTTGTCCAAGAGTGACAGAGATGGGAATTCTTCAAGATAACCATCAGGGTAGAGAATTAAACATCATTACCTACTTGGCTTTCAAGCCATTCTCCCTCTTCCAGCCCTGAAAAAGACACAGACGCACCTGTGTTAGGTGATCCCTCAGGTGTGGGTAGAACACATAAAGCTTCTGTTCGATCATGTCAGCTCCTCTTCATCTGTGAGACAGCAGGTGACAATGTTGCAGTTCCTTTCTCTTGCAGGGTGGCAAACCCAACCTGTGAAGCTGCAGGAGTGACAGACCCCAACTGTGACTCAACCAACACTGAATTAAGGTGGAGTTGCCCCTGCTGCTTTCAGGGATTTAGGAATATGCTAAATATCATCTGTGCATTAAGCTCACAGTGTATGTGTCCAAATGCTGTTCATATACCCTCTCCTTTCAATAGCGATGCAGGTATTGTGCTGCAGGCCAATAGCTACAGAGCTGTCCTTTCTGTTTGTGTTTCTTCTCTATTTTAAAGGACCTCAGTGCTGCCTTTAGTGACTCTGGCCCTATAGACTCTCACTGACAGTTTGCTCTTCGTTCACAGTAGCCAGGGGAGTAGTGAGGTGGGAGCTGCCTTCCTGTGCTCCTCCTGGAATCAAACAAGGTTTTCAGCACTATGAGGCCAAATTGGAAGCAGGAAAGGAGGTTTGGTGCTGAAATGAGGAAAATAGTAGAAAGGATGAGTGTAGGAATTAGGGATAAATGAAATAAACCAAAAGAGGAAATTCAGCCGCTTCACTGTCTTCAGCTGTGACTTGCTTTGTTTTGCACAGCTCCCTGGTTTTCCTTAAAAATTCCTCATCTCCTTAGTGCTGGATGCAGCTGTGTCCCAGAGATATGATGTGATAAGGGGAATTTATCTCCTTCCACATCTGTCAGGCACAACATAAGGTAGAACTGTAGGATGTGGGAAGAACTGTAATAAGGCAGGAAAGAGTAAAATATAAAAGTGTATCATGCAGAAGATTGTTTCAAAACTGATGGACTGAAGGAGCCCAGGGATCCATCTTCCCCAGCTAATCTTTAATTCTGCACCCACTCCATGTGATAGTCAAATCTCCTCTGTGGGAGGGGTCTATCTGAACCGTAGGTGAGTGTTTGCTTTTGCACAATTCTAATAACATGGCTGTGAACTGGATTTTTATTGGTAGTGCTGTGGGGAGATGGTTTATATCTGAATTGCTGAAAAATAGCTCATAAGTAGCCTTTCAGTCCCTCCCCGATTTGAAGCATTGATACTTCCTTACTCTGACCTGATCCATCATACAAAACAAAATTTTAGTGGGGCTCTGCTTTGGAGGCGAGCTGGGACAGGTGGAGCTGAGGCATATTATAAATGCATTCTGTTCTAGCCTCTTCTGCACTGCATAAGGGAGAGAAATTGAAGATGCAGTTGTAGTCTCAGGCATTCCTGTCTCACTTGTGCTGGTTTAATTGGGAGTCTCACTGACAAGCAATCACCACAAAACTATCACCCTCTCAGGAAAAAAAGGAACAGCACTAAAATGGCTTCACTGTTCAATAGAGATAAACAATTGCAGTATAGGCATGACTTCCACATCTCTTGCAGGCCAGCAGAGATGCACCAGCTCAGCCACCAAAGTGTTACACATAGGTTGCATTCATGGAGTTGCTTTAAGCCTCTTACATCTCAGTGCATGGAGTCATTGTATCTGTAGACTCCATTTATGCACATGGCGTGTGTTGCTTCCACCAAGGATGAGAAGTGCACTGAAACAGACCAGAGAAGAAAAATGTGTACAACCAGGTTGTGGTTAGTCAAGAACATGCTTGGGAATGAAGAGTGTTTCTGATGGACCTTAGAGTTCAAGGACTGAAGAGGTAATAAAATTGCTGGTAGAAGTTAAGTGGCCTGGGCCACTGTGAGGGCATCAGCCAATCCTCCAAACTTGTGTGGCAAACTTGCTCTTTGTACAGCACGCCTTGCAAACCCTGTTGCAGCAGATGGTTCTGGCTGGCCCTGCTGCTGACTGAAAGACTTAAGTACTGAATAAACTGAAGATGCTGAAGCCTCATTTCTCTGTCTCCCAAGGGTAAGCTACTCTGTTTTGGACTGAGATGCAATGACTAGAAAGATACATATAGTGTTACCAAAGCTGTATAGGTTTTATGTGTGTATGTTTATAAGCAGGGCTATTGCATAGGTCTTAGCAAGTATCTCTCTCTACAGGGACCTGACCTCTACTGAAATATGTGGGACATGGTACGTGCTCTATCTTGCAAAGTATGTTCAGGGATGGTAGACTGAATGTGTGAGACCACAGGGGCAAAAGCTTTTAGCATAAGTATGGTGGTCAGTGGTAAACAGGAAAATCTGTTTTTGCATCATTCCTACAAAGCATGGATGGCAGCAGTTCCTGCCTGCTGCTCATGTCTGTCACTGTGTATTTATTGGCTTGTGCAATATTTGAGATGGTGTAGCCCACCTTTTTTTAGTATTATACTTGATAGCCTCTGAATTTTTTACTGTATTGTTCAGTTTAAAAGTTGCCTGGGGAATGAATGCTTAATACCGTAAGCTTTTTGGATTGGGGGTTTTGTTTGTTGTTTTGTTGTGAGGGGTTTTTTTCTTACTTTGGTCTTGTAGCTTGAGGTAGTTCCAAGTTGAGAGGGAGGTTTGCAGGCTTCATCTTAGACAGCACTGATGGAACCTTACCCTGAGCGAGGTGCGGGTGTGGCTGTGCTGCCTCCCTGCTCGCCCCAGGCCCTGCAGCTCCTGCTGCCCTTGGAGGGCTGCAGAGAACGAGCCTACGTGTCACAGAATCCATTGGGCTGCAAAAGCCCTTCCATACTCCAGCCCACCCTGCCAACTGGACCACGGCGCTAAATGCCATGCTGTCTTTCCTTAAAACATTCAGAGATGGTGATTTCACCACCTCCCTGGGCAGTCCATTCCAATGTTTAATCACCCTTTTTCTTATGTCCAACCTAAAGCTCCCCTGGTGCCGCTTGAGGCCATGTCCTCGTGGCCTGGGAGCAGAGCCTGACCCCGACCTGGCTACAGCCTCCCTTCAAGGTAGTTGTAGAGTGCTCAGACCTCCCCTGAGCCTCCTCTTTTCCAGACTAAACAATCTCAGCTGCTCCTCCCAGGTCTCTGTGCTCCTGCGGGTTCGTGCGCACAGCCCCGGGTCACGATGTTCCCAAACCGATTATCTCATGGATCAAATCGGCACGATTGTAGCAGGAGCAGTTCCAGGGGTGCGAGCGGCCAGAGCTGCCCGGCCCAGCCCGGCCCGCCGGGCGCGCTGTGTGACCCCGCGCGGTGTGGCGCCCCCGGGCCGCCGTAGCGCCGCGCTGCTCTGGGCGGGCGGTGACGTGGCGGGCGGGGCGGAAGTGGCGTCGCGGCGGGCGCGGGCCGGTGCCGCGGCGGGGCCTGCTGGGGACGCCGAGGCCCGAGATGGCGGCACCTGGGCTGCTCCTGCTGCTGCTGCCGCTCCTGCCGCTGCGCGCCCGCGCCGACGAGCACGAGCACACGGTGAGGCGGCGCACGGCTTCCCCCGGGAGCGGCGCTCGGGCTGCGGCCCCGGCCCGGACAGCGCGGCTCGGCCGGCGGGCGGGCGGCAGGGACGGGGCTGAAGGACCTTGGCCGCGGGGGCAGCGGCGGGTCCCGTCCCTCGGGGCTCCCTCTCTGCGCACTGCGCTGCTCGGGTCGGGACTGGCGGGGTCGGGCCCCGCTCGCCGGGTCGGGGGCGCTCGGGCAGGGCCGCCGGGTTCTCTGATCCGGTTTGCACATCCTTGTGCGGCCGGGCGCGGTGTCCCACCTTTTCCTGGAGAGATAAACGCCCCGGCAGGTCTGCCGCTTTGTTTGCAGAGCGCAGGCTGCTCCTCCCGGGAGGATGTTTGCTTTCGCTCCGGAGCACAGTCCGCGCCGGAGCGCGGCTGTGACAGCCCCGCGGTGACAGGGAACACCTGCGGGGACAGCGCGCCTTGGGAGAGGCGGGGAGAGCTGGGAATGGGCTGGGGAGCGAGCGCAGGATGGGGACACTGACACAGACCCCCTGAATAAAATGGGCGCTGACTTGAGCGCTCATCTATTGGCATGAGCATAGTCTTTTTAAGGTGCTTGAATATTACCTGAAAAGGATCTGTAGTAAGGGCGTCATCAGTTTCTGATTTTACGTCGATGTTGTTTCCCCTGGATTTCGGTGTGGAAGGGTGGAAGTCTTTGTGATCAGCTGAGATGTGAATTTGGAACGCGACTCTGCCAAAACCCTTCCCCGTTTGCTCCAAGTGGAGTAGGTTGGAGTGTGGCTGTGATTAAACAGTATCTGGCTGTCAGGACCTTCAGTGCTCTCGAGCAGCCTGGCTGGAGAGCCCTTGCTCAGTTTCTGAACGTATCTTTCTTTAGGTGTGGTGTGCTACACTTACTGTTCTTAATAAAAAAGAAAAATGGTATTGATAGTTTTTGTATAAGCAGTAGTTAATTAGTTACCTCATTCCTTGTGGTTTTGAGGAATGGAGAACTGGTTAGGATTGTCTTTATTTTTTAAAGGGAAAGAGATTTATCAGTCCTGCAGTTAATGACAGAAATGTTAATCTAACACTGAGTACATTCAAGGCACGTGTATTCTTTGAACTAGCTTAGGTCCCAGTTTTGTTGCTAAGCCTGTGTTTTAGAGTTAGTTTTCTACTGAGGTGAGTTGGTTTTCACTATAGCACTGTGTTTATTTTAAAGGCTGGTTGACTTGAGGGATTATTCATTATTGAATTAGTATTGATAATCTTCTGGGGGAACAAAAAGTAACAAAGTGACCTCATCACTGTCTAGAACTACCTGAAGGGAAGTTATAGCCAGGTGGGGGCTGGTCTCTTCTCCCAGGCACTGAGCAATAGCACAAGGGGGCACGGGCTTAAGCTCTGCCAGGGGAAATTTAAGTTGGATATCAGAAAAAAATTCTTTACAGAGAGAGTAATCAGGCATTGGAATGGCCTGCCCAGAGAGGGCGTGGATTCATCATCCCTAGAGATTTTTCAACACAGATTGGACGCGGCGCTGAGTGCCATGATCTAGTAAATGGACTAGAGTTGGACCAAGGGTTGGACTCGATGATCTCTGAGGTCTTTTCCAACCCAATCGATTCTATGATTCTATGATTCTAAAGCTGTCAATGAATTTATTTAGTTTTTAACTCTCCCGTCAAAATCCATTTCTGATGGTTTTTAGGTCTTCTAAATGATTACCTAAACAATTGCCAGTGGAAATCTGAAATTCCTTTTAAAGGCTTGGTTTTTTCATCTTAATTACTCAATTCTGCAAGATTGTAACTGTCTTTTGACTTAGTATTCTTGGTTGCATGGTGTCCAGTTAATTAACATCATGTGATAGATTAGGAATAGTAGATGTATAAAAACAGTTACCTTTTTTTGGAAGGCTGTCTCCTTGCTTAAATATTTCAATACTTTAATCTTGCACAGGAGATTGGAGGGGAGGCATTGATAGCATCAAGGAACCTGACAGGATTTTGTAGCAATATGCTGATTTTGAGATTATGAACCTGAAGGAAATATTCTTTCAATACTGCATTTAAATAATTTCAGTTTTAAATATGCACTTTGGCCACAACAACCCCCTGCAGGCTGGGCACAGAGTGGCTGGAGAGCAGCCAGGCAGAAAGGGACCTTGGAGTACTCATTGACAGGAAGCTCAACATGAGCCAACAGTGTGCCCAGGTGGCCAAGAAGGCCAATGGGATCCTGTCCTGTATCAAAAATAGCGTGGCCAGCAGGACCAGGGAAGTGATCCTTCCCCTGTACTCTGCGTTGGTGAGGCCACACCTTGAGTACTGTGTTGAGTTCTGGGCCCCTCAGTTCAGAAAGGATATTGAGGTGCTGGAGCGAGTCCAGAGAAGAGCAACAAGGCTGGTGAAGGGACTGGAGCACAAGCCCTATGGGGAGAGGCTGAGGGAGCTGAGGTTGTTTAGCCTGGAGAAGAGGAGGCTCAGAGGTGACCTCATCACTGTCTAGAACTACCTGAAGGGAAGTTACAGCCAGGTGGGGGTTGGTCTCTTCTCCCAGGCACTCAGCAGTAGGACAAGGGGGCACGGGCTTAAGCTCTGCCAGGGGAAATTTAAGTTGGATATCAGAAAAAAATTCTTTACAGAGAGAGTAATCAGGCACTGGAATGGGCTGCCCAGAGAGGTGGTGGATTCACCATCCCTGGAGGTTTTTCAACTGAGATTGGACGTGGCACTGAGTGCCATGGTTTGGTAAAGGGACTGGAGTTGGACCAAGGGTTGGACTTGATGATCTCAGAGGTCTTTTCTAACCCAATCGATTCTATGATGATTACAGTTGGAAGTCTAATTGTTCTGTAATCAAAGTGCTTTATTACATTTTAAAGGCTGTGCTCACTTTTGCAGAACTGGAGGGGAGATGTAAGACTTGGTAACCTCAAAGGGTAGAGATTTTCACTAACTTAAGGAATACACGTCCATATCTGCTCTCATTTCCTTGTTAGTGCCTCACACAAGCACCACGTGGCCTGTCAGTGAAGGTGTCTGTGCAAATCGCCACGGTTCAGGTTTGGCTGCTGGGCCTTATCAGTGCTGAGCACGCTGGACGTACAGAGGTGCTGTCTGAAGGGATTAGTGCTCTGTGTTAGCAGGTTAACATCTTTAATTTCATTGCTGCTGCTGTAATATTTAAGAGTATACAATATTTATAAAACAATAAAGATACATGTTATAATATATATTTTTGTATTGTATAAATTGTCTGCTAATGTTTTATATGTGTCCTTTATTTTATAACTGTAGGACTTCTAAGCAAATATTGTAAAAGGTAATTGTGAGAGTTCTGCACAGACCTCTCGGTCTGTAAGTACTATTGTTTCTGGAGATGGTAGGTGTGGGTAGTGTCATTGAATCAACAACTAAATTATTTTATCCTAAATTTGAATTACTCTTTAAAAATCACACCTGCATTTCATTGGAGGAAGAAGTATAAATACAATCATAAGATAAAGACATGGGGATTTAAAATCAAACTGAAAACTTGCCTGCTGATTCTTTAACTTATTGTCATGTTCCAGAGCACGTAATGCATTGCCTGTATTCTGGTAATTGCACCATTTTTTGGCAGTTGTCCTTTTATTTGTGGAAGTGACAGTGTCAGTGCTGGTGGCCCCGCCACAGCGTGTCCTGATCCTGCAGGAACGGGACTGGTGGGCTCCTGCCTGGCCTTTGCTGTCACATTTTCTCTTGCTGGACTTGTGGGAGCTGATGATGAAACAGACAAACGATAAAAGCATTCTGAAATATCCTGGGGCTTTTGTTGCAGGGAAATGGTCTTGGGGGTAGGTAATATTTCCATTTTAACATTGCTTCAGTTTAATTATCAGTGCTTTTTAAGCATGGAAATATATGACAAACATTGAAAAATAAACAAAACCCAGCCTACACTGTGTAGCAAAATTGCTGTTGTATTGCGTTTTTGTTTGACGTGTTAAAGCCCTGAGCCTGTAAGGCTTGTTTAAAATTAATATATAAAATTAGGAGCTTTGTATAGTATCTGAAAATTGTCATTTAGAGGAACACTGTAGAAAACATTTCAGTGCATGTAAAATACTTATTTGCATATGAAGTTGTGTGCAGTTGAGCAGTCTGATTCCTCTTTGAGGTTCTCCTGTTTCCATTTTGAAGAGGTGAAATAAATGTCATGGAATCAGGACGTGGTGTGCCTGAGCAATCTTGTGCATCTCGGAAGTGTAACAGTAAAAGTACTACCTGTACAGTAGCTCAGACTGTGCTGCTGGCACAGTTCTACCCACATTTGGTTGAGGCCTACAATTCAGAGAGAAATGCAGAAGTGTTACTAGAAATAACCTGCTTTGTCTGAGGGAGAGCATGAGGTTGAACAGTTCAGTGGGCTGTGGATGTGAGCTGCTAACACTGAGTATTATCACAGTGTTTGATAGAACATATGTAACATACCGGGGACCAGAAGCCTGGAATATTACCAGTTGAGTCTTGCTTGCTGCCTCCTCTATTTCCTGTCCTGCTTTTGCAGCTTTGCTCTGCCAGTAACAGATAATGTTGCTCCTTTTTTCCTCCCGGAAAGATGTGCATTGTGGAAAGCATCATTCCAAACTTCAGTCTGAGAAAAGGAGTAAAATCACATACTTTCTGAAAGAAACTGCCTTGGTTTGAATTTATTTTGCTGAATCATCACGTAAGATTTGTTAGTTGTAATCCTCTCCTTGTCTCCATCTTTTTTTGCAAAGTGTTTTCATGGTTTAAAGACGAACATCAACAACCTGACAGTTTCATATCCTTTCCTGCAACCTTTTGTATACTGACTTAATCTAGCCTTGTTTTTTTAGAATAATTAGTTTATTTTTAGAGTTACCATGCTGATTTCTACAGTTGTGCAAAGAGAACATGAAGTTGCTTTCCACATCATGAGTGCCCGATTGGTAACAGGAGAGGAAGGAGTACTGTACTGAAGGTAGTCTCAGTATTGCTACACTAAAATAGTTTTTAAACCGTATTGCTACACTGAAATAGTTTTTACCCATGTAGATACATGGAAGTTGTCTTTGTGTTGAGCCTCAAAGTGGTGCAAACCCCCAAGTTTTCAGTAGAGGTATTGCAGGGAAGAATTGCACACTTGGCCGGATCAGCTGCCCAAGCTTCATACCAGTTTAGTGTTTGCAGAGGACTGGAATAGACCCCTCTCTGCCAGCAACAAGGCAGCACTACAGGTGGCTTGGATGTGATTTTCGCTTGCACACGCACAATGTTTCTGCAGCCCAGTGCTCTGAATGGGCAGCATGACCATATTGTGCTGCTTTGGAACAGATGTCCCAGCTGTGGGGAGGGTCGTAGTTGGTACATGGTTGCACTTAAGGTGTAGGTTAGTCCTTCATCACCTGGTAGGCAATTACTGAAAAAAGTTTCTGAAAGTTTATCTGCTCTTAATCAGTTTGTAACAGCTGTATGGTAGGTAACTTGTGTTGATTTTGAGACTATTCAGGCTGCCCCTGTAAATAGGTCATTGTATACTCCATATAGTTACTGCAATTACTGAACTGATGTTAAGCTTAGTGCACAAAAATATGCAAAGCTCACAGAACAAGTACTACATTTTTTCATAAATTACAGTAAGTGAAATGTAAATAAAATTGTGTTTTGTAGTCTGGTCTCATACGTGGAAGTGGTGAACTCTGAATTGTGGCACCGTGACCGAGCTGTTAAAAGGCTTTTTGTGTCTATGAATATAATTAGGACCTGAGCTGTGTGCAGTATATTATCCTTTCATATGAACCGAAACAGAAGAGCTTGCTGAGATACAGCAGAGTACAGATTGCAGCATCATGTTTGTTGACCTTCTTTGTCTTGTCTGGAATTATTTTATGTTCTCTCTCTAATAGTGTGACCTTTTGCTGAAAGGTGCGTTGTATGTCAGGCTTCTCTCAACCTAGAATCCTCATAGAGAGCTGACAGTACAGTCCTACAAGACACTCTATTTCTTTGTCTTGCCTAAATAAGAGTTTTGTTTTACCTTGACAGTTATTTGTTGTAGATATTTTGATATTATGAGAGAACTAATGAAAAAGAAAAAACCCAAACAACCAAAAAACGCCAGGCATTGCAAAACTTGAACTCTTTAATATCACTGTGTTCTTGACACCAAATTACCCGACCACTGGGCTAAGGATATAAGGAGATGTCATGACAGGGAAACGTATTTAAATGTGAAAGCTCACCTCTATAGTTGAGAACGAGCAGCACCCAAGAAATGCAGGGAGAAGAAAATCATCTTGAGTTTCTACTAGGCACCACTCCCCAATTTAGGCAGAAGTTGCTTAAGTTGGTTTTCTCACTACAGCCCTCCTAATTTGGGAGGTCACCGGAAGCACCTGATGGACTGCAAATTGCTGTGACTGTGGACTCCTCAGAGCGAGGTGTAGCCTGGGCCGGCTGGGGTGCTGTGTTTGTTTATGTGGCAGTCCTGGACAGATTTCTCTTGTGCTGTTCTGGGATGGTTGTGAGAAAGGAGGAAGTAATAAATGCAGACTGAATTCTTTGCTTATGTTTGTTTTCGTCCCTTTTCTCTCCAGAGCAGGCCGATGGCATCTTGGAGTCATTGTGGGAAAAACTTGTAAGCCCTAAAGGAATGCTAACACTGTGCAGATAAGAGACAAGCAAAGACCAAATTTGTTGCTGCAGATGTTGTAATTGCAATTAGTAGATCAGAAAATGTAGCAAGATTTTGTCGAGTGTGTTCTTAATCTGTTTGTTTCTGCCACTTCTGTCACTTCTGGTATGGTTCCAAAAATGCAGAGGTCCCACTTCAGCATGAGGCAGGTCAGGAACCAGCCATGATCAGTAAAGCAGTGATCAGTACTTTCTTTATTCAGGCCCTGTCAGAGATGAACTCACAGACCTAAGGATGTTGTCATATTCTATTACTGAAGGTTGAACAGACATAGCTCAGCTCCCATGTAAGCTGTTCATTACGAGGCACAGTGCTAAAGTGGGCTCTTGACAAGTTAAGACCATTTTGTGGAAGGGCTAGAAATACATTCTGCAGCTGTTAAAGTCAGAAAAAGAAGATGTGCCAGACATAGCAGTCTAGGAGGAGAGATGGACCAACGTGTCCCGTGCTACCTTGGCAGCAGCTATAGGCAGATTCCAAGTGCAGATTCCACTCTCTGCTTCTGCAGCCAAAGCAACTGGAACTGTGATTTTTCTTTCTTTTTTCTTGCTTTCACAACTTTCTTTGGATAACTGTGCTGCACTGGTATAACTTTTCTGGTTGCTGGCAGAGAGGAGGAAAGCCTACTTTCTCTTGCTGTGTTGTTTACTCTGTCTTTGATGCTTCTTTGACATTCTTTACCTGTCAGAAATGTTCTGAGGTGTGTGCTGTGCAAACGGGCAGGTTTGTGAAACTGGTGTTTGGTCTCTGCTGCAGCTCAGAATGAAATAGTTTAAGTTTAAGAGTTTAAGTTTGTTGGGAATCACTCAGGTGAGAGGCTGGAATGACCCTTGTACATCTTTGTAAACAAAAAAGATGAGATGATGTGTTAGTTTAAAAGGAATAAATTATTTTCCAAAGCGTGTTTAAATCCATAAGTTAAACTTTTAAACACCTCATCTGAAGAATTTATTGCATTCCACACATACCTGATTATTTCTGAGTTAACCTCTTGTTATGACTGGCTATTTAGAATACTTGGAGTTGAACCTTTGTTCACCTGTTAAAAAGGGAGATGCAGAACTGTATTCAGTGTTTCAGTTGTGCACTGCAAAATAGTCACAGCTAATTAACATTTAACTTTCTTTTCTTCTCTAATCTGTTCTGTGTCTGTGGTTTGGTCTTAAAATAGTGCTTTATTCTTTTGTACCTAAAAATATTAGAATCTGTGTGGTGATTGTGCTTTCAAATGTATATAAGTAGGGGTTTGCCTCAAAACTTAGGTCACTGCTCTGTCCCTCCTCTTCAGCTGAAGTTAATAGTAGGTGAAGTTGTGTTGGCTGAGAGGCTTTGTGTAGCAATCAGCAGATCTGATACATCCAGATGCAGACAGATACAGTGCAGGTAATTATTTCAGATTTCTTAATTCCCCGGAGTTAATGCAGTATTTGAATACCGATAGATTAATGGCTTTAAATACATTTTTTTATTGTTCAGAACTAATAAAAAAGCTTGAAAAAAATTACTCGCTCCTAGACAAGGAGTAAATTTTCCTGGCTAACAGTAGCTGTGGAAAGTGAAGAGTGAATCTTCCCAGAAAGAATTTCATGGCAGCCACCAGACTCCTTGCTGTTCTGTTTTTTTCACTGGGGGAATGTTGGAAATGCATCAAAATAAAGTTCTTCTGCCTGACTTCTTTGCCTCTGGGCTACTGTAGGTATGCAACAGTTTATTTTTAGTGCTTCCTGTGCAGCATTGCATTCTTCTGGGAATTTTGAGTGCAATTTATACCATGAGTAAAATGAAAGGGAGGTGCATTTTAGGAAAATACAGGATACTGGTCACCGTGGGTAGATTACCTATTTCTTTGCTAAGATCTTGTTTAATGAGACGTTATTTGTTACTTTCTTTCTCTCAGTGGAGATAAGCAGAATTTTACTTTTAACTGATGTATGTTTCCAAAAAATTGGTAAAAACTTACTTATTTTTGAGACTTGTCTTCTCTTCTGCTCTCTACATCTTCTGCTTCTCTTATATTTGTGTGAATCCTCCTCATCTGCTGTTGCAGTGGTAGGCTCTAAGAAATTATATGATCAAGTGAGCTTTTTTTCTTGTAAGAAAGCAGGCTGAAAATGTTATCCTACAATGCCTGTCACCAAAAAGACAGAAATACTCAACTGTCTTTAAATGCGACTGTTGCCTGTGATTCAGCAGTCCTGCCGTGCCCATTAACATGAATGAGAGCTTCTTGAACATTTTTATTCTGCTCAGCTTCTCATCTAACTCAATAACTTTATCTTTCAGTACCAAGATAAAGAGGAAGTTGTTTTATGGATGAATACTGTAGGACCCTACCACAATCGCCAAGAAACATACAAATACTTCTCTCTTCCCTTCTGTGTGGGATCAAAAAAAAGCATCAGCCATTACCATGAAACCCTGGGGGAAGCACTTCAAGGAGTTGAATTGGAATTTAGTGGTCTTGACATCAAATTTAAAGGTAAGCAATTCACAGTGCCTTTAGTCATTAAAAAATACACGAACACTTAAAACTGTGTGTTTTTTAACTTGAAGACCTGACAATTTGTTGCTCCCAGCAACTGAATATATGCTTGCAACACCCTGCAAATGTTGTCTCCTACCGTTGGCTGTTGAGTTTGCAGTGAAGTTTTCATCTTGTGCCCTTGGAGGAAGGTGCTCGCAGCAGATACTTAACTTCTGAAGTAACTGATTCTATTTCATGAAGTAAAACTCAGCTTTTTGCATATGAATGCTTAAATATTTACTGGAATTAATATTCTGGAATTGTCAGTTTTGAAAATGTAATTTTTCCTGTGATACTGAGTGCTTGCAGACTCTGCAATTGCAAAGGAGTAGCAAGGACTCAACATATCAAAGTTCTACCTTAACACAAAATTAATTATTGTATCCTTCTGGTTACTGTCTAAGTTTAAAATGCCTTTGACAAATACCTTTATAGCATTGGCTCTAACTCATCATATGCCAATCAGGATGAAACTAGTCCCTTTTTTTTTTCCTGTTGTTTCTGACCATCACCATCTTTCCATACTGTTCCAGAGAAGACATTTAACTTCTTTTGCAAAGACATTCTTGGTATTAGGGGTTGAGTCTTTTATTGCCTAGTTTCTATGTGTGTGCCCTTTCAGATATCTGTAACTGGTTATTGTAGACCTTCCAACAGTAACAGATTCTTTTTGGCTCTATTGAATTTCAACATTTATAAATTTCATTCAGTTTGTGTTTCTGTGTATATGTATCTTTTTTTTGTAGAACACTGCACTTCATTGCATCACTTGTGCTTAACTGGCTAGACACTTCTGTTTTGGTACCAATAGATTCATATGTTCTTAAGAAAAAGATAAGGCTTCAAGGAGTGTTAAGTATCTAAAATCTACAGCTGACGTAATTAAGAACTGCTCAAGTGCCATTCAATAATAAACAGATTTCTTAATGAATATGTGAATCATATCTAAGTTCTGAGTCAACAGATAACTGTGCTTTTCCTTATGTGTGTTTGGGATTACCGCAAGTCTAACAATTAGAGGCATTGTTTTCTCTCTAAACCAGTATTGTATGAGTTTACACAATTAAATTAGATTTAGATTTTATACTTCTGGAATTTTATCCTCTAGAGTGAGTAAAGGGGAAATAGACTTGTTCTAATAAAACAGCTTCTTCAGTAAAAAGCCAGTTCCCTTCTCAGTGTAGTTTGGCTGTACAGCAGCAGGGAGGTGTGAGGCTGCACACTGTTCATCACGTTCAAAGAGTTATTCAGGCTGCAGCTGTTACAAACTGAAATACTGAACTGTGTAAATAAAACTGGCAGTTGAATCACTGGGCATTGCCTGTATTTGTGAACTAGAGTGAAAAAATTACAGTTCTGCGGGAAATGTGTTCTTGTGTTTCCACTGGAGTTCTCACAGTTGTGACTGATGGGGCAGATCTACAGTGTGTTCAAGATCCCGTATGAAAGGACACCTGCAATCACAGCAGACAGCTGGGTCTCCCTTCTGTTACAATATGCACTATGTTGTTCTTACATCACAGATCTCAAGTCTGTACAAATAACTGTGTGAACAAAGTAATTAATTACTTACATACACTTATATTGTAATGTAACTTTAAATTTCAGCTGGCTTAATTTACTTTTCAAGCTAAGTCTAGGGTAATAATGCTCTTTAATTAATATATCAAGTTCTTTATTCAAGTGTTTGGATTGAAATCCTCTGTTACACCTGAGACTAGTAAATTAAGTGTATTGAACGTTGGTATCATAGCAACATCAGTTAGAAAATTAATTTTTGATATTGCCATACAGTGCCATTTAGAGAAACTTAATTTAAAGAGGAAATGCTTCTGCTAAAGAACTCTTTGCCCAAACTTCATTCTGCAGCACCTCCGGAATGTAAGGCAGCCATTCAGGATGGTGTTTGGTGTTGTGCTGCAAGGTGGTCAGATACAATGAGGTTTTACATGGTTTACATGTTTGAATAAAACCCCATTCACCTGACTGTTCATTGTAAATTTGAAATCTGGCTAAGCACACTGCTCTTGTAACAAGTCATGCTTTTGTGCTTCTTAAAATTTGCTTAATGTGCTGCTGATGTTACTGTAGCTGTATTGCATAGCACATGTTACCTCTGACATCCCTGGTGTAGATGCAACACAAAACGTGCCTTTAACTTCACACTCCTCTTGGATACAGTTGGCTGAGAACTCTCTAACATACGTAAAACTTTAGATCTGGCAAAGCTATAATGAGGTGGACATCAGGTCCCCCAGCCACTGAATGTGGTTCTAAGCTTCTTTCATTTAACCATTTAACCCAGTGGGTTTAAGTTTAACCATCTAATCCTGTCCTGTAACTAAATGACAGCTTCAGCATTCTCAGTGGCTGGAGAAAGGAGCACTTGTCTTCATCCGCTTGTTTTAGGTGGAGGTGAGAGGAAATGGACTGTTTAGAGTGTGACTGAGGGTGCATCCTGTGCCATATGCAATGTCATACTGATGTTCTGCAAGAATTGAATGGGATTGTTTCTAACAATGCTGCTGCAGTTTTGTGTGTGTGTCCTGGAGTAACTTGTGACTGTTTGATCCAGATTTGATTGTACTATCTCAGTGATGTCCTTTGGTGTTCTGAATGCTGGGAATAAAATCTGTAAAAATGGACAGAGGTTTTTTGGGGCATGCTGCTATCTGCAGTCATTTCACTTCAAATCGTATTTCAATCTTTTTTTATTTTAACTGCAGCAAAACCCACTGTTTACATCCTACAGTATTATATGCAGAATGGCTTATTTCAGTTAGTAAAACAAACAAAAAAGTGGCAAATCCCAGGGTCTGAAAGCCTGTGTAGTTACTTGGATTACATTACAGTCTATAGCCAAATTTGTCTTGGTTAATGATTGCAGACAAAGGCTTCTGTATTCAGGCTATAAAATGGGAAAGGTCTCTAAAAAGAGCAGTTGTAGTTCACGTGCTTTTTATTTCACTGGCAGCCCTTGCTTGTGTCCCTGTGCTGTCCTTCAGCTGTGATGGTACTGCTGTGCATGTGGGTGAACCAGAAAGGAGAGACCCACCTAAAGCCAGTCTGGCCCCTTCACCTTCCCCAGAGTGAGCTGTGCTTCAGTGCTGCCCAATGCTTTATTTAACAGCCTCAATCAATGTCTCTCTTACCCTTATTTTAATTTACAGTATGTTTTCATTTGACCTCTGTGTGTTGAACAATCATTTGAATTGAAAAATTTAACATTAAGAAAAGTGTTGTCATTTAATTGAATGTAGTATGACAATGAAATGCCAAATATTTTGGAAAGAATTAATTCCTATTTATCAACAAAACCAGAAAATAAACAATCTGGATTTTTTTGTTTTTTTTTCTTTTAAATAATGTCAAGACAACTCAGAAAAATCTGTTAAAGTGAAAAAGTGCCAAATAAAAGCAATTTCTGGGGGGAAACATAGTCCAAAAGGTACAGGATCCAGCTCAGTATAGGCAAAAGTGCAAACTGAGGCTTGAAATTCTAAGTCTGCTTCAACTGTGGTGCCAACTTTATTGGCTGCCCTCTTTTTCATGTACCAGTAGGGGTTCTGAAAAAGTAGTCCATGGTCTAAAAGTCTTCTTGGGACATTTGTTGAACTTGAATTCTTTTGTTATTCTCTCTGTGCATATTTTTATTTTTGTTGTTATCAGAGAAATGATGTTTTGTGTTAGAAATGTGCTCCTTGCCTGGGTTTTTTCTGTGCAGATGATTTGACTTTGTTTTTAAGCTTTATATTACAGTTAGTATATGTCAGAAAGTAAGCTGCATTTTGATGCAGATTAGAGCTGTACTTAGAGCATAAATTAGTTTTATCTACTAGAAATGGGTCCACAGTTCCACTGGTGACAAAAAGAGATGAGGGGAAGCTGGAATTCTTTACCTTCGATGTGTTTCACTATTTGTAGTGTGAAAACATTTACTAAGATGTGCACCAAGAGGGAGTTGTCTCTAAATCTGTTGCTGCCTGATTTTTTTTTTCCACTTGAAAAGGTAATATTAGGGAAGGAAACTGGGATTTGAAAGAATGGCTCCTAACTGCATTATGTATGAATTGTAGATGGGGAAGAATACTTTTCTGACTCAAAGAGGTGGGTTTATTTTATTTCCAAAGCCAGTGAGGGTCATTATACTAAAGTGGAGAAAAAATATTGTACACAGTTTTAGCTATTTGTTAATAATTTCATAACTCTTGTTAAAGTAGAAAAGGTCTCATAATCTGGCTGGGTAAATCTGCCATGAACTGATGAATCTTAATTTAATGTCCATGAACTGGCAAGAGAGTGCCTTGAAACCTTTCCTTCTCCAGTCTGTGGGAAGCTTCTGCATACAGAAGAGTAGATTTATGGAAGCAATCATGTAATTTCTTGAATGGTTCCTTTTTAAAGGTCCTGTTTTGTCACCTACTTGAGGGCAGCAAAGAGGACTTGAAGGCTTCAGCAATGTCTGTTCCTCCATTTGCCTGCTTTGTCTTTGCTTTGAGCCAGCTCACTAATAAATCTTTGACTGTGCTTTAATTTTTTGCAGATGATGTAATGCAGACAACTTACTGTGAAGTGGACTTGGACAAAGGAAGAAGAGATGCATTTGTGTATGCTATCAAAAATCACTATTGGTACCAGATGTACATTGATGACTTGCCAATATGGGGTGAGTGGTGCCATGTGTAACTAACTGGATTACACCTACCCGAGTCCTGTACTAGTGGGTTTCACAGAGTCCTTTAATGACTAAGCTTCATTACAACAATGTAAAACATATATGTAGACCAAATTCACAAGAATGTAAAACCAAGTAACACAGCCTAGAGAAGAGGAGCCTGAGGGAGATCTCATTGCAGTCTTCAACATCCTCACGAGGAGCAGCAGAGGAGCAAGTACCAATCTCATCACTCTTGTGACTCCATACAGTGGTCATGAAACTGATTCAGGGGAGGGTTAGGTTAGATATCAGGAAAAAGTTTTTCACTCAGAGGGTGATTGGGCACTGAAGAGGCTTCCCAGGGAAGTGGTCACCTCATCGAGCCTGACAGTGTTCAAGAGGCTTTTGGACAATACCTGTAATAGATGCTTACACTTTTTTCCTATGCAGGGATTGTTGGAGAAGCAGATGAAAATGGAGAAGATTATTACCTTTGGACTTACAAAAAACTTGAAATTGGTTACAATGGAAATAGAATTGTAGATGTCAATCTGACCAGTGAAGGAAAGGTGAAATTGGTACCAAACACAAAAATCCAGATGTCATATTCAGTAAGTAATTTATAATAAGAAATTCTATTCTACATGGTGAAGTAGCTCAAAAGTAGGTACCTACAATATGTAGGGCTACACTGGGCTGGTAAGGTAATGAATAAACAATGTTTACTCATTAAGATAAATTATTTTTTTCAGTTTTCTTCCTATTTAGTTGATGTTACTTAAATATGTAATGGTTCACTTGTCATCTTACCACATTTGTATTCTGAAACTAGTTCTTCATGCATTACTTTTCTACAATGTGTTAGCAGCAGATGTCAGTGTAAGATTTTATTTCAGAGGATATTTTTACCTCTGCTGAATAAGTTGTGTAGTTTGAAATGCAGATAATTAGGTTTTGTATGTGCTTTTTAGAATTATGTTTACACTAATCTCCCTATTTCTACTGCAAAATTGATCATAGAAGTTTTGAAATTTACTATTTCAAATTCCACCAGCATTGCAAGGTCCATTTCCTCTGAATTTTACTGTGGAACACACTGAGTAGCTGCCAGTAGTGGAAATAATGTTAGATGATCCCTTAAAATACTTTTTAGTGTATAAAGCTCAAGACTTCCCTAGCCAGTTCTGTTGGCACCACTGGGCAAATGCTGGGCTGGCTGTGTGTGGTGTTATGGCACAGATTGTCTCTGGTGAATTTGTTCTAAGCGGTGCTTCTTAGTGGCAGATGCTCTAATGGGAAATATATCTGCTTAACACAGTGTTGAAAAGCTATTCATGTTTAGAGCTCCTAATCTTGAACAAGTTTGTAATTTGAACTGAAGATCATCAATATCAAACCTCAAAGTGAGTAGTACTTGAATCTTGGGAGTTTTAATCTGTCTCAGGACTATGGTGAGTGATTGGGATATTCAGTTTACAGTTACATTCTTTCTTCTGTACTCAGAGAATATATGTTAGAAAGGATAGTTCCTTCTCATGTATTTTGAAAAGATAAGCCCAGGGTTCTGCATTTGTTTCAATATCACTATTTTTAAATTTTGGCATGCTTTGAAAAAAAAATTTAGGGTAGGCTTGTTTTAATTTTTAAATGTAATTTCAGAAATTAAATACAATCTTGCCAAAATTCTCAGAAATGCTTTGTACTACTCTATTAGTATCTTATAGTTCACTAATACAATAAATTTTCCAAATCCTAAGCAGTCCTCAGTGCAGCTACTGGAGTAATATGCTGTTACCCTGTCCAATAAACACATACTTCTACAGCTGGTCTCAGAGTTACTTATTGGCAAATGAATTCTCTAAATTGCACGATCCTGTGGTCTTGCAGGTTTGGGACTGCAGCTTTTGGTTTGTAAGCTTTTAGAATTTTGATGTCTGTCTGTTAGGGGGCAACTTGATGTGTTTTATCCAGTTCCTTTCCAGCAAGCTTGTATCTCAGTTCATGTCCTCTTCTTTCCTGTTGGCATCTATTTTGAATTCATTCTTTTATTTTCTCATTTCCCACACTTTTGCTAGACTGCATCTTTTTGCTTGGACACTGTACTCAGAGAATTTAGGTACAGGTGATTTCACTGAATTCAGTCTCAGTTTATGGTAGCAGAAGAGATCTCAGCTGCCTGTGGGGGAGCAGAAGTGCACGGGGTGTTGCTATTGCTCAGTGAACACTGGAATGTTCTCCACAAGCCTTGCTTCATGCAATGCAGTACATGGAAATTCTGAGAAAAGGCAGTGTGCTGCCAGCAGAAAAAAAAGTGGAAAAATAAATGCAGTGCTTTCTAGTGTGTCATTCTTGAACATTTTAAACATGCTTTCTTTCTTCAACCTTTGGTCTGAAATCTTGGGTAAATTTGTGAGGATTTTTCAAAGGTTTTACAAATATCTGCTGTGGGGAAAAAGCATAGTCTTTGAACTATTCATTTGACAAAACTGAAAAGTAGGAATATTTTGTGAATTTTGGGGTTTGTGCCTTTGGTATGACGATCTTTGTGGACCCCTTCTGTAATAATGAAAAAGGTTTGTTGTATCTGACAACTGCAAATCTCCATCTTTGGTCAGCCTTGCAGAGATGGTGACAACTGAGGCGGTGCAAGACTGATTGTTCCTTGTTTTTACACATAAGGATGGACAAGACTAGACTCACGAGGCAAGGTGGCTGAGGTTCATTTTATGTCTGACCTGTAGATGCCAGTCTTTAAGAACATCATTCCATGGGTTTTGGGAAAACCTGGATTCACATTGAAGAAAACATCTAAAGTGGATGATCTTTAATTTGTTTTCTGGATTTTTGCATGTGTGTATAGCTGAACATACTGTAACGTGCTTTTAAGATGTAAACTTTTCTCTCTCTAGGTGAAATGGAAGAAATCAGATGTGAAGTTTGAAGACCGGTTTGACAAGTACCTTGACCCATCTTTCTTTCAGCACAGAGTATGTATTGTTCAAAGACAACCTTATGAAATACCCGTTTGAAATGGTTGCTTTAGTTCAGAAGGTGTCCTGAAATTTTTGGATGACGTCTTTGATTTTTCAAATGTCCTGGATGATCTGGGGCAATGAAACAGAGGTGTTTAGGACTAGTTTTTAAGTAATAGTGTTACTGCTAAAATAGGATGTCTCCAGTCTTTTAGAGTTCTTCGGTAAGTATGGAGACAAGCTTCGAGCTTACAGAAAAGAGAATGCGGCTCAAGGAAATATATTCACATGATGAGAAGCAACAAAGCTTCAGGAACACAGCTGTGCAACTGTGTAAGCTGAGTAACTGCAGCTGGGCATAGGTCTGCTTCTTTCTGAAGTAAATGCAAAGCAAAAGGCTTTAGGCTAGACCAATTGGTGGTGTCAGCTGTGATGGTTTAAATCTAGGGTTGTAATCTCCTTGAGGGTCATATACTGAGCTGTGCTACTTTCTGAAAGTAGAGATTTGGCATTCAGTTTGGACCTCAGTGAAAACCAGAAGATATGCTTGTCAGAGGAAAAATAATGCTGCTGCACATCCTGTGCAAAGCAATAATTCCTTTGGCTTTTTGGCTGTGAGCATCTCTTGTGCTACTTAAACATCTTCTCTAGGAAGGCAGCAGTATGTTGTGTTGCCTTTTGTTTACCAGGGGAGCATGCACAGCCAGTTCAAACTTTGCCTCTGCTTAGCTAAGTTGTGATAACTTTTGTCATGAGCAGGGCTGGCTGTTGAAAAGCTTTATGTGTGGTGTTGCATGGGCCAGTTTTTGTGTGACTTTGTGTTAGTTAGCTAGTGCTGACAAGCTATGATTTATCCTTATTGGAACAATCTGAAACAGATTTACAGTTCTAAACCTTAAGGGTTTGTTTTCTTTTGTAGATTCACTGGTTTTCAATTTTCAATTCTTTTATGATGGTGATCTTTCTGGTTGGCCTAGTGTCTATGATACTGATGAGAACTTTGCGAAAAGATTATGCAAGATATAGCAAGGAGGAAGAAATGGATGATATGGTAAGATCTGTATTCACGCTTTAAAAATTTTTTTTTCAAGGCTTATTGTTTTCTTGTCATGCCTTCATTGTGTTAGCAGCTCTGAATGGCTTTCCTCAGTTGAACAGGAAACTGCCTTTTGTGTGTCTTGAAAGCATTGCTGGTTTTCTTTATAACCATCTTCTGGGTTGCAACCCAAAATTGTCTCTGTAGTCACTGTGTTAATGTTCCTATCCAGCCTGACTTTGTAGTATAAACCTGTGTATACTCCTAAGCACTCCAGAGGATTTAGGGACAGGGAGAGATTTTGATATTTTACTGCATCATACATTCAGGTAGTAATTTTTTGTTGTCTTCATAAGCATGTGAAAAGTAAACTTTTCTCCTAGATTTGATGCATTCAGAAGAGAAGACACTCTTGCACTTGAAGTTGCTTTATTAAATCAGACCTTTTGGTTATATCTAGCTTGTGTGTTTGTCATCAATTGTTATTGACTAGACTTAAAATTTACTGTTGTTGTTCCCAGGACAGAGATCTAGGTGATGAGTATGGGTGGAAGCAGGTCCATGGAGATGTGTTCAGACCATCCAGTCATCCTCTGATATTTTCATCGCTTATTGGTTCTGGCTGTCAGATTTTTGCTGTGTCTCTTATAGTCATTGTTGTTGCAATGATAGAAGATTTATACACAGAGTAAGTATGATTGTGTCATGTCATCCATATATAAGTGTTTATATTAACAAAATAATTACAAAAATTCAGGTCTAACTGCCCTGAAAAAAAAGTTTGAGTCTTTAGTCATTATCTGTAGATGTAGTATTTAGAGATGATCTTTTGATTTGTAGTTGAAACTTCATCTTACTGTTACCATATGAGTTAGTCTCCTTTGATTTTCTCTTTTAATACTTGCTTTTTGCATGATTTATTATGAAACTAGTTTGTTGTTCTGCAGAATCACATGTAGATAATGTGGGAAATAAATATTAAAAGGTACATATTTCACTTCTGATTTCACTCCTGGTTTCATCCAGACTGACTGAATATAACTATATTTCTTACCCTGTTTTCCTTACCATGTCCTGTAAAGACTGAAGTAGGAGTGTATTCTGTTGTGAGTAGTCCTGTTTTCTGCTGACTGTGCCTTAAGTCAGTCCTATGCCCAAGTCTGCTTGGGAATGGAGATGTAATTTCTTAAGTTCTGTTGAACACAGTGCTCAGCCTGTGTTGATGTAAAGCCTCCTCCAGGAAAGATGGGCTGTGGTCCTGACTGGAGAGAATTCATTTAGAACAAACAAGTAGTATTCAAATTTAAATTTAACACACCACATGCAGTTCACCTGTTTTCTTCCTTTGCCTTTTATCTGTTTGAGATTTTTTGATTGCTGGATGGAATTCATTAATTTTTGTAGTGATCATATTTTGGATACTGGGGGAAATTACTGGTTTGTGTTTTAGCTTGTTTGGATTTTTTTGTTTTGGTTTTGGGTTATGTTTTTTTTAAGTGCTTTGTTTTAAGCAATGAATAAACTTTCAAATCTCTGTTCTACTTGAATTTCACCTGTAACTTGATTTTAACAAGTTATAATACTGCTAATGTACCACTAGAGAGAACTCTTGTTTTTGAATTTATCTGCCTTTTAATGGTGTGTTTAAAAAGCCTCTCTAATGCCAGAATCTTGGCATATTTTCATTTTTCCTGTGGTGTTATTCCACACCTTGTGCCCCATGATTATGTTTCTAGATAGGTATCCATACACGCTTCTAATTGTGCAGCATGTTGGCCCTTCAGAGAAGGAAATGAAACCATTTCAGAATGTTTGTGCACTGTTGGGAAGCTGTAAGTTAGTAATGGCAATTGTAAAATGTATCAGAACAATAATTTTTAAAAGGTACACTTAGTCTTTTGTTGCAATAGGCCTTTCTATCACTTTCAAAGTGCATTTAATTCTGGGTATGTAATGGAAAAATTTGACCAAATCTGGTGCAGACAACTTGTATGTTTAGGAGAACAGTGATATGAGTGAAAAAGGCTGTAAACCTGAATTTCAATAATGATTGCCTGTCAGAGTTCTTGGGGTCTGTTAAGCTCTTAGACATCGTGCAGCTGATGCCAACTAAAAGTCTCACAATTAAATTTGGTCACTTCAGTTATTAATTTTTTAATACTGGTTAGTGTTTTGAGAGGCATTTCCATTAGAATATTTGAAACATAAGTGAGTAAGCCTGAGAATAGGAAATTTAGAGATAATTGTAGATTAACAGCTGTGGCCTTTTTACTGGTAGCCTGGATTTACATGTGCCACTTCAGACCATACCTGGGTTTTGGAGTTTTGCGTGTTTATAAATTGTCTTAAGTTAGAAGTTTTTAAGAAGCAAATGTTAGCAAAGTAATTTTTCGTGTGTGTGACCAGCAGGTGTATTTGCTTTGGTCATGCAGTGATGGAAGCCTAAGTGCTAAAGGTTGCTTCTTTGAGTGTGGTGGGCATCCAGTACTGGTTCCTCAAAAACCACAATGGCAGAAGACTAGAATCTCTCAGAACAAGTAATTTGAAGAAAGTGCAGCAAGATGGCTGAAAACCTGCTGTGATTTGCTATCAAAGAAAAGCAGAGGGATGTCAGGAAACAACTCTACTAATGAATAACATTTGTATCTTGCTATTCTTAGACATAATATTAAAAAATGTATTTGGAAATGGCTTTTGTGATTTAAAATTATTAGCTTTGCCTGTAAAATTTCAGAAAAATTATGCCAAAATGAGTACTCCAGAATTTAATGAGGTGATAATTTAAAAATTACTGAGCTCTTCTGATTGCACTACTCAGTGCTGATGTGTGACTTCATTATAATATTTATAGTTTCTAAATCTAATTTTCTGCAAGATGAACACTTTCCATCTTAAAAGTTAATTTATGAAGGATGGCAGAAACATTATTGACAATCTAAGGGGTTTTTTTAATACTAGCCTTTTGATATTTTATCTGCAGTTGAATCTTACACTTAATGTTTGTCATGTAAATAGTTTTTTGTGCACAAACTAAGTGCATCCAAATGTCAAAATATTTTTATCAGAGGTGAGATTTTTGTATTCCAGTGAAAATAAATGCATGTTAGAAAAGAATGTAGCATGTCAAAACTCTTTTTTCCACATTGAATTAGACTTGGCCAAAAGCTTTTGATACAAACAGTTCTAATTCTTATACAGATTTCCCAATTTAAGCACTTGTAAATTTTTGTATTACATAAAAATATTAAAATATTAAATAACTGTTTCTGCAGGTTTTTTTTTTGTTCTAATCATGTTTGGTTTTGTATTTCATTTATCAAAATAATCCCTTCTCAAGGAGAGGATCAATGCTCAGTACAGCCATATTTGTTTATGCTGCAACATCGCCAGTGAATGGATATTTTGGAGGAAGCCTTTATGCTAGACAAGGAGGTAAAGTGTTTTCACATTTCAGCATTTTCATTGCATTGTTAAATGGAGAACTTATTTTTTTCTGATATTGTCCTCATGGAGTTAGGTCATTCAGATGGAATCCATTAAATTCTGAGGAAACAGAAAGTATTTTTACTATATTTAACTTTCATATTATCTATTCAGTATTGGCTGCACTTTACTGAATCTTTAGCTCTTAAGAACTGTTAGCAGTTGTGACTTATTTATTGCTCGTTATAGTCTTGTATTTAATTGTTTGGCTCGTGACATCAAGAGTGTTTAACAGCCTCTCCCTTTTCTGTTACGTGCTTTTGAACAGCTCATGTCATCTTCTCCAGAGAGTCCTACAAAGTCCTCTTCTGTAGGTACTAGGGAGTTATGTTAGGATAACACGAGAAGGACAACTACAGATTATTTGCCGTTATTACCATTAATTGAGGATGGGAAAAACTGTTTATATCATCTTTTAAAGAAGGTTATTCTGCTTTCCAGTGTATGCTCTACTTGATACTTTGCAAATCAAAATGAGCATCAGTAAAGAGCAGAAGCCAAGTAAAATTGACATGATAGACTTTGGCAGGCTGTCTTCAAATGCTCCTCACTGTGCCTCTGACTTATGACCAGTTAGATCCATGCAGTCCACTGGCTTCATCCATTCCCTATGCTGCAATAAAAGAGTAATCAATATCTGTTATCTTCTAGTGTGCTTTAGAAAAAATAATTCTGGTAAGTTTGCAGAAGAAAATTTATATCTTTTACACTTGATATACTTGTTAGTATTCAATCTCAACTGCACTCTGAGTTTGGAGGTCAGGCTTTTCTTTCTATGTAGTTTGTTTATAAACCAGCAATTTGTACAAAAACAGATCTAGGTAGATAAGGGTTGCTGTTTTGAAATGTACTGTGGTATATAGTTGAGCCAGATTTGCCAATTTTTTTACAGATCAAGCATGTATCAAGCTGTGAAATACTGACTATGTTCACTCATGGTGAAAATACATACAATCATCTTGAAAAAAAAGCTATTATTTCATTGGTTTTTACTTACTGCATATTAATGTTATGGTGTATTAAATGTAATTGTAGACAGTATTTAAGAGCATAAAAAGCACAGGGAATACAGGCGGTGCAAATTTTTAAGGTATTGCCCAAAAGGGTTTCTTTGAGCTCCTCAGAAAGCTCTAAACTTCGTAATAACTGCTACAAGTGTTGCTGTTCCCTTGATCCTTGGGGTTTAGAAATCACTTTCCTTCTATTTTTAATGCTGTTGAAGATTTCAAGAGTTCAGTTCTGCTGTGTGTTAAATGCCATGGCATTTTGCTTTATTCCAGGGATAGCCAGTTCCTTAGTGCATCCTAAATGTGTGGAATCAGCTTATTTGGGTCAAGACAACCCGGAGCAGGTGCTGCCTGGAAGCAGCTGTAGCGCTGAGTTGTGCTGGGAGCAGAGCTGAGCTCTCCTGTCCTCCTGGGGTGTGAGCAGGCTCTGCACGGGGCCAGCTCTGCTCTCTCTTTCTCTGCTCATCTGCAGCCCACATACACACTTAGGTTTCATAGCCCAGCTTCTTTGGCCAGCTTAGTCAGCATGTGCTGTTCTTCAGCTGAAATGGTCTCACGCTGTATCCCTTTCCTGTGCTTTCACCTGGCCTACTAAATTGATTAATGTGCTACATCTTGTGAGTTACCAGGAGTCAAATGAAACTGCAAGTTTACTCTTGGCTCTTGGATTGATACAGTATGTTGTTATTTAAATCTCTCACCTTTTTGTCAGAGAAGTTGTCAAACATCTAAGTTCTGGTGAGCTGTTAATACAGTTTTAAACAAATTACGCTGTATCTCATCAGTCCCATTGGAATGTTCCTTCTTACAGGAAGGCGATGGATAAAGCAGATGTTCATTGGAGCCTTCCTTATTCCAGCAATGGTGTGTGGAACTGCCTTCTTCATTAACTTCATTGCCATCTATTATCATGCTTCAAGAGCTATACCATTTGGAACCATGGTGAGTCAATTTATTGTGGAATTTAAACACCAATGTAGACACAGAACTACTTTTTTATCTAAATACAATTCTGAGTCATAGCTTTAGCTTCCTAGTTAGAAATCTGTTGTGGGAGGCGTTTAAGGTGCTTCAAGTATAATTAATTTTAATCACAATAGCAACAGCTGCTGGATGCCAAAAACAGTCTCTGCTTAAAATGATACTTCTGCTTTGTATTCAAGCTTAGCGTTGTTTAATTTTCTTCTGGATGGCCAATGCAAACTGGTTATAATCTAAAATGAAATACAGAAGAATTCCAAATGAAAGCTACTTCCAATTCATTGTAAGCAGGCAGAAAAATAAAAATAAATTATCAGGCAACAGTATGAGATAAGACATTCTGAGGAGATCTGTCTTTATAAAAATGACTTACTTTTTTCACTTTGTGTAGTGTTATTTAATATCCAGTTATGGTCTTGTGTCCGTATATTTACCCAATCACTTGAAAAACTATGCTGGTTGGATTACTGTTTTTATGTAATTTTTATAACTTCCTTTATTTCCTGTGTCTTTTGTCAGGATTTTATTTGTTGTATTGGCCCTTTCAACCTCAAATAATCCTGTGAATACAATGTAGGAAATAATCACTTGCTACTTCAGCAGAATTTCTGTTTGAGCTTGCAAGGGGTATTGTTTTAGAGCATAATTATTTTTTTAATATGCACCATAAAATTGCTTTTCTAATATTGTGCAATAGTAATGTTAACTTAAAAGAATATCTTAATACAGGGGGTCTTGTCTTCTCTTCAATATCTGTAGCAAATCTTGGAATTTAACATTTTTCATAGTTTGCTTATTTGCATATCAGTTTTTGCGATATGTTACATTGTTCAGACTATTCAGAGTTGTTTGAGTAGCCTTGGATTTCTTCTTAGTTTAAATCTACCACAGAATGAAGGTTAGTGTTATAGATTCTGTGTTATATATTGTATTATTTGGGATGTCACTGAATTCAGTATGTGACTGAAAATACTTCCGAAGAACACATTGTTAATGAATGAATGTGTTAGAGATTATAAATGGTGATGAGAGAGACAATTCTCAGTTTAAGGCAGAGACTTTCAATAACTTTTTACTGATGGAGGAGTCATTATATGTACATTCCTGGTTCTACATATCTCCTTATTAAACAGTATTTTCAATGCATGCCTAAATACCACTTTTGACACTGAATCTGTTGTTATAAAACCACTAAATATAATATAAAGCTAAACATGTTTATAAACTTAGCTGGACTTTTTTCTGGTTTTCTTCTTCAAGAAATTAGACTAAAATTATATCTTTGAATTTGTTCGTGTTAGGCAGTCAGGGCTTCCAAGCGTTGTTTTTTCTTTCCAGTGCTAGCAGCCATGTACAATACTGTCATAAAAGTTTACAGCATTGATCTTTGCTGTGTGCATAGAGACTGTTTTACTGCTGAGCTAGCAGTTATGGTATCATGTTTCTCGCTTGTATTCCCATTTGGAGGCCAGGAGTGCTGAGGGAAGGGAATTCCACCTGTGCTGAAGTTTGTCTTGTGAATTTGTTCAACTGATTCGTATTTTAAGATCATGGGAATGTGCATTCAAAAGCAAGTGGATATATAAATCTTCAAGGATCACTTAATGAGAATGTTAGGACTCTATACACAGTGATTTTAATGTTCACAAGGTTTTATGGGAGTGTTTGAATCATTGTGACTATGGCAATAAAACTTCAGAGGAGTTAGCAGGCGAGCAGGTTATGAATCGGAAAGTTCATCAGAATGAGCAACGCTCAAATGACTTCAAATCAACACACTGGTTTGTAAAAGGAAATAGAAATTGCTTGCAATTACCATGTTATGCTTCAGGTTGAAGTCCCCAGGAAGCCTTCTGGATTTATGGATAAGATGCTTTTATAGCTTTCTGCCTTTGTTTTCAATGTAAAGGAGCATCCAGAATTGTATAATGCAAACGTGCTGCTCCTGATTTCTTGGGGAAATGAAACCTCTGCCATTTAAATGTACTAGAACACAGAAATTACATCCTTTACCCTGGCATGTCTTGAAACTACACTCCTTGATTTAAACTGCTGGCAAGAATTGCCTCCTCTTCCTGACTACTGTAAATCTGGAAATAACTGAAACTGAGTTGCTGAAACACAGTTTAAAAGGTTGCTAAGAGACCATTTTTGAATGTGACATCCTGTGCTTTGTCCATTTTGCATTGCCCCTTCCCAGCGAACCGCTAGGTAGCCTTTGTGGTTTAATTCCCACTCTCCACACAGAATTTTCATGGAATTTAGGCAAGGGCAGCTGATAGTACCAAAGCCAAGACATCCAAGCCAACACCTAGTTGTTGTATCCTTCATCTACCTGCTCTACCTGCTCTTCTACACCTGTCTTGAAATGCTCAGATTGATTGGGCTCTTCAGGATCTTCATGCAGCTCGCTGTCCTTGTAGTCTGTTTTGAATGTCAAAGCTTCGTTCACCTTGTATAACTCGTTCCTGATGTCTTGGATCATCTTGAAGATGTGGCAGAGCCTGGAAAGGTCCAGAGCTTTCTCCTGACATCAGTCTCTGCCCTTAGCCCCTTTGGATATATGTGCAAGCTGTTTTACCTACAGAGTGACAAACTTTCTGCAGTGAAATGCACCATGAGCCTGAACAAAGGCTTAATCTCTTCCATGGGGTATCTTTCAGCTGCCCTTCCCTTCAGAATGCAACCAAGAATGTGATAGATTTTATTCAAATATGAGAGCTTTTTAAAACTTAATAGTTTAAAGCTTTTAACTCCCTAGGCATATAAAGGAGATATAAAAATCTCAGCTTTTTTCCATCATCCCTTCACTTTTACAGAAATGCACTGGGTTCGATTATTCATGTTTTTGGAGCCCAAATTTGATTTTTTGATATATTTTGTTTATTATATCCTGTTACTGATCAACACTAAGTTCTGAAGTTGTATACCTTGACTTACCTTCTGTTGATGTTTTTCAGTCTTTTTGGTGTATTTATCAATCGTCTCTCTGTTTTGTTGTGTTTGAATTATATGTAAAAAGTGGAGCATGGAACATTTAAGAAGAATTTTAAATAATGTCATGTGAAGTGACTTCTCCATACACGTTTGAGGAGTGTGGTAACAGTTCTGTGCAGAAATACTAAGTAATGCAGAATTTCTACAGAGTACAGCATGATTGAATTTGAAGGGACCGTCTTAATTCAGGCATTTCATAAATTGTGACTGCTTACATTGTTCTGTGTGCAATACATAATTTAAAGATTTCCATTAAGGCTACTATGACTAATGTAATATTCTGACTGCAGAATCTATGCAGCTTCTATTAACTGTTTAAGATGGATCATTTTTGTTTTGTTTGAGCGGTAGGTTCCTTTGTGGCTAATGTTTCCAGTGCATTTTTAATGATTTAATTAAACAAGGTTAAGCACACTGAATTTCTCTTGGGATTGAGACCCCAGTGTTTGCATCTTTTATACCTTGTTTCAAAAAGAAAAAAGTGTTTGCTCCAACAGATAGCTTAATCCAGGCTGCAGCTTTCCCTCGCAGGTCTGAGTTCATATGAGTATTGACTGCCACTGAAAAAAAGAGGACCTGGTAGTGCCAAAGATTTTCATGCCTTGACCCAGATCAGAAAATATAGCTGGCTAAAAACAGAAAAAAATCCTGTTACATACATTCAGCAGGATTCTTCCTCAAATTGTTTGGGAGCAACTGTGGTCAAACCCCTCATTTTGCTAAAAATAGACACAGCTTAATGCTTCTGCCTACATTTTCAACAGTTCAATTTATTACCCAGAGCATCACCCTAGATTAACCACTTGTAATAAAATTAATACTACTTTCTTTGTAAGCATTCCTTTCCTTTCTTGTTCTTGTAATCTGTGACCAGATGATGTGGTGAAAACTGTTGCACTAAACAAATTCAGTAACCTCTCTATGGGAGAGTCTCATGACTGAGAGTGCAGTTTTAGTAGCTGACAGGAAAGATCAAGCTGCTGCTTTGACAGTTAATTTTTATTGCTTTTCTTCCCTATGCATTAAGCAGTCAAAGCACCATAGCCTGCCAGTAGCTGTTTAATATTAGATATGCTCATAAAAATTTTAATTATCACCTTTCAATGAAGTTTAATCTACAGTTGTCAGAAAATATGAAACATGTGACACTAGGACATAAATTATATCCCTCTTGACAATGTTTCCTTTAAAATATGGAAAACTGAGTTCTGCACATTCAGTCAAGGACAGCAGAATATTCTTTCCCCATCAAAACAAAACAAAAAGGAGTTAGAATGTAGGCTTGGTGAGGTCAGCAGTCTCTTCTATGACAACTAAAACCTGCAAACTAAGTCAAATGTTTGTGTATAAATAAGATATTTTGTACAACAAAAATGCAACAGTGAAAATGAAATAAATATTTTTTAATGTACTGGCTTGGTACAAAAACTCATGTAATTGGTCTTCAGTAATATAGATTATAGAGAACCTGTGCTTGTTTGCTTGATGAAAAAACAGGTTTGTAGATGTAGTATATTTCCCACTTTGCATAATATGTTTTATGGAGGGTTGTTAAAATGGTTCTCTGAATTTCTCTTGGCTGATGTTACAGTAATACTTTTCCTAAAAGTCTCACAAAGACCTAACTTTCTTATCTCTGCCTGTCACACAACAGTTGTTACTAGGGTTTGTGGGTTTTAGTGAGTCACCTCCTCTGCAGGGAAACTTCTGCAGGAGGGTAGGGCAGGTATGTATGTTGATATGCCTTCATTTCTTCTTGCCATTTGTGATGCTGAAATGGAGGCCAGTGCCTGAACTGCTTTTGCTGTTGTTTTCTTGCTCTCAGAAATCTTTCAGGCAGAAATCTCATATTGTCGTTGTTAAGACGCTTGTATACCCCAGTGCCCTGTGTTTGCTTCAGTTTGGATTTAAACTCTGTAGGTTTAGCTCCTGCCCAGCCTGCATCATCACTGTCCTTGCCATCTGTGGCAACAGGTACTGTTTGTTTAGTTTGGGAAATGAAGGTGAACGTGCCTGAAAAGGTCAGACAGTCTGCTGTCTCCAGTCATCTCACATCCCAAGAAGACTATTACTGCCAGCAGTGAAGAAAGTAATTTCAAGTTATTAGTCTGAGCAGGTAGACTACCTGTGATTCAGACAGTGAGTGGAAAGAAAGAAGATGCTGCTGAGTTCAGCATGGTGTATACAACCACTACCAGTTGTCTTGGTCAACCTACTAAGACCAGCAGGTTGCTGTCAGCAATCATTTTGTACAGCTTATCAGAGGCAAGTGGGAGTAGGAGGCATTCCTGAACCTGCGCTATTGTCCATCCTTCCTTGCTTGATTGGGTCTCCTTTGCACTGCAACATCATCTCAGATAATTTTATACTCCTGAATGGCTCCAGGAAAAAAAGAAAAAATGTGCTTCGCTTTCTGCCTTCCTCAGAACATAGTGTAGCATTAAAACAGACAGCTTTATCTAATGCTGCTTAGGTATCACTGAAGGTGCCAGCTGTTCTGTGTGGGATCAGTTCGTTTTTCAGCCAGTGTTTAATAGAATATAAGATGCTACACCATTATCAGTCATGTTTTGACCAATCCGATAATGAAACCACAAGCCTTCAGATCTTCTGACAGATGCCAATTATAAGTGTACTGGGGACAGCTTGACTGTATTTACTGAAGCCATTATTCAAGGAACCTTGATCTGTCTCAGCTTGTCTTATGCAGATGAATATTTGAGATTTCAAAGCTGCTGCTGAGTCAGTTTTCTGGATAACATAACAGACAAGCTGTGCTGGATCAAGTTGGGCCTTCTCCTTGCCCACCTAATTTAAAGCCATTCAGCTCTGCACTGCATGTCACTAGAATGAGATGCTACTGACAGCCTTTTTTCATTTAGGAGTTTGCCAGCTAATCAGTAATGAAATAGAAATGGATTCACTTTCTACCACTATTCCTAGTCAGGGGAAATTTTCTGAGATCAAGAAATTAAGCTACAGTCATCTTGACAGATGCAAAGGACAGTTGTGGATAAATGAGCAGTACAGCTGGCCTTTCGTGCTGCCGGGGTCTGAGCTTTCTGCCTCAGCCAGCTCTGAAACCTACCTGCTAGAACAGCACAGAGCACCATGGGCAGGGGCCGTGGGACACCCCTGGGGGGCCTTGCTGCAGGAAGCAGAGCACACTCTTCCTGGAAATGGTTTTAATGTGTTCAGCTCAGAAATTCTTTGGATCCTATCCAGGCCTTAATTCTTGAACATCTCTTCTACCCACTGCACCTCAAACAAGCTGGGACTTTTTGGTGAGGATTTTAATAAATGTAGCACTCAAGATGATGTTGTTTGATGTTTCTGATACTTTTTGACATTTTTCTCTGAAAATTCTCATCTACTCATTCATTTAGGTTGAGCAGTTTTCAAGGGCAGAACCTGCGTCCACCAATGGAACGAGTTGTACACGTCTGTTGTAATTTATTCTTAGGCAACTCTATAGTGTCCTACCTAAGGCACTATCCTTGCTTACCTGTGGTTTTTTGAGTAATGGAAGAAGATAAATCAGAGTACTAAATATTAATTACTTGTGTAAAAACTGCTTTATTATTATTACATTATTTATACTGCAAGCATAGGTACTAGTTAGCCTCTCCTTATTTAGCACTGAAGCTTCATCTTTTAGTGGCTTGTGATGTAATTCTTTAATAACCTCTCCTCAAATATATACAGAGCAGTCTGGAAAACGCTTCTGCTTGTTGGCCACCAGTTTGGTGTACCCCTTCTCTGAAGCGTGAAGGCTTGCTCCATCCAGCCCCAGGCAATGTTTTCCACTCACATCTGACCTAAACTAGTAATGATACACAAGTCAGCAATAGAGGAATAACTCCCTGACTTTAGTCAAATGTTGCCTTAAACTTGTGTGATTCACCTAATGCTAAGTTGTTATTGAGCTCATGTAGTTCTTGCTTTTCAGCTGCTTGCAGTAACTTCTGTAGGTATAACCACATGAATAGCTTTTATATGTCCTTGGAGTAACTGCTGCTTAAGCAAGTCAATTTGTGGCTCTTAAACCTGTTCCTCTATCTGTTGTTTTGCATTAATCCACTGCCATGGTTTGCATACTGTTGGAGTGAAAGATGAGTACAGCTTCTTTGCTCAGGAGGCATCAGGGTGTACACAGAGCCTCAGGCAACAGTGCCATTAAAAGGCAGTATTTCCATATGTTTGCATAGAAAAGGTCACAGGGTCAGCCTTCAGAACTGTGGTTATTGCATTATGGGCAGCTGTTCTGTCTTTAATTATCAATATCAAAAAGTTACCGAACTCTCTAATGTGAATTCATTTTGTGCTAAAGAGTTACGAGTAGTGAATGTCTTGCTAAGCACTTGAAATTTTCCTGTTTTGGAAGATAAATCATGTTGCCTTCAAGGAATAGCAAAAGTAGAGCTACAGAAGTATATTGGCAGAAACAAAGATGATTCATTGTAAATTTTTAGATAGGCTGTTCCATTGGAAAGAGCTGGAACATTGGCTTGACTTTGCTGCATTATGTGTAAACTTGATTTCTGTATTTAAATAGGGCCATTGTACTTCTAAAACGTGTATCTTTGCATACCAGTGGTCACTGGTTACTTTGTCAGTCTGTGTTCTTAATAGCCTGGTTGGTGCAGAGTGGATAAAATGGAACTAAAGTTTTCATTGGTGACATTCTGACATGGCTTTGCAATTCTTGTCTGGATCTTTTTTTTTTTTTTTGATTGGATTAAAACTTTTGTACCCAAAGGTTGTAATTTTTTGTGCAACTACCTAACTACTAGGTGTTAATTCCCAGGGATAGCACTCTCTGCAAGAATGTAAGAGATGCTGGTGACATTTTCTGTTATGAAGTACTGTGAAGGTTTCCATTTATTTCCTGTGCAGTGTATTGAGTGTAATGATTAGATGGAAACAGTAAAACAATCTGTAACAGTTCTGTTCTCTCAACTGATGCACAAAAATCTACTTAATAATGTTTATTAGGCAGTTTCTCAGGAAAAAAATTACTCCATTTGATAAAATAAGTATATGTTGACTAATGCTTCATAGTAAGAGTATGATTCTACAGCAACAACTACTGAGGACTAATACTGGTTGATTATCTTGTTTTGTTGTCTTATACCTATTTTTTTTAATTACAACTTCAATTTTTCCTTACAGGTGGCAGTGTGCTGTATTTGTTTCTTTGTCATCCTTCCACTGAACCTTGTTGGTACAATTCTTGGCCGAAATCTGTCAGGACAGCCTAATTTTCCATGTCGTGTCAATGCAGTGCCTCGTCCCATACCAGAGAAGAAATGGTAAAGATGAGCATGAATGTTAACTAAAAGTATTGACTTCAGTACATTTAAAATAACTTTTCAGGTGTTCATTTTTTTCTGGAATAAATTGTTTTATTAAATTGAGTTGCATCCAAAAGAACAACTCAACTGACATTTCCTTAATACGATTTTTCTTTTGAATTAAAACATCATGGTTAAGAACTGTAGTAGATTTTACACTCCTGGATCACTAATTCACATTTTGTCGGAAATGCCTTTTAGGCCCTATGTAAAGGCAATGGTCCCAACCCAGTTCTTGTCTGTGTATCTTGAAACTGAGACCTCTCCTCTTTAGTTAATACCTCTTACAGGTTTAGGATGGAGTGTGCCTTGGAGGCAGAACTGTTCTGATTAATGGTCTCTGTGTAGAAGCTGAGGCCTATTTGCAGGGTGGTGGTGATCGGAAGCGTGCAATGCTGTTCCCAGTTCTGCACCTTGGTTGATGGCATAGAGCCTAAAATATTACAGGTATCTGGTTTGAGTTGTGAAGAAGCCTTCATTATTTTTGAAGTCAGTGTAAAGGGGTGTCTAGTCTGAAAAAATACACCTAGGTTTTTGGAAAATTATGAATGCAGTCACTTTTTCCTATTAATTTCATTCTGTCGTGGAAGCAGCAAGCTATGGAAATTAAAATGTCCTCAGAGGATTTTTTTGATAGATTTTTCATGCTTTCCCTGTTCAGAGGAACGGAACAGACAAAGTGAAGGGGGCACTGAAACCTGTATGCCTGTGATGTCCAGGAAGTGCAGCACACTTAGTCTGTTGTTAGTGGTGGGTTGTGCAGCTCAGATGCTAGGAAGTGATTTATATTGTGACCTGTATCTTGGAAATCTGATGGATTTTTCTGGATCAGCATGACAGATAAAAAGAAATAAGATACTTCTCTTGAAGATGATGAAATAGCACACCATCAACTTAGACAAGTTTCCCTATAAATAATAAAAGAAGCTGCAAATTAAATCACTGGTTACTGGCTAGATTCAGCGTCATCACAAGTACTACATAGAGGTCACCTTTAGTAAGTGACAGTGTCATCTACAGGTATCTGAGTGTGCATTTTTAGCCATATGTTCGTGACTCAGGATAGCATTAAAAATAAACACTGGTTCTTAATTATATAACCATTATTCTGCAAGATTTTCTTTGTAGTCTTTGCTGTACCTGTGGCCATCAACAGGCACCGAGTTGTCACTGCTTTCATTCAAGGCTAGTGGATGTCATGGGGCTTGATTGCTCAGCCCTCTGTTGGGTAAGAGAGGTTTTTTGTGGCTTTAAGGCTGGTTACATGGCTAACCTTATGCCTGTAGGTGATAGGTATGAGCCTTATGTTATTTCAGCTTTTCCAAGAATAACTCTTTATCTATACACATGACAATTTTGAGGGAGTCTTCATTCTAATATGCTGGTATGAGGCAGAAATGTTCTTGTTAGCATGCCTTTTAAATAATGCTCTGTGCTATATTAATTATCTGGCCTTAGTATGTTTAAAACTGAAAAAATTGTCCCTTACCCGATCCTAATATTTTTCAGGTTCATGGAACCAGCTGTTATTGTTTGCCTAGGTGGAATCCTCCCTTTTGGATCAATTTTTATTGAAATGTGAGTATATCAGCTCTTTGCCAGTTTGATTAAAAGTTATAATAATTTAAGTTTAATTACAATATCATCTGCATATTTTGTTTACACTCTACAGGTATTTCATTTTTACTTCATTCTGGGCTTACAAGATCTACTATGTTTATGGCTTTATGATGTTGGTTCTGGTTATCCTCTGCATTGTGACAGTTTGTGTGACTATCGTTTGTACGTATTTCCTGCTAAACGCAGAGGATTACAGGTGGTAAGTATTGCACTGTTTGCATAGCGAACCAGATTGTGAGGGTTTTGTAGAAAAGTAATGTTTCTTCAGTCTAGATAGGTCTTTTCCAAGTGCATTGTGCATCCTGGGAAGCCTTTTGGATAGACGTATGATGGACATGTGTATTTACTTTTAGGCAATGGACAAGCTTTCTTTCTGCGGCATCAACTGCGATTTATGTTTACATGTACTCCTTTTACTACTACTTTTTCAAGACAAAGTAAGTGGTAGTTTTCTTGCTTGGATATCAGATTACTATAGTGCCAAGTAAGTTTATTAATAAAAACTGAGGAAAATATCTAGCATAAATTCTTATCTTTCTTTTTCAGGATGTATGGCTTGTTTCAAACATCATTTTACTTTGGTTATATGGCAGTATTTAGCACAGCTTTGGGAATAATGTGTGGTAAGTTGCAGATATTTTGACAGTTTTCTAACAATTTTTCATACTACCATATTTCTGACATTAGCTTCCGGTTTTGGTGGTGGAATGTGCATGTCTGCAAGGTCTGCTCAGAAAATCTTTTAGAAGAATCTGAAGAGTTCCCTGCTTATACTTTGTTCTTATCTAATATTAGAGATTTCTGTGAATTGTGTCTTCTGATAGGAAGATAATTTATTTACTGTGCAGAGAATTTCAGTTTCAGTGCAAGCTTGAAAGACTCAATAGTTGGCAAGAAATTCTGTAAAATAAATTCCAAATTAAGTTGAGTCTGGAGCATTTTGCTTCAGACAAGGAGCTTGATACGTCCATTGAGGCATAAATGGTAGCCCAATACTGATAACAGTACCGTCTGTATCTTGTGGCATGTATGTATGAGGGTGACCAGAAGAGAAGGGACTAAAACATCAACATAATGTTTGAGGAATAAGTATTGAAATATTCACAGGTGATGAGAGTGCAGAGTGTTCCCATGTGCAGGTGGATTTCATTGCTTTTTAAGATACTGTTTTGAGAATGTTTAGAGAAAAACATAGTTCATGATATGGAGGTCATCTGCTAAAGTCAAATATACTTGTTCACCACTTTATTTTTATCCTTTTCTTTATGACTTTCAGAAAGTGCTTCTTTGTTCTTTACCAGTTTTCTACGATGTTATTTGCTTTTTATGTTTGAACTTTATTTAATACTTCTTAGCAGTGAATGAATAGTCCTATAGCTAGTGGAAGGATTTCTTCAAGCTTATGTGAGACACATGATGTCTTACAGAAACTTAATTCTGTAAAGTATAGATTTCTTGATATCTCAAGGGAGTGGGTTTTATCACAATGCTTTATAAAATGGGGAGGGAATAAATCTCTTAACTGTTGAGTACCTGTTCCACTTTTCTCTCATACAATCTAATCTTGCTTCATCAGGTTCTTGGCACATTACAAGACTTCCCTGCTGTTTTGATAGTCTTGCAGCCATTTTTTTTCTTTAATAGGCTTATACTTTTCAGCTCTAATCTTTTCTTTTTAAAGTGCTCAGGCTTGTATTGATTAAAATGTCTGTGATGTAGAAGCCAAGCTTGCCCACCAGTTTCTGTAATTAAAATGTTTTTTAAAACAAGAAAAAGGAAGATTGTCAAATGCTTTCTACTTGTGGTAGGACACTTCTTGATGGAATATTAGAGCAAAATACTTTAGCACACTAAACATGATTTCAATAGCTCTACAGAGATTTCTTTTTGTGTTTTTAAGTCTGTTGGAAGAGAAGCTGTGAGATTCCTTTTTACTGAGAACTCCCATTTTCAGCATTTGAGTGAAGAAAAAAAAATCCCCTGTCAAAAAGCATTTGTGTAGGGAACTTGCAGCCATTGAGGTCTAACAAAGACATTTGTGTTAAGGAATTGTGCAGTGTGTGTGCTCCTGATTGTACATCTCCTGTGAAAAGTGTGTGGAGCTGTTCTTTGGGGGCTCACGCAGATGGACGTGTTTGATAGCACACAGTTGGGTATGGGACAAACTCATTAGGGCCCAAAGCAGCCACAGGGAAACTCTCTGTTGCAGGCATGTATCATCCAGCTCTGATTTTAATGCCCTTGACAATGCTTGATGAACTCAAACCCCACGTGTAGTGGGATGTTTTGATTCACAAGGTTTGCTGCTCTCTGCAGAGCATCTCAGTTCTGGGACTCGACAGTAGGGAGCCCATGAGAAGTTCCAAACCTTTTCAGCTCCTCATGTTTCCATTCCCTCTTAGTGACAGAAACGAATAAAACTTACTCCCCAGCTTAGTGGATGGCTTAGTAGTTACATGGTATAGAAAGTTCTCTTGCAATACCACACTTCAGCATCTAAATAAATACTCTAAGTATGCCTGAAGGGCTTTCAAAAAAGAATCTTGTGCTTACAAAGTCACAGCTCTAGTAAGTGTTAATTGGTTTGAAGTAATAGATGGGAATTAATCTTTTTTGTTTTGTGGTTGCTCTTCCTAAGTATTTAGATATTTCTCTTTATTTAAAAGCTTGTTCTGCTGAAATATGATTGCAGTCTATTTCTACTAAACCTATATAGGACATAACCAAGTTATAAATAACATCTGGTAAGGTGTTTAATAAATAAACAAAATATTTGCCTTACTGTGGTTTTTTTAATTCAGATGAGCCAGCTGCCCTGCATTTGATTCAGGAGGTCATTCTTTAGTCCTCATTGCCTAGGCTTTCCACCTCCCTGCCCCATGTTTTATTCAATGCCTGTGAAGTAGCCTTGAGGCTGAACCCCTGCCTTGGGTATTGGCCACTAGTGGCCTTCATGGGTAAGGCTCCTGTGATTCAGAATAGGTTATGATTTGTTTATGGGAATGTGAGCTTGTGGTCTTATGTGACTGCTACTCTCTACTCCTCCCCTTCACTTCCATCTCATTCATTCTTTAGATCCCAAGTGAAACACAATTAATGCTTTGCGCTGTCAAGTCTCTGTGATACCTGGCATCACATCACTAGAGTAATTCTCAAAGAACAAGTTCTGGAATATATCTGAGTTTAGCAACTAAAATGGGCATTGGATCTGTTGGCAGTGTTTTCTTTAACAGGAAAAACATATAATGAGTGTTAAAACAAGAGTCCAGTGCCATAATTTTGTCCATTTACTGCATAAGACAGATTTATTTCCTGACAAGCTACAGAGGAATCTGCATGTGCTTCTGTATGATTCCAAGTTCACATCACCTCCCTTCACAGCCTGCACTTGGGTCTGTCCAAATGCTGTACTGGTGTCTCCTTGAATGTCCAGGCTTTCCCTCTGCTGCATCCTCAGCTTGCTTGCAAGCAAGCAGCAACCTGATCTTGTGAAGGCTGTATTTGTTTTAACTGAACTCTACTTTGCCCAGTTTAGTAATGCAAATCACTCATTTGCTGGCCAGCAGAAATGGTTGCCATGATATTTATACAACTTGAAATGCTGTGCAGTACAGAAGCTAACTCCACAGGCTCTTTACCACTCCAAAAACATTGGAATGATAAATCAGGTTTGTCTTTTGCAGATTTTCTGATGAGTTACAAATTTTGGGCTTTGGAGGTCTAAAAATCAAAATCTTTTGACAATTTAATGGCTGACTTTATAAATTAACAATCATCCTCAGCATTTATAAAACTCTTCAGGATCTGAGTAATTCCATAGTCAGCAATGCCAGCTGCAGTTTGTATGGCCTTAATTTACAAAAGCAAAAAAAAACTTTTATATTTGTACTGGAAAATGAAAGTTTGGCAGAAAACTTGTGGCATTGCTTACACTTCTGTATTTAACATGTCTTCTGCAATTCTGATGCATCCTAGTTCACTGCAGGTGTTTCATGCTTTGTTTGGGGCTTTTCTGTATTGCTTCAAGGAAAGAAAAAATATCTTTTCTTTTTAGAGTCTGTTCTCTACCAAGTACCCAAGCATTTAATGTTACGAGTTCTCTATAGTGAGTTACAGACCCTGACTTTTCTCCCCTTATTTTATGACTGTGCTGGCAATCTGACTGCAGTTGGCTCTAATTCTTACTTGATTTTCAACTTCACTTCAAACATAACAGTTAGCCAAACTGATTTACTCTCATTTTGCTTGGAAGAGATGAAGACATTCCCTGTGGATATTATAAGACCACAGTAATTACTGAGCCTGGCAAACCTGGGGTTCTGGGTTTGATCAGGTAGGTTGCCAAATCTCTTTCTGAGAAGGGGTCTTAGTCCACTGCATTTCTTTCATTTTTCTAGATGTCCTTAGTACTGCAGTATTTTTGGTTTAGCATAAATGGTTGCCCCTATCAAAAACCAGTGACCTGTTCTTTTATTACTGCTGCGACAATGCATACTCTGCTCATGACTCTTACTAATTTGAAAACCACAGGTTGCAATTTCCTCTAACTACTAACTGCTACTTGTTTAATCTCTTTGTACAGACCTCCTTGGAGCGTAAGACTCCTGGGATGGGGATCTATTATTATTTGTGCCTTGTGGGAGGGAAAATGCCATCTGCCAATAAAACACTCATCCAGAAGGCATGTAACTTATAATAAAAACCTGCCCTCCCATCTACCTTCCCTGCAGAGTGGGTGATTGTATGTTTTTTACCCTCTGTTCAGAAAAAATGGACCCAGTTATTGGCAGCAGTAGGGGAGCTGCTATATTTATCGAGGCCAAGTGAGCATGGCCTCTTGGTGAGGTGGCTTAATGGATTTAGACTGCTAGACTAGCAAAGTTCTTACCAGACATTCAGCATTGATAATTAGGGTCTGAGAACACGTTTTGCAGGTAGATAATTTTCTGTGTGCAGAGTGCATGCTTTATGTGACTTTCTCTGTTAAATGTGTGGTTTATATTGCTGTCTAATTTTGATCATCACCTCTAACATATTCAACATTCTCGGTTTATTTTGCAGGAGCTATTGGTTACATGGGAACAAGTGCCTTTGTTCGTAAAATCTACACTAATGTGAAAATTGACTAAGGAAATAAGAAAATTGAACTATGGATCAGTTCCTCTTTTCCTGGGGATGAACTTGCACAGCAAAAAGCGCGAGAAGAGATTTGGGTTGTAACAGTGGGCACTATATGGGTCTCCATTTTGTGGATGGCTTAAAGTAACATCTATTTCATTGATCCTAGGTTCTCACTGACTGCTTTCTCCAACTGTTCACAGCAAATGCTTGGATTATATGCAGTAGGCATTACTACAGTACGTGGCTAATCTTCCCCCCCAAAAAACCCAACATCAAAAAACAAAAAAACCCAGCTCATTAAAGATGAATAGACTAGCTCTCTTCAGTGAAGAGGACAAACGGTTTATTTAAAGCATTTGTTCCATTCAATAAAAAGAGGGAAACTTGGCTGCTAAAATTACTTGATTAGTAGTCTTCCTGGTACTCAACATTTCTAAATTATGTAAAAATGCTGTTCCAGAAAACTTACTCTTCTGATTTTTACTGCCATTGCCAGGAAAGGAGGTATGTTTTATATTTTGACTCCAGGTGCTTTTTGGTTTTTTTTGCAGTATCAACTACCCTACACTCATTTGTTTAAAAAATAATTTAAAAAAATATAAAACCCCCATATGCATGTAATATATCAGCTGTTGTTCTAGTTGGACCAACTTCCCTTTATTTATCTTTAAGTAATATCCAGCTACATCTTAAATCCATCCAAAGAAAAAACAGTCTGAAGGCGGGATGTGTTCTCTGCAATGCAATTTACTGTACAGGTAGAAAGCAAAATGTTAAATGAAGAGGATTGTGTGTTTTTTAATGAACACTCTGAGGTCTAGATTAAAACAAAACCAACATTTTAACTGAATGTCTAAAGTGATTCTCCTTTTTTTTTTCCAAGTTAGTCTTGCCTTTTTTTTTTTTGGCTTTGGGTTGAATGAAGATTTTCCTTTAGACATCATACAAGGGGTAATAAGTGTATATAACATTAAATAATGTAACTTAGGTGTAGATCCCAAATGTATTTGGATGTACAGATTTACTACAGAGTACTTTTCTGATGATTCGGTGTAAAAATGTGTGAATTCGGGTGGCTTTTTACATCTTGCCTGCCATTGCATGAAAAGTTGGGGTTTCTTCACAATGTGTGTATGTCATGCTTTTCTCTTCTATTTCCTTTCTGAAGCTCTTACAGGAATTAAATTTGTAATTTAGAATATTTTAATTTTTGTTAATCCTATCTGAACACTTGTGTAACATTAAAAGCACAGTTGCTTTAGAGTGTTCAGAGAAAACTAAAATAAACTTTTCAGACAAAAATGTATTGATTGTGAAAATAGATGAGTTTGCAATTGAGAAGGTTTGAAAAGGCATTACTGCTGAACACCAGTTTCTGTATGCAATAGTAGTGTGGTTTTCATCTATCAAACCCCCATGCTTTGAATTCAGAATTTGCTTACAACTGTATTGTACAACACAACTCCAAAGTGAATGACCAACCCAAAAAGATTCTTCTTGGCTGTGGAGAAATCTGTTTTGTGATACAGCCAGTGTACTGGGAAAAGTGGGGGTAAGCGTGGACTAAAATAACTGGGCAAATAAAGGTTAAGTCTTTCTAAGATAATTGTTAATTATGCACTGTATTTAGCTAGAAATATCCTGAATGTGTTTGTGTCAGATTTGAGAGCCACTTGGCTTGATTTTCTTAATGAGTTTTTTTAGGCATCTGCCATGTAGGGCTGTTTACATCAGCGTGGCTGTCTGAAATAGAGCACCTGCCATGGAGAAGGCAACTTTCTGAAATTAAAAAATGAGCCAAGTATTTGTATTGACTAGCACTGTGTATAGCACTGTCTCTATATAAGTACTGATAATGCAGTAGCCACAATGAGAAACATCTGTATTTTGGCATGGTTGGGTTGGAGCTTGGAGGAACTGTACAGGTAGGTGATAGTGGGAAGCAGTGCATCCTGCTGTATATGGCTTCTGAAAAGTATTTGAGCTTTCGGGTCTGATTTCCCTGGCCAATTTTAACCAGTCTGTCAGAAAATAATTAATTTTTGCTTCCAGTGAATCATTGGTATCTGTATGTGAACACTCTGCCATTGAACAAAATAATTTTTTAAAGTGCAAGCCGATATTAGGGTGAACTTAAGTGGGTCAATAATTAGTTTTCCATTGTTCCAAAACATGGAAACTTAGACTGGATTTTGTACTAGTACTTGCTAGTGCATACAGCTGTGGGAAGCCCTCTTTTCGTCCATGTTCCTCTAAATCTGAAGTGAGAAGCCGTTATCTCCACACAATAAATACATTAAGTACTCTGCCAAGATACAAGTTTTTGTAAAGTGAGTATTTTGATAACGGGTCCGGTTCCCTATTTGGAGCACTGCTATGTATTAGTCTATCAGAAATGTCACCAAACTGTTTGTGAATTTCATTTAATCACTTTTTAATACCACAGAGTGGTGGGCTGTGTGCTTGCTTTCTCTGCCCTCTGGCATTACTAGCTTTTGCATCCCCAGATAGGAATGTATATCTTTTAAAGGGACATTGAAAAGATACTTATTGCACAGGCATTGCTTTTTTTTCCTGCAAGCAAGTTTCTCTGGAAAAGTACTGTCTTTAAATAATTGACATTTTTATACCTCCACCCAAAGCATGTAAGTTGGGGGGTTGCTTTGTTTTCCCCCGTTTGGTTTCTGAAGGAGTGCAAAATGTGACCAGTTTTCAACAGCTTGTCTTTATGGTTGCTCTTTGGGACAAGACTATTTGTCCTCCCTCTCTCCTCCCCCCTCTGTCCCCTCCAAAAAATGTGGGTGCAGCTTGAACCATTTTGCTTAATAGAATTTGGAAGCTCTCTGCTTAGATGATGTAGTCCTTCCTCTTTTATGGAAGAAATAAAGATCTTACAGACAACACTCCTCTTAACATGGTTGTTTCTTAGGAGTTTCTGGTTGTTTAATTCAGGCTTTTTGATAACTCTTCAGTTGGCCAGTCAGTGCTTCCCACTTCTGTTACAGAGGCCAGGGAATTGGGTAAATAGTTGTGTAAGCAATAGCCAGTCTTGACCAAATGTTTTAGATAAATGCAATTGTAAGTCTTTCCGGTCGAGGCAGAGCACATATAGAAAGTGCCTCTGGTATTTTATGTATGAAAATTGGTGAGTGCTGGATTGGAGGTAATGGAGACCGCAAACAAGTGTTACATTGTGCTCTTTTTGATGTCTGAATGTTTTGAAGCAACAGTGTCTATTAATTCCTCTTCATAATTACATTCCCAAGTGTGTAAAGGGCACACAAGTTGTTTTCTGTAAGACAGTCTTAGGTGTATTTCTTTAACAAGTTTCAGGTTAAAAAACAGACCCCAAACCCTAATACTTCTTACACTTTTGGTTCTAAAACCGAGTAAAATTCATAGCACATTCTTAACACTGTCATTACTGCAGAGCTAACACAAATGAGAAAATTGCATTTTGCTCTGGCTTCAGCATCATGAGCATTTAGCTAAATTTGCCCCATGAAGTATATATACAGAGCCTCACTGAAGACACCAAAGTTCTGTCATTGTGAATGCATCAGCAATTTTTCCACTGGAATGGGGCTAGGAAGAATCAGCTAAGAAAAAGTGTCCTCTCCAGTCTTGTGAACAAATAAACTGAATAGTTGGAGCTGGAGTAAAGGGGTCCTGTTGTCTTGAATGCATTATTAACTGTGCAGCTTAAGGTTCATTTTGAGTCTGTTGGAACTGTAGATTGAAGAAGAATTCCCATTTTGGATCCCTTGGATCTTTTCTAGCAAAATGCACTATGGTAGAGCAGCCTGGCAATAGCTGTTAGCACTGCCATCTAAACATGTATCTATTACCAGGGTTAGCCCTGAAGTCATGAAAGCCCCTGCTGTTGGACTTCTGTTGGAATAAAGCCACACTTGAAAATTTTGAAGCAGTGTGTTTATGGCTTGCCTTCTTCAGGAGCATCATATCTCAGGGGGAAAAAAGTTTTGGGACCATTTGTTTGCCAAAGTCTTTCAAGGGAACATTTCCATTTTGTTAAATGGCTTCAGTGAGAAAATTCTCATAACTTGCAGGGGAGACATCTGCATGTGAATTCTATAAGTAGTTCCTCACATCTTATGCTTTTATCCAGGAGGTGCTGTTTCAGTTCAGAGAAGAGGCTGTTACAGTATTTATTTCCATTATTAGTTCAGTGATTCTGAAATTTTCTTCCACTTTTTGAGTTATGGCTTGAGTAGGGGTGAAATTGTAAAGGTGATGGGAGAACCCGTGAATCTGGAAGGCTTTGTGCTGTTCCAGGAAATTCAAGCACTTCTTGGAAAGAATCACTTAAAAGGGCAGAAATTCAGTTGGAAAAAGGGTAAGAAAAAGGCTTTTTTTAATCTGGTGGACTAACCTATTTTGAAGGCAGGCCTGGAGACAAATTTGCTGCTAGATGTCATTGTCCCCAGTCCCATACCATTTACAGTCTTTTTATTTTCATCAGTGTGCTTGCCACAGTGCAAGGCTTTTGCAGTAAACCAAGGACTCATCTGCCGTGAACAAGAGGGATTATGTTTTCTGCTACCAATGTTTTGGGTTGTTGATATGTTAATTTTCTCACCAGCTCCTAGTAATACAATACAGAGGAATATATCAAATATCTCTGAAGGCTCTACCCTGCTGAGGCTTCTTTTCTTCCAAACTCATTGGAACTTATGTTCTAGGTAGAAGATCTCCTTCAGGATCTTGGGCTTGGAGCATTCCAAAACATAACTACAGAAGCTCATGTTAATCCTTGAGCTGGCATTATGCGACTACAACATTCCAGAAAATACATGCATTTTTAGAATTGGGAATTGATGTACAATTAACCAAGTACCTAATTTTACAGAACTGTTACTTTAGTCGTCTTCTAATATTGTGAGGCATGCTTACCTATATGATGCAGTAGTTACTTAGATAGATTGCAGTTCACCAAAACCTGGACCTAAACCCTATAATCTGGAAATGCTGGATCTGTGAAAAAAAGGTTCAGTCTCTAGCAGTTCTGTCTAACCAGCTGATGCTAGTTAGATACCTCATGAAGACTGTGTGTCACAAGCCTTTGTTTGGTTTCTAAAATGTTTGAGAGCTACAGTAACTCTTCCCGAGAAGCTTCCAAACAGGGCAGAGGACATCATGAGAACATCATGTCATATTGATCTCAAGGAAGTTTTTGTGGCTGCTCATTCTCATTTCCCAAAGGTTTATATCAGGCAATTCAGAGTTGTGGGTTGTATTAAAGCACTAGGCAAGGTGCAGTGCTTTTCTGTGCTACTAGAGATGTAATTCTCCTTTTGATTTCATTTTATGCCATTTTTTCTTTCTGAATCACTGGTCTTATCACTTGATTGGGCTGAAAAAAAGTGGGTTATGTAATTAGCTCACTGTGAGTGTCCTCTTGTTCCGTTACAGAGGAGTAACTGCAAGAATGGAATAGAAATTTTCTCCTTATTTCCTCACAATGTCTGGCCAGAAGCTGGCACCTCCTGTTTGTTTTACAAAGAGATGGGACAGTTTTGCAGTCAGGCACCCATTAACCTATATGAGTTGGAGACCTGTATAATAAAATGTCGAAGGTTGAAGAGATGCCATTAGCTACTTAAGGTCTTCATTTGGGTTCTACAGAGTCATTTTTCATAATTTGAATTTCTTAGCTGAAAGTGCATTTAGGTTGCGAATTTTTTTCTGTTTATCTCACTACCAGAAAGTGATCAAACACCTCCTTTTGTCTCAAGTTGAAATTACCACATTTTTTAATTACATGTATAGCGAAATAAGTAATGAAAAAGGAAATCACCATTCCTTGTTTTAGTGATCTGAAGAGTGACTTTTGAGATGAATCTATTTTGAAATATTACTTACCTAAAAAGGAAATACCTGCATGTTCTTTGCCACAGCCAGGTAGGAAGATGTTACTGTAGATAAATCTATGTATGAAAATCCTGTGCAGAAGCTGTAATTGGGAAAGTTCTCTAAGGCAATTCTTCATAAAGCAACATCTCTTCTGAGAGATCCATTAAATTCTCTCCACTTGTGAAACAGCCTAAATGCAGGTAGCATATGCTACCAGCCTCTGTAAAGGATGCCTGTTTGTGACCGGTGAAATGCAATTATCCCATCTTTGTCTCATAGCAGAGGACTGGAGAAATGTTTATACTTTCCCAGATTTATTCATCTGCATAAAAATAAAAAATGGAAGACAGAATTTTTCCTATGACAAAAAATACTTTGAAAAAACCAGTGGATTCACCTTTTCAAATTTTGAACTGGCAGATGCTTTTCCAAATATGTTCCCATGCCCTCTTGCTTAACCTTGCAGCAGAGATCACCAAAAGCACCAGCTTTGCTCAATGCTTTCCAAGCACAACTGACTCGTGTATGAACCCTGAAAATGGATTTTAAGTGAAGTAATTAAACAGTTCGACATGCCTAAGTTTGGGAACCAGTGGTCAAGCCAAAATTCATGCTTCCAGATAAGACACATTTCCCTCCCTGCCTCCGACAGCTTATACCTGTACAGCTCAAAATTACCCCAGAATCATAGAATCATAGAATCGATTGGGTTGGAAAAGACCTCCGAGATCATCAAGTCCAACCCTTGGTCCAACTCTAGTCCATTTACTAGATCATGGCACTCAGCGCCACGTGCAATCTGCATTTAAGTATCTTGGTTTTTCTCACATAGTTGAAAGATTGCGGTAATGATGGGAAAAATATTCGATGCTTCTTTTTATAAGATGACTTAAAATTCTGCCTGCTACTTTGTTGAACCAAAATGAATTTTCCATTCATGGCTTACTTCTAGTTTCCCTAAGAGTCATTGCCTGTTTATGACAGGGCTGTGTTGTTAAATATATGTTGAGATTTTCATGCATGGGTTAATGTGCTTCTGACTGCATTGAACTTTCTGTACATCAGATTTCAGAACCCTTGGAACACACTTAAGCGCACATGTATCAGCACCTTTAAAGATTCCTTTTGGACAGCAAGACATTTACCCTTATGAGGGGTATTTCCTGGCTGACAACGCAATAAACTTGATTAAAAAAAATTACCCCCAACCTACTGCAGGCAAGACTAAAATGGGTTATGAGAAGAAGAGAGAACAGGTGTCAATACTCTTTTTATCACCTGGATTTGTCCGTGACAGTGGTCAAGATGGGAAGAAGGGATGTCCCAAGAGTGGTCAACTCCATGAGGGATAAGAGGAGTCAAGAGCAATAGACTGCTAGGTAAAACCAGACAGAGGAAAAGGAGATGGGGAATGAACAGGCTTCATCAGGGTGGGGAACCTGTCATGGTACTGAGTAAATTAGCCTTTGATAGAGTGTGCTGAGGCATAGTGGGGGGTGATCGCTCTGCAGAGTGCCCTGTGGTTCCTGTAGGCAGTGATGCATGGCACATTGGGATACACCCACAGCAGGGCTTCTTTCCTACCATAAAAAGAAACAATGAAGTTTAAGGAGAAGTGATGGGCACTGGAAATGCAGAGTGAAGAAGCAAACAATGCTCTGAGTTCAGAGAGGTGTGCCCCAGCTCTCCAGGGGTCCATCCACCCTTCTATTGGTGATACGAATAGCTTGGTGTGTATGTTTTTTTGTAAACTTGGCACCAGCTGAGGAATCAGCAGTGGCACAGGCTTCAATGGAGCGGTGCGTCAGTCACTATTAAAAGTACTGGTGGACCCCAAATATTGGCAAGATGGAAGAAGCAGGTCTTGTGGAAAGCCTAACAAAGTCTGTGTGTGTTTTGGCCTTGGGACATCATGTGTGCAGGGGTATTCCATCAGCACTAAGTAGCTCACACATAGCTTTGCTCATTGATGCTATTCAGAAAGAGCTGTGTGCATTCTTGCTCAGCGAGGCTTGAAAGGACAGTGGATTTTGTTTGCATGTGTTAGGCAGGAGAGGATTCTGGAAAGGAAAAGGCTGCCTTTGACAGGAATGAATATAGATTGTTTTCTTTCCAGGTAGTTAACTGTTGGTGTCATGAGGTGCACTGCTGATACGAGACTTTGCTGACTATTTTACCAGCTCAGATGAAAAAGATCCTTTCACTTTGTGGCTTTTGATGTTCCTTATTTGCACTGGTGTGGCATCTGCCAATCGAGATGGCATGAACCTATCTCCTAAACACTAGGTAGTAGTCATTGCTCCATGTGCAGTGCTTTGGCTGCCACTTGCAAAGTGCCATGATTGGTTCTGAGAGCCATTTTGAGATGGTTTGAGCAGCTCTCATGTTAGAATCTGTTGTAGTGAGGCAACTTTATTGTTTGTACATGGATAATAGTGATAGACTCTTCTGAACGCCCTCACAGATTCATTCTAATTGCATAATTAAGGATCCACATTTTATTTTGCTCTCTTCCTCCTTCAAAGCTGTAGTATATCCTCTTGTATATCCATCTATGTCTATAATAGAGCTTCTGTATGCCAAAGAGTTTGGGGTCCCCAGTGTAGGCTGTCACCCTGGAAGAAGTTAACAAACAGTTCCATGCAGATAAAAGACTGTTCTTAGTGTGTGACAGCCCAGCTCTCCCCAATGATGACACAGTGTTGACCACCCTTAAAAGGGTTCAAGCTTTTATTTTCCAGCTTCCCATACCCTCAGAAAGTAATGTTGCCAAGACTTTCTCTACAGAGAAAAAAGAGTACCTAGTGCTGGGTGTTCTTCACTAGTGTGAGACCTTCACTTAGGGCTCCTGTTCCAAGTGCCTGTATTCTCCAGGCTTGATTTCAACAGCTTTATTTGGTGTTGCAGCCCTAATTTGGTGACCATCAGTGAGGGGTGAAGGACAGGGAGTTTGGAATGAGTATCCCTAGGAAAAGCACACAACCAGGCAGCTGTTTGCTATCCATCATTAGCAGTAAGTCCTAAACACAATTTTGACTCATGAATTGAAATGTGTTCTTGTTATTCTTGTTTTCACCTCATTTTGCCAAGATTGGTACAGCAAAAGGGTGTTTCACTCTTCCAGTGAAAATATGAAACCTTTTCTATGCAGGTTTTCTCTTCCTACCTTGTGAGTGACAACCTCTGGAGTAGCCTGGGACTTGTCCCTCATGGGTGACATAGACTTCCCCAATTGCTGATCCCTTCCATTAAGGTTTTTCCATTGATCCACTAGGACCTGATTGGAAGCACAAAGCGGAGACAACACAATGTGTTTCTACTCAACTATTGCAAGAACCACTGATGTTAGAGGTTGAATGCAGGTCTTGGACAAGCTGCTGTGTTTGTTGGGACCAGTTGTATGAAACTCGAGTGCTCGGTTAGCAGAGCTTTTCACATAGTCTTTGTGTCAGGGTTTGATGCAGCTTTTTTGGCCTATGTCAGGGTTTGGGGAGGATTTTATTTTCCTGGCTTTATCTTCTGTGGGAAGCCAATATTAAATGAGAGGCAGGGGGAACAGTCAGGACCAGTTTGCAGTAGCCTGTGTTGCTGCTGAGATGCCTGAATCATGTGTCTTTTTATGCTCAGTTATCATTCATTGCTGTAGGCTAGAAGTAACAAATTTATGGATAGCTGATGGCAAACTATTATCTGTCTGAGTGAAAGAAGGGTTTGGAGCTCATGCTGTAATGGAAAACACTGCTTGAAGAACCTGCTGTGGGAACTTGGAAATACACAGTTGAAGGAGCAGAGTTATGGCACAGGGAGAGTGTGGTATGCACATTCACCCCAGGAACCCCCCGCTGAGCTTGTACACTTTTCAGCTCTCCTCTGCCTACTGGTACAGCATCTGTACTGTCTCTGCCTAATGCTACATCTGCTGAGCAGCACGAGAACAGATGATCAACCCATAACTATTGCTCCAGACTCAGACGGTAACATCTTGTCAGATCAGGGGCTGCCCCACAGAGTGTTGAATTTACATAGAAGCATCCGGCTGGCCCTTGGGAGATGACTCCTAAGGCTCTTCAGCTCCCAGTGAGGTGGGTGTGCTTTGGGCATCTGCCCTTTCCTACAGAGTCATTATGCAAATAGCAGAGACATCCTGCCTGTGTGAACTACCTCCATCACAAGGCAACAGCCCTAAAAGTATGATACTCTCCAGTGTCTTACATCATGCTCTGCTGTTAGAGATGTCCAAGATACTGTACAGGCTCAGGCAGCTGGTGTCCACCAGCTCAGACATCATGGACTAAGTTTTGAAGCAGCTGAACAGTTCATGCACAATGTGCCTCCCTGATTTCCTAGGCCTTGCTATATATGGATCACTCAAGGCCAAACTTTCCAGTAAAACATCCCAGTTGCCCTTGAAAACGGATATGAAAAGCAGGTGAGAGGGACAAATTTACCCCCTGCTGTTTAGTCCCGTTTTTCTTAATTTTTCCCATTCTTTAGTTTGGGTGTTTTTTTCCTCATCGTTCCCCATCCATGGTCTAACAACTCCACTTACCCACGGATTTTAAGGCTGCGATGTGAAATACAATTTCTCCTGGCTTCGGGTCAGCTAATTCTCTTTGGCTGCCCCTGAAGTGCCGATTATTTTGAGGGAAAATAATAACGGTAGTAGTAACTAACTATAATATTGGTCTGTCCTAGTAGTTTAACCTGCTGCATTACTGTCACAGGGGCTGTGCTCGGTGCGCGGAGCAGCGCAGGGAGCGCATCCCCCGGGATCCCGCGCGGGGCTCTGCCCCGAGTGCGCAGCTCGCGGGCCGGGCGGGGCCCGGGGGCGGGGCCGGCGCGCGGGCGCGGCCGTGATTGGCTGTCCGCGCGCTGAGTGGCAGGGGCGCCCCCGCGGCCCCGGCGCGGCTCCCGCTGCTGCCGCCGCGCAGTGCCCGCACCCCGGGCAGTGCTCCGCTTGCTCCGCTTGCTCCGCTCCCTCCGCTCCGATCAGCGCCGCTCCGCCGCCATGCGCCACGGGGCCACCCCGCTCCGCCGCCTGCTGCTGTCCCTGCTCATCCTGTCTGCCGCGGGGACAGCCCGACCGGGAGCCTCCTTAACGGTGGGGGAACCGGAGACGGCGGAGGAGCTGATGGAGTACCGCGATCCTTGCAAAGCCGGTAGGGAAGCGGGCTGGCTCCAACTCCGGGAGAAGTTTGGAAGCACGGCGATGGTGGACAGGTGTCCCTGCGGAGCGCTCCGCGGTACGGCGGGGCCGCTCGGCCGGACCATGCCCAGGCTCACCTGGCGGCGGCGGGAGCTCCCCGGTCCGGCCGGAGCTGCCTCGGCATCCCGGTGCCCTCCCAAACCCGGCGGGCACCCGGGGAGCTCCCCCGCTGCTCCCGGCCCGACGGTGCGGGAGGGTTCTGCTTGTCCCCAGCCTGCGCCCCGCTGCCCTCGTTGCCTGGGGCTGCAGCCCCGGTTCGGAGGCTATGCCTGGCTTCTTTCTTTAAATCGCCCCCCACTCCCACATCTCTTCCCTACCCCACCTGTCCTCCTCCCTCCTACTCAAGATCCCCTCTGCAAAGCCAGAGAAATGCGCGGCAGTGCTTTGCACTTTGGGCTTGGTCCCCCCCGCCACCAATTGGCTTTTTCTGCGCATTTTTGCAACCTGTTGGCAGCTGTTCCAACTTGTCCCAAGCTGTGTCCTGCTCGAAGTTGCGGTGCGTGCCCCGGAGCGGCGGGGCTTCCCGCGGCTCCCCGGCGGCAGGGAGCCGGTGCACAGCTCATCCTCCCGTGGCAGCCGGGGTCTCTGGAGCTGCCTGTGTGCAAGTTGCCGCATCCTCTTCAGGAAGCCTCCAGCTGCTTCCTCCATCCCCTTGAAGTTTTTCGTGCCCCTCTTAGAGTGCACTCCGTTAGTTCTGAGCTCGTTGCAACCCTTTTTATCCGTTTGATTTCTTCAAGAGCTGCCCGCAGTCCTAATGTTGAATTCCCTAAATTTAAAGGGAACATGGACCCAGGTTTTCTCTTTGGAAAACTGGGAGGCACTAGTGATGTGACTGCTAATCCTTTCAGTTCAGGTATTGCGGTCTTGTGAATTGCTCCTCTGCTTGTGAATTGGCCACTGATACCTTGATAGTCATGTTCCATTTACAAATATGTGCAAAGTCCTGTTTTCTTAATATTGTAGGAGAAGGGGAAAAGAAAGGAATTTTTTTGTGTGTGTGGTGTTCTTTGTCTTTTGAGTTAGGGTTTAGCCCCCAAATGCACTCCTAGCTATTCCTGAGTGTCCCTTGGTGATAGCTTCCCTTGTTATCAGCTCTCTCCCGCCTGCTTATGGGGCACTAGCAGCCCTATCTGCACATAGACGAGCTCTGTCAAGGTAATGTCTATCAGAGCCCCTCTGCCCGGTACAGCAAGTTTAACTGGCCTTGTATGTGGGCTGAGTGTGGAAGGTTTTCTTCCAAAATTCAGCTCAGTCCTCTCACTCCTTTTGTGCAAAACATCCCCTTGATTTGCAAGTCATCTGTCATTTGATAGGTGGTTTGGGGGGAGGTTAATTATTTTTAATGAATGTGGGATTCAGCTCACCCAAACACGCTTTACTGTATTTGTGTCTGCTTCTAAATGGTAATTGATTTCTCTCTTTCCAGTGAGACTAGTTGTTAATGACACAGCTATGCTTTAGACTTAGCTACAAGTACAGTGCTTTGGCCTTCTCATCTGAAAATGTTTGCTTGCTTTCTCCTCAAAGTTATACCATCATCTCCAGTGTGCCTCACTTGCGCTTGTGACTCTTGGGTGTTGCTGTCAGGTCAAGTATGTGGAGGATGAGGAATGCTCCTTTAAGAACCACACAGAGAACCTTTACTTTATTTGACTTCCTTACATCTGACAAGGAACCCATGGCAGAAAAGGGAAAAAAGTTATTTTTCCCAACCTTCCATTTACCTGCCTTTGCTGCAGGAGCTTTTTTTTTTCTGTAGCACCCCATCTCCCAAACTCTCTTCCTCTTGCTTCTGCATGAACACAGAAAATACCCTGGACTGCCAACAACAGCCTTCCTTCACTGTACATCTACACCTCCTCTCATAGTGGGCAGAAAACCTTTGTGTGTTATTCCTGTTAATTCAATTCATGCATGATCAATCACAGAAATGATCTTTATTTTCTGACTTCTCAGTGTTTGCCTCTTATGCTTTTAGAATGTCTTCTTTCTGATAGAAAGGGAGAAGTGAACAAGACCTGTGGAGATCACACAGGTGATTTCTTTTCTGGAACTCAGGACCAGGCTGGTGTTTCTGACTGTGCTGGCACACAGCTGTCTGTGGTGGGGGCTGATAGGCAGCCTAGCTCAGCATTGCCTTGGCTTCCTGAGGCTCCAGTACTGTATTTTGAGTCTGCCTTTCTCACCCAGTCTATGAGCCTTCTGCTTTGCTGCAGCCTCTTGCACAGGTGAGCACCGTTAGCAGCTTTCTCAAGTTTCAGTCTTCTTTTCTGCAGAAGAAAGAGACTCTGGTTCTTTCAGTCTGTCCTGACTGGCTGTGCTTCCAGACTCTCTGATCCAGTTTCTCTCCATGGGCTGTATAAACCTGAAGTGCAGAGCACTTAAGGAATAGGACACTCCTTACATGCCATGTATCTACATCTGTGCACTGAATGGTTCCAGTTTTTAAAGTTAGCCCCAAGACAAACCAAACAAGACTTGTACCACACGGATCTGTGTTAAACTCTGCCTCGCGTTCACAGCCTTTTTCCTCTTCCAGTTCTAGACCATCAGTGGAGCTAAGCAGGTGTTCACTCCTGTAAATGCCATCTCAAAGGATTAGTTCAGCTAAGATTAATAAGTGAAAAAATCTGTTTCTGCAAGTGAGATGAGGTGAAGACACCATTAGTGGAATTGTGCCTCCAAGAGGGCTTGTCAGGGCTGTTGTCTAATGTCTGTTTGGGAAGTCTATTGCACTCTGTTCCTGATGAGCTATAGCAGTGACAAGTTGTCTTAACTTTCTTGGGCCGGAGTTCCTTCACTTGTGGGACAATGTCAGTACCTGTCAAGAAGCATGACTGGAGAGAAGGTAGTGGTTGCAGATCTACTGGGAAAAGCTCAGGTGCCCAGTGTGTTTTGGGAGGGAGAGTTTTTTATGGTCTGTGGCACTGTGAGTCTTGTGGTGTTGTTTCCATCACTGCTGTAGGCACAGGCTCCTGTGCATGGTCTTGTGACTGCAGATTGTGTGCTGGCTCTTAGCCCACTGCAAAGACAAAATGCTTACATGATTTCCAAACTGTTAAAACTATAGTGCTTTACATTTTTATATTTTTTCCTGCGGGTGAATGGCTCTGACCCAGAGGCTGTGATGGATTTAGAACTGGCAGGTTATGGCATGAAAGCTTGGCAGTTCCTCACCCCTGCAGCTCATGCCCTGAGGTTGAGTGCAGACTGTCGATGGTTGATCTGCTAGACTGTGAGTGAAAAGCCTGGCACATGCTCCTCTCTGTTGCATTAGCAAAGGATGTAATAATCTGCAGAAAGGCAGAAGAGACAGCACAGTGCAGTAACCTCCTAAATCACTACAACCACTGAGCTACTGCTATCAACACATGCGCTGTTACCAGGGCTCAGCTGATGGGCCGTAACTCCACTGTTGCTCAAGCTCTCAACTCCAGCCACCCAGGACTTGCTTTTCCTGATGAGACTGCTTTCCTGCCTTTTTATAGGGCAGAAAGAAAGAGAGAGATTCCTGAATGGCTGATCAAAGGGCAGGTGAGATGGGGTTGGACCGTCAGGTTGAGTTGCCAGGGAAGGTGGCAGTGCTGACTCTGGGGTGGGTTGTGCTGAATGTTGCAGCAGGTCACTGGAGCTTTTCAAAGGGAACGGTACAAAGGTTCTGCTCTATAATAGATGGGAAAATGTCATAAGACTGACATGTGCTTTGGATGGATCTGCTGCTCAGGGGATCCAGTTAAGGACACCCAGGCCAGTGTGCAGGTCGGAGTGAGGCCGTGTGACAGCCAGGCAGCAGGAGAAACTATGGATGTCTTCTAAACAAAACAAGTGTGTCCTTCTGGGGCTCCTCAGGCAAACTGGAACCAAAGGAATTAAATAGGCTGTAATTTCTTCCAGTAATTATTTTGGTGCAAGCTTATACAAACTTTAATTGGAGGTGAAGAGCAGAATCTTTGAGGTTCAAAGTGACCTCTGGGGATGGTATCATCCAGCTTATGTCAACAATGGGAGGTGGGAGGTGTAAATAGAAAGGAGAGTTGGACACTAAATAACTTGTCCTCTGGAGTTTACAGGCTCAATGACCCCTTCCCTCCAGCTCAAACCTGCCATGACGCTCTTTGTCATTTGCTAAATCAGCAGATGAGAAGAAGAAATTGTGGTTTGGTCTCAGCATCTTGGTTCCCGGTCACTTTGGCCCTTAGCATAGTACTTCCTGTCCTTTGTGAGCTGGAGGCGCTGTGTTGCTTTTCAAGGCCTGGCATTTCCCTCAGTAGCTTGTCTTCCAGGGAGGGGTCTGCTGAGGGTGTTCTGTGTTGGTGTCCCATTTCTCTCTGCTCTAGGCAGTTTATTCTGGTGTGATGTGTCCTGACTACAGGCTGACTGAGTCCAGCCACATGTCTGGACTCCCCACATGTCTTGACTCTTAGGCCAAATGCAGTGTTTCTTTGTGCAGGTCTTCATGTTAGGAGAGTGGCAGAGCTTCCTGCCCAACCATATGCTCCTGAGGCACAGGCCAAAAGGGTCTTGGGCTCTCTCTGCCTTTGCATGTCTCAAGAGCCCTTCAGGGATGTTTTTGTTTCTGAGGAAAGCCAGACCAAGGAGGAGTTGCATATAGGTACAAATGAGCTTTGCCAGCAAGCTCATCTTGTTTTCACAAGACTTTGGTTTCTTGATGGCTTTTGGTCTGGGCTGTTGCTTGCAGTGCTCTGAATGGGCAGAGCCTGGTCTGGGGAAGCTGCAACACAGAGCAGAGCTCTGGCAGGAAGATAGCACCTAGAAAGTGAATTAGTCCCTAAGGGTTTTGTGGAGTGCTTAGGATGTGACCTCAGAAAGGGAAGAACTGAGGCAAGAGGTGTGCGGGGTCACCAACTGAGTAGCAATCCCATGTCTCCTCCTTTTTTATCACTAGAAAAGTTATTAGGGAAGCAGTTTTGCAATGATAGTATGTCTTTTCCTGCAAGCCACTGCTCCATCAAGTGTGGATGCTGCTTGCCCAGTCACAGAGTATTTCTGTACATCTGTTCCTGCTCCATCTGCTGGTTTGATCCACCAGCTTCTAAATGCCCCATGCGTTTAGAGGTCTCACAAAGTCCTGTCCTGAGAGATGGAAATTGTGCTTCACTGTCATTCTGTTCCTCACACCTCTTCCTCTGCATAGGCACAGTGCCTTTTGTTCTGGAGATAGCACACCTCATTCGGGCTGTGGTGCAGACGTTTCTGTGGGCAGCTGAGGAATTTGGTATTAGGAACTGAAAGCCTTGAGGGGGTAATCAAACGAGAAGGAGGAGAAAGGATCTGTCAAGGTCATTGGAATATTGCTTGAGTGGGATGCAGATGCTATTTTCCCTGTTGGAAGCACAGATCCATCATGTTAGCAGGGTGACTTGAAAACTCTTTGCAGGCTGTGCTATGGATCCTGCCCACTTACCTCTTGACAAGGGCCTTCCTGCAATCTTGCAAGTGGTCCTGTTTGGTTTGGCAATGTTGTGAGCACTGGCAGAGCATGTGCCAGCCTGCCCTTTGCTTGGGAATCATAGAATGCTGTGGAGAAATCTTGTTGGCATCTTAAGATTTTCTGTAAAGCTTTGAATCCTCTGGTCTGGCATGGAAGGCAGTAGTGGTGCTGTGGTGAATGCACAGGTGCCTGTGGTGTGGGGCCTGAGTTGTAGAAGATGGTAGTGGGAGCCATAGGCTTAGCCAAGGGCAGTTTCCATGGTCAATGGCAGTGCTGGAAGCTGAATCCTGGTCTCCTGACATTAGAAGGCATGTGGCCTTCCAGAAAATAAAGTTTTCTTTCTTTGCCACCAATGCTTACAGGAGTGCTTTCAGAGGAGTGTCTGGGATGTGACTCAGTCTGTGGATTCCTTGGTGCTGAGCTGATACAAACTTTTATAGAGGAAGGAGAAAGGTGTGTTACTGCAATCATTCCCCTTACATTTGTTTCCCAGGTACATTGCAGGAAGGGTTAAATACTCAAGGAGGAAATGGACTGAGTCTTTCTGGGTGGTCTGGGAAAGAATGAGAGACCAGACTGTTCAGTCTTTAATTTACCTGCTTGGGGAGGTGTCGGCAGTTACAGAAGAGAAAACAGGTGGTTGAAAACTACTGGGGTCACTCTTCAGTGATGCAGCTGTTTACCATTGGTGAGGTGTTTTGCAGTGAGGCAGTGCTGTAACAGAAGCTTCCTTCTCAAAAGGAAGGTTTAAGGTGATTCTAGACAAGCACAAGCTAATGGCTGTGGATTAAAGAAATAATAACCACCAACCATTTTACTGTATGTGAGATTCCTAAGTAGAGTAACCACTGGCCTGGGGAGTTTGAGAGCAAAACCTTATGATCACTGTGGCTCAAGATCTGGGTTTGAAGTCCTTCCAGTGCTTAACTGTTGTCTTGCAATCTGACCAAATCACACTTGGTCTTTGACACTGCTTGGGGTGTGTTGGATCTGCTTGTCCTGGGCGAGATGTAACCCTCAGTGCTATACCAACACACTGGGATTTAGCAATGGACAGGACAAAGGATGGGCAAGTTTAGGACAGGAGACTTTTTTGTTTTGTTTCCTTAAAAGCGGCTGGTAGGGTGGGGAAGAGATTCTTGGAGTTGTCATGGATACTTCTCCAGAGCTTTTACTCAACTTTATAGTCTGGGTGCAGTTCACGTGTGTCTGCCCAGGTTGGATGAAGGTTGCTTGTTCTTCAGCTGTTCTGTGGCATAAGAGTAGTAAATCATAGAGTCCCAGACAAAGGCATTTAGAAACTGTACTGTAAGTCTCCCAGGATTCAAAAGTGCACAAGGCTGAGGATTTTGGTTGGAGGCAGTTTCTACTTGTGTAATTACATTATACCTTTGCAGCTGTACTTGGAACTTTTATTCACCTCCTGCCTTATAACCTCCTCTGTAGTGTGCCTGTGACTTGCTGGATGACTAACACAAGAAGCAGCTGCATTTTACTGGTAAGCTACCTCTTTCTTGCTGCTAAAACTGTGCCTGTGGGTGTCTCCCAGGTGAGCAGCTGCTGCCCAATTCTGTGGAAGAGCTGTGTGGCTATGGATAACCACTGCAACATGTTCAAGCTCACAGATTAGTTCTTGCGAATCTGCCTGTGCTGCCTTCTCTAATCTTTTATTTTCCTCCTTTTTTTCCTATGGCCTTGGCTGCAGAGACCTTTGTGATTTCTGCCTACTTCCCTCTGTGTTTCCCACAGATCCATTTCAGATGTTCCCCCATCTCCCTTTTGCTGGAGCCCTCTCCAGCCCCTGCCTGGAGTATTGCTGAGATACTTTTCTGCCTTCTGCCTCAGGCTGTGGAATACCCTATCTCCTCTCCCACCCCAGCAGTAACTCCCAGAGGTCAGTATGTTCTGGTTTTCTCACCCATCAGCAGCCCTGTTGTGAATCTACTTGCTGTGCTGCGTTTGATCAGTGAGTTCTGTGCAACAGGCTGTTTGCTGTAATAGATCTGCTGCTGTGCCCAACTGCCCTTTCCTTTGAGAAACAGGAGAGGAATGGTCAGGCTGGCTCCTGTGGCTCAGAGTCTAGAGCTGTCTGCTGAGGAGGTGGTGCTGGGGCTGGGGGAACACAGACCTGACAGGGCAGTCTGTACAGTGTTTTGGAGATGGTCAGCCTTGGAAGGAAGGAGGCACCTCTAACACCAAACGACTTGCTTTTCTTGCATCATGAATGTTGCAGGTATTAATCTGCATCAAAAGTGCTTTCAACTCACGCTGAAATGTGTTTTCAATACTCAGAAGAGATAGATGATTGAGCAGAAACTGGCTGTTGTTTTCATTCAGCTATTACATCTTCTGGGTTTGTTTTTTTAATTTGTTTTTTGTTTTGTTTTGTTTTGTTTTGTTTTGTTTTTTTCTTCTTTGTTGCAGCTGAGCTCCCAGAATTGCTGAATTCCAAGGGATGCCTGTACTTTGATGTTCAGACCCACTCTAGTACTTCCTGAACAGGAAGGTTCCCTGTCAATAGAAACTGCTTAAACATGCACGGAAGCCCTTGATTAAAGAACTTTCACTGACTGATTACTCTTTCTTGGCCAGTTTGTGTCAGCTCAGCTTGCAATGGAGAGAAATCTCTAACTGTGTGTTGAGAAGGAAGTCCACAAGAAATCCTAGTCACTGGTAAATCTTAGTTTCTCAGCCTCTGGTTTGAGTGGTGCAAATTATCAGAAGATGTGCAGCTGCTGCTGGTCCATGAATCAGCTCAGCTTTAGATCCAAATGAAAATTCACATCCTCTCAAGTTATTTCGTGTTCATGTAAATGTTGGCACTCAAGCAAAAAGCATCTGTTTAACTTCTCCATCTACAAACCCCAAAGCTGTTCACAGAGCAAGCCATACCACAGTGTTAAAAGTCTGTTCACAGACACAGTGAACAAGTGTCCACAGTGTTCAAGTCTGCTGAGTGCTTTATCTCTTCCTGTTGGGAGTTGGTGCTGGAGTACAGTTGAGCCTCTCTGTCTATTAGAAGAAGCGGGCTGGGTGCTGAGAATTACCTTTCTCCAGTTTTCATGTCATAGCTGTGGGTGTTGCCAGTCTTAGGCTCTTCATCAGCGTGACTCTGAACTTAGGTAGCATTGCCTGCAAACAGCATGGCCTAATCAGCAGGGCTTTCATTTGCTCAGAACTTTGCAAAATTGGTTGTTTTGTTTCACATTTTGCATGGTGACTTTCAGGTGAAATATGCTGAGGGTGTTTATTTCAGAAACTTGACTCTGAAGAAGAGAGATGCAATTACAGACTGTGCCCTCCTTCCCACTAACAGTGGCTGTACCTGACAGAAGGGCTTGTCCCTGCTCCAGAGGCAGACATCTGCTGTGGAAGTGGAGGCCTGTCCATGCTGCTGTGTGTTGGCAGGGTGCTTTGTGAGGAAGGTATTGATTCAGTAAGGCACTGGTTTTGCTTTGAAATTCCTCAGATATAAAAATCCTTAAACTCACTAGATTTGCAAAGTCAAAACATGTCTTACAGGAATGCCAGCATTAGATCTGCTTTGGAACTTGTGATATAGTTTCTTGGGCATGAAGACTCAAATGATGTGACATGGAACTCTGACTTGAACAGCTATCCTGTGCAATGAGTCCACCCTAAAACTGCATCAAATATGAGTAAAAAGGTGGATTTCTGACTGTGTTACCCATGTCTCTGTCACAGAAATTGGGTAGTGGGTAGCAAACAAGGCACCTGCTGCAGGAGAAACTTGTGCAGCTTCATGGCAGAGGTGTTTGAGTTGTACTGGAGTCCAGAGGCCCCAGACTGAGAAATATCCATTGGTAAATGATTCTTGCAGGCAGTGGGGAAACCTAATATAGTGACCAAGTTCAGTGGCCTTGAAAAGAAAATGGAAGTCTTGCACCTGTATTTCCTTCACTGAGATCTATTAATTGAGTCTCTTATTGTTAGTAGCTCAAACTAGATGTGAGCAGGGGAGTGATAAAGAAACAAGAGTCTGTGCTTCTTTTATGGGGCCTGTCAGTAGGGCTCCAGTCAGAAGAAACTGCAGTTCAAAGTTGTATGCATCTGGCTTTGGATATGCTGGATACTCCAGAGGTCTAGTTCAGCCTTTTGTGAGCACTAGGTCTTGTACCCTGCCAGATGCTTCTTTCTTGATTTGTCTGCCTGTGCATTCCCAGAAAAGTTAAGGCACAGCTCTTTATATGAAAGTGAGTTTTGAGAAGTTTTGGCCACTGAACCCAGAGCTTTTTGAGTTATTTGCACAGTGTGATTTCTGGTGCAGACTGTTTTTTTGTCGTTCTATTGCACTTACAGTAGAGACACACAGACTATTATTTTGTTTCATCTGTGCTGATGCTGCTGCAGGCAGAGATGCTCTGGCTCTTGGGGCTGACCCTTTTGCGGGGCAGGGTTGGCTTATCAGTCTGGTTTTGCCCTGGAAGAGGAGCCTGTTATTTGCTGTGCTGTTGATGTTGGAAGTGTGTTTTGCTCAGTGAGGCTCTGGGCTGCAGCTGGCCCCTGTATGAAGATGCTGATGTGTTGTGCAGTTGACCATTGCCTGGATTTAATCTCTAACCTTTGATTGTTATTGAAAGCATGTTCTAGGGATTGCATTCCCACCCACACTGCTCCTGTGACCCCTTCCATTTCCTGGGTGTCTAAGTACAGAACAGAAAAGATTCATTAACCTGGCAAGTAACCTCTTTTTATGGGGGAAGTGATTTTCCGTCACGCTCTGTTAGACCCTATTGATTTCTGTTTTTCCCCTCGTTGGCCTCTTCTGCCATATATTCTCCTCTTTGTCATGCTTCAGTAGGAAGGTGATATGTGATATGCTGGGTTGTTTTTTGGGTTTTTTTTTTGCTGTTTCCTGGGCAAAGAGCTGGGATCTTCTAAGGCCATTGCTCAAAGTGCCCAAGTCTCTGCCTTTTCTTGGAAAGATTTGTTGTCAAGGCAAACTGCTCGTTGGTAATAGGATGTTGACATGAGGAGTAAAACCTCCTGGCTGCCCTCTTTTGTTTTGATGTTGAAAAGAGCATTTGCTATCTTTTGCTCTCTTTGCCCATTGTACAATCCCTCATCTCCTGGCAGAGGTGTTACGTGTTTGCCATGGGGTTTGCAGGCATGCATGAAATGGAGGCCCTCAAATCATCACGTGTGCCTGCTCCTTCTGCCTTCCTGGGTTGTGGCAGTGGCTGGATCCCCATGCTTTTGTGGGGAAATGTAAGGAGCTGCCAGGTTTGGGTTTTCCCACTGGTTTGTCATGGAGGTAAATTATGGCAAGTGTGAGGGGAAGAGGCATGTCCTTGGAGCTGAGTGAGAGAGCACGGGTGTGTCGACACTGTTTCAGAAGGAATAGGACCTTCAGTGAAAAATTCCACACAGGGAATGGGGAAGGTGTTTGCTTCTCAACCAGTTCCCCTCTTGTTGAGCATATTTGTGTATTTCTCCCCCTGGACAGCCATCTCTGTGCTAATGCAGCCACTGCAAAGATAAAATATTACAAAGGTAAATGCTGGATACATGCACTCTCAGCAAGATACCTTGGTTTTGAGAAGGCTGTTGCTGTTTACTAATTTATTTGATTTTTAGACAGAGCCTTTCTGTGATTCAAGGGTGATATTTCAGTAGCTGGAAAAATAGTTTTTCTTCCAAAAGTACACTTTCACCTTTTGTATTAATTTCTCAGCTTTCATTGTTTTTGCTAAATTCCTCTTATTTATGTATAAATGATCTATGCTGGTCCTGTGTTAACTATTGCAATTGAAGCATCAAAGGCTTAAAATCTGAGAGAGCAGTGTTTTTTGTCTTAGCCTTTTGTATTGTTACAGGAAGGTCTCTTCTGAAGCAATGGTTGGCCTTAGTACTGTCTGTCCTTGTGCTGATCAGGTTCAGCCTATCAGAATGATGAGCTCTGCCCAAACGGACAGAGGTTGCTGTGGCAAAGTTTATCATCTAGATTGTCCTAAAGGGAGATGCATGAAGAACAGTTCCTATTTATTTACAAATCTTAGGCTGCACTTTCCCTAAAACAGTCAATTGAAGCCCAAGGGGTTGGTGAAGTGGTCTGAGGTCTGTTTGCAGACCGAGCAGATCAATCCACAGTGGTGCAGGGGAGAGAGCTGTGCTCTCAGCAGGACAGGGCCTGGCTCGTTAGGGCCAGGCTGTTCAAAGAATTGCTTTCATGATTCAGTATGTTATGTGGGAGAAGAAGGAAAAGCTAATGGGAAGGTTTTGTAAGGAAAGAGGGTGGATACTTTGGTGAGTTGAAGAGACTAGAAAACTCCTGAAGACCTTACTGGATCATAGTCTATGCTTTTAGTTGTGAGCAGATGTAAGGAAAAAAATGCAAGCACAAATGTCTTAAAAAATGCATTTGATCAAGAATTTAAAGTTGTTTTCCTCTTACTGCTTTCAAGGCCTTGAACTTTGAGTTTCTATGTGATGTTTTTGGTGGGGGTTTTGTTGTTTTTATTTTGGTAGGATTTTTTTTGGTTGTTTTTGGTTGGGGTGTTTTTCGGTTTGGGTTTTGTTTTAAGTTTCTTCATGTCCTTCATTAACCCCAGAGACTCCTGACATACCCTGAAAGGGGGAAGTGTAATCTGTACATATTTATGCAAGTTGGAGTAGGGATGTTGGAAGGTCTCATAGCAAAGCAGGGAAGGCTGGTGGCGTTACCAGCGTTGCCACCAGAACGTGGCACTATCAAAGGAGCAACGGAATGTGGGGCTGGATAAGAGCACTTGGGACTCTAATATAGCAAAAGTTTGCTGTCTGGTGTGAATTCAGGGCTTGATCTTGGCGAACTCTCCCTGCAGGACTGTTTTCAGAATGCTGAAGTGGCCTTTCAGTTAATGTGAACTCTCAAGGGATTGTGTTCAGAGGTGTGCAGGTCTTCCTTCCCATGTAAGGACCTCTGCTCCGTGGTGCTGCTGTGTGATCTTGGCAGCTGCTGCTTCCTTGAGGGCTGGCCTGAGGACGCCATTTTCCTCTGGAGAGAGAAGCTCTGGAATGGGCTGTGTCCTTAAGGTACTAAAGAGGAAGGATGGGGTTACCTTGCAGGTGGTGTCTCTTCTCCCTTCCTTTTGCTGAAGTTGAGGCAGACAGGAGGATGCATCCATCAGAAGTTCTGTGAATCCTGGGGCTCTTGTTACTAATTATCGAAAACTGCAGCAAACCGTGTTACACTGTCACAAGCCGAGGTCCTAGCATTGTGTGCATCCCCTGCCTTGCCCAGAATTTTGCTAACGTGCACGAATACAGAGTCCTGAAATTCAGGTTCATGGTTCCAAAGTTCATGGTCTTGAGAATAAACAAAAAACTATTGTGGTGGCTGAGAGCTGTGTTCCCCGTTAACCCAGAATCATGAATATTTATCATTCTGGATTACAAAAGAACATAGAGACTATATTGTATTTCCTATAACTTTATTTCCATGGCATCTTTTCTTGGTGGGTCACTTTAATGTAAGCTTTGCTTATTTAGTTGCACACTTTAAGCCGATTAACTTTTTACTAATAAAATGTGTGTTGCCTCCCTTTGTCCCAGCTCCTGTTTGTTTGTACCTACACTTCTGTGACAAAGAGTCGCAGAGAACTGCTTTAAGCTCCGGATAAATCCCACTGCTGGAGACTTTGGCCAAGCTGAATGTGTTTGGGTTGATTTCAGCCACGCATTTTCTCTGTCCCCCTCTCGCTGCCTGGAAGTTGGACCCTCAAGGCAAGATCTCCTGAACAGCTTTCCACTTTTCAAACCATTTGTGGTGCTCTGAGGTTGGCAGTTCCTTCTCTGAGCTGGGCCAGAATAAAACTCCACGTGGGGGGAACTGGAGTTTTTCAACCACAAAGACTGATCTGTGGCTCTGCATCTTCAGTAGTTTCCCAGATGGTAACCACAGTATTATTCCCTGCTTACAAAACTCACCCTGTCATTCAGTGGCCAACATACAGCATGTTGTACTGTGACTTCAGTCTAAGAGAAGCATCATTCCAGAGAGATAATTATATCCTGCCATTTTATTAAAGTCCCTCTATAAAAATTATCCTTTTCCACCCAAGGCAATTCAGACTAGAATTTTAAAGTTAGTTAGGAGCTAAAAGGTACGGATAAGCTCTTGGAAAATACTTTCTGAAGGCCTTTTATAAATCTGTTCTTTTATATCTGCAGCTTTGCTAAAGCTAAAATGATCCCTTAGAAATGTGCTGTTAATACTTAAGAATGACTGATCTGCCTCAAAAAAAAACACAGTAACCTGTTTCCATTGGGCCAGCAGTAAATGCCAAAGAAGGTGTAGAAAAGCAGGGTAAAATGGAGCTGTATGTCTAAAAAGTCTCACTGACTGCAGTAGACTCCACAGTCCCCAATCCAAAGATGGCTCATTGTCTTTAGTGATCTTGAATAGCTTTGTCTTCCATCTGCTGTCTTTTTGATCCTGTGTAAGCTTTTAGCATCTGTAGCCTGCTGGGATGGGAAGTGCCACAGCTTGACTGCAGCATCCCTTTGCTGTTTCCTTACTTGTGAGTCAGTGCCTCTGGTGTCTCAGAGATTTCCTTAGTGTTGCCTACCCATTTCCATCCTTTTACACCAAAGCTTCCTACATGTTGTCTCTTGTCTTGGAGAGACTCAGAGGAACTCATCTGTTTTTAATAGCAGAAAATGCTCATCCTTTGCTATTTCAGGAAAATACTTCCTTGAAGAACTCTGAAATCACACTAGGCTTAGCATGTGAAGCCATCACCAGCTAGGGAAATAATAATTCCTCATCCGATGACACCCAGTTCCTGTGTGACAGCTATGCCATGTCCTGCCACAGGGACACCTCTGATGTCAAAGGACACTGTAAACTATAGTTACCCTGCCTAGCCAGTATGTTAGTTGCTTTGTTTGAGGAATGTGGTATGTTGGAAACTGAGTTATGTTTTCTGGACTACCTTAAATACTACTTTTCTAAACATTCTCAGACTTCTAGACCCAGGTAATACCTCTTTTTACCAGTGGATCTGCCTGTCTGCAGTTCTTCAGTGTCTGATGGTGGGGGAGCTCTGTCCTCTCCTGCAGGTACAGGAAGAGTGGGGGAAGGTTTGTTCCCCCCTATACTGCAGGGATGTGCAAAATCTGGAGGGAAGTCCGAAAAGTACAGCTCAAAGACCTCCATGTTAGGCCTTGCTGCTTTATGGGGATTTTTAATCTTGTGCAAGGTGTGTACCATGCAGGGTAGCACTGGCATTTGATGGGTGTCAATGTGGCTGCAGAGGGATGACTGACAGGAGGGGTAGCAGATCTGCTGCTGCTGGGTTATTAAAATAGCAGAATAGCAGGAAAAGCTTTTTAATGGGAGCAGTCCTTCTGGAAAGTGTCTGCCTTTTGCTTTTCGCTGATCCAGAGCAGGCTCTGAGAGGGTGAGGCACATCTCCCTGCTCATCCTTTCTACTAGTGGTGGAAGGGAAAGGGGGTTACTACTCCTCCTCGGGCTCTCCTGCTGAGCTAATCCCCTGTCCATGACATCTTCTGGAGGAGCAGGAGCGATTGAAAACCAGCAGCCACTGGAGCAAAGGCCTGAGCATCAAGTCCTCTTTCTGAACCAGGACAAATGTCCTGCAGTAAACTTTCTGTTTTGGTGCCTTCCTTTTGTTTCCAGTGGGGCTGGTGACTCTGCCTCCTGCTGATGCCCAGGGTTGCTCATGGTAAGGCCTGGCTTAAGACTGTGGGAAAGGAACTAGTTTCTAGTTTGCAGTTGGAATTTTCCTTGACATAGGTCTGCCTGTGGCTGTGAAGTATTTTTAGAAGGACTTCACTGTTTCAGAGCAAGGCTAACACAGGGAGACCTTACTGACTCTTAAATCCTGGCAACTGCCTTAAAACAGCTCTTTCCCCTCTTGCCTTTGCTCCCTGCTTTTGTCAAACTGCAATCTCCCATCGCAAAGACAGGCATGCTCCTGACACAACACTGTTTGCTATCCAGAGGCCATAAACTGCTTGTCAGAGGAAGAAGTTGTCTTCATTCCCTGTGTAAAGACATTTTATTAAGGCTGAGAAATGTCAAAATTGAAGTTTGCTTTTATACCTTCAGTCCAACCCTGCTTATGTGCTGCAGTAGTCACTAATTACGTGATTGTATGACACTGTGTCAGGAACAGATCCAGTGGTGAGATGATGGGGACTGGTGATGACAGGGATCCTTTCTCTTCTCTTGTAGAGCCAGGGAGGTGCATATTGAGGAAAGATGAAAAAATCTCCTTGTTACTATTGTGCTTTTCTGGGTGCTTTTGACACAGGAGCATATGGGATCACTTGCAAAAATGCCAAGTACTTGCTGCCACAAAGTGTTTATGTTTATGTATTTATATAGTTGAATATTTATAATGTATTCTTGTGAATGTTTGTGAAGGCCTGGGATGTGTATCCCTGATTCCTGTGTTGTTTTTGAGAGAAAGCTGGAAAGGGATGGATGGGCATGCTCAAGTAGCAGTCCATCCACTGCCTAAGGAGGGCTGAGGGCTCTCTGAGCCAGCCATGTCCACTGATGCTGCAGTCATGGCCACTTTAATCTGCCTTAAAGCTGGGCTGCTGCTGAGGAAGACAGTCTTTCCTTCCATCTTCCTCCTTCCAGTATCAGTGAGCTGTGGGAACTCGGCACAAAGAGAGATTGATCTGGTTGAGAACAAACTGTTTTTTACTGAGAACCAGGTGTTGTTTTCCTGTGTTGCTTTCCAGTCATGTGAATGCTTGTGGTAGCACAGGAGGAACCATAGGAACAAGTGGTTGGAAAGGAAGAAGAGGAGTGGAGATAAACCCAGCTGTTTCTGTGAGCGCAAACCAGCAATTCTGGAAGGTTACAGTGAGATGGTATCTCTGTTCATGTGCTTGTATCATCCCAATTGCTTGTCTGGACAGTCATATCTCTGTAGTTAATCTTCCCTGAGAGACCCTTTGGTTTCCATGAAATTGTAGCTTTCATGTGTTGACAATCAAATGTGACTGGAAGGCACCGAGTTAGCAGTTTATGGAGATGTGGAAGGTAGACTGTACTTACATATGCATGAAACAAAAGCCTTCCTGAATATCAGCTTCTGCTGGATGTCTGAGGGAACAGAGCTCAGACTGATTTGTCTTTCTGGCTTTCCCTGGCAGATGAAGGTTTAAGGATGCCTCTTTCAAACTACTGAGCACTATATTTTTGTGCTGGCTCTTCGCATATTCTGTGATGTGCAGAATGCCGTGAAGGGCCTTTGAATGGCAAACAACTTCCACTTGAGATAATCCTGACTTAAGAGCATTTGACTCCAGTCTGGACTTGAATCTACTAGCAATTATATTTTGTATGAATTTCCCCATCTTGCCTTTGGAGATGGCAGTGTGTTGATTTTTCTTCTGTATCCAATTTCCAGGGTACTGATTTCTGTTCATGAGAAGACTTGTATGTTCTCCATTCCATCCCCAAAAGCAAAGAAGACTGTGATGTAGAGCCTCAATATGTTCCTAGTGCTTTCTGAGGGCAGCTTCCTATTACTGTAGCCTCACACTTGCATGTGCTACAGGCTTCCTACAGAGTTCAGGGCATGAAATAACTCCTGCACTTTGGACCCATGGGAAGAGGCTGAACTGGAGAGGACCCTGCGCTAATGGTGAAGGAAGCAGAGGTAGCTGCTGTTAGCATTCTGAATCACACCGCATTTTCATTCATTCCAGCTGTTTAACGGGATTACATGAGGAGTGGCTTCTGCCTGCAGACATTTAGTGCCTATGGAAATCTGCAGCTGTCTGAGTCAGTTATGTGCAAATCTAATGTCTCCCCTTTATGCACAGGAATTTATGATTGATGGAAACCATGTGAATCAATTGCATGAGTAATTTTTCATGTGCTTCACCCGATGTCAGATTTGAGGGAGATTTTCAGTTAACTGTGTCTGGTCCCCGACAACTTCCCCAAAGAGGGAGGAGATGCTGCAGGATGGCCACTAGGTGTAAGAGTAGGATAGCTTTGGTGAGCATGGATCCCCTTTCCTTGGGTAGTGGCTGACAGCCCTGTGTGCAAAACAGCGTGGAGCTGGATGCTCTCATCTTTCACTTGGTCTGACTGCACTTTCTGTAGTATGACTGTCTTGTGAAGTGGCAGGGAATAGAAATCCTTCGGCCTCCAGAGAGGGAAGGGAACCCTGGCATCCTGGTGCTGGGCAGCAGCAGATGGTCTGTCTAATGGTAGATTACTGGGTTGGGTGCTGGGACATCCAGCTTTATCCTGGATTCTGTGACCAAAAGAAAATTGCTTCACTTCTTCAGGACAGGCTGAGAACCATTATCTTTGGATGGCTCATGGGGACACCTGTTTGCTGTCTACTCCAGCAAGCTCTGTCTGACGAGACAAGGTGGGTTTTACTGTGCAAAGCTGGTTCTAGTAGGCACAAGTGTTGCACTGCACTTCCCTGAGGTGCAAGTACAAGGTACCATTATTGACAAGGAAAATAGTGGCATCCATGTACTTTCCTCTTTGAATTTTAAATCCTTCTCATACCCTTCCCTGCATTTCCAAATAGAGATATTTATTGTCTGCTTCCCTGACTAGATCTACCTCTTGGGGCAAAGGCCTTACTGACAGTACTTCCATGTACAGATCATTAGTTTGGACGCAGTCTAGCTGTAGTATGGCAAGTGACCTGTTGCCAGGCTGGAACTGAGCAGGAAGCCACTGTGGGTACATTAAAAGTGAGATGTTAACTTCGGATGGCACAGTAAAATGTGTAAACTTGAAATTATAGCTTAGATGGAGCCACAGAGCTTCATTTATGCTTTGAGGAGTGTCTCGGTTTGAGGGGAAAAACCAAAATGTTTTACCCACAAGCAGGGGAGGGGCCTCCTCCACAATAATCACACCACTCTTTATCAAATTTAAGAAAAGGAATTTTAATACAAGAAGGATAACTGCTATATATATATATATATATATGTAAACAGACTAGTGCAACCCACTTCCCCAACACCATAAGAGAGAAAAAAAACAACAACAAAACCCAGCAGGTTTTCCTCCGGGAGAAAAGGTTATACTTAAGTGTCCTTGTCACAACCCGGCTGGCTGCAGGGTGAGTTTCAGTCCCTCTCCAGCGAAACAGACGAGCAGTGGGCTTTCAGATGGACTCAGTCTCTTCCCCCTGTGTTCCCCGTCCAAGAAGCAGAAAAGTACGAGCAACCAGCAGCAAATCCAAGGCAGGCAGCAGCACAGCAGGAAAACAGTAATCCGAAGTAGGCAGCGGCAAGACAGCCAGGGAAAACCCCAGCAGTAACCAGCAGGGCAGCCTGCCTCCTTGGAGCCCCCACTCCCCCGTTCCGCCGAGCCAAGACTGAGGAGAATATCCAAAAAAAAACCAAAAGAGACAAACCTGCCCCCACCCCAGCGATCACAGTTAACTTCTTCTTTTGTTAACCGCTGGCCTGGGCAGTTAAGTGGCAGGGGAGAGAATTTACATAATAATCCCAAACTACAACATTATCCACCCCTAAATTCTCTTCCATGCCGATACTCTACATTAAACTTAAATTTTCTTTCAAATAATTAAGTGTTTACAAATACAGTAATATGAGTCGTTTACCCAGAGATAAGTTCCCCTTGAGGTACACATCGTGTCTCTCCATCTTCCTGCATCACCCACCAGGTGGAACCAGATCCTTGAGCAAAGACAACCCCACGAATGGGTTTGCCTTTGCCTGAGGCAGGGTTGATCCAGACTGTTTTCCCTAGCATACCTCTCAGGTGTATTACAGGGACTTTGTCTCCATCTACAGTGTGAAGGGGTTCTGACTGGGCAGGGCCGGCTCGATTGACAGAGCCTCTAGTGTTGACTAGCCATGTAGCCTTTGCTAAGTGTTGATCCCAGTGTTTGAAAGTCCCTCCACCCAACGCCTTCAAAGTGGTTTTCAACAGTCCATTACACCGCTCAACTTTCCCGGCAGCTGGTGCATGGTAGGGGATATGATACACCCACTCAATGCCATGTTCTTTCGCCCAGGTAGCAACTAAGCTGTTTTTGAAATGAGTTCCATTATCTGACTCAATTCGTTCTGGGGTGCCATGTCGCCACAGCACTTGTTTTTCCAGGCCTAGGATGGTGTTCCGAGCAGTGGCGTGAGGCACTGGGTGTGTCTCCAGCCACCCTGTGGTTGCTTCCACCATGGTGAGCACATAGCGCTTGCCTTGGCGGGTCTGTGGCAGTGTGATGTAGTCAACCTGCCAGGCCTCCCCGTACTTATACTTATCCCAGCGTCCACCATACCACAGGGGCTTCACTCTCTTAGCCTGCTTAATGGCAGCACATGTCTCGCAGTCATGGATAACCTGAGAGATAATGTCCATGGTTAAATCCACCCCTCGGTCTCGTGCCCATTTATAAGTGGCATCTCTGCCCTGATGGCCCGAGGCATCATGGGCCCATCGAGCCAAGAACAGCTCTCCCTTGTGCTGCCAGTCCAGATCTGTCTGTGATACTTTCACTTGCGCAGCTCGGTCTGCCTGTTGGTTGTTGAGATGTTCCTCATTGGCCCGATTTTTGGGCACGTGTGCGTCTACGTGGCGGACTCTCACAATCAGCTTCTCTACTCGGGTGGCAATATCTTGCCATATATCGGCAGCCCAGATGGGTTTCCCTCTGCGTTTCCAATTGGTTTTCTTCCATCGGTCTAACCATCCCCAGAGAGCATTGGCCACCATCCATGAGTCGGTGTAGAGGTAAAGCTTTGGCCATTTCTCTCGTTCAGCAATGTCCAGGGCCAACTGCACGGCTTTAAGCTCTGCAAACTGACTCGACCCACCTTCTCCTTCAGTAGCTTCTGCAACTTGTCGTGTGGGACTCCATACAGCTGCTTTCCATTTGCGATTAGTCCCTACAATGCGACAGGAGCCATCGGTGAAGAGGGCGTAGCGTATTTCCTCTTTTGGCAATTGATTGTATGGTGGAGCTTCTTCCGCACGTGTCACCTGCTCTTCCTCTTCATCTGCTAGACCAAAATTTTCACCTTCAGGCCAGTTTGTGATGATTTCCAGGATCCCAGGGCGATTTGATTTTCCTATACGGGCGCGCTGCGTAATCAGGGCAATCCACTTGCTCCAGGTAGCATCGGTGGCGTGATGTGTAGAGGCAGCCTGTCCTGACAACATCCACTTCAGCACTGGTAGTCGAGGTGCCAGAAACAGCTGTGCTTCTGTGCCAATCACCTCTGAGGCGGCTTGGACTCCTTCATAGGCGGCTAGGATCTCTTTCTCTGTGGGGGTATAGTTGGCTTCAGATCCTCTGTAGCCTCGGCTCCAGAATCCAAGTGGTCGGCCTCGAGTCTCACCAGGCACCTTCTGCCAAAGGCTCCAAGACAGGCCATTATTCCCGGCGGCGGAGTAGAGCATGTTCTGTATGTCTGGTCCTGTCCTGACTGGTCCAAGGGCTACAGCCTGAGCAATCTCATGCTTGATCTGGTCAAAGGCTTGTTGCTGCTCAGGGCCCCAGTGGAAATCATTCTTCTTACGGGTTACCAAGTAGAGAGGGCTTACGATCTGACTGTATGCTGGGATATGCATCCTCCAGAACCCTATGGCACCCAGGAAGGCTTGTGTTTCCTTTTTGCTGGTAGGTGGAGACATTGCTGTGATCTTATTGATGACTTCTGTTGGAATCTGACGGCGTCCATCCTGCCACTTCACTCCCAGGAACTGGATCTCTTGGGCTGGTCCCTTAACCTTACTCCGTTTGATGGCAAAGCCAGCTCCCAAAAGGATCTGGATGATTTTCTCTCCTTTCTGAAAAACCTCTTCTGCTGTGTCCCCCCACACAATGATGTCATCAATGTATTGCAGGTGTTCTGGAGCCCCACCCTTCTCCAGTGCAGTCTGGATCAGTCCATGACAGATGGTGGGACTGTGTTTCCACCCCTGGGGTAGTCGGTTCCAGGTGTACTGCACGCCCCTCCAGGTAAAAGCAAACTGTGGCCTGCACTCTGGTGCCAGAGGAATGGAGAAGAACGCATTAGCAATGTCAATAGTGGCATACCACTTTGCTGCCCTGGACTCCAGTTCATACTGGAGCTCCAGCATGTCCGGCACAGCGGCACTCAGCGGTGGGGTAACTTCATTCAAGCCACGATAGTCCACAGTCAATCTCCATTCTCCATCAGACTTATGCACAGGCCAGATGGGGCTGTTGAAGGGTGAGTGGGTTTTGCTGACCACCCCTTGGCTCTCCAGTTCACGGATCATCTTATGGATGGGGATCACAGCATCACGGTTCGTTCGGTATTGCCGACGGTGCACTGTCGTGGTGGCAATTGGCACTTGCTGTTCCTCAACTTTCAACAGTCCAACAGCAGAAGGACTTTCTGAGAGACCTGGCAATGAGTTCAATTGTTCAATCCCTTCTGTCTGTACAGTGGCTATTCCAAAAGCCCATCTATGCCCCTTTGGGTCCTTGAAATATCCATTCCTGAGGTAGTCAATGCCCAGGATACATGGGGCGGCTGGACCAGTCACAATGGGGTGTTTCTGCCAATCTCTCCCTGTCAAGCTCACTTCAGCTTCTAGCACAGTCAACTCTTGAGATCCCCCTGTCACCCCAGAAATAGAAATAGTTTCTGAGCCCACATGTCCTGATGGCATTAATGTGCATTGAGCGCCAGTATCAACCAAAGCCTTATACTTTTGTGGGTCTGATGTACCAGGCCATCGAATCCACACAGTCCAATAGACACGGTTGTCCCGTGCCTCTACCTGGCTAGAGGCAGGGCCCCTCTAACACTGATCCTGGTCATAGCGGTCAGAACCTTTTCTCGATGAGTACACCTGGGAGGTGCCCTCCTGTGGGTCAGATTCTTGCCCGTGGGAAACTGGGACTGCACTTACTCTCACTGACCTTCTTCCATTCTCCTTCAGTTCTTGTACTCGGGCTGCAAGGGCACGGGTGGGTTTCCCATCCCACCGTCCCATGTCTTCTCCATGTTTGGCCAGGAAGTACCACATCTCAGTTCGTGAGGTCTGTCCACTTCCTCTGGCTGGGGGGCGTCTGGCTCTGACTTCAGAGGTTCTCATTCGCACTGGTGCCACTTGGAGACTTTCCCTAATTTCCTCTCTGATCGCTTTTACCTCTGCAGGCAGCGTCTTGAGACTCTCAACCAATGTCTCTACAGCAGAAATACGGGCCTGCATTGGGCTGTGGGTCATGCTTTCATATATCCGGAGCTTATTTGCTACTGCGCCCACTGTTTCATGGTTCTCTTCCCTATACATGGATGCCAGGAAATCGGTGTATTCAGCTGGCCCCGAGCGTGAAAGGTCCCACCACATATGTGGTGTGCATCTGACCTTGTCAGGGTCATTATTGGCTTGCCCACCTCTTCCAAAAAGCACGTCCATCATTGCCATCTCCCTCAGACGTAAAATTCCTTCTTCCATCGTCTTCCAAGTCTTCCTAATATGATGTTCCTGCAGGATTTCTCTATAAACAAACTTCTCTCTTACACTCGTTAGAAGTCGTGCCCAGAGTGAAAGGGGCTTTGATTCCCTCACGAACACCTGTTCAATAGCCACGTCCTGGGCCAGAGCCCCCAAAAACCTGGCTTCAGCACCATCCAGTTGTAAGGTTTCACCCATAAGGTCCCAAACTCGGATCAACCAAGTCAGGATGGGCTCACCCGGGTGTCGAGCAATGTCTTTCCGCAAACTACGGAGATTATCAAATGACAATGACTCAGTGATGATCTCAGGCTCTGGGTCTGCTTGCTGTGGAGGTGCAGCAGCCCCCTCATCGTCTGCTGGATGGTCTAATTTGGTCTTATATTTCCTTTTCTGAATAGGGGCAACTTCCATAGGCTTGGCCTGTCCTCCTGGTTTAGCCTCATCCTTTTCTCCCTTCACTGTGGCATCAGGGGTTTTATTCTCTCGCTTTTCCCCCTTCACTGGGCTAGGTTTCTGAATGCATTCTGGAAAAACCCTGCCCCTACCTTCAAACATTCTGTAAGCTGCAGGGATACAACCCTGCAGAAAAACCATAAAGAGCAAGATATCTCTGGCATCCAGGGAGAATTTAAACATCTCAAAAGCTGTTGTAGCAGACTTGAATGGGGAATGAACAAAGGGTTGGGAGAAGAGATTCCCCTTTGTTCCTTCCCAAGGGTCCGTACTATTATCACTGAATCCCCAGAGGTAGCAGCTTAGGTTGCGGCAGGAAAACAGCCTGGAGAGCACCACCCACATGACATCCAAAGGCATCGAATTCATGGCACCATAAATCCAGAGTAAGAACTCAATAATAATTGCGGCTATTTGAGTTTTGCTCATTGATTTGTTGATAAGACTTAAACCTGCCGCTCCTTTTGGCATGAATTTGTACCAACAAAAAGCCAATATATTATACAGGATGGTCCTGATGAACCCTAAGCTCAAGACCCACATGGTGCCACAAAATAGCAGTTATCCTTCTTTGTTTACAAGCCCCACACGTTGGGCGCCAAGAAATGTCTCGGTTTGAGGGGAAAAACCAAAATGTTTTACCCACAAGCAGGGGAGGGGCCTCCTCCACAATAATCACACCACTCTTTATCAAATTTAAGAAAAGGAATTTTAATACAAGAAGGATAACTGCTATATATATATATATATATATGTAAACAGACTAGTGCAACCCACTTCCCCAACACCATAAGAGAGAAAAAAAACAACAACAAAACCCAGCAGGTTTTCCTCCGGGAGAAAAGGTTATACTTAAGTGTCCTTGTCACAACCCGGCTGGCTGCAGGGTGAGTTTCAGTCCCTCTCCAGCGAAACAGACGAGCAGTGGGCTTTCAGATGGACTCAGTCTCTTCCCCCTGTGTTCCCCGTCCAAGAAGCAGAAAAGTACGAGCAACCAGCAGCAAATCCAAGGCAGGCAGCAGCACAGCAGGAAAACAGTAATCCGAAGTAGGCAGCGGCAAGACAGCCAGGGAAAACCCCAGCAGTAACCAGCAGGGCAGCCTGCCTCCTTGGAGCCCCCACTCCCCCGTTCCGCCGAGCCAAGACTGAGGAGAATATCCAAAAAAAAACCAAAAGAGACAAACCTGCCCCCACCCCAGCGATCACAGTTAACTTCTTCTTTTGTTAACCGCTGGCCTGGGCAGTTAAGTGGCAGGGGAGAGAATTTACATAATAATCCCAAACTACAACAAGGAGTTCCAACAGTTATATCCTGGTGCCTGATGGAAATATCCAGATAAAGGCTGAGCAAAAAGCATGGCTGTCCTATGAGTAACAAGGAGAAGGTGGTGGTTGCACTGCCTGACCTGAGGGTGATGAAACACTGAAATAGGTTGCCCAGGGAGCTGGTAGATGTCCCATCCCTGGAAGCATTCAAGGTCAGGTTGGACAGGACTCTGAGCAACCTGATCTAGTTGAAAATATTCGTGTTCATTGAAGGTGGGGTAGAACTAGATGACCTTTAAAAGATCCTTCAACCCCAAACCATTCTCTGATTCTATGATTTCCATGTATTGAGGTGTTCATTACTGATCTTTTCCAAAGTCTGCCCACTGGCAGTCTGTCCATACAGCATGTTGCTGCAGTGGCATGATCCCAGGAGGAGGCAACATTTGGACTGGTCAGCAGCATCCAACTAAGTAAGGGGCTGGAGAAGCTGAGGCAGACCTGGGAAAAAAGGAGCTGTTGCTCCAAGATGAAACTTTTCTCTGTGGAAGCCAGACAATCTCCCCATTTATTTGCAAGTGGCATTTGGTCACAGACCTTTGGCAACATATGGAAACTGTTTAAATTAACTGTATGAGCCATACGTGGAACAGATGCATATTCTTGAGCAGGCTTTTGTCATTGATGTTTGAGCAAGTGAAGGGCGCAGCTGGCTCACTTGGAAAGTTGGGAGCATGTCCTCACCCAGATGCAGTTAAGTGCTTGAAGTAAAACAACCAGCATGTCAAAGGATGTATCAATAAAGACCAGCTTCTCATGGGCACCTACTGCATAAATAAGATGAATGGTTGTCATGACACTTAACCTTTCACTGCTTGCCTGGCTGCTCATTGCTGATCACTTGTGTCAAAAGAAGAGTAGGTCCATGACTTTCTTGCTAGTGTCTTTCATGTATATGCTCGTATATTGACACCCTGCTTTAAAGCTCTGAGGTTGATCAGAGCACAGTTCTGCACCTTTCTGATAAATTTTAGCAAACAGAGCGTAATGAGATCTTGTTGAAGAAAACTTTGATGACTCTGGTGTTTGGGTGTGAATCTTGAGAGCAATTTTGTGTGGGGAGAAATTGCACCCAAAACGGATGCTTCTGTAACTCCCCTGTGACAGCCTCTGAAGTCTGAAGCCTCAGAGCTCTGTACACTGGGAGGATTGTGTGGCTACACAGTGCTAGATGCAAAATGTGGTATGTATGGCTGGGACAATAAGAAATGGTCTTGAATATTCAGAACGTTAGCTTTATACTTGTCAACTGCAATAAGATAGACCAACGTGGAAGTTGCTGAGCATGCAGTGATTGTTGCTGTGGATGTGTTGGGTGACTGTGTTTAGCTGGTGTGGGATAGTAACACTGAAAGTCAAGAACAGAACATTTATGGCAGTGGTATTCAGAAAAGGGTGAGGAAGCAGTGAAGACAGAGTGTTGGGAGCACTGCAGATAGGGCTGACAGGAAAAAAAAAGGTTTTGGGACATCAGAAAGAACCACCAGAGGGAATCACAGAATATGCTGAGTTGGAAGGGATCCACAAGTGTCACTGAGTCCAACCCTTAGCCCTACACAGGACCATCCCCAAGAGTCACACCATGTCAGGATGCAAATCTCTGTTATGAGGGCAGCACTGGGATTTTGTGTGCTGCACAGGGATCTCTGCACTGTGCAGTATTCATAGAGGGGTGTGCTGCTGCTGGACTTGTAATGCTCACCATTGCGAAGCAGCCTTCAAGAGTGCTGACTGGAGCAGACTGGCTGGCTCAGTCCTCTGCCGTGTGTCTAAAGGTGCAAATCCAGGATGGTATTTGAACAGACTGCTTGTGAGCCTTAGGAGCCATAGAAGGGGAAGAAAGAGATCCTGTTTACTCTGTATAAATGTTAAGGCAATCACTTTCTTTAGGTTTTCTTGTAGGAGGTTAAATTAGACAGGGAATTACCAGAGGGACATGTAATGTTTTAGGGGCTCTGGAACCAAGTGTGTCTCTGAATCAAGTGTCCTTTTAGCATCCTGTGCTCTAGGCTGTGTTATACTGAGCTACCAGCACAGTACCTGTCAGGGACATCATTGTATCTGGCAGGATTGTCCCCTTCTGGGAAAGCCACCTCTGTGGATTACATGAGGATTACTAGAGGGCAGGTTTTAGTGACCAGGATTGTACCAATGCATTTTCAACAGGATGAGTTACTTTGCCTGTTTCTGGGCAAGTTGATGGTACAGATTGTTTCTCTGAGGTGCATAGTACAGGTGTGAGTGCTGTTTATCAGAGAGTGGTGGTCTGAGCCCTTCCCCAGGCTTGTGGACACCAGCAGCCACTGGATGAGCACAAACAGCCCTTGTGCAGAGGGGATTCCCATCACTGTAGCATCAAAGGCTTCAAATGTAAAACCAGTGCGTTTTCAAACTGAACAAGTGAACCAAACAGCTGTTTGTGGTGACAAATACTGGTAATTTGGCTTATGGATTAACCTGTGAGAAACATCTCTTGGGATGTGTTTTGACCTCTTTTTTTTTTTCATTTGGTTTCTTTTGTTGTTGTTTTGGTTTTTTGTCATATGTTTCTTTGCTAGTGGCAAGACTCACCTGGAAGCATCCTTGTCCCAGGTGTCCTTGTCCCATCCTTGTCCCTGGGTGCCCTTCAGCAATGTTTTGCCTACTGCAAGGGGTGGTGCACTTCATTTTTGCAAGGTTATTTTTAACTCCTAAATATTAGTGGTGAGGCCAGTCCAAGATGGTACTTGGATTCTTTGCAAGGAAGAGCTGTGCTTCCTTGCCAGGGTGAGTGATTTCCACTCCTCCCACTCAGGATGCTGCTGTAATTTTCCATGTGTAGTATCTCCCTCTACAGAGTGTCAAGTTTTGTTTTTAGAGAGAAGAGGGAAGAAAGGAGATAAAATCTGCTGGTCTTTTGTTTGGTTGTGGTTTTGGTTGTTTGTTTGCTTTTAGGTTTTTTTGTTGTTACTTTTCTTGTATTTTACCCCTTATTAACACAGCATAAATGCCATGATTCAGACTGAATCACAGCTCAGCACATGCCTGGGACAGTGCTGGCACCAGCCTGGAATTGCCACCTGCTTTGCTGTGTTATGCTATGAGATGCACTCACCTGTTTCCGCTGCTACCACCTCTTGTTTTTTCCTTGATGTTGTGATTCTGCAGCTTGTGAGGGCCCCAGTCCTGTGGTTTACTGAACCCTTCATTCCCTGAAGTAAGCTGTGGTCCTTGCTGGTGTGCAGAGAAGGAATGTGGCATTTGCCTGATTCCTGAGATCTCATGCAAGAACAGCTTTTTTTGTTTGTTCTGCTGTGACACCTCTGCCTGGCTTAAGGCATGAACTCTGCTGTATTCTGGAGGTGCTTTTGGTTACATCCCATGCCCCCAACGTGCCGTCAGTGCTGCAGCCACTCTGGCTACTAATCGCATTCTGATCTCTTCATTGTTGTGTTTTTGGCAATCCAAATTCCCCACCCAGGCCTGAGAATTTAACATCAGCACATTTGCATGACTGATCGGATTTGTCTCGCTTCTATGACGACATTGTTTCTATGGAAAATTAATGGATTCTCACGTTGTATTTTTAATGGCTGAAACCACCTCCCTGCCCAACCTCCCATCCCCGAGCTTTCAGAAGGGAAGTCTGCAAACAGCTCAAATTAGCTATCCTCCATAAATAGCTCCCATTTTTTTTTCCTGCCTACTGTCCATTTCTTTTTTCTCTTTCAACAGTGCTGCAACACTCCTCTCCTGGTGTTGGTGGATAAAGAACAATGAGAAAAATGAGCCTATGTTTGATTTCCTTGTCTGGCTGTTGAATAGATGTGATCTATCATGAACTGCCCCCTTTCATCCAGGACCATGTGGTTTTAAGTTGTCAGCCTGCCTTAAAGTTTGCTCCAAGCAGGCCTGAGTTGGTACCTTCCTTTTTTGAGGATGCAGCTCAGTTAATGGCTCTGCTTCTTGTTAGTTTTTGCAGTAAGCCAATTTCTTCTGTGGTTGGGGAGGTGACAGTGAATTTCCTGCCTCTTTGGGGTCACCTATTCCCCTGCTTCAGTTCTTGGGGTGAGAACAGTGAGGTTTTGAAACTAACTGAAGGAAAAACATCTTTCCCCAAAAGATACAATTAAATAAGCAGTGATGACTCACTTTGCATTGTGGGCATGGCTAGTGAAATGTCCTCACTGGGGGGACAGTGCTTAGCCACTGAACTATTCCACATGAAGTTAGAGTTAGAACAATTCTAGTCCTAAATTTTCTTTTGTCATCTCTGAGATTGTACTTCTGAGCTTAATTTTGAGGAATAAATGAGGGCAAGTCCCATGGTATAGGAATTACCTGAGGAGAAGATCTGACCTGAATGTCTCCTCTCTGAAGACTGAAGCTGGTGGTCATAAGGCTCAGAAAGTCTTGTGGGACAGCTACTGAGAGGCATGCAATGTTTTAGGTCAAGGTCTTCTAACTCATGGTACCAAAACCAGTAGTGTTGAACAAGAACCTGAATGCCTGAGACAGAAACTACTGGCAGCCAGTCCCTGTGCCTGTCCTTGAGGTGATCTAAGGTGATCTCTAACCACCCTCAGCTTAAATGGTTCACTGCTAAAACTCAGGGCCTGGGTTGCCCAAAAGGCCAATGAGAAAGTCCTTTGGAAAGAGCTTGTTCCATTGCTGCATAGCTGGGCTGCACTCAGTTTTCCTTATTTTCCTGCCTACCCCAGTCTTGGCTTGTGCACTGGGGTAATTGCTGCTTGTTATGGGTTTGGCCAGGTGGGCCTAAACTTAGGTTTTAAAGTTCAGCTAGGCCTAGGATTGTCAGCTGATTTAAGCTGGGCTGAGCTAGCTAACAGCTGACTTCTTCCAGCCAATAATATTGTATGCCATACCATACTACATCATCTCAAAGGGTGTAAAATCCAGTGTGTGGGAGTGGCTTGGTTAGTTCCATCATGGCTGCACTAAGAGGAAGACATCTAGCAGCTCCTCTACTATGCTAGGCCCTGCTTCTGTTGCCTCTGCTTGCATTTTGTTTGCATTCGGGGAAGTAGAAATGTTTTTGTTGTTTTACTTTCTCTTCCTTGCTGAGCATCTTTTGGAGTGTTTATGAATTTGGAGTAATGGGCTTTGTATTACTTGGGGAGTGGGAAGTTATTCCTTGTTATATATATGTAACTTGTGTAAGTGTGTGTAATATTGTAGTTTCCTCTTAATATTCTCTTTTCTGTACAAATACATGTAGTTAGTTTCAGCATAAACCTGTTTTAGAAGGTTTTTTTCTCTCTCTCCCTCTTCTTTTTCCCTTGGCTGGTTGGGGGAGGTGGAACACTTTTTCTCTGTCTTGGACAGTTGGCATTTTGCCAGCTCAACCTAAGACACTGCTAAAGATCCCACTTTCAGCCCCACAAGCACAAAGTGGGGTGCTGTCTCTTGCTGAGAGTAGGTGATTTGGAACCTTAACTGAGCTTTACATTCCTACCTTCTGGTTTTAGGTCCAGATAGCTGGAGTACCAAACAAGCCTGGTACCTCAGCCAGGAGGTGGTGTTTGCCAGTGCAATAGGCTTTACATCAGTGTTTTGGTAATTGAGATGCACTACTACAAAGGGCAGGCAGGCAGGCAACTACAGGGACCTGATCGCTTAGTTACTTGGGACAAAAACGTTGTCAGTTTTTTAAGCAAAAATTATGAAGGTATGGAAATGAGGTGGTTGATTTTAATTGTCATGGTGGAGGGAGAAAAGGGGGCAAGAGAGAATCTGCTCTGTACTGGCAGAGGCAGGCTGAAGCAAGGACTGTGCAAAAGTGTTGCTTTTCTGGGTGTGACTGTTGCCTGGGGCTTTGGATTATATTAGCATGGAAAAAGTGCCTCCAAGGGAAGGGGCACAAATCACAGCTGGGCCAATAGGAAGGGAAAGAGGACCATAAAACAGGAAATCAATTTAATACTTGGTGGGTGTTTGCAGTGTGCTCACCCTTCCTTCAAATTGCCAAAGGAAAGATTAATTAAAGTTATATTGAGCAGCAAAAATGATGGAGGGGGTGAGATGGGGCTTGTGTGGTTCAGCTTTCTCCATAATTAATTGACAAAGGCATTCTTGGATTTCATTACCCAGAACCTTACCTTCTCCTGCTCTTAAAGGGCAGCTGAAGCAATGCTGGATTTCCAAGTCAGCTTTGCTGTTTTGCAGGTTGTGCTAACAAGGGTCACCTCATAGGCACTTGGGGAAGAGGCTTCCTCTGTCATATAGTGTCACTGTGCTATTTATGAGTCTTACCACTTAGGATCAGACCACAAAATGCTTTTATCTGCTTATGGTTTTGTTTCCCCACTTCTATTAAAGTTGAGAGCTGTATGCACTGCAAGATGGAGGTGTTGGCAAGGGATGGTGATAGCTGGTGCCTGGTCACTTGTCCCTGTCTGCTACCTCTATTCAATCAGAATATCTTTTGAGCATGATGTAACAAAAGCTATTGGAGGCCAAGACTTGTCTGGACCCCTTGCTAACTGTCAGACAGGGAGAGAATTGCATGTGGCTTCCCTTTCCTTGTATCATGATCCAGCTGCCATCGGTGTCCTTTCTGTATTTTTCATGAAAAGCTGCACCTGATCTTTGTGATCAAAATGCTGTCTTTGTGAAAGGTTTTTCCTGGTTGCTTCAGCTGCCTTTCTGGAAGTACTGTGTTTTACTTTCCCTCTACTTCTCTGGAGTAGACTTTGGAGGAGTCTTTGGAGATACCAGGGTTTTTCCTTTGTGATGCAGTTTCAGAAGCCAACTCCTGTTAGCTGAGATACAGCTCAACCTGCCAGGGTCTGCCTGTCTGTGACTAGAACACTTGCTCCCAAAATTTCCCTTGAAGACCTTTATTTAGTTTGATGCTGGATCTTCCCTTAAACATGGCTGAATATGAAGCTTTCTGCTCTTGTCCTTCTGAAAAGGAGCTGTAGCAGTCATCCAGTTGTTGAAATAAGCAGGACAAGAGGAAGTCTCTACATACCATGCTGTCACAAGAGAAAAGCTTTGCTGTCTGCCCAGTGGTCCAAGGTCTGACAGTCCTGGAAGTTTCTTTGCACTGTTGATTTCTGTAATACATTGCTGAGTATGCTCAGGCTGGGGTCATATAGAGCAGGCTGAAGCTTTGGATTAATTGGATGAAGCCGTTCCAATCTTTATTGGTAATACGAGCATCATTGCCATGCCCAACTTCTGTTTGTCGTTCACTATTGATGTGATGGCATGATAGCACCTGGCTGTGGGATACTGCAGAAAAGAACTTTTTTGTTTAAAAATATGTATAACTGTCTCTTGATACAACATCAGCACTAGGTGTTCCTGCAATCAGTTGTAATCTATTGGGCCAAGAACAGGAGAAAGTAATTGCAACTTAGTGTTATTGCTGGGTTTGATACTTCTTAAATCAGCTAGGTCAGAAGAAGCAGCAGTTGAGTTGGTTAGTTCACATGAAGGTTCATGTTTTGGTTTGGTTTTGGCAAGGGCATCTTGCTCTTTGGCTTCCTGGCCCCTTCTCAGCAGAGTATCCTGGCCATGGTGGATTGGATAGGAGTCGGGAAAGATACCTGTGTCCATCAGGCAGTGGGAAAGGGCCAGGGTTGCCTGGTCAGGACAGCAAAGTAAGTTGCAGAGCTTGGTTTCACTTTCAGGGAGGTGAGGTTGAAGTGGACAAGATGAAGATCTTGATTGAGGAAGTAACCAGCAGTGAGAGAGTTACAAATTTTCATATGAAAACATCTTTCTCCTCAGCTAATTATGGCAAGCACTATTGCTCAGTTCCTGCTTAAAATAACATGGTACTCAGCCCAGGGAGAGCAAGCTGGGCATTGTGTAGGTTCACATGTATGTTTGCAGTTTTGGGCAAACTCAAGCCTGAAGTATTTTTGTTTCTGCATTGTTTCCTTCCAAGAAAGGAAATTCCTTGAACGTAAATCAGAACCTCTGGCCTAATTCAGTCTCCTGCAGATCACTTCTCAAGAGAGGGTGCTGTGGGAGCACTATACATGATAATCTAGGCAGTTTAGGTTTCTACAGAAGTCTGAGCAGGGATTTGGACTCCTAATTCCCAGGAAATTTTGATGGTTTTGAACTATTTGTCGCCATTTAGAAGCAGGTCTTCTTCACAAACATTCCTACACAAACTGAGACTAATTTCTGAAACAAAATGTGCTCCCTGGACAGGGCAACTCCCCTCTGAAGACTGAATCACCAAGTCCCTGTTGCCAGGAAACCCCACTGATGGCAGACACCAGCTCAGGCTTGAAACACCCTTGTTGAATAGAGGGGTTTACCAAAAGAGCCTTCAAGACAGCTTATCCCCACTGGCCAGTGGGAAGCTTCTGATTATTCCTACTGAGAAGAAGCCAACTGATCTGGATAAAAATGTAATGGCTGAATGTAGCAGTCTTGACACTTTTCTTTCACTCATTGCTGCCCTTTGTTTCCCATCTTCTTTGACTTGAGTGTTTGATGCTCAGGACCTGGCCCTATTTCCAAAGTTGGTCTGGTTTTTTTCCTCTCTCTTCTTGCACTGGTTTCTACCTTATTTTGAGGCTTTGATTTTCCCTCTGACACAGTTGTTACCTTGCCCTGGGGAATGTGTTGATTTTTTTTCTTTAAGTTATAAATCTTAGCATACTTCAGGATACTGTTCTACTGGTTCCTGTGCCAGCAGGCAGTTCAGCAACAGACCTGTCATCCTGTGAGGAAAGAAATATGGAGGTGCGGGGAACTTTGATCTGTTGATTTATTTTTGTATTGTTAGACTGCAGAGTGTTAGACCTAATGAGAGTGTGGCCAGCCCTGAGAATTAAATTTCCCAGCACTCAGACCTGTCAGGTTGGGAAACATCAGAAAATGGTCAAAAATAGCTTGGTGTGGGCATGAATAGTCATATTGCTGTTTGCCAGGAGGTGGCATGTGTTACTATGTCCACATATGACCAGCACTCCGTGTCAGTAGCTCATGTTGCTCAGGTGGGAGGGACATTGTTTTTCCGTTGTGCTGTTTGGATATGGTACAGTCAACTCTAGATCAAAAGGAATTGACTGGTGTCCTAGGATCTTTTCATAATGTTGATGAAGGAGAGCAGAGATCTGGGTGGGGATAAACATTGTGCCTTACAAATACAGGTGTGATTGATCTTGTGGGTGGGTTCAGAGCACATCCTTTGGTTGCACTGTGAGGCTCAGATGGTGTGGCTCATCACTTGACTGACACAGCTGAGTCTGAGTCAGGCAGGCTCTACATAAGCCTGATCGTGGCATCTGTTGATACTTACAGAATTGGAGATGTCAAGCTTAATTGTGCAAACACTTCTTCCTTGTATATTTTTGTATTGGGTTTCTGTGGCCAGGTTTTGGGAGTGAGGGTGCTGCAAGGCTGCCAGAAGCTTCCCCCATGTCTGGCAGAGCCAGTGCCAGCCAGCTTCAGGACACACCTGCCGCTGGCCAAGGCCAAGCCAGTCAGGAATGATAGTAATGCCTCTGTGATAACACATTTAAGAAGGAAAAAAAAAGAGCAGATGAAAATTTCAGCCAGAGAAGAGCAGAGTGGGAGCACTGAACAACTATGCAGACACCATGACCAGTGCAGAAGGAGGGGCAGTAGGTGCTCCAGGTGCTGGAGCTGAGGTTCCCCTGCAGATCATGGTGCAGCCCATGGTGAAGCAGTTGTGCCCTTGCAGCCCATGGAGGACCGCTGGGGTGCAGAGATCCACCTGCAGTGGGTGGATGTTCCTGAAGGAGGCTGTGACCCCATGGGAGGCCCATGATGGAGCAGGGACCTGCGGACCCATAGAGGGAGGAGCCCACACTGGAGCAGTTTGCCTGGTAAGACTTGTGGCCCTGTGGGGAACCCGCACTGGGGCAGCCTGTGCCTGAAGGACTGCATCCCATGGAAGAATGACCCACATTGCAGCAGTTTGTGAAGGACTCACACTGGAGAAGTTCATGGAGGACTGTCTCCCATAGGAGGGACCCCATGCTGGAGTGGGGGAAGGACTCCTCTTCCTGAGCTGCATCAAAAACAACCTGTGATGGACTGACCATAACCCCCATTCCCTGTCTTCTTGTGTTGCTGGAGGGGGGAGGAGGTAGAACTTGGAAAAGAAGGAGGGGTGGGGGGAAAGTGTTTTTAAGATTTACTTTACTTCTCATTATCCTGCTCCAATTTTGTCAGTAATAATTTTAAATAATATCCCAAATTTTAGTCTGTTTTGCTCATGACAGTCATCAGTGAATGAACCCTCCTGATCCTTATCTCAGCTCATGAGACCTCTGTTCTATTTTCTCTCTGTCCAGCTGTAGAGGGGAGTGAGAGAGCGGCTTTGGTGGGTGCCTGGCATCCACTACAGTCTGTACTGGCACAAGCAGTCATGAGATACCTCTGCTTGGGAATCCAGCTATCATCTACTCACAAAGGTTATGAACACTAGTGAAAACTGAGTTTGAGTTGTGAGTATTGATGAAACAAGTCTGAAGCATCTCCTTAGGTTCACATTGGTCTTTGTTTTCCATGCCCATTGCTATATTGCACTGTGGGGCACCTGCTCAGCTAGAGCAGCAAAACTGTGTTAGAACTATGCTAGAAGAACTGAAATGAAGTCTCTCAGTGTAAGCTGTGCCAGCCAGCTGCAAATTCAGACAAAGTCCTTGAGCTGGTGACAAACACACCTTTGTGTGGCCCTACAGAAAGAGGACCCCTTTGGCTCAAGTTGAAAGACACAGTCCTCAGTTCAGGTTCAGATCCCATTCAGCACCTAAACCTGCCATTTCTTATTGAAAGCTTCAGTCAATGACAGAATCTCTGTTTGACATGAAGTGGGATGGAGGGAGCTTTCCCAGCAGGCATGGTACTCCTGTTTCCAAGAACCCTCTTTTTGATCAGTCTCCGTCACAGCAGGTCCTGATGGATGCTACAGGGAAAATTGCAGTGGTTTTTCATAGCATGCAGAGGGTGACTGATTTGTTGATCCCTGTCATCAGGGTAAATATGTGACCTATACTGAAGTTGGAATAGGGGCTTTCTGGCAAGAGGTCATGACAGGCCAATGGACAAAAATTTTGCTCCAGCTTGGTGGCTGGAATAGGAGAAGGGAATTGTTTGGGGGTGTTGGGGGAAAAAATCAGGTTGGAGGTGACTTTCAGGGAAGAGCAGTGAAGTTTTTAGAAAAAAGACACTTCATGCTGTCATATAGCAGGAAACTCCCCAGAATGCTACTGTGGAAGATGAGAACTGTGGAAGATGAGGACCGTGAAAACATTGGTGGTTCTGGGCCCTATGTGGAGGGAGAACCTGGAGAAACTGTTGAGCCTGTCCTCTGCCTGGAAGGTGGTGTTTTCCTTCCAGTGCTGTCTGCCATACTCTGCTGGTGTCATGGAACCTCTGTGCTCAGCACACAGTTCAGACATCAGCATGTGGAATGTTTTGCTGGTGGAGAAATGTGCTGAAAACACAGACAGCTTTGGCAGGCTTCTTTTTTCATTTGTGTTCAGAATTTGTTTGTCAAACATAGTCATCCTTCCCCTTTGCCCCAGCAGACAAATGCTGTCCAGTTGCATATGCTGGGAGGTGGCAATGTTCAGCATTCAGGTGGTTGGTGCAAGTTACTAATTCCGCATAGGAGCAAATTCTCTCATATTGGCTCCATCAACCTCAGTAAGAGCTGCTCTGTTCTTACTATCCAGAGCAATTAATGCATCTTCTCAAAGAAAAGCTGGCACACTATTGCACTGTGTGTTAAGAGTTTGCACCTGGGTGTGCATGACGGAGCTCTGCCAAGAGAAACACTGGTTTCCAAGCTAGTTAGCCTGCTGTTTGGAGATTTAAATTTTTTTGTTTGGTTGGTTTTTGTTTTCTGTCTTTGGAAATCCTCCCACATTAAATTAAAAAGGAGACCTTGGTAAAGGAAATCAGAAGAGAAGATTTGAAATGCTTCATTTGCCAACAATCTCTGAACTTGTGACCCTTTAAAATAAAGTACTTGGGCTTTCCTATGGGACAGCTCCCTCAGGATGGAGGCAGGCTTTCAGGCTTGTCTTTAGGAAGGGGCCTTTGACAGTATAGGAGAAGTTGCAGTGCAGCATTTTCAGCCGGGACTCCCAGTATGGAAAGCTGTTCAGCTGGTTGGGGACTGTGATAAATCATGGTTCCCCTGGAGCATACTGGGACTGCAGAGCTGGAAATAAATGCTAGGGAAATTCAGCTTTTGTAGTGGGCTATCTTTCAGGATGATGTATGGCTTTGTAACAGAAAGAGATTCCTTTGCTAGGGCTGGGAGAAAACTGCTGCCTTCCATTGGAAAGAAAATATGACAATTCTGTTGATGTAAATCCACGCCGTAGGCTTGCCCTGAAAGATGTGCTTTGGCATGGACTTCCTTAGCCTGAGAAACAGACTGTGTGGTACTAATGGAAAAGAGCCACTGAGACGCAGGGGAGTAGCAATTAGTTCGGGGCTGAAATGGAACAGTAAGTTTGACAGTAAGGTAGGGAACTGGCGTGATAGTTGGCCAGTATAATAATGACTTACCAAACATGGGTGGGAAGGGAATTGAATGGCATGGAATGCTGTTTGCATATAGCTTCATCTTGACTGCCACATTGCCCTGAGCAAGTAATTTCTCTGGATGGATAAAATATCTTCTCTTCAAATTGCAGTTAAAGAAACCTTCTTCACTACTTTCTTCCACTGACCATTTCCAGTCATCTTGGGGTGTTTGGCTGTGCTTGTAGACTTTTTACCTGGTGGAGAACTGACAGTGTTTTAGATTCTTTTCTGCTCTGAGTGGGGGCTTGGATTGCCCAGAAGCTGAGGAGAGCCTGAGTTCTGTGTTTGTGTAGCAAACAAAGGTTCTGCCCTAGTTATAACAGATGCCAGTCTGTTATAGGTTTGTCTGTACTGTGTCCTCTTCTGGAGCTGTGTTTTTGTAGCACTGCTAAGGAGACCCAGCCAAAGAGCTGGAGCCAGCCTCCTTTGAGGCTGTCTCCCATCCCCCTGCCATGACCGGGTCGCCAAGGGGACAGCTTTGTCCCAGGGAAAGGAAGGAGTAGCAGTCACCCTCTCCTCATGCCAGGGCTCTGCTGTTTGTAGTAGGCAGCAGGCTACTACAAACTACTTGCCATGCCCACATCCCAGATCAGTGACATTGGCAAATGCTGTTGTACTGACCGAGGTGCTAAGATGCAGAATAGAGGAAGCAAGTGCTGCATTAGAACCAGCACCATGTTGTGTCAGAGAACTCTTGAGTTAACCTTTCATTATTAGTTTGCCACAGATCTGATTTCAGGTTTCTGATACTCAGGCAAAGGTCCGTATTCCATTTGGTCTTGGCAGTAAAAGTGAGATGATCAATAAAACATACTGGTTTCTCAGGCCTAACATGTTTTGATCAGTGATGTTGCTTGTGTAGCAATGGGATGGTTTTTCCCCTCAAGTAATGTAAATGTTTTTGACTTAACAAGAGAAGAAAAAAGCAATTCCATAAAATCTGGTCACTGTTGCAGACAGTGACTTAGCATTGTTCTTTGTCTGACTGAGTTCTCTTGAACTGTATCATCAATTAATTTGCTCTGATTTTTCTTGTTTTTCATCAGCCTACACAGGTTTCTTTCATGAGTTTTAGCCGTGCTCTTTGTAATCTGTATGTTATCTCTGAAAGATCTGTTATGCTTGGTCAAATGCCTCATTGCCTGTGTTTATTTTGTTCAAATTCCCAAAATGGTAACTATACACTGTGCAGCATTAACTTGGTCAGGATACTCCAGAGGTATAATTTTTTCCATTCAAATGATTTCTAGTCTGTTTCTCTGAGGTCTGAATGTCAACTTACCTGTTTGTTTACCTTATTTTTCTGACTTCTGGCTGAAATTCAAAGATTTTTACAAAATTAAAAACTCTGCAAACCTAAATCTAGGTAATTGATCCACAAGGGGACAAATGACTGGTGTTTCTCCAATGAAGTGGAAATGGTGGGCTGGCTCTTAGCTTGGATTGAGACCAGTGGTGCTGACAGTGTGTATGAAGTTCTGAAGGCTGTAGCTTATAGATGTGCTGCTGAGCTCGAGTGCTTCACTGCTGTCCTCCCATCTTATGCACATTGTTAGCAAGGGAATGGTGTGGGTGCAACAGCTCAGTCAAGATCTGAACTGTGACTTAGCTAGTTCCCTCACAGGAACTAGGACACTGCTGGTGGCAAACTTTCGTGTGGGCTTCAATGGTTAGTGAACACCACCCCCTGGCTGAGTGTCAGACCTACAGTGAGTGGCACAAGGAATCCCAGCTAATCATCTCATTTGGTGGATCTACACTGACTTAAATGCTGTTACTTGGCCTCCACTGATGTCCACTCTGTCTGTACTTAAAACTGCAGCATTGTATGACCTTTTTCTGGTCCTTGAAGTCATTGCCTTTTACATGTGTTACAGGCCACATAGGAGTTGTACTTCCTTCTACAGTAAAACCTAAACTAATTGCACTTTGTTTTTCTCCAGCTGCTTTTTGGGGAGATATCGCTTTAGATGAAGATGATCTGAAGCTGTTTCAAATAGACAGAACTGTTGACTTAACAAAGCACTCAGATGGCAACGCAAGACACACTTCAGGTAAGGGCAGCCCTGGCATGGTGATGCCTTCTTTCACCTGGTTTTGTCCTCAGGGAGGAAGGACTTCCATTTCACTCATGATGCCTGTTCCCACAGCCAAGGCAGTGCATGCAGAGCTTAGTTACAGCACCGAGGATGGCATTCAACTCTGAACTTTGTTAAATAAAACACAAGTCACAGTTTGAAACAGCCAAATCCTATCTTGTCTGTGGGAGAAGATTTTCAAATTTAAAGCACTGGTTTCTTCCTATGAAAAACTACCTTTTTGCCAGTTTGAAAGAAACTGTGTTTCAAGTTGGACCACATAGTTTGGTAGGAGTTTTGTCTCTTATTGTCCTCCTCCTTTTTCTTTCACTGTATGATCTTAATGTAATAATACATTTTTTCAGCTGTCTACCAACATAAATCCCACTGCAGTCTTGCATACAGACTGCCCTGGAAGTGATATTTTGATTGAAATAGGTTAACAATTGTGTTGATTTTCTGTAAAGTGTATACTTGTGTTGTCCCCCTACTCTTACATATGCTCAGCCTCGTGCCAGAACAAAGTTGTTTCTTGACTCAGGAGCTCTCATGGGACTCCAGCTCTAAGTCTCTGAAATGCTCTGCAGTGGGTTCAGAGTATTGTTGCCTTCACTTTATACTGCAAGAGAGAAATTGCTGGGAATCTGAGCTCTGAGAGATATTAGAGGGACAGGAGATGGAGCAGGCCAGGACAAACTTCTTTTTTCTCTCTGCTGTTCTGCCTCTAGGTTAGCAAGTAGGGTGAAAGGTTGGGTAGAAGCAGAAATCAGTGAGATTGTATGTTCACCTGTCCCCTGTGCAACTAAGCTCATAGATCATTTGAAAGCGCTGGTGGCTGGTTCTGTTTCTTTGTGACTGCATATCTTTGGCTTCAGACTGTATAGGTCCTGTTCCAGGGATGAGTGTGAAAGATGACGCATCCAATACAGGAATACTTTAGACATCGGTGTAACTGATTAAAGTCCTGCAGGTGCTGAAATTATTGGTAAAGAAGGGCTGTCTAGTTCTTCAGACTGTGGATAACTGCCTGGAAATGCCATTGTCCTACGTTGTCATGTCACTTAGCCCACTCATATTGTGTTTCAGGCTGTGTCACATTGTCAGGTGATAGGTTATTAGAAGTAGGTTGCCATCAGAGCAGAAGATAAATCAGAAAATGAGGACTAGAGTAAGTTGGACAGGCGCTTCATCTCTTCCACATCCCTTGATTGGTTCCTGAAGTTAGATGAGGACACTGCTAGGGAACCAAAGCCAGATGATGTCTAACTGTATCAGTTTGCTCTGGTAACTTTTTTAGTTGTTGTATCAAGCACACAATTCTTGCACTTGGCACTGGTGCAGACCTGTGCCATCTGGAAAATGAGCTGAATTTTATAACTCTCAGCTGCATCATGTAATGGAGGCAGTGGTCTCTAACAGCCGTGTCTCATGTTGTTTGGTTGGACTAATCTTTTCCTTGCACTTTTTGCTGGTTCATCATAGAATGCTTTGCATTAGGTGAATAGAGATGTCACGTCACTTGCTTGCCCCTGTCCTCATCTCTGGCAGGCTTCATTTGTACCCTGGGAGTGCAAGCTGACAAATGGACAGCCCCTATGACTGTGATGCTTTCTGCAGAGCTAGCACAGAGGGATCTCTGTGTTCACCTGCCCCGTGAAGGGCTCTCTGCAGGGGCAGGAAGGGTTGATTCTTCTCTTGTGGGACTTGCTTGACATTTATGTGAATTGTAATAGGGTGGTCTACTTCAGCATGGTGCGATTCATTCTTCCCTGGGAGAAAATCCTGCTCTCTGCTTTATTTCCAGTGGGAAGAATGCAACCTCTGTACAGAAACAGCCTAAGACCTTTGATGAATGGAACCCCTTGAATTATAACATTTCAGAGTTTCCTAAAGCTGTTAATCGGATTAGTTGTATAGTGGAGGAAGTACTTAATACATAGATACAGACGCTCAGGCCCTTCGAATCTGGGAGTTGCAGTTCTGAACATGCTATTAGGCCAGACATTTTTCTTGCCCTGTGTTGTTTCTTTGTTTCCAGAAAATGCTGTTCAGCTGAGAGGAGGAATAAAAATTGTGCCATTTGACACTGTTGGGCTGTTTATAGGTATACACCCTAATAGCTTGCACAAAGCATCTGCAGCTGTCAGGCTCTGAAGGAAAAATGAGGTTCCCATGTACTTAGGGATAATGGGGCACATGGTTCTTCTCTGGATCCAAGTGAAGTGTATCTGCTTTAATGAAAGCTTTGCCTTGGCTAGTAAGGGTTGAGACTGTTAGATGTTTCAAGATTTCCCCTTCTTCACCTTCTCCCAAGTTGTTGTCTAGAAAAAACTAGGTCCTTCTGATGCCTGGGTTCCTTGAGAGAGAGGGGCAGTGAGTCTGAGGAGTGTTTCAATTCTGCCACAGATCTCTGTCACGAGTTTAATTTCACAGCATGAGTATGCTCCTGTCTTGTTTTCTCCATTAATTTCCTGCTTGCAGAAATGCTGTAGTTGCTTTTCAGACCCTGAAAATTTGTGAGCCTGCTTGAGAGTGGGATGCCTTACAGTTTAATGTTTCCAAGCATTTTCTCAGCAAAGATTGGCTCTAGTGCTTTATTCCTGGTATCTGAAAGCAATGGACCAAATAGCATTGTCTTCCTGGTGAAGTTACAGAGCAGGGTCATGGTTCCTTGCCTCAGAGGGATGCTGGCTCAGAGCTCTCTAGCAATCACCTCAAAGACTGCTCATGCAGATTTTATGGTTAGGGGTGGCTGTCTACTTGGTACCCTGCTTCGGTGCTCCAGCAGTGATGTCCCTCTTTGGCATTGGCTGGAGGTCTCTGTCTGGTATGCCTGGATTCTTTTGTTTGAGTGGTCACATAGGGAATTGACATTATACAGGGAATTTCATCACTTGTGTTATGCACTTTAAGCCTTCTGGAGTGCAGCATATGACCTGATAGGCCTTATTCATATCAGCAGTCTCCTCTACTCCAAAGAAGCTTCCTTTCCAAGAACTTATCAGAAAGGGTACAGGTTGAGCAGCTGAAAACTGCAGAAGTCTTGGCAAAATAGCATCTTGTGTGTGAACATCTTTCTCTAGTGCATTTATAAAAGTGGAGTTTTCTTTGGATCCGGTTGAGGAAAGGCTTGTGTGGCAGTGGTTAACAGCTAAGAGTAGCCCATTTAATCCAAGTAGTTTATAGATTTTCATGTTGATCTCTAACGTGGTTAAAACTCAGAGCTGTGTAAGTAGAGAGTATTTACAAGCACTGCAGAGTAACTTTGAGTCAATGCCAGGAGATATGCTCTTCTAAGATGGCTCAGAGCTACCAGCTAGTTGATACCTTGTTTGGACCCTTTCACGATTTCCCTGAAGATTTATTCCAAAGTACTGTCTTCCAATCAAGTTTTAGATTATTCCAATTACATGACTTCTGTGCTCCTTTCCACAGGTCTCTCAACCTTGGCTCTGTTTTACCTGAAGCTTAGTTTTACACTCACCAGTGATCCAGCAAAAGAACTGTTTAAAAATTGCACATTTGACCTTTCTTTAAGATTTTTCTAATTTTCTAAACCAGGAATTTTTTCTGTTGTTGGCTGTTCTCTTTTGAATGTCGTGAACTCAGAGAATTGCCTCTGATCTTTTTGTTTGTTGCTTTATATTAGGAGAGATTCTTCAGACCAACCACCTACTCATCCTCTTATTACCATCTGTGATGCCATATAAAATCTGCCAAACAGGGAATTTCTCCTCCCTCTTTAAAAATATTTTGCAGTTAGATAAAGGGACAAAAAACGAGGGATATTGTCAAAATGAAAGTCTTACTTTGCATTTAAAATGTTTAGGTTAGCTGCCTCCCTATCTTTGTATCTTTGTTTTTGTGGGATTACGTTTAGATGTTGTGTGTACTTTAAAACCAGGTGTTCTCATGCAGTGGTGCTGAAATGGATACCCTTAGGATTTGGCCCCATAGAGAGACAGTAATGGTTCAGAACATAATGAAATGAATCTGGTACCTGGAGATCTGCCAGTGAATGCTATCTCAGCAAGCCCATGCATCACCAACTCCTAATCGCTTTGATGAAAGATTGTCCAAAAAGCTTTTGGTTTTGAAAAGTTTCTCATAGATATTTTTTAAACTCTAGTGAAAATATTTTCTTTTACAATGTAATTTTGGATTAGAAGAAGCTTGACTGAAGGCTTTGAGGATTCCTCTGCTGCAATGGGGAAAAAGAGCATCCACAGACAGGCTGGGAAACCACACAGTGTCACCTCTCTTTTTGACCCAAATGAGTCCACTGATGCACAGAGATTATCTGCTGAAGCATTAGCCACAGAGGAAGAAGACACTATTTCTTGCCACGCTAGTGGGAAGTATGTGCCTATTTAATACTAACTGGCTTAAGTGTTTTACAGGCATTTTAGGGATTAACAGGACTTTTCTGAAATATTACCTCTTTTCCTAATTTTTGTATCATGTAGACAGTTCATAGTCCTGAAAGGCACCTCTGTGAGTGAGAAAGGCAACTTTGTCTCTTCAAGGTTTGGCGGCAGCAGCAGATCAGAAGCCAGGGGAGTGTGGCTGCCCCCACCAATGCCATGCTGTGCTGGGCTTGCTGCTGAGGAGCTGACTCTGTGTACCGTTGCCGCCAAGAATGCTTTTCAAGAACAGACAAAACAGGCTTTCTTCACCTCTCATTCTGAGAGGTTTTTAGGCTCATGGCTTGAAGGCCTTGATGAGGCATTCACACTGCCACAAATGACTGTCAGAAGAGATTTACAGAGCACCTTTGCTAGTTGGAGTAATACTTCAGGTAACAGTGCAGCTGAGAGTGGAACATATTTGAACCCAGGCTTTCTACTGAGATCAGGGGAGTCAGAGGCTGCTGTGAGTTGAGTGACTGGAGGCTCTGACAGCAAATTCATGCAAATAATTCTCTGACAAATGAGGCAGGAGTTCTGTATTAAACCTTGTCTTAATAAGAGCAGGGAGCTGGTTTGTTGGCAACAACTGTGAAAATGCAGGCAGCTACCCTGCTACTTCACTACATCTGCACAAGGGCCCTTCTGCAACAGGATGCTTCACTTTTGCTTGCTTTACAGGTGCCTAAGATCATTGACTCTGGTTGAATTCTTGAGGCAAGGCATTGATTCCCATGTAAACTGGGATTACTTGCAGGGCAGGTGGCTGAAGTGCAGCTCTCCTGCTAACAGTTGTGCTGCTTAGCTTTGGAGTGGAGAGTCAGACTTCTCCAGTGCAATAGTTAAGGTGCTAATGGCAATCACAAGCAGGGCTTCTGCAGTTTCACTTGGTGAGAGATTACTTGGTGTAGGGGCTTTGGCCAGTAATAGTGTTGCACATTACATCTGAGTTCTCTTTGGTGCTACTGAAGAGTTCCTAATGAAATTTTAATTTAGTGCAAAATGCACTTCTAGAAAAGTGTGAAATCCAGGGATTTTAGACTGTGACTGACTGAGATTCCAGGGAAGATCTAATCTGTGGATTCAAAGGTGAGACTCTTAAATTCAGCTGACCGGGCATGTGCATGCCAAACTCAGATGTTTTTCCCCTTGTGACTCATATTTGGTGCTCTGCTGTAGTGTTGCATGGTTCAGGGTAGAAGGGGTGAACTTCAGCATTGGTGGATTTCAAAGAATTATAGAATCATATAATTTAGGGCTGCTTGGGACCCAGTCTTTAATTCATTTAGGCTTAGAGCAAATCCATGGATTGTGCTAACTTAATCTGAGCTGTATTGGTCATAATAGGACAGGAACAACACGAATAACTATGTACGTGATGTAACATAACCCACATCTGTGTACTCTCTACAGGGGTCTGCTCTTCCAGGGGGAAATCTTAGGTGAAGGTTGCTGCCTCCTGTGTGGGTAAAGGAACATCTTTGTTGCAACAGGCCTGTCTGCGGGCTCTGTCCATCTGTTTCCATACTTCCTTTTAGTTTTCCGCAGCATGTGATGTGCACTCTAGGGATATCTCTGCAATCCATGCAGTTTCTTAACAGGAAGAGGAGCCTCAAGAGTGGAAAGATAGGTGCCTGATACCTGGCCTGATGGCTGAGGTTTGGTTGCTGTGCCAAATGATTTTCCTATGACTAGTGCAAATGTTTACCTTTTTGAGTCTGTTCAATCAGTGGTTTTACCAGAGCAGACAACCATGAAATGAGTTTCCCACAGTTCTGTAATTTGCTAAGGCAAGGCAGGAGCTCCCTTTTGGAAAAACTGAGTAAGTCCTTTAGGGCTGAGAGGGCTCCTGTTCGCACTGCTTTTCTGAGTTACTCCCTGTCCCAAATCCACATTTCTGTGCAATTAAAGCCAGAGATCTTCTCTGTGCAGCAAAACAGATACTGTGCTTTTTTTCTCCCAGACCAGAGTCTTACAATCCTATTTGCAATCTTTTCAGACCTGCCTGGTTTTCTCCAGCATAAAGAAACTGCTTAGAAATCCTATGACCCTGGGCTGATGAATGTTGTTCTTCCCCCTATAGTTAAGACTCTCCTGCTAGAAAATGCTAATCTTTGGGTCTGATGTTTTCACTGCAAATGTGTTTCTTTTTGGGTTCCTGAGTGACAGCTTGAAGTCCTTTCTGGAAAATATTGAGAGGGATTTTTGTCTCTAATTGCTAATCTTAGAGATGCACTTTTCTTAGTGACATGAATAGAATCTGCCAGTCTAGGGCCTGACAGGAGGAGAGGAGAGAAGGTGATCAAGTCAAGATGCCAGTGTGTGGGAGTTGTGTAAATGCAAAGAGGACAGATCACCCTTGTAAGGTTGGAGAAGAAACCCTGAGTTGGGACATCACAGCTGTCAGGAGGAGTAGGAAAGTTGGCTTGTTAGCCACATCTGCCTGTTCTCAGGGACAGTCCACTGCCTTACTGTGCAGTGGGTTTGTGATGTTCCTGAAGAGCAACAAGAGCTGCTTGAGTCTTTACTCCACTTGTCCGACCAAAAGGTATGCAGGCTCCAATTTTCTTTGAACTAGGGTCTTTCCAGTATGACACATTGCTTTGAAAACAGCTGGGACCAGTGGGCCTTGCAGTATTTGTTCACACAGTTGGCTGTGGTGTTCAGACTTGGCTTGTAACAAGCAGAGAAATGAAGTTTATCTCTTTTTTTCCCCTTTGTGTGATAAAGGTGCTGCAGGGCAGGGTAAAGAGGCACCCAAGCAACAGGTGCTGAGTACACCTGAATGGGCAGAGCACGACCTGAATGACACAGCCCTGCTGCTTGCTCTGCATTCCCTATGGAGTAAGATGTTCTTTTCCCTTTTGTCTATGTTCCCTATGAAAGGTGGTCACATGCATCACAAAGTTTGTTTTGTAAATGCACAGCTCCCTGAAATCAAGTTTTCTGGATGGTGGCCTTCTACCTGTCAAAATAAGTGGTTTGATTTCTGCTGTGCAGGCAATGTTCAGCCTTACATAGGTTTTTTTATATAGTTTTGTGAGCTCTGTAGTACTGCTCAAATTAATCCCTCCAAGAAATAAAGCTTTCTCCATTGTAAAAAAAAATCCCCAGCTATTTCAAACTCTGCTGCTTACTCATCTTAGTGGAAACCTTAGTTATGGTTTATCTTGAGAGTCCAATTCATATGCTTCCTTTAGAAATCAGCCAGGAAGGGAATAACTCAATATCACTCTTGTCAAATGCTAAACTTTGGAAATTAAACAGCATGCATTTTGTTAATGAGCAATTAACATTCTTTAAGCACCCAAAGACATCTGCAGAAATTACATCCATTGATGGCCATGTTTGAAGCTGCTTCCAAAGAGCCTGCTTCTATAGTTTCCTCCTATTCAACATGGTGCCACCATCAGCTCTGGACATGGCTGCAGCCGTGTTGCTGCACAGATGATGCCGAATCCCTGCTGCTCCCTGCTTGACTTTGCCTGCTTTTGGCTCCCAGCCCCATTGCTTTCCTTATCCCTGAAGTTCTCTTTTGGGCACATCTCAAGCACCTGGAAGCTGATGCTGGATGGTATTATTAACCCTTTCAGAAGCTGGGTAATCATCATGTAGTATTTATAACATCTGATTTCTGTTTGCAACTGTCGTGCTCTTGATCACTCTTAATTAAATTTTCTTTCACTCTTGTCTACAGCTGGTGTAACACACTTGGAGGCTGTTCCTTTTACTGATGCCAGAAGAGTCTGAATGGTCTTTTGTGTTTAAGTGGAGGTTATTAAATAGCTTTATATTAATTAACTGTGATGCAGAGAACACATGGGCAAATGTACTTGAAGAGATCAGTTTATCCATATGGCAATTACAGGGAAAGTTAAACCATTACTCTAATTGTAAAATTTGACAGTGCTTAGCCAATAACTGTGGAATTGCCTAAATCATGCATTTGCTTCAGAACTGGGCAAATGCCTAATTTCCTTGAATTTTGCTCAAATGAAAAATTGAATTTGCCTCAACCGCATAAGCTGTCTTGTCATTTCTAAGTGTTTTAGGCAAAGGAATTTGGAGGCAGAAAGGGTCAGTGAAAGAGTAGGATCTAATCAGCTCTGAGAGCAGTCACCCTGCAAGACTGGCTGGGATGCCTTGACCATCAGACTCTCTCCTACAGGAGAATTATTGTGCCCACAAAATAAAAGTAGTTTACCCCAGTCAGAAAAATGACTGGAAGTTCCAAGAAACAACCAGTTGCCAAAATGGCTTGATGGACAATAGCAAACAAGAAATAAATTAGATGTTGTAAACCACTCAAGATTGATTCTGAACAGAAAGGGGTTACATTTGTGGAATAAATGTGTTCACTTTGAGCTGCTTGTTCAGGCCTAATTTGGAGAGAAGGCTGATGCTTGTAGCTGCAGTGGACAAAAACCCCTTTGCTGTGGCTCCCCTTTTCAAATGGTGAGGACAAAGTATTTATTCAGCTGTCAAGTGGGGAAAGAAAGCAAATTAGTTTTAGGCTGGAACACTGGACTGTGTTTGCTGTTGTAGTTCTGAGGCCAGATGGTGACTTGGACAGCCCTGGGGAATGGGGAACAAGTTTCACCAGGGCAAAGATCAGAAGCAAAAGGAAATATTCAGATTATCTTGCTGTTCCACTTCTAGTGAGGAAAAGGGAGTGTGAGATGCATCAGGTTATGTTAGGGAAGGGATTAGCCAATCTTTTTCTTCAGTTATTGGTGTTGCTGAATCTTGGAGTCAGATTGTGGCAGAGTGGGTTTGAGACCTGACCTCCCCCAAAACTGCAGCTGTCCCTGGTCAGGGCAGTGCCTCTGCCAGCAGCTGTCAGGGGGCAGCTCACAGCAGTGGGGAAAGCACCTCTACTACTTCCTCCCCAGCTCCCTCGTGGCTTTTTTAATGACAGCAAATGATTCAGGCATCATTTCACCAAGGAGTCGAGACCTTGGGGAAGGAGGTGGCCTAAGGTTACCTGACAGTGGCCTATTTGACTTGTGCTCCCAAAGTCTTTTAAGTCCCACTTGTCCTGCCTCAGTGCTGGCTCATGCCTCAGTTTCCCTGTTTTGGCAGTTGTTTTGAGGTGCCCTTTTAATGAGCTGTGGTGGAGTTGGTAGGTAACCACGCAGAATGGGGTGTCTCAGCTATATCCACTTAGGCTGCTCAACTGCCTTGTAAACCAGGTGCAGGCTCCTGGGGAGTAAGAAGACACCAAAAACTCCCCAAGAAGCTCCAGGATTGTGAGTGTCTGAATATCTAGGTAGAAAGCGAACTGAAAGACAGGTCTTTATTCTGGCACAACACACTCTCCAGGGATGTAGTTTTGATTGCATTCAAACATAATTTAGCTTGCAGTGTTATGTTTTTGTTTTGAGTTAATTTTTATCCAGTATAAACATGGTAGAGGGAAAACAAGAGGATTAGGAAGGCTGACTGGAAGGAGTAATCTGGCTGCAAAAAGCCCCAGGCTCTCCCTGGGAGTCCACAGTTGGAGTGGGACAGGAGGGTGCAGCAAAGGCAGCACGGGGAGCAGTGCGTGACCCTGTCCAGAGAGGCCTGGGGTGGACTGAGGCTGAAGCAATTAGACTATGCAGGTCAAAAGGAAAGGTATGTCAGCCCTAGGGATGTCAGCTGAGGGTATTACCTGCTAGGACAGCAATGGGTGAACCCAAGCTAGCTCTTAGTTTCCTTTTTGCCTTCAAGTTCATTTGTTCTAATTTCCTTTCAAAAGAGAGACAGGGAGGGAAGGTGATTATTGTGACTTGAGAGCAATGTAGTGGTGAGGCAGACACCTGTTAGGAACAGATCTCGATCCATTGGATTGACAAGAAATCAAGCACAAGGGGATGGGGATAGTTGGTATGCAGTACTTATATAGATATTCTGGGAGGGGAGAAGTCTTATATTGTGTAACGGGACCCGGTCAAATGGTAGAGACATGCCTGGGGCCAAATTACTTGTGTACTCACTTTAGTGTTTAATGTTCTGTTGTCTCAGTACAAATGCTATACTTGAAGGACTCTTTCTCACTGGAAGAAATCACTGATATGACACAGGTTGTAGGTAACTTTTTTCTTTCTTTCCTTTATCTCTCATTTATCTGTCTTTTTACCCTAGGGAATACAGGTGATGGTTACAGCCCAGAGGACAAAGCCCCTTTAGGTTTTCTTAGTCCCTCCCTGTCTTGAAAGCATTGCTCCCCTAAAGCATTAACTCTCAGTTGAAAGGTTGGTTGTCACCTTTATTGGAATGCCTTCTTTAAAAACGAGATGCATCAGTATAAAAGTGATGCTGCCACTTCTGGAAGAGCAGGGAGTGCCCAGAGAAAATGTTAGGTATTGGGAAATGGTGCTGCCTGCACTCCTTTTCTGCCTGCTGTGCCGCTCCAAGCACCACTGGCCACCAGCAAGGGCTTGGTCCATTAAATGCTTTAGAGCTCATGTCTGTGGCAGCCCTGCATTTGCTTAGCTGTGTTCACCTTCCTCTTCTCATGAACTTCCCTAGGAGGCCAGTGTCCTTCCCTACATAAGCATTTGCAGCTGATGTGGAGATGACACATCTGTCTGTCAAGCCTCTGGACCCTGGGACTGTCCTGAGTTATTGCAGCTAGTCAGCTTACTCTGAATATGAAAAACAGATTTCTGCAGGGAATTTGGGGTTCAGAATTCTTCCCTTCTTTAATTTATTTTTCTTTAAATAAATTGAGGGAACTTCAGCTATTCCACTGACAGGAAATGCTGAAGGATATATCTCAAATAATTTGTTCAAATCTCCAGGGCTCAGGGGTTTATGAAAGGTTTTTGCTATAGACTCTCCACCAACTCTGGGAAACATCTGTTCTGCATTCTGAATGCACTTTCCCAGAAGAACTTGTTTTAATAAAATCATCACTTTTTCAGTGGTTAGAAAATCCAGTGCAATAAAATTTTTTCTATGCTAAACAGTTTTTGACCACTGGTTAATGAGGAAGTCAAAAAGCTGCATGTAACATCATTTGACTTTCCCTGTTCTTCCAGGAGCTTCTCTGGTAGTCATAAGATGACAGAATTCACCAGGACTGAAACTCTGAACAGTGATGAGTGTTTAATGTTACCTGCTCTGCTTTGTTTTGTTTATGCTTTATTGCAGTCTTTGTTTGAAATCTGGTCTCTAAGCTGTGGCATGTGACTACCATATGTATTGAATGAGACTATGAAAGCAGGGTGTTCTAAGGCATAGATAGAGGAGGTGGAATTGTTAATAATTTTTAAAAAGTATTTTTTAATCACTGGGTTGTGTCCCAGCTCTGAAATGGCCTTTTCTTCACTGTAAGATATATTAGAAGAAGTCTTGCTCTGGTTTGATCCACCTGAGAGCAAATAATTATGTGCACAACGAAGTTATTCTCTGCTAAATCAGAAAAACTGGAAAATCAGGCAAAGTCCTCAGTGCTTACTGTGCATTCCTTTGTCTTCAGTGAAGGTGATGAACATGTGGGTGGTAGCCACCTCCAAAGTTCAGCTGTGGAGCCCTTTTCCTTTGTGGACAGCAACCAGGGAAGGGAAAGGAAAACACAGTGAACATGAAGAGATTCTTTTCTGGTCTGAAGAGGAAAAATTATCATGACTTGGACCTGTTCTGAAAGTGGTTTTGATTTTAATATGAAATTTTACAGTTTGTAAAAAGGGGAGATATTGCAAACTTCATCCCATCCAACTTCCCATGTAAGAATGTTCTGTGTTCTCAGACTGCAGTTTTTCAGACATCTAAATTTATATTGTCAGTTAGTTGGGTTTTAGACTATAATTCTAGATGGCATCATTTGAAAATACAGCTTGAAATATCTCAGAATGAACTGATGTTTCTCCTTTGCTTTTGGTTGGGTAACTCATCTGGCTCCAGAGTAGTGTTTTCAGATAAAAGCTAGAATACAGGTGGTGCCCAAATATTTTAGAAGTCAGCTGCCTCTCAAGCAGCTTTGAGATCTTAGAGGGACTCAGTAGGAGGGTAGTAGGTATTTCTAGGCCCACTACATGTGTCCTGATTCACCAGTGAGCTGCTTCAATGCTTTGCCTGGCTTTCCTCTTCTTTTTGCAGACAAGTAGCCCCTCATGGTCCATAAGCAAGTACAGAAGCTTTATTTAGCAAGGGATCTGATTGCCCTTCTTTCATGGTTCACACTATCTGAGCTTAAAAAAACCCAGCAGAACATGCACAGCAATAAATGCCTTCAACCCTAAGTTGCTCCTTGTACAAGTCAGGTTTTTGAGTGATATATTACTACCTCTGCAAGTGCCCCCTCTCTTGTGGGAAGTATGGATACTGAGTGGAGTCTGCTTCCTGCTCTTTCCCCAGGTTGCACATCTTCTGCCCTGTGCTATTGGGGAACAAGGGAACTGCAAACAGTACAGTTTTGGTTTCACGCTTTGCACACTCTCTTAATATGTTGTCCTTTATTTTGGTTTCAGCTGAACAACTTGGACTTCTTTTAACAAAATTGGATTTTCATTTTCCTCTCCTGGAAGAGTGGGATAAACTGTTTTCTTCCCAACAATGCCCCAGCCTGCTGCTTTCTGCTTCATGACCCTTATTTACCACCTCAGGCTGCCCCTCTAGTTCCTGAAAACACTTTTTTTTTTTGGAAAGCACCTGTTCTTCAGCCATGGTTGCAGGCATGGTAGATTTATCTCAGGCTTGTGCTGCATTTAAGCTGATGGACTTTTCTTTCAGTCAGTCAAACTCCTGTGACAGTGCTGGTCTGTGAGAAACAGAAAAACAAGTTGTTGTACAAAGTAACTGTAGGTACAAGATGAAATACTCCCAGCCTGGGCAGAGCATCTCTTGTCTCTGCCAGCTCATGCACAGAAACTAAGTTATCTGGTTAAGGAGGCGAGCAGCGTCCTGCTGGGGTTGTACTGCTGAGCGAGACAAATAATTAGGAAGGATGGAATCACAGCAATATGGGGGTTAAATGAGCTTAGGAGATTACAGCTTTCTGCATGGACGCATGATCTAACAAATTGTGTATCATCCCTGGTAGTGGGAGAAGCAGAAAGTCAGGCTGAAGAAAGGTGAGGGCTGGTCTAGCACAGCAGCTCATAGGAAGTACTAAGGATGAAAGTGTTCTCAGGGAGCTTGTTAACTGCTTGATATCCATTAAAAACAGAAAGATCAATCCTGTTTTGCTCATCTCGTTGAGTATTGCTGTAAGCGGTAGACCAAGCCTGCTTTTACTGGCTTTCCAGAGAGCATGGTGTCAAACTGAAAACTTCTCCTCTTCAGTGTTTCCAGGGATAATGGACTCCAATACATACATGGGCATTTCATGCTCTGGAGCAGTAACACTCGAATGTGCTCTGCTCTTGGATGTGACAGAATAGTCCAAAGGAGAGGTACAACTTCAGGAATGTATTAGGAGAACAACAGGATCTGCACATTGCCTTCAAGCTATGTGCAGCAGCTTCCAGATACAAGGTGCATTTCTTGGCTTCCTTATTTATTGATTATGACATATCAGTTACTTTGCTTTTCTAGGATCCTGCACTAGCCCTCTCTCGGAAAAAATAAGAATAGGACTAAATGTCTGTCAAGTCACTGCAATGCACTGTCAAGTCATTTGGGATATGTTTAGGCATCATGATGATGGAAAACTTCTACAAGCTCAAGTGAACAGGTTCTTCCAATATTCTCATGTTTGATTCCAAACCACCCTTGTGGGAGAGAAGGCTGTGGGTGCTCCCTGTCTGTATGAGTGAGATTAGTAGTGTTTGAAAATATCCGGTATATCTGCACACCTGTATCTGGCCTTTGTGTAGTGCTCTCCCTTTTCATCAACTACAATAAGACAAAATATGCAAAGATGTTGTAGATTTCATTAGTCACACTAGTTTATTCAGACTTCTTTGCATAAGAAACCAAGGCCTGCACTGATCTCTGGGAAAGAATGTGCTCAGGGCTTGGAAAAGCAGTGTGCGCAAATGGCACTGCGGCACAACAGAGGTCAGCAGCGCGGGCACAGGAGAGGGGCCCGGCTCTAGGGTTTGGTGCCATCATTTGCAATTCAATCCCATACAGCTCCTTCTTAGGAGAACAATTCACTAAATACAGAGTTGTTCTTTTTCCCTAATTCACCATATAATTCACCTCCCAAGTTCAATTAAGAAGCAATCTGTTTGTAACTGGAAGCAAGCTGCGTTTATTTAGAAATACAAAATTATCCTTTGCCTCAGCAAAGACCGCATGCCTTAATAATTGTGGTGATAAATGGTTAGTTGGGGTTTCCTTTAAATGGAATGGGATATTGTCTGAAGAATAGCATACTTTGGGGCGGGTGGGGGTGTGAGAAGTCCTGGGGATGTAAAATTTAACTGAGAAGAGGAACTTTTGTTGAGCTTGGGCTTAAGGAAGTGATGAGGACTGGGCATGAAAGAAAACAAAAGAAAATCTTAGGATGAGACATTGAGGCTGGAAAAGAGTGATAGAGTTCAGAGCAATCCATCTTGTTGAATCAGACTTGTTTCTGTTCACACATCTAGTGGCTTTTGTCCAGTCAAGCTCTGTTAAACTATGGCACTTCCTTTGGGAGACAATCCCTTGATTTACTATGTTTCTTGGACCAGGAAGCTCTAACCTATAGCCCGCTGACAGTCTGGGTATTTTATTTTCTTCTGGTTTATTTTGTTGCTGTCTTTCATCATCACTTTCCTGATATTCTAATTAGTTATAATAGTATAATGTTGGAGATTTGATCCTCTCAGTCTTTCTCCAAGGTGTCAGGGATGTATCTTTTCCCCATTGGAGGGGTTGGAGGAGGATTTGCAAGAATCCAGTTCCACAGCAAAGGAGAGTTTTCTAGCTTGCAAAGCAAGACTGGTTCAGTGACTGGAAGACGTCCAGCTGTCTTGAAAGTGAGACATGCCTCTTGGAAGTGTCCACACCACATCCAACAGTGCTGTACAACCAGCAGCATCTTCTTTCTGAGGGTGGTCCCGTGGTGTAAAGGAAAGCACTCTGAACTCTGAATCCCAAGGACCTGAGTTCAAGTCTCAGTGGGGACTGTCTCCTGGCAGTTCAATGCCTTCCTGCCATCCAATCCCGTTAGTTCTTGGATGCTCAGCAGGGTCAGCCCCGGTTAGTACCGGGTGTTGTGACAGTCCCGAGGACTTCACTGTCACTGTCCAAGCTTGGTTGGCCATGGCAGATGGACCTTAGGAGTTAAACGGTGGGGCCAGTTCTGCACACGCTGTGCCTCACCTAAAAAATCCACTGTGCAGGCTGGAAGGGCACAGCCACGTGGGGAGAGCCCTTCCCAAATCTTCATTCGCAAAGTCTGGCCATACATCTTCCTTTCTGCATGTGGTGGTTTACCATGCTCTTCGTGCTTTATCTTGCCACCAAGACTGCATAAACTTGCTTTTGCTAATACCTCTACAGAGAACAGCTCATTCAGTCTCCTCTTCTGCTCACAGGGGACCTACAATACCAAGATAGGGAAGGGGAGAGACAGATAACAGTGGTGATATCAGCACCACCTTCTTAAGGCTGTGAATGTAGTCAATGCCAGTTTTATTTATCTGTTACACATCTTACTGTTTCATGTGTTGTTCTCACTCACCCTAGGCACCATTTTTGAGTTTTCCTTCCTACTATAGTCACCATGTAGATCTTTCCTGCCAAAGAGATGTTAGTTGGTTTTCCATATTGGCTCTGTGACTGTTCAGTGGCTTGCTGCCCAGGTTTCCTATGAAACAAAAGTATGACCAAGTTATTGTTTGTTTTACTCACTTTCTGGCATGGGGTGACATTTTAAATCTTTTTTCTCTGGCAGAATGGATACAGTATAGAGGGAAGATCCTATTTTTACATCATAGAATCAGAAAAACTAAAATCAAGTACTGGTCTATTTACTGCAGTATCTTAATGGTCAAAAGAGTGATAGGGGCTATAGACAGGGGACTCTATCTCCCTTTCATAGCAGTGTCATTTCACTGATGATGAGAAGAAGCAGCAGCAGCACAGTCTGGAGTCAAAAAGAAGGTTAGGCACAGTGCTAGTACAAAGATGCCATGGAATGCTGTGGTTTCTGTGCCCAATAGTTGTGACATGAAGCAGTTAAATCCCTCTCCCAGCTTGTTGGTGTCTTGTGCATCACTGTAACATCATGAGTTGGTTTTTGATGAGGACACAGGAAAGCCAGGCAAGAAGGTACTTGGAGTGGGATGAATCAGTTGATTTTTGGTGACTGAGATGGAGAAAGCCATATCCATGGACAAGCTGAGAGGACCTCCATGTGCCTGGCAAGGCTGTTCCAAAATAGAGGAGTATTTGGTGCTGGATGAAGAAAAAGAAATATCCAGGGGCTAACATCACAATTCTTCTGCTTTGGTAGTCAGTGGGTACTAACATCACAGAGAATTACTTTTATTTTCATATTAAGATTAGTTCAGACCAGATGTATTAAAGAGTTGATAGGAATATGTTTGTATGAATGTAGATAATTTTTTGCCTTGATGGTATACCTTCTTTAATTTGAAATTTAGTAGTGGTAATTACTATTACTACCATCCTTGCAGAGCTCCTGTTCTCATTGAATCTCCAGGAAATCAGCCTTCCCTGGAGGAGACTATCTGCCTATTCAGTATATGCAGAAACTAAGGAATAGGATGGTAACGAGTTGCAAGGTGTCACTACTGGCTAGGAACAAATCCAGGAAAAGAGTCCAGCTTTGTCAGGTATTTAGTCCCTGCTCCCTGTGCAGGGAAAACAGAGTTTCCGTGTCCAACAGACCCCCAAATGGCATCACTGATAGCTGCTGTCCTTTCCACATCAGAGCTCTGCCAGTCAACTCACCAGACATGTCTCTGCTCTTTTTTCCTTTACAGGAGGCCTGGGAGAACAGTCTCTTGTGTCAAGTGAGAATGCTACTTCAACCGCTGATGGTAACAAAGCAGTTAAAAAGGGTAATGTGGTACCCCACCCCGACCTTTGGGTATCTTTTTTTTACTTTTTTACCCCCTGTAACATCATATTTTGTCCTGCTATGTACATGTGTGTGCCTCTGTGCCTGGAAGAACAGCCCTGCCCAGGCATCTGCATTTGTTGCTGTTGGTGAACTCTGTGAAAGGGTGGGTTTGCCTTTTACAGTGGGGTGGGTTCATCCCTGCCAGAAGCCAAGGACCCAGTCACTATTCCCCTCCTCCAGCAGGATAGGTGAGAGAGCAGGAAAAGCAAAAGTGAGAAAACCCATTGGCTGAGATAAAGACAGTTTAATAAGTGAATGGAAGAGGTTAAAAGAACCAAACCAAGTGATATAAAGACAACTACTCACACCCATCCACCAGCAGGTCCTACTAGTGCCTGGTACCTGGTACCAGCAGTACCAGGCATATGCAAAGAAGGGTAGGTTGCTTCTTCTTTCTCTGAGAGAACCCCCAAACTCAGAGCATCCGCCTTCCAGCAGCTGGCTTGGGGATGGGGCAGCTTCTGAAATGCCAGGTGCAGCTGGCATGCCAGGGACGTGCTCCAGAGGAAGATATGAATCACAAGACCACAACAGAAGCTTAGATCCATCCTCTTGGATTTCGGAGAAGTCCAGCAGCACTGGGGAGCCACCATCAGCAGTACTGCTCCTCAAGGTGACAGAGAAGTTCACCTTGGTATTACCCTTTAGCCCAGCACTCTCTGAAGGCATAGCAACCCCTGTACTCTGTTATTCCTTTGCCCACATCCAGCTAATGCATTGGGTGTGCAATACAGGCAGCTTTTCTAAGAAGCGTTGTGCTTACATGGTCCTTCCACATGCTAGTAAAGCTCAGCTAGACTGTGGCTGCTTTGAGGGTTTGAGTTGGCTGTGGCACAGCAAATACGGGTGAACAGCCAGCAAGCTTTGAGAAAAGGATATTTTCTCTGGATCAGACCCACATCACATTAAAAGTGCAACTCATGTAGGCATAACCACTGTCTGAGCAGAGCTGCAGTAGCACAGATGCAGGACAAGGTGCAGGGTCTGCCTAGAAGCCTCTGTGAATCCTGTGCATGTTTTAAGGCCAGGACCAAGCCCCACACAGCCAGGGCTCCTCTACCCTTTATAGTAAGAAATGAGTTGTGTTCCACTTTCCCTTTGGCATTTTTGCTCCTTTTCATTAAAATGAAGATAATGAACATGGGTAGACATTTGTGCCTCAGCTTTTCCATCCTGAGCATCTCTCCTGCAGCAGAGACTAAGTGATGCATGTCTGTTCTTTGCAGATATCCAAAGCACCTAAGACCTGGTATGTGAAATCAAAGTAATACTTTTCAGCCTTTAGTACTGGTTTCAGTGTAAAAGGTCTGTTGCCTTCTTCTAAGGCCCACTTGAATGAGTAGTTGTTCTGATGAAGCCAGCCCCAACAGAACAAACCATTCTCTGCAGATCTGGATGAGTAGCGCAAGTTGAGAATATACAGTGACACCTGGTCTTCTTTGATCCCTACCTCTTGTTCACCTTGTTTAAGTACTGCATCCCCATCTATAAAGTTGCTGTTGCAGGGAGTGAGCGGCTGGAGACAGGGAAGGATGCCCTTTTACACCTTTATGGGAAGTTTGGCATAATGCATAAGGAGGCTCAAAGACAAGAAGGATTAGTTTTCTACAGATAACTGTCTCTGAGTTCCAACAAATCACTGGCAAATTTGGCTACGACTTCTAGTTTCATTTAACACTTTGTGCTTTTTTTATCCTTTTTTTTTTCTGAAGCTCCAGGGTGTTACCTGAGGGCTGCACATGGAACTAAAGAGAATTTAAACAGTGTTGCCACTCTGTCTTGCAGACAGCAGGCAGAACGCAACGCTTGCAAGGAGACCAAAGAGGAAAGAACATGAAGATGAGTCTGGGATGAATACACGCTCCTCTCCCAGAGCACGCAGGGCGACCACATCCAGGGCTGAGAGGATCTGGCCAGGAGGGGTCATCCCCTATGTGATCGGAGGAAATTTCACTGGTCAGTAGTGAAAATATTGCTCCCTGTTTGCTCAGGGATGTGTGTCACAAAATGTGTGGTAGGTCTCTGGAGAAGTTTTCCCACAAACAACTCTGGTCCTTGGGAATCTCTCTCCTGAGGTAGGGTGGGCATGTGGTTGCACAGGGAACTGTTGGAAAGGTTGGCTGTTGCCATATCCAGGTGAAGTCTGTTAGAGATTTTCCTGAAAGCCAAGGCATTCACAGTTTGGTCTTCTTGATTTCTTTGTCAGGAACTCAAAGAGCTATCTTTAAGCAAGCGATGAGGCACTGGGAGAAGCACACTTGTGTGACATTTGTGGAGAGAACTGATGAAGAGAGCTTCATTGTGTTCACGTACAGAACATGTGGGTAAGTGATGCATGCATTCCCTGCAGCTGTCTGTACTGCAAACAGCGACAAATGGCTTTGTAACCCTAGCCCAGAATAGACCAATGGCTACACTGGAGAATCTGTCACAGAGGTGCAGATGGTCACTTTCAGTAAGGATTCCCAGGATAGTTTGGTGTTTGCTCAGAAGGTGCTAAGCCTTTCTGGATTCTTTTTCCTGGGATAACACTTAAGTGTGTATATGTATTTTTATAGATATGCACTTTTTTCTTTATGTTTTCTCTATACATAAATGTAAGTATCTAAGTGTAGTGTATGCAGCTACTGGCCTGTCCTGAACCCTGCCAGATGCCACCCTGTGTTCCTGTGCTTCAGACTTCCTCACTTCACTGATGTGCTGTGTGGGTTTTTGGGTTTTCTTTTCCAGATGTTGCTCATACGTGGGCCGACGAGGAGGGGGCCCTCAGGCTATATCCATTGGAAAGAACTGTGACAAGTTTGGCATTGTGGCTCATGAGCTGGGCCATGTGGTGGGTTTCTGGCATGAACACACACGGCCTGACAGGGACCAGCATGTCACAATCATCAGAGAGAACATACAGCAAGGTAAAATTGCACTTCAGGTTATTCCACCTGTTTTCTGGGTGGGTAGAAAACTTCCTTGCTAGACCAGGCTGGAAAACCGTGGTGATCTGTGAGCTGGGATGGAGAAGAAGAAATACTGCTAGTCCTTGTCTGGAATGAGGGTCAAAATAGCTGGATGACTGGACATTTTGGATGTCCTGTCGGAATTGCTGGAACATAGGAGCATATCCCTTTGATTCCAGGCTCCCAGAGGTGGAAGCCTTCTTTTTTCTTTTCCCCCTCTCTCTTTTTAAGTGATTTGTTTCTTTGCCATTTTGTTTGTCATTACAGGTCAGGAGTACAACTTTTTGAAGATGGAAGCTGGGGAAGTGAACTCACTAGGAGAGACCTATGACTTCGACAGCATCATGCACTATGCTAGGAACACATTCTCCAGGTGATAATCCAAGCTTACATGTCCTTGAGAGTATTTTTGGTAGTTGTCATTGGCTCTGTGGGGTACATAGAGCCTAGAAGGAGACCTGTGATCTATTGCAAAGATACGTGGCAGTTTCAGTGAGCTCTGCTGCACTGAAAAATATTTGAAAACATCAGGTATATGCAATACCGTTGACTCCTGTTTTCCCCTTCCCACTCTATTCCCTCAGTAATAATACTGGCAATCTCAGAGACCTTCCAAAGCCATGTTAACAGTCTTTGCAACCTTTCCAGGCAGCACATGTATATCTGTGTGCATATTTGCCCACGCACCAGGTTGGTAATGGTAAAACAAGCTTTGAATCTCGGTTGTCCAGCTTCGGCTTTGGAGTAACAATATTGTCTTCAGAGTCTCTAGTGGCTGTGCCAGGGGAAAATTTAACTCTAGACCATGATACTTATTTACTTGGATTTTTTTTAACATTTATGCATGTTCTTTAGATTATGGGCTCTGTATTTATGTGGTTCTGTTTGATTGGATTTTTCATGGAGAAATTATCAGTCCTGTCACAGCTAACTGGCCAATTTTTGTGTAGACTGTTTGCCCTTGACTCCCATCTTATCCCTCCAGGTGGAGCCCATTTTCTGATTAGACTGCTTTACTGAATAGGAGATGAAATAAAGTTATTTATGTTCTGGATCTGGAATGAGAGTTACTGAATGACCAACTTCATATGGCTGCATTATTTGAAGGGTTTTTTTCACAAATCCCCCTATTGTTCTTTCCCAGGAGCTCTGTCACTACATACTATGAGTAAAGGGATTGGAAGGCAAAGTGGAAATATTCACATTCTTGACTTTTTTTGCAAAAATGAAGGGTGTCTTTGGGGTTCTTTTCATTTTATTCCTTCCCAGTTGTATGAAAGGGACAAGCCCATTGTTTTGTGCTTTTGTTTTGGCAGCACATCAACTACACAATTATCAAGCACACTGAAATGCTACTTGTTCTGGCAGGAGGAGATGGTAACTGGGAAAGGGTGTCTTGCAGCCTTCAGAGACTTCATTGGAAAGCAAGCAATTTTTCTTCTCTTGAGGCATCTGCTGGACCCTTCCAGTGTTTGCTAAACTCTAAATGATTAGAATTGTCTTGCACAAAAGCAGGATTAAGTTCTTTCCACCATTTATATTGTGGATGCCTTTGAGACTGTCTCATGAAAACCAGGGTCCTTCAGAGCACTGCTGGGCCAAAATGGGATAAAAATGGCAAGAGTCCCTCTAAATTTAAATTGGTGCTTGATAGGATTTTTCAGTCTGTTTTCTTTAAGTCCTTTGTCTCTGTGACCCACCCTCACCCCAGCAGCAGTCTTTGTGCAGTAATTGAACTGAGCATTAACTGCCTCTGTGGGCTAATTGTGCTCTCACCAGAAATAGGTAGTGCTGGGAACAAGCTTTTACTTTACCAAGACCTGTCTTGACATCTGCTCCCTGAGGGAACGATGCTTTGACCAGTCGGTAGAGATTGGTGGCTGTATGCACGTCTCCTTCCCGCCCTAGTGAGCCTTGCCAGTGCTGGCCGATTGCAACCCAAACTGATGAAAGCACAGAGTCTATGAAGATACTAAGTTCCAGAAAGTTTCATTAAGGTCAGTGGTTAGGAAAGGGAGAGAGTCTCTCTGTGACCCTGCAGGGGAAGGGCTGCAATGGGCGTGTTAATACATTAACAGACAACAGAAAGTCCGCTTAAGAAGATGGTATGAGTGCCTGACCAGCAGTGATGGGATGTGTGAGTGAAGAGGAGGGGAAGGACCTGTGTGACTCACTCTCTTGGGGCAATTCTTACCTGGCATATAGCACAACCTTGTTGTTTTTAGCTTCTGTCACTATTCATGATAGCAAATCATACTGTGTTTGCTATGGGCAAATGCTACTGTAAATCCTGGGCCTTTTTTGTTCTTAACTTTGTACCTAGGACAGAAAGGTACAGTTTTTCTGAGACACAATGAGTCCTGACAGTGGAAATTATTTCCAGACATACGTTTGAGAATTGCAATAGGAGTTGCTCCTACTTTTCATTTCAACAGCAAAACAGATTTCTCATTTGCGTCTGTGGCTAATAGGAATAGGGACTATGGCACAAGAGACTGTAATGACAGCAGTAGCAAGTTTTTACCACAGGAATTCTGTTCTCATCTCTATCGGAAAGTTGCCTGTTTCACAGAGTGTGGCTGCAGGCTTTTATTTCCTGGTGCATTCCTTACAGATGTGGCCGCAATCTAAAGTGAATATTGCTGTCTCGTTAAACAGTTTCTTGTACAGCTGTCAAGAGCCATAAATGGCAGCTTAGCAATGGGAAAGTTTAAACTTCCAGAGCCCTAAGCAAATAGCAGGTTACCTTAATTTACTAAGCTGCTTGCTAATAGACATGGCAGAACAGTCTGGAGTTACAAAACAGGGTGCAGGTTGCACTGTCTGCTTGTCAAGGGACATCTTCTTGATGTACTTGCAATGCACCGTCCTAATCCTGCATAAGATGTATACACATCCTTTACAGGTTTTACCATGTGAAGCAGAGTTGTGTTATCTCTTTTCTGCACATGGGGATATAAATACAGAGTTGGGACAAAAGGTAGTTGCCTGCAGCTGGATCCTTAACCTGCCTTGAATATCTGTTTCCTTGAGTGTTGTTTAAGCACCTGTATCTGTTGGTCTGTCTACTGGGACATGAACATTTAGCATTTATTGAGATCAGTTAATAATCTCCTAACATTGGCATGGCACTTTACACATTTAGGGTACTTTTTGGATGTCAGTGACTCTTCCAAGTCTCTTATCAGACTGTTGTTCTTAGGTGGTGGGAATGGTAGGTTGTTGTGCTTGACTTACCACTGCTCTGGGCAACTAATGAATGTTCTGCCCATGCATGGGCAGCAGGAGAATGGGGCATCCAGAATTCTTGGGTTCTTTTCCTACCTCTGGGAGGAAAGGTTAGATATGTTATTGAAGAATAGTTCTAATGGTGTACTTCTTGAGCTGCTCTACTTAATGTCTGCTTGGTGTTTATTTATTCGTTAGTCGAAGTATTTGCACTCTTAGAGTGCAAATGTGCAACTTAACATTCTGAGTGTTGTTAAGCAAGTGGGGTTTGGGTGGACAGCATGGTACTTCTGTGACCTGTGTGGTTTGGGCCAGACTCTCCTCTGTTCTTGGTTCTTGAAATGGTGAAATGAGAGGAGCTATACTTACTGCTTCACAACTGGGAGTCGTGTTCAGCAATGTATGTGAAGGGAGTACAAAATTCAGTTGGAGCAAAAAGAAAACCGGAAAATTTTACTGCCCCAACCTACAGTACAGCCTTCTGGAAGAAAATGGCAGGTAATAAGGGTAATTTGAAGTTATGAGTTGTTTGCATTGTGTGAACCATGTTCTAGGTGTATGCTCTGTGAAGAAAACTGAGGGCTGTGAGTAAACAGTTGTGAGGGCTGGAATAGGGAGAAGAAGTAAAAGTTTGTGTGTGCAAGTGGTGTTTTTTCTGTTAAACTCTGTCATTCTTTCCTGGTTGACCCTGGAGGTCTGCAGAAAGCATTTCAGAGAACTCAGAAGTATGTCCCTGCCAAATGCCAAGTTCTTCTGTGAACTCCTGAGGAGACTTGAAAATCTACTTTGAGCAAACGGGCTTGTTTCTCTGTAGTGTTTCTGGAATTGGAGGATTTATTTTTAATACGCAAACTTAAATAAATTCAGCCCAAGGCATGCAGCTGGCATGTAGAATGCCAGACTAAATTTATAAATCAAAATTTGATGGACTCATCTCAGATCTTGTAAGAACCAATTTTGGTGCTGATCAGGAATTTTTCTACTGCAGGGAAAAACCAACACCTCCCATGCAAGAATTTATTCCATTTTTTAAAACAGATTAAATTCCTTCACATCTATTTCTTTCTTCAGTTTTAATATTTGCAAAAATAATTTCTCTTGCCTCCCCACCCCCAACCCCCTCAAGCCCCACAAAATATGTTTCATAGAGTGATATTTTCTGTTCCATAATATGGACTGCAGCTCTGGATAGCTGTGATCCAAATATTCTGCTTTTGGTATTTATTTAAAATTAAATCAATGTGACAAAAACCCTCTCTGAGGCTCTTACACAGCTGAGCAGCCCACTGAACAGAATTACTTGTATACTTAGTGCTTAACCCATCCTTGAAGACTCTTGTATCAGGACTAGGCAGCACTAAAGTTATTGCTTCTGCCCTGATTTCCCATCAGACTCTACAGACAGTTGTATCCTGCCCTCCAGAAAGAGCAGTCTGCCTCACTGAGCTGATGCTGAAGTTTAGGTTTGCTGTTAGCCTTGGCACTCTCAAGCATGCTAGACATTTGGGGTTGCAGTGGAAGGGTGCCTGTGGACTGGACAGCCTGCTTGCAAGAGCTTGGACTTCACCAACCTGGAGTTCAGGTTCCTGACTTCCTCCCTGCCTGCAGTCCTAATGCTCCCCTGGGGTCTCTCTTGCATGCAAGCTCTTGCTTGGATACATGGACTGCATTTTGATAGAAGTGAGGCCTGAGCAAAAATTCTTCACTGGACTGAGATCAGAAGTACAGTGAAGAGCTCCTGAGTATGAAGCACATGGAAGAAATAGTAGCAAGTACAAAGAGGCAGAGACAAGTGGAGTTATTAGCTTGGAAACTCATGCAGAACAAGGGTAGAGCACTTGATCTTTTTCTCTTGTCTGTGGCAGCTCCAGTCGCTGCCAGCTCAACCTCATCTGCTACTGAGCAAACTCCCCTTCTGTCTGCTCCTTTGGCTTAAACATCCAGTCTGTGCTCCTGCTGAGCCAGATGTGCCATGAACCTTCTGCAAAAATACTTCATTGCTTTTTCTGATTTATGGCAAGGAATGTGTCTATAGTTAGAGACAGCAGCAATCTTGGGATATCAAAGAGGAATTTACTGGCTTGGCGGACTTGCCTGTACATTTGGAAGCTGTCTGCTATAGTGAGAAGGCTGTCTCAAGACATGCAGTTATCACGAGTTGCCTCACTCTTGCTTTTTAGGATGGGATATATGGTCAGGGGGTTGGGGTGTGGGGGGCCTGCCAGGATTACCTTCTATGTATCATGCCACTTTCCCTACTTCACTGCTCTGTCTCTGTTCTTCCCTTTAGAGGGGTTTTCCTCGACACCATCCTCCCCCGTCGTGATGATAATGGGGTCCGGCCAACTATTGGTCAGCGTATTCGCCTGAGTCAGGGAGACATCGCTCAGGCAAGGAAGTTGTACAAATGCCCAGGTAAATATGGCTTGTGGAGATGGCTCCAGCTTTACTGTAGACACGTGGTTTATCTGGAAGGCAGTGGAGTTCAAGAGCACCTTAATGATCCCTTTGAGGAAAGAGACTTGGGAAACATAGACTATCAAATCCTTCAGGATGAAGCTGTGAGAGAAGTGAACTTGCCTAACATGTGTTTCCTATTAGTACTTTGCCAGTATTCTTTTTGATTTAGGGATTTTGGGTTGATCCAGTGTAGGCTGTGTTCATAGAAAATTAAATCAGTGTACAAGACTACAGACAAAGTGGTGGCTAGGAGTTACCAAAGTGGTGGAAGGGTATCTGCTAGACTGGGGTCTTTACCCACCAACCATTACATATCTGTTGTAATTTGTTATAGTTGTTGTCCCAGAAATGAGCCTTGAGGGAACTGCAAGTGTATGTGATTATGGTGTGTAGCTTGGGAGATAACATGGAAGAAAGCCTCAAAGATGCTGATTTGTGAAACATCCAGTTGAGTGCTGTAAGCTGGTGCTTTGGGCTGTTCAGGGGTGGGCTGTGTCCCTCCTGCTGCTACCAGTGGGTTGATAGACTGTGAACAGCTTTGACAGAGAACCCATCTATGTAAGTGTGACATACTGTAGACCAATACCAAAGTTCTGCTTTGTGTGGGATCTGAGAAGATTGACAAAAAGAACATTGGGGTCACAGATATGACTGGGAAATTAAATTAACACATCAGAACAAGAGAATCCCTTTAAACTGGAGATGTTAGACAGAGAAAGTTTATGCTGCAGTTTTAGCTGAATGTTTTAATAGAGCAAAACAGATTTCAGAGAAACAATCTGCTGGACTTGAGAGGTTAAGTATGAGGATGCAAACAGAGGCTTCAGGCAAAGATGGCACCCAGTCTGGTGCCTGTAGCATTTGGACTGCAGTGACTGAGAAGGGAAAGAACATTGGAGATGTGATGCTTGGAGGTAGAAAGTTTAACAATCTCTGTTGAATTTCTGCAGGTTATCAACAGCCATGAGAAGATACTGGAGAATGAGAGAGTTGCCCTGATTTTGCAGAATGACTCAGTAATGTTTGTAATTATTTAGGGAAGAAAAGAAAGAACTTTTGCAAGCATGGCCCAGGAGGTTATCTATAAGAGTTAGTCTGGCCAGCAAATTGGTTCAGTTGACAGTGGCTTTGATAATAAGCCTAATATGATAGTAATTGCTCCTCTTGGAGTAAACCTATAACAAAGAGAGGGGAGAAGGTGAGGAGGATGAGGGCTAAGTATCCAGAGTCACATCTTAAGTAGTGGTTGGCTAGCACTGCATTATAAACAATTTGTGAGGCCATTGGAAAGTGGTGGATAGCTGGTGCGCAAATCCACTGCTTCTCTGTATCCATGTACAGGTCAGCAAGTATGGGTTCGTAAGGGTCTAGAATGAATTCTGAGGACTTCTGGGTCCATATGTTTGGGGATCACTGCTTTTAGCCTCTAGTGGTGGTATTAACTTTCATAGGTGTTTTAGTTCTAATTAACTGGGTTTTTTTTTCTTTTTACCACTCACAGTTATCTCTAAATTGCTTTTGGTAGAACAAAACATTGTTCTTGGAAAATTATCTCATGGATTAGTTTAGGGATTGATTTGTATTGCACTGTTTTTTGACTGAGTCAGACTTAATCCAAGCAGGCTTTTCATTCCCATAGCTGGAAGAATCAACTATAGATTTAGATTTCTTGAGGCAAGCTGTAAAGCCACTTTGGCCTGAGGTTGAAGTCAAACTAAAAGCTACAAAGCAGCATTCTTTGAAATGAGGACCCTTCTGAGTCTCAAGTTTTCCATTTGCATAGTAGAACTTTGCTACTTATTTTTTTCCACAAAGCTTTAGCAGAGGTTATTGCAATTCAGAAGGTGTTTGTGAGCAAAATGATTAGAGCCTTAAGCCTACTGAACAATTTTATTTTTCCCCCAAATATCTGTTGTTCTGGTTTGGTTTTCTTTTTGCATCAAAATTTATATACAGGTTGCATCTGAAAAGAGGTGGAGTATATTTAATGACATTAACATCTTCAGCTGCCTTTTGAATCTGTAGCTTGAAAAGTTCTCTTCCTCTGCAAAATACAAAGCAGAGGAGTTCAAAACCAAGGGACCTCAACTATGTGTTCAAGCAGGGTCTGAATGAGACTTTAAATTGAGGACACTTTTTTCAGTAGTCAAGCTGAGGATTTTTAGGTAAAATGCAGCAACATAATTCAGATGTTGAATGACAGATGGCTTCCCCTTTAGAAAGAGAGTTCTGCATCTGAGAATGCCTAGTAATATCTCCCCCCAAAAAGAGCTAGTATGATGAAGGATGAGTTACAAGTATGCAGTGATATGAGTTAGAACAACTGCTGTGTCTGTAGTAAGAAGCAGGGCTCTCCAACTTCATTGGGCTGGAGCTCATGTGGCTGCCACAGTTAGGGCTTGCTTAGCTTGTCCATTCTAAAACCCCGCTGTTTTAAATTGCTCTTAATTCCCCAAAGCTTATGCCTGCTGGGTTAAAGTTAGTGCCAAACCAGATGAAACCAAATTAAATTTGCTGAAGGAATTTCTGGAAGGCAAGGTGCAGTCTGCTACATGGTAGTTAATGCTAGATTTGCTGTGGCTGAATGGTTGAGGATTTGATGACTGTAGTCTCTACAAAAGGCTTTTAAAAAGCTCATCCTACTATCTTGTGCTGAGCTAAAGGAAAGAGGACTGTGTGGCTGTGCTAACCAGGAATGGTTAAACTATAAATTGAGAATGTTCAAACTATAAATGGTGAATGGTTCTGCTTATATCATCTCCAGTCCTCTGAGCATTTTCAAATATATGTAGTGTACACACAGGAACCAGTTGATGAGCTTTTAAGTGCCTGTCACTCAACTACTTCATTTACAAATGAGTTCTGAAGTATTTCTACTTTGCTTTTTGGTTCTGTTCCTTTCTAGCTGCTTGGTTTCTTGCATCCCAGTACCAAACAGTGGCCTTATTGGACCTGCTGGCATCTTTACTACTAAGTGGAGTACAGTTGTATTGCTTTTTGAGGGGCTCTGCAAGACACTGTGCTCTACACACAAATATGCATTGCTCATTATCATGCTTCCCCCTGCACATGCAAGGAAGTGCTTTCCTCCATGCTGAAAGGCCAGCCTCTCCCCATGTGTCCAGGGAGTTTCCTCTCCAAAGTTTGGATAGTTAAACAGGTCTCCTTTCATGATATTTCAGCAGAGTAGTCTTTGGAAGTAGATGGAATAGTACCTGTTCCATAATTACACAGTCTTGCCAGGAGCTGTGCAATTACACTTATGAGAATGAAGTCTGGGCTGTTGGAAACTTTCACTGTGGTTCAGCTGAGGATGATAATCCCCTGTGTCACTATGGTTGTGTTGTATGTGTTTCCTATGATTTAGAGATCTCTTTATCATTTCGTATTTGTTTAAATAGACTTTTGAGCAGAGAAAAAGGACATTGATTTATCTTGGTGAATTATGGATTGGAATTTCCTCTTTATTTTATATATATATATATATATATATATATATATAAGCCCCTTTTGTGTCCTCACCTATTGTTGATCTACTCTGATCTGTCAAGCTGTGGACCAAACTTCTTTAGGGAAATTAGGAAGTTCTGGTCTAGGTAACTCCTTCCCTGTTTGACGATATCAAACTTTTTGAATGGGACCAGTCTTTTTTCATCTCCAACTTCCAAACCACCCATCTAAATGTAATCATGGCTGTAAAATTCGCATGTGATAGCATCAAGCAGAGGAATGACCCCTGGCATTTCCATGAGAAAGAGAAGGCCTTGTCGATCTTTCAAAGCACTGCTGCTTTATCAGGGATATTTGGAGGCTGCCCTACCATCTCTGAGGAAACCAAGTTGAAGATCAAGGGCAGCTTGTAAGTTATGAAATTGGAAAAATGACTGGGAAGCAGGCAAGCCAAGGTCCCTACTCCTTGCAGTAGGTATTTGGATGTGTCTAGTGGACACTCTGAAGGAAATGGGAGCTTTGGTATTTGTGATCTTCCTGCTTAGCCATTCAGCTGCTCTTCAGATGTAGATGGTCACTCCTTGTTCCAGCTGTCGTCCTGGCTCAGAGAGCAGGAACTACAGTAGTCACAGCTTTCCCAGATGTTGAAAGCTGCAGTTCCCTAAAGGAGCATATGCATGTGCATATTCCTTACTTCCCAAAAGTCACTCTGGGATCCACGTTTCATCAACTGCAGCAGGCCACAAAATGGGAATTTGGAGAGCAAAGTACTGCTCGAGTTTTCTCCTGTGCAGTGTGACAGCATGTTAGGTGCTGGGCAGCCAAAACATGTGGGCAGTGGGGCTTGCCCTGCTTTTGTGAGGATGAGAAAAGACACTTAACAATGGTAACTAAGGAGAACATCATTGAGCAGCTTGTAATGAAGGGAAAACAGATTTGCTGGCAGTAGTTGTGGGGTTGTGAGATGGAGTGGGGTTAATACTTTGCATTTGATTAGAGAATGAGATACTTCCCAGCTGAAACCTGAAAGTGCTGGCACGTGGGAGCAAGATGAAGGAAGAAGGTTGCCTGTTTAAAAGCTCTTTGCCCTATGTCCTTGCGCCGATCATCTTCTATCCTAGAAATTCTGACAAATTTCACATCACCCCTTTGGCAAGGTCTCAGGTGCTTAATGGCCTTTGGCCAATACCATGAATGAGCATCGTTAGAGTACCAACCACCAACTCGCACACCACAGCCATGAACAAAGATTTTGGTAGACCCTGATATCTTCCCGAGTCACTCCTTTTTCATAGGTTTTTTTCCCATCTCCTACAGCTTGTGGAGAGACCTTGCAAGACTCAACAGGTAATTTCTCAGCCCCTGGCTTTCCAAATGGCTACCCCTCCTATTCCCACTGTGTCTGGAGAATCTCGGTGACCCCAGGGGAGAAGGTAGGTGCCACACCAACACAAGGAGTACTCTGCATTTCTTTCATGTGTTTTTTTGTCTGTGATGACAATGTTAGTAGCTGCCAGAAGATCTCTGTATACCTGGGGTGCAGAGATGGAGCCTGGAAAGGCTCCTGAGCACTGTTGCTGTGTGCTGAGAGATGGAGTCAGGAATACACAATCCTGAGGACAAAAGAGATAATGCTGGAGCAGAGCCCCCTCATAGGTCTGGGCTGTGTATTGATCTCTGATCCTGCCTCTTAGTTCAAGGCTGAATACTGCCTGAAGATTCCTGCCACCTGCTATCTCCAGCTGAGCTCACCTTTCAAAGCCAGGTGCGAGTCAAATGAATTAGATAAAATGTGCTGGCCATCTGGGCTCCTTAAGGGACCCGAGGAGCCATGAATTACGTCTGTGGCCTGCCCCTATCACACAGGCATAATGTCCCTGTCAGGGAACTCCCAGTACCCCCCTTGAAATGCCAAGCCCCACTGTGTGTCAATCACCCACCCTGTCCACCTTCTTCTCAGCTACTTTTATTTTACTGATCTTCCTGTAGAAATGAAATCTTTCCTTAATCCAGTAACATCAGCCCTTCAGGCCTTTCATGCCATACCAGGCTGCAGGAATGTGCAGCCCAGCATGGGAGTTCCTTGGCAGAGTGATTTTGCTGAGGACCACCCTCGACACAAGCTGAAGACTTGGACAAAAAAAGCGCAGAATTCATTCATTTTGCAACAGCTGCCTGGCTCCAGGACCTGGTTCTGTTACCTGAAATCCCAGTTCCATGCCATGCTGAGCTCCGGCCATCAGCTGCAGGGAGAGAGAGCGTCGCTGAGGCAGGAGGGCCAAGAGCCGTCTAGGTTTGGAAACTGTGACACTGCGAGTTTTGTGGTGTGAATCACACTGTAAACTCTCCCTTTGCTTCTCAGCTGCTTCAGAAGAGTTGTGTTGGGGAGGACCCAGCATCTCGATGCTGAACCACTAATATTAAAAAAGGAAATAAACAATTAATTTCATATTAAATGCTTCAACATAACTGTTTAATCAAATGCATCAATTGGAACAAAGTAGCATTGTAGCACTGAGGTATTAGCTGAGAACAGATATTGGGCTGGTAGCATTCTTCTGAATAGAAACAGAAAAATGTTCTTTTGCTACCCAAAATCAGAAAACTGCAAAAGCGTGAAAAAAGTGAATGACGTCATTGGAGACTGCACTGTGCACACCCAGCCAGGACTTTGGGGGGAGAACATCTATTTTAGTCTAACGACATTTCTGTGCCAGACTATGGATGTAAATGCATATATGGGTAAAATCTTGTGAGGAAAAAAATACAAGTGCACCCTATGAAATTACCTGCGTAGGACCAGACCAAGGCCTATGATCCATGTTGCAGAGGAAGGAGACCAAAGTAATAACATTTTAATGCTAAGCTCTGCTTAGTAAAGCCACTGAACGCAATTTTATCGTGGTGATGGTGTGAGTCTGATTGTCAGAATGTGGAATCTCATCAGCAAAGTTAGATCTTTCTTACAGGTGTCATTTATATAAGGGTATAAACCCCAAATGTGTGTTTTGTGACAGTGTCTTTCTCTATTATGTTCACATTACTCAAAACCAAACATTCGGTTTTTAATTTGAAAAATCCAAACTGTGCTTTTTTTAAGTAGCATTTTTGTAACTGAGGAGCATTGATTTTGAATTACAGGACTGATTGCAAAGAGTTATCTGCTGTCATGTACTGTCATGGTTTCATTAAAATAACCTTGAGAAACCTTTATTTTTTGAGGAAAGCTGACGTACAAATCCCACCAACTGTCCAGCTATCTTTTCCTGCATACTCACTTAAGCAGCACTGTAGCAGAGATGAAATAGAATTTGTAGTCTTCTTTTTAAAGTAGCTCCCTCTCCAAAGAGAAATATATACTCTCTCCTTTCAGATTATGTTAAATTTCACCTCAATGGACCTATTTAAAAGTCGCCTTTGCTGGTATGATTATGTGGAGGTGCGTGATGGCTACTGGAGGAAGGCTCCATTATTGGGTGAGTATCTGTTTTGTTTGAAATGCATTTCGTCTATTCTTCTTGATGCTTTGGGGAGTGGGCAGGGAAGACAAACAGAAATAAACCTTCCTTTACCTGGAAGGACCCTACGTCCAGCCAATGCACTGGCCATCCCTTAATGTCTCCATCTAGGGATATTTGTCTGCTGTATTCACTCCAAATGATCCATGCTCCAAGCCCTTTGGTAGCAAAGATTTTATTCCTTCCTTTTTCAGCTTGAGAAATGATGCAGAGAGTGAAGTGAGTCAGGACCCCTGGCTAGGACTAAAAATGTGGTCTCTGGAGTTTTATTATTGCTCCCAAGACCAGGGTGGAGCTGTCAGGCAGTCAGAACGAAGCAGCTGTACTAAAGCTTCTTACCAAAACTCTTGCAATTATTTCTCAAGTATTTGTGTTTACAAATGCACAGTACTCTATACTTTGAGCCTCTGTACTCCTAGCAAGGAACTTGCTAGACCGTGCCTAGGGTGTAAAACTGTGCAGGGACTCTGCTCTGCTCCTGCTCCCAACTCCAAAAGATCTCTAAGAAGTGCAGCTCCTCTATATTCTCCCTATTCCTCTGCCTCCTGCTATTGTAACTGCAAGTCATCTGTCACCCTGAGTTGTTCTGGAGTCCCACCTACTTTGTCACTGACTCTGATCCTGGCTTAATTCCCTAATCCTAGTGTCCCAAACATGTAAAATGCTACTCTGCAAACAGCCCCTTCTCCCTGAAAGGAAAGAAGCAATTGGGTTATGTAGCATCCCCAGCTGTGTTAGAGGGACTGTGCCCCGTGCTGCAGCACAGGACTGGGGCAGTAAGCATTGGATCAGAGGGTTTAGGAAGGTTTGGGTGCTCTCTTTGACCCCAGTGGACATCCTAGCCCTGGTACCAGGTGAGGTGTTGAGGCTGAAGTGGTGCTGCTCTCCATGTTTCTGTGGGCCTACCTTTCAGTGCAGCTGGCAGTCAGCTTTACTGCTTCCTGCCTGTTTTGGATTTGGCAGCATTTACTGCTGTTCTCTGCTGCACAGGTGCCAGGTAACATTGCTCCAGCAGCTGCAACTTAGCTCCTTGTTATTTTTTTTCTGCCGAGTAATTTAAAGGTATTTCAGAAGCCAAGGACCTCCCTGTCCCCCTAGTGCAGGTGGACTTGGGAGCATTTCCATCTGGAAGGAGACGCTGCATGAGTGGTCATGGCTCCCGCATGGGGCTGAGCCCATGAAATTAGCTCAGAAGAGGCAGACAGACAGCAGTTCAGCAGGGGGTGGGGAGGAGGATTAGTGTGAATTGTGAAAGCATGAGCTTCTTGTGGAGAGAAAAAATACATGTGTGCTGCATATTTTCCCAGGGAAGTGTGTGAAAACCCAGCCTTTAAATGGTGTATAACTTTTTATGAATGGGCCCTTTATCACACTCTGAGGAGCTTGCTCATTCTCGTTCCTCATCTGCTTTTCCTCTTCTTGACACTCTTGTTAAACTCCAAGTCTAAATCCAGGAGGCAGTTGCTCAGTGACCCTAGAGGAAGGAGCTTTGCACCGCTGATGCTGTTTTAGCATGCCCTGTGGGAGTGGAAATGGGAGATGGTATTGATACGCTGAGGGGCTGTCACACTGCCCAAACAGCACTGAGCAGCTTGGGGGCACAGTAATAATTGAGTAAAGCTAAGTCCAAGATAATACTTGGATGGGTGACTTTTCAAGATAAAAAAGTTGGTAGTGAAACTACTGTTCCCAGCCAGGTAAATGGGAACTAAGGTATCTTGCAGGTAAGGCATTAACCCATTTTTTACCCGGTGGGGGGTGTTTAAAGATGCCTTTGCCTGGTGTTGAAAGCCCAGGATCCCTATCACCAGTGTCCTGACTGAATTCAACCTGAAGAACTGCTCTCTGCCTCTGTCAAACTCCCACTGGGATTCAGTTGGATGGGGTGCCAAGACCATGTTGAATTCAGTGTATAGCCCTGCTGGTGTCCGCTGTAGTGAAAAACCATATTTGTGCTGTGCAAGCTGCTGTCCCAAGTGCAAGTTCCTGACTGTATGTGCATACTTGGTACTTGCTCTGTTTCTGTGAGGACTGTCTGGCTTGAATAGGTAGAGGAGCACCAAACTGTGGTTGTTGATGCTGTATCTGCAGCTGTTCTGTTTCAAGAATCATCCTTGATGGCAGAATTTGGGTATTTGCCAGTGCTGGTGCATGCCAGAGAGCTTAGAGCTGGGGCAACCATGGAGCAAAAAGGCTTTTGGTCTCTTGGGATTAAATGACTGCAGGACCTTAACTGTGAGGAGCTGAGCAGAGAATTAGATAAGGGGATTTTTTTCTCATCAGCATGGCCATGTCTTGCCCTTGGTTTGATTTGGACAGTTTGCTCTTGGGTGCAAAATGCGGAAGGAGTTTCCAAGGCCTAGAAGGTGGAAAGGACGTTCCCTACTGTCACATCTGTAGAAGGACGGGAGATAGTTCCCCACTACTGAAGCTGATTTTCTCAGTTATGTGATCAAAACTTGAGCCATTTTAAATTTACCAGGGCAGTAGAGGCTTCATTTGTGACTACTGGATTCTGCTCATAGCTGAAGAGAACTTTCATTCATTTAACAGTTAAAAAGAATATGAATTAATGGGGGGGACACAGAAACTTATTCAAAAGCGCAAGTGATGGGAATGAAAGGGTGTTTTCCACAAGCACAGCTCCTTTAACCACAGACTCTTTGCTTCCTGGAGCCACAGGTGCATGTTACACTGTGCTGCCCATCAGCCAGGAGGTTATGGAGATCCTGATTGTCTCTTTCCTGCCTTGTAGGTAGATTTTGTGGTGACAAGATTCCTGAACCAGTAATATCCACGGACAGCAGGCTATGGATCGAGTTCCGGAGCAGCAGTAACATCCTGGGCAAAGGCTTCTTTGTGGTCTATGAAGGTATAGCCCTTAGCTAGAAGTCTGTCACATTGTATGGAGCAGGCAGAACAGGATGCAGGGCGTTGATGGGATCAGCAGGAGTTCTGCTGCACTGTGTGGTTAGATACAGCCATGCTCTTGTTTTTATGGGAATTGGCAGTTTTTGTGGGTTGTTTCAGTAGACAAGGCATGGATCTTCCAACAAGATCATCACATTTTGCGGGGCACAACAGGATAGCAACAAGAAGGAGTAGCTTCCATATGTAGGCCAGGCTCTGTTTGCTCTAACCAGCCCCTGCAAGTAGCAGTGCACAGTATAGCAGGAGTTTTTTTCACTATTTTAACAGGCGAAGTTCTGTTTGGAACCATACATTTTATATCACTTAATACAACTTGTCTTGAGACGTTATTTCTTTCTTGGGAGTTGTTTTGCATTTTTTTTAATCTCCTTCAAATGCAAAGATTGTTCTTTTGTTTCTCCCTTTTATATTTTACTTAGAGAAGATTGGAAATTAGTATGTCAGGTACTTTAGAAACTTGCATGGCACTGGGATAATGAAACCACTTCAGAGAAGGAGCAGTACTGCCACAGTCACTACAAATCAGTAACATCCCTCTTCCATGTATGCTTTTTTTTTTACAATAATGATTCTAAAATTTATTAAAAGCCTTCATTATTCTCTGGGCAACAGGCATTTTCTTAGAAGTACAATGTTGTCAACAGTATTGAGGTTGACTGTGTTGGTACCGACATTGCATCATCTTCTTTCTTCAGTCACAGGAACAAGTATGATGCTGGAATCCCAGTGCCCAAGTGTCCAATAAACTCATGAATAATGATACTAACAGAGGGAAGTGAAGCAAACATGGGACTGTTGGGGAAGTGCAAATAAAGCCCATGAGGATTTCACAGCAATATGGGGCTAACAAATCTGTTTCACAGGACAAATATCTGCTTTCTGCAGGAATTGTTGCCCCAGAGACAGAGGTAGCTTGCCTGATTTTTTTTTTTTTACTATGTCTCCTGAAAAGCAGCTGTTGCCTGGACCATGTGGTTTGTAACATCCCTTTTATGGTAGTTTGCTGGAATTAGAAGTGATCAAACTGTGTATACAACATCATGCTTCGTATTGCTGAATGCTCTTGGAGAAAAATAATGTTTGCATTGGCTACATTCCAAAGTCACTTTGCAAAGTGACATTCTTTTCTCTTGATAATTTCCCATATTTCCTGTTGATAAATAAATGATCCCTAAAGGCTCAATAAATATGAGCAATACTTGCTTTGCCTTACTTTTGAATAGAGCAACTGGAAGTAGAATGTGCATCTAGTGGTCAAACAAACTCCAACTGTTCATATTTTCCTCTTCAAGACTTGCTTTTTATATAAACCTTTCCTGCAAGAAATTTCCCATTGGAAAGGAATGAAATCTATGGCTATGCCTGAGGGCAAACACAGAGTATGACTGGTGTAAACCAGCTTGTACTACAGAAATAGTGATGGCACATTGCATGGTTCTTTTCTTACCTCAGCCTCCTCTAGTCAGAGCAGCCTGCAGTGAGATTATCTGCATCTCTCTATATAATTCATTTGTTGAAATAGGAGATTTTCAAATTTTTTTTCTTAATCCCTGTTTCCCTGTAAAGCAAGTTCTGGTAATGGCTTGTTTCTTTCCTCCATTGTCAGGTGGCTTGCTCAGCTGTTTTGTGACTTCTGTGCTTAGGCAATAAAGGTAATTTTTATGTCCAGGAGGGATTGCCAATAAATGTTTAATTTTCTATCAATTTTTGTCCAAAATATTTCTGTGTTGCTGTTAGTTCCTCTTTTTCTATTGAACTCCTCCCTCACATACTAAAAAAAACCAAAATGGGTTTTAGCATTGCTTCTCTGTCTTCTGCTTTAGTGAGAAGGCATGTAACTGCTCATGCATCTGAACTTTGCTGGAAGCTTTGTAGGTGAGGACTGATTTTTGGATTTGGATTCCTCTGAGTCTTAGCCCTAAAGTTTTCAGAAGATGCAAGGAAAGAGACAGAAGCATGTAGCCACATGATGGTAGAATTACTTGATACTAAATGACAGTTAATATAGTGAAAGTGTCCTCTTAGTTCAGTCATTTTGTCCTTGTTCTTTCATAAGATTCAAGATGGGAAGATGTTGGCAGTTTTGCCCTACAGCACTGCTGGCAGTCCCAAATTTGTCATCATTATTGCCTTCTCAGGCTCTGTCAGCAGATGTTTTTTCCATTTAGCAATGAGGCTTTTCCAAGTATAGTTGATGCTCAGCTGAATTTCAGTGTGAACTGCAGTGGATGGAGAAAATATTATTTGTTGACTGTCAGTTTTATGGCTCTTAAAAAAATAGTCAGTTCTCTGCTCTTGTAGTCTTTCTATTAGGTGGGAGAGACAGTTCTTTCAAGAGTCCCTCAGAGCTTCTCTCAAGCACCACTTGTAACTCTGAATGTACAAACTCAAACTGCAATCTAAATTGTGCTCTGCAGTACCACATCTCTTGTACTTACTGCTGGTGCTTTTTGTTTGCTTGACTTTGAACACAGCCAAAACATTCAAATGTCTTTTGTAGACATGTGTGTCATGCATCCATCATGGGGTAATACAGGTTTTAGGCTGTTATATTACTTTAATTTCTTACGTAGTCTTGCAGACAATTCTGTTGAACTGCTGTGGTCCTTGAGGTCTCGACCAGTTTTGTATTAAAGTATATTTTCATTAAATTTTCTGTTCTTCGTCTTTAAACTTACTCATTCTCACATTTGGCACTGAAAGTTGCACAGCAGTCAGCTTGGTGGTCAAGTGGTGAACAGCTCGACTTGTGCTTGTTAATATTGCCACCGTGTGGCTGGATTAGATTTGCAACTTTGTTCGGTTTTTGTCAACTTTTCTTGGTTCTTAGTTCTGGTAGCAGGTTTCAAGCAGATATGAAGGCAATCAGGAGTATGAAACACACAAATTCATAAACATTCTCTGTCCCATTGATTTCACCTTCTAAGGACGTTGGCACAGCAAGACAGGAAACACTGTCACTAAAACAAGATGTTAAATTTGTAAAAATTTCCATGACTTGTGTGTTGCTTTTGTATAACAAGTGGTATTGATACAGATTTGAATGAGGGGCAGGCATAACCTACGGGGAAACCTGCAATCTTGTGTTTTTGCTGTTTCTTTTTTATGAAGCTATTTGTGGTGGAGAAATTCACAAAGATGCTGGTCAGATCCAATCTCCCAATTATCCAGATGACTACAGACCTTCCAAAGAATGCATCTGGAAGATCACAGTTTCTGAGGGTTTTCACATAGGAATCACATTCCAAGCCTTTGAGGTGAGAAATGTCGTTGTGTATTGTGTTACAGATACTATTTTGCCTCTGTAGGTCCTTTTAAGTTAAGAACAAAGTGGCTTAAAGAATAATTTTTTTAAAATCTTTTTACTACTTCAGAATATCATTTCTTCTCACCAGAAGTTTGCTCAGAGATTTTGAAGCCAGGTTTAAAATATGATGAGTTTTCAAAAACTGTTACTTTAGACAAAAATAATTAGAAGGGACTCAAAAGTTTTGGTGGTGTTAAATAGGAACTGATGAGTCCTTAAATTTTCATTCTTGTCAAATGAAAGTAAATGGTCACAATCTAGGCAAAAAACTCTTTTTGGTGTCACTGGGACTTGGCAGATTGAAGAGTGTGACTCCCCAAAGAAATATCATGTTCCCAGATGGCAGACAGGTTTTGAAGAACTCACAAAAGGTTTTCTCCTATTGGTTATAGGATGTCTTAAACTCTTAGCAAGGTTCCCAGTGGTCTGTCTCTGAGAACAGATGTATAAGTCACAGATAGGAGTAGACAGGACCTTCTGTCCCATAGGCTGTTGTGTCTTGGATACACTTACCGTGCTTGTCCTGTAAAGGGCTGATACCACTGGCTCCTAACTGTGACCCCACAGCTATTCCTGGAACCTTTGTTTTCTGTGGTTGTTCTGATCTCTTTCTTACAGCTTCTCACGGTAAAGCAGTTTCTAGATAGTCAGGGCCTGGGTTTCACTGGAGGATAGCCATGAAATAGCAGTAGAACTGAGGTGTGCCTAGACTTGAATGCAATTTCAACTGCAGGAGAGCTCAGTGGCAGCCATGAGGCAAGTACCTCGTTGTAGCCAGTTGTTTGGGAAGCTCATACCTGGCCAGTGTCTCTGGGCAGCTGGCCTGGCTTGAACTTGTACTAGCAAGGTACAGGCACACGCTTTTCCTGTTGCAGATTGAATGGCACGACGCATGCTCTTATGACTACCTGGAGATCCGGGATGGCCTCACTGAACACAGCCCACTCATCGGCCACTTCTGTGGCTACGAGAAGCCAGATGACATCAAATCCAGCTCAAACAAAGTGTGGATGAAGTTTGCATCTGATGCAACCATCAATAAAGCAGGCTTTGCAGCAAATTTCTTTAAAGGTATGTGATCTAGTACCTCTCACAGTCAAACCTGGGTACAATTCATCCCTTAAACTACTGCCATCTCCAAATGATGAGTTATCATTGTATCTCCTTGCCGTTAAGAGCTGTTAGATTTGTCTGTGCAACTGCCAATATCAAATTTTTATTCAAATTGCTTTGAGAGTGCAGAGGGGTTTGATACTGCAGCATGAACATCACCTCCCTGATTAAGACAGAAAGAAAGTCTGCTGCGCCAGTATCAGCACAGGCACTAACACCTGGTGTGGTAGAGTTGGACAGAACATCACCTCCATTTAGCCATGCCAGGGGACACTGACATTTTCAAATAAGGTACTAATACTGCACAAAGGGTATTAAAAACAGCTCACTGCTTAACTTCTCTTCCAAAAGAAGCCTCTGGAGAGATGATAAATCTAAATGCAAGTAGAGTCCCAGAAAAAAAATCTGAGTGCTTTAGGAGAGAAATATGTTCCTAAACAGAAATTCTCTTCAGGGAGATGTCAATAAGACTCAGATTTATTTTTCTTTTTAAGATCTGGTCCTTTACCAGCATCCTGGTACCTTGATAGAGGCAAGAACCAAGTATCTAACCACTTGAGAAAATACCTGCAGGACTGCTGCAAGGTAGACAGTCATGTTTCTCTTTGGTTCAGTGACAGTTCTACAGAAATAATAGCTGTAATGCCAATATTTGGATTGCAAAAGTCCTTTATTTATTTTTGCTTTAACTTTCGTCTTGTGGTAAGAGTGTCATGGTCCATTTAGATTTCTCAAATTTGCAGGAGAATATGCTCTGTGAATTGAACTTAAGCTTATGAGTTCATTAAGAAATACAACAAACAAACATGTCAGTGCTCAATCCCCTTTGTTCAGACTAGTCTATCACATGAATTTACACTGGCAAATATTGTGATGTTTAATTCCAGTCCCTGAACAATTTGCACGTGTCTAGACTTCTTGTTTAAATTTTTTCAGGTTCCATTAAAACACAGAGAATACTTCTTTCTGAAGACATTCTGGCTTCTTTCAGGAGGGAACAGTGCAGGCTGACTGTGGCAGAGATGTCTTTCAAGGGTCAGCACTACATGGAGACACAACATGGAGTCATTCTCCAGAATCTGAGGTTCTCTTGCAAGTTTGTAGGGGCTGAAAGTTATACACTTGAACCTGAGGTGCTTTCCTTTTGATACAGATAGTGAGAAATAAATTTATTTCCTTTTTTTAATGTAAAAATGTGTAAACACGCACACTAGTACAATTGCAGACACAGGTATTTTCTGCACAGTTTTTGCTGGCAGACTACATCTTCTAGTGTCTGCTCAGATTTCACATATTTGAATCAGAAACTGTGTACCTCTTGGATGGATAGGTTGTTTCTGAGTCCATGCCAGTAAATTCAGCTAAGGAGCAGAGGATATTCCTTTGGACCAAACATCACAGTAGGCATAGCTGGACAACTTCCAGCCAGCTGGCACTGTGGTCAGAGCTGATATCAGTCTGCAAAAGCTGGGTAGACACACCTGCAGGCTACATGTAGAGTTTCAAGCTGGGGTCTAAAGTCTGCAAGCTGTACCTCCATATCCAAAGGGATTGTTACTATCAGACACTTTAATGAACAAAGTAAAGAAACAAATTAGATGTCTCTGCAGGCACTCTTCATACTGCCACCCATATCTGACTGAGTTGTAGGTCAACTTTTCCTTACTGAATTATGAAAGAAGTAGAGCTTCAATTACATGTATTACAATGAAGGAAAATAGCTTAAAAAACCAGGTAAAGTTAAGGATGCAATTGAATGCTATGCTTTGTGAGAACATGCGGTGGTAACTTCTAACTTTTCAGAGAAAATGAACCTGCAAACTGCTCAGACAGGGTAAGCCATTGGTCACATCCAAGAAGCAATGTCAGGAAGGTGTGAAGAGCAATTAACCCATATCCACCCAATCAGGTATATCTCAAGGGAAGGCGCTAGGATTATTCTTTATTAGTTGTCTTCATTTTGGTAAAAAATTGTTTGTATCGCTTAAGCCTATTTGTTTATACTTGAAGTCTTAGTAGTGATGTGCTTATCTGACACTCATGTTGTTGTGCCTTTCTTCTTCATGGCAAATATTAGAGGAAAAGCAATACTTGCAAAATATACCTGCCTGTACCCGGGATATGTCCTTCCCATGGTAAAAATTGATCACAGGGATTTTTGGTGATTGTAGGAATTGCAGCTTCTCTTTTCTCTCAACCAAGTGATTTACCAGCCAGGTTAGACCTATTGAACCTGTACCTAAGCAAAGAGCAGCAAAGAAATACCCTACTTTATTCATAGTGAATCCACAAATCAATCAATCAATCAATCCAGGAAATAAAATCTATTTGCACTGAAACTGTTGTGGTGGGGGTTCCTGACTGCAGGAAGGCTTTGCAGGAAGACAGTGTTATCAATAAACAAAAATAGAATGTTTCAGCTGGAAGGGACTTAACAGTGATAATCCAGTCAAGACTGTTGCTATTTCATCTACACAGCAGTAACTGTTACAGGAACGTCATATAGGGTGTAAGTGTCAAGGTGTTAGCCCATGGGGTTGCAGGGGCTACCCTGTGCCAGACAGATGGTTTGAGCTGACTCCACAGTTAACCCAGTACAGGACACGTCTGAGCATATCAGCTGGACTGGTGGCATCTCTGTGAAAACACGTGTAAGATAGTTTAAAAATTACAGGAAGAGAGGAGGGAACAAAAAATGTAAAACAGCAGGTTCTCTGCTTGTGGAGGACCTGATGGAGCAGGAGGTAAGTATGAGAAGGAAGGAGCAGCAGAGTCATGTACAGAGTGTGACTCCCCATCTGCTCCTGCCTTTGCATGCTTATGGTTTTGATAAAGGGGGTAAGTTGTGTTACAGGACAGGGGATGAGTAGTCTGGAGTGAAGCTGAGCCAGGAAAGTGGAACAGAAAGGTGTTTTCCATGTTTTAACTTGTTTTCAGCTTCTGTATCCCAATACCTAAACCATACTCAAATATTTATATTAATTGTCAATAAATTAAATTACATTCCCCAAAGTTGGGTCTGTTTGGCCCTCAACAGTAATTAGTGGGTAATTTGCCTGTCTCAACGCAGGAGCCTTCTTGCTCCAATTCTTCCTGTTTTCTCCCTCGTTCCACTGGAGTGAAGTGGGGCAGGGAGAGAACCAGCAGCCAGGTGGGAGTTTGGCTGTTAGCTGAGGTCAGTCCACCACAACCATATTAGTAAAACCATCAATTAAGGTGTGTGGAATCAGGGGTCAGGGTGAGAAACATATGGCTATTTGTATATTAAAATGTCAGTTCATGTTTTTGAGATGTAATTGAAGAGCCTGATTTCAAAGTCTAAGGTAGTAAGACTTCATGTGTTTATGAAAAGGTAGAACTACTTGCATCTTCTCCCTGCTCTTTTGCTGCACACTGTTCAGTGAGGTATGACCTCCCTCAGCTTCATTCCTGTGGTCAATGTAATGGACTGGTTTCTGGCAGCTCAAGTCACTCAAGAGCATGAGGAATTTAAAACAGACAAAACAAAACAAAAAAATAGGCAAATGAGAACAAAAGGCAGTAAAGTCTTTACAGGAGACTGTTTCCCTGCTTCTGTCTAGAAAAATCACTGCTGACTAGTAACAGAAATTGTAGTCCTTAACAGTTTGGTGTTTAGGAGTGCTTTAGGATCTGTGAGGTTTGCTGCAGTGCCCACTCTGTGGGCTCGGCTCAGCATTAATGCTCTGTCCCTTCCGTCCAGAAGTGTTACATGAGGAATATGAGGGGGTTTGGTGGTCAGGAAGGTGTGACTTGTTCTGGTTTTCTCCTGACAGAGATGGATGAATGTTCTCTGCCAGACAATGGTGGGTGTGAGCAGCACTGTGAGAACACACTGGGGAGTTACAAATGCACCTGCGAGCCTGGCTATGAGTTGACAGCTGATAAAAAGAGCTGTGAAGGTAAGTAACCTACAGATTGAGGCATCTATCTATAGGATGGGTACTGCAGCTAATAATGAAATTGGGGATGATTTTCCTTGTCCCTAAATCCTCTGTTTCAGTTTATTTTCCTCCATCTGAAAAATTTCTTTTTGTCAACGTCTTCCATTGAAACACAAGTTATTGTTAAAAAACTGAAAATACCTTGATTCTCTACTGCTAAACATTCCTAAAACTAGTTGTCCTTCATGGCCAGGGATTGCTGTTCACACCAGATCTCCCACAGTACAGCAGAAGTGAGGGTAGGCATTACAACCTAACCATTGAGTGGCCCAAAAGTATATAAACCTAAAGCTGATTTTTTTTCTAAAAGAAATTTACTTTTTTTAATAAAATATCAATGTTTTGTCTGCGTGCAAAACAGACATTTTCCATACTGAAGAGTAAAATCCCTTGCTCTGTTATGGAGGAAAAAAACCCATGTCTTCAACAGAAACTGTTTGTGTCAGCTGTTTATTTATGCAGTTAATCACATGCAATAAGTGTTTGCTCTTACCAACAATACAGCTTTTGGTGTGTGGAGAATCCACCCATTGTTTTTATCTCATAGCTCTGCCTGTCAGCTGAGACATGCTGTGAGTGGTGCTCTTAAAGCCATCCAGGTTGCCCTGACTTCTACTTTTATTAAACTGTTTGGGAAAGAGTGCTATTGACTTGGTGAGGGCAGAGTTGGGTGTGTGCAAAAAGCTTTTGGAAGGTTTATCTTATTTTTTTTTAAATAAATTCTTGCAAATTTTGAGCAAACCACTATAACTTGGGCAAGCCACTATAACTTGGCAAGCATTTTTTGAACTTCGCTCTTAACCTTCTGTTTTACATTTAATTTGTGGGCAATACAGAAAGGATGGTCTTTGAAAATGTAGCAATATACATAAGAGTAAATTGCTATTGTTTCTCCAGACACGCTTGCCAGGCTATTTATGTTGAAGCTGTTCTCTTGGGTTAGTTCTCTTAATGAAAAATGTTGCTGGGAACTGGACACAGAAGGCTTTTGTCCCTGTGGGTTTTGAAGATGTGGCCATATCTCATTGCTCTCAAGAACCAGCAAGAAAAAATAGGGGATAAAATGGCTTCATTGCAAATACAATTTTGCAGCAAAAGAGCAAATTGAGATTGACTCCTTCAAGGTAGAAGCCCTGCTTCGAGGATGAAGCTGAGATGTCATAAATTTTTGAAGGAAATAGGATAATAAAGCTAAATCTTTGACTTTATCATCAGTTTTTCCCTAGAGAAGATGCAGTCCACATATAATAAGCCACTGAAGAGTTGACAGGGGTGTCTTCCCTAGAATTCCATTATCTTGTAATTATTCCATTACTGATGAACTTGAAATAATAAGGTTTGTAGCACTGACTGAAGGTGAATTTACTGAGCTGGCCTTTAAAACTGTGTTGTGCATGTCAGGTCAACTGATTCACAAGCCCAAGAAGAGAGATTGAAAAGGAGATCAGTCTGACATGGTGGCTCTTGGAGCCATAGCCAGAGTCTGTGTGTTTCACTGGTAATTTATAGCAGGGCAGGTTTCTGTCTTCTTCACAGTTTGCTGCATTTTAAACCTATTCTGGAGGCTGGAATTTCAAATATGCCACCAACCTGGATCTGATTCATCTCACTGTGGCCCAATCTGTGTGTCTGAACAGAACCAAGTAAAACTTGTATTCATTTATTGCCTCTCCAGCTGCCTGTGGGGGCTTCATCACCAAGCTCAATGGGACCATTACTAGCCCTGGATGGCCCAAGGAATATCCTACTAACAAAAACTGCATCTGGCAGGTGGTAGCTCCAGCCCAGTACCGGATCTCTCTGCAGTTCGAAGTGTTTGAGCTGGAAGGCAATGATGTACGTAACCAGTCCCTGCATCTCAGAGGTGGGACTATTGGCTAACTCAGAACTGGATAAATCCTTGGGGTACAAGGAAGAGGAGGCTCTGTCTTACTGGTAGAGCTTCTGGTTGTTTTCCCACCCTTGATATAATTATGTCAATAACAGTAATTATTCTCCTTGAAGTCTGGATCTGATTTCTCTACAGAGTGGAAGGATTAAACCTGTTCTATTATAATAAATGGATGTAATGGTTTAACCCCATCTGGCAGCTAAGCACCACACAACTGCTCACTCACTTTCCCCCAGTGGGACGGGGAGGATTCAGAAGGGTAAAAATGAGAAAAGCTTATGGGTTGAGATAAAGACAGTTTAACAGATAAAGCAAAAGCCTTGCAAGCAAGCAAAGAAAACCAAGGAATTAATTGACTACTTCCCATGAGCAGGCAGGTGTTCAGCCATCCTGAGCAGAACAGGGCTCCATAACATGTAATGGTTACTTGGGAAGACAAACACTGTCACTCTGAATGTCCCCCCTTCCTCCTTCTTCCTCCCACTTTATACACTGAGCACGATGTCATATGGTCTGGAATATGCCTTTGGTCAGTTAGGGTCAACTGTCCTGACAGCATCCCCTCCCAACTCCTTGCACACCTGCAACCTCCTTGCTGGTGGAATGGTATGAGAAGCAGAAAAGGGCTTGACTCTGTGCAAGTGCTGCTCAGAAATGACAAAAACATCTTTATATTATCAAACCTGTTTTCAGCACAAATCCAAAACACAACCCCATACTAGCCACTGTGAAGAAAATTAAATCTACCCCAGCCAAAACCAGCACAAAGGGCTTCTTTTCTCTACCAGTTTTGCATAATTGTAGGTATTTTCCATCCCTAATAGGTGTACCATCCCCCACTTCCCCAGTGCTGCCTTTGCAGGAAAATAATTGGAAATAAACAATGAAGTAGAGTTCTTCAAGGATAAATGAAATAACCAGTAAAAGAGTGTGTTCTCTGCCCTGCCAAGGGCAGGGTGGAGTTTGAACAAAGCATTCAGGTCTCATTTTCCCCACTGTAAATGAGCTCAGTGGCACTTCCTTAATTCAGTAGGCTGCTGAAGTTCATTAAACACCATCAGTTTCTTGGATAAGGTGAGAGTAATTATTTTAGCTAAATTAAATGGAACCTTTGTTATTCTGATAAGTACACCCATGCTTTAAGACCAGGGCAGCAAAGGAATGGGTGAGAAAACTGACAGAGGAGATTTGGGGAAAGTTCAGAGTGTGTTTGTGTACAAGGCTGTTTCTGTTCCTTCTCAGTGACACCTCTGTCCCCTTTGTCTGAAATGCTCTGTTCAAAGTCCACAGAGCTGAAAGATCTTCTCTCTTGTCAGGTCTGTAAATATGACTATGTTGAGGTTCGTAGTGAGCTGGCTTCTGACTCCAAGCTACATGGCAAATTCTGTGGCTCAGAGAAGCCTGAAGTAATCACATCGTATGGCAACAACATGAGACTGGAGTTCAAATCAGACAACACGGTCTCCAAGAAAGGCTTTAAAGTTCACTACTTTTCTGGTATGTGGCTGTATCCTTTCAGTTGCTTAGCTGTCTCTTGTGACCGAACCTCTTGGTTTTGATGAATTTTCTTAAACCTCCTGTAAGACCAGGCAGAGCCTGACATGGTCAGTTACATTTGAAAGCATGGTTGCTCTGCGCTGTGTCACCTTCATCTTGGTTTCTCAGTACAGGGTATGGTGTCTCAGTGCAGTTTCAGAGTGTGATGTCAGCAAGATGCATGGTTTGCATCAATGCCTTCAGTCCTTCCACAGCAGGGAACAATGGAGAACCCAATCCTAGAAGTTATCTCTGTCCCTAGAGTCATTAAAGGAAAGCTTTTTTCTCTGAAACTAGAAGATTTAGGAAATTTCCAGTAGTGTTTTATGCAGCAATCATTCTCATCAAAACAGTGTGTGCAAGTGGAAGTTTCTCATCCTCTATTCTGGATATGTTGTGTCAATGATGTACCTTGCTGGCAGGCAATTCTGGAGGTTAATTGTATGTCATTTGGAAGTAGAAATTCAATTTTATGCTGTCTTTTCATCAGAGACCAAGGCATATTAATGATTTTGAGGAGAATGATCAGGCAAAATGGTGCAGAGTAGAGTCAGGGCTAGGGGAATAAGGATGAGGTGGGTATGTTTCATCTAGTAATACGTTTGGGAGTGAGAAGACAGATGAAGTTAAAGAGATTCAGGGAGGGCAATGTCTCAAGAAAAATAGGAGATAAACTGCTCGTATGTTAAACTGAACTGGAAACCATGAGCAGATCCTATGCTCAGAACAGTGAGATTCAGGAGTGAGTAGTTCTGAATATCCACTGGGGCATGTTTCAGCTTCAGGGAGCAGCTCATACCTTAGATCTTCTTCACCATCTGGTTGTTTATACTTTCAGACAGAGCTGTTTAAAAATGGAGGCTCATTAAAGCACATATCAACTTGAAAATACAGGGACTGACCAGTAGATTTTTTTTCCTAGGCTAGTGAAATTGGATGGTACTTTTCCTGGACTTTATTTTAAAAGAATGACATTGCTATATGTTTCTTTTAGAGAGGAGTCTTTAACTATTAAACTTACATTACAAAATAAAACATATTTGTGATGCATTTTATTAAATGACAGACAATTGAGTAGTATCTGGGCTAAAAAGCTGACTGGACTAACCCAGCAGAGGTTGGAGGTTTGCACTGTTATCTGCCAGCCTGGGTGTGGGGCTCCCACTTGGTGATTGCCATGGTCTGTCTCACTGTCAACTCAGTGTTTCTTGGTTTGATCCTGCCCAGACAAGGATGAATGCTCCAAAGACAATGGTGGTTGCCAGCATGAATGTATCAACACCTTTGGGAGCTATATATGCCAGTGCAGAAATGGCTTTGTGCTTCATGAAAACGGGCGTGACTGTAAGGAAGGTAAGGTCCCCACTCCCTGCTCTCAGGAAAGCCAAGGTACTTCAAATGTGGCTTGATTCAGGGGGCTTTCTGCCCTGTGTTGGAAGGAAGTTTGTACAACATACCAGCCTAGGACTATGAAAAATCCTCAGCTAGCGGAAAAACTGCCAAGAAAAAGAAATAGAGTACTGACCCATTGCCCAGTTTTGCCCTCTGTATGGCCATGGGAGATGAACAGTGTGGGGATGAGAAGCTGGGCTAGCAAAAGGAGCTGTTGTGGGACATCACCATTTAACTGGTCACTTCTGCTTCATTTAGTTATTGTGTTTGTTAGAAGAAAAGGGATAGGCTCATTTGCTAGTGCCAAAATTACCTTTCTTTCTGATCTCCTACCCCTGCTGTGTGCTGACATGGCCTTCCTGTGTACAGTCTCTGGTCGTTGTCTGATCTGTCCATAAGCTGATTCAGCTTTCGAAGTTGGCAAAACAGTGCAAAGCTGAGATAGCACCAGAGTCAACACGGTGGAGGAGTTGACACTGTGGCCATGGGAATAGGGCAGATGAAATGGAGGAGCAGGGGAATACATTAGGGAGTCAGGATGTAGATGAAGTTAATGAGGCCCAGGGTAATGAGATGATCCATTTCACCAGCTGCCAAGTTAGCTAAAAAAAGATAGGAGAAACCCACCAGAACTATGCAGTCATACTAAAGGTCTTGCTGGGTGACTGAAGCCTTCCCTACCTCTGCCCTGTTGAGGAGTCTCAGTAGGCAGAGAGGAGCATGTAGGATGCCACAGGGTTCCCATGTGAGACTTGCCTCAATCTGCTCTCTCTGTATCAAGCTGGTTGCGAGCACAAGCTGAGTGGTGCAGAAGGAACAATCAGCAGTCCAAACTGGCCTGACAAATACCCCAGCCGGAAAGAGTGCACTTGGGACATCTCTGCAACACCTGGCCACCGAGTGAAAGTGGTGAGTAACCAGGGGAGAAGCAGGCTGGGTTGTGAGGAGCTGAAGTGACACCACCACCACCACCACCCACCACCACTGTGTGAGTGGGAGGTTGATGCCAATAGATCCGGTTTGGGGCTCTCAGAGGTGAGTGTCGTGGAAGGCTGCCCTGGCTTACAAAAGGGCAGAGGGTCTTAGAGCGACGCAAGGCAGGGAAGAGGCATCTGGGAGGAGACCAGCAGATGACAACTGCAGAGTATTGCCCTCTGTTCACAGAGCCCTTCCACCCCTATCTCTTCTTGTGAGACACTCTGTTGGGGCCATATCTGCATAAGGTGGTGGCTAAGCCAGTCCCTGGGTCTCTGAGGGAGAGGCATCAGGCCCATTTTGCAACATGGCCTGCTGGAAATGGCAGGACATGCTCAAAGCTGTGCAGATGGCCCATGCGCTGGGGGAAGTAATCCCTGTGCTCAGTGAAAGTAATATTAAAGAAGAGCCCATTTGATGTACTGGGCAGGGTTTCCAGCAGGAAAAATAAGTGCTTATAAGGCTTGCAGTTGATAACTGTTGTCGTGCACACATGTGAGGCAGCAAAGCTAAGGCAACACGGCACATTGATATGGAATTCTAAGCTTTGCTACCCTGAGATCACTCTTGTCTGAAAACACATTACTCTGTTTTAGATTGTGGGACAGATGCACCACTTGATCTGTTTCTCACTTGGTACTTCATCCTCTGCTAAATCACATACTCAGATTTACAGTTGTTTGTCTTAATTCTCCATATTCTTGCTGTAGACCTTCAATGAGTTTGAGATTGAGCAGCACCAAGAATGTGCCTATGACCACTTAGAAATGTATGATGGGCCCAACAGCAAGTCACCTATCCTTGGCCGCTTCTGTGGCAGCAAGAAACCAGACCCCGTAGTGGCTTCTACCAACAAGATGTTCCTCAGGTTTTACTCTGATGCTTCTGTGCAAAGGAGAGGTTTCCAGGCAAAGCATAGCACAGGTAAGTTGGTAAGCTGCCAATACCCCAGTACCATAAGATATCATTAAGTCTCACTGCATTTTTACTAGGCAAAATCAGACACACATTTTTCCCAAATAAGCTTAGCCTGAATTTTAAGTGGTTGTATATTCAGTTCTCAGACTGTTGCTGGCACAATACCATAAATACCATAAAAGCTTCCATAACAGCTCAGAGGTCTCTTGATATTTGACATTCCTGCTCATGCTCTTTTGTTTAAACTGGAGGTGTTTGGTTGAGCAACAATCCCTTCTGTTCCACATCAACCGTCAGACAAGGAGGTGATGCTGTTTAGCCCATGTATTGGCCCACACACAAAACAGATTCATGTTAGATTGATTGTGGTAGAAGCAGAGCTGTGCTGTGGACAGACACAGCTTGATCCTCTTATCTCTGGCAGCCCAGAGCTGGGCATGTTGTACCAACAGTCACTTCTTTGAAATCTCTGCCACTGTAAATAGGTGAAATGTACTCTGAGTGGCAATGCATGAGAGACTGGTGAAGAGGCTGCTACGTTAAAGCACACGCTCTGCACAAACACAGGGATACTTTTGTGTGGTGTGTGGGCAGAAGAGGATTGCTTTGTTCCCCAGTTTTTTTATGTGCTTCAACTTCCTGCTGATGAAATACTTGGACTCAGAATTTCAGCTACTGGACAAGTGCAAAGAACAAAGCAATTGCTTTCTAAAACAATACATTTTCCCAGAGTATAATGTGTCAAGAAGCACATCCTGCCAGCTTAAACTGGTCACCGCTTTCCATGCCTGTTCTGTACCAAAAGAACAAAGCTCCTCTAAGCTATGTGAGTCTTTGGATTCACAGATGACTGGAGAATTCACTGTTTTATGGTAGTTTGGTGCAGTGTTTAATTACCTTCCCTGTTGTACTTCAAGCTGGAGGTCGTCTCTGCTCATGACTGGCCTGAAAACACGATGAGTCTTTCTGTTGTGGGGTAAGGCCTTTGAGAGACTGTTTTGCGCCATTTTCTTTCTTTCTTTCTTCACTCTTCAGAGTGTGGTGGACTCTTAAAGGCTGAAGTGCAAACTAAGGAGCTATATTCCCATGCTCAGTTTGGGGACAACAACTACCCAGGTCAAGCCAACTGTGAATGGGTGATTGTAGCTGAAGATGGTTATGGGGTGGAGCTAATATTCCAGATATTCGAGATTGAGGAGGAGGCTGACTGTGGGTACGACTACATGGAGATTTATGATGGTTATGACAGCACTGCACCCCGTCTGGGACGCTTCTGTGGCTCAGGGGTAAGCCGTGGTGGTGGGCATTTTTTAGGGATAGCTGGGGGTGGCAAGAAAGGATACTCTCATATCATTTTTGGAGGGGGACAGCTGTCACAAACTGCTAATGAGAATGGTTTGTGACTGGGTTTTGCTTCTTCCACTTTGGCTGTAGATCACAGCCATTTTATCTGATACACAGTTGGCTGGAAAACCGTGGTGACTGACAGTCCCTTTCTAGCCCAGGGTCATGTACAGCAGCATGAGACTGCTGCGCTGCCGTGCCCCAGCCCTGCTCTGAAAGTGTGCAAATATGGGCAACAGCTTCCAAAGGGCAGTTCATCCTCAGTCACTTCCTGCCTGAAGCCCAGTTATGTTACAGCTATGCTATGGCAAGGGTGAATGGTAGAGTGACTTACAGAAGAGCAGCTTGTTGACTCCAGGATGGCATGCTGTCTCCTGAACTGTTACCTGAATCCCCACTGATGGTGTGTGGGTTTTAAATCAGAGGGTCTGTGTTTGATTTCTCTAGGACTTAAGCAATGAAATGGAGAAGGTTCTTACTGAATCTAAAGAGAGACAGTTACAGAGCAGGTGTGTGGAAGAAGTCCTCACAAACTGGGGAAATGGTCTGGAAAATAAAGGCATAGCAGCTCAGTGTGAAGAAGTTTAGGGCAGCAGAGTAGTAATGTACCTACTTACACACTGAAAAGGAAGAATGGCTAGGGAAATGTTGATCTGGCAGGGAAGCACAAGGAGGTTGTAGCAGGTCTCAACACTGTGGGAGATAACTAGAGTTGTCATGTAAGGTGAGTACCTCAGTTGTTCTGCTGCTAATGAACCCTGGGAGAACCTCAGCTGCCAAACAGGGTCCAATTTGTATTGTGTCATTTCCTGAAAAGATACCAACAAATTAAAGTAAGCCTGAAGACTGAAACAAAAATATCCTGAAAGTCCTATGAGAAAAAACTGGAAGAATTAGAATTGTAGATTTGTCATCAGTCTTCAAACATAAAGTGCGAGGAATATGCTTAGGAAGGCAGATCAGGGCAGGAGGTACTGAGCACTCAGTCTTCATGTTTACTGGCCAATCTGTCTTCACCATGAGCTTAAACTCTATCATCATAGTGCAGACAGTTATTTAGTCAGTAGACTTGACCACTATGTACTGTCTTTTTTCCTTTTCTGCAGCCTCTGGAAGAAATCTACTCTGCAGGGGATTCCATCATGATTCAATTCCATACAGATGACACCATCAACAAGAAAGGCTTTCACGCCCGATACATAAGTACCAAATTTCAGGATGCATTGCACATGAGAAAGTAGTTTGACTGCTCCTCACAGACATTCCCCATATGAAGATTGAGACATTTAACTGTGATCTTTGTCCTTTTTTTATAGCTCCTGTGCACCTGGCCAAAAGCAGGGTACAGTATTTTCTGTAACTAAAACTAAATCCAGTCTCAAAGGCTTGCCTCTGCAATTATTAGCATGACCCTTTCTTCTTAATATACCCAGGACCAAAAAATTGTCTTCTAATCATACCTGCCAGGTCATAAACATTGTATTTTGCACAACTTGCCATGAGGCTGAGTGAAGACTGAACTTGAACTGAGAAAAGCCTTCGTCTCTTGCATATCTTGTTGTTGGGTGATACTTCCCAAGCATCCACATGAGCTGTCTGAACATATTTTCTGCTGCAGATGATGTGGACAGACACCCAGTGGGATATTGTCAAAGGACTTTGTGAGCCATCCTCTTTCCCCTACCAGCCCAAAATACTCTGTGCAATAAGAGAACAACCAGATGGCTGGACCTGTATCATTCCTTCTGTCCCATCTTGCTTATTGAGTGGAGAGCAAGGCAGGGACAGTCTCTTTAGGGCTGCTAGCTACTTGTATCCCAGTGAATGAGAAAGGCCCAGTGTCTGATTTGCAGTCACTGTCATGATACACATTGAATGGAGGTACTGTGATGCAGTGCACAAGGGAAAGGTGGTGGCTGACGTGGAAATTCTGTGGTGGCATGCAAGGCATGACTCTGTGATGGTGGCAAAGCTTAGTGACAGGAATGCTGACAGCATGCTCCAGTTACACCATCAAGCAAGGCGGCTCAGAGGGCTGTGGCAGTAGTCCAGGCCTTTCTTAAATAAGGAATCTCTCCTCCTCACTCCACCTATGCCTGCTTTCTCAGCCTTCTTTATGCTGCTTCCTTTGCTTACTACCATTTCCCTGTGAACCCTTCCTTTTCACAGCTGAGCTGCTCTCCCCAGGGCTCCCCACCACAACGTAGGAGTGCTCTGCAGCATCAGCTAACTGGAGCATCTCACCAAAGGAAGTGCCAGGGCAGAATGAGTCTGTATGTCCCTGAGGCAAAGGGACACAGGCCATGCTACAGGTCAGCTCTGGTGAGCTCTGGGAACCTGTCAAACAGGTGCAACCTGCAGGCAAGGGACTAAGAACAGAAGAGCTCTTCTGGTTTCTGCTTCCTGCCTGTTTGTCACTGGTGCGTCAACCAGTCTCTCAACTTCATAGCAAGGGTGCAAGTGGGATAGTGACTTAGAGCACTTTGGGCTATAAGGCTCAGACATGCTCTTGTCTGCTCATGGAAACTACCAAGCCACAGGCTTGAAGAATTAACAGGTAGCTTGACACTTCTTTGGGAAAAATTAGGAAAAATTGCTTTTGGGAGAACCACTGTGACTGAACTGTTGATATGGGAGGGAAAAAAAGACTTTATTCTGAAGTTTCATTAAGGCACTCATGGGCAATTATGAGCTAAAAGCTGAGGTGTGTTAGCTTTAATAAAGTATTTATAATCCAAGGATTACTATGTTTACATAACCAATGTGCTGTCAGGCTCCAGGGTGACACCTCCTCTCTGGTGCATGACTGTGGAGAAGTGTGGGGCCAATGGCACTGTCAGGCACAAGCGACATTCCTGAGATGAGGGCATTTTCATATGGATAAGTAGACCCAGCCCTCTCCAGAAATCCTTGAATACGATAAGGTCCAAGCATTGTGAGTACTAGGAGAAGCAAATGCATGAAAATATTTTCTTGCTTAAAACAAGAAAAATAAAGTAATTTATACACACATACACACACAGAGAGGATTATATGTATATAAAATGTGCATGTAGAAGACCAGTAGTCAAAGCCTTAATAAGTATAATGTGAACCATACTGTACCATTGACTATAGCTTTATTGTGGCTGTATAAAATCATGTTATCTCTGTTTCGGTTTTTTGGTTTGTGTTTTGGGATTTTTTTTAGTACTGCTTTGTTTCTTTTTTCAAATTTTGAGGCCTTCTTACAACCAAGACCTCCAATCTCAAGCTGTTTGACCATGCAGGTCTGGGGAATTATGCTCCCCTACATGGAGTTTGTTTGTCCTTCTGTTCCTTGTTCCAGTTGAAGCAAAATTACAGTGACTCAGGTCTGGAAATAAAAATGTGACATCAATCCCTATGAGACAGAAGCAAAGTTTCGGATTACAAGCAGCAGTTCAAGTTTCCTGACCCTCTAGTGGCAGCAATTGCTCTAGAGAAAAGTGACTGTAGCAGCTTTCCATGTACTTTAACATCTCTGTTCCATATTATGGTAATTTCCCATCTACCCCGGACTGGTGTGTTGGTGATGCTTGCATTGTGGTTTGACAGATGTACTACACTCGTTAGCATTCATCCCGATGTCTCTTGTGACAGTGTGCTCACAGTTGTTGTACTGTGCATTTCAACCAATGATCTGTGTAGAATATTTCTGCTGTACTGACTGGACCTAACAGTCAATAATTCTAAACATGTGAAATTTTCTTAAGAAAAAAATGTCAGACCCTCCGCTGTGTGTGTATGTATTCTGGTCTTTGTGTGGTTTTACATTTCACTAACTAAAGTAACTTTTTAGACTGGGAGGAAAGGAGAGTCTGGGGGCAATCATAAATGTACCTGTGCCCAGAACAAGTGAGAGTCTCTGCATTTATTAAAGACTGTGGATTCAGTTGCACATTCTGTTGTATACATGCATTTTCCACTTCCTCAAGGAGAGGAAATTTCTTATTACATTCCTTGTTCTGGCAACTGTTGTTTGTGTCTTCTGCTAATACCAGGTGGGATTTACTCTGCAGGAAGCAACTTTTGTGTGAGCCTTTAGATTTGCCTTGCTTTTGCAGTCGAGAGTATGACTAAGTGGGGCTGAGAAACAAGTTGGTCAGCCAAAGGGCTACATCTTTTCATGTTCTGCACTCAGACTTTAGTGGGCTGAGATGCAGATCTGTAGTGATAAACATCAGGGATTTGGAAATCAGTCCATAAGTATACTTCAGAGGACAAGGTTCATTTGCTACACTACAGGTTATGGCCTTCATCAGCAGGTCCCAAAGACATGACACATGAAACTCCTGTGCAAAGGACAGCAGAATGAGCATGAGGAAGATGTTCCTTTCTGCAAAGTTGTGGTCCACGCACCATGGCAGCAAAATGCTGATAGGTAGAACCTAAGATGCTTTTCTTCCTCTGTCCACTCTTTGGTGTCCATCCTGCCTGCTAAGAACCCTGTCTTTGTTCTTTCCCCAACACATACTTGGTTCATCCATGTCCCACAACCCAGAACATTTCTTGTGGTGTGTGTCACAGCTACCCAAAACTTCATGGTGACTGAATTTCTTCCCAGCTGTTTCCAAAGGCAAAGCAGCAATGGAGATGAAGTAAGGATAAGCATCTCCATGTAGCCTCCTGCATCAGAGTACAATGGCACAGTATGACCCTGGAATGAACCTAGAGGCTGACAGTCAAGACAGCAGGTAAACATGATTTCCAGAACAACAGCCACGAGTCTTCGGTCACATGGAGAGTTACAGTCAAAGCAATGTTGAAACATTAGAAATGATGCAGCCCAATTGAAGCTAGTGGGAAATGGGAGGCAAAATAGAAGGTGAGATATGAACTGGAGTCACAGCTGTTAAAGAAACACACATAGCTTTGCAGTTCCATCAAGATAGGTTCTTAATGTGTGTGTGGCCTATCTGTTGTGTGTGTGAAAATCTTTTGCAGGTTTATATCTTATCTGCTGTTCAAATATCATGTTCCTCAATATCTCTTTCCACACTGTATACCACTAGTGCTGTGTGACATGGCTGGTCCTTTTTTCTTTGCTTACTTATAGCAAGAGGATTTAATTTTCCAGAAGCTGCCCAAAGACCCTTCAGTCAACATGTGTGAGCTGATGAAGGAAATATCTAGTGTCTGCCAGGAGATTCCTCATCCTTTAAAAGTACAAGTCCTTGTGGCACAACTCATTTCAGACAAAGAATGAATGCCTCAGACCAGACAGGCTCATTGGGTCTCAGCATCAAGCCAACAGAAATCTTTCACTTTGTCCTGGCATTTCCAGCAAGTGCTCCAGCAGATGAGGTGCCAGCCTTAGAAAGCAAAAGCACTATTCCCCCAGGTTGATCTGTGGCTCAGCTTAAGCACAGTCTTGGAGCCAGGAGTTGTCTTATTTGTCATGCAACTGGCAGAGAAGAGGTGGAGTCTCTGTTGCCCTGAAGCCCGGATTCCCAGGTGCATGCCAGACCCTGCCCTTGGCAGGGACTTGGCCCTGTCAGGTGTGCTGGGACCCAGCCAGGTTGTCTGAGCCAGCCCAAGAGAAATGCCATCATCTCTTCCTCTTTGCAGGTCCACAGTTCGTGTATTAAAAGGAAGAGAAACTCATCCTGAAAGGAGCAGTGACCCTGGCATTTGGCAGTCTGCTGTTACTGCATGCAGGGATTTCTGGGGTGAAGAGCAAAATGGTGAGTAGGAATTGGTTGGCTCTTATTTGGATGTAAGTCGTGGGAGGAGGTCAGAGAGCAGAAGAGATGAGGCCACTGAACCGCTTATCTATTGGTTGAAAAGCTCCCTGGGATGTTTAACCCTCCCAGTTCTCTGTCATGATCAGATCAATCGAGCTGTCCCCATCTTTAGCTCTGCATTTCCTTATGGTGCAACAGATATTTTCAGATATCTGCTTGGATTTTAGCCTCTGCCCCACCCTTTCTGTCATGGGGGTATTTTCTGGTCATAGGACAGTTGGAGCCAAGAGGCAACTGGTGCCCTGACTCATTAAGTCATTGTACACGTTCAGTCCAGCCACAGCCTGCCTCACAATGGGGAAGGGCAATTTTTTCACTGCTGAGCTGCTGAAATATAGATGTAGATGTGGGTGGTGATCATGGCTGTTCTTTGTTGGACAGAGCATCTGTTATCTGGGGGGGCCAGAGAAGACCTTCTGGCCTGTGGCCTTTGAGGAGCTATGTCCAGCTCTTGATCTCTGGCTGGTTTCCAGCACCCTCTCCCCAGGCCTGTCTGGGGTCAGTGCTGGGTCCTGCGGCTCTCAGCTGTAGCAATGTCAGCTTGAGATGGTGGGTCAGTCTGGGGAAGGGGACACCAAGAGAGGCACCTGCTGTCATCACTGCCTCTGTGGTGGACTTCTTTGCTGGAGCTGCCTCATAATTTGGAGCTGAGTGTGACACTTTACAAGGGCTCAAAAAAGCTGGAGGGTTTTATGTTAAGGCACACCAGGTTTACTAGAGCCCTGCAGATATGCATCCAGGCAAGGCGGTGCAGGCAGCTGCCACCAGCATCATGGGAAGGACAGAGAGCAGACTTTTGCAAAAACACATCTTTTCTGGGGCTTCACACTCCCCTTTGTGCTGCTTTTCCTTCTGAGTCCAACTGTCTCTGGCATATATTTGTGCTTATCTCTTGTATAAGCTTTGTATATGCTTTTTTTCAGCCTCAGGCCCCCTTTTAAGGAAACATATACTTTCCTTCCCTTCAATCAGAGACATTGGAAGGAGCAGAGTTTGGGTTCTTGCTTATGACTGGCAAGTACAGGCCAGGACCTTAAAGTGCAGCTGGGTGCTGTGTGTGTTACTGACCACATGCTGTTGTTGGAGCTTTGCAGCTGCTTTTTTGTATGAAACACTCTTCTGCGAACGTTCTGTAACCATCTATTTCTAGACTTCTGCACATACATCTGGAAATGCAACTGTCCAGCCAGACTGCTCTTCTGGGGTAAGAGTATATTCCATTATTTAATGCAATTGATTACCTGGAATGTTTTCCCACTGAAATCAAACCTCTGCTTCCCCTGTCCCACCCCAGTGCACAATACAGCTGGGCTGGAAGCTGCTGTTTTGATCCAGGCCTTCAGGTTTATTCCTCATATTGGCTTTTCTTGCTGTTACACGGTAGCCACTCACTCGGCTAGTAACTCTGTGTTAAAGGACCACACTGCATGCATTTGACTGAACTGTCTTTCTTTGTAAGTTAGTATGAACCCTGGGTGGTTGGAGTAGCTGCAGGAATACCCAGCATTCTGGCCTTGGCTGTTGCTGTCATCTTGGCAGTCGTCTGTATTCTCCAGTGGAAGAACTACAGCTGGAATCAGGTGACTACCTTCCATTTTCTGGGTGCCTTGCTGCTTCCAAGGCTAGATCTCCATTTCAGAAACCTGATTCAGTGTCTTCTTCAGCTCTTAGCAAGTTCAGGAGCACAACCCTTGGCTCTTCAATTTTCTCTGCTCTGTCTTGCAAAGACTCAACCTCAGCCTAGAAGTTGAAGGGTTCATAAGAATAAAAGAGAAATTCATATTAAAATACTGAAGAGTCATTGCCAAGTGGTCCGTTTAAATAGCAGATTAAAAACCACAAATTGTCACCATTGTTCTTCCATGGATTTCTCTCTAATTTCCTACAGGAAATCAATCATTTAAGAATCTTCTCACTCTAAGTTGTGTTATTTGGCTCCAGAAGCATTGCCAAGGTGTTTTGTAGTATGTTTAGCTTGATCTCTTGTTTCCTCTGTTCCAGCCTATGGGGTGGGTCTTCATGTTCTGCCTACATCCCCAGTGCTGGGATTTCCAGAGGTAGGAGTTTCTTTACCATCATGCTTCTTTCCTCTGAGGTCAAAAAATCACCTGCACCCACAAAACCACAGTCAGCCTGCCTATAGATGAAGAATGCCATGAAGCGTTCTGGCAGCCAGACATTGATAGTTCCACTTAAAAGGTCTGTTTTCTTCCCCTACCACTTTATAGATGGTTTTGACCAGTTTTTTTGCATTGTTGAGTCTTTGTTTCCTTACTTTAGCAAGAAAGGGAGATGCTTTCCCTGTAGTTGTTGTTGGTCAATATAGTTTCTCTCTTCTCCTCTCCTTCCATCCTCTCTCCTTCTCTTCCCTCCCCTTCCCTCGAGTGTAAATGGGAAAGTGAAGGTTTCCACCTGTTAGAGACCAGATAGATTTTGGATGTTCTAATAAAGGCAACACTCAGGCATTGAGGTTTCCCCTCTGCAAGGTCATTCTCATGGGCAGGTGTCAAGTGGACTCTGTGATTATTCCAAATGAAACAGTGTTTTGGCATCCATCTCAGAATATATTGGATATTATCCCCTGTGGGGTTATTTATCCCCTGAGTATGTCCTGCATTCTGGAGCTGTTTAGTAAAGAGCGTTTTCTTACTGCCTTGTGCTTCTCATGCAGTTGTTTGTGACTTGCTGATAGAAGTTGTTTGTCACTGTTTTGTTCATTGCTTCAGAAGAATCAACATCCCAATGGGCAGGAAGGACATGAATATGAATCATCCCCTCCCAGACCTGCAGATGTAAGCCATCTACTAACTTGTTCTCAACAATAGCACACATGCTGCTGAGTTACTGATGGCAGGACTGGTTTTAAGGGTAGCCCTAAACTAAGAGAAAGCTCATGGTATCTCCTCTCCATGCTTGCTTGGGTCTCCTAGATGACTGGTGTTTCTGGTTGCATGCCTGTCCATTTGCTGCAATCCCAGATGAGAGGTCAGCAGTGATTTGCCATTGTTTTAGAGTACACAGGCATTAGAGATGCAGTCTTCATGGGCAAAAGATGGAGGGAGAAGGAGGGATGGACCTGAGATCTGGGCAAACAGTATTTCTTTCAAAATAATACAAAATATTTCCAAAGGAGGTGGGAATTCTAGCATACTGTATTCTTTTCAATACTCACATTGTTTCCAAGTACTTTGTGAAAACCAATCACAGAAATTATGTTTTGCCTCTAGGACTTTTATATGACCATGATACAGGGGACAACAAATATCTATGCAAATGAAGATCAAGACAAACACCACAAACTGAACATCCAAAACCAACCAAGGCCCATGAGAACAAAGTTGCCCAGAAGAGAGTCACCTGTGGTGGAATATTTTTATGAAAACCATCCGGCCTCTCACTGAAAGCAAAGCACCAAATTGCAGCTCAGCCCAGAAATAACAGGCACAACCCTTTCCTCAGACACCAGGGATCACACAGATGCAGTTTATGATCAAGAGAGTTTTCTTGTGCCTACATGAAATTCTATAGAGAACACGACCAAAAGTAATTGGATGAGCAAAGAACTTGTTTGCTATCATGCCTCTGAGGTGTAGAAGCAAAATCAGATTCCCCTGGAGTACCCCAATTTCTCTGGGAGAGGTGGTTTTGCTGTCCTCCTATGTTAATTCATTTTAATAAAGAACATCTAAATCCTTGCAGTGATACTGATGGTAGAAAAGAGCAGCCAAAGAGTTGGTTGCAGTCTCTAATAATCAGGTAACTGAGTTCCTTGCAACAACCTTCAAAAAACAGGAATGCATACTTTTCATTTGGCAGAAAGCCCCCAGGCTGGAGGACCCCTTTCCCTCCAGCACCATGGGCCTTCCTGACTAGGTGTGTTGCAACTGCTCAGGAGATCCTTGCAGGCAGCAGCCATGAGCACAGTGGATGAAGAAGGACCCTTGCCCAGGAGGAACAGCCCTTCCCACAGGGTGCTGGCCAAGGCACTGCAGACCTACTCTGCAGTGCAGCAGCAGATGGAGACACTGCCCCAACACAAATAACAGCTCAAATCCTCAAAAATAGATTTTTCTTTATTGGATTGCTACTGTACACGCATGCAGTGCTATCCATCTGGAAAACATGGTCCCAGTGGGACTTGTGCTGCAGGAGCAGCCATGGGAGCTGTGTTGAAAACCAGTTGATTTATACAGCCACTGTACTCAGTGATCTTGTGACAGAGCATCAGTGCAAGGGGATTCAGTGTCACCTAGAGCCTCCTGTGATGTGGTGGAGTTCTGGGAGGCTTCAAAGATGTCTACTCTGTGCATATACCTATGTTTGGACTGCCTTCCTGGAGCCTGGGAAAGGTGGGCCTATGCTTCTGCTGTTGGTTTTAGTAAAGGAAATGTAAAAGGATAGCCAGAGTGAGGTCACTGGTTCAGTGCTTTCAGCGGGGCAGAGCACAGAGCTGGTAGGCAGGAGGTACATTTCCTGTCCCACTCAGTGTTGGGGTTATGTTAAGCTCCTGAGGGTCAACAACAGACTTCAAGGTAAAGTTCTGCAAGATGATGGCTATGAGTAAGAATATCTCCATTCGTGCCAGGCCTTCTCCAGGGCATATTCGCTTTCCTGAAAGTGAAATCATAAAATGGCACTCAACAGGTGTTTCTGAGTAGACCAGAGTTTGTACTAAGCAGATGTGTTGCACAGCTTTATTTACTACAGTCACAGCAGAGGAGATGATTGTCAGGATTACTAAGGACATTTTCAAGAGAAAGACCCTTGGCAGTTTGGATGGGTGTGTCAAGGAAGAACAGGAGTAGGAGAAGTCTCAGACATGGAGGGAACATCACAGGAATTGAGAGAGAGCAGCAAGGTGACATAAAGCAGATGAGAAAATGGAAGCCTGGGGCTATTGATAGGTGAGTGGTTGCATGTAGCCTAACAGGTACTTAATAGGTGCTGGGAGAAAGTGGAACTACTACAGAAAAACTAGTTGGTTCAGGATGACTTTAGTGGTTGTATAGGAAGGAAACAGGTATTTTATAAAGTGTCAGTGGATCCCGTTCAAGTCATTACACTGGCAACTCCTAGTAGGAGATTGGAGAAGCCTTCAGGCCTGAACAAGATAGGACATGCCACTGAAGATGGGAGCATCAGGGAAGAGTTATCCAGAGAGCAGTGAGCCCCAAGGAAGCACCAGTGGGACTGTGTTGGCAAGAGGCAGTGTGTGTTACAGGGAAAGGCAGGGTAGTCACCAGAGGAGGAGGCTGACAGAGGAAAAGAGAAAGCCTGTGCTTTACCTGCTGAGAAGGGCATGAAGAAGTCACTTTTCTTAAAGGTGCCGTTCTTGTTCAAGAAATGTTCAGGGTTGAACTCATATGGATTTGCAAACTCTTTACTGTCATGGAGGACAGAACTGAGGATTGGAAAAATCGTGGTGCCCTGAAATAACACAAGAAAAGCAGAACATGAAGGGGAGGCAAGTTAGATCACTCAATTCAACTGCCTGCCAAGTTAAGACTGAGCTTCCCAGTATAGCCTTACCAATGCCTTTGGTTTCTTTTGGGGGACCTCTCTTTTGAGGAGGCAGCTTTAGGGACACCCTCCTGGATGTCACAGCAGTGACAGTTGTTGCCTACTCTTCCTGAATGCTCCCTCTGACCTCCAGAACATTTATCCTCACCTTCCTCGGGCCATCAGGTGACAACCCACCCAATTATTCCTCTTTGTTACTGTTTCACCACAATGAATTTGTAGATTACCATGTCCCTTCTTTTCTGTGAGCCCCAAAAAGCAAAACCACACAAGGTTGTGGAAACGAAGCTGACTTCCTTTCTCCTAACAAATTACTGCTGCAATCCTCTTCCTTTCCTGTTCCTGACCAGCCAGTGATGGGGGCTGGAATAATTGGCAGTGATGACAGAAGAGCTCTCTGCTGGAAGATGAGCAGCTGTGCTGCTGTTTTCCCTGCTGCCCACACTCACCCAGAAGAGCAATAAGCATTGCTGTCCTGGGCCAGGCCAAGCCATGGGCTGCTCTAACCCAGCAGCTTGCCTCTGGCAGTGGCCAACAGAGACTGCCTCAGGAAGTATGTAAGAACAGAGCAAACAGGTTTTGCTTGTTCCATTGAATGCAAACATACCCTCCAGCACTTTGTGGCTCAGGGGCTTTCTGTACTCAATAATCAGGAACTGATTTTGTTTCCAAGCAGGTGCGCAGGCTATCCTGGATGGTGGTGAGCAGCTGCATGACTTTGCTGCCTTTTTTGTGTGAAATCACTGCTCTGGGTTTTTGTGAACCCACTGTGCTTCTGCAGGCAGGTGAAGGTGCAGAGCAAGGGAACAAACGTATTGGTCAGCACTACTGTTCTAGTGTTGGCCCATGGAGTGTCAACAAAGGAGTGCAGGTGAGCTACAGAAGCCTGAGGATAAAACCCTCATGAAGGTCTGGGTGAAAACGAGGTCAGGCCACAACAATTCTGGCTTCTGGCTTGTAACTGACAGATGTGCTGCCACCTTGTGTTGAACTTAAGGGTGCCTGCCCACTAACCTTAGGAATGACGTACTCTCTGAAGCAGGTGTCTTTGGTCACAGTGTGAGGGAGAGCCAGGGGGATGAGAGAGATGAAGCGCTGGATTTCATGGACCACTGCATCTGTGTAGGGCATCTGGGTCCGGTCAGCCACACACGGTTTTCGTGATCGTCCTATTACCTGGTCTATCTCTTCTTGAACTTTCTCTGTCGTGAGAGGCACAAACCATAAAATAGGTAAGTATAATCAAACCTACATAAATAGGTTGCTCTAAGCTGTTTACAGATCACAGATTGCAGGAGTATTGATGTTGCTTTTGGTGTTGACTAGAACACAGCTCTACTTCTCTCATGCAAAGAAAGTTCTCCTACTGACTTGGCTAAACAGAATTACTAGGAGATAAAGGTGTGGACACAGGTCCCAGGCTGTGAGGGGACTGTAGTTGATGATGCCAGTGAAGCTGAGGGATCTCTATTGGCCAGCATGAGGAATGACAGTGCAAGGACTTTGTCCATTTGGGTAAAATATGAGAGAGGGAAAGAGAGAGGAAAAGCTGGGAGAAGGATGTGGTGTTAGGGACATGCCCAGCCCAGGGAAAAAGTTAGAAAGGAAGAGATCACAAACTGGTACCTTGTATCTTTGGGTGTTTGAGAAGAAGCAAAAGCCCATATCGTATGGTGGTGCTAGTTGTCTCTGTTCCAGCAATAAACAAGTCAAAGGTGCTTGTTATCAGGTTCTTTATGTGGAAACTGGAATTGGGACGATCTTTCTCCTAGGGAAAAGGCTGGGTTGTTTCTCTGGCTGAGCCAAGAAAAGTAGTCCTTTCTCATGTCATCTCAGGTCTTCCTATTCACCTAGAGCTGTTGCATCTCTGCTAAGGCACAACAGCCACCTGGAGCACTGCAATGCTACCTTGATCAGTAAACTCAAACTACCTTGAGCAACCTTCTTTCAAGCTGTGCAACTGTTTGTTTGCCCTTGCTGTACCAACTACTTTACGGTGAAAGAACTGCAAGACTAGAGTGAAAATGTTTCTGTGTTTTAGTGAGAGGAGATGAAGCTCTCCCTGTTCAAGCAGCTGCAGCTATTGGTGGCTGGTGAGCATGCAGACCCAGGACTATAAGCCCCAGCATAGGCAATATCTGGGGTATTGGTGTCTTCCCATTGCACAGCTGACTGGGAAGGGGTCATCACAATGTCTGTGTTACTTGTGAGAGAGAAGGGACTCAACATAAGTGTGTTTAGGGATGAGCTGGGGCTGTATGCTGTCTCCTTACCTCTTGCATTTTGCTGAGGAAACAATCAATGAAATCCTGAGGGGAGTTGGGATCTAGGGAGGCTTGGTGCAACTTCACCTCCTCTGCCACAAAGGCTTTTAGAGCATCAATTTCTGCAAATATATTGTTGTGTGGGCCAGGCAAGTAATCCATGATCTTTGAGAACATCTGGTAGAGCTGGAAGGAAAGAAACAGGAAGGTCACTAGTACGCCCATTTTCCCATCCTCTGATATTAGCAAAAAGCCGAGGAAAGCCACAACCCTGTCAGGTGAGCAAAACAGAAGGACTATGAGTCTGGGTAGTCTGACAGGGCTGTAGGGGCTTGCTTAGTAGTAGCAGGAACCTTAGAGCTGGAGAATAAGGATGTTCAGGACTATTGGGAAGCTGCACTTAGCTGGAAAAGCCAATTCCATAGGTGAGGTGCTTCTTGCTCTCAAGTGAAATCCCTTCTGTATGGCAGAGCATTGATAGGCTCCTAATTAGAAGACTGAAATGGAATTTCATTGAGAGGGAGACCTCCTGCTCCTCTGGGAGAATGTTGCCACTGTGAAATGGCTACTGAATGTACCTGTCCCCAATGGGAGTTCATCATCTCAAAGATGTTGTTCATGTTGTTGATCAGGGCCAGGAACTTCTTGTCTTTATAGTCATATCGTTTCCCAAAGACGATGGAGCATATGACATTGGAGACAGAACAGCCCAGCATGAAGGTTGGGTCAAAAGGTGCTCCTGTGATTTCAGAAAAGTTACAGACTATAAAAAAACCCCACAAAACTATGTTTGCTTATGGCTACTATGGGTAATCTGAACTTTGGTAGTGGAAATGTCTGATTACAGTCTCTGAGTGACACAGAAGGGTACTCCAAAGAGAACAGTAATTATTTACAACTTTGTAATGAGGGGTAGCTGGTGCATGTACTAAACCTGTAGGAACTTCAATTCTTTGCTAAAGACATGATCTCCCTCAATATAGCCAATTTTGTTCAAACGTAAGATACATTAAAAATGGACCATACTGTTGGTTTTGTGGATTTCTTCCAGCAAGTAGTCAGATTCCTCCTGTATCCTCTCTTCAATGCTCCTCTTCCCCATTCCAAAGTTCCGCAGAGTGGTGAGAGCAAACCGCCGGACTTGTAACCATGGCTCATTGTTGCTAAAAATAATCCCTGCAGAGGAAGAGGGAAGACTGGGCTTGGGTTTGCTGAGTATGAGATAAACAGTGTCTCATGGTAACATGGAATCCTGTCCCTGGAGAGCACTGACAGGGTAGTGTCATAGAGTCCTGTGGTTTGAAGGCAATCTCCGGATGTTCTGTAGTCCAACTACCTGCTTTTGGCTTTCTCTACTACATACCCAAACCTCTTTGTGAATAAGTCATCACTTATATATCCACACATAATTTCCCTTGCTGCAGCTGGTGGCTGTTTCCCCTTGCCCTTTCCCAGTCCATCTCTGAGAACAATCTGGCTCCTCCTCTCTGCTACCTCATCCCCTGTGGGTGGTGGAAGCCAGCAATTAGAGCCCACTCTACCTTCCCTTCTCCAGGTGAGATGCACCCACCCCCTGCAGTCTTCCCTTATGTATGATACACTCCAGCTCTAATCTGCTGAACACACCCTCAGCCCTTCTCAGAAGGAGGTCAGTCAGCAAACATACCCAATCCATTGTTAGCCCTGTCTCCTATTGGCATGTGTCCTCTGGTAGCAAACTCATCAGCACGATCAACCAAGGCTTCTTTCACCACATCATATCCGTGCAGCACCACTACTGGGTCAAAGCCCAAGTGCACTGTGAACACCGGTCCATACTCTTCACTGAGCTGTAAACATGCAAGACAGAATTCTCATGGCCATGTAGCAGCAAACAGGGAGGAAGGGTTGAAAAGTCTCTTTACTGCTGCATCCCACTGCAGACAGTGAGCCTCACACACCAGCAACATCAAGATTTGGTCCTCTTATCATATATGTGGGTGTGGAGAGGGGTCCGTCCCAGCTATAAGGCCCTAAACAACAAAGGCAACACCAATAAGGGGGAGCAGCTGCAATCTCCATGACTCTGTTACTCATCTGGAATTGCAACTCATCAAGCTATAGACAGAGATTTCTCCCATCCATAGGTCTCACACATTTCTCATCCACAGGAGAAAGAGAAAAAGAAAGTGGCCTTACCTTCTGTAGGGTTTTGGCCAAGTTATTTGGTTTCACCTGCAACAGGTTACCTAGAATGGGAAGGGGAGTTGGTCCTGGAGGCATCTTCCCCTTTCCAGACTTCCCTTTCCATGCTGCAAAGGAGAGCAGGCAAGCAATGCAAACCAGGAGGACAACAGTGGCTGCTCCCAGGAACTCCATTTGCTTCTGCGGCTCAGGAGAGAATGACTGTGGCTGCCAGAGTCTGAGTTTATATACGGACGGGCTGTGTTGGTTCAAGAGCAGGTTTTGGATCACATGGCTGAGTCAGTGTTGCTAGTCAATCATTTGTTAGATTGTTATGAAACTAAGACTTTTATTGCTATTAACTGATCATTGAAGACACGCCTTATGTCAAACAACTGCAAACACCAACAGAGATTAAGAAATTTATCATATGCGCATAAATCTTGTTTTGTTTAGCCTAGAGTTAATTGTTAAAGAGATTGAGCTGAAGGCACACTCTCCTACGGAGGCGCTCATAGAAATTCACTGTCACTGGAGCATCTTCAGTGTCGTTTGGGATTTCTATTATTCAGTATTGATTGTGCAAACTCTCAGTGGTGTAGGCCATCCTTGATTTTTCCTGAAATCTTCTGACATCGGTAGAGTTCGCACTGCATGTATGTGCCAAAGGACACACAGACATGTTCTCCTCAGTGCACAGCAATTACTTGACTCAGTCTCTCTCCCTAGGGGAGTCTGGCCTCATAAAAGAGGAAAGTATAAAATATCCATCTAGCAAGGGAAGAAAGGTCTCCAGACATCACAACAGACAAGAAAGAACTTGCTGGATAAGAAAAAATAAAGACAGAAAAGTGGATGAAACCTTGGAACTCCGACCTCTTCAAGGTCTCCTAAAGAGAAAAAGGAGAGAGTGAGAAGCAGGCAGAGAAGAGAGAAATCAAGAACTTGAGAGGGTCTCTGGGGAATGGCTTCCCCAGCTGGGAAAGATATACACTTGTCAGAAGCTGGGTGTAGGTTCAGGCAACCTGGCAACTAGTCCTTGCTCTTGTAATGACTAAAGAAGCTAACCCAAACTACTGCTGAAGGCTGGCATGCACAAGTTCTTGTTTTGTTGATGTCTGACTCCACTATGAGGAACTGTTCTGGAAGGTCCATAGGTGCTCTGAGAGACAGCAGAGCACGTCTGGTGAAAGGACCCTCAAGGCTGAGCTCTGCTTGCTTAGTCTGGCCTTAGCCCTCTGTCTCTCCTGAACTGTGACACTTTTGCAGGCAGACAGATCCAACTGATCAGAAGGTGTTGTGAGGATATAGGACTTGTAGGTTGTAGGGGATGTAGGACTTGGTGGGTGTTAGCAAGATGCCTGGGTGAACTGGGTCCTTGGTTAGAGTGTGCTGGGTTTGTTGTATAACAGTGTGTTAATGTGAATTTCCCTTTCACTCAGAGGTGCTACTGAAGGTCTCCGTCCCTTGCAAAAGTTCCTGTACCTTCTCTTCCCTGTGAGTTCTTAAGTCATCCTTGCTCTTTTGCATAAGTGCAATAATTTGCTACTTGTTCTTTTAAAATCTCATTTCAATTCTTAAAGACCTGCACTCAGTACTTTGGTGGAAAAACTGAACTGCCAACAACCTTTGGCTGGTTGCTGATCTGCTGACCCAAATTCCTGCATCAGCTCAGATGTTGTTAGGACAGTTCATGAAACTTCATGTAGCTTTATGGACTTTCACCTGATGAAAGTAAAGTTCATTAGAATTTGCACTGCTACATGAGGTAGCTGCCAGCTAACAGCATTCATGAACTTTCCACCTTGTCTGTAAAATTCTCTTGTTCTCATGACCCTTACTGATCAGCTTCAGGCTAGTGGCCCACAGAGACATTTGTTTCACCTACCTTCATCCTCTGCTCATCCTGTTTGTGGTCTTGGGTGCTATCTAAATTGGTGCTTACAGCCAAGTCATTGTAATGCTTGAGAACGATCAAATGGATGAGGAAAAGGTTTGTGAGAGAGACCTGCCTGTTTTATCTCAGCCAGGCTGCTTCCCAATTTCTACAACAACTTTCAAAGAAAGCATTTAATTTCCATGAATTTCAGGCTCATTTCAAATGTCTGTCATCCCTACATCATCCAACACAGCTGTCCAGTTTGTGTGTAGGAATTAGGAAAGGGCAGTTATCTGAAACTGTTCTCACTACAGGTATTGCTTGGTGCATCTACAGCACTCCCAGGGTTGTTTCATACAGAATTATTCTTCAAGTCCATGTAGACATTTTTCCTGTCAGCATAAACAAAGTATTGATGGGTTAAAGTGTAACAAAGACTACTTCCCTATAGCTCCAGAGTACTTTGCTGTTTTTTACTCAGTTATCAGCAGGTAGTGTAGTCAAATGAAGCAATTAGCAGTCATGCAGTGGTGGTGAAATTTCAGCAAGCACAACAGGCAGCTTCCACAAAGAGGAAGCATCCCTCCCTGCCAAAGTCCTAACATGTTTTCCTGGGTTTGCCTCTCCACTGTAGTGCCAGGCAGGCACTGTGGTGAGCACACTTTGTTCATGAGTGCTGCTCAAACTGCAGCCACACAGGCAGCCCATCAAGACTGATGTGCAGCTGGAAAGGTCTTGTACTTTGTGGAACAGCCATCCTGACTGGTACATGAAATTAGCAGTTGCAGGGTAGGCACAGCAACATTCTTCACCCAGCTGCCTGGCTGGGATCATGGCATCCTGTACAGCTGTGGAGCAAAGCTGGGCTGTGGGCTGAGGTGAAAGAGGAGAGGAAATGCCTCCCTCAAACTCAGCTACTATCCACCATGCCTGTGGCAAGATCTGGCTGGAGGGGCGAGTGTTCTGACTGCTGCACAGTGCTGTGCAGACATGCAGGAGCTGGAGGGTCTGATGAGGGCAGAAGCATGGGTGGCTACTAATGGAAGTGCATTGTTAAGGGTCAGGCTTAGAAATCACATGTATCTAACCCACACACCATACTGGAATGTCTATGTTGATCTGCGCCCAAAGAAATGAGCAGATAACAAAAGAACGTGAATGGCTTAGGCTATGCCAGCACTCCCACTGCAAAAAGTAGGGCACAAAAAGGCATGCACAAACACAAATGTGTGCATCACCTCTGCAACAGTGTAAAGACATTCACATCACCATTGCATGAATGCAGAAATATCTGTATGGAAGATGGACAGGGAGGTCTTCACTCAGTGTGGCTGCCTGATTTGTGCCTAAGGAGAAGGCTCAGCATGAGACACAATGCCGTTATAGGCAGGCAATGGGTACTGGCAAGGCAGAGTTTTCTCTGAGATCACTGACAATTCCCCTACCTGTGATTCAAGTCTATCTTAGGGGCCCACCTGTAGGTTTTTGGGAGTGGGGGTCCAACAGAGCACACAGTCCTGTCACCTGGCAGCCAGGCCTAGACTTGTCCTGCAGTTATCCCTACACAACCACACTGAAAACAGGGTTGTCAGTTCATAGCCAAGAATGTTTACAGGGAATCACAGCCTTTTAGGTGTGCAAAGCCTTCTGAGCTCCATAGTTTCCCACAGATTTCACATGAAGGGCTATTTTTGTGCTTTCCTGTCAGCACCTTCTGTCTGGATTTGAAGACCTTCCTGTGTCTCTACAGTATGAATAAAGACCCATCTCTTGACATGAGCTCAGCTCTTGTCCTGTGGTTTTCTTCAAAGGATGCAAGCAAACTGCTGGGTTCAGGTGAGGGCAATGCAAGGTGCTAAACTACTGGGCTGGCCCCACCTGGACACATCAGGGATTTCTGATCCCAGCTGGCTCCACAATTTAAAAGGGCTAGGCTAAGGACAACTGCTTTGTGGTCCTTAGCAAGAGAGCAAGATGGGTGTTGTAGAGCAGTCTGGGTCTGCATTGGGTGCTGTGCTCTTCTGGGTGATTTTTGGTCCCCTGGTTTTGATTGTGGGGGCTCATGGTAGTGTTTTTTCTGATCCCACACTGCTGACTTGTGGCCAAGAAAGCTTACAGCTCACCTTCCCTCTGGGCTGGGAAGGGAATGATTCATTTGTGCTGACTATTTGGGGTAAGTGAGAGGAGTGTCAAGAGGCGTTTTTTTAGACATATCTTTGCATAGTGCAGAGGTATGCCTGGAATGAGGAGGAAGGAACAGGTTTTGATGTGAAATGTTGCTGAACAGCTTTCAATCTGTCTCGTATAATCAGGAGGCTGTTTATATGACTCAGCAGTCAAGGGTTTTGGTGAAGTATTGCACCTGGATCTAGCTGGTCTTGGCTACTGGATTCTCTCACACACCCCTGCTGTTCCAGACCCTAATACTGGCTAGGTCCCTATTTCCTAGAGAAGGGTAGGATTGTAGTGGACTGCATCTGTAATGTGGGATGTTAAAGTCACTGCTGCTGTCTTCTCTTTTCCTAGATACTGCAGGGAAGGCACATGCTCTGCAGAATGACTCTGATTGTGGGCTCTTGATATCTGCGACTCCAGATGGCTCCAGGAAAGTATTGGTCTCTTATACTGGCTGTTATGTCTTTGAATGGGTGAGTGACCTTAGGGATTCTGCTGAGAGTGTGACTACTGCTGCTCTGACAGCCCTGACTGGTGTGGCTTTCCCCTAGGATGGCAATTACCTTCTACTGGTTGGGCTTGAAGGAACAGGTGCTGCTGGGCAAAAGGTTCTTCATGAAGAAACACTGCTCAGGTGTCCTATGGACCTTCCTGGTAAGATTCTGACAGTGGCTTGTGTCTTGTGGTGATGAGTGCCATTCCTTCCAGTTCACTGTTCCAAGTCAGTCTGGTGGCTATGAAAGGGAACTTGCTGCTGTGCAGTAAGCTCCCTGAAAAAAGGTTTGGGTGTAGGAGTCACCAACTTGCCAAGAACTTGTGTATCTGTGGGATCAGTAGATGAATATGTTCATTGTGTCTCCTAGCCATATCCTGACTGCTTGAATCCCTGCAAGCTCAGGGACTGAGCCAGAGACTAGGTACAATGACTTTCCCAGCTACCAAGAGTTGATCAGAAAACTTTATTTTGGTAGATCCTATTCAAGTTGAGTCTCCTGTACCTGGCTTTTGGGGGAGGCTCTGTTCTAGGGAAATGCATATCCCTTCTGAGCAGGCTTCCATGCCACCTCCAGGCCATGTGTTTAACCCTCATCTGATTGATTTCCCTTGATTTGTATGCAAAGTCATCACCTTCCACCAGTGTCCTTTATGTCTTTGTCCTCCTGCGCCTGTGCTTTAGCTGCAAAATGCTGCTGTTTTCTTCCAGCCCTGGATGCTCCAAGCAGTAGTGTCTGTTCAGCTGTTCGCAGTCAGGACCGGCTGCCGTGCACCTCCTTGCCTGTCAGCCCGGGAGACTGCAAAGCGCGAGGCTGTTGCTACGATCCTAGAGACAGGGTAAAGCCTTGCTACTTTGGTAACACAGGTAAGTCTGAGCAGCTGTCCTCCTCTCCTACTGAGTTGCTTCAATATGGGATTCCTCACTTGGCTGTCAGAGCAGGGTTGGTGTATTACCAGTCCTGCAGGTGGCTTAGGGTATGTTTCTGGCTGTCAAGAATACGGTGTTCCACTGAGATGTCCGTCCTTTTCAAATGTATTGCAACAGACCTGGGTTTATGGCTAGAGTCTATGTTGCTGTTAGAGCTGGTTGCGCTTGTCTTGCCATGCTTAGCAATTGTTTTGGGGATTAAAGGCAAGAGAACTTGCAGAACTTGCTGGCCTCCTCTTTGCTGTGATGTTTGAGTCTCCTTTCCATCCCTCTTTTTCCTTAGTTTAAGACTGATTATGTCTTTTCCTCCAGTGACAGCTCATTGCACACCAGATGGCCAGTTTTCCATTGCTGTTTCTCGGGATGTGACCCTGCCACCCATTGTCCTGGACTCCATGCAACTGGCCAACGGACACAATACCAGCTGTGTCCCTATTGTGAAAAACAATGCATTTGTTGTGTACCGGTTCCCCCTCTCTGCCTGTGGCAACACTTTTCAGGTAAGAGCTGCAGCTGTCACTAGGCTGACATAGCAGAAGCTTACAGACCTTGAACAGTCTGACATGGCTGTAGCTACTTAATAGACATCCTATAGACCTCCAGAGGCCAGATGCTGCTTTCCAGCCTCATAGTGATCCAGCCTGACTTTACCACAGTGATGGTACCTGTCTGTCATTCCAGGTGTCTGGAGACCAGGCCATATATGAGAATGAGTTGGTGGCATCCAGGGATGTGAAGACTGCAAGCCTTGGCTCTATCACTAGGGATAGCATTTTCAGGTATTACCCTGGGGCTGATGTTGCCAAGTGCCACTGTGTTCAATGTCACTGGAGAAATTCCTGCTTGTCACAAGCTCTGAATTCACAACAGGGCACTGGAGCAGGCTAAGTACTGGTGTCTCTCTAGTTAGTGGGAATAAAGCCAGTGCTGATCAATGACACTCAGATTTGAGAATCTGCAAACTCTAAAGAGAATTTCAAGTATTTCTTAAAAGGAAGTATTGGAAGAAAGATTAGGAATACAGTGAATTAAAGCAGATATTAAGTTGCCATACTGGGGAAAGGAGATATCAGCGTGACTTATTGTTCTGATTTGGAGCTTTCCTGTCCTACCAGGTTCCATGTCCGATGTAGTTATTCCATCAGTGGGGGCTTCATTCCCTTGAGTGTTCAGGTCTCCACACTGCCACCACTCCCTGCTGTGTCCGAATCAGGTCCTCTGTCTTTGGAGCTGCGTGTTGCCTCAGGTAGGAATGGTTTGCAGGACTTGCTCAAGCCTCTTGGTGCAGGGCTCTGGCCTCTGATGAGTGATAAGGGAGTATTGATTGGTTAATCCAGCACTACTTTCCTGCCATAGTGGGAACTTACTGATACAGGATGCTCTCAGGATGCCTCTTTGTTTCTTCTATCCCAGATAGAAGCTATACTTCCTACTATACTGACAGTGACTATCCTGTTGTGAAGACTCTGAGAGACCCTGTTTATGCAGAAGTCAAGATCCTCCAGAGAACAGACCCAGACCTGATTTTAGTTCTGCACCACTGCTGGGCTACACCAACTACCAAACCCCAGGAACAGCTGCAGTGGCCTCTTTTGGTGGATGGGTAAGTTATTTGCAAACAGCTTTGGGTCAGGGAATAATATGCTCTTTTTCACCGGTCCCTCTCCTCCTCAGGTGCCCTTATGCAGGGGACAATTATCAGACACAACTGGTGCCTCTGGGTCTAGCTTCAGAATTACTGTTCCCATCTCATTACCAGCGTTTCACCCTCTACACATTCATCTTTGTGGACTCCACTTCCCAAGAGAAGCTCTCTGGGCTGGTAAGATCCTGTCCTGGCTGCATAGCTTCCTATTGAGGACAAGTAAAATATGTGAACAATGAGAACCACTTTATGAGATGTTTCCCTTCTTTGGGGGTGAGGGGGCAAAGGCTAGGAAAATCCCCCCCTGAAACAGAAGGGGAGAGGTTGATGCATGAAACTTTATTTCCTGAGATGAACATGGTAGAGGTAAGATGCGTCACTGGAGGGGTATGATGGAAAATGAACCTACTTAGAAGGGCTGTAGTTTACTTAAGCAAGTGCAGTCTTGTTGTCTAAGCTGTTTTGTTTTAGGTTGTGTGCTCTAGCTATGCTAATCAATAGTCTCTAAGCCAAATTGCTTAGCCAAAAGGACTTTGAAATAGCTTTGAGTACCTGTGAAGCATCTGGACTCTGAATCTCGTGAACTTCTGCATAGTTACGTCATATCAAGTTCACTATGCCTTGTACTGTTTGCTCAGGGCTCATGGAACAAATTAATATTCAGAACAGGTCACAGCTGTATCTAACATTGGCCACAGTGTAGTGGTGCTCAGGCAGCTGTATGCCAAGTGTCAGGGAGAAGTGCTGTCATGCCAGATTTGACCAAGTTTGAAGGTGTATGGTAAAGGTATCAAAGTTGCCTTACAGTGGACAGCAGAGGGCTCCAGGGCTACAGCCTGGATGTGAAACAAGCCAAACTGATCTTCCTGCCTTCTCCCTTCTGTGGACAGGTGTGCTGGGTCTGGCTGGTATGGAGTTAACTCTCCTCATAGCAGTCCATCTGGTGCTGTGGTTTTGGATTTGTGGCTAAAACAGTGTTGAAAACAGCAGCATTCTCGCTGTTTGCTGAATAGTGCTTGCATAGTGCCAAGGCTCGCTCTTTGCTCTGCTGTCTCTCAACCCCAAGTGAGTAGGCATGGGGTAGGCTAGAAGTTGGGAGGTAGCACAGCTGACCCAAACTGGCCAAAGGAACTTTCTGTGCTGCATGATTTCATGCTCGGCAACAAACACTGAGGGAATTTCATCTTTCAGTGTAGCTGATGCTCTGACTGTCTGGGCACCAGTCTGCTATAGGAGCAGGGTGGGTGATTTGCTTCTGCTTTACCTTGTGCTGTTTTCATTCTCTCTTCTCCTTCATTTAGTTAACCTGTAGCTGGAGTGATAAAGACAGTTTTCTTGCTTTTCCTCTGTCTATTCTCTCTGCCCTCCTGGGGCAGCATAGGGGGAGTGAGGAAGGGGCTGTGAGAGTGCTTAGCTGCTGGCTGGGATCAATGAACCACACCAGGATGTCATCTGTCTACAGACACCACCTGAGTGATTCTAGGCTGTGTTCCATTCTTTCTAGGTGTACCTGCACTGCAGTGTGTCAGTGTGCCACCGGTCTGTACAGGAGTCCTGCACCACCACTTGTTTTGCTAGAGCCAGTAAGTGTCCTGTCCTTCTGCTTCCCTATCCAAAGGGGCAACAAGGGTCTAGCCTCCAAGGTGGGTGGTAAAGAACATATAGACTGTGGACTAATTCCCTTGAGCCATGGACAGCTTGACAAAACATTTCCTGCTCCTTTCCGCTGACTAATGGCCCTTCATCTTCTGCAAAAAACGTAGAGGTCTTAATAGGTTCTTAATTCTATGTGGGCTCGCATGGAAACTGCCCTCAGGGATTTGCATGTGTTGAGGAGCTGACTTCCAGGGCTATGTATCTTCTTATCTACAACCTTCACATTGCTCTATAGGGGCTAAACGGAGTGCTGAGCATCACTTTCAGGAAGGTGTCTCCCGTGTCTCCAGCACAGGCCCTGTGATTTTCCTCCTGAATGAGCTAAGACAGGACACGGTCAAGGATGGCTTTGGTAAGTGTGACAGCACAGCACAGTGGGGGCTGGTCTAAGGTACTTCTGCAGAAAGACTGAACCCCTAAGGCATCCCTGTGCCTTGTAGTGGGAACATTAATTGTGGTGTCTCTTCCCACAGGAGCACCTGTGCACTCTGCAGCCCCCTGGGTGCTGGGGTTTGCTGCTGTGACAATCGGGGCAGCTCTGTGCATGGTCCTGGCAGCTGCTGTGCTGTGGCAGAGAAAGGTGTCACCAACACATTAATTAGTGGATTGCAATAAAGCTGCTGTCAAATCCATTTGGTCTGTGGTACCCCATCCTCTAGAGACCATAGCTGTAAGACTTTGTTTGCAAGGCAAAAGTTTTACCCAATGGCTGTGAAAGCTTTCTGATTGCATCCTACTTGCTGGACGACTTCTGCTCTGGGTTTGGTGCTAACTGTCTGCTGGCTACAAGGCAGGAGTGATGCTGGGTGGTGTCTGCATTTCTGTTAGTGACTAAGGTGGCCTTCAAAAGTACTGACCTAGGTTCCTTTCGAATTTTGACTAGAAGTGTAGCAAAACTAGCTAAAAGCAGATCTTGCAGCTACTTCTTTGGGGATGCAGAGCAGGCGGACTGGAAACTGTCCACTTGCCCCTGAGGCACTAGGTAAGCCATGACTGTGCTCATGTGCCAGGACTGGAAAGCAAGGGTGCCACAGCACTGCACAAATAGGCCTTCCTAATGATGCTGCATGTGAACCTTCATCTCTCGCCCTAGAAACAGAAGATAGCAGGTGGGATTTTTCTAGAGAATGAGGACAGGGACACATAGTTCTAGCAGGGGGAAAAAGGGCCTAGGTGGTTTGAACTTCGGGGGAAAAGAAATCAAATTTTAAACAAAGATTAATCTCAAACCTTCATGTGAGAACAGGTAGTTATGAGTCTTCAAAGCTCTTGGATTAAAAGTAATTTGGAATCACTGTTGGCATATCAGCACCAGGGATGTGCTTTTTTTTTTTTTGAGATGAGAAATAAAACTTTCTGGTTGAGGTATCAGGGCAGTTCAGTGTGGTGTTGTCAGTCACAGCAGCTGAGTACCATTGTTCTTAGCTTTCTGAGGTCCTGGGTGAAAGTAGTACAGCAAAACTCTTCAGGGAAGGAAAAATATTTTTCCCCATGACCTTGATTAGAAATTCCACCTGTCACCTGGTAAGGCAGGAGGAGAGTCTTAATTGTGGCCTTTAAAGGGGAAGAGTAGTTCTTATATGTGGAAGCAAAGAACTGATCAATAGCTTTCTTCAGGTAGCAGATGTTCTTTTTATTTAGGTTCTGCTTATATTGTGTGATTAGACAGTGTTAACAGGCACTGGAATCTGCTTTTCAATTCCTTTCTTACTCCAAGAAATTTCAGGAATCATGTCTTTATTTTTCTAGCAGAACTGCTCTTCCCTGTATTTTCAGGATAACCAGTGATCTTAGTCTTGCCTGCTTGTAAAATCTAATCAGAAAAAAAGACTGTTCCAAGTTGTTTGGTTGTGAGGGTGAAGAAGATCAGAGGCTGGGAAAAAAAATCTTTGGCTGAAGGTAGGTCAAACAGCCTCCTCCTTTAGGGAGTGCTTCCAGCAGCTAGATGGACCTTGGTACAGGTGGAGCTCTGTCTGGGAAAGAAGAGGGTAAACTCATAATATGTCTTATGACAAGTCTTTAGCAGCTGTCTGTAATGATAATTAACTGAGTAATTAGAGGAGTAATATAAACCACACCTTTCCAGTGCATCAGGCTGGGTGCTCTGGCACTGGTCTTAACTGTGTGTTCAAGCCAAGACTTAAAACATCTCCCTGGCTGCTGCTGGAGCTTTCCTATGCCTGAGTAAGGGAGACAGAAATATTTAGAGAGCTTAGATGCCTGTGCAATGCTGAAGGTACTAGGAGAGCTGAGTACCTGTTGCCCTCCATGAGGTTTTTGGACCATCACAAAGTGTTAGGGAACTCTGGGTGTGCAGCCTTTGGGAACGGGACAGATTTCCCTGCAGGGACTGTCCCTTCTGGTGCAGAGCTGGGTCTTACTGTAATGAACCTGCTGCTTGGTGTAGGGTGAATGCACCTCCAAGTGGAGGTGGGCGAGCAGAGAAGTGAGCTTAATTCCCTTATCTGTTCTTAGGAGTTTTCTGCATTTAAGTCTTGCTACTTGGTCCTCAGCCAGAGGGCAGGGCATGAGCAGCAGTGGGATGTGAGCTTTGCCTGTGAAGCCTTTTGGCACAGGGTAAAGGTTAAGCCACATGGAGGTTTTCTCCTGTGGTGCACTGCCACCATCTTCCTTGCCTGTTTTCCAGCTCCACTGGGGGGGTGTTAGTGGCTGTCAGGGCTCTTGTTATGCAGTTTTTGCTTCTGCAAAAGTGTATTTTCCTTCTACCTTCACAGGTGTGTTTCTGGCTTATTTTTTTCCAGGCCTCTACTTTCTCTAGTTGGGTCTCACTGACTTTTAGTACCTGCATATGACTTTGTGTGTCAGCACCCTCTTTAGCTTCACTCTGTACCACCTAGTTATACAATTGAAGTAAAGGTGGTGTGAGGTGCTGTAGACAGTGGCTCAGACTCCTACAGGTGAAGGGAAGTTCCTCTGTCCAGGAGGGTTCTGCTGGCTGGGAATGAAGGAGCTGAGGAAGAGCAGCCCTGAAGCCAGCCAGCCACCATGTCAGTTAAGGCTGTTGAACCCAGATTTTCAGAGTGAAACCCCAGTACTGAGCATCAGTATACTTTGTCCCCAGTGCCTTCACTAGTTCTTCTTGGAAGTGGTGTGTGTGTGCTCTCTCTGTCTGTGGCTTTGGAAGCCAAGCCCAGCAACAGCACCTAAAACAGAGCTGCTCAAAATTAACACCTATGCTTTGCCATATCTGAACTTTCTAAAGGCTTTCCTCACTCTCTAGATCTCTGAGAACAGCACCTGCTTCAAAAGAGCAAACTTGTTTCTTTGCCAAAAGAGCTAAAAAAGCTTGTTTAGAACCTTGGAGGTAACAATTCCTTTCCTGACCAGCTCTGCTCACCTGAAACCCTAAGGGTGTGGCAGTTGCTATACTACAAGCCAGATGTTCATTAATACCTGAAGACAATTATCATAAGCAATGCTTTTATTAAATTTCTTATGCTTGTATCACAAAGCATCCTGGAGAGAACTATACAGTATGTTACACATTATAAATACATTTATTTCTGAAAATACATGAATATATTTAATGCTGTAATAAAAAAGAGTGCTAGCTTATCTTAGTTTAAAAAAATCCAGACAACAAACCTGTAACATGAATGAAGGGGGTGATAGGGAATACCAGTTCCTGACGCTATGTCCGACAACACTCCGAATTCAGTTTGCACTGATTTGCATTCCTTACAGTCTCTGTAAAGCTGGAGGAATAATGGAGACTGTATCTTCATGCAGGATTCCCCCCCCCCCCGGATTTATGGAGATATACAGACTATTCACAGAATAATCAAGTCATAAATCTTTCTAGCTTGGGATGAAGCTAGCAAGATACACAGTGAATAACCAAGTCCTGCAGCAGCACCTACAACTGAAACATTAAACACAGCACCTACTTTAGAGTGCTTAATTTGAGTCAGCATGGACTTTTAATTGGGGTTTGGTTGTTTTGTTTGGGTTTTTGTAGGGGTGTTTTTTTGGGATGCTAAGTAACAACAGTAGCAACCCTTCTGAGTACTTGAGAACTAGGTCTGGGCTACTGCCTTGGCTCATCCCTGCAAACCACAGCTGCCCTGGGAGAGTATGGCTGAGCTGCTCTGAGTTCCAGAGAAAGATCCTGCTCTGGTTTGGAGGACTCAAAGGGCTCTAGCTGATCTGGATGAACAACAGAGAAGCATCTGTCACTGAAAGACTAAGCCTGCTGAAGTTGACCCACTCCTGCCAGCTTCTTAAAGTTTGGTTCCCAGGCAAGTTTGGGTTGGGGAGAGATTTTTAAACACCAATTGTGTGACTTGTAATTGTATTTTAATTTATGGAGTAGAATAATGCTTTATCTTTAGTTTACTTAAATCTTTACTCATGTGCATTGATTATTTTGCTAGTACCAATGAGAGTTAGTGTGCGGAGACTACTGCAACCATTGGACCTTCAGAAGCAGGCACTGCCTCTTCCTTGAGCCTGGAAGCAGCAAACACGTGGCAGCCACCAAACACACTGATATTGTTACACAGTTGTTAATGTCTCACAAAAGGGCAGCAGTTTATAAAGGATGTATTTGACTAACTGCCTTGCAGCTCTGCTCTCTCTCTCTCACCTTTTCCCATCAGAGGGAGTGCTGGCTGAGCCATACCTAGCAGCATAACTGCCCCACCTGCAGCCTCAGGCCCCCACCTGCACAGACAGGAGGACTTAAATTAACTTCAAAGTAGGAATTCAAGCTGGTGTCCTGCTCCTCGCCCCCCGCCCCCCCAGAAAAAAAGAGGGGGGGGAGGGGAAGATTGATAGCACAGGAGCTGGGCTGCTCTGTGAAGTAGAGGCATTGCCCCGGGTGCACCCTCCAGTCTCTGGAACAGTTGACTCTGGCAGTGCCCCTTGCTCTGCTCTCTACAATGAGTATGCACAATACCAACTTCTGTGTAGGGTAGCACCAGAGTCCAGGGGCCTCTGCAGAAGGAGCTGGCCCACAGGACAGGAAACTAGTGGTGGATTCAGGAATGACCTCAGCTTTACACACTTTGTTTTCCTGTTGGATTCCAGAGAAATGGCACAGCCCTGGCCATGTGCTGCTCTGAAGGAAGGAGCTGTGCTGAGGATAAGCAGAGCCTGCAACTCAGGCCCCTAGAGGGAGGAGGTTGTCCTTTCAACGGCCACTTCTGCGCTGGGCAGGGTGTCCCTGCCAATCCTCTAGATGAAGCTGTGTCCCAAAAAGCTTACATTTATTTCAGCTGGAGAGAGTCCCCAAAAAGCAATGATAGTTTAAAAGCTTCAGTGTTTCAGATAATTCTGTTCCTAAAGCAGACTGCATGAAGAATTGCCGAACTTTACAAGTCTCTGGTTATGCTCCCACAATGCTAATAGCAATTTTCATCTATGGCTTGACTTTTCTAAGTATATTTCGGGTTCAGGAGCGAAGCCATATGTAGCTGAGCATGCATCTGCCCACAGACCTTTCTCAACCTCCCCCTTCTCTATTTCCCTTTCAATGGTTAAATAAGAGTTGCTCTGTTGACAACTGTAGGATGCAGATTGCACAAAGTAACTCTGGGGTTCTTGGTTTTGTGTCCTTTAGTCTTCTCACCTTGCCTCTCTGAAACAGAAACATGTGGTAAATGTGAGATTAGGGAGAGTTTTTCTGCATTTAACCCATGGGCTGAATTGGGAAGGTGGAAGATGAATCTGAGGCTGGTCTCATTTAGTCTTTATTGTGGACAGATTGCCTCTTCTCCAAGACATCTGGTTGGCTTATATTTGGGAATATTTTGACTGACTACAGAAAAATGAATTTGATGATGTATTTTTTTCTTTTGTAAAAAGGCTGCATGATGTAGCCTGTATGATTACAGTTGCCTTTAAGTTGCAGATGAAAATAAAAAAACAACAAACCAAAACTCAACAAACCCAGAACTGGAGGCCTATTAAAATGAAGATATATGGGCCAGTCATCAGCAGCTGTCAATCTATATTATTTGAGCTTCAAAAATCAGACCTGTTGCTGTCTTTGCATGCTGAAGTGTGTCTAGATAAAGGAACAGGACTATCTCACTACTGTGTAGAGAAGAGGCAAAAAAAAAAATCAACCAACTCACAAAGAAACACATGCTGCTTTACTTATTTTACCTTGTTCCATATGACCCAGGTTATCAGAAAGGACATATGTTTTCATTCTTTGTATTTTGTCCCAGAACAATCATGGAGTTCCTCTCAGTTTTCTTCAACTCTGAAGACATAATATCTGGCCTTAACAAATGGAAAAGTACAATTGAAGTTGACAGTGGTCAGAATGCATGGTGGGTTTTAAACATTAATGTCCCCAACATCCAAGCTATGCCCAAAGCAGCTTCCCCCTCTCCAGTCTGAAATTTCAAAACAGATGCTGTCCAAATATTTGTGGCAGCACACAAAAAAAGAGAGAGACGCAAAATGCAGCACTTGGTGTGAAGCCACACTGTAATGGATGGACACAAACTTTTGTCAAGAGCAAGCAGCATTCTCTGCCTAGCTGGAAGCCCAGGCATAGAGTCATGGTTGGGTGCCACAGGGAAGTTAAAAATTCTGGCCTGAAGTAGTAAGTAGGAAATGAAGCATTTTGGAAAGCAACACTAAGCAAGCTGCTTAGGACTGTCTTCAGCCTATTTTTGTTAGTTATTTATTACAAATTATCGAAATAAGTGTAATACATCCTGTTTGGTTGAAATGAGCTCAGGCCTCCAGGATTTATGAAAGACAAACACTTTAGAACACTTTCTAAACACTTTTTAAAAATAGCTTCTGATTAAGAAAGAAAAGCTGCAGTTTGGGGTTTTTTTAAGCAATATTTGAAAGTTATTTGGAGAAAATAAACAGCTAATAGCTACTTAATTGAAATACTTGATTTGAAAATTTTTCAACTCAAAGTCCCGACTGATGTGGTGCAGGCTCTTTATTTTGCCAACTACTATTTTGGTTTTTATCTAAATGTTGTATGGATTTTTGTTTGTTCAGCTCATAGTTCTTTAACAAGGGGAAGATCAAACTTCTGCCTTATGCTGTTCTTTAATTCTTTGCCTGTTTCTCAACTCTGAATACAGGGATCTCCCTTAGTAGTAATTTCCCATATGAAGAGTGGTGTTCAGACCTGGGTCTGAGGCTCTAAGGACCTTTTCAACCTTTGCTATATATTACTGAAGATGGGGTTTTATAATATTAGAGCTGCAGTGTTCTTCCTAACTTACTTCACCCTAACCATGAAGTAGGAGTCATACAGCAGCAAGCTTTTGGTGGCTTCAAACTAAAACTATCATCTTTACCATGATGAAAAATACTGTATTTGAGGTTAGCTCATGCCCATGCAGCTGCATTAAAGCTATAGCTCCCAAAGATACCCAGGTGGGTATATCTGCACAGAAATGTTAGGAGGGGAATGCTCAGAGCTTCCCACATTAGATCCAGTCCTGGAAAGTGAAGATTCATGTGCTGCCTAAATTCATAACACCATGATCAAGTCAGTCATGAGCCTGTTCTGGCCCTTTGCGAAAAACCGATGTTGCTTTACAGGAATAAATGTACTAACAGGGAAAAGAAAATTAAATGAAAACCTGAGCCGGTTTAGAACAATGTGTGACAAACCACTGAGTCTTGTTGCCAGTATGTTTACCTTGGCAAGCCTCCCTCTCTCCTGCTAGAAGAACCAAGTTGTCTCTACTATGAGAATTCTTTTGTGGATGTTAAAAAAAAAAAAAAAGAAGAAAGAAGAGACAGAAAAGGAAAACAAAACAACCACCCTGGAGCAGATCATTCATCGCAGAATGGGAGCATGAAAGGGGATTTGCTTTGACCTAGTTACAAAAACAAAAACAAAGAGACTTTCTCTAATTGCCCAAATGACTCAAGTGGGACTGGGTGTCAAAAGCAACAAACCCCGCTTTCTTCAAAACTGGTTGTTAATTTAGGGCACCAGGATCCAGCCTGTTCCAGTTCAAGACCGGGAGCCCAAAGAAGCCCAGGTAAGCAAAAGCCAGCCAGTTCCATATGCCTACATGTACAAACAAGACCAGGAGCCAGGACAAACATGTTTCATAAATTATAGCAAAGACAGTGGCTTTAAATGCTGAGAGTGTCAGGGCTTCAAGGTTTGCTTTGCCAAGAGCTGCAGGTGAAAGAGACTTCATTGCTTTACCATTCTGGTACTGCCTGTAAGAAGGATCTGTCTTCCTGCCCATCAGCGTTTGCTGGTCTGTCATTGATCCACTAAGCCTGATGTTTTATTTCATAGGAACCTGAAGGCAACTGCATATCCAAAATGCAACATGAGCAAGGTGCCCAACTTTTCCAGGCACCAGTGAAAAGGCCAGTGTCAGCACATTGCTGTTGCTTGGTTTGGGATAAAAAGAGCAAGATCAAATACAGATAGTGCTGGGGAGTAAGAGCTAGGAAGCAGAAGAGGAAATGGAGGCAGGTAAAGGGGCATGAGTAGAGACAAGGGGTTTATGTTGATATATAGGAGAAGAACTTTATTAAAAGGCCATCAGCTACAGAAAGTAGGCTGGAAAAATCAGTGTACAAGATCTTTGGGACTGCCTGGTTACAACCAGGTAAAAAAATGTCCATTTGGCATCTCATTGTACAGCATTTTCATGACAGTAGTAGTTGCCCAGTCTAGGAGACTAATTTCTGGGGAGCTAGACTTTCTGTTAGGAGCTATTGGGCTGGCCCTTCATTGGAGTACATCACTCTAGGTAGTTGAGGACTTAGCCTTCAATTCTCATGCAGGAAGTGTTGGCACTGTCCTCTGTGCTGCAGAGAAAGGGCCGAGCAGGAGGTTACCGAGACAAAAATTTTCTGAAACCCAAATAAAGTCCTGGTTCTATTCAGGTTTAGAGGGAAGGTTCACAGGAGTTTGTATTTTTTCCCCAGCTGGTTCACCATCTATTTTAGATGGAACTGTTTGATCTCTTTCTGCTTTGTGTTTCTTTCAGTTTTCCAAACAATAGGAGGAAGCTTGCCTGTTACGTGTGCTTGGGCCCCAACCAAGCTTTTCCCAGCTGGAAAAGTCACTCCATGAACTACAGAGGGGTGGTTTCCAGCTGTAATTACAAGATTCCCAGTTCCCTTATGCATTTTGTAAGGTAGGTACAGGGTGTCTTAAAGGGAACAATAGGACATTCCTGAGTGCTTAAACAACTGCTGTTTCCCCACCATCACCCCCTCTAAAAACTGAGGAGGGCTTAAGGACATTTGAACTGTTCAGATCAAGGTTACTGAGACTTCAGCTGAAAAAACATACTGGGAGGGGCACAGCTCCCTGTAATGCTCCTGCTTTGGTGAGTAAGATACCCAGGCTCTTCCTGTTATCTGATCATGTACACAAACACTCCAAATTCACCAGACCAGCTGGGAGAACTTGGCAAACCCTCAGGGAATATCTGTGCAAGGGGGAGCTGGCAGCACTGTCAGACAGACGTGCACCACACAGTATAGCTCAGAGGCCAGGCTGTAACCACCTGGTAGACAAACTTGTCCAAGGGACCAGCACGGATCTCTTGATAGAAGATCTTGTGCTTGACCCAAATACTCATTTTGGCAACAAGCAGGTCCGACTCATGAGCACAAGATCAGCAAACTTCATCTCCCCTTCCTCTGACAGGAAACCATCCAGCTGATCCTGACTGTCCGACCCCGTCACACATCAGGTGCAATATTGGTTACTGTTCTACTGGACAGAAGTGGACAAAGAAGAGCATTAACCTTGACTGTAATGCTTAGGAGGGAGCAGAAGGACAAATAATTAGGTTATAGAATGGCTCTGGTTAATTGTTATCATCTCTTTGCCCTGCTGGAGTTAAGTGCCTTCTTTTAGGAACCCTAATGTTTCCATTATTCTCACACAGGTAACAGCCAGTTGGGATCTCAGGACATCTGGGCGCTGTGGAAGCGAATGGCACTGCTGGCCAGGACCAGCATATGCAATGGAGAGAAGGTAAGGACTAGTCTTTTCTTCCAGGCATCAACAACCAGAGATAAATCTTGTACTACCTCCTCCCAACACTCAGCAAAAATCTCCCATACTGTTGCCTCACCTGTACAACTGTGGGCAGGACCTCTTCAGAGCAGCAGAAGACAGGCCCAGCTTGTTCTGGTTTCTCAATCGTGTCTTCCTCATAAGATCTCTCATTCTCCCCCAAGCATGACTCTCACCCTAGGGAGCAAAACCAAACCACAACTTGAAGGACCAGTGGCAAGTTTCTAGCAGACCTCATCTGATCAACATGGGATGCTTTGGGGTACTCCTGTGTGGTGGGGAGAAGTTTCTTTCAGTTAGGGATCAGGTCCCACAAAAGAATTTTTAACACTGTGCAATGATACCTAGTGGCCAGCCAGTACATGTATAGGGTGCAAGGAGACAGGATGGAAGAACTGTGAGTAACACCATCCTTTTCTATATTTTGTTTGGTAGCATTTCTCTGTCTAGGACGCTGCTGTTCTTTCTGACTTAAGGTTTCAGAGAGTGAGGGCACCTCACTGATGAGTGCCGAGCAGCTGCCTAAGGGCACAGTTTTACCTTATTGTTTTACTGTACTAAAGGGAAAAGATCTGTTTGGTTTCCTACCTCCTCACATGCGCCCAGGGGGGCCTTTACAACAAGAACCGAAAAAGCAATTTGACTCTCTTCCCCTTTCTACTAGGCCAGGTGCACTGGTATCAGCCCTTTTCAAGGTGGTGGCTTTTGTGGACATGAATTAGAAGAGATCAGGTCTTTGTTTCCCTGTCACGTCCGCAAGCCACAGCTATTGGGCCCTTACATTTGAAATGCTAATAGAGATTATCAGGAGGTCAGGAAGTCTCAGGAGGTCATCCCTCATGTTTATTCTCTCTAGGCTTAGGTCACCTGGACTCATGAACTAAAAGGAGCTATGCATCAAAAATCTTCATGCATTTTTCTTCCATATTGTTTTAAATTTCCTAAAATGATGGCTGGAAGAGCTTGTGGACAGAACAAAAATGATCATGCCCCAGAACGAGAATAATCGATTCCATTTCAGTGAAGTTCTCAAACCATTATCACATTCAGGGCATTGTTCTGCCCTGTCCCGAGGTTCCTGCCCACTGTGCCACCAGCAGAGCCATTACTATAGGAGTTGTGGCCACTTTGAGAGCACAACCTAGCAGCTGTCCAACCACACTACCAGTCCTGGCAGTGCCTATTGCCGTAACTTTTCTTGGGGCTCTGCAAAGTTTTTAGTCTAAAATTTCAGAAGAAGTCACGGGCTCAGCTGAGAACTGCAGCAGCGGATTCTGTGCTATTGAGTTAATTACCTGTAAGCGAGACTGTTTACTCATGGAAACAGCAAACCTTTGTGTTTACTGCTAGGATTAATGTGTGCTGTGGCAGGGTGCTGGAGGCCTCAGCAGTTAGTCCCTCGTTTTGCTGGTGTTGTCTGAGCAAAGCCAGCACTGCTGATACCGCAGAAAGCCTGAGCAGTTACCTGCTCCCTAGGGCTGTCGTCCGCAGTGGGGGTGGCAGAACAAGGGACCACATGCCGTAACTCGTAATACTCGCGTGTCTGTTACTTTGATAGCAACCTTCAGGGGTCAACAAACCCTTTTTGTTCATGTACAATGCTGTGCACTACAGAGGCTTGGTCCCTGATAATGCAGGAACAAGTTAAATATATTCTGCAAGGGCAGTACATACCGAGATGTTCTTGCTGACGTCCAGACCCTAAAAACAAAAGGCAAGTACACTGATAAATAACAAGACAGTGAGACCATCTCCCAGTGCTGGCAACAGACTAGGCTTTGTTCTCAGCTCTGCCCTGGAATACACCCATATCCTTGGTCAAGTCTTTTATCTCTTTCTATTCAGTCCTCCACATGTGTGATAATCCCTTTCTTTTTCCATCTCTCATCTCGCTTTTGTATTTAGACTGCCAGTTCATGTATATAGTGTTTAGTACCCTGGGTATGAGTGTAGCAGAGAGAATTCCCCTACAATACCTACACTGTAGGAATAAATGGGGTATTTCATGTTCAGGTTACAAAATCCAATACTAAGTGACAACACTAAGGTGTGATGTAACGAGAGAGCATGAGGATTCAGTTTAAAGAGCATGGAGCTTGGTTCTCCAGACCTATGAAATCATCAGGATTTCCCACATGCTTAAAATATTCTGGAAGCTGGCCGGAAGCAAGCCAGAGCATGGAGTACCTTTCAGAATTCAGCCTTAATTTGGTTTCTGAAGTTCATCGAAGTGTTTGTGACCTATTTGCAACTTTGAGGTGGAACTGTCATGAGAAGGTCTTTCCCGTGAGAGACCTACTCCTTCCTCTTTCCTGTTGTGCTGGGAATACTCTGATTAGAGCCTTTGCCCTGGCATTTCAGCGCTTCTGATCCCCACCGGAACATGAAAGTGCTGAGGCAGCTGCAAACAATGGGAAAGAAAGGGAGACGAAAGCATTCATCCTGCATTCCTTGGATCTCAGTGACACAGATTCCCTGAAACATGCTTTGGGAACTGGAGCTAATCACACTGATACACTGTTAGTCTGGCAGTAAATGTGACCAGCTAAGGATCGATCCACGAAACGTTTTGTATGGTAATGAATGCTTGGTTTAATCTCACTAGTATCAGTAGTGAAGATACTTATGAGAGTCCCCACACTGAGCTATTTGGAGTTGGTGAGGGCTAAATCTCATGCTGCTGTCTGCAGTGTTCCACTCCCCTGCACCAGTGATCCAATTGTGCCTTTCTTGGCATAAAGACATAGTCCTTCTTCATTTAAAGCTGGGAGTAGAGAGACACAGACGACCCTGGCTCTCACTACCCCAGCCCTGCTTGATAGGAGACCTGATTAGCTTGTTGTCCTGGCACCCCATACTAATCTGCCTGAGCTGAATTTCTCTCTGCTTCACCAACAGGTCCCCTCAGGGTCTAGCTCCAAGCTTATCACTCACCTTTCTTACTGCAGGATCCTTTGATGGAAAAGCCTGTCCCTCAGCCATACTACCAGCTTCTCTGAACTCATTCTCCTTGTTCCTGTTGTTTGATGACTTCCTCAGCCCCACCATCAACTGGCTCTTTCCTGATTCCAGGTATCTCTCGCTTCCTGCAATAAAATGCAAGGACTTGTTCATGTTTCTTAGCAGTGTCCTGATAGGATGGCCCCTGGGCAGTACTGCCAGCAAGTCCTGACTCCAGATGGGATGAGACCCCATGTGTCTTCATGCCACACTGCAGTGGAAAGAAGGTAAATGCTATAATAAAGTGCCTGATCATGGCCGGACCTTCTAATCGTTTCCTCATGGTCTTATTTTTCTTCCAAAACTGCTCTGAAAGTGCTAGGAAAGGGTATTTTTGAACTTTGGCACTAGAGATCCCAAAGGCCAGTAATAACCTGACTCAGTCCTGCTAGGAGAGGTGCTGATGGTCTGTGTTTCATCAAGTATTAGAGATAGGCTGAAGTCCAAGGTTTGAAGTAAACTAATTAGCCTCACTTAGTGAGCAGGTTCACATCTAACATTGGATCCAGACTTTTCTTCTGGCTTTATCATTGGTAGGCAGAGCCCAGTTTTCCTTAGCTTTCTCTAAAAGTTGGTCTCTGATCCAAGCTTTGCAGCTGGGGCTTGTTTCCACTTGGTCTACAGAACAAGTCATCCTATAGGAATGTGTTCTGTGCCCACTTGAGAGGGTAGGAAACTAGCAAGAGGCATAATGCTTTCCATCTTAGATCAAATCTTACCTTGCCTGGGGGGATTTTAAAGCCATATGGAGAGGCTTTACTAATGGATACACTCAGGCATGCTAAGTTTCCAAAGGAAAGACCACTTCATAATGCATTTGTCCTAATTTTTATAGCCACAGCTGCACAGCAAAAAGCGCTGCTTCACACATGAGAAGCAGCAAATGTTAAAATCCTAGGTATAGACAAAGCATTTTAAATTGCTTCTCTTGGCTTTCCAGATAAGGTTTAGCTCTATTAACACCTTACTCTGTTCCCAGTTGTCTTTCCTAGGGAAAAGAAAGTGGCTAGTCAGCTTGTTTGACCAAGTGGTGGCAAATAGGAAGACAGATTAGAGGTATTTGAACTCACCATTGCAGCTGCACAGCTTTTCAGTGTTAGCTCCTATTTCTGGGATGATGGAAAGATCAGAAGGGTTTCCAGTCTGAACCAAGAGGCTGTGAGGTCTGCTCCTCCCAGCAAAAATTGTTTTCATGTCTTGATATGATTTGAGGAAGATATTGGCAGCTCCACAGGAGCAATGCTGTAGAAGGTACTCCTATATCAGACAAAAAGAAACTATACAGGCTCTGAGGCTGCAACTGCCCAAGGTAACTGGGTGGTGTGATGTTACAGGCAAATTGCAATAATTCCAGCCCAGGGATATCCATCCTTGTCCCAAGACCCACCAGAACCCAAATTACTTAATTCTCTGAAAGGCTGAGCAGCCCTGAGTCAATAATACAGAGTTTTCATGGCTTCATTAGTACTTAACTTAAAATGCCTGGTACTCAGCATATTTTTGCTTTGTTTCCTAAGAGGAACTGAATACAAGTTTCTAAGCACAGAGCTGCTCAGCTAAGGCATTAGTGTAAATAAACAGATCAGTTATAACAGTGACTCACATTTTAAGATAATGTTATTTGGTTTGGAACATGCACAAACAAAAATATCTCGTATTTTTGTTGGTGGGATGCCATAGTTCTCTTGCATGTTACCAGTCAGATTGACTGTATGTGGTACTTCAGCCAGAGTACATCTGCTGTAGCTGGTGCGGTGGGAAGGGGGGACTTTCTACCTTGCGCGACCATATTGCACAAGAGTTTAGCAGGGCAGGAAGCAAGAAGAGCTTTATCCATCTAAAGCAGAAAGGGAACCAAACTGTTTATTGGTTTTGAAACCAGAATGGGCCAACACCAGTTTAGCACTTCTGGAGTCCCCCAAGCAATTGACAGGTTCAATATCACTTCTTGTCTGGATATGTTGTCCCAGCAGCATGGCACTTTGCATTACCTATACCTTCGGGAGGGGCTTTGAAAATCTGATGAAAGATGCTGGGTTTGGCCCATGATCTTACAGATTTCCCTGTAAAGCAAAGGATGTAGGGCAACAGTGTTCTCTTTGTGTCCCACGATCAGTGTGTCATCAGTCTCTGTGGTGATGTCTGTACTACTCTCAAGAACAGCATTTGGAGCACTGGTTATCTACAGTCCTCATGACCAGATCTTAACATCACACTAACCCATCTCTGCTCTGGGGCTTGTGTTTTCTCTAGTCATGTCTGGGACATGGAAACCTTTCCATGCTCATGGAAAGTGAATATGGTTTGTAAAGGACCTTTTGGACACCCTCCAAAATGTGATGTGGACAGCAATCTTCACTTCTCATGGCAAATGGGATAGTAGTGTTCCTCTTCTACACAGAGTGACTATGGGTGAAGAACAAAATGAAGGAAAGCTGCTCAAATACAGAAAATGCAGGCGCTACAGAGATACCTGAGAGAGCACCCAGTTTTGTAGAGCACACTGTAAGTGCTGATTATTACATCTGGGGATCCAGTTCTCCAGTGAACAATATGGGACAAATGCATCTCAGAAGGCACTGCTGAGAGATCTTGAAAAATACTGAAAAGATCAAGGTTTCAAATATTTAAATGAAAGCATGGTGCCTTTCATTTCAGTGGGAGCTGGGGAGGGGGCACATACACCAGATGAGTTTGCAGCTTGGAAGAGCTACTTTGAGCAATGACTCACAGTTGTAAAGCTTCAGGAAATGCGTTAACAATTCCCAGGCTCTATGTAGGAGGCTGCATTCCTCTAGGCAGGAGATGGGTACATGGAAATTACGGGCTACTTTGCTCTGCAACCTGACTCAGAACTTGGCTTTGGCTCTGAGGAGGAGTTAGTCACCTACTGCGGATCCAGTCCCAGCAGGTGGGAGAGCAGCACCAGGGGAAGAATGACGCTATTGGGAGAATAAAAGACTCACCACTGCACAGCTGGGAAGAAATAGTTGAGTGTCACAAACTCCTTCTGTTCCTTTGGGGAGTGATAAAATAAAAAGGCAGGGGAGGAAAAAAGCTGGAAACCTGGTGTGATAACTGAAGAAAAAGAACTGCAAAGCAGAGATGAGGCAGAGCTGAACAAAATATGGAGGGGCTAAAAAATGCTGATTAGGTGGATGCTGAAATGATTTGTAAATTTCAGTCAAATTCCCCAGTTAGCTCTGGCTGATAAAATAACAAATGGGAACACTGAGATGTTTCATGTCAGAGATTCTTCATCTGGCAGCTCAGAAGCACAGGAAGGGAAAGCATGAAGTTGGGTGGTAGTACCACTGCTTCTCTTTCCCATTGTGTCTGTTTTGTATGAAATTCTGGGATTTGGACGGTTTGAAAACAGAAGGAAAAGAAAGATCTTTTAATACAAAACACAGTTGATAAGGAGGTGTGGATTTTCTTTTGATAGCAATGAGGAGAGGAGATGTATTCTTGGAAAGTTTAAAACTGCAGAGAAATAAAAGCTATTGACTTAGAGCTGGCCATCACATGAGGTGAGAGGGGTTCTTTTTAACTCCACAGAAGCAAGTACTTCTGGGAAGCAAAACTGAATAGGAACAGAAACCCAAGCCCAGCCTCAGAAACTAAGCCCATTGTGGTGGGCAAGGGCTCTGGAGACCAGAGGACCCAGCCCAGGCAGGTGTTGGATCTGGTACATCAGCATCTTTTGAAGAACTTTCTGTCTGGGTCATGACTGTATAATTTAATGGAAGATACTATGGTGTCTGCTTACCTCTTTTATCTGGCTCATCTTCTGCTCTTTCTGCAAGCTGCAAACTTGTTTTTGGAGACGCAGGTTGTGCTCCTGCAGCTGCCCAATCTTTTCAATCAGTTGGCAGATATGTTCTAGGTATCCCAGACCAGATCCCAGGGTTTTGCTGTTACCTTGGTTCACCTGCAAAGACAATGCATCTTGGACTATGGAATAACAACAGAGTAATTCTGATTAGCAGCTGAGAGCCCTACACACTCCTCACAGTCATGTTTGCTGTGGTAAAGACACTCAGTCTTTCCCTTCCAAGGGGCTTTGGTCATAGACAGATTTGAGCTACAGCATTGTTAGCTGGAGCTCTTTCCTGGATTGCTCAGCAATATCCACCTTCAGAGAGACTCTTCTGACTGATCACAGGCTGACACAGGCATGACAACCTGCTTGTATTTACACCTCCCAGGCTAATTTTTGTCTTTTACTAGCCACACAACCCTTGCAAACAAATACGGTTCCACTGAACTGTATAGATGGCTGGGGCTAGTATGGCTCACTGAGCCTACAGTCCTCAGTGCAAATCACACTTACATGTACTGAGGCTGAGCTTGGCTCCTACGCAAAGGTTGCATTCATTTGCTGCATTATGGCCAACACAATGATACATTTTTTCTGCTGTACTCAGACCCTCATCACTAGTGAGTCTGTGAGAGAGACATGGGCCTGAACCAAGCTACCAAAGTGAAAGAACATCTTCCCACTGGTCTTTAGCAGATCCCAGTTTACATCCCTGTTTCTATTTTCTTAGTCTTTAAGAGATGCCTGAAGAGAGTTTGCAGGATCAACTTTGCTGTCTGGCTGGAGCAGGATAATCTCTACTACCAATCTCTCTTTAGCCAGGACCTGCCAGAGTCTCACTGGTGCTCAGCCGAGGGCAGTGCCAGAGACAGTAATCCTGTGGAAAAAGAAAAGCAAGGATGCTTCCCAGCCTCTTGCTCTGCACCTCACTGTTTCTGGTCCCAGGGCTTCCCTGTGCCCAGCAAGTGTCTTCTTGCTGTGAGCAGACTGTGTCGAACATGATGCAAACAAATACATGCAGAGGCTCATTTCCACCTTGGCGCTGCCTTCTGATGTGCGTGTGATATCAGTAAGTAAAATAAGCCTCGATCTATACAAAAGCAGTGCTCTAAGTTTATCTTACTTCAAAAAATAAGTTCCCTCTACAAAAGCAGGAAGCTTACTCTGTCTCCTTTCCCACAACAATCTACATTTTTGGGGAAATGCCAGCCTTGGGACTCTTCCTGTCTTTTCATTATGTCAGAAAGCTCATGGTGTGTTCAAAAATAATCAACATTAGGATTTACTTCTTTTTAAACAAATGATGATACAACATTATTTATAAACAGGTATTATTATGTCCAGATGGTTTTGTGTCTGGGGCTGGGACAGAGGTTGTTGATTCCAAGCCAACCAGTCATTCACATTCACAGTTTTTATCTTACTCTCAGGCAGAGCTTGCAGAAATGATGGCAAGACAAAAGTTACTAAGCCATAAAACTGAGTACTTAGTGTGGTGGTGCAGTGAGAAGGAGCACAGCCCCAGAACCCAAAGGGAGAACAGAGCCTATGTGCTGTCTGGTGAGAAAAGCTTGAATCCAAAGCACTATAATCAACACATCTGAAAGCAGCTGGGGATTTGGGGGTGCCTGGCTTCAGAAGCATGATGAGGGTGATCAGACAGACACAATTTATGAATCAAACGGTTGAAGTTGCTCTAGGAAAGTAACAACATAATGTATAAGTAGGTGCCAGATTTGCTTTTAGGTACACGAGACTAAGCCAGACCCTCATCTGGAAGAAAAAGAGTCAAAGGCTCTCAGCTTCACTGTGCAGAGTTACTCCTATTATGGTTTTGACCCTGCAGAGTTAAGGTGCACCACACTGACTTTACACCTGTGTAACTAAAAAGAGATCTCTGCCCCTGTCAGTGCTCACCTAAGTTTTGGGGACAGGTTTTCAGGATGTGTATCCCTGGCAATAAACCATCACAGTTGTGCCAGCCCACAGATTTCTTAGGAAGTTTAAAAATACAGGATCAGTATCTGCACTGGGAACTCTGGCTAATCTAGAGCTCTCTTGCTAATATTTTGACTAGTGTAAATTTTTTTTCCTCTGAGACTACCCCAAGTTGCAGAGGTGGAAGCCTGTCCCTCTTGTTTCTGTGTACCACTGTGCTCACTGCAGCATCTGAGCACTACAAAGATGTGAAGTTCAGTGGGAGCTGCAAGACTGATAGCTGCTGTCATTCCAATTGATGTATAATAAAAATCTGCATTTCTGATAATTTAATCAGCACTTTGTCCTGCCTCATTTCAGCCATTATCAGTTATTACAATATATGTGGTGTGCTTTTCTTCAACTGGGCTCAAACTGTCCTGGGCTGGACCTGGCAGCAGGAGCTAAAAGTGATGGGAAGCTTGCCGGAGAAGCTTTTCTTCATTTGTGCAAGAGCTCAATGATGTGTTTTGCACGAGCTTAAGTTTCTGTGCTTCATGCAATGCTCCTAACCTTCTCTTGTGCATAGTTTTGAGTTATACTATACTTCATAAATCCCTTACTGCCCACTCTTGCCACATTAGCATTGCTGTTACAGAGGCAGCATGGTCGCTGTGCCCACCGCCACCAAGGAATGGAATTACAAACCTCCCATCATGGACTCAGAGCAACTGATTAGTGACACCACAGGCTGAGCGGGAAGCATTTGTCACTGGAAGCTGACAGCACCAGAAGGCTTGTGAATAACAGGAAAGAGAGGGATCATGCTGTATATTTCTGATGGCTCCACCCTGCTGTCCAGGAGGGGCTGTGCTTGCTGATAGCTTCTGGTTTCCTCTGTGCAGCACGCACAGGCTACAGGGAGGACCATCATAGGTTGCCTTATTCTTGCCCCAAACCAGACCACTCTGTAGAGAAGCATTTTGATTGCTTTAGCCCAGGATAAACAGCACTGCATGAATAATGACGTTTTTTTCATTTAATGATGACAATGTTCTTGCCCTCTCTCTTCTTTTAGGGGTGCGGGCTGACTTTAAACAAACTTTATGAAGCGTGAGGAGCTGTTTGTAAAGCAAAAGCATCAAAAGCTATATATCTTCAAACTGACTGCGAACATTTAATTTTGCTTAAAAGGAAATGCTTTTATTTAGTCTTCAAAGTGCTTTCTCTTGTTGTTTGACAGCTTCCACTTTCTTTCATCTTTCCAAATGCAGGCAAATTTAAAAATAACAACAGTTCAAAACAAAAGATCAGAAAGCTTTGTTTATGAAATGACGGACTGAAATGATCTGATGTATATTTTCAGCCAAAGCCATTCACCAACTGAATCCAAATGGTCAAAACATTTGGTCATTTCCAGTCTCTCTGTTTCAGCATTTTCCTTCCTGTTCTCTTGGAAGTGGCCTCAGCAGTGAGAGAGGTCAGGAGGATGTCAAGGAGCAAGCTCATCCAGAGACAGAATCCTTTCTCGGCTGTGGTGAACCATATGCACAGTGCTGTTGGCATTGCCACAGTCAGCTGGGCTAGGGAAACTCAACTGCTCTCCTGTTACTTAAAGTTGCATTCCCAAAACAAGCAACTGAACTGAGGAAGTTGCTGTTACCTGTAACTAAAGAATGCTGTCACCTAGCATTAAATATAAACCAGTGTAAGCACTTTTGCATCTCTAGCAACATTAACGCAGCAGAAATTGATGTGATGGAGCAATTTGGCTTGCCAAGCAGGGTGGGAACACCCTGTAATGGCCTGCTTTCTTTCAGACAACACTGATTGTATATTCAGGGATATCTGAGTCCCTCAGAAGGCATCAGACCATGGAAGACATTGGCTTCTAAGTACCATGTTTGTCTTGGATAGGTTACAGGCAAATGTGAAAACCACAGAGTAAGCCTGGAGCAGACTGTCAGCTGGGATGAACCAAGATGGATGTGTCAGCTCTATGGGCAATCACCTGGACGTTGCTTCTGAGCAGGTCTCACTGTGTCCTGCCCGTGTTGTGTAACAGTGAAGACAGGTCAGTCCTGTGCAGATGCAGTAGGGGCAGAAGGCTCTACCGCTGCAAGAGGCTGTCCTGATGCTCTGAGGCACACAGAGCAGCAGCAGCCACAGGGCTGTGCAGCAGCCTATGGGCATTTCCTGTCCCAGTCAGGCTTGGGTGCTACCTGGCATCCCAGCAGTCTGAAGAGTGCTGCCCTTGAGATACAGCAGCCTGGAGGTGCTCTGTGAAGAGGGGCAAACTTCCTCAGCATCTAGGTCACAGCTGTATTTATATAGCTCAAAAAACAAAGACAGAAAAGTGCTCTGGGGCACAGAGCTTTAGCACTCAGCCAGTGAGGATATTAAAAAGGAGGGGAGGTAAGCCACCAAGAGCTTCATTTCCTCTTCAGCTTCTTTCTAATTTATTCTATTGTTTATTTAAATGCTCTGCTTTGGGAAACTGAGGTTCCATTTCACAAAGGATTTAAAGGAATTTCATGGGCATACAGAGCTGTCAGACAAGACCAGTCTGGGATCTGTGCAAAATAGACATCTGTCTTCTGCCATGTGTGAGACAGCTCTGGGGAGGAAGAGACTGCTCAGATAGATTGTGTGTTGCTTGTACTGCCTTGATATGCAATGTTAATAGAGATGTGACATCTCTGACCACCTCCCTTGTTCCTTGAGAGGGTTTGGCATGCTGGAAAGGAAGTCCAGAGCCTGATAGTTCATGGCCAAGGCAGAGGTCATGGTTAAATTACAAGCACAGCACATATCACTTTTTACTTGGCTTGCTCCCAACCCATCTCCCATTCCAATTCATCACTACAACTGCAATGAATACCCTAAAAAGAAATCCCTACTATGCAGTTTGATGCCTTTGGAATGTCTGTGTGACACTTTTCACCTAGTCTGCCCTACTCCATTCCCATTTCTCATGGGGCACTTTGGTCTCTCTCTGTCAAGAATCAGCTCCCCAGTGAGATCTTCCCTTTGCTGGTTCCTGGAATTCACTGCAGTGGGCAAGCAAGGCAGGGATCTGTCTTGGCCACATGATGCTTCAGGCAAAGCACTGGGGTGAGCACTTGCCAGCATCTGCAATGGGAGAAGGTACACAAAAGGGCTTTTTGTTTTCCCATCAGTATCACAGTGTCCCCAGCAATGGGGAAGAGAGGAACCATGGAATGGGACAATTGCTCAAATTATGTCTTTTCAGTTTGGTCCATCACAGCTGTGCTGGAGAGTTAAAATGGCATCTCCAGCTCAAACCCTGCAAAGATCTGAATTTTTGCATTAGCTCACTGCTCATGGATTATTTGAGAGCTGGCTTAACAGGACACAACAGGCCTGGACAGAAATGAAATATCCCTTAGATAAGTTCTTTTCAAATTTCAGAGTCCCAACAGCAATCTAGCTGTTCCCAGGGATGATGACTAACTTCATAATCTTCATTTTGAGACCAGAATCAAGTCCATCCTCTAGTCTGAGGCTTTTTTGAAACAATGGGTCTCCATGAGCCATTTGTCATCCTTACCCAGACCTGATATTTATGAATTACTTCAGAATTTTACTGCTATGAAAAGAGATTTAAAAAGCAATTACCATTAGTTATGGATTACAACAATTTCAGGGGAGATATTCTAAACTCAAATGTATCCTAGTTTGTGATATATAGGACTTGAACCCTGACTGGGGTTTGGACATACCTAGATCTAAGATTCAGTTTAGGTGTTTCTTACCTCACTCAGTCTACAGCATTCATCCATGTATTCATCCAGACTGTCACTTGTGGGGTACTTCCTCAGTTGATGTCCATGGATCTGAAGGTCTTGCATGCTGCCAAAATTCTCTGGGAAATTATCAGCAATTGTCTTTGGCTCTTCTATGGGACCTGAGGTGGAAAGAGTGCTTTCCCTGGAAAGGTCCATCTCTGGGGTAGGTTCCTTTTCCAGCAACTGCTTGTCACTCTGGTCAAAATGTTCATCAGGACTTTCTTCCTGAGGGACGCTTAAGTCTTCAAGGGAAGCTGTAGGACCCTGCACAGCATTGGGCTCCTGGCTATAGTAATAAGCTTGTTTTTCGCTCTCTGGATCTTGGAGGCTGACTTTTCTGGCATGTTCGTTACATGTTCTTGTTAGCTGATGATCAGTTTCTGGAGAAGAAGAGGTGCTAAGCACACCCGAGTCACAAAATGAGTCTCTGCTGTGAAGCACAAAGCTCTTCTCTGAGCCAGTCGGTGTTGATGGAGAATTAGCCCCACTTGGTAATTCAACCCCCGAGTCCTCAGATTCAAATTTGGAGAATCTGTGAAGCCGGCACTTGGACTCGAATGTGCTGAGGTCAGGCAGGGTTGGTACATAGTCGGTGTTTGCTGGGCCATCTGCATAGTCTGGATCTGCTGGTGTGGTTACTGCATTTGGATCTCCCAGGCAGTCTGGTGGGAGTCTGGCACCGGGAAGATGGGACTCTTCTGTGCAGGCTATGTCAGCTGGAGCCTCTGGGATTAACCCTGGATTTTGAATTCCTTCATTGCTCAGTATCTTCATGTGTGTTAACACAACTTTGTCCTCAGCAGGTGGGCTCTTCTTACCTGCTTAAAAGAAAACAAGTAGAAGGTCACAGAAGGCAACAAAACTCAGTGTCTAATGCATCCCCTGAGGGATGTGGAATCTGTAAGTGCCTATACTAAGGGCACAGCCCTAATTTGTTTTTCTTGAGCTATATGAAGCTTTGTTACAACAAAAGTTTTGTGTTTCATTTCCCCAGAGTCCTTCAAGGGGATTCACAAATGCTCACAGAGATCTGATTTAGTGAAGAGTAAAACAAAATCTCTTTCCACAGGCTTAAGTGAGTTTTGGGTTGCAATAAGCAATTTGAAAGCTGTTTGGCATTCTCTGGAGTATTCTCTGCACACATACAGGTGACAAAGAGCAAGTACTGATAAGAAAAGCAAATAAGGCACTCTTTTTCACTCTCTGTATGTTTTTAGGTATGAAGTAATTTCTTTAAATGAACTTACAGTCTATTTGTAAAAAAGGAGATGGTGCAGCTTTGTTCAAAAGCTTTTTGCATATGAACAAAGAAGGCTTTTTTTCAAATCACAATTATTTTACACAGTAATGTGGTAGAACAGTTTCTGGATGAAAGGCTGATCTTCAGGAGGTGAAGATCTGCCCCCAGGTTCTCTTACAGTTTTTATGAATATAATATTTCATAGTGCAAACTTCTGGATCATGATGGTATGAGAGCCAGTGTATAAGAGCATCTACTCTTTAGCAAACTGCAAATCTCAGTTCCATATCAATCTGTGGATTTGGAACCAGGAATTCTTGCAGTACAAAACTTCCATTTCTCTGGTATCTTTTCCCTTGTTAGTGCCTGACCCAGAGCACCTCAGAGGGCTACAATGTGTACACTTGCTTGGATATCTTAGTTTCTACTTCATTTCCTATCATTCCTTCCTCCCCTTTCCTTTAGTTTTGCCTGAATCAAACCAGCAGCAGCTTCACAAACTCACTCCCAGTAATGTAACTGTGCCTGGGATCTGCACCACCAACGATGGAGCAGGGAGAGCTGTACTATGCAGCTCTCCTTTGTGGTAACCCTGAAAACTCCCCTTTCAGAAATAAGCCATTTTCCAGCTTTCCCTCCTCATATTATATGGATCATTTTCTACTTTATTTAAATTTCCTTTATTTGATCTTGTGAATTTCCTGGGATGCCAGCAAAACATGCCGTTTGCTGTTCAGAGATACCCACAGATTTAATATTTTAGACTGGATTTTCATAAAGGGCAGCCAGTAATAAATAATCCCATCTGATGGGCTCTTTGTGGCACTTGGGCACACAGTGCTTATAACCCCTTGTACAAAATCTTTTATCATATACAGAATTGCACAGGCAACTCTCCAATGCAGAATCATGTTTGGGACAGTCAGTCCCAGACCTCAGCAATACACCAGTAGATTGCTGTGATGAGGGACAAGAAAAAGATACTGCCTAGGGAAATGCCCAGGAAAGCTCCTCAGGAGCTGCCTGTGCTGGGCTGTGTTGTCATTCTTCCACTTTTTCGATAAGCATGAGAGACTCAACTCAGGACAAGGTGACTGGTTTGCAGCTTCACACACAGCAAAACACCAGCTGTAAGAGGAAACTGGGTTCCAGGTCTTGGAAGGAGAAGGTGAAGCTGAGTCACTTCTGATTTGGAGTGATGAGGATCTACCTGTTCAGCTGCAAACACCTCTTGGCAGCAAGAGGCAAAGCACATATCTGGCTTACAGGCTATCCTGATGGAGATGTCTCTCCTGATCACCACCCCAGCTGGCCAACAAAACCACTGAGAGTCAGGAGAAGAGAAGCTGCATTCCTGCACTTACTTTTAAGAACAAACCATACAAGTGTCACTCTTACCAGGAATTACTATATACAGTGGTAGTTCCTTCCCACAGGCTCTGATTGCCTTCAGTTATTAATCATGCCATGCTTTCCTTTGACTGGAGATTCCCTCACTTCTTTCGATCTGCCCTTTTTTTTCTTGCTTAACTGGTTTTACTCTGGCCTACACAAACATTTCTTTGTCTGAAATCAGGAAGCAGCATGTTAAAATGAGGTCTTGCTACTTACAGAAGGAGATGTCAGACACTTTAATTCATATCTTTTATGACTACAAAAGCCACAATGTGTATCAGCAAGTTTGGCTGAAGTAGAAAAAAGTAGAAAATGAGATGAAATCTCTGACCCTCTGTGTGAGGATTGTCTTGATGCCAACAATAAACTCCTTTGCTCTCCCCCTGCTAGCAGTATCACATGGTTTCACAAAAACTTCTTGTTTATCTGTTCTAGGCTGCAAACCATTGATCTCAGCACTGTCAGATCCTGGTAACCACAGTGTTTGAGCATTCTGATTCATCCTCTTAGCCCTTTGCGATGATGCAAAATGTTATCATGCCCCTACCACAAGATCAGAATAGAGGCAAAGGGAGGACAGGATTTTGCAATATGTTTAGGCACCTCATCCTCCTTCATTCAGTGATACTTTCCTGTGGTCAGTGAGGTCATCTGTGCTACAGCAGAGAGATCTCCCATGCTTAAGGCAGTGACCTGAAACTCAAGTTATTCTTGTTGCACCTCACTGACAGAACAGTCTCTCTTCTTCCTCTTTGTTAACTGAGTTAGAATCTAAACCATGGGGATTCCAACAAGCAGATTTTTTCTGCTACAGATCTTGAAAGAGGCATACAAAAATGCACAGCTCTTTCAAGCGTATTGCTAACAAACATCAGAATGGTGCAATTAAAGCTCATCAAATTACAATTACAAAAAAATAAAAGTGAGCCAGACCTTCAGCTACTACAAATTAACTCATTTCCAGGGCCCTTGACAGAACTGTGTTAGCTAGCTAATTTTGGCTGAGGACAGCCTGTAAATGCTTTGTTCAACAATACCAGGGGCCCTGACTGAAGCAAGCAAGCAAGCGAGGAAGGGAGATGAACTTTTGTCTGGTACTGGAGGGAGCGTGCTGCAAGGGTATGGTTACAATCCTGCTCAAAGAGTTCTGAAAGGAGGTGTGAAGAACTTCACAGAGATGAACGGTGGCATTAACGATGGTAAGATGTATTTACTTGTGCTGGAGGACAGCCAGATTTGACACTGCTGCTCCTGGGAATTCAGCCAAGGGTTTTTGTTGGTTTTTTTTTGTTTCTTTTTCCCTGGACTGATTTTCCACACCCCTCTTGGGTGGGGTAAGGTATCAAACGCTGCAGCTTTTAGGCAGCTGGCCGGTACACTGGTATGGCAGCTAGGGAAGGAGTAAGGTTTTGTCTGCATGTTTCAGAATAAGTATAGCTTCTTGAAGCATCTCTGTGTGCCAGGACAAACATTGTTTCAGGTTAGCTTGTGCTACTTGCCTAGTAGCCCTCTCAAAGGGTTATGTGGCTCTGTAATCACCCTGGAGATAAACAGGGTTCCCTGGATTGAAATATATGCCTGTACCTGATGGTGACTGATTATGTGTAACCTTGGGAAAGCTCTTGGCTTTCCTGTGCCTGTACAGCTGGAGAATATGACCGCTTCCCAACTCACAGGGAGGTGGTAACAGTGAACTAGCTAATATTTGCAGGTAATTAGTAGGGAGTGATGTGTCCCAGCTAAGTCCCTCGAAGTTTGCATTGCATTGTTTCCATATTACTTTCTCGGAGATTTCTCTGTTGGCAGTTGGCATAGCCTAACAGAGAAACTGAAATCTTTCAAAAGTGAATACCCTCCCACTAGCTCCTCTCCCAAGGCTTCCCTTTTTTTGAGTTTTAAATCTCAGTGTATTTTTCCACCTGCACAATAACGACCAGATGCCAGGGCTCAGACTGGTGCATAAATAGAGAAATTTCTGACCAGGAGAAAGGGGGCAGGTATCTAAACATGAAATTGCTTTCAAGCAGTTTGTTTATCCCAAGTAAGTTACATGCAAGAGATGAACTCAAAGAACTGCCCAGGTAAAACTCCTATGCATTTCAAATCCTGCTCATGCCCAACTCCTGCAAAAGCCCCCATCTTCCTAGTAAACCAATCCAAAGTTCATATTGAAACCCTTATGGTCCAAAGCACTGAAACACATATTAGATTTTTTCTGGTTTGCATCTATGCCTGTGGCTCAAAGCTGTATTTCACTGGCAATGCCTTCAGTACAAGCCCCATTAAGTTCTGCCACATCCCTGAGAGAGTCCTTGGCCTCTGATGCACTGACTTAAGTATCGCAGCACATGGTCTGATGTATCTGGCTAACTGGTGGATGGGAGGAAGCCAGGTTGGTAGTGGGATGAGTGCTTCTAGTGGCAGTAGAGAGCTATACTATACAGCACTGCCCTTTGCTGCTCTTCTCCCTTCCAGTCTCTGCCAACCTGTCTTCTCCAAATGTTCATCCTCATTTGTAGGCTACTTGGCATGAGGAGAATCTCTGTTAAACGTGTACAACGACTGGCACAACTGGAGCCAAAGCTTTGCTTGTCCCCATCTGCTGCTGCCTTACAAAGGATAGCAGCATTGGAGCCATGGCAGCCTTCTGCTCGTCCCCAGAGCTGATGCAAGGTCCCATGTGCATAGCAAACCCATCCACAGTGGGTGGTGCTGGCAGGGTGAACAGTCCAGAGATACTCAGAGAATTTATTCCTTTCCCCACTACTATCTGCCACAAGACATGCAACACTCTCTACGTTGTAGTTCATAAGGCCAGTACTTTACAAATATACTGTGACACAGGATCAAAGCACCAAAAATAAAGGGCATCACCAGTGACTTGGGTTGTTGGAGTGGAGGGACTTTGCACAGCTGCCCTGCGAAGGAAGACTAGTCAAACCCCAGCACTCCTACCAGTCTGCTTAGCCCTGAGGACAGGAGTACAATACACATGCAAAGCCCCAGAAAAGGTTTTTCAGCATCCCACAGAGGATACGCACACCGTGCCTAGTAACTCCTCTCTGGCTCCAGCTTATAACCCTGGGCCATGCAAGACTGGTTCTGTGATGGGGTTGTGGGCTTCAAGTAACAGTCTAAGAGATGACTGTCGGCTTTTGAAGAATCATTAGGTGGTAGTGACTAGTGAGCTGGAGTCAAACTCATGACCTAGAAATGAAAGACTGCCTCTCCCATTAAGTCTTTGCATTCCCTAGTTTTCCTTCCTTCCTTTACAAAAGGTCTCCCTTTAGTTCTGTCACTGTGCCACATTCTCTAACACTGCTGGCAGTACAGCTCAGGTGGTATTTCCCTTTCGCTTCCAAGAGGTGATTTTTTTCTCACCAATGATTAGGTCTCAATTTCCCAGCATTTAAGAGAAAAGGGGTCACTTCCTTTCTGAAACAATAGGCATTTTTTGCTGCTGACTCTTCCCCCATATGTGCTGAGGGGTGGGGCTGGATGCTGGGACTGTGCTGGCACCTCCTCAGCACCAGCGGTCCCCACACAGGGCTTGTGGGGGTTGTGTTACTTTCCCAGCTGGGCAAGGGCTGTTCGTTGCACAGCCCTGTGGGCACAGGGAGATGTTGCACGGATAGGACCTCAAGTACTCACAAGCATTGGTTTACTTTTATGCTGCCAAAACAACTAAACCCGAATAAAACAACCCAACAAACAAAAAAAATTCCCACCCCAAAAACTGAGCAACCACTACCAGTTGAGGCTCTGGGAGGACAATACATCTCTGCAGAGCTTTGCCATGGATTTCTATGGGCTAGGGATCTCCTCAGCTACCTGGTGCTTTACTGGACTGTTGGAAGACCTGATCCTGGTCCTGGCAATGGCAGCAATGCTGCTTGGCACTAAGGGTCTCCAAACTATCTGCCTTCCCAAAACCTTTCAAGCAAAGCATACCGAGTGTGCTGCTGCATCTTGGGCCACCCAACCTAAGCAAAGGCTTCTCCTAAACAATTAGGACAATCATGAGCCTAAGAATTTCTTAGATATTATTGGAAGGTCTTGTGTCTGCAGTGCACCAGTTACAACTTCTATCTACAATCGCAGAAACTTACGAAGGCTTGAAAATCACTGTCATACAAAAGGCTTTATTTTTAACCAGAGCTGTGACTGGAAAATTCATGCTTTTAGAGGAACACACTCCCAGGTGGTAACTGAATATTTGCATAATAGACTACATTCTCAAAACTTCCTTTTATCCAACCAGAGAACTGAAATGCATGTGGATTTCATGAGATTATGTATGCAATTTGATTTGTTTGAAATGTTGAATGCAAAGACATACTTATGACAAAGCTGAGATTTTACATAGTCCTTGAACAAAAAGCACAAGTTTCTTGGATCCTTTGGCTCCAAGATGGTCTCTAGTCTCACTATTGTGTGTGAAGTTCCTTTGGATCCTGGTTTGGTAGTATAAGGTAACCAGAAATGTTATAGATCCTCACAGCTGCAGCTGGTAATGATAAATCCATATAAAGTAGATGCTGAGAGAAAGATAACAGGGTTCAAGGACTGTGACTTCGGAGGCATTCATTACTTCAGTACATAAGTTTTAGAAGAGGAGGAGATAATTATAGCTCTTTTCAAGCATTTGAGGAGGAATGAGAGGGAGATTGACTGTTTACTGACTGATATAGTTGGATGAACTAAAGAGGAAATGGATTTGCAAGTAGAGAGGCCACTTGACACTTTTACAGCTTGCTTCTATTCATTCCAAGTGACCTGTAAAGTTCTGATAAATTAGTGACCTCTGGTAGAAAGCCCCTGGGCACAGCAGGTCCCCACAGACCACCTGGTTCATTAGTTATTTGTGCAGGCTGGCAACCTTCAGTTTCTAGACCAACACCTGACCCTGTGCATATCACCAGCTAAAGAGCCTCTCCCACTCATTACTGCATTTATCTTGCAACTTATTTCTTTATATATACATATATGTTTTATATATATATATTCATATTTATATATTATATACGGCCCAGTGGGAAAACCAGGACAGGGATAATTTCAATGCACAAGGATCAGTGCCCAAGTCCTCCCTACTCTGACACGTAACCACTTCTGGGGTGGGGGGCTGTGGTTCAGTTCCCACAATTATCTATGGTGTTTATTTGTGTTATTTTTGTCAGGGAGATGACAGCTGTCTCTAAAGACCTGCAAATCCTTCTCCTTGGAAATTCCCATGTGCTCCTTCAGGAGAAAGGTTCAAAAATAAAGGAAACAGTGTTTTCATGAGCAGCCCTGTATAACAGCAAAAGAGTGTTTAGGACACAGCTCACTGATGCATCTGACCAGAAAATGAAAACAATGGAAACAAATACACCATACATTGGCAAAAACTGTGTAACTTAGGAGATCTTTTCCTTGTTCATCTGATCTGCAGGCTGCCTCATATCATGGAGGATTATTCAGGCTGAAATGAACTAGGAGACAGGAGGCCCTTTGCAAGGATGGAACGTGTCCCCCAGGGATGACAGGTATGCAGTAATTCAGGTTTTATTGCCTATAATAAGGTTGGATAAACAACTGTTCAATAGCCCCAGAGACCAAGACCATTTAGACACCAGTGCTTCAACTGAAGCCAAAGAAACTCGTGAATGGTATTGGAAAGGTCACTGTTAACCCATTCTTCATGTGCAGTCATTGCTGTCTTTAGGTAAAAAGCCAGACAGCTCCTTCTGCTCAAACAAGGTAGCAAGGGACAGGTGTAACCATACTCTTGCATGTCTGAAATCTTTTATGGTTGCAACGAGAGCAGTGGTGGTTTGGGAGTTTGCTGCTCTTGCTGGGGCCACACAAGAACCTTCATGAAATGATGAGGAGGTGGCAGTGATGCAGAGTGATCCTGTAGCTGCACTAAACTGAACTTGCAGATACAGGAGATCCTGCCACACTAATACGTCTGCTCTAACAGCTCCCTCAGAAGAGAGGAGGTGGAGACGAGATCCAGATTATATCCCTGTTACTGAGCTGCCACTTAAACAGAACTTTTTTTTTTTTGGTTCTCTATCTTAAGCTGCAGTTGGAGGTGCAACTCTTAAGTCCCTGCCATAAAGCTTGCAAGAAAGCACATTCTTGGCTGAGTAGAGATGGGGTCAGGTCCAAACCAGGACACATATAATATTTGGTGCCTCTTTCTAGCTGAGGTGATTAGGGACCGCTGTCCCTGTTTCTTATTTGGAGAAATTCTAGCTGAATCTCCTTTTGATTCCTCAGTGCTCTGCACGATAAGTCTGTTCCCCCACCAAAGCTTTCACCTATTCTGCCAACAATACTGCTGTGACGGAGCGATGAGAGACACTTTGATGTGGAAGAGCAAGCCTCTTTTACCCTCCTAACCCTACCATCAGGTTTGCACTGTATATCGTGGAGGAAGTAAGTTCATGGTCAAATTACATCCAGGGGATAAAGAAGCTATTTCCACCATACTATAAATTGACGTCTCTTTGAACACTCTCCACATCTCACAGGGATGCTCTCACAGCAGTGCTGCTCTAGACTCCAGACCAAACCAAGGCAAAAGCAACGTGCTTCAGTAGCCTTGCTGGCAACAGTGCCCAGCAGTTACCGGCTAGGGCAACTAAGAGAGACTCCAGCTGACACTGAGGTCTGAGTAGCTGCCCTAGACTGGATAGCTGGGAAACACAATCCAAGCAGTGGATGCCCATGAACATGGCATCTCTGGTGATTCCATGGGAACTGCTTGTGCTGCAGCACTCCAAGGAGGCAGGAGTTTGACACAGCGATGGGAAGTCAGGACCGCAGGAGGCAAAACCACACCAAACAGTGTTTTTCGGTATCTTTACCATCCTGCTGTCGCACAGCAGGCTACATTTAGACTCCGGCAAACACTGTCGGTAGTCACCTCTATGCCAAGCAAACCATCCCAGTGCAGTGATGCTAACGACACAGAAGCTGCCGATCTCGCTTACAGCTGACACAAGGCAAGCTGAGGGGTAAGCAGGGATGCTAAGAGAATTCTGCTGCCTGGGGCTTGTGATCTTTAATCCTGCAGCTCTAAGGAATAAAATATATTGAACCCCGTACGCATGAAAAAGGCGTACTGAGACCATATAATTTGTTTTCACAACAGACTTAAAAAGTTACAAAGCGATCAGCTGCAGGACAATAGCTGCCTTTCCTGTCAGAGTCAGCTCCTCTGCCGAGAACAGGAGTAAGCAAGTAAAACATTTTGAACCAGCGATAATCCTTGTTGAATGGAGATGTACCAGCCTAGGAAGCGACGCGGTGTCCTTTGCAGTGCAGTGACGGGCGGAGGGCAGCCCCGACCCGCTCAGTGCCGCGGGCTGTGTGTGCCCAGCCGCTGCGATGGGTGCCGGTCCCGCTGGGAGCCACAGCGCTCCCGTCTCCCCTGCTCCTCTCTCCCAAGCTTTGCCACATTTATCGAGGTGAAATAAGCCCATTCTAAGAGGAAATCGAACCATTTCCTAAAGCACGATCCTGTTCCCCGCCGGCCCTGGGGCAGGAGCTGACCGGCTGGAGGCTGAAGCCGGAGGGGACGCGCTCATGGCAGGCTTACCTGCGTAGGGACAGAGGCAGCCGGAGAGCAGGGAGCGCAGCATGGGGCCGGGGTGGCAGCGGCGCGGGGGCCCGTCCGGCGGGGCGAAGGAGCCGGGCGGGCCGGGCAGGCTTGCCCTAAGTACCGTCTGCGCGGCCGCGGAGGGGAAGGAAGGGGTGGCGGAGACGCGGGTTTGGGGCGGCGTTGGCAGCCGCGGGGGCCCCGGGTGGGGCGGCAGGCTCACCTCTGCTCCAGGGCGCTCCCAGGGTGAAGCTCCCGTGCCAGCTGAACATCCCGACAGCAGCCGCCCTCAGGGCCGGGCGGGGTACGGGGACGGGGGTGCCATCGCTGCCGGCCCTTCCGGAGCTTTGCGTGTCCCTCGGCGAGCGAGCGGGTCCGAGGACCGTGGTCCGGGATTAGAGCATGGCCGGGCAGCGAGGGCAGTGCTGCCGGCGCGGAGGCTGCGGAGCGGAGGGCGGGCGGGCGCCGGGCCAGCAGTGGCTTATAAAGGGAGCAGCCCAGAGGAATGCATCTCCTCTGCCTGATAAGCCGAGATGACTGGAGGGGTTTGAACTACCTTTGCAACCCCCGGCAGAGAGAGGGAGAGAGAGGAAAAAAAGGATGGGAGAGAAGAAAAAGAAAAATATTTCAGTACTTGCAGAATGTCAATAAACAACTCCCCTCTGTAGTGGCAGGGAAGGCTGGAATGTTTTGGGTGGGGAGGAGAGAGTAAAGTAGGTTTGGTGTTTTGTTTTGGGGTTTGTGTGATTTTGGGTTTGGTTGGTTGGGGTTTTTTTCAGACTTTTTTCTTGTTTTGTGTTTAAATTGCATGTTACGCGTTTGTAATGCAAAACTGCCTTGGTTGTTGCTGGGGCTGCAGGCTGCGGGCAAGAAGGGTGAGGAGAAAGAGGCAGCACTGTCACGGGTGCAAAATCCCACAGGCAGGTCTGTGGTGTCACCCTGCTGAATATGCAAGCCAGGCATGAAGAGTTCTTGGGTGCCCTGGGCATGGTTGAGCCCGGTGGAGTGCTGCCTTAGGAAATGTGGGAAATTAGGTTTAAGCTGTACAAGGTCCCCCAAACTAGCAGCTCCATAACCTATACAGGATCTCTGCTTCCTAAGAAAGCACCAGGCCCTCTACTACTTTCCCACTCAAACCATGAGCACTCAGCAGAAAATGTGCTGCTCCACCGGTTAAACCAGCCTAATTCTGTGGACTTCAGCTGTCCATAGGATCAGTGGCCCCAGGGAGATCACGGAGAGCCAGTAATGCTACAAATGCCGTGAGAAAGTGAGGTGGGAGGGAAGCTGTTGGGGTAGATCAGTCCAGTTGCCCCCTTGCTCTGCAGCTGCAGGTGCCGGTCCTCCTGTGCCTCTGCAACACACACTTCAGAACAGGTATCAACTAAACTGAATTGACTTCTTGCTGTAGCAGTCACTGGAGTTTGCTGATTGGCACCAGCCACAGTCTAAAGACAGAGTGTTTAACTGGCCCCTTTTCCCACTACATTGCTTTATTAATTGCTTCCAAACTTGTGTCATCTGACAAAAGTCATCCTTCCTCCCCAGGCTGGGAGATTCATTGTATTGCTTCCCTCTTGCCTCCCGCTACAGTGGGATGGAGTTTTTGTGGGCTGTGTCTGATTTTCTTGCAACACTTCAGGCACTCACTGTGTACCGAGTGCCTGCTCCTGTTTTTCTGGGAAACCAAAGAGTGTGGTTGGTTGCATGGACATAGCCAGGTTTTCCACACTGTTTGGGCTGGTGAGAAGGAAACCTGTAGGTTCTGCTGGGGAAGGAGGTCCCTGTTTCCTGCACTGAGACAGTCCCAGGCCAGGGAGGTGTGCACTGCTGTGGTCAGTGCTATGTGCTTGGTGTGTGATGTGCTGCTGTGCTCTACCCATGCAACCAGCCCAGGCTCACCATCTCAGCTCCCAGCTGCAGACTTAAATTATCAGACCAGCAGAAGAATAATTTACAGATACCTTAGCGTGAATTCAGTAGCACTGTTAGCAGCCAAAGAAATTCTGGGAACTAAGTATTACCCCTTCACCTTCAGCTCTGCTGCCCATGTACCATTGCATTCTTTCTCTCTGCTCCCTTGCTCCATTGTTTTGTACACTGCTGAGCACACTCCTATACTATCCAGAGACCTTTGCTTTAAGAACTAGTTTGGAGAAGAAAAAAAGCTACAATGCTGATGTCTGTAAATAGCTGCAATCCAAAGTGCACTGAAATGCGTGTCATTCATAGTAAGCAAAATATTTGATGCTGTTAGAAATCTAGGTTTCTAAGGAGAGTCTCAAGCTGGCTGTTTCTAAGCTCAGTTTAGCCCCTTGTGCTCAACTAATGCTTGAGTCCAGCAGAAATGACTGTGTTACTAAATATAATAAATAAAAGAAACCACTGACAGTAATCTTTTGAACACGAATAAAACATCCCCTGGAATGTGCACAAGACAAGTACTCTAGCCCTGGGCTAGGGCAAACATGGAATGAAAATGGCTGGCAATGAGCACAAGATTTCAATGCTCCAGGTATTCTCTCAAGAGGGGGTGTTTGTGTGTATGAAACTGACAATTAAATTGTAAATGCCCTATGTTGACACAATATGTGACAGTAACAAAGCTGTTATTAGTTGTTGTATATGGTTGGTTTTGTCTACACTTGAAAAGTTTTAGCAACATAACTGTGTTTTATGTATTTTTTTCAACTCAGGTTTATTTGCTTTATTAGCATCTAAATGTTTTACACTTCGATAGCTTAGCACTGAATCAGGAAAAAGCATTAGCATGTTTAGGACTTTTATTCCAGTGTAAATGCATCTACCTGAATGGAGATTTTATCATTTTGTGCTTGTTTTACTAATAGCAGTGAAACCTTCCAAAAGGTGGACACCACCAATTGCAGTCCTCATCAAAAACAGCCCACAAGCAAGAAATTAAAGTTTTGGTGTCCAAACTTGAAAAAAGTGTAGAAAACGGAAATGATTATTAGTGTGCTTTTGTCTAAACCTTGTGAACACCCTTGACATGGGAAAGGTCATATCCCCTGTGTACAGAAATACCTTGAACTCAGTTGCTGCTGTGGTACACCAAGGAAGGAAGGATGCCTCTATCCCGTAGCTTCATCTCTTGTCTGGCACTGAGAATATTGCCGTATCTCAGCATTTAATTGAGAGTTTTGAGGCAGATTGGCTCATTTTCCTTAAAATCCAGCCTGTTAGGGAGGGGGCCATGAGGGGCTGGGGCTGAGCTGTACGTTGCTGTGCTGGGGCAGAGCACAAGAATGGGGAGGAACCTCCCTCAGCCTCAGGGCCAGCATGGTCTGAGGACTGGGGCCACATTACAAAGTGCCCTGTGGTTTTTGGCACATGCTACATCTGCCCTCTCCCTGCAGCTGCCAGTCCTTGTGCCACATCTTTTCCCATTAACCCATGTGCTGAGAGTGTGGGATGGGTTCCTCTCTGTTGTAACTGGGCAGGAAATTCCCTCTTGAGCTGCAAAGGATGTAACAGGAAGAGGAAAAACCTCTTAGTCAGCATCAGCTTCATTTCTGATGGATGCATCAATTTCCTCAGTCATAAGAAAACCCTCCACCCAAAGAAGTCCCCGGTTGTGGAAAGCTGTTGTATCTCTGGATCCCCCAGACATACAGCTGCATCCTATCTTTCTTGTCATCTTTCTCAGCTTGGGTCTTGTGGGAAGCGTCTTCAGAGCACAGGGCACTTCCCTACTGTGGAGAAGTCAGGCACAAGCTCACAGGGAGCTGCTCACACCAAGGAGTGTGGATGAGGCTATTGGGCAAGGTCTGTTTATAGTGCAATTCCCAAGTTAGGCACCTGGAAAGTAAGAGACATACATTTAGTGGTGACTCCTAAAATTATGCAGGCCATTGTGTTGCTCCCGTACGCCCCAGTTACTACTGTGCAATGCCAAATCTTCCATTAAAATGATTGCCACTGAGATGCTCTGCAGTTGCAAAGAAGGATGCCTGTCAAATGTGAGCCTTGCTTAAAAAAACTGCCTAGGAGCCAAATTATGCAGTAGCAGAATAGAGCCCTGAGCAGGTGCAGCTCTGCATGGATGAGCTCTCCTCGTTGGGACAGGCGTTCTGCTCTTTGGCTTTAGGCATATCCTGTGTGCAAATAACTTCTTCTCCTTCTACTGCAGCTTGTCTGGCAGAGCAGGAATTTTGTAAGTAGTTTCAGGACCCATCTTCTTTAAGCTATTCAGGCCTTAAATCAGGATTTCACATGCATGTAAAGAGCCTCTCTACCTGGCATGAAGTACTTGTGGTGACAAAAAACACATTCCAGTATCATTGTCACTGTGGTTTCCACACTGAAGGACACAATGAAATAACTGTCAACCTTTCATCATATGTATATATTAGACCTCATTTTCCATCCCATTCCCTGACCCCTTAGTTACAGGCTGGATCTGGACAGGTTGCTTGACTAGCTCCTGGTTTGTTTTTTTACACCTGCAGTGTGGCACAAAAGGACCCTGTTCAATTTAATCACTTTCTTGACTTGAATATGTTTTCTTTCATTCTGGTACAAGCAAGGTTTTGGAATGTAGCTGGCAAATGGACATTAGATCTGTATGACAGTCTGGGAAAAAGGGGTAGGTTTAATGTTGTGTTATGGGAAGGCCTCCCAGCAGCAGAGAAAGGATAGGGAGATTATGGTCTGTGCAGCATCCATCAGAGTTGGCTTGGACCTGTTCCCAGTAGGTGACTGTAAGGAGTTGCTGTCTGTCTTAAGTTTTATCTACCTTTGCCCAATCAGCCATGCCAGCAGTGCTGTATTGGTGTCACTTAAGTGGAGACTTGCAGCACCTTCTGCATGAGGGTGTTGTTGCCATCCTTAGGGTACCCTGGTGCCATGGGACTGTTGCCGTGCAGAGCCCTGTGCCAGGCAGTGCACCTGCATGCATGGCTCAAGGGAGCTTGTGCTGTTTCAGCCAACAGCCCCTCACAGGAGGGCCAGGTCAAGGGGAAAAAGAAGAGGTGTGGGTTCAAAGAGAAATTGTATGGTATTTGCATTCCTATAAACGGAAGCATCCAGAAGACTCCAGCTTCCTGTGAAATAGTTCTCTTGCTAACTTGGCAGTGGCCTGCATGTGTACAGCTTGTCCAGGTGAAGGTCTGGGATCACATAAGAGGAAGTTGTTTTACTGCAATGCACTTATGGTGCAAAAAATAGATTGCTAGGGTAGCAAGCAGCTCTGAAATCTGTTAGTAGTAGTGTGTTAACCCTTGCAAATCTTGTGTCATGCTCTTGACACTTGTTTTAGTCTAAATACAGTTCAGTTTTTGCTCTTCCCTTAGGTAATCTGATATGCTTATTTAACACTCATTAACCCTTAATACTTTAAATGAGAAAACCCTGTCTGTACAAGCAAAACCGCTTTGCATCTTCTCTGCCTTTCTCATGGGTGCTGTTGCCCTTGCCCCAGTCCATTCTCAAAACAGAGCAGGGAAGAAAGCTGTCACCTAGCTCATTTTCAGAGCAGAGAAGGCTCAAATGCTAAGTAAGTTTGGATCCTGGAGCAGGTACATGGTGCCCACTCCACTCTGCTGTGAAAGGAGCCCTGGTGAACCACATGAGAAGCAGCTGCCCAGCACTCTGCCCTGGCAAGTTGGGGCCTGTGGCACACTGCTTCCTCTGGGGCACAATAGAAAGCACCTTTGTGCCCACTGAGCTGGTCTGAAGGGCCCACTGACTTCAAAAGCTGTTGCAACAAGTGCTTAAGCTCAGGCCTCTGCTCTCTAAGGCTTCAGAGTCAGGACAATCCCCTTTGCTTTCCTGTGAACTACCCACCCTGAGGATCCACACCTTTCCCAGCCAAGGGACAAGCTGGCACACCTCATCAACACCCTCCAAAGGCAGGCTGAGCTGCATTGTACTGCCCTATGCTCGGTGCTTTCTGGTTTACACAACCCAAACCCTCTGTTTTGCTCCTGTAATACTGCAAGCTGGATGGACAGTGGCATGCAGGCACAGAGCAAGGCATCACATGAGCAGTTCCTCGTCCCATCACACCTACACCCCTCTTCACCAGTGGTTTTGGGTCAGTTGTCTGAGTGAGTAGGCACCAGATCTCAGCCAGGAGAGAAGGGTGCCTGGCTTGGGATTGGCAGCAGAGCACTGTGGGCATCTTGGGGCCACATATTGGTTGGGCAGTCAAGTGTGAGTGAAGGAGCAGGAAAAGCAGTAAGGTGCTTGAGGAGCAGTGGCAACCCCTTGTGGGGGAGAGGATTGAGGGAGGAAGGAAACTTAACTAAGCTGAACTGGATCTGAGGGAGAGATGCCTTATTTTTCTGCTTGGATCTCAGTGTCTTGGGGGTGCCAGTGGGTTGCTTCTGTGGCCCTGACAAAGGACTAGTCATGGTCACGGGCACTCTGCTCCTGGCTCCCTGGGGACTGTGAGCTTTCCTCAGAGCTGGGCCAAGCTATGTGTCTGCTCCCATAAATTCTTTCACAAAGACAGTAGTGAGTGGGACTGAGTCCAGCCTCACATCCTTGTGTGCATGCACTGGCCTGAAAACACTGGGATGGGGCAGGGCAAGGTGGGGGATCATGGCACAGCAGGGCTGAGTGCATGGCAGCAGGAGTTCTTTCCCTCTGCACAGCCCTGGCTGAGCGCACTGGAAGGGTGGCATATTTCCATGTTCTGCTTTGTCAAGAGGAGACTGGTAAAGCTAGATGGTAATCCAGGGGACCAGGACAGAAAAGACAGAATGCGTGAGGGAAGGGTTGAGGAGTTTTGCTCCATCAAATCATGTGAAAAGGTGGTGAGGAGTTACTCAGAAAAGTGCTTTTGTTGACCTGGACCTCCCTTTTCACCCTCTGAGGTGTCTGCAGCCCTGCAAACCTCCAGCCACACCTGGGCTTGGGCTGTTTTCCTATACCCATTGTGACTATGCCCAGTGCAGAAAAATGGATGCCCTCTGCCCTCTCTTGGTCTGCTGCTGACAGGCAGCCAGGCTGGACAGGGTCTGCCAGGCATATGCCAACACCGTGTCCCAGGCCAGAGCTGGGGAGTATCCAGAGCACCCCTTAGCCTATTTGTTTCCTTGCTTTTATTGCCTGGAGAATCCCAGCAGCTGTGAAAGTGCTGCTTAAATCTTGCAGTTAGTGGAGCTGAGAGTTTGGTGATCTCTGCCTCATTTACCTTGTTGCAAGTGCTACATTGTTTTAAATGCTGCAATTGCTTTCATTTGGAAATGCTCACTCTGAGTTTAGAGCAATCTGTTTCAGTGGAGTACAACAGAAGAGTTAAATGTGACTTGCTAAAACATCACCAAAGTTTAAAGTAGTACCAGTAGTAATTATTGAAATCCTAGGCAATTTGCATTGCTTTTCCCTGAATATATGTGCACTCATCAGGAGAACTAAATGTTTTTCTTGTATAACAATTTAATTAGAACTGATTAAAGTAAACATGTCTTGAAAGTTTGAATATGACAGCAGTGCTGCATTTTAAATGTCATGATGATTAAAGAATGGCTTCTTTTCTTAAACAGGATAACTATCCACCCGAAACACAGAGGTGAAACTTTAGTTAATAATAAAACTCCCACCAACTTCAATAGAGCTATATTTCACCTTAATTGTACTCATAATTATGCTTTCACAGTTTGATTACAGAATTTACTGTTTCCCGCTTGGAGGGGTATACATTGTTGAACACCTACCAAAAAAATGGGAACAGAGGACTGCTGATATACACTATGTGAGTCTGATTTTCCCCCATTCAGTGAAAGGATGGAGCTCCCTTGTCCCGGGGTTTGACAGGAGCACTGAGAGTTGCCACATGGGCTCTCACTAAAAAAGATACCATAAGATTAGCCTGGAGCAGTGGCTGCCAGTTCCTGTGGATCCGGCTGCACTGGTACTGGGAAGAAGTAACTGAGGAAAGCAATCTGCCTCTTAGCAGGTTTAAATACACTGCATGAGACCTGACCTTCACTAGTAAAGTGTACAGGGGCTTCCCAGGCTGAAAAATGTTGAAAACAACTGTCCTTGATGAGCAGATAGTGTCCAATAGTCAAGGACCTGCCTGGATGACCCCAGGACATACTTTACAAATAGCATCTGTTTCTGCAAACCTGCTATTTAGAAAATCTCTTGCTGAAGCCAAATCAATGCTCTTTCATTTGTGTACAACTCTGGTATCCAGTTCTTGGGTGTGTATTTCCTCTGGACATCCCAGAGGTTATCTGTGGCTCCAGTGTTTCTGATCTGAAGTTTGTAACGTGACTGGATCTTACACCACAGTCTGTGTACATGACTGTGTGCAGCAGGTGACTGCTGCAGTGTGGCCCCATAGCTGGCATCTCTTCATGCAGTGGAGTGGGCACATCAGATTTGGCACCACCACTGAGATCCTTTGCTTCCTCAACTCATTGGTTCAGTGCTCTGCGCTTTTCATCTCCCTCTGGGAGAAAAGGAGGTAAACCCTTTCTTCCTTGGAAGGCTGCCTGGGCATTAAAGCTGTGAGTCTGTATTAAACTATCTGTACTCATAAGCAGTAAGTGACCATGGCTGCCCAGAGTAAGAAAAGCCAGTTCATCTTAAAGAGACATTTTCTCCCTTCCAAACCAACCCAAAAGCAGGGCTCTTTTAGGTCTAGATGGGAAATGCCAGTGACATACTCATTTTCCCTCTGTTCAGGTCCGATCTAAGCCCACCATCGAAAATGAAATGCTACCAAGGACTGTCAGGGGTTGGGACCTTTGTGACTTTTGTCTTAGCAGTACTATTTGTGCTTTTATCTATAAAATGATTCTTCTCTTTATATGCTTGTTTAGTGTGGGATGAATGGAGACAATGTGCTGTTTTACTGCAGACTTCCCTGTGCTTACTAATTTAAGACTGCTATTCAGACTGAAATTTCCAGGTTGGCTCATGATGAATCTGTAGTCTATATGTAGCTCTTGGGAGATATTTCCATATCCTGAAATAATAGGAGGCTTGTGATACATCATTACATGATTCTGCAGTGCTTCACACCTCGTGAGGTGGAGGACAGATGTCGCTAAACCATTGTACACCAAAAGAGTCACTGCCCAACTATCCTTCATTGAAAGCCAGTATGATTGAAATGACACACAGGCTTCCATGCCAAGTAAAAATAATTGGCATATGCCTGTTTAGTGGATTTGTATAATGAGAGCTTTCTTTAGTACCTTCAACTGGTAGTGCTCTTACAAAAAAAAAAAAAAAAAGAACAGAGAGAGAGAGAGAATACTGACCTCTAGATGACACACTTTTGAAACCCAGATTTGAAGCTTGGGAGCACAATTTTCTTGTTCCCAAGTTAGTTTTAATGTGAAGGAACAGACAAAGACACAACAAATTATTGTCCCAGGTTTGCAAACTAAATCAATCAAAATCCCATCTGTTAAAATCAGCGGTAGGCAAGGGCCAGCCTTACCCCAATAACTAGCACTGTGCAGGCTGTGTAGGCAGCAGGAATCAAGGGAAGGGCTTGGAAAGGCTGCAAACAGCTGGAGAGCTGATTTTGGGTGAGCTTGACTACCAGGGAGGCACTGAGCTACAGTCTGATTTTTCAGAAAAAACTCCATATCTAACTGTTTCAGAGATTTTTAAAATAATGTTTTCAAAGTACACCACTACAGAGAGCCCTCTGGGAAGAGCTGGCTGGTGATTTTAGTGCCCAAAAATGCAGGCTAAGCTGTTCTGAAGATCTAGTTCTGTTTGTTGCTGCTGAACTGTTTTAAAAGCCAAACCCTTTTTTCATATAAACACCAAACTGCCTGATGTCAAATCAGGTTTGTAAGATAAGATAAGAATGCTTCAGTGAAAAATAAATGGAGAAGAGTTTATGGAAACTGAGTTATGGTAAATAGATAGCATCAAGAAGGGGGTTTTATGTGGTGCTGTGCAGAGCAGAGGTGGATAGGGAGTGAATATATATTTTTAGAGCTGTTGCAAAAGACAATGAATGGGAGGCCAGGGTTCCCCACCCCTCTCATTACCGTGGCCAGGAACCCCATGGCACAGGTATGAGCAAGGGGATGTAGAAACCAGTGCACTGCAGCAGCAAGGGCTGTGTTTCAGAGGCAAGCTCAGAGGGTGATGAGAGGAATGGAGGGAATGTGATAAGGCCAGGGGAGGATTCCGTGAGGGAATGAGCAGGGATAAGGAGGGGGCGTGGAGAGTGCCTCTTTCCATTGTCTTCCAGTTTCCCCATGCTGAAGGCAGTTTTGGGTCCCGCAGCTGAAACAGCAGGTTACTGCTGTACTGAGGGGTGTTTCTGATTCTCTTATGGATGAAGCGGATACCCTGATGAGTGTCCTTTTGGCCATCCCTGATGGCAAGAACAGGGGACAGTGTGCTGCCAGCCGTCACTCATCCTGGCCATGAGCAACTTCAGAAATGGGAAGTCTTTGTTGCCATTGTCCTTGTGTTTATAAATGAGTCAGTTACAAGCACAGATGAAAGCCAGTGGAAATCCCTAAGCTGCTGTGGATGTTCCTGTGAAGACAGAACAGATCTTTAGGATCATACCTAAGGGGTCTTTTTCTTTTTTTACAGAGACCTCTTGATTTTTGAAAAGGTGGACCAGTGTAACTCCACAGCACAAGGAAAAAGCTTAGAGGATCACAAGTGGTTTTGCTGCCAACCCCTGGGAAGCTGTTGGAGCTGTCCTGTGGCCGTAGTGTTCCTGAATGCTGAAGGCAGAGCAGACGCAGCAATGCACCATCACTCCCCATCAGATCTGGTGTAATGTTCCTGGCTCCAGTACTAACCAAGTGTCTGCACATTTTTATCAGCAAGACTTGCAGGTAGCATTATTTGTTTGTCCACTTGGAATAGAATATTTCTTAACTCTGAATGTCCCTGGCCTGTCTCTTCATACGCTAGTCTCCCTTGGCGAACAATAGATTGATATATTTAACATTTCTGGTATAAATTCACACCTGTAATGACTCACAACTATTAGAATTCAGAAAAAGGCAATTAGAAAAAATCCACTATGGTAAATGTATGAGTGAGTTTGTAACTCACTTGCTATCCCAACACATGAGAGCTAATGACCTGGAAATTTTGATGTATGAACATAACCCAAGCTGTATATCTGAACAACTGGACATTTACAGAGATTTAGTACAGATTTGGATTGGGTAGCTCATTAACTGTTTGAGAAAGCTCTAAGAGAAAGGGAGATAATCTTTAAAGCCACGGGTGGAGGAAGACAGCACGAGGTAAGAGACACAAAGCTAGCAAGCTGGACAGCTCTAGCCTGACTGTGACAGTTTTAGGAGATTCTTTGGCATAGATATGAAACTTTTATGGTTAATTGATCGGTTTTAACTGTCAGTTTCTTGCCAAGCCATCATACTTCTAATGAAAAGCACGAGAAGGATGGTCCTGGCCTCACAGAGCAGATCAGACTTCACTTCTGGCACAGAAAATACTATGTGGAAAGAATTATGGTGAGCAAAAGATTTCACAATGTCAGTAGTATCCAAAGAGATAACAAGGTGGAGCTCTCAGTGAGTAATATGAGGTTTGGTAAAGGCAGGTCTAAGTATCTCAGATAAAATTTGTGATTTCATCCTGGTATTTTGATGAAGATTTCGCCACCCTGCTTTCTTCTCTCACACACACACACACACACACACACACACAAAAAAAAAAAAAAAAAAAAAAAAAAAAAAAAGTAGTAGTCTTCCCTCCATTATTATCAAGATGCTGGCCTCCTGCAAGGGAGAATGCTATGTCCCTGTTTTTTCAGTCCATCCCACAAGCCAGGCAGCACAACAGCCTCCTCATTCTTCCAGTGGTGCTTCCCAGACATCTCTTCCTATTCTGAGTGGGCATATCTTGGGCAACCTGTACCTCTTCAAAACCATCCTACTTTTCCCCAAACCAGATGCTGTTTTCCCACCACTACACACACTTGCCATGCTCTCTGCTGCAAAACACACTAACAAGGGTTTAAGTCAGTGTGTCAGTGTGTTCTGAAATGTAACACTGGTCTGAGAAGCAGACAGCAAGGGGCATGCAGATGGATCTCAGTGGGATATTTTGATCTCAGTCAGATGATATGCTGCTGAAAAAGATGTGTGATTGGTGCACTGTCATTTTGAGTTGGAGGAGAAAATGGCGCGGAGCCTGCATTAATTAGTATTAAACTGCACTTGGCAGGCACTAAGGCATCCACAAAGTATCTGTCACTAGAGGGCATGAAAATATACCTGTTGAGTTGGATGGGTGAGGTGCAGAGATAGTGCCAGGAAACAGGACTTACACCAAGATGGTGCAGAAACCAGCATGATATTCTTGGGTGAAAAATCACTTAAAAGCTAGTAGTGATGTCCATAAATTACACCTCCCTTTTCTCTTGGGCTCCAGTCCACTGGTATTAGAGAGAAAATGGCCTGTTCTAGGCAGGAAAATGTGGTTGTGATGCTGAATGTCTGAGCATATGGAAATGACAATGTGTTTCTACTGGTGTTTCACCAGTAGACCTCAATGCATTTTGTAACACAAGTCTCTAAGGTTATTTCCACTTTTCTGGGGGAAAACCAAAGTTCAGGTACCTGAGAAACAGGGAAGGGAGGGTAGTCAGACATTGTAGTAAACCTGCACAAACTGTTACCATCTTTAGGAATATACGATCATTACAGCAAACTTACAGAGAGCCTTTAGCTAGCATGAAGTCTCAATAAACTAAAATCAAGGTACCTGCAATTCATTGCATCAACTTTGTGACAGTCATTGGAGTGTAAGAGCAAGTCTTGTACAGGAATGGGTAATTTTTATTTTCCTGTTTACCTCTTTCCAGCAGGTGAAAACTAGTGTTTCCAGTAAAGCAAAAAAAAAAAAAAAAAGGTACCAGCATAGCCTGCAATAAACTCCCTGGGCTCTCAGGCTGGTTTTCATCTACTAGGAACTTTCACCTCTGTCAGTCATGTGAGCGTATTCAATGTTCACATTCTCATTCTCATGAATTTCAGGGGAAAAGAAGTGTCACTTCTATTTTTTCTCCCAACAAATCTTTGGTTTTACCACCACCACCCTAACAGACACTGAACACAATATATTGTTAAACCTAAATTGATGTGTTCAGTATTACTGGAATATGAGTAAAAAAACTTTCAACACAGCATTAAAAACATGTTGCCTTTGCTGTAGCATTGTACGGGAACAGATATAACATCTTATTTTGTTTGCCCATGGAAGGGAACTGTCATTTGCATTGCTCAAATATTTTTCCATTGGATGGAAATAATGACAAGTGGAACAAAACAAAATGTTTTGATTAATTACAGGGCTGGTCTTGTTTTTTCCAGTAAATATTTAATGTTTTCAATTCTCTTCCCCCTTTAGTGGGGATAATATAATGGATAGTTAGAGATCACCTTCCATCTCAGAAGATCCTTCATTGCATGGGGATCCCTTCCTTTGCCACTGAAATTTTGGTACTGAGGAAGCAAACACCAGTGAGTAATTTATTCCCATGGGGTACTACAGTGAAAGTGAGTCATCTGCTGCAGAGCAGGGGAGTTTTCAAGAGAGACATTCAAATTCATAATTCATGCCAAACCCAAGGGTTAACATTGAAGCCTCAGATCTGACTAGCCCATGGCTGAGAAATGAAAACCAGCAGCTGTCTGAATTCCAAGGATGGTGCTGGGAATAGCTGCGATGAAGCAAAGTCCCATCAGCTTTGATCTTGGAGCTCCTGCACAGAATTAAAGGAGTAACTGAGTTTGGACTTGAGGCACAGACATTTGGGGAAGCAGCACTAATTTTTCATGGGAGTTTACTAAGCATATGTTGGTAAAGCAAAGATAACTCTTTTATCATTGCAATCCATTTCTTTTAACTGTGAGTGCTTTGAAACCCCAGCAGGATCACAGCGAGGACATTGGCAGACTTGCAGTGCTCCCTGCATGGTGCTGCTTTGTTTGGACTGAAGAGGAGATATTTCGTCCTGGATCAACCTTGTAAATAAGAATGAAGCAAGACAAGATTTGTATGTGTGGATCCAAATACTTTCATCATTTCTCCCAAGTTTGATGTGATCAGTTCACATACCAGCCACTATCCTGGGATATGCGGAGCTTCCAGAACTCTCTCTGGCTGCTGTCAGGCTGAATCACAGCACCTTTACAGGAGTAGCTCCAAGAGAAGAGACTGGTCCATGCAGATACAGCATTTGATCTCCACCACTGCCAGAGCAAGGAATCATATTTCCCTCACCCCTGCCCTCTGGATAAGAAAAGACAAACATATCATAAAGTTACCATAGTAAGTCTTCTAGAGAAGTCTTTGCAGCCTCTTTCTCCTCCCCAAACTGGAATGTACCTAAGCTCCTTCTGGTGTGCTTATTTCTTTTTTCTACCAGCCCTTGGGGAAGGTACCTAATACCTTTTCACAAATATTATTTATGGTCTCCAAACACCAAAAATAGGTCTTTACAAATAGTCTGTACAGTATGTCCTGAGCCCTCCTGTCTGCCACCTACTTATATCAGTCCACAATGCTCAGATTTCTTTGGCTTTTTGTGGAAATAAAAGCCAAATTTACAGTTGCATGGTTGTTTCCAAATGAGCAGGGTACTGTAATGACTGATGAGCTGCACTCGTAGGACTTGCAAGGGAGCATTCTGATTGTTCATGGGTCCTGGTGATTCCTGCTGAGGGTCAATGTTTAGAGTTTCAGGAAAAGAGAAAGGTCTGTGCTAGCCCTGCAGTGCCTGTGTTACATTGCACAGCACCCTGGGATGCCCTGCAGGGGGTTAGCCCACTTGATCTGTAGTGGACCACCTCTTAACCCAGCACCACTCCCTTCTGCAATGTCTGTATTAACTTGATGCATGTGGGTGCTCTGCCTATGTACCCAGCACAAGGTAACAGAGCAGATTCATACCAGAGAGGCAGCTGTATGTGCACTTTTTATCAAAACTACCTAAACCCCTTCTTTTGGATGAAAATTACTGTCTTCATTAGTATTTCTGCCTTATCAGGATCAAAACCACCGCATAAAATCTTTTGAAAGAAGCTTAGTAGTTTTTGCCTCTTCTCAGAGGAAAAGGCTGCTCTTTCACACTTTTATAGCATTCCCAGTGAATCTGGAATACATTATAAATGAGGTAGATCTTGGTCTCAGTGTAAGAGTATTAAAGGAAATGCCTCACTTCCAGTCAAGAGTTTAAGACAAAATGGAAAACTGTGTCCAACTGAAACTGTGGGGCAGGAACTAGTCTGAGAAAGAATTTTGTCTGGGTGCAAATATTAACATCTCTATTACTCACTGAATACTGAGTGACTCTTAATGACTGTAGTTGCATGAAAACTCCAGTTTTATATTTAAATCCAAGTGTATGGTATCTCTATCAGCACAGCTGAAATCCTGAGGCTTTTGATACAAATCTGGTGAGGAGAGAATATACTCTGACAGTGGGTTCACTGAGGCTGGGATTCCTTCCAGTTAGCCTTGAATGTTTGGCTGGCCATCTCAGTCCCTCTCCCTCACCTACAGCTACTCCTGAACTACTGCACTCTTTGGTTTACCTTTAAGGAAGGCTCTCTTTTCTAGACCAGTGTTCTCTGACTGCTGGCAGAAAGGATGTCACTTGCTGACTTCAGACAAGATGCCAAAGCATGCAGAGAGGACTCTACTGTAAACAATCTCTTAGAAGTCATTTTAAAATGAGAAAGGGATAAGGGAGGAAAACCAAAATACTTAAGAGGTGCTGACTTGCCATCTACAGTCATCCTCCCTTGCTGGTGATTAATCATCTCTCCCTTTGAGCCCAACAGACCAGATACACACATTCCTCATTCTCTCTGTTGATGGAAAAATTTGATTTTTGGCATGCCTTTTGTAGGACTCAAAAATACCTTTGTGCTGTGGTATCAGGGAAGGGAGTTTCATTTCTTAGCAGATCTGCTAAAAGCATGTATTAAAGGCTGGGCCCTCCACCCCACCAAGGTTGCAGGGAGCCATTTGTAGCTGCCTGATCCCACAGCTCTGGCACATGCTGGGCTTACCAGGCTGGAGACTCTGCATCTGTGTATGCTGCTGCCTGCAGCTGGAGGTCAACATACTCTTGCACAGTGCAAATTGCTTATGAATCAGCAAAAAAAAAATAGTATGGAGGAATCAGAACGAATGGAATTTAAAATGAGATTGTAACCTTCCTTTACTGTCTGCATGCTGTGAACTAAGTGAATTTTGGGTCCTATACTACAAAACATAAATAAATCATGTTAGTAAGTACAGTTGCAGGCAAAACCATGTAACAAGTATATTTCCCTGGTTAAAATCTAAGTTTAGTAATGGTGTTGACTAAGTCCTGGGACAAAAAATTTAATAGCACTAACACGTCCCTTGCCACCAGGGCTGTGGTCACAGAGGCTTTTGAGAAGGCAATGTGAATGTGAATCTGGCCCTCCTGACTGCTGGGGTTTAACCATGCTAACCAATGCTAATGATGCAGCATTTCCTGATTTTGTAATGACAATTAAATAAGTAAAAAACATTAGCTGATGATAAAGCTTGTAGCTAGCCCAGTTCTGAAGGAGTTACCAAAAGACAAGACTAAATATCTCATGCAAACCAGCTGTCATCCAATGCAGCTTAATCACTGTGATCAAAAGCCACAAAAGAAGGAGCCGATTTATTACCCATGGACAGAGTTTTGTGAACATTCTGATGCTTGGATCACTCTCATATGGCATGAGTGCTAGTTCTGCCTGTTCTTATGTGTTTCCCCACTCTGTGTTCTCAACTTGCAGTAGGATTTCAACATGCATGTTTGGTATACATTGAGCTCACAGATGTTTGTGCTCCCCCTTTGCTTGCCAGCAAAAATTTCGCAAGTCTTTTTTTAGTGTGGCTTAGAGGTCGTTTCATGTGACACTCAAAAATGTAATCATTCTTGGTTGAAGCTGACTCTGACCATGTGGAGAGGTGGGGAGTTGGCATGTTCAAACCTAGAAGACTCTCTGAGCCCACACCTCTGTGAGTTGTTGTGCAGTACAAGCAAAGCTGCACTCTGTGATCAGCCTTTCCAGATTCCTTAGAAACAGTCTGTGAACTCCCAACATCCAGTAGGTCACAGGCTGTAGTTGGGGGGATGTTAGGACCCCCAGGCTTCACTGGCAAATTGACAAGAATGATGAGCAGGTAGCAAACTGCAGCACAGCAGGATTTCTGTGCTCTTCCGTGCTGCCTCACCCCTAACATTTTAATTTCTTGTAGCCACAAGCAAAGAGGTGGTTTAGGGTCCAGGAACTTTGTCCAACTTGGTTGGGTGCCTTCCAGGGTTTGGTTCCACCTTGCCTACCTGGGATGCCTGGAAATGAAGTCATAGGCACTGATCCTAGCACATATGCATGTCAAGTGACAGCAGAATGTGGTTTTGAAGAAGGAGTTTATCGGGATGAGTTACTGTTTCTCATCATGCATGAAATCGGTGCCTGCGTGAATGCACAGCCCCACAAATCATCATGAAGAGCCAAACAGTGATGGGCAGAGAAACTAGAAGGGCATTTTGTTACAGTTACCCAAATGCAAGCCAGGAAAAACATTGCTGACAGAATTTAGGCTTGAAAGATTTGGATCAGGTGGTGAGCTGGAAAAACCTGTCATTTCTTAGCAGATGTTGTATTCTCAGTTACAAGCAGAAGTGCTGAAACATCCAGACCTAATCATAGTGAAAAAATACATGCAATCTTTCATGTAATCCATGAATAAATGCTGTGTATTCAAACACCAAGTCAAGAGCTCACTGAAACTGTCAGACTTATTTGGTGATTATTTTGTCACTTTTTCAGCAGCTTTTTAAGGAAGGATCCTGACCCTCAAGAGAACTGACTACCTGCTGAAGAGTAACATCACACTAGTATTCCTTTTCCCTGACAGCCCTAATCCTGCTCTGTCTTATCTGGGCTGCATGCTACAGCAGGAACTAGAAAACTGAGAGGTGTATACTGAAAAACCTTGGGATGTTGATGTACAGAATGGTGGCTGGTATTATTTAGATGTTCTTGCAAACAAACAAATATGACTGATGAAAGGTGGATGGCCACAGAGGTTTCTGTTGTCCTCTGCACACCTCACCCTTTGCCTGGCAGTTACAGGTATATCAGGTTTCTCAAAAGGCCAGGTTGGAAATAAGTGTCAAGAGCTGCTTCATATGTGGTTCAGCTCCCATTGACAGAAACGTAGCAGATCTAGAGTTAGGCTGCCTCACCATAGCATGATATTCTAATTATTTGCCTGGTTGCTTGAGTCCAGCTGTTGGCAAATGCCATTCCTGCAGCTCTGCATGCCAGTTCACAGGAGAACTTGATTGCTTACTAACACAGAGGTGCTGGTACACAAACATATTTTGCTGATTAAGACATCTTGCTGTATATACTTCAGGCCCCCAATTTACATCATCCAACCTGCAGACAACAGCAGTTTCTTGGAGACAGTGCAGCCATCTAGTGTTATTGCATATATAGCATGTTGGTTACTCGCCCAGACCCCACATCCCTCAGTACTTTTTTCCTACACATCTCCCAGCTGGATGTATAACTTTTAGTCACAGGAGATTTAGTTAGACTTGCTGATCCACTGGACTTGATCTTTGAAATTTCTGACCACTTGAAGATTGTGCTTGTGGATAGAGAAAAGATTCTTGCTATCGTATTTCTTTTAGCCATAGCAAGTATTGTTGTAACTATGAAGAGCTACTACTAGTGTGTTTTAACAGTCATTGATCCTTAAGGAAGCAAAAATAAAAGAAAAATCTGAATTTAAATTTGACCATCAGTAAGTGAATGTCAGGGGTGCTACTGCTACCTGCCAGAGTGCTTTGGAGACTTTCTAATTTATTCAGGAAGAGGAAAGCCTTGTGCGTATATTGTGAATGAATCAGACAAGTACAAAATAGCCTGAATTTGTATACCTCACTTTTCTCATCTAAAGAAAACCATTTTATTTCAAAGTTCCAGCTTCCTCTTTGGTCATTCAGCAGATAGAGCAATTAGTACAAGAAACTATTTTTACAGTTTGTAGTAAATTAATTAGGTAACCTGTGCAGGCAAGGCACATGATGAAACAACACACATTCTTGTATTACATACCAGAGTGACAAGTAAATCTTAAAGGTGACAACTCAGGGTTACTGTGACTTAGCAGCAGCCACTTGGCCAACCTCAGAACAGAACAGTCTTTGTTACAATCTGCATTTTTCTACCTCTTATCTGCTCTCTTGCACTGTAATTTCCCCCAGCCCCCTCTGTGGCACTAGGTTCATCTTTCTCTGCACCTTGCATTACACTGCAGAAGCATCCAGGTGTATTATGAGGGAGTTTCATCTTCTGAAACAAAAGGTGATCTTTTGCTGATGAAATAGCCCTATTCCCAATCCCTAAGAATCTACCCCATGAACACTTTATGTAAGCACTGCCTTATTCCCCTCATTACCTCAGACTTTTAATATTAAATACTGATGTCTCAGTCTTGAGAGCTGTTGGAGAGAAGCAGTGACAAGTGGCACATACTCATTCCACAGTAATAACCAGATCTGGAGGAGGATGTTTGTTGACATCACGTTACTCACGTGTGCTAAGCCAGGCTAATTGCCTTTGTCTGCAAGACTGGACATGAACATTCTGCACACTCCCTTTCTAAGTGTCTGCCTGTCTCTGGGATGTTAAAAACAGACAGTGGTATGTGTCCAACAGGTTTCAGCCATAACCGACTGACCTGGTAGCATTTACCTGGAATATTTTTTAAGAGGCATATTTTACAAAGCCTTCACTGCATCAAGTTTTGTGGATGTTGCATATAAGAATGTCACCAAAAGATGGCTAATTAATTATCATTCTGTCATTTATTTCTGATGACTTTTACAAGTAAACAGGGAAAATAATATTTTATCCTTAAATTAAAACTGGTTGAACACAGAAACACACTGCACACAAAGGCAAAGAAATACTCTCCTAGAAACGAACAGATTCCCTCTCCTGTTGCAGGGGGCCATGGCACAAGGGGGCCATGGGCACATGGCTATGGATGCAGCCACAGCTGCTGTGGTGAGAGGGAGGATGAAGGTCACTGCACAGCAGCACAGCCTCTCTCTGCAAAAGTGAATGTCAATTGTGATGCTGAGCCATTCACAGGGAGCCACAACTCCACTGCCCACAGGCAAACCCCTTCCCATCCCAAAGAGCTTGCAGACAAGGCATGGGGCAGAGCAGGAAATGGCTGAAACAAAGTTCTGAGGTAATGTGAGGTATGTCTGCCTCACAATTCTAAAAATGGTTGTAATGATGTTACGAAATAAGATGTATAGATACAGGAGTGAGATGGAACATTTGTATTCTATTATGTATTTTGCTGAGAGGCTTATTTTCTTTGGATAAGAGCTATTTATTTTGCTCCTCAGTTTCTGGGCAGGAAAGATTTTATGTTTGGTTTTTGTTTGTTTGTTGTTTTTTTTAAGTAGTAAAGGTGTTAATGTTTGTAGCTCAGACAAAATCTTTGCAAGTGCTCCTTAAGTTCTAGTTACATCTTCATCCCTGCTTTCTGCCTGCAACTGATGTAGAGAGCCACTAAAGCCACGACTATATTCCAGCTTGGATGCCTTTCTGTTGTCATCTAGGTGATTTTTCTACTTTAATAGTATAGTTTGGAAGGCACTTTAGGTCTCACAGAATGAAAGGTGTCTTAGAAAATTAAAGGGGTTTTTGTTTATCCACTGTGATGTCCTGATAATATTTGCAAGTGAAACAGAAGCTTGAAAAAAGCTGCATTCAATTGCCACCATGCCAATAAAATAATTTTATTGGGGGTTAATAACATTCCTCTCTGCTAACATTCCCTCAAATGGATGCAGAACCATCTCCAGTTAACCTTTAAACTTTGCCTTGGAGAGCACAATCACTTTGCCATAAACCGTATTATGGCATCCAGAATCGGCCTGTCAGGCTTTGGGAATGAGAAGAATGCCATCCACCTCCGTCATTACTGGACTTATTTGTCCTGTTTCTGCTTCTTTCCTCCCCCTTCCCAGATCTCTTTTCAGACCCAGGAGCATTGGTCACCGCGTGAGTGGAGCAGGATTAGAACAGCGATGCATTTCACAGGCAGGAACAATTACCAGCGCAGCACCCGAGAGATAAGCCCGGTTATTTTGACAGCTTGTGTGTTATTTAGTGAAGCGAAAGTGATTGTGTTCTGAGCATCGGAAATATTTAACGCAGTCCCTTCTCTGGGGAAGGAGCGCTCTCCGCGGGCGGCAGAGCGGGTTTGCAGGGCTGCCCTGCCCTCCCGTGGCACATCCCGCTGTGCCCGAGGCACGGCCAGCCCCTGCACTAACGGGCGCAACAGCCCGGGCCGTGTCCCTGTTCCAGCGGCCGATACAGCCACGGGCACAGGCCCCGCTCCCGCCGGCGGGACAGGGTCACACGGTCCATGGGGCTGGGAAGGACCTCGGAGATCATCCAGTTCAACGCGTGACCGAATACCACCTCGTCAACCGGACCATGGCACTAAATGCCACGCCCAGTCTTCCCTCAGCCACCCCCAGGAACGGTGGCTGCCCCGCGCCCCCGGACGGCACATTCCAACGGGAGCGGAGCACCCGGACCGCGCCTCCCACCCTGCCAGGACCCTGCCAGGACCCTGCCAGCACCCAAGATGGCCCCCGCGCGCGCCCGCGAGGGGGCGGGGCAAGTGGCATCGCGATAGCGGCGCCGGCTCTCGCGCGGCTTGGGCTGCGCGCGGTTTTTGCTCTCGCGAGGCGAGTGTGTGGCGGCGCGCGCGGGAGCGGCGGCGCGGGAGAGAGGGGGGGATGCCCGCGCGGAACGGCGGCGACAGCGGCGACAGCGGCACCGGCACCGGCACTGCGGGTGAGGGGCGGTGAGGGTGAGGATGACGTTAAGGGCTTGGACTCGGGCTCGGGCTCGGGCTCGGGCTCGGGCGGGGGTGACCGGCCCGCTGAGGGAGGCCGGCCCGGAGTCACCGAAGGTAACTGTGCGCTCGCTGCAGAACCGCTGGGAGCCGAGATGAGGGAGCAGGCGGAGGCGGCGGTGATCACGCCGGCCATGCTGGAGGAAGAAGAGCAGCTGGAGGCGGCGGGGCTGGAGCAGGAGCGGCAGATGCTGGAGAAGGTGAGTGTTGTCAGGGTGCGTGTGGGCCATGCGGCTCCTTGGGTTTCAAAACAAACAAGCGTGAGCGGTGCCAGAGGCCAGGCGGGTGACCGTGATGAACCAGCGCCTTTTTAAAGGCTAACGGTGAACCCTTGCAGCTGGCAAGAAGCTCACTGCCTTTTGTAGCATTGAAATTTGCAGTGAGATTATCTCTTTGCTTTTGTCGTTCTGAGCCTAAAAATGTAAAGTATCCTGCCTTTAAAGTGAGATGATTTCAAAAAGGGTAGTAAGTTCATATTCTGAATTCCTGACTGAAACATTAAAGAGAAAGCTTTTCTGTTTATGCTTTCTGTACGTAATGCTTCTTTCCCTTCTTGTGCTCCTTATTTAGTTAAAAAGACCGCACCAAACAAGAGACTCGAGTAGAGCTCTGCAGAACACTTGTATAAATTCCATTTATCCTTACCACAAATAAGCCCAGTTATGTGTTCCTTTTGGTAGCAGGTATAGTTTATGCAGAACTGCATCGAGAAAGTAGCCTCGCTTATATAGCCTCGCTGAAAGGATCGGGTTTGTGCTGGTCACTCCCTTGGTCTGCACTCCCGCTCTTCCCTGCACGCAGTTGTGCAGGAGCTGCCTGTGACCTGGCGCTGCTGCCAGAAAAGTACATGTGATCACCCTGGGAGGTGGTGTTTGGTGTGCCTACCTCGGCTTGCGTATGTTACAGGAAATACAGACGCTTCAGGGAAATGGTACATCCCCAGCAGAAGTGGGTGGTCATTACTGTGTTTCATTTCTTTCTTGCTGTGAATGTTTTGGTATGTTGATGTTAAGTATTGGTTGATACCAGTCTGTTCCGGAGACAGAACATGAGAAAGCATGATGCTCCCAGACCTGTGCTGATAGAAATGACCAAGGTCTCAGAGTACTGTATTAGGTATTGTGTTTCAGGCATAAGGAAATACAAGCTTGAAAGAACTATTCTCTTAAATATTCTTTTGGGGAATTATATTCTAAGGAATCAGAATGGTTTGGATTGGAAGGGACCTTAAAGACTTTCTAGTTCAAGGAAGTAGTAATATTACTCAGTATACTTGGGAAATCAGATGTTGGGTTTTTTTCCTGTCTTAAAAATTGAAGCACCTGGAACTAATTTTGATTACTCTATTTCCTTTCCCTATGAAAAGTTGGAATTTATTCAAGGTATGTTCATAGGATGCAGTATTTTGTGATACTGTAGTTAGAAAATGATAAGTGTTTCTTGCAGAAGTCTCCTAATCTTTGTGGCGAGCAGTAAATGGTGGTACAGCCTGTCTGAACTTCAAGTATTCTTTGATCAGACTTGGAGCTAAAAATTTGGAGGCAATACTTTTAGAAGGAAAGGAGAAAACCCTTGTAGAGCAAATTGTCTCATTGCATAGGAAGTGTTGAGAAAAGGACTTTAATTTCTTTCACAACCAATCAACCACTTCTGTAACAATGCTCTGTGATGGGGCTGTGGGGTTTTTTTTCTATTCTCTCCATTTCTTGAGAATCCACAGAGCGTACCTGTAGCAAGGGTGTGGCTTGTGTGCTTCTGTCACTCTTTCTCTGTGCCATCTGGGGCCAGTCAGACCAGTGGGAATTACTCATGTACTAACTCAGGCTTACTGGTGTTTTGGGGGCACCGTCTGTGTTCAGCAAACCTCCTGTCCGATGATTTGTACAGCAGTTCAATGGGGAGTTGCTAGTTCTTTTTGAGGGTTAACGGCAAAATACCACTATGCAAATATATGTGAATGTAGAGTGATGAAAAAGTGTGGCAAGTTGTTGACCTTTTCAGTCAAAAAGGGGGAAAAAAACCGCTTTCATGAGGCTTGAAGGTCTGACTCAAAGTGAGGTGTATCATGAGTTCAATGCTGTTCATCCTTGAGGGTTTTTTTTCCCTCCTTGACAGTTTTGCAGTTGGTCAAGGGAACAGTCCTTCAGTTTGATCAATTAGTGGAATAAAACTGTGTTTTCTCCAATAAAAAGTGAGCAATAGCAATTTGCTGAATGAGTAGTTTAGTTTTAATTATATTTTCTCTTGGCATTGCCATCAAGAGTTGATCTTTCTGAGCTCAAGTCCTTGTCATCTGAAGGTGAAAACCTGCCGTGGGGAGGAGAGCAAAAGCAAATAAAAACTGAAGGGAGAATCACAAGAAGGCAGTCTCCTTCCCCAGAAAAACTGTGGACATAGAACTTCCTCATACAGAAGAATAGCGTCATAGCTACCTGATTACAATGACTTCTGGAAAATAAAGATTTCTGGAGGGAGAAACGTGTTCCAATTTTTTCAGTGTCACAGTTTGTCCCATGACTCAGGAAATATCCCATTTCCCTGCCTATTTGTGTATTTAGTTTCAGGAGATTCTCATGTCTTTCTGTTTTAGCCGTGCCCTTCCCCCAGTTTCTTCTGGAGGCAATGGCATAGATAAGCATCTTGTAAAGTTCTGCATCTTGCCTCTGGGCTTTTTCTTGGAGATGCTAATTTATACCTTTTCCTGTCCACAACTATCTGTAAGGAGGCTGTAGATAGCTGGGGTGTCGGTCTATTCTCTCATGTAACAAGCTATAAGACAGGAGGAAACGTCCTCAAGTTGAGCCAGGGAAGGTTTAGATTGGATATTTGGAAAAAACTGAAAGGGTGCTCAAGCATTGATACAGTTGCCTGGAAGAGCATTCAAAGAGCGCACAGAAATTGCACTCAGAGACGTGGCTTAGTGGTGAACTTGGCTGTGCTTGTTAGTGGTTGGACTCGCTGATATCAGGTCTGTTCCAAACTAAATGATTCTATACTTGTTTGATATCTTAAACAGGCAACGTTAGATAAATGCATAAGGGTGCATGCTTTTTTACCTTTTGGAGGAGTCTTGATCCGAGTTTTAAAGAATAATTTGCAACCTTCTAAATTACTAATTCAGAAGTTAATTTGAAACGAGTGTGTAGATTCTGTGAGCGAGCAGAAGTTACTGTTTTCACATTGGGCATTGTCTTGAGCTCTGTAAACTGGTTGTGATGGTTTTGTAGTTGTCTGAATATCTTGTTCTTAATGAGAAACTGTAACTGTGCAAATGGCACGTGGAGGAGTCCCAAATAATGCTTGGGAAGCTGGGCTAAAATGTGCCAGGTAGGTTTTTTTTCCTTACAAGTTTGCAGGCTGCAAACAAACTTAGTTTTCATTTTACTCTAAATCTGTCCATTGGAGTCGAAGCACATGTGAGCCCCTGAATGCCACGTGCTGCCATTCTCGGTGTTTGCCCTGCAATGCCAGTGAGTGCAACCTTCAGGTGCTTTCATTTTGCAGCACTTCACAGCTGCAGGTGAGTTCCTGCAATCACAAATCACAGATGTGTAATGGCTAGAAGGGAAAGGGGGGGGCGGTGAGACACAATTGTTATCCTGAAGAAACATTCATTATATTAAAAACTTTACCTGTGAAGTGTCGATAAATACTTGACATCTCCTTTTGTTGTCCAGGCTCGCTCCTCTTGGGACAGGGAGTCAAGTGAAATGCGCTATAAGAGGCTTCAGCATTTGCTTGAAAAAAGCAACATCTATTCCAAATTCTTACTAACCAAAATGGAACAGCAGCAACTAGAGGTATGTGTATTTTTGTCTGCAGTGGAGATTTTTAAGGTGCTGTCTGTTGGGGTTTTTTGCCATCCAGCTGTTTGAAGTAAAAATGCTGTTAAGATTACATTGATAACATTAAAATCTACTGGAGCCTACTGCACAGGAAGGAAGTGGTGCTTTACATGGCATTCAGAATTTGTTCTATAAAGTAATAGATGAATCAGACTGGAAAGAGCATGAATTATAATTTGAAGTCACAGAGTAGAGGTGAAAATGATGCCTTTACAATTCTTCTATTGGCCTGAGTGCTAGGAAAACAAAAGAAGTATTTCAAATAAGAAATGAAGTTTAAAGGAGCTAGAAAACCTGGAGGGAAGATAGAAGATGCAAAGTGGAAAGTAGGAAGTTTTGTAGCCTATTTGTGTTACTTACTAAAAGCTGAGGATGAGGTGTGCCTGAGGCCATGCTGTTCCCAAACAAGTTTCCATAAAACAGTTTTATGTGTTTTCTTTCTTTTAATTCATGGGCTGCTGAGTTTGTACCTGCCTTTATACTGACTTTCTTAACTGTACCTTTCTGGACAAGCTTGTAAGAGTTTATGCTTGAGAGAGAGGGAGAAACTTGGGAAAAGATTAAGGACAGTGTTTTCCAAAAAGGCACATTGACAGATTTCTCTAGTTTAGCTGTCAGCTCAAATTCATGGTTACTGTGTTGCTAGAATGAGTGTTTCAGTACTTAAGTCTTGCTTCATTTGATAAATACCAAGGTCTCTTACCTTTTTCCCCACGATCGTTTTGCTTTCAGTAAGTAGAAAGAGTAGATGGAGTGAGAATCCTAAGTTCTTCAAGACATAAAAGCACTTCTTCATTTTAGGCATTCTGGGCTACTTACACTGCTGTCTCTTCTGTAATGAATACAAGTGGTGATAGAGATGTTAAAGGGAAGCTGGATACATGGAAAACTACCTGCAGTAGATGTGAACTTCAGGAGTTTGCAATTGGGAATATTTCCATTGGAATCTTCCTAAATTACTGTATATATGTGTTTAAAATATTTATTGACGAGCAATTGCACTTTCTTGTCCAGGTTTTGCTGTATTATTTTAAACTGTGTCAGAACAGGGACTTTTCCTGAGATTGCAAAACCGAAGTCTGTAAAGTACATGGAACTCTCTATTAGCAATGTTATCTATGCCTGTTATCACTTCTGTAATGGATAGTACTCTTGTAGGTGTTACAGGAAGATAAGAATTGCGTTTGTGGGTTTTTTTGTTTAGGAACAGAGGAGGAAAGAGAAGTTAGAAAAAAAGAGAGAGATGATGTTAAAATCTGCCAAGGTAAGATCGAGTAGCTATTTTATGCAACTTTCTGAATAAAAGTCTGAGAAATGACAATATTAGTTTTTGAGAAAGTAGGTAAAATAAGTAAGTTTGGTTGACTTGTACAATCCGTCTAATATGCCATGTTTATTTTAACCATAGTAAGACTGTTTAAAAATGCTTAAAAATTGCATACCATGACAATCATCTTAAGAGGATGTTTCTGACTATTTAGTATTAGAGAAAATGGTTAACTGCGTAATAGTGGAAGTGTTTCAAGAAGCTTTCAAAGGCAATGGTTTGAGTCTGATTACATCTTTGTATCATGATAATTAGAGATTCATAAGATGATGAACATTTTCCTGTGCTTATTTTCTAGGGTCAAAACCCAGTTGATGGCAAAGAGGAGAAATCAGGTAATGTTTTAGGCTTTACCTTTTTTCAGTACTGGTGTTTTTGATTTCTCTAATGTTTGATGCATTATATAAACTCAAATATTATCTTATAGGTGCAAAAAAGAAGAGAGGGAGAGAAGATGGGACATACAACATCTCAGAAATTATGTCCAAAGAGGTAGGTCTAAACTACAAACAACTTCTTTGGATTTTTGTAGCACAGCTTTTAATGTGTGAGGCAATTGCTGTGTGTCTTGGTTTGAGGGGAAAAAACCAAAATGTTTACCCACAAGCGGGGGAGGGGGCCTTCTCCACAATAATCACGCCACTCTTTATCAAATTTAAGAAAAAAGGAATTTAATACAAGAAGAATAACTGTTCTTAACTGCTATATATAAACGGACTAGTGCAAACCGCCACAAGAGAAAGAAAAAAAAAACAACAAAACCCAGCAGGTTTTCCTCCGGGAGGAAAGTTATACTTAAGCAGTGTCAATGTCACAGCCCGGCTGGCTGCAGAGTGAGTTTCCAGTCCCTCTCCAGCGAGACAGACGAGTGGTGAGCTCTCAGATGAACTCTGTGTCTCTTGTCCCAGATGAAGGAGAAAGAAAGCTGAAAGTGGGGAACCACCACGTGTCCTGCAAAAGCAGCTGCACACCTCTCTCTCCTGGGTCACGGGCAGGCCGTGAAGGTGCAGGCGGTGGTGAGACTGGAACAGAGGCCGGGATCCCAGATGCAGGAACCAGGAGAAACAGCCGCGGCAAGGAGAAAAAAAAATACAGATGTCACAGTGTTGTAGTTTGGGATTATTATGTAAATTCTCTCCCCTGCCACTAACTGCCCATGCCAGCAGTTAACAAAAAGTAGTTAAATGTTGATCACTTGGGTGGGGGCAGGTTTGTCTCTTTTGGTTTTGGGGACATTATTCCATTCTTAGCTCGGCGGCGGAACGCGGGAGGGAGCGGTGGCTGCAGAGTAGGGAAGCTGCTCTGCCCCCACGCAAGTGATCAACAGTTAACTACTTTTTGTTAACTGCTGGCATGGGCAGTTAGTGACAGGGGAGAGAATTTACATAATAATCCCAAACTACAACACTGTGACATCCTGTATTTTAGAGCAATCCATTCTCTCATACCAGAGATTATCAGCTATCTGTAATCTGCCTGTGAAGTAGGATTTTCTTCCAGCAAAGATCCATGTAACAAGCAGTGTTGTCACACCTATAGAATTTGGATGCTCTTTGGTTTTTTCAAGTCTTTAGGGGGTCAGCTATGAAGAGTCTACATTGCCAGTTGAATTTTCAGCTACCCTTTGTAATTGTGTTCTCTGCTGTGTGGTCTGGTTTTAAAGTCTCTTGTATGATTAATGATGTAGCATAGAAAGCTTTTCAAAGTATGTTCAGATTAAAAGATGAACAAAAAGATTGCATGAAATACAAATTATAGTAGTTTTTAAAGAGGAAAAGCCCATAAGTATATTTTTTCCTTTTGTTTCCAGGAAATATTATCAGTGGCAAAAAAAAGTAAAGTGGAAAATCAGGTATGTTGGCACATATTATTGCATTGTAAGTGCATTGAGCCAAAAGGGAGGGGAGGGTGTTTTATGCTTCATAGCATATCTCTAAACTTTACCTGTAAATAAACAGCTCTGCAAGTTACTGAAGTCCTGAATTAAAGTTTAAAATGGGGTTGTAAAGGAATGCACTTAAATACTTATTTCATAAATCCAAGGTGAAAACTTCTGTTTTTTTTAAAAATTGAATTTGAATCTAGTTATATTTTATAGAATGTCTGTAGTTTCAAAAAATAAAGGAAATAGGAGGTTACTAAAAATAATTTGTGCTGGTGTTTGAGACCTTAAAGCATTCAGGTGTGGAGATAACAGGTGAAGTCACTTTTGCTGTAGTACATGCACAGTATGAATTACTTCCCAACATTCTCTAGAACCTGGTTATAGAAGGCTAATAACTGCATTAAATGCCAGCTGCTGTGAGGAAGGTTTTCAGTCTGCTTGCTTTATGGGTGGAAAATTATAAATCAAGTAACTTCAGTAGCTGTCACTGCACTTCAGTTCTAAAGTTGACAGTTACTTAAAAGAAGCCTTTTTCTCAGGGGCTGACTTAACTTAAGTGGACATAAAGGCTACTGTAAATTGGGAAAAAGTATCTTAGCCAGACTTTGATGTGCATTTCACTTGTGATGTGTTCCTTGAACTTCCTTCTGTAGGATGAAAGCTCTTCTGAGAACCTGCATCCAGAAGACCTGCAGAAAAATGGAGACTCAAATAGCGTCATTAAGGATAGACTGTGTCAAGCTGTTCGACACACTGCCAAGCAATTTCTTGATCCAGTACGAAAATTCAACGGACAACCAGTGCCTTTTCAGCAGCCAAAGATTTTTACTGGCGGTGTAATGAGGTGGTACCAAGTGGAAGGCATGGAGTGGCTGAGGGTATGGAGTCATTGTTGATGAAATTGAACTTTTGTGTCTTCCTTTCTGTTTTGTGGGAAGTTCCTTTGTCACTTGTCAGAATGGGCCGTGTCTGCAGAAAGAACTTTCCTGGGGCAGGTGGCTGTGTTGGCCAGGAAGTGCAGCTTTTTCCTGTAGTGAGGTAGCTATGCCTACAGCAGCTACTTGAATAGATAAAACTGAAACATAAGCACAGTAACTTGGTCTTTTAGAGAGGGAAACTATGTGAATTTTTTGGAGCTGGGATGAGAAAAACCTTGGATAATGTGAGCTGTACTTGAAGTTAAAGTGCCTTTTGATATAACACTAAATTACATAATTTCTTTTAGTACTGTTCTGGTTTTTTGTACCCTAGTCAGGCACTTAGTTGGGCAGGAATGCACACATCTACATGACAATATCTGGAATTTACAAGATGCTTGTATTTATTTTCATAATGGAGAGCATCATCCTCATCTGTAAAAAATGGGCCTAGTAGAGAGTTTCCACGGGTGTTACATTACTAAAGATCTTTGTTTTTTCTGAAAGTGTCTTGATTATTTTGCATTTACATTTGGTTTTTTTGCATATGCAGATGCTTTGGGAAAATGGTATTAATGGCATTTTAGCTGATGAAATGGGGTTGGGGAAGACGATCCAGTGTATTGCAACAATAGCACTGATGGTGGAGCGAGGAGTCCCTGGTCCATTCTTAGTATGTGGTCCTTTGTCTACTCTTCCAAATTGGATGTCTGAATTCAAGAGATTTACTCCAGAGGTAAAAGAAATCAAGACTTTTCTTTTCCTTCCTTAGGTTTAAAAGCAAAAATTGCTTAATTTTTGTTCTAATTCTTTGCCTTGAAACTTTCTCTGTATAGAACACTTGTTTAGTTGTGGTGTTGATGTGGTTATTACAATTACATGTGCCTTGGCTTGCTATGTATTTACAGCCTTCTTTTATGAGATCTCATTATTTCTACTGTCTTCTCTTTAGGTTAAAACAAACTTAGTTTGCCAGGCTTGTAACCTCTTTTTTTACAGATTCCACTAATGCTGTATCATGGAGCTCAGCAGGAGCGTCGGAAACTGGTTCGTAAAATTCATGGACGACAAGGATCACTCCAAATCCATCCTGTGGTCATCACGTCCTTTGAAATAGCAATGCGAGACAGAAATGCTCTGCAGGTATCTATGTTCTCCTGAAAGCCCCAGGATGGTGTTGTGTCTTCTCACTGACTGCACTGCTTTTGAATGCAGTAAAAGCCCTGCATGCTGCCCATACAATACATGTCATACTGTAGCATGTGTATTGGCATTCATTAATGTTTCCTTGGTAAAGTAGTTGCTGAAGAAGTTCTTCAAGCAGAACATTGTCGGAATAGTAAGCAGTCACAGCATACCTGCTCTTTTCATTACCTGTCTGTAGGTGGTAGTTAGGCAGACCTGGAGTGAAAACCAAGTGTGTTAGTATTGTGGTTGACTTCAAAATGGTTCCCTTAGCAAGATGAGTTTCTTGTAGAAGTTTTATTTTAACCACATAAGCTTTGTAAATGCAGTCACCGTGAGGCAGATCTGTGGCGTTAACTGTTTGGGCTCAGCTCTAGGAGTCTGGCACAGTGAAAACTAGTAAACAGAGTCGTTGTAACAGGCAGCATCAGACAGTCTTATTACTGCTGCTTAATTCATCTGGCAACTCTTTTGATAGAATAAAGCTAAAATTTACTAAAACACCTTTCCCTTTTGTAGCAATGCTGCTGGAAATACCTGATAGTAGATGAAGGTCACAGGATTAAAAATATGAACTGCCGCCTTATCAGAGAATTGAAACGCTTTAATGCAGACAATAAACTCCTGCTGACTGGTACTCCCCTGCAAAACAACTTGGCAGAGCTTTGGTCATTGCTTAACTTCCTGTTGCCAGATGTGTTTGATGATTTGAAAAGGTGGGTTGCAATCTGGAGGTGGAAACTATTTCTATTTGTTCTGTTTGAGCATTATTGTGACTCTTGAATAATTAAACAGCATGTGAAGAGCTGTTTTATGGTATGGTTGTAATTTGGTATGATTATTTGGTGTTAAATGCTTTGAAATAAGTCTTACCTCACACTTTGTTGTTTCAGAAGGGAAGGAATTAATTGTCATTTCCATGATAGTGGAAGCTCAACTCAGAGCTAAGACATGAGCATTTGCAGTGAGAGATGTTTGTTTTACTGTAAGTGCCTGGTGCTGCTTAGAGATTCTCTAAGGTGGTGGAGAAGGCTGTGTGAGGCTGACAGACATGGGACCCACAGATCCTTTCCTGCAGCAGTAGTGGGGCAGGTGAAAGAACGCTGCCTAAAGTCTTTAGTCTAACTTTGGAAAAATTACAGACCAGATTGACTATAATAGATCACAATGAATATTTCAGCTAGTGTAAGTATTTTTACAAATAACTTAACAACCTCAAGCATGTGAATTGACAGGTGTCTTTCAGAAATTCCTCCTGTACATGTTCTATTCAGAATGAGTATTAGAGCTTTTTTTTTCTTAAATCACAGGATAAGAGAAAAAATAGGATACTTAAATAATGAAGAATAATAGCTATAAAGTAACCAATCTTTTTTCTTTGTTTGTTTTTATAGCTTTGAATCCTGGTTTGATATTACCAGCATTACAGAAACTGCTGAAGATATTATTGCTAAAGAAAGGGAGCAAAACATCTTGCATATGCTGCATCAGGTTTTCACTTATCTTTTGTGTTGTATTTTTCATGGCTTATTTTTGACGTTGACCATTAGCATGAAGTGTGTTAAAGTCTTGTTTGTGGAGCTGAATTCTGGGTCTGAGGTTTTTATTGTGGCACTTCTGGACTTCCTTAGACTTGTGGAGTTTTTTTCTAATCTTTACAGTGTTTACAAATGCGAAAGGAACAATATATCTCTTTGATAATGACTTATGCTGGAACTGAATGGAGTTTACTTAAACTTAATTATTGTTTACAGGCTTCTGTTTGCCAAAAGATTTAATTGGTGTATTTATTCTGTTGAAAATTAACTTTGAGGGACTGTAGGTAACTTTTAGGTGTTGGAAAGAATACCTGTTGACAAACTAGTTATATAATGTCCATGTCTTCAAACACTCAAAGCTTTTTTGGGTTTTTTTGAGAGGATGTGTGGTGGTAAATGCTTACAGGCTGGTCATTTTCCCATCATAAACTGATGGTGAGAGATCTAAACTGTGTCTTCTATATATAATTGTTGATTATTTTGATTAAAGTTTTGGTACTTTTCTAGAATAACTTGATTTAAGAAACATAATAAGCAGAATGAGCTGTTTCTTAATAAAATTACTTTCAGTTACTGGAAGTTATATGAAAGGTCTGCAATGTACCTACTACTACACTCTTACTACTAAACACTTTTTAAATTGTCAGTGGATGTGCTGTTTCAGCACATGTTATTACCAGCATGTATGTGAAAGTTTTGGAGTAGGCATACATATTAAAAAATCAAATATATGTGCAGATTAACTCCCTAGCTTTAAATTGGAAAAAAGTTACATCAGCAGGCCTGCTTATGTGTTGTTGTCTTGTTTTCTTTTTTTCTTTAACGATCCATGTTGAGAGTTTTGAATAATTCTAACATCTGCTCACCATTTCAGATTCTGACACCTTTCTTACTGAGAAGACTAAAATCTGATGTTGCTCTTGAGGTTCCTCCTAAACGAGAAGTTGTGGTATATGCACCACTGGCGAAGAAGCAAGAAACTTTCTATACTGCCATTGTAAATCGCACCATTAGGAAATTGCTTGGAAATACTGAGGTATCTGCTGATATGGATGTTGGAAATAGGGTTGCTATTAGTAGTTTGTAGTACCAATCCACACTGGTGTTGCTTCATTAGTGTTGTAACTAAACCCACTTTTTCCTTAAATTTTTAGTCTGATCCTTTTGTTATCTATTTCAGTGGCACTTAATGTGATAGGCCTGTGAGCACAGAACTAAAGCAATATTAGTGTGAATGTGTCCTTGATTACTGGTAGCTTGAGGGGGAAAAGCACTCGGTTTTCCTAGAGTTGACAGTTTCAGCTTGAAAGGTGTTAATATGGCTTTTTAAAAACAGAAACTTTCAAGATCTACAATTACAGACCTTTAAAATTTGGGCAGCATTTTCCACTTAGCCAGTCTTTAAGCTACTGAGTCTAAGTAAGTGTTGCATGGTGCACATCACTGAGACCTCTTTTCAGCTTTGAGAATTCTTGGGTCAGCCATAGGCCTTTGAATCTGAAGCGAACTGCTGCTGATGGCAACATTCTCATTCCTCACAGGAAGAAGTAGTTGAGTTGAGTGCTACAGGCCGACCAAAGCGCCGTACTCGAAAAGTGGTTGATTATTCTGAAGAACATAATGGTTCACCTGAGGATTTGGAAAGATTGATCAGCAAAATGCAAGAAGAAGTAGAAAAAGAGAGGTGCTTGCCCCAAAAGATTCTTTTTTTATTATACTATCTCCCTCTTAGTTTGCTTCCAGAGCTTTGCTTATTGAAAATGATCAAGAAGAATAGCATTTAGCTATTCAGTATTGTTGTAGCTTTATGATTTTTTTTTCTTTCATTTTACCTAATATTCACTGAGCCATGATAGCAATGATTAGGTTGTGCCATCACTCATTGACTCATTAAAGTTATAGTTAACTTCAGGATGTTGTGGTTCAACCCCAGCCAGCAGCCAAGCCCCACACAGCCACTCACTCCCCCACCTGCAGGATCAGGGAGAGAATTGGAAGGGTAAAATACAGAAAACTTGTGTTTTGAGATAAAGACAGTTTAACAAGGAAAGCAAAAGCTGCTCCTCAAGCAAAGCAAATCAAGGAATTAATTCACTGCTTCCTATGGGCAGGCAGGTGCTCAGCCATCTCCAGGAAAGCAGGGACCCATCACATGTAACAGTTACTCAGGAAGACTATAACCATCACTCCAAGTGTCCCCCGCTTCTTCCTTCTATTGGTTGAAAGTCCCTTGGGTATAAGGAAAACCAGGCTAATCTTCAGGGTTGAAATAAGTTTATTTTGCTAGATTTTTATAGTCCAATGTAGCTTGCAAGAACAGACAAATAAATACATGTTTGTATTATTTTTATGGTAGGCATGGATCCCTTTTGTTGAAGACAGTACGTAGATGTAGAAGAGTTAAATAGCTGTATTTGTTGTGAATCCTGCAGTACCTACATGTGGCCGAAATGGGATAGGCAGAGATCTGATCCTGGAATACCCTATGTGTTGCTTCCCAGGAGATCTGACCATGTGTTCTGGAAACGGCTTGCTTCTGTTTCCGTTTTGTGCTGGGTGACTTGTACAAGCTAAATTCTGCTTCTGATTGCTACAGGCTGCCCTTTTGTATTTTAAACCAGTAATGACGAGTTGTTGGCCTTTGTTGCCAAGTGGGGCACTATGAGAGGTTTTTTTGGTAATAGCTTTACTAACTGAGGGATTTTGAGGATATGTGGTGTGGCATTGTGAATCCATTACTTGATTTTGTTAGGTTTTTTCTTTTAAATAGTTTTAGCATAATAAGGTGACACTTTCAATACTAATAAGGTGATGTATCTTTTCAAGGCCAGTGGCAGAAGTGAGTGTTCCCCTGGATTCTGAGGTGAACCTTAAACTGCAGAATATTATGATGTTATTGAGGAAGTGTTGTAATCACCCCTATCTCATTGAATATCCGTTGGATCCTGCTACACAACAATTCAAGGTATGTATTTTAAAAGCTTTAAAGAAAATTTATTCCATGCATTAAAAAGCAATAGACTGTGAGCTGATGGCAGTAAAGAGTGACCTTTTCAATGTATTTGGATATGTCTCCCTATTGAATTCTGGCAGTATACTTAATCATTATTTGAAACTTCCTGCAGCAGCAGCTGCAGCTGCCTGTCCATCTTCTGTGCTCATTCAGTCTTTGCATGCAGTCTTTGCCGTAGTGCTCTCCATTGTGGCAGGGCTCCTTTGTTGGTGGGAAAGTTAGTGAATCCAAGCAGTTGCTGGGTTCCATGGACTCAGATGCTTTAGGATCTGCCTCAAGGTCTCCCCGCAGGGGTTAGTTTTCAAAACAAATGCTGACGTTGGTGAACTGTTCATGACATAAATTGTACACAATGCAGGAGGTGCGGCGGTAACACTTAAGTGAGTTTTGAAGGACTGAACCAAGTACAACAGAGTCATCTGCTTAGAGAATACAGCATCCTTTTTCTTTCGCCACATGGAGAAAATCCAAGTTATATCACAAAGGCCAGCTGGTAGTTTAATCTACACAAAACAGTTGGCAATGTAGGAAGTAATTTGAATGGAAAATCTTAAACAACTAGGGGAGTTGCCTGCACATTCCAAATGTATGTTTGTGGGCATGTATAGTCATGTTTCCTGTTCAGTGTGTGATAACAGTTTCAGCTGCACTCAGGAGCAAGCTGTTAAAGCTTGTCAGTGTAAAGTCAGTGTATAAAAAACATATACCCCAGTCTGGAGGGTGAGGGCAAATTAGTTAATGTGTAGAAAATGCAGACTGTTGACTATTGACACCACCTGCAGAAGTTTGTACCTGCTCAAGAAAATGTCTTCAGAATTATCAAGGTGGCTTTTGTGTGTTTCAGATCTTACAAGTTTCTATATCCCTTCTTTTAAAACTCTTGAGCAGAAGAGGGGATTAAGGCAGCAGTGTGAAATCTTGTTCTGTGAGCTTTTACTGCTTGGCTGATGCGTAATAATGTGTTCAGCAGTGCCTCCTCATGTCCAGTAAGTGGAAGCCTGTTGTCTTAATTACAAGCTGGAAAAGAAACAACAGCACTTTTCTATGTGCAAAAATTAACATCAGAGTTTCTCCTTCCAGAAATAGGATGAAAACTACATTAGTTTTAAAAACAAATCATTTGGACATATGAAATGGTGGGGTTCAATTTAGTTTCATTATGATTTAACTGATTCAAGGTTTTTGCTAAATTTGGTGTTGCTTCCAATCTTGCAGCTTTTAGTTAAAAAGATGGTACACGTTTGTTTCAGCGAGAAGCTTTCAGACAGCTTTTGTAGATGCTCCTGAGCTGGGGGAACCTTTGGTATCCTGCCTTCCTTAATATATGATCCCTTCTTCTCTGTTCCAAGGTTGATGAAGATCTAGTAAAGAATTCAGGCAAGTTTCTGATATTGGACCGAATGCTTCCAGAACTGAAAAAGAGAGGACATAAGGTAAAGCCAGAGTTTTGTGGGGAGGAGGTACAGTTGTCTCCTTATGAAAAAAAATTGCATTAGGGAATCTTTCTGGTTTTGTAGGTCATCTTGTTCTCACAAATGACTATGATGCTTGACATTTTGATGGATTACTGTTACCTGAGAGACTTCAAATTTAGTCGATTGGATGGCTCTATGTCCTACTCGGAGAGAGAAGAAAATGTAAGTAGATGTACATGCCCTTCAGGTGTGTTGGCAAATTTTCCTTGTCCCTGGGACAGTGGAACATGATTTTGCAAAGCATTTGGCCTTTAGTAGGCAAAACACATCAATGCTGAAAACTATCTTTACTTCTGCTTTAAAATCCGTGGCTCAGAAATGCTGAAGCAATAAAGTGTGCTACTAACCAGTATCTTGGGGTATGCTTAGAATGATGGGTGCTCATGTACTTTGTTGCTTCAATTTTTTTCAGTAGCACTGATGTGGCTGAGGAAAACAAAACCCCTAAAGGTTGCTACTGTTAGACCTGATTCTTAAAGAGGAAAGGCTAACAAATAACGTCAGCAAGCTATAATGACTCATTAAGCTGGTAGAATTTTGCACTGCTGGCTTGTGGAGATTTTTAGAAGTTCATTGTGTGCCTACCACAGTGCAGTTTGGGTGCAGGACAGAGAAGTCTTTAGAAGTCACCAGTTTAAGTTCAGTAAGGCTCTTCTCAGTTCCACGATTTGCTGCTGGTGCTGCAGATGCTGATGTCCAGGAGATCCCAGAGGGTAGGGGTCTTTTAGAGAGCTCGGGTTTGGGGTCATGGTTTCTTTTTCTCTGCTATTATCAAAGTCCTGAAAATTACATTTTCAGTTTTCTACCAGCATATCAGACTAGGTTTTCACTGGTATTGCAGACCTGGTAGGAGCTGTGCTGACACTTGTAAACATCTTACAGTGCTAATGAGTAGTAGGCCAGAAAGTTACTTCGATTTTTTAAGTAAGAGGAGGAGCTATACAGAGTGCCTGGAAATTACACTACAATCATGTTGGCAGCAGTGTTCTGAACTGTTGCATGTATCAAGAAGTAGCAATATTTTTAGGCTTTGCCAGCTTGGACTGTGGTCACATTACTCATTACTAGATGATAGATTATGTGGAGGTGAATGTGGTTTGGGCCATACCTCACTGTAGTCATCTCCACTTTGTGTCTTAAACATCTCATTAACTGGAATCATCAGATAAGAAAACAATTGTTTCACTTCTCAGTCCTGTCCTGTCCCAAGTGCATGCAATTTTTCTTAAAGAGTCTGGCAGCTTGTGCTGCAATTTGTCTGTGTTCATATTTTTAAACAAAAGTCTCTCTAAATAAAACATTAGCTATGTTGTGTTCAGTCTGTCTGATAGATAGATGAATTCTCTTCCAGATGCATCAATTTAATAGTGACCCTGACGTCTTCCTGTTCTTAGTGAGCACAAGAGCTGGAGGCTTGGGCATTAACTTAACTGCGGCAGACACGGTTATCATATATGACAGTGACTGGGTATGTTGACAGATTGTTAACCTAGTGTTATGTGTCATAAAATGGTTTCTCTGTTGCTGCTTTTGACAATCATTTGTGAATCCATTATGGTATATATCATTTCTATAACTTGAAAGAGGTGTTTTACATGAAGATAACAGTAGTATGTGCAAACATTTTGTATGTGAAATAATGCAGCCTCATTTGAAAAGTCCTACATTATTGAATACAACATAAGAGTTGGTTTCTAAAACTAGCCTTTTTGCTTCTGAGTTACCAAAAGCAGGAGTGTTTTTTCTCTTGGGTATACATTCCCTTTTTTTGATTTATTACTTAAATTTGAATGTATCTGGACCTTCTGCAGGTTCTCTGTTTACAACAGCTGCCATGTTAGTCCCAGCCCCCTGAATTTCCTCCTGTGGCTTGCCACATCTGTTTTAGCTAGGTGGGATTGTGCTGCTCCCGTATGTTTGGAGGCTGGGAAGAAGAGAGGTACTGAAGCAAATGACTGAGGACCTCTTCACTTTATTTTAGTAGACAGCGCTGCTGTTTGCATGACTGTTCAGCTTCAGAAGACCTAAAGCAGGTTTAGAAATGGCTGAAAACTTTTTAAATACTTCTTCTTATCCTCCAAGAAAAAAAAAAGAAATACAAACCCACAACTAAAACTCTTAACTGTCATATTAAACATGTCCATCTGTTGAAAACTGCAGCACACGGTGCAGAAGCAGTCTAAGCTGATGGGTTCCTCTGCCTGTGCAGCTACAGCAGCAGAGCCTCATCATGGATGAGCTTGAGAGTCAAGTAGAGTTCTATTACACTGTGTATCTCCTGCCTACTGCTTCTGCTTTGACACTGACCTCACAATTGAAAATGCTGCGTGTGATATGTCCCTTAAAAATGGGTAATGGCATAGCTAAATTGTTACTAACTTGGTTTTTTTTTAATCTACTCAGAACCCCCAGTCAGACTTGCAGGCCCAAGACAGGTGTCACAGAATTGGCCAGACAAAGCCAGTTGTTGTTTATCGTCTTGTGACAGCGAATACAGTTGACCAGAAGATTGTGGAAAGAGCTGCTGCCAAGAGGAAGCTGGAGAAGTTGATCATCCATAAAAGTTAGTATCTTTCACTTATGATATCATATCATCATGTGTTGCTTCTTTAAATCTCAAGCTGTAACAAATTTCAGCATCCTGTTTGCACCCGTCTGGTATGTTATAACCACAGGAGACAAGTCCTGTTTGAACAATTACCCGGTGCCAAATAGAACAATAGTTCCTGGTTTTATGTATGGAACAGTGGTGATTCCTGTGGTGTCCTTGATTATATAAGTGGTCATACTCAAAAGTCTTCAGAATGTGATTGGAATGTCTCAGGGATAAATATTTCTTTTATAGATTCTGTAGGAATCATACTTTGCTTCTGTAGCTTATTCTGTTTGTGACGTTTGGACCGTATCTCTATATATAGCAATTTCCAAACATTAAACTCACTTGAAAAATTGCGATACTTGTAACTTGGTGTGGGCTTCTGAGCAGTAACTAGTCTTATATTGGGAGGTTAAAAACTTCTCAATAGTTCTTATATTCTTATATTAAGGGGGGAAAAAGGCATTTTCATGAGGGCATAAAGGGGCAAAACTGCCACACCTGTAACTGTCTACTGCACAGTGCACTGCTTGTCAAGCCTAAGCTGTGGTTTGTCTCTGGCTTTGGATGATGTTAGCTAATCTTTGTTACATGCTTACTTTATCCTAGCATTAGCCTTTTTCTTTGTAATGTCTTTGCCACTGCTGCCTTGATGTGACTGCCAAGACTGCCATCTGACTCTTAGAGGCTTATTATTGACCAATATAAGTTGTTTGGTTTGGGCTGGGTTTTTTAATGATTTGATTATGTTCTAAGCTGAAGTTAAAACCAAAATGTTGAGATGAGCACACAAGAGCACATGAGCAAGGTGAGCACAGAATGGGCTTTAATAGTAGATAACTGCCATACACTAAAGAATATATAATATTTTATATTTGGACTGACATCCAGATTTGTTGTAAATAGGTACCAGCATTGTCTTTTCAAGAAACCAGCCTGTGCCAGGGGTATTATTTTGTCATGTCTGTCTGTTTCATTAAACTGAGGGCTGTTATCTCTGCAAACTACTTATGTTTCACATACTTCCTGTCTTTTGGTTAATACTGCTTACTTTGTTTCAACCAGCTTACAATACAAAGGGAACAAACTTCAGCATCATCTAACTTTATTTACAATGTTTTTGCTGTAAGTAGAGCTAATGGCTTTTCTGCTCTGTGTGTGCATGTTGAATTGGTGTTTTAATCAGTTCTTCTGCATACTATTTGTACATACATACACATCATAGAAAGTGAAAGGCCTGCATGTAAACCTTTATGTACCTCAGTTTTTCACCAGTTACACTATTAGGTGTGTTTATCTGAGGGTTAAAGCAATGAAACCTAGCATTAATTTTGATATGTGAGAGTAATTAATCTGTTTATTCATCCAGCATTGATTTAACTATTTACACAATTTGTCCAGTCTCTGTGTACTTTATTAAAATTTCTTCTTTCTACAGATCAATTTAAAGGTGGCAAGTCTGGCCTAGCGCAATCAAAGAGCTGCCTGGACCCTCAAGAATTAATAGAATTACTGAAATCCAGAGACTATGAGAGGTATGCACATTTCATGGCTTTTTGGATCATGAGTTTGTAACCTGTAGCTTACAAACAACTGTCAATAGCTCTGTTGTCCATGAAGTGGTATGTGGAAAGAATGTCCCAGGGATTCTGCTGTGTGTGAAAACTGACTTTATACAACACTAAATTGCTTTTATCTGTATTAAGAGAGCTTATTTCTTCTTCAACAGGGAGGTTAAAGGATCTAAAGAGAAAGTAATCAGTGATAAAGATCTAGAGTTACTTTTGGATAGAAGCGATCTTATTGGTAAGTCTGAGTTTTCATGTTTCCTTTATTCTATTCATCCCTAAATTCATATTTTTAAGAGTCTTTGTACGTAGAAAGCTGCCATAGCTTCACTTCCCTACAGCTGTATTGTCCATCTGAAAAAGGACCTTTTGGTCCCTTTGCTGATGTTTTCAATATGGTTTGCTGAAGAAGAAATAACAGAACTTAAACAAAACTATTCTGGAAAACCACATTCAGACATAGTGTGCCCTGAGCATACTGTGAGTCAAAAGCATAGACTAAGAGGTGTTCTGCAAAGCAACTTTCAAAGAAAGTTGCTGTAATTGATCAAAATAGAAATTAGTAAAGATTTATTTCAGCAAACTTGTTTATAAACCTATTTTGATACCATTGTAATTCAAAATAGAGTCCAACATTGTGGGGGGGGAATAAATTGAGCTTTTCAGAGTTACCGTGGCTTGTCAGCAGATCAACTATTTAACCAAAAACCAACCAAAGCACAATGTTCTTTTGAGGTTGTCTGCAAATTCTAGTGCTTGATCAGGCCAAGATACTATTAAAAATACCTTAACTTTCCTGAGAGAGAAAAACCTCTTGTCCAGTTCACAGATTTAGTGTGCTTTTGTAAGATTATTAGATTGAGTATGCCTTGTTTCCTTCAGCATCTTTAGCAGAACAAGCCTCAAAGCATAGATTAAAAAAAACTCCCAGTCATTACAGAATTTAGAATTAGAATTATAGTCTGAAATAACTGTGCTACATGTAGTTTGCATAAAATTTGCCTTAGGAAACTTTTGCTGTATTTTAGATCATTTAGGAAAAAAATTTAAGACGTTCTATAAAACTGCCTATTTCAGTTAACTGAAGCCTAGTACAGAAAATTATTCTTGATGCTTGGATAGTATGGTCTATATCTTTACAAGTTCAGATTGTGAAACAATCAGCTTTCTCTTTTCAAGTTGAAGAAGGTGCTCTTTATTTTGTGTTTTTAGGGTGCATCATATTTCTCATGATTGGTTTTTTTTCCTTGGCTATACTAAGCAAAAATTCTGTCATAAAATTGACAAAAAGTATGATTGCAAAGATGTTAGTCTAGCATTCTAATGTCCTGACTATTTACTGGCTAACTGCAGTTAATGCTTTAGAAACTGAAATGTCACCTTCCACCCTGGTAAGCCAGAATTATTAAATTTCATATGGATAAAATAGTTTTTCATTAGCTTTAAATTGACTGGAAGGACAACATAGTGATTGCAAGTGCTAGGAAAACAAGTTGCAGGTCTTTGAATTTTAGAAAGGAATATTACTTATCACAGCTGTAGCTTTCTGTGTTTCTCCAAGTAACTTCACTAATTAGGTTTAGTGCGTTCTAGGTTTTTTTCCTCTGGAAAATGAGAGTAGTTCAGGCAGCTTTTTTAGAACTGTTTATCTCCATGCAGATTTAGCCAGAGATGCTGGAATTTTTTTCTAGACATATTCAACTGAAAAGTATTTTCAAACACAAACTTTTAGTAGCAAACTGTTGAAGGATCAAAGTGGTTTTATCAACCTACTTTGCAAATCCCATGAAAAAATTTATCTCTGCTCTAGTAAGGCTGCAGAAACTTCACCTGTTATTGTTGGCCTTTGTTTTGTTTTAATCTTAGATCAAATGAAGAGCTCTGAAAAAATGAAAAAGGAAAAAATGGGTGTCTTCAAAGTCCTAGAAGAATCATCAGAGTCCAATGCAGAATGTGTGTTCTAATGTGCAGGTGTGGCCTCTGTGTAGTCTTACAGATCTTTCAGAGTTGTCACTTACAGTTACTGATCTTTAATGCTCACTTTGTTTTAAGGCCTCATTCAAAATCCCTTGTGTTCTTCCAGTGAGTTTTCACATGTTCTAGAGTATATGGCAGGTGATAGTTTGTTGTAGCTTTAGTGGGCTCTCATAAAGAACCAAGAAAATGAGCATATTTCACATTTGCAGCTAATTCTTATGCTCAGTGGTAAAACCTTGCAAATTTGTGTAAAGAAAATCTTCCTGTGGAAGTCCTAAAACACCATTTGTTTTGGTTTTAAATATGGTGTCAATTAGTTTTAATTGGAAGGGAGAGAACTTGCTCTTTTTTCAAGCCATTTGTGTTGCTTTTGGTTTTAACTTCTGCTAATTATTTTGGTTAAATAAATACCTGTTTTGTTCTAAAGGTCTAGGGGTTTTGGCTTCTTAAATAAGCTAAGCTTATCTTGTGTCCATTAATTCACACTTTCCTTCTCCTTTAGCACATTAGCCAACCTCACATATTTAAAAAAAACCCAAACCAACCCCCTCAAAAAACCCTTGAACAACAGAAAAAAACCCCACACACGGCAAACAAAATGCAGGCAGCCTGAATAAGCCTAAAGTAGCCTAAATTTTTCTGGTGCAGACAGTACTTCCGATTGACTGCTTGTCAGCCTGTGTAGCTGAGTTGCCCATTTGAAGCACATGGAGGCAGCTGAGAGTGCTGGAAGGGGAAAGTGCGGAATGTCTATATGGGTGTGTGAATATCAAGTACTTTCTGGGAAGGGGGAGGGTCCAAGACTAATGAGGTAGAAACAGGTAAAGGATATTATAGCCTCTGTATATTAGCCTCTAAGAGCTAGCTGTGAGCGGTGGTTTTCAACTTCAAATCATAAAATCATTTAGGATAGGAAAGACCTTTAAGACCAAGTAATCCAGTTATTGGCATCCAGCAGTAAACTGTCCCTACATGCCACATCCACACATCTTTTAAATACCTCCAGGCATGATGACTCCACCACTTCCCTGAGTGGTGTGTTCCAGTGCTTTGACAACCTTTTGGTGAAGAAAATTTTCCTAATATGCTATTTCTGTCTTTCCTGGTAAAGCTTAAAGCCATTTCCCCTTGTCTTATCGTTTCTTACTTGGAGAAGAAACAAATACCCACCTTGTTACAACCTCCTTTCATGTAGTTGTAGAGAGTGATAAGGTGTCCAGGTGTTTACACCCCCAGCTCCATCAGCCACTCCTTGTAAGACTTGTGCTCCAGACCCTTCACAAGCTTCTTTCCTTTCTCTGGACACACTCCAGCACCTCAGTGTCCTTATAGTGGGGGGCCCAGAACTGCGCACAGTACTGGAGGAATTGGGCAACTTTTAAACTTTCAGCTCTGGTTTGTGAAAATGTCATCTAGATGTCATTAGAAGCTGCAGTCACAGCTGGAGCTGTCACAGTTGCAGTTGTGCTAGTTATGCCTTGGAAAAAAACCCCATACCCTATCAGACTTGAGAAACTAGTTTTCACTTACTTTATGATCATTTTTACTCTGCATAGAGAGTAATCTGTTAGCCTGATTTAGAGAAAGTTATTTTATAGTAGCAAGAAATATTTACTTGTGCCTCTTTAAAGGGACAGATAAATCTATGAAGTTAGAGTAGGCTGGCTTTGACCTTTGCCTGTTGAAAGCCCTGTTTTGTTGCTAATTGTTGCAGGCAAAAGTTTCTAAGTTTTCTGCTCAGTTACTTATTAGCCTGAATAATACAAAGTCCAGAGTGTGCTGTCTCTATGTGTTACATTTACACGCTGCTAGTCTTCTTAATGCGTCCTTTAATGAGGACATACAAAAGATGTAAGGACAAATGATTGTGCTGGTTTTGGCTGGGATAGAATTAGTTTTCTTCACAGTGGCTGGTATGGGGCTGTGGTTTGGATTTGTGCTGAACATTGATAACAAATGTTTTTGTTATTGCTGAGCAGTTTTTACACTGGGCCAAAGCCTTTTTTGCTTTTTTTGTACTGCCACACTGGTGAGGAGACTGTGGGTGTGTGGGAGGCTGGGAAGAGACACAGCTGGAACAAATGACTAGAACTGGGAAGAGGGATATTCCCAACCATATGCCATCATTGTCAGTATATTAAGTGGGGGTAAGAAGGAGGAAGGGGTGGGGTTTTTGGAGTGATGGTGTCTTTCTTCCCAAAAAATCATGACACCAACCTGAGCCATTAGCAAATGAAACTTAAATGTGGGAGCTGGAGCAACTGGCCATGCTGCTCAGTGCTGTTTTGCTGGGATGAGGGTGGTGGTGATGGTGTGGGCTGTGAGGGGGTGACAATGAGAAAAGTCAATCTTGATCATAGTGTTGGGGTTTTTAACCCTTTTCTGTCAGTTTTATCTCCTGGGACCAGCTCTGTCAAGTCACTGCCACTAGCAGGGTCTTTTAAAGAGTGTAAATAGTTTTAAAAATAGTGATTCCTGGTCAGCTCAGAAGAGAGATCTGCTGCTGTCCCACTAGAGCCCTCTTCTCCAGCCTGCCGTGGCCCGCGACTCCTGCTGCGGCTGTGCCATGTGGATGGGGCTCCTGCCAGCTACTGGGGGGCTGCAGGGCACAAACATCTACTGCAGGAGGAGAAAGGGTAGGTGTGGCAGTAGCAGGGAGGGACTGCAAATGGAAACCTAAGTAGTCACTGTTAAAAATGGCAGATTGCACTTTGTGCTGCACTACCCACCTTCACAAGACAGTCCTTCTGCAAAGATGCTCTTTCACTTACAAACTGCCCAACACACTTCACATAGGACCCTTTTATGTATTTCCTACATTATTAACCTCTGAAGCAGGCAGCTCAGGTTTGCAAGGCAGGAGTGACCCTATTTAACCTATTTTGTTATTGTTGACAGACTGCAGCTGCTGTTAAACTCCAGAGGAATTGGGAAAGTCAGACTTCAGTGAACACTGCAGTTGTCAAGTATTTTGTCCTGCATCATAAAAAATTAGTAATTCCTTTTCTTAGCCAGCTACAAGCAGAGAGCAATTGAAGTTCTCCCCAAGTAATGAATATGAATTGCCTCACCTAACCCATTCCCACAGTAATAGAGTGGATCAACACTGGTATCCATGTTAGAAACCTTCCCTTCCAGAGCTATCACACAACTCTTCTGTAGTTCCCAACTCTTGCCTCAAGCCCCATACAATCAGTGTTTTCTCAGCAGTTCTGCCAGCCTGGAGCGATAACGCATCGGCCCTGGACAAAGCAGGGCTTGTTGCCTGTTCGCACGGCGGCCTGGGGTGGGGAGGGCAGGGAAATGCCAGGCACAGCTCAGGCTCCTCCATCCTCACCCCCTCATGCACGAGCCAGCTTGTGAGGTTATCTCAACCGCGCCCTGTTTCGCTGAGGGACATTTGTACAATATGAAAAAATGCAGTTACTCTGCAAGTTGTGGAGGGCTCAGCTCACGCTCTGGGGCCGGGACACAGCACTCCAGATGGCCTCTGGCAGCTGGCACTTTTCCTGAGGGGCAGCCCCAAGCCGGCCTGCTGAGAAATTGGGCAATGTGGAGCATCCAGGGCTGGGAACAGGCATGGCCCTATGGTTGGGCCTGAGACTGGTCTGCAATACAGCCAGAGAAATTTGTGCTTACAGGGCTTCTCCTTCACCCCTGAGGTCTGTGCTTTCCACCACTGCACTGGCTTACTGTCCAGTCGGGCCAGCCAGCACTGAGGGGAGATGCCATCCCAGCAGGCCATTAAAACCTTCCACTCTCACTTTGAAAAAGAAAACTGCTTGTGTTACTATCTGGTGTTTGTGCAAGTGTGTGTGCAGACATGTGCCCAGTGTACAGAGAGGCCAGGATTTTCCCAGGGATGAGCTGGACAAGAGTTGGTTGAGCTATGGCATCCTTACTTGCTTGCTGCTGCCCATAGAAGGAGCCTGAGGGCATGAACTATATTTAGCTAGGTTAGTGAATTAGTCCCCTCCCCAACCTGCATAAAATCTGCAGTTATCTGAACAGCAGGAGGCTTTTAGCTTTGGTGACAGGTCAGCCTTACCTCAGATGAGGATTGGGTTTGGGGTTGTGGTTTGAATTTGGGGTTTTTATTTTGCTTTGGTTTGTTTTCTTTGGATTTTTCTGAAAGGTAGTTGGGGTGTGATTCATTGTGAAGGAGAGGGAACAGGTAGTGCAATAGGCCCAGGACTTTTCCAGGACAGGGACATGGCCCTGTCTGTAGCTGTTGCAGACACACCCATTAACTCTGTGCCTGCCAGGTTTATGTGGTTACAGATCCTTCGATTTTCAACCACTGGAAATTCATTTTCAAAGAAAAATGACACTACATCTTAGAAACCGTTTATTTTTACACCATTAGGAATAGCCAGCGTCTCCTTTAGAGGTTTGACCAGAGGAATAATCACTGCAGACCATCTCTCTGCTATATCTGGGTGGCAGTTCTGCTGCTCAGGCACCATCAGCCCCTCATCCAGTACACAAGGGGCCTGTGCTGCTCTCCCCACATCAACTCCACAGCCACCTGCCAGCAGCTGTGCACAGCAACAGCACAGGGAGCAGCGTGATGCCTTGAGCAGCCCCAGCACAGAGGACTGTCCCAAATGTCTGCAGACACAAACAGCTATGGTCATAGAATTTGCTCTGAATTGGATGAGGGATGTGCAATGGCAAGGCCCTCACCAGCCTGCAACCAGCCCGCCAGAACACGGACTAAGGCTACCCAAACCTTCCCCTCTTTGCTCCAAGATTCTGTGGTTTCCAGCAAGCATCAAGTGAACATTTTTTCACAGAGCTTAGTCTGTGACTGTGGGGAACAAAAGGTGCACAGTAACAGGAAACACTGACATGTTTATCCCATCATCATGAAGCAGTGCTGGACACAGAGGAGGCAGCTCTTGGCTGCCTTCCACCAGGGACAGGCCCCCAGGGCTGCCATGGTCTGAGGGCTGGCTGTGCCCACCTGGCCCTTGCTGGGTGCCAGCAGGCAGCTGTTCACAGCAAGACCAGTCTGACTCAACTTTGTAAATCCCTCCCATTAATCTGAATAAGCACAGATGTGCATTGGGCACCTTTTCTGCTGCCCAGGGAACCCCAATACAGTGCACAAGGGAAAGAGCAGAATGACACTTCTGCTTTGTGGATTCACGTCATTTATTGAAGGCAAACAGAAGGCAAATAATGGGGACACAGAAGAGTTGTAATCTGACTTTGGCCTCTGATTTTCCTGTGTGATTGACAGTATAAAGGGAGGGGGAAAAATTCTGTGTATTAAAAAACCCCAAACAGTGAAAGAAGGGATGAAACAATGTTGGACAATTAGTGACAGCTCATGTGAACAGACGGAGGATTAATAATGACAAGGAAATTCAAAGCCATGCCTAGCATTCCTTATTGCAAAGAAGATTCTGCAGGGGGCAGGGATAATGCTTTCCAAGGAAAAGCAGCAGAGGATAAATCATCCACATTGGCTTTGTGAGCAGCACGGTTTACTTTGGGAAGACAGTGACCACCTCGTAGCCCTCTGGGGGAGTCATCCGCTCCCGCGCGTGCTTCTCACAGTAGATTTGGTCTTCCACGAAGAAGTGTCCCTTCTGCTTCAGATTGGTGCCACAGTCACTGCACACGTAACACTCAGGGTGACGCTGCTTGTCCCGGATCTTTACAAACATCCCTCTGGGGAAGGAATCAACACCCCTCAGTGATGGGCTCCCGTCATCATCTCCCTTCTCCCTAGCCACCTCCCACCCAGTCCAGATTTAGCTGGTGGCTGGAGACAACGCAACAGCATTCAAATGCCTAGGATCAAAGGGCAGGCCGTCACTTGACCATCTGGGGTAAGCAAAATCCAGGTCCAAAGTAACCAGATGGCTACACAAATCCAGAAGTGACTGCCTGTCACCAGCTGAGGGGGATGAGAAGGCTGCTCAGCCAGCCACTGCCCTTTTGCTTGTGACTGACTGACATGCCAGGGGAGAAGCACAGAGACCAGATCTTGGTCCTGATCTCAGGCACTGCAGTGAATTGACTCAGCCAAAGGTGGCCAGCTCTTACTGGAAAACTTCATAGCTTAACCCAGCAGATGATGAAGAAAACTACACAGCAACTCGTTAACTACCACCTGCCACAACACCGTAATTTTCCAGTATTGTTTTGTTCCATGAGCCATCTATATTTTCCATAATTCATTAGTTTTGAGTGTTATTCATAGCACTGTGGTTTCTCTGCAGACCCACCCACCTGGTAGAATAATTACAGGGTTTGTCTCTTGATTCATATTTTACAGGGCATGGATTGGCTCTGTAATGATTCTGCTGGTCCAGGTGCTCCCAGAAATCACTGTGTAGTGGGTCTCAGCAACAATCTGGTAGCTTGTGGTGGGCAGCATTTAAGAAAATTGAATTCTTCCATGACAGTGCAGGTGGGCTACCAGTACTTGACTGCTGTAGTCAACTATTAAGTTAATTAAGGGGGTTGCAGTGAAGAATATGTGGCTAACTGAACAACTCAAAGACATTGGTTGGGTGCCTCATGCTGTCACACTTATTGGTATAAGCAGCTCTGTATCAAACCCAAACCCCTGCTGTGCTGGAAGTTGGATTTTACCCACATGAAGACAACAAAAAATCCATTTGTGTAGACACAGTGGAGGTGTGTGGTCCTACAGGCCAGCAGGGAGCAGAACATGGCTCTCCTGGTCCCCCTTGCCTCTGACCACCAAGGCAAGTCACCCTACCACGTTTGGGAGCACCAAGACATAAAATGCATTAAATACACAGGCCCTGGATTGGAAAGGTCATTTTGTTTCCAGGTGCTGTAAATAGATTGCAGGCAAGAAGCAAAACAGTGCAGCAACAACAGCCTCAAGGTTTGTCTCACAGGGACTTGCTTTGGTTTCCATTGATAGAGATCTGTAGATGGAAACTCAACTCCTGCCTCACTGCAGGGAACTGTGAAATTACAATTGTTAAAGTTGGTGAGAATTAATGTGCCTGGAGTCGGCTGCTGGGTGCACTGGATGTGGGTAAGTGAAGTGGTTTGGGTGCAGTACCTCAGCCCCTCACACAGGCATGGGATGCTTGGCCTGCAACCCCAGGGACAGGCTTACTTACACAATGCCAGTTCCACACTTCTCGCACATGGGCAGCTTCTGGGCATTCCCAATTGATGATGCCACCTTTGTGGTGGGTGCTTTGACGCTCCTAAATCCAGATGGTTTGGTAGGGTCTCCTGGGGGTGGAAGGAGAGTGCTTCAGAGCATGTGAGATGCGTGGCTCGAGGCTATTCCTCCCAAGCAGATGCTCTGCTGAGGAAATTACGTTCTTCAACCCCAGCTCTGAGGCAGGGGTTCATGCATGGAAAAGTGAGGAGGGAATTAGGGATGTGTGGGAAGGAGGTAGAGAAGGGACACAGCTGGACCTGACCCTGGAAATTCGAGGGTCTGAGACTGGGGGCAGTCAGATGAGTCTCTTCTCATCTTAAAAGCCCATCAGACTTCAGCTGATGTGTCTCACATGCACAGTTGCACAAAGCAAAGCAAAGCGTCAGCCCCAGCCCCAGCCCTGGGAGCACTGAAGCCTGCCTGATGTGTCCTGATCACACACTTAGAGACAAGCTGATTTCCAGATTTGGGTGCAGAAAGAGGAAATGGATGTCCTGGCAGTCTAGGGAGGACGGTAAGAGTGCTTTTCCAGTCTGCTGTCTGCTATACAGTAGAGCTGTCTCCCCCAAGACTCCTGCAAGATTTGGTTGACAAACTCCTTCTTACAGAGCCCTGGGACACTGGGGATAACCTTGCATGCTCCTGCTAACATGCTCCATATACCTCCCTAGTGCACTTCTCTGGGGCAGGGATATATCCTGCATGGCCTTAGCAGGAGACATGTGCTGACTTGGATGCCTAAAACAGTGGATCCTAGATGCAGGATACAAGGCAAGCCTTCACATCTGCAGGAGAAAAGGAGCCTCTTATAAAATGACACCAATGATGGGACTAAGTTATCAATATGGCTTTTGCAAGGGGTTCCACACAAAAAAGGGAAGGTTGCGGAAACTTGCATGGTCTTTCACCACAAACACCTTGGACTGGAAGGGACACTGATGAAACCCTTCTGACTAGTGTCAAACCAAGAGCACACTTAAAATTGGTGTTTCTGGTGCAAGGAGTGAAAAAAACCCTGGTGAACAGCAAGGGCAGGGACATGTCACAGCCCAGGGCAGTATCACTGATAGAAAAGCTGTCACCACTGCTCTCCCACAGGGCAGGTGATGCTGCCTTTGGGGCAGCCTTCAGGTGAGAGGTCTTCACCAAGCTCTGTGCAGAGATGCTGGCCCAGAGGTGCAAGTTCCTTAACTCTCCAAACAACAGGAAGCACCTGGCCTCCAATGGAGTTGCTGCAACTGACCCTTACTGGGAAGGATGCAGCAGCAACGATGTTTTCAGACTCTCTGCTCACTCCCTCTGCCTCAACCAGCACTTTGCTCATATCAACATTGACAGCATGTTTTTAAATCTATCTAAAGAAATCAGCTTAATCAGATACCCACAGGAAACATGGCATGTTTCACCCTGTTATACACTCTCCACTTATGAGTGCAGTCAGGTCTAAACACAGCCCATTCATGGTGCTTCCAAACACCAGTGTCCACACTCAGTCCCTGTGTCTGGAGCCAGGCTCTCAGCTCCTGTAAGTCAGCGCAGTCTGCGCATTCAGCGATGCCCTAAGGGACTTGCCCCAGCTGCTCGCAGCTGCTATTCACAAGCCATTGCCTGGAGACAGGCTAGGAGAAACCACTATCCGATGTGCCATTTATCCCTTTATCGCAGGGACGCGGTCTGACTCAGCAGCAGTGTGTCTGAGACTGGCCGAGCAGCACGGCAGGCTGGGGCACTGTCTCCTCGGGGACGGACATTCCTTTGGGGCTGCGTAACCTCCCGGCCCAGCTCGGCAAGGGTGATTATCAGCTCACAGTGCCAAAAGCCTATGCAGGCCTGTGGTCTGGCAGGCAAACCTTGTGCCAGAGAATCCCAATAACGCTGCAAATCTTCAAAGAAAGATAAAACAGGGAGGCTTTTGCTTCTTATCTTCTTCAGCATTACTAAGCACAGGGCAGGACCTGGGCTTTGTGAGGAGTCCCGGCAACTCCAGTCCCTTCCATGCAGGAGCTGAACCCTGAGGGCAAGCTGCAAACATGCAGTATTTAAAAGATGCTTTCAGGTAGGTATTTTAACAGCATAGGGAAGACTTCAAGATTCTGGTTTCTTTCTTCCTATTCTTTCTTTATTTTCTTCATTTTGCTCTTTCCTTACAGATCCCTCAGACCTACTAGCACTTGGCTGATCTGTCTCTTTGTGGCAAATATCTCAGCAGCAGGCTTTTGTTGGATTAAATTGAATGTACCGCTGCCAAGCCAATAACACAAAAGATAGAGTCTCAACTGGCCTAAGGAAAAATAAAGGTCATTCTTGGAATTCTTTTCCTATTAATTTGTTTATTTTATTTTATTTTATTTTATTTAAGGGGGATTTGGCCCCCAACTAAGTTAATTGGCTTTTTTATCTTCAAACTCTATAGCCCTGAACTGTGCAAGTCCAGATGTCAGACCAAGAATGCCAAGCAGAGTCAATGTTCAGAAATTAAAAGCTATAAACTGCTTGCTGTAACCCAGATTCCATATTTTTACAGTCATCTGCAGAAGAGGACACTTCTTGTGTATGAGATTCAAGTTCAGAAGCATTAGGACTCACAGAAGAGCACTATCTTGTGGTATCATCCAAAGTCTTGAATCTAAGATCATCTTTAATCAATGAATATTATCTTAAAGGTGGTAAAACATTAGAATGTGTAGAACTGTGTTTGTGACTTGCAAAATTCCTTTTTTAGAACTAAATGTTGCAGGGTTTTATTTCTTGAGCACTCACTCTGTGATTAAGCAATGATATGGGCCCTCAGACACTGAAACTAATCAATGAGAGAATATTAAGACCCTACATGGTCTGTAGGTTTCTGTAGAAATCACCTACACATGCCACCTTGAACAATCAACAGCTAAGAAAGGAAAATAAAGTTTTACTTGTTAAACACTGTATCCAGCCCAAGGAACAGCAGAAGGGAATCGCACACTCAGATCGGGTGTGCAGTAAGTACTCACCTTTCTCTTCTGACTCCAAGATCTCTTGCAACACAAGGAATGAAGCAGACTGTCTGGGTGGCTCATTTGACTCTTGATTCTCCTGTAGCATCTTGTAAACCTCAGATTCTCTGTTTATGGCACTGCTGCCTGGGGGTTGATGATGATGATCTAAACTGAGGAGGGAACAGAGAACACTCTTGTTAAACAGATAAAACCTAAAGCCAATTCCTCTAGCAAAGTTTTCACAATGCATCATATGACTGAAGAATGAACGTGCAAGACAAATGTACAACAGGAGGCCATGAATACAGAGGTGCTGGATGTGCTCACACAAGTCAGCGCAGCCCAGGTGGGGTCCCGCTGGGCTGTCTGTGGAGGCTGCTGTGAACAGGTTCTTGCTGATTGCCCCTGGCTAGTCCCCAAATGTTCTCCCTGCTTCGCAATTACCATATACTCCAGAAACTCAAGCTTTCTGCCCAGGAAATCCTCGCTCTGTTTACAGGAAAATAAAGAACTCGTGCTGGGATGGGAAATCCCACATGGTAGCTGTGCCATCCATGCATGTTCCCTGCATGCATAAACTAGCTTACACTGCTACCTTACACCAGCGTAAATGTCAAACTAAGTAAGATTTATTCCATTAAAAAGAAATCTTGGCAACTACCCTAGGAATTGGTTCTAGATGCCACCTTCAAAAAGTAACAGCTGTAGGATCTAACTAGAAGATTCTCTGATAAACAATAATTTAACTTGGTTTAAGTGAGTGTTGTTATTTCCATTTTATAGGTGGATGCTTTGAGCCACAGCCCATATACAGCATTTAACTAAAGTTAATGAGCAGGTCAAGGGTAGAGGAGATTTCTGCCTGCTAAGGCTAAGCCCTCCTTTCAGCTGTCACCCCTCATGCCATGAGGGAATTGCACCCTCAGCCTAGAGCTTGAGGTGCTTCAGGGCCGGCCAGCTTTTCACAGTGTGGGATGCCAGAGAGGGCAGTCATTTTGCCTCTGGAAGGGGGGAAAAAAAGAGGCTGGAGGCAGTACCTAGTATGTTCTTCACATCCAGTGGGTACGTGATAAACTACAGGCTTAAACTGCAAGAGGATATTTAGCATATCCCTTAGGAAAAGTTTTCCAATAGACACTGAAATACCAGAGAAGACTGCCATGGACAGGTAAGCAACCTCCATACTAAAGGATTTAAAAACAGTTTGGAGAAATATCCATGGAGAATGAAGGGCATGAGATGTTCCTGCCTGCCTTGTGTTCTGTAGCTGCAGTAAAACTTGCATGATAAAATGAGGTATCTGACGAGTCAATTCTATAATGCAGTCTTAGAAATGTAAATGGTCTGTTTGGTTTCGCCATCCTCCCACTTTGTGATTGCCTGAAAAGTACATAAACATCCTGAAGTTCAGACTAAATTGTAGAGGAAAATCTTTTTCTTGAGGAGGCAACTGCATACTTTCCATGCCAATGTGCAATTGAGTCATCTTGGAGTTACTCTACATAACAAACTCTTCAAGCATCAGACGTAAAATCATTTGCATGTGTTATACAATGCTATTTCCCTAAAAAGAATTTCATAAAATGTTTCCATCTTCAGTAATTTTCAGTAAAGCAGGAAGCACATTAGACATGCAAGCAGCTGAACCTTTGAAGCCTGAATCTCAGTTACTGAAGCCTCTCACCCAAAATAAAATAATGGTGTGCCTTCTATTAGAAAGAAAACGTAGCATACTCCACATTACATTCAGTTTATGTAAACTCATATACTCCCACCACTCTATCCACCCATAAAAACATTACATAAGTAGCCTGTCATTTCACTTTGCATAATAAGAATGTTTCAATAACATGCATCCAAAAAGCAAAGACTAAATCCTCTTAGAGCACTAGAGTCAAACAAAGCCATCACATTTCAACCATGCATTGTGATAGTGCAAAATATCTCTGGGAGATGCACCCTATACATACACTTACATATACTAGACTTCCAAAAGGCTATAAAAAAAACCCCAAACCGTAGAAGTTGTACTAGCAGAGTAAAATACCTCCAACTCTCAGAGCAGAAGGCTAAGCTGCTTGAAGAAAAAACTGCCAAAAAGCACATGCACCTTTTGAAAGGACAAGGCCACAGGCACACAAATTGTACCTACAGGATAATGAGCCTCCCTGTGCCAGCTGATTTTTGGCATCTCCTGTTACACAGGTACTTTATCTGCAGCAATCATGAGCAACTGGTGTCCTTTGCCATGCACGAGTTCCCTGATGCAGAAAACTCTGTAGGGGACAACTCCAACAACCTTTTCTGTGTTTCAGACTCACACAACCGTTTTTGGATCTCATTGCTGGTACCATGGGCAACTTGCAATGCTGACCAACTAACACTGAATATTGGCAAGAAGACAGGAATAAAAACCATGAAGACACAGCCTTGCATAACATCTTCAGAAAAGCACAGCTTATTTTTCACTAATCATATTCTACTATTTTATGGCAGCACATTTTGCACTTTACAAGGACCTCAAAGCTGGGCTGCAGAGTGCTCACTTTTGGAATGAAACAATTGCTGATGTCTGGGGTTCCTTTGTGAGCATTACCAGCTGTCCAGGCCAGCACAGCCAGCCAGCAGCATGACCACTTCTGGTGTGCACAGTGCTGACTATAAGCCAGAGCAGCGACTTAGAGCAAGTAACTGCACCGACTAACAAGGCAGAAGTAAATCCTCAGCCTCCCATTTTCTCTTGGCTGCTGGAACATGGCAAAGCTTGGCTGTATGGGTCCATGGCTGAGGACACCAGTTTTTCTGTTTTGAACTACATGCTGGTCAGCCCAGAAGCGGTCTGTGAGCAGCCAAGGAGCCATGAGATCTGGTTGTGTCCTGTTATTCTGTGCCATGGAGGCCACAGGATTGGACACCTCCCTAGACCGCACATTATACAGCTGCAAGCTGTTTGGTCATATAATGGGGTAACTCTGCTGAAGATTCACAATACTGCCTTGACTGGAGACCTCCTGTGAGATGGCTGAACATGCTTTCTTCTTCACCTGTCTCAATACTGAAGTCCTCCCTGTAAAACCTGTAGGCTGTCACTTAAGAGACATGGGCCAGGGGGTTTCCAACTTCCACAAAGCAAACATCAAAGAGCACCCAAGCCTTGTGATGCTGAGGCTCTCTGCAGGTCCTGTAAACCTCAGAGCATGTTGAGCATTCCCTGCTCCTATGGGAGGGAGCACAGGTGGCCTGTGCTGCAGCAACCTCTGCAGACAAGCAGGCAGGGGTGGGAACACAATGGGCCCTCCATGTGCCTGGTGCCTACCAAGCTGCTCCAAATTCTTGAGTGTCATCAGCCAAAGATGGAGAACAGGGGTATCTGCTTCAGCCTGAAATGAAACATGCCCAGTACACATCCATAGCCAGTGAAACAAACGAACAAAGACTTGTGGCAGTACCCGCCAGTCACAAATAACAACAGCCATTTCAAGTGTGGGAGAAACACCAGATTTTGTGACAAAGTGTTCTCGACCGCCAGCAAACTCATCTGCTGCAGGTGGCTCCTCCAGGAAAGCTCCTCTAGCTGCTACCAGGCCCCATTACACAGGTGTGCAGGGGCCAATGGACACACTGATAAGCTAAGGCCAAATTTTGATGTTTCCCACATTGCTGGGCACAGTCACAATGCAAAGCTCACTCCTGTGAAGAATCATGCACTAATGTCAGAAGGGTGAAATATAAATGCTGTTTTCTTGTGACCGGCTAATGCCATGAGCCACAGACAGGGACAAGGAACTCCTGGACACCAAAATGCAGATGAGCAGATGTGCTGAGCTGGCAGCAGAGGCCATGGGCAGGTTACCTGGGGAAATCAGGGCTAACAGAAGAGATCTGCCCCTGCAGGGTGTCCATGATGTTGCTCTGCGAATAGAGCTGCAGGGGAGAATTGAATTGCACATGCAGCACTTTGAGTCCTGGCACCTCCACTTCCACAGGGCTGTTGGGGCAGACCTGGGCTGCGTACTTCAGCTGCTCGGGCCCCACTCGGACCTGGCTGGGGACCGAGGAGGTGCTGTGCCTCCGCTGCGGCGACTTGGAGCTCTGCGCCTGCAGAGGGTTATAGACGGAGGCAACGGGAGCCTGCATTGCGCCCACAGGCGATGGGCGGCTACAGACCCATGCGTTCAACCGGGCAGTGAGAGTGGGGTTCATTTGGGGGTTCATTTGGGGTTTATATTGCGGAATTGAGGGAAAAATGCGGAGGAGGAAAAAAGGAAAGAAGAAAGAAATTAATGAAGGATAAAACCAAATACTTCAAGCCATCAAGCAGCTGCAGAATACTGTCTGCTGGTTTCAGTCAGGGGAAAACTTTCAGGCTTATGTTAAACAACAATCTCAGGTCTTTGTACCCTGCAAAAGCAGAGGCTGAAGTTACTTTTGCCTCCCTGTCTACAAGTTACAAATTTAGTCAAGTATTACCAAAAGCATTGGTCTTGCAGCTTTTATTGTAAAAGTGGCCAAAGTCTTCCAGGGTGTTTGATATTGCTATGCAGAGATTTAGGGCAGTTAGGCAACCTGACCAATGCAGCCAGGAAAGATTTCAGACACTTCCTGGTTTACTACCTTCTATGAAACAAGGGAAACTTTGAACTTCTAGGAGGTAATGTCTTTGGTGAGGCTCAGAGGCAAACACAAAAAACAGGCCCTTTTAAGGCTGGGATGCTTTCCAATCTCATACATAAAATTGCTCACACAAGCATGAATGCTTCAGGTACTTTTCAAAACTCCTGTGTAAAGCAAAGTTTGCTAATAAAACACTGACATATCCAAACTGAGGCAGAGCCTATGAATCCCAGGCCAGCTAGGAATAGGGATAGGTGTGCTTCCTGTGCTAGCTGGTACCTTTCCTGCCCAGCATTGTAGCAAAGCTGGCACAAAACAATGACTTTAGGAAGTCCACATAACAAGCTATCAGGCACCTGTTCAGACCAGCGGGCTGGTATGTCATGCTGAACGCACGTGGAAACTGTGTCGGTCTCTGCTAAACAAAGAAACACAACAGCATTAATTCATATCTGCATCCCATGAAATGTTCCCTGCTCCTCCAAGCCCTGCCCCTGGGAACAACATCCATGCTTGGGCCTCTCCTGCTTCCCTTGTTCTGAAAGAGAGATTTTCAGGGTTAACAAATTGGTGACTTTTCAGCAAACTTGTGTCTCCTGAAGCATTCCCCTGGAGGCCCAGGGAAGGAGAGGAGCCGAGGGAGTACTTACGGCTTGGTAGGCTCCACGCCCCCAGGTGATGTTTTTGACTCCACCGCACTGTTGAAGGTCTGGATGTTCTCTGAGGAGTAGAGGCCTGCCGGGCTGTTGTACTGAGCAGTGATCACTCTGGGGGCAGAAGCTGTGGCAGCAGTGAAGGGCACTGCGCTCCGATTATGTGCACTTCCTATGTGCCTTATTTCCTGCATGCAAAGGAGCAGAGGCAAAAATCAGAGGTGCTCAGGCATGCAGGTGTATGTGACAGGGCAGCCTGGAGCAAGCAGCCACTGCACTGGTGGCCTTTGTGTGTGATGTCAGCTGAGGAGCAGGCAACCACAACCTTCAAAGCAGGTGAGCATCTTCCACATGTCACAAGGGCCCATCCCAGATGGCTTCAGGATGGCCTTCAGGATATTTCAGAGATGACATAAGGGGAACATAAGAGCTGAGAAACACTACCAAAGCTATTAGCTCAAAGGAACTCCTGCAAACCTACAGTAAGTCACAGGACCTACCTTCTCATGCAAGACTACAGAGTTGAAGCATTCCTTACAACTCCTGAGAGGAGAGCCAGTTTCTATGGAAAAGTGAAGATGGGGGGCAGAAAGAGGAGCACTCCTCAATGACACCCGAAAATTTTGTTCCTTAGGCAAGGGCAACCCAAAAAGAAGGGATTTGCTATTACTACAAGTGCTCTGGAGCATTATGCTCCTTCAGCTAAGATTGGGGTTCACAGCTCTCTTTGACGAACAACTCTGGAACTTCTGGACATGAAATTCCCACAACAGAGGGGGAAAGATGACCACTGTTAATACAAAAGACTGTTCACAAGCAGTGGCAGCTAACTGTCAGCAACTTCTTCAACATCAGAAGTATGAGATATCACCCAGATGTTCTGAGTTTGCTGCAAACAGCAGTATTAGCGTACACGTAGAAATACAGGCTACAATTCAGTAAGAAAAGGGGCAAATACAAGTTAAATAAGACACAAGGTAAGACACTTCTTAATCACAGGCAGTGCTAACAAAAATGGGGTTACTTCTAAGCCCTACCACCAGTTCAGCAGGCTGGGAATTGGAAGACTTGGGGCAGAGAGAACAACATCCAGGGCTCACTTCTTCCCAGAGAAGATGCTTGACCAAAGCAAGGAGAAAGTATAATGGGGCCTCATGAGAGCAGGCATAAAAAAGGACTAACAGTCAAGAGAGATGGCTGAGATATGGAGGACTAAAAGACAGCACCAAAACACGCTCTTTGAAATGTTTCAGCCAGCTGTAAAGATTGGGCATGGCTTCAACACACAGCTAATGTCCAATGGCACAGGATGAAACAGGGCACTTCTTAGTGTGTTAGGCCCATGGCTCTCAGCTCTAATTAACACAACCAGTTCTCACTCTCATTCTGTACAGGCACTGACTTTTATAGCAATGACATGTGCCTTCATTGCGCTATGAACATCTCACAGCATTTGTTTGATAGAGATATAGTTACAGGATAAATACTCACTAGCAACAAATATGACTAAATCCCCCTACAGATTTTTCTTTAAATCTTACATCCCCAGACTTCCTTAGGCAGCTGGATAGCCTTCCCAGACTGACAGATGGGAGTAATCTCATTTCATGGCATTCAAATGCTATTTATGGCATCAAGCAGAGCATAGGGTCCCTCAGAGAAGAGTGGCATGGATCCAAACACTCTCATTAGTTACCAGTCATTGGAAATCAGTGGGGTAGCTCAAGTTGTTCAGGTGTGGGGTGACAGGGCTGCTCTCCCACAGAGTTCTGGCCAGTATGTATGGATGTCAGCCATGAAGCTTTCCCACACACCACAGGAAAAAAGACTCTGGAGTAATTAGCTAATCTCCCATTGTTGCAATCTCATTCAAACCACATAACAGCTTTCATGAAAATAGTCTTTTCCCATGGCAAAACTGTAGATTTCAGCAAAAGAAAAAATAGAGGGTTAGAGATGTCGCATAAATAGTTTAATGGAAGACTGAGGCAGAAGATTTAGGCTTAGGGAGTTATACCCTAAGGTCAAATAGGCTCAAAGGTGAAAATGTCACAAAATGTACTGCAGAAACTTTAAGTATTATAACCAAGAATTAGAGAAAGGGAAGTAATTTATGGGCAGGTTTTTGACAGTGATGAAGGCCTCAAGACAATGAGGCAGCTGGATGGAGAAGAGAGACTGACATCACATGAGAGTCTTGACTCCAAGGTGAGCAGCAACACGTGCTCAGGCACAGAATCCACACAGAAGCTTTTGGCCTACTTTTAGTCACCAGGTCGGTTTTCTGTTATGTAACAACATCCAAAACCATAAATGAAGCTTTCAAAAGTTTCAGGATATCTGTAGTAGCTCTCAGGTGGACAAAGATAACTGACCATAAGGGAGTTTATAATGGTTAAATAGAGAAATCAGTGCAGAAGGTGGTGTCTGAAGATTACATTAGAAAAATCCCATCTGGAGAACAGTGCCAAAAGTATAACCCGAGAGTCTACAGACAAGTATTACAAAAGCAGTAACATTATAAAGGACATTTGGATAATCTAAATTCTCCAGCACTTTCTGTCATGCCATGCTTCTCTTTCTGCTTGAGCTGTGGAAGGAATTTGCAAAGAACAAGTGCTTTCATGATCCCAAGATCAAAAGATAACATGCTCTCACTGTCAAATATAGTTTACCTAGGGATTTTCCAGAACTGCCAATCCAGGCTCTGTGATGTGCAGCAGTTTTTTTAAAGCCCCAGTTTCTGGAATCATGTGTTTATGTGAGCATCTCTGACTTTAATACTGGAAAAGAAGTCAGATACGTGACATTCTCAAAAAGCTGTCCACCAGCAGGAAAGTGAAAAATGGGAGTACGAAACTGCTGCTATACTCTGTATGTATGTGGGGACAGCACCTGGTTTATGCAGTTGAAATGCCTGGGGTTTGCAGCATCTCTGTGGCATTTCCAGGACCAACACAAGGAAAAGAGGGCAAGCAGCACTAAACAGCATCCTGGCTGGGACACAGACTGCAGAGCAGTAAGCAGTGGTCTGTTTGCTAAGGAAGAACAGGCAGTCAGACATAAGGACATGATCTTATCCAGTCAGGACATGACCTGCTCTTTCTTTGACAGCTGTATAGAGGACCATGACTAATATTAGATCACTTCAGAGATATCTTTGCTTGGTATCTGCAGACATACCTGGAATCATTTACCTCACCTTCCCTGCAAGCCATGGCACTGTCTCAGTCCCCTTATGCCAGTCCTGTCTGCAGCAGGCTATAGTCAGCAGCAAGCAGGGATACTGACAGTGGCTACTTTGATGTGAAGCTGGGGTATGGAAGGTCTGAAGCCTCCAGGCAGGATATTCAAGAGCAATATTTTACCAATATAAACTGTCACTGTGATACTTACATCGCCTCATCTCACAGGCACCAGCTCCACTCCCCTCCTTCCTCTGCAGAGGTGTGTCTCCAGAGGGGCTGGCAGAGTGGCAAGACCAAGCTAAAATAAATTAGCAACGGCAAAAACTTCTCTGCTAGCTGCTTCTGAACTCTCACTTCACCTTCAAAATCAAGTCATTCCTTCAACAGTCCCCTCCTTACCTGAAACTACCATCTCTATAAGAACAAGCTCCAAGTGGCTTTGGACCTCAACCCCATGTGTTCCAGGCACCAGTACAAATCATCCCATGTCACAGAAAAAGCTATTTCACAATCCCAAGGACAAATAAGGTTTGTAGGACCCCAGCTGCAGGATAAACATGCACATCTTCTGCCAGATGACATTTTTGGGGCAGATGGGGACATTGCTGTGTGCTGCAGGTGCTGCACCATGGCCATTCCAGCTGAGTGCTAGAGGGCTTCACCACTGCCACTCCAGCCCTCCCAGCAGAATGCTGCCAGGAGAGGTACCAGGCTGTGCTGTCTGGGAAAACATCCCCATGCCAGGGCAGGAAGTAGATCAGCATTTCCTATTGCACTAGCTGCAGGCTGCGTCATGGGGAATTATCTGGGAAAACAATGGCCCCTTCCTCCCTCTCAGGCCATGCCTGGCAACGCTGATGCCCAGCCTGTGAAATCCCCACAGCTACATCAGCTGTCACCTTCATGTCTGGTGCCAGTGGTGTGGGCAGCTGCTTCCTCTTTCACCATGCACCGAAGACTGACAGGGCTACCACCACTGGACCCGTTTGTACTGGGAATTGAGGCACGGGACTCCAGGCAAATTCCCAGCTGTGAGCAAGGCAGACAGATGGCCAGGCAGCCCAGGATGACCCACCTCTAGCAGTTAAGCTGGGGCTCATTGCATGCACCAGGGGCATAAAGCAATCTGGACACCTCCATGGCCTTGGGTGCACTTGAGCAGGTTGGGGGCAAACTGAGGTAAGGGTGGGCTTTTGTGTCCCTTCCACCTTGCAGTGACACTTCCAAGGCCATCCTGGCTGCATTGACCTCACCACCAGCAAAAACAGGAAAGTGGAGACTTTTTGTACTCACTAAATAAACTAAACCAAGATGTAAGGGGTCAGGCAGCCTCTCCCATAAGTGGGATTTCCTCTCCCTACAGCATGAGCCTGAAGGCAGCCAGCAGGGCTGGGGCCTGAGATGTGCTGGCTACTGCCCTGCTGCCACCACATGCACAGAACCCTTTCTCCCCTGCCTGCCCCTTCCCAGACCACCTCTCTGCAGTCCCAGGTGAAAGGCAGGCCAAATAGAGCAGGGGGCTGCTTGATGCCACCAAAAATTAGTTTCAGGTGTGGAGTAATGATTTGGAGACTGGCCAACATAGTTATTTCCTAAAGCTCCAGCTCCTGGAGTCAGGGGATTCACTCCAACCTCATGTTACAAATTTTTTAAAAAAAGTTAGCACCCAGGCACTGCAGTTGCAAGGAAAAATGAAGGTCCCAAAAGCTCCATGGGTCCCTGCAGCAGCCAAGTGAGCCAGCAAAACCCGCTCCCCACCGGACTCCAGAAACGTGGGATGGTTTTGCATCCCAAGTCAGAACCTGGAGGCTTGGGTGGGTGATGCTGGATTGCACACCTCAAAAGCCATGCCAAAAGGAAACAAGATTGAACATTTCTCTGCATAAATGTTTACTCAGCTCTAAGAGAACAGGCCCCTGACCAAACCTCAGGGATGAGAGCATTCTGGTCCTGCAGGCAGTAAAGGAGAACAGAGACCAGCAGGAACCCCCACCCAGCTCCATCCTTGCCCTTGCAAAGCCACCCAGGGAGCAAATCCTCATGCCCAGCTGGTGTGGGGGGGAGGCTGCTCGTGCCAAACAAGCAGCAACAGCCCAGAGAAGGACGTCTTCATGGCAAACTCTACCCCATGCTACGTTTCATCAGCTGTGATCACAAGTATTAAGAGGTGCCTTTACTTTCACCTCTCCCTCTGTTATTGTTTGGGGTTTTTCAGCTATGGAAAGACCTTCTGCAATGCTTTGAAATCTGATTAGAAATTAGGAAGGGTTTGGGGTTTTGTTATTGTAGGGGGGTAAAACAACAAGGCTGGCTTCCCACATCTTCTCCCTCCACATCCCTAACACATTCCACACCCATGCGGTAACACATTTTAACCAAAACCAGCAGGTCGTGATATACCAGCACAGTTCCCCCCTGTCTGAAAGTGTGTTATATACTTACTGCTTCATGCACTGCCCACACATGTACAGCCTTATCAAAGGCCAAGCCAGCCACCGCCCAGTTACTATAGTCCCTGCCTTCTGTGTATCCAAGGAAATAAAATACACAAGATGGAAACAATGACATCACTCTGCAGGGATAAGGATGAGCAGGGGACAGGCACTTTTAAGAAGTCTTGAGAAGACAGAAGTGGCTGTCTGACTCTCCCATTCTACAAATACCCTGATTCACCTTCAGAGCTCCTCTGAATGCATCTCTGGAGGTTATTTCTTTAAAAAAAAAAACAAACAAAAAAACAAAAAAAACACCACCTACAAAAAAATCCTTTTGTTTAAAAGCCTGTACTTTCTGTGGCTAAGAGAAGCTGATCTATCAATCTCAAACCAAAAGTTTTCACTGACATTCTTGAAGGCTGATGTTAATACTTGTGCCTTGCTGCAAATGGGGTATGTGGCCTTCAGGGAGCTGGACAAGCTTATTTGGATACAGTCCTGGTGTTAAGTGCCCTTGAGGCTGGACTCTCTCAGCTCTTTCCCAACATTAGCTCACTCAGCAAAAGTAAAGACCTGAACCCCACTGATACCAGTGACCTATTAAAAGAAAAAAAGAAAAGAAAAACCTTCTCCCACAGAACTCAGATCTCACAAGGCAGCATAGTCAAAGGGTATAGAGTTTTGCTGTTTATTTTACAAGAGATAGTACAGCCATGCACTCCAGCACACGAGTCCAGAGCTTAATGCCTGGCTCAGGACCACCAGAAAGCACAGCTGACTCTGAAAGTTATGCTAGTCTCTGGTTAGAATCATAAGCAATTAAAATTACCTTAGTCACCAAGTAACTTGTTCTCTCTTGCTGAGATAACTTTTCTCAAGAAACATTATGCAGAAGGGAGAGGCAGACATATTATTTTAATCTTTCCCACTGTGGTGAGGAAAAATGCCTGTGATGTGAGTGATTGCTCTTAGGATCTGGGTGAGAAGTGCAAGTGAAATAACTGAGTAAATATTCTAAGATGACTGTCATTTCCTTCCTCTCATGTTGCCATGGTCACACCAAAACAGCCGCTGAGCCATCATCACTACCGAGCTGCTGCACCTTCTGATGAAATACAATTTTGTCACTCCTATCTCAGTTTAAATTAATTTAGAAGGATAAGGATAATGTCAATGAAATAATAATAAGGCTGTGTGGGCAAAGGTCAACTTAGACAATGAAGTCAGTCTTTGGATTCAGAACTTTGGGGAATGCATGGGAGGTTGTAGAATGCCTTTTTGTTTTCCAAAGGCAAATGAAAGTATCTCTAACTTACATTCCCAGTCAGGGAAAACACTTCCACAGGGATGACACAGCAGGTCACCAAATGTCAGCCTCCCAAAGGGTTACAGAAGTAAACAGTCTGTTTCAAATGGGGTAAAAATGTGTAAGCACTGATCTTAAAATATGTAGCTAGTCATGCAGTTCTTGAGACACAATGTAAATTAAGTTATTTTGCAAGAGTTTTTGCAAAGATCTAGTAACTGCACTGACAAAATAGGATGACAAAGAGAAGGTGGACAAATGTGAGAAATTTCTTTTAATATATCAAAGGTAGGAGAGGCAACATCAAATTAATTAATTCTTAGAAAGGTGGAAACATGTCTGAATAACTACAATCCAATTTCTACACCAAAGGTTTTAAAGCCTTATTTTTTTGAGCCTGAAAGGCTCAAATGTTAAGGCTATTCACATATATGATTATATGTCTGCATTCAAAGGCTATGTGCAAAGCCAGTGAGAACCATTGTCAGAGAACCCTGGATCAGGACTTCAGTGAACCACTTGGACTCAGTGTACCCTATTTGCTTTGGTAAGTGAATTAATAAGTGTTCTGCATAAGATCATTGCCAAGGAAAACAAATATACTCTTTTCACTAGCCAGCAGTAAAAAAAAACTGAACAGCTCAGCACTCCCTTTGAAGATTCACCTCTCCTCACAGCTTCAACCAATCCTGTTGGAAAAATGAGATCAGCATCTTTGTGGTAAACTTCATAGCAGTTGGTCATGTTGGTGTGTGTATATATATATATATATATATATATATATGCACAGCATCTTCTGCCCTCTGCTACTGCTGATTTGCAGCAGGCCTGGCCAAAACCCCTGTCGATGCCGCAAAGACACAGCCCCAGAGTGACCTGGCTGACGCTGGCCACAGTCTCTGGCAAGAGTCAGCACGCTCTGCTGATTTCATGCTCCAAGCAGACAGATCCTACTACAAACCTTACTTGCTGCAGTCAGCTACTGAAAAAGGAAATGAGTATACTAAAGAAAACAAACACAAAACCAAACAACAACCCACCAAAAAAAACCCAAAACCTTAAAATTTGATGGTGTTCACTTTTCTTTGGCACAGCAGATTAGATGTTCAGGCACTGTTATGCAGGTAAGAGTAAACAGAAGCTTGTGGTTTGGAGACATTACACATCTCCCCTCATGCTGCTGAATTCCTCTGTTTGAGTATGCAGCAGGCACAGCCCTTTAGAGGAAAGCCCAGTGCTCTGAACAACAGCAAGGCCCACTCACACAGGCAACTGCAAATTACCTGATTGGCTTAATTTTAAGGAAGGGGAGAAGAAAAGGCAAGAATTTTTGCAGAAGTTTGAATGTTCTTTTCACATCAGGAAATAACTCTTCTAGTATCAGCCATCAGACAGGGTCAAAGCCTCATTTTCATGCCACAGTCGATTCTTAGTAAAAGAGTAAGATAAGGGTCTTACTGATTAGAGATAAGCTTTGTAAGAGGAATCTCTCCACAGTCACTTCTGGATCAAATTTTCCTGCTCAAATCAGTTGCAAGTTCTTACCAACAACTTCAGCTGTGCCATACTTACAATCTAGCAGTATTAGGATATCTATCCAGGGACCAGAGCCAGAACAGGACTAGAACTGAGGTTAGGGCTTAGGAGGGGATGTGCTCCACCACCAGCATTATTGCTAAATCCTGACTAGTCTGACCTTCATGATGCCCCTTAACTTGGACTTGTAGAAAGCAAGGCAAGACTAGAGTTAAGGTTGGTCCCTCTTACCCATGTTTCTGTCTTAGTTGCAGTAAGTTCCCTGAAAGAGTCCAGGGCTAACTCACATACAAATACACCACAGAGAAGGCAATTGACTAAAGGAAAGCCATTGATTATGGTTAAAATGGCCACAGGAAGGGAGTTTAAGAGGGGGCATCACTTAATTATAATAACCTATGTTTAGTACTTGACCAGCAGTGGATATCCATCTAGTGACCCAGGCTGGACCAGGGAGAAAAGCGTGGTGGCGGAGCAGCACGTGACAGGGGGATGCAGCAGCAGATTTCCTGCTACAGTTAACTAAATTTAGTGAGCTACTGTAAACACCTGATTGAGCCATGTGTTGTGCCCTGTGTTTAATGTTGTGGCATTTAGATAAATTCTGGTTAATGGCTGAGTTGGGAAACTGGCCTATAGGATCAATTCTGCTGAATGAAATGACAGCTCTCTGCAGCCATGCAGCAAAGCCTCCGTGCAGACTCTGCCCCACTACTTTGGCAAGAGATAGTCCCCAAGTCCCCAGGTTGAAGTAGAATATTTCCAAAACTTGGGCAGCAGAAGACACAGAGCAGATCTCAGCTCAGCAGTGTCACAGACAGGTGTAACCACATGGCCTCAGCAAAAATTAAGGCCAAATGGTTCAGTCTCACACTGTGCTTTCGCTGAGTTATGAAATAGAGAATGCTGCATCGAATTCTTGAGCCAAGCAACACAGAGCAGCTTGATGTGAAAGGGAGCGTGGATAGATCCCAGGCCACGGTCTGGGCAGGGTGTTGCTGCACACGTGCTGCTTTAGTTTCAGATCCTTTCCAACCCAAACAGCCATATGAGTGCTTAATTAATTGCAGAGTCAAACTAGTTATCAATCTACTTATTTTGCTAGAAAGACTCAGAGGATGTGTGCCAGGGCCAGAATCCATGTCACTGCCCTAGTGAAATGATTTAGTGTAGCTATTGTAGAGTTTTGCAGTGTAATCCTCTAAATCTAGCCCAGGTGATGCTCTTGCACAGATCACTGTTATTACTACATTTACTTGACAGAGGCAGCAGGACCACTGAAGCAAGACTGTCAATAGGTTACACCACCAACCTCCTAGACAGAGGCTACAAGATCTGCCACACAGATAAGAATGTTAAGAGGGTGGAGTATTTCTCTTCCCCTTCCTCCACAGCTAGACTGCTAATAAGAGAAAAAAATCCAAAACAACAGAAAACACTGTAAGAGTCAATAATACTCCTTGCCTCTCAAGACTTTGCTACCTAGGAAAATCAACTGGCTTAGCATAGTAACAATGATTTATTACTGAGTCACACCTCTACAGTGCCTCATGTCAGGTGTGAGCACACAGATGGCAGAGGACATCTCTGACCCACACAGCTTGCCCTTGGCAAGGTATCTGACTTGCTCTCACAGCACCAGGCTTCTCACCACAAGGGAGGGAGTCTGTCTCAGCATTTCCAAGGGCCACATGATCTCTACACAATATGGGGCATGGTGCTATCCCCAACATGATCAACGGAGTGACATATGCTCAGCTCCTTGAAGGATCAAGCCTGGAACTGCTCTTAGAGGAGTAAGCAGGAACAAGAGCACACAGTTACTCCATTACTTACCTGTGGTTCAGAGGCCAGATTCATCTTATAAGGATGCGTCTTTCCCTCCTCATTTACAAGTGGTGACCAGACTTTTGCCTCTGTTCTGCAACACACAAATTTTGAATAGTTACCCTGTTTTCATCAGTGAACATCATTATTGTTATTAAAAGACTCAAAGTTCATAAATTTCTCAAACACTTCCTCAGTCTCTTGCATATAGCACTATCCACATGAGGAGGAATGGAGACAGCCTCATTTTAGGCACATAAAGTGGATGATTTACATATGTTGCATGAGGTCCTTGGAGAAAGAAGATCTCAGCAGTGACTGTCCTGGCTTATTCTTTGTGAGTCTATAGGCAACACATCAAGCATGGGCTCCAACTCCAGCAGTCAAGTTGGGGTTACCCAACAGCAGAAGCTGGAGATTATCCCTCAGATGCAGATCCTTTAATTAAGTGGGACAATTCAGACTGCTATGTGTTTCAGCTTTTACAGGAAGCCAGGGAGAGGAATGATTCTTGTCTGTATTGACTAGATAGAGAACATTTTGTTCTCGGACTGCCTTAGATAAGCTAGAAATATTTTTTAGTTTGAGTATCCAGAATTTTCTTCTTATATATACAGTGGTATCCATGCTGAACAAACAGAGGCTTTTGGGAATTATTAAAAAAAAAAGATCCAAGCTGCAATGGGGACTAAGAACTGAGATGAAATCATGAGTCAGAGAAAGTCTACATAACCTTTACTGGTCTGTGGTCTGACCCAATTACTCACAGCAGCCTGAAACACAAGTAAAGATCTACAACTAAAACCAACTACTTTCACCATAATCATTTTGAAATTTTGCTATGCCCCAAAGAATGACAAACAAGTAGTGAGGAAAAAGGAGTGTGTTCAGATTTGCTTGAGATACTTTCTGGGAAACATATGCTACCTACATTTCTCAAAAGCAGACAGTGGCTAGCATCTCAGATGGATTAAGCAGTGCAACTTTTCCCAAACTTCCTAATAGCAGGGAATAAGTGACAGCAATATTGCTGAATGAAAACTGTTATTCAATGCTAAACACTGCACTATGCAGCAACCAGATGGCTGATAAACTCTTAGGATGGGATTTGAAAACCATGTCCTGTTTTGATAGAAGCCCTTTCTGGAATCTGAAACTGTAGATGGATGTACTTCCCAGATATTTGTGGGTCCAGGACCAGCTATATATAAGTACTTAGTTAGCAAAACAGGAATGCTTCCACTGAGAATTAACTGAATAACTGGAAAGAGACTTTCCAGTTACAGAGACTTCTAAAACTGACAAGGATGGAGAAATAGGCTACAGAGCTACCCCCGATAAATTCAGTCTCATCTGCACCATTCCTCTCAAAGCTCTCCAAAGTCACAACATTTTCTAAAAAGTCCAAACTTAGCTGTGGTGCACATATATATATATATATATATATATATATATATATACACACACACACACACACATATACATATATATATACACACACATATAGAGATATATATATCTCCAAGACATTTGCTGCATAAATAGTATTTTAATACTTGCATCCAGAGAGCAGCTCAGTGGGAAGAGATGGGAGGCAGGATTCTCACTCAGGGAAGAGGGAAAGTTTTACTGACCTGCTATTGCCTTTATCGCACTCTGGACTTTATACGGAAGAAACCTGAATGAGTCTTCTGTGCAGTACCTGCTTTCACAGGAAAGTACAAACACACAGATAACCTTTACAAGCATCCAGGTACAGCAGACCTTTGACTCCCGGCTATTGCATCCTGTAGGCCCAGCTGCAGTGCTGATACCTGACACCCTATGCCACCCAAATCCCAGTGTCTGGCAAGCTGGGGCACACACAGAGTAACAAGTATGACTGTAACAGCTGCATGGAATCAGATCTATGCCAATTTGATCACCAACCTGCTGCAACAGCTGCTGTTACTGCACAATGTGCCCCAGTGCTTTAAGGTACCTGAGAAACCAGCAATTTTACCCAGATAATGCCTATCAAGCCTCACAAAGTTATGGCCATCTCTGGGATGGCTGTATTTTGCGCCAGAAGACTGTGTTTGCACATAGGGAAGCATCCTCTTGACAAATATAAACCCTTATTCCTTGGAAGTGTTTGGAGATCACGTATGTGTGACCAAGTTTCATCTCCTCTGGAAAAACAGGACACAGCAAAGTATATGGAAATCAGACACCCCACCAGTTAGGATGTAAGCAAGTGAACATTGGCTGCAGATGAAAGAGCAGCTCAGAGAGCATTAAGCACATCAGCTGATTTCTAGTGCAAGGCATCCGCATGCCAGTTCTCACAGCACTGATCTGAGAACTTCTGTGGTAGCATTTTCTTGTACAGCAGTTTAGTATTATCAGCTTCCAGAAGCACCAGAAGGTTTCATTCAGACTGAAAAATTTAAGCCTAGAGCAGGCCAATGTATGAACACAGAACAGAAATTTCCCCTCAGGCACTTGCTGTCATCCCACTGCCCCTCACTCAATGTGTTTGAGGTGACACAGCTTGTTGGTCTCCAGTGTAGAGGAGGCAGCTATGGCCAACTACTGCAGACAACAGGTTTTTTTCATCACATTTTTCTCCCTTATTTATTAGCAAGGCAAATAGCTCAAGTTTGTTTCCCAGACTGCTGCCATTCTGATCTGTCACTGGATATAAATGGAAGCAGCAAGATCACTCCAAGCTTTACTTTCAACCCAGTTTAAAAGTTATCCAAACAGAAAGGTTAAATAGCCCAAGCCTCTGCCCCTCTAAGGCAGGGAAGATAAAGCTTCCCTTTGTCTTCACAACAGCTGCAGCAGAGCCCCTCAGCCACTCTCAACAGCCCATTTATGGCCACAGTGAAGCCACAAAGAGGAGACAGCTTTGCTCTCCCTGGCTTTGCCCAGAAGGCCTTTCAAGACATGTGCCCCATCCCACTGCACCACCTGTGGAGCCCACGGCCTGTGGGTCTTAGGTAGGACCACTATGGTCCCAGCTCTCAGCAAGGGTTTCCCAGCTCTGCTCGTGGTGTCCATGCCCGTAATTCTACTCAAGTGTGGCAGGAGGGAAAAAAAGTGCACTTGAAGTTGGCCTTATGTCCCACTGCTGGTACAGGGCTTATTTTCTGCAGTGCTGGGAAGGCACAGACAGCAGGGCAGATTAGACGCATCATGCTTGTATCTTATCAATATGTCTTCATATCTTATTTATATGAAGCAGGGAACAGTCTTCAGAGCAGACAGCTAACCCCAGCCTTGGTAAGAGTGCCTGCAGGCTGCCACTGGCAATGGCTTTCTGGAGGATTTTTTTAAGATTTAGAGCAGAGGACCCCCAGCAACAAAACCATCTCCGCGCTCCCCTCAGCAAGGCTGTACACCTGCCACTGAGCATGGCCATGCTAATAGGCTGTCAGACCTGCCTCTCCACCAGTGGAGGGGCTGGATGTCCAACAGCCTGTCTGGTGAAAGCCAGCAGGCTGCAGCATCCTTACTGTATCTCAGAAACCCCTGATACACTGATGATTTATTTTATAATATGGTTTCTAAGGCATATTCTTTCAAATGAGAGCAACACTAACAGTGCAAAGATGACAAAAACATGACACAAACAAGCCTGAGAATGAGTGTCAAGCAAATTAATTGCAGGCAGCTAGATATAAAAACTTCTTCATGTATGGAATATGCTGATTCCTTCTTACTACAGGATAGAGTAACCAAGACAAGGCCAGGGAATGAGCCATGCATTTGCTGTTTTATCCAGGCAGAAACCAAGACCCAAGTTTAGAAAGAAATTTCTCTGATGCTAGTTTGGATGGGGAGGTACTGATAGGAAGAGGAGGAAGGAAACTGCATGCAAGTCAAGACAGGAATCTGGAGAGGTATTTATGAAAGACAACCTTTTTCAAGCAGCTTGGCTTGAACATGGTGTAATATAAACATTACAAGAGCCTAGATTTTGCTATCAGTGCTTTGTGTACAAAGCTGGATCATAGCTTCGAGGGAAAATTCAGAGCTGGTAAACAAGGGCCTAATTTTGTGTGCCAGGAACTCTGTAATTTCCATAAAGAAGAAAGGCACATCCATATTCCCATTTCAAATACTACGATGGTCAAAACTAAGATACCAAAGTAGAGAATAAACCCCAAAAGACCAAAAAGTTTCCTGTGCAACACAAAGTTTGTTAGCTGAAAAATGAGGAAAGACCGAAAGATTTAATCTTTCACCAATCACCTCAACAGAGTTTTAGACAGGCATTTTTAAAATGCTTAGAAACTAACTATAAAAGCACTCAGGCTACTAGGAAGGTAACTTTTAATCTGCCTTTTAGCTACAACAGATGCAAAATATATGCTCTTAGCCCTAAACATGAGAAGTCACCTTTAGCAATGACCCATTAATGGACCTATTCACTCTGGCAAGTAAAACTGTACTTGGGCTGCATGCAGTTCACTGCCAATTCAAACAGCAATGACAGTCACAACTTCCTAGAGACAGGAGGCCCTAAATGCATTTCTCCACACATGGCCCTCTTGCATTTCAGGTGTCTCTTCACACAACCACGAAAAACAAAAAGGCAACTCCAGTTACACAGAAGAAGCAACAGAAGTTTATTAAAAGCTGGTTCATTACAGAGCTAAAAAGGATAAGACACACCTGACTGCTCAGACCCACACTGCTCTTCCACTAGGCCAGCTGCAGAGTTAACTATTTTTGCCTCACCCAAGAGGCTGTAAAATGACAACAAATACCAATCTTGACTTGCCAAAATGACTTTCATTGTTCCAATTATTAGTAAAAGCTGCTGACATGCACCCAGAAGGGCTGGGAGCATCACACTAGTCATGGAGAGGTTGTGAGTGGCCACACAGGGCCAGGCAACCTGCATGCCCTTATATAGCTGCACACTGAGCAGCTGGCTTTTCCCAGGGCCAAAAGAATTATTAGTAAGATGACAGAAACTGGAAAACTCTTCTTGGCAGGGAAGCAAAAAAGCAAACCTAAATGAGTCAACGGATTCCATGAACTTCCTAGAACATAAATCTGAGCCTATTGTGGCTTTGTGCAATGAGTCCCCACAGCTCAGACCTGAGAACATGTGGAACAAGCAAGAGTGCAACTGAACCTACCGAAGAAAATGTAGAGGACATCACACACGTGCTCTCTTCTTCTTCAGAGGTATCTACATATGATCCTTTCTGACAACACTTTCTGGTAGCAGATCTGACTTCCCTAATCCCAGCACTTTTCAAAGAACAAATACATATCTTCACTCCTTGGCAGGACTTTTAGCAAACAAAAAGGCTGTTTGGCAAACAAAAGATGCATTAATACGTTATAAGCTTGCAGCAAAGCTGCAGGAAAGTACCTTGAAATTTGAGGAAAAGTAGGAGCAGAACAGGAGATGACACCTTTGCAATCCCTTTTCACAAATATTCCTCTCTTACTATCACCCTCATACTGCCTCCAGACATAAAAGGAAAGACAGACTCACTATAGGAATACTTCTTTTATTGAAACCCCCCTGCCACATAAATATACACTTTACCATTTTTTTTCCTCAGGGCTGCACAGCTCAATTATTCAATTGTTGACTATAGCCACAGGCAAAGAGCTATTTGTTTCAGAAATAATTTTCACTTGTGCTGCAATGAACATTTGTCTGCTTTTGTACATCTGCAGCTACAACAGAGCTCTGTGTCAAATTCATCATGAGCATTTTCACTGACACTGGTGATGCCTGAACCTTAGGCTAGCAGGTGTGCTTTGTGATAGCAGTATCCGTTCTTCCCACGCCTTCCTTTCTTTGAATGTTCTTTGTCGGAATGTCTGACCCAAAATACACTGGAATTCCAAAGGAAGTTCATAGCTTTCTCAAATCTATTGGGCCCATCTTGCTGCTTACCCCCATTAATGGAGTGCAGCCTGGGACACGGCTTTGCTCAACGGCTTTGCAGTGCAGTGATGTACACAGTCTATTTGAAAAAAAAAAGAAGGGAAAAAAAAAGCAAAAAAAGAGTAGTTCTCATAGACTCAAGACCCCAAATTATATTTTTCCAATGAATGGGAGAGGCCCAAAAATCTCCTTGTGAATTTCTCAGTTTAGCAACTGAGTTGGGCTTGAGTTGACTGAAGAACACTGTCTTGAGCTTGATTTTATACTGCTGAAGACAATAATAGAACCTTTACTTTGGTTTCTTGGAAACTACATTTCTCTAAGCACTCTCTATCCTGAAACAAAATGCAAAAGGAATGAACAAACACAGGCTCAGAAAAGGAGAAAAGGGAGCTGCTAGACACGGACGGTGAGTTCAGCAGGAATTTGGTACCTGCACCAACATTGTTGAACACTCACTTTCAAGGCAGAAAACAGTCCTTTCCAACTTTGTTCACACATCAAACAGCAAAGTACTTGGCAGTGCCACTTAAAACAAGAGTATTCGGAGAAAGTAATTTGTGGCTGGGTTTTAAATCCTAGGAAATTATGAGATTTGCATCTTTGGGTGAAAAAGCAGATCAGGAGCGTTTTCTTCAGCTAGAAATTTGATCCATTTTTAATGGCAACATGTGTTAGACTAGATTTCCTGCCTACAATCTGATCTGAAACATTTTTGACTGTTACCATCACTAAGCAAAATACCGAAACAGGAAACATTGGAATGCTGTTGATATACACAATCAAGTATACAGTGCAAACAGCATTTCCTTTACCAGAAGTGTTTAAGTCCAAGTCCTTTCAGTTCTCTATATTTACACTTCTCTTAAACAATCATTAGTACAGCCAAATATGAAGACTTCTTAACTGCTTGACTACCATTAAGACAAGCAGGTTGCCTGTTTGGAGTACAAACATGCTTAAAGTTTGTTTTGGTTCCCAAAAGAGCCCAAGAAACAGACAAGCATGGTACAATACTTCCATGAAACACCCTCCTAGCCTCCAGTTATTTGCAGCTTAAAAGATTTCTGCAGCAGAGATACCTCCATTGTATATATTATCCTTAGAGATTTGTCTACCATTAGTTCACCCAGTAGGCTCTTGAAACTAGGTACACTTTTCACATTCACAGCACAGTCACATATGAAGTGTCCACTCACATGATGGAGTTGATCCTCTGGTGGAACTGAAACCCCTGATGTGAGGTCAGACCTATATCTAAAATCTCACCTGGCATAACCTTGCTGCCACTCAGAATGCAGGTCAGAGAACACTTAGCTTGGGTAATCATTTAAATGAATAAACACTTAAAATTCATTGGCTAGGAATTTAAAAACCACTTAACAATTTATGCCTGTCACAAGACATCTCTACAATGGTGAATAGAAAAAATGGACTGTAAGACTTTTCACTCCTGAAAACCTCACCCAGCTGGGGACATCCTCACCATCAGCTGTGTGTGATGCTCCAGCCCAGCCAGAGCTGCTGCCCTGTCAGACCAATGGTCCATGCCTTGTACAACTGATTCAGATAACGAGCTACAAATGCACAGCATGGAGACCAGACCCAAGAGTTGGCAGTGTTGAAATGCAAATTATATATTCTCCTTTTCATACTCAGCCAATCACTTACAGAGCTACTCAGACCATGGAGCCCAGCTGCATTTAGGACAACACAGAGGGGAGCCTAGGAGGAGACAGCTGGGCACTAGGGATGAAGTATTCTCAACAAACAGGAAAGACAACATGATGCACATGGTTTCATATCAAGCAGTGGTTAGTAACACCAAACCCTAAAGCATTAAGTAGTCAGATCATTGCTTTCACATCCTTGCACTCTTGACACTCTTCTTGGCTACTCTGTCAGCAGTACTCAGCGATCAGTACAGAGCCAGAAGCACCAACACCACGCTACCTCATTGAAAAGGGGTCTTGAAAGAGTTGGGCTGTGCAAACTCAAAGTCACTGCAGAGTTTTATACAGCTGCACATCCATCTAGAAATCTCTCCCTCAGCAGCTTCCACACCCAAGGCCCATGAAACGGTGCATGGGATAGCTATAAAGTTAATGACTTTGTAATTAACATTAGCAAACACATTTTACAGGCTCAATGATCTGTAAGAGTGAACTTGCCTGCAGGCTGAAATAGCCATTTCCACCCTTCCTCTCTCCCAGCTAGAAACACATGGCACTGGTTTGCCAAGTCAAGCAGCTGGATAGTTCAGAGAGGACAAAGAGCACTCCTTTGCAGAAGGTTACAGGCTGCCAAATTCGAAGCCAGTATGAGAAACTCTGGAGTTAACAGGCTGCTGGAAAGCTCACCACCCACTCACACTGCCTCCACTGTGACCTCTTCTTCTCTCTGTGAATTCCCTCAATGAACCATCAGGGTTTTATTGGCCAAGACCCATCACTTCTTCCTGAACTGGGAAATACCTCCTGGACTCCTGGCATTGTCCAAGCTATGGTAAAGTCTGTTTATCACAGAAAAACCCTGAACGACTGTGCCATTTAAGGCATGTTTTTGCACTCCTTTTGAAAGTACTTCCTCTGCATCTGCTCTAAAACTGAGGGCAGGTAGGCATGGGAAAAACTCGCTCCAGACATGATACCACATCCACCGTCTGTCTTTTGAGAGGTGCTGGTACCTATGGCTGCAATTCAAAGCAAAAGGAAGGATAAATCCCCAGCATTATCGAAAAAAACCAAACCAAAAACAACACAAAAAACCCCAGGCTCCAGTTCTTTTAAGCATCAACAGGTCAATGCAAAGCAGACCCCTGCCTTCAAATCTCCATTTCCTCTCTGTACCAAGATGGTCCAGGAACTAAGTATGGCTGGGGAAAAGAATGAAGCTGTCCATTTCTCTGCAGTTCAAGATGGTGGGAAGGCTGCAGCCAGTCTGTGCTCTACATTAGTGATAGAGATTGTGGCTCACTCTCAGCTTCCTTTGGTTTTTCAGGATTTGGAGACACTGAGGCCTAACAGGTACCTTGTTGCACCCTGGTTCATCACTGTTTAGCACTGTCAATGTGGTTTGATCAAGAAGCTTTACAATGTACATTTCTGAGTCTGTCTGAAGTAGAAACTAGGCAATTAATCCCTTGGAACAACATACAATCATATATTTTAACTGCTAAATCAATGCAACGGGAAGGAAGGTCATTTCTGTGTGTATCTCCTCTGCTATGAGTGAAGTTTTCATGAGACCATCTTTGATTTCTTGCTGTCGGGAGCCACAGAATAAGCTGAGAGACTCTGCCACAAATTATCAGCTGATTCCTCACTTGGAAAGTTGCTTTTGTAAGGCCAAAGTGCAGCAAATGAAAGCAGTATTATGATTAAAGGATGAAATGCAGTTCCTTCTTGCTAGCCAGCACCTGCCAGACAAAGCACTAAGAGGTCAAATTAAACCAGCCAGAGAGGTCTACTGTCAAACCAAAACACAGCTACTGCCCAGGCTGCATCCCTCCCTCTATCCATCCCCAGTCTTGCTCAGCAACGTACCTGCTGACTGTCAGAGTTAGCTCATCTGTGCAACCCTTGATTTTGTTCTGAGCCTCAAGGTGCGTCATGTTATCTGTGTTCACTCCATCAATGGCGATGATCTGGTCTCCTATACACAAGTTGGCTATTGCAGCTTTGCTACCTGGAGTCACCTAAGAAAAAACAAAAAGAGTGAATGGACTTTCCAGGGAGAGGTTTTTTTTACAGCAACATCTGAAAAACAATTGAAGAAGTCGGAGTTTCTCTCACTGGTACCTGGAAGCAAAGAGGTGAAAGCTAACAAAAGTAAATTCTCAGCAGAAGTCTATCTGTGTCTATTAGATACTCCTCAGTAATAGTTAAGGATAGGATTCTTTTTTGACACCCACAGACAGAAATTTGGAGAGGGTACAACATGTAATTAAAAAACCCCAATCATATTTCACTCAAGGTAATTGATTTCATTCTAGAGAGCAAGATCATACAGAACACAACTCTGTTCTTTGATGGACAGAAGTGCTCTCTAAAACAAGGTGCTGAGGACAGCCACAAGTCCAAGCTTCTACCAACAGAGGTTACAGAAAAGAGTATCAGAGTCATTGCAATACAGTCAACGCCAATCACAGACACCTCTGCCTGCATTACAAGCTCATCTCTTTCCTTTCCTGGAAGAAAGGTTTTGGCTCAAGATCTTGGATTGCTTCTTTAGTTGTAACAAACTGGTTCTGCCCAGGAACAGCTGCAACACACACTTGACTTCAGCAAGATCAATCCCAAAGTAGTGCCTGACCTAACAAGCATAATGGAAGGCAGACAGACATCAGAAACTTCATCTTTAAACCACAAGCTAACAATAGGTTCTGTGAAAGTAGAAGCATCACCCTCAGCCTTACCACAGCTCACCCTGACACCTTCTGCCATATGACATCTCCTTTTCCTCTCCAGGCATGGTGCTTTGCTTTCTAGATTCCCCACTGCACTGCTAAAGAGGTGCTGTGCTCTGCCTGAGACACAACTGATGGAGGGAGCTTGGGTGGGGCAATCTCACCAATATCCCAGACAGAAGACACTGTGCAGCAATGTCATTTCATAAAAAAGGTCACAGCCAGAACTTGGCATTTTTCAAGAAAATCAACTTAAATGGCTAGTTTATTTTTCCCTACCTTTTTTTAAAGAAGAGTCCTCTTAACAACTGAGACCTCTTTGGGTCAAAATTATTGCCTAATTAGAGGGTGAATAATGTAATGTTTGTGGCTTTACAAGCACTACATAAGATTTTGTGCAGTTTTAATGGCTTTGTGGGAGGACTGTAATGATTTCTGTGGGCTTTCATCAATTATCTAATAGGCAGAGGAAGTGAGCAGGTTGGACTGCTCCCAGACATGAGTACACATTAAAACATGCCTTGCAGCTGAGACATGCCTCGTTTATGAGTCCATTGCAACTGGTACTCATTCTCTACAGTCATGCTAGGTTTCAGCATGCTGAAAGCAGCTGAGCAAACCCAGAAGGACTATGAGACAAAAATAAACATTGATCACAAAATTTTGATATCCCTCCTAATGTTGGTTTTGTTGGCAAATCATTGCCCCCAGGGAAACACTCTGCTTCTAGAAATGTCACACATTAGCAGCAATTACTGTTTTCCCTGGGCTGAAACCGAGGTTGTTGGGCACATCTCACACACGCAGTGGGATATTTTCCCTACCAGAAGAAAGATCACAAGACACTTCTCTTTTTTCACATGTCTAGGATAGTATTTCATGGAAAAGGGAAGGATACAGATGTCTATCATAGATGTCTAAGGCTGACCAAGGTGCTCAACATTAATGCAAAGAGCTTCAGATGTATCAACCAAACAGTGTGCCTACCTGCACACTGCATACCACTTTTAATGCTGCAAGCAGTCTATGAACTGACAGACGAAGTACTGCTGAAAAGACCAGACAAGGCACCAGATGGATATAGAAAAACTGCCTTAACTGTGAAGATCAGCACTGCCCAAGCTGCAGCCCACAGCTGAGTGGTGGCCCAGCAGGGCCCCTGAGTGTAACCTGCAGCCTCTCCACTGGACCCATTGCTGTTAGGGTCAAGAATAAGAGTGGATTAACGTCAACACTGGAACACTGCTGGAGACTCACCCATCCAGTGTGGATTTCAAGACTGATACTCTACACAATATGTTGTGGGCTGCTAGAAATCATCCTATACCACCAGGAACAACTGAGCCAGAGGAGCCAAGGACACTGAAATAGTGAAGCCTCCTGAAGAAACTCCTAGAGCCACTAGGATGAGCAAGTGGCATTCAAAGTGACTCATCAGCACCTTGCCAGTGCTTGTGTTCCCCTTCTGTGTCCACTTCAGAGGAATGTGAAATATGAGTGCTCTTCTCCATCAGATAAGAGCTACTGGTAGCACCAGGGCTATTACATCCACTCAGGTACCACACAAATCTCTTCCCTAAGGGTGCGAAGGATGCACAGTAATACAAATCATAAGTGAATTCGCCAAAAGGAAATATGTTTTAAAATCCAGCTTCTTGAATTCTGGAAAAAACTTGCCCTGAAATGCAGCCTTCCACAAACTGCTGCACTGCAACATCCAGCTCTACTCCCTGCCAGGACTGCTCACTGCAAACACGTCTGCACAAGGGCATGGTACCGGAGGGAACCCATCCCCTATCCTTTTAGGATGATTAATAGCTACTAATAATGTTCCCTTCCTCCCTCCCAGTAAGGCCTGGGCTTATCTCAGTGCTTGTCAACACTGCTTTTGATATTTGCTCACCTATCAGTTAAGTCAGGAAAAGCAGAAGGCATTTCTGTCATTAAGTGAGGAACACAGAGCTGCCACTGGGAAGACCTTTTCCTGCTTTTATTTTTGTCACGTCCCTCCCTGGTCCATGGGAAGCAGCAGGGGGAGGCGTGTGGCTGAGGCAAGCAGGCAGAGGTGCTCAGAGCACTGACAGCTATCAGACAGCTTACACGAAAGGACTCCATAAATGAACAAAAGCTTTCAGGCTCACAGGTATCCAGTACATTTCGCACCACTTGAAACTGCTTTGCTCCTGCTCTCAGATGATCTAAAGCTTTTCCCCAGTCTCTCTCCTTATTCTTCCCTCTTGACTAAGCACGGAGAGGACAATAGCAGGAGACAAGGGGACAGCAGGCAGTGCCTTGCACAGGTAGATGACCCAGTAATGAGCAGATACTTCTGCATGCAAAGGTGAGGAGGGGTGAAAGACACTACAAGGAACAAAACCAGCAAGCACAACTTTGCACAAGTTATACCTTGTGCAAAGGTCCAGCCTGTCTCCTTCAAAATGCTCCCTGACCGTCTTGGGCTTCCTCCACTGTGTTTGAGCAGCCTCTGGCAGATGGGACATGGGCAGCATCACAAAGTGCCAGGAGCCTCCCAGTTCCAGGGACATCATGGGCAGGTGAATAAAGCTCTGCACACCTTTGTAACATCATGCCCAAGGGCTACCTTTGTAAAGGAGCCATGCCCTACCTTGAGATGATTGCTCTCAGGCAACTGGGTAACACTGCCATTAGGTCATTTTGCTGTTGAACAGACAGTGCTAAGAGCAGCACTGCATCATGCTGTACCTGAAATAGGTCCCAGAGCTCACCAGATTGTGCTTAGAGTGTTTGGTTGGTGTTCTGTGTAAGAAATCTGGGCTACTACAGAAATAATCTAGATACTTATAACCAGACACATCAAACTACATCCAGGTCAGACACATGACCCAGCGTATGGAAGAACCAAATAATCCCCATAATCCATGTGCTTAATCACACACTCTTTACTCATGCAAAACTCAATGTAGTAGGTAACAGTTTAGACTAGTTATAGGCTTGGATCCCTTTTTTTGAAAAAGATCCTACAGATTTAGGGTTGGTTTGGATAGAAGAAAAATGTACATTACTTTCTTATACCACAAAATGAAGCTTTGTGCACATGTGGACATGCATACACAGGCATGTGCATATATATATACATGTGTGTGTATATATATATACTGTCCCCTCACACACTTTGGGCTCTACCTTACCAACACCACCAGGACTTTGCAAAGTTCAGGTGTCCCTCTGAACTCAGGCAGTTTGCCAGCTATCATCTCCTTGTACTGACGGCCAGACAGCAAACAAAGCATTCAGTTATGACGTATCAAGTGTTCAGGTTGTCTTCAGGCAAGTGCATTTACAATAAAAACCACTTTGATTTAGCAGAGGGCGACACATTTGGCTGTTTATCCAGCTCCCAGGACCTCTTCATAAAACTTCTGTCTGCCCCAGAGCTTGCCAAACACATCCACATCTTACATTTGATGCAATTCCCTCCATAGATGCTACCTAACAAGCTTTGCAGTCCTGGGACAGGGACATATGGTGCCTTTTTTCCTTCTGCAGGCAAGGATCCAAGAGGCAGTAGTGGGTATATTGGGGGAAGCTGCTGCCCATAGCAAATGAGAGGGAGGGAGGGTGGGAAGCATTTCTATGAAAAGCAGCATAATGCAGTTCCATGTATAAAGATAACTGCGTGGGTCTAAAATTCATTCAGTTCTTTCTGGCCTTCTCCCCTCATCCACTTCAGTACACTATTTGCTCATTCTGTCAATCTCTTCACAGTTTCTCACAGATCCTACAGCCTCCAGCATCACCCATCACTCCACACCTAGACACACATTCCAAGAAGTGAAGAGACAAAATTAACATCAGCCAAGAAAAAGATCTGGAGAAACCGCACCTATGTGCACTTGAGAGGAAAACCCAGATGGATCTTTGTTGGACATGCAGCAACATTCTTCCAAAGCCACGAGTGACAACAAGACATCTCCGACATTCAGTTTAATCCTCCCCACCCACCCACACTGCTCTTTTACCATGAGTAATGTCCTCAGTGCTGGAGTATTATGCTAAGCAGTCATAATTTCTTCCAGCAAAAGCATGCAGCTGGGTCAGCAGAGATCAGAGGCTATGAGAAAATTCAGGCAAGCACGTTCCCCACTCTTTCTCTTCAGGGGAGGGGGAACAACAGGCTGGTTCCTTACAACTGGCTTCAGGAGAGTTCTCTTCAAAGCTGCTCCCATTTTCTGCACTATTACAGTCCAACACAACTGCAGCCCAAATCTCACTGCCTGATCTGTGCTGGCCCAGACCACATCACCACCAGCAGAGAAGAATGGAAAGGGGACATACCTCTGGCTGCTGAAACCCCTGAGCATCAGCCCACACCAGTGGGGTCTGGGCGTCCACTGCACAGGCTCCTGTGACAGCCCAGCCCTCACCCCCAGCCTGCCTCCACTGTCCTACCCTGACAGCCAGATAATTACTAACACAGAAAGCAGAAGGCATCAGATACTGCACAGAGAGGGTTGACCTCAGTAAGGCGGTACAAAAGACACAGGTAGATGATTTGCTTAGACAGATGCTGAAATGGTGCTAAGGAGTTATCAGACTCACTGCTTGTTTTGCAACATGTTCCACATTAAAATAAACAAACAAACAGATTTCTTACAAGACCTCAAAAACAGCTGAGCTTTTCCTGATGGTTTATTTCATCCTCTAAATAAATCAACATGTCCAGTAATCAGCAACCATCTAAGATACCGTGTCACTGTCCAGAACAGCATCAATTGTTTATGCAGTTTAGGCCTCCTATAATTTCCCTCTTTATACTGAAAAAAAAATTGTTCCTGTTATTTTGATGCTGCACCTTTCAAATCCAATTCATTTTACAAACCAAATACATTTCAAATACATTATAAAGAGGACAAACTGATTTTTGAGGTCAAAAGGTACAAAGAAGCCTGCAACCTTGACATGTGGGAATAAGTAGATCAGGGAACGAAAAGGACTTTCTCCTACAGAGTCCAAAATTTACTTTTGTCTCACATAAAGTTGGGTTGGTACATTCCCTCCAAATGTGGAGTTCTCCCTTTAGGTTCTCTGGGGAACTCATCCAGAAGAAGATGGGTCAGATGTCACCAAAAGAGATTATACTGGTCACAAAGAAGAGGTACAGTGAAAAGGGAATTCCAAGGTTTGGGTGACATTAAGCTGCTGCATAACCAATGACAAATTGGTCTGAAAAGGTGAACTGTAAGAAAATACAACCCTGGCTCCTAGGACAGACAAGGGTACTGCTCCTGCATGTACCTGTGGTAGAAGGAGTTTGATTAGCATCCCAATATTTTAGAATTTATTTTCAAGATTAAACTGCCCTCCAGGCTCAGGAAACAGGACTGGAAAAGATCAAGCCAGTCCTGTGACCCAAAGTACTCTGCCTTTACCACAAGAAAATTCTGCTGCACTCACTACACTTAAGGATGGTTTCTTCTCATCCAAACCCTGGCAGCAGGGAGATCAGAAAAGTCTTCTCTTCTCAGCAGCCATCTGTATCTTTGAAGCATGGGCTTTCCCAGTCCCAGTATCTGCCCAGGAAACTCCCAGGGCTGACTTTGACTTCAAAGTCTGTAGGGGCACAACCTCTGCTCTCCACATCGAACATACTCAGACCAGACAGGACTCTCCCAGCAAAGGCACAAGGCCTCTCTTCTCTAAACACCAACAAAGCTACTTCTGCAGGGCCAGAAGCTCTTGGCAGGTGACCCTAATGGCCAGTGTTCCACAGGCACTTACCTGTCTTGCTGTGGAGCAGCTCTGCCCAGCACCCCGGACAGCACTGCATGGCAGCACAGGGCTGGTGCTGTTGCAGTCTCCACCCCACCTGGCAGCCAGGAACAGCAGCACAAGAGTAAACATCAGAGCAGGAAACATTGCGACCTTCACCTTCCTATAAACCGCAGCAGCTTTTGCCCGCTGTCTCCCTCTGCCCAGGCAGCCTCAGAACAAGATCCAAGCACAATGCCAGTGCCTGCAGTTACGGACACAAAAGCTGGACCATGTGGCAGAGGAACTGCAGCCATAGGTGTGCACAGTGGGGTCCAGCCAAGGCTCCATGGGCTGAGGAGGAAAGCCGGCCCAACCCTAAATCCTAACACATCTACCACACCCCATGTTTCCTTTGGCAGAGGTGAGGCATTCCAGCTCCCCTCCAGGAATGGAGGCCTCCCCGGAAAGGCCCAACTCTCGCCCCATCTCAGAAAAATAACCTGTAGCCACAGTCTTTCCTTCCACTGCAGCCCAGCTCTGGCTGCTTGTGCCACTCAGTTGAGCCCTGGCACTCTACAGAGGAAGGATGGTCTCCATGCATCCCATCAGTTCCCACAAGAGATGTCCATTAGCAGCATGTCCCACACCACGGGGGTTTTGTCTCATAAGTGGCTTCGGGAAGCCTTTGCTCAGATGCTTCCTACTGGGGTGACAAGGTAAGGACATCAGCCACTACCAAAGCTAAACCTGTTGTATTTTCACACCACAAGGTTCAGTTCCATGCTTGCTTTCAGACCATCAAGTCCATTTTTATCACTATATCAAGCTTTAAGTTTATAAAGCTGGTTCAGAAGTCCGTGCTTAATAAAACCAAACAACACACATAAACACACAATTGGGATCCAATTCATCTGTTGCTCTCCTAAGGCACAAGCAACCACTGATCCCATGCAGCCACTGTCAGCCAGAAGCTCTCAGCCAGGCAGCTCTGCTGGCTCCCATGCTCATGGCACCAGTGCTCCTCAGCCTTCTTGGGTCCAGGACTGCAACACCAAGCTTCAATGACTTCCTCTGGAGAACAAGATGCCTTGGCAACTCAAATGGTGCTGCCTCCCAGAAGCATGACTGGGACAAACTCTCCCTATGTCATCGTATCGGAACTTGAGAAGCCATAGCCACTATCAAGGAGCTGAGGTACAATGGTGATGAGGGCCATAAATACCAAGATAAGCTCAAGAGCCCAACATCAGGATGATGCTGCCAGAAACCAAATCTGAGCTCCGGGCAGGCAACGCAGGCTGAGTTTAGGCACCTGGCTCAAAGACAGCTGCAAAATACACAGTTCAGGCCCACAACTGGATGGATGTCTGTCCCCCTGGCATCTCACCATGCCAGTACACATCTGGAGCAATATGCAGACCCCATCGGTGCATCACTGAGACAAGCATCCCTGGATGAGGCAGAAAGAGGCACCACTGGCCACCACTGGGAGGGGACTTAACCCATACACAACATACGTGAATTGCAATGCTTTCAGCTGTCAGTGGTAGAATGCTGCTGGTCCCTGGAACAATCCAGAATGCACACCTGGCCCAGGGCAGGTTGCACTATGCACCCCTGCTAACAGCACTCCCCATGAGCACATCTGTGCCACTGACACACCTTCTGCTGCTGCAGCACAAAGAAAACTTGTAAATGCTGATGAGGGATAGCCACATGCCCCCCTGCTTCCAGAACAATGCTCTTATCACAGGTTACAGACTCCCCAGCCGCTCATTCTCCTCAGGCAGCCCCTCCAACTCATACCGCAGTGGGACCAAGGCCCTCATAGCCCTGGGCAGATGGCAGTCCTATGGCCAGAGCTCACCCCATCCTGTGAGGAAAGGAGGGCTCCGGGTTCAAAAAGGTCTCAGCTGAGAGCACAGGTGCCAAATGAAATAAGCAAGAAAAACAACATTATAGCCCTGTAAAGCCATCACACAAGGAGGATCAGATTCTGTAAAACAGGTCAAAACTGGATCAGAAAATTTTTTACATGGTAAAAGGATGACCTGCCAAGAGCTTTGCTCCTGAGCCAAGGGGACAAACCCAGGAGCCTTAGGAGCAAGCCACAGGAAAGATTAATCACTTGAAGTCTTGGAGGGGAAATTAAAAATGTCAGAGGGGCCACAAGAGAAAGCCCTGATAAGAGCTGCTAATAGTCAGCATTTACGTCACCACCACTAGAGAGGCTATTTTATTGCATTTTAGTTTCCAGGGCCACAACTTCTCATGAGGTGGTTATTTTTGCTACTTTGTTGATCTATGTCCCTTGGTATGTGCCTATAAGCATTGACAAAGGCGACCAAGAAGAGGCAAGAGCAGTGAGGCAGCGCTTCAGACACGCTTCTGCCTGAGTCTTTTGCTGGAAGGAAATGGCAATAATTACCATAACAATGAAGTAAATATCACTTCCTCTAAGCTAAAGTTGCTTTCATGTTTAAAAAATGCTTTAGAAAAATGAGGCATTATTACTGTAATAGAAAGAGATTACAGAGTAAACTAGTAACTTTCCCCCCCTCTGCGGGTTTAACAGCACTCGCTAGCTCCCCTCCCTGGGGCTGACAGCTTCCTCTACGCCACCTGGGACCTTCAGGCTCTGGGACCCCATGGCAGGAGACACCATGGCAGGAGGCATTTATAAAAATTCACAAGTTTGACCATTCTGGTCTTCTTTAAGGACAGTTCAAGTTCTTGCATATTACCCTCAGCCCTTCCTCAGCTGAGACCTGCAGGCACATCAAAATTGTGCCGCGGTGGCAGAGCCCAGAGCCCAGGGCTGCCAGCAGCTCGCTGAATGCCGCTGGTTTGCGCAGGTTTGCTGGAAAGAGGAGCAATTCCTTAATTCCTTCTCCCCTGCGGTGAGACCTGCAGCCAGCCCCGACAAGGCTCTGAGGAGCGCAGCGCACGCCAGGAAGGGAAGGGAAGGCACAGGGATTTGGGGTTCCCTATCCCCCGGACGTGCCTGTGCCCCCGGAGGTGCTGCGGGAGCGGCTGGGGCAGGACCCACTCCCAGCCGGGAGCAGACAGGCCAGCACCTGCGCGCACCTGGGGGCGGGCGGGGACGGGAAGCACAGAGGCACTTCTGAACCGAGCCCCGGTGTCCTACAGCCGAATGCTGGAGTGGGAGGGAAAATCAAGGTACGATTCTGAAGTTGTTTAGATGCAAAACTTTGTCATTTCCTAACTAATTTCTCTAAGTGGGGGTAAGAAGGACTTGGAACAGAGTCGGGCAGAGGCACTTCAACACGGCTTCTATAAACAATGGCTGTTAACTATACATGGCAAGCACAGGCAGGCGAGCATTCAATCCACCTCGGTGCGATGGGTTCCCACAGACGGGCTGAGGAGGGAGTTCCGTGGGAAGCAAAGACCCCGGTCTGTTCCAGGTGAAGGGGCTGCGTGGGCCACCACGGCTTTCTCCGTTAACATTAATAACCCCCCCAAAAACTAGGAGAGAGAAAAAGACAGCCCAACCGACCCGCCACACGCACCCCTCCCGCCACAGCTCTGCCTCCCACCCCGCTGTTGTGCCACCTGCCAGCCCGAGCAGACCCCGGCCCCGGCCGCCCCCAGCGCCGCCGCCCTACCCGGGAGATGGCGAGGGGCTGCTCGAAGTCCCGACCGCCCACCAGGCGGAAGCCCCAGGGCCCGGGGCCCGATAGCACGATGCGGAGCGTCCCCATGTGCGCGCTGCACTCGCGGCTCACCCGGCACGGCCCGCACCGGCACGGCTCACTCGGCACGGCCCGCTCCGGCCCCGCCCCGGGCAGCGCAGCTCCCGCCCCGATGGGCTGCGAGCCCGAGCAGCCCCTCCGAGACCGGGAGGCCGGCGGAACTGAGCGCAGCCCGAAAGCAGGAGGAGCCGCGGGCGGGCAGTGGCACGCAGGAGTGTCCCGGTGCGGCATCTCCCAGGCAAAGACGTCTCGGCCTGCTCCAGCCTGGAGCACTGTTAACTCTGAAACCTATGGGGGCAATGGAAATAAGAGGCCTTGCGTGCAGTTTTCCAGCCAGGAACTGATGAGTCGGGACAGAGCCTGGGAAGTGTTTTACCTTTCTGCTAATTTATCCCAGGTTCATCATTACTTTACGCAGGGTTTTCTTTATATCGAGCCCCTTAGGCCTGGTGCCACTAACAAAAGGAATTCTTCTGTATGGGCTTTTCAGCTAACCTTCTTAGCTGTGATTTAGGAAATTGTTCCAGGTGCATGGTAAGCCCTCACTAACCTGATGATGGTCAAGGCAGGAGAGGTTGGTTACAGCAATGGCACTGGCATTGCTGCTTACTTAGTTAATAAATGCAGCTCACCCACTAGCAGAACATCAGAGAGTGCAGCTCAAGGCTACAGCTGAAGCTGGGATTCAGCCACAGCTGGGGAGCATGGAACACTCAGCAAGTAGAGAGGATGCGGGTCACCCAGGTATTGGTACTACAAGACATGACTATCCCATTGCAAGGCCCGCCCTTGCTTGTGCAGTCCCCTTTCTTGTCTTCCTCCTTTTTTCCACATTAACCTGTCATTTTACAGGTTCTTTCCACAGTCTATGCATCAAGACTGTTAATCTCATATTTATCAGAGAGAAGTAGTTCTTCCACCACATCATTACACATCTGGCAGAGAAGAAAGCAACACAGAGAGCCCCTTTCCCCCAGCATGTGCAGGACTTCCAGAGGGCTGTGGCACACTGCTGGGTCATCTTCCTGTCTCTGCCTGGCCAGCTTCTGCAGTCACAGAACCATTTCTAGCTTGTTCCTTACCTTAGATTAGGATAGAGAGTGACATCAGTAAACACTGATGTTCAGCAGCTAAAGATGAGTCTCTTTCTTCCCTTCCTGTCTGGGATGCTGTAAAGCAAAGGCAAGCAGTGCTTGTGATTGCAGCAAAGCCACAGGCTGCTCTTTGGCAGGTAACCTGTGAAACAGAAAAATGGGCCTGTGTCTGTGTGCTTTCTAAAGACATGTAAAATAGCCTGAGGCTTTTGCTGTCCTGGTAGTTTGGTTTTAGGATTAGCTTGTTTATAGTTTGACTTCCTAAAATCATTGTGAGTGCAGCCATGACATTTATCTGTCTGTCTGGCCATCTGGTCGCATCACCACACTTTGAATCTGTTGCCCACTTTTGGCTCAGTCTGAGGTGGAGGTCTCAAAGAAGTTAAAACTCCTTGCAAAATACCAGTCTTTGGAATGAGCACAGTCCTGCACAGGTAGCATGCAGGAGCCTGATGTGTGGAGGTGCAGGGTGTGCTTTTGGGGTACTCGTGCATTACTGGGCCCCAGGGAGCCCACCCCGGTAGCTCAGCTGTCGCCTTCCCTTGCTCTACTCCTTTGGGGACTGTTCCCTTACAGAAGGCATTCCCAGAAAGTCCTAGCCAGCTGTATTGCTGCGGGGCAGGGAGACCTGACATGATCACCTTGCACAAACCCCTTAATTCAATGCTGTAGGCATACTTGCCTGGTCAGAGTGCAGCTATCACAGAAGTCAGTGTCTTAAAGCTTTTGTCCTGAGTCAGGGTTAAAAGTGCACATGTAAGCTGCTGTACACCTTGGTTTCAGAAAAGTTACAGCCAGCCTATGGCTCAGGAAGGAGAACCAGTGAGCGCTCAGGCCAAGTCACAAGCAGGATCCTCAGGTGCAGGACAGTGGGGAAGCCCATGGCAAACACCTACAGATCAGTACATAACAGCCAAAGACAGCCACAGCAGGGAACTAGTACAAAAGTGCATTGCTACAGGAACAACCAGAAGAGATTTTATTCAATAATTTGTACAAGGAACACAATAGTAATTCAATAATTCCATTTATTAATTGTCAAATAGTAATCCACTGCAATAAGAAACAAAAAAATCAACACAAAAATAAGTTGCATTTTGTGTGGATATCTATGTGTGTGTGTGTGTGTGTGTGTGTGTGTATGTGTAACTTAAACTGGTAAGAGCAAGAACCAAAAATTAACCTCTAAAAGAGTATGTTATTTACAATCAATATCGACATGTTATTTTGCAGGATAGATTAATTTGGTGTTATCCAATCTTAGCAACAGATCTAAATATTGCTGCAAATAACTGGAGGGCAAACCCAAAGCAGAACAACAAACCCATAAATAAAATACAGGATTCAAGGTATCTCCTGCAGAAAAGAAACAGTGGTGCTTTGTGTCATATCTGAAAGCCTTTCATAATGAATATTTTGTGCTAAAACTCTTCATGTGAACATACATGATACTCCATCATTTAAATGAAAGTGGAAAAAAATCCCAACCTTTCACAACTGCCTTTTTTCCCCTCCCTTCACTCCATGTGTTTTAAATTATTTTTCTATACAAGGTAAGTACATTGTCTGTACAAAGTTAAATATACATATTTACAGTCAAACTTCTGAGACACGGAGTCTTCTCTTCCACTGACCTAGGCGGAAGACAAGCCTACTTGATTTCAAACCCAGGAGCATGGCTAGTTTATCAAAACATTGCAAGTCGTGCTAACAGTTAGTTGTAGTTACTCTTAATAAATCTGTATAAAAGCATCAGCATAAAAATAGGCATTTTATATTATTAAATACGGCTTATGACAAAATAGCAATCTACCCTTTGCTATTTGTACGGTAATTGTAGGAAGCAGAGTCTGACAGAACCGGTTTTGTTTATGCTTTTTCTTAATAACAAAATGTCTATCAAAAGAGTATTTGTAGTGGATTTACAGGTAAGCAACAGCCAAGCCATGTTCGTTTGGTTTTTTCCTCAAGGAAATACGAATCTATGTAACTGGTAGTAACTGCTGGAAACAGCTTTCCAAATTGATAGACTTTTTTTGTATGACTAAGAGGCAGCCAAAATGCATGTATTTATTTGAGACCTACCATCAACACTGTAACAAAAAGGAAAAAAAAAAGGCACCCTCAGTGATACATTGCTCAGGCTTATCAGAGCCTCTAAGATTTAATTCTGGGAAAGAAGCAAAGTCTTCATCCCAAAGCATATACTGCCAAAGGTGTGTGATCCTTTAGGGCCAGCAACAGGGCAGGAGGAACAGAGAAGTGAACAGCCCTTGGACTTAAAAACAGGATTTACTCTCACGGATGTTCTGTTTATTGGTTCTATTCCTTGTGCAGATAAATGTCGAAGCTAGGCTGATTTCTCTTTAAAAAACAGGACTCAGTTCATTTTGGTGCACACAATACACTCACACACACACACATCCTGCACAAAAGAAAAAAACCCTGCAGAGATTGGTAATATCTTGATAAAGGGTCTGGGATTTTTGCACTTTTGCATTATGCTTTGTATGACCTCTCTGGATTAAACCACATCCCAAACTCCTTTTCCACACAGAGGTCTGCAGTTTAACTGTATTAGCTGTCCTCTGCCTCTGCTGGGTCTTAATAAAGTGGAAAACAGAGCAAAGTGAGTCTTCAGCGAGGCAGCAACTGGGCAGTAGCCTGGCCTCCCTGAACTTTGCAAATGAATTTGAGTGGCTGTGTACTGCCCCAAAGCACTATCCTACCTCAACACAAACAAAACCTATACCATGTGCTTCCCTGAAGCCTTCTCAGAGGTAAGTACTCCGTACAAATTAAGATTATCATCAAAACTCCTGCTGGGGAAGGGAGAGGAATACACAAAGGCAGCACTGTAAACTAGAAACTGTCTCTTCTTCAGCAAACAAATCAGACCCCGACTCCATGGAAGCAGGGCTACACATTCAGCTCAAAACTGTACCACATAACCACATCCTCCTAACACGTCTCGTCTCTTGTCTATTACATTCATAAATTGTCTGTTTCTTCACTGTTTAAAAACACCATCTGGAAAACAATTCCATCACAGTCATGGTGGGATCACTGTTATTTTACAAGTAGAGAAGCTTCACGTAGTTGCCTGGGAAGGTGCCAAATTGCCTTGTTCTCCTGGATGTACCTGGAGCAGAATGAAACACAAGAAATCCCAAATAAGATGGAGACATGCAAAGAAGGCTTAAGGGTTTAAAAAGGTAGAGGTGGCAACCTCTTCTGCCTGCAGGCATTGATTTCTAATACTAAATAAGAGTCCTAGTCAAAGAGCCTTTTGGTACAGACCAGACCACAATTAGTTCTGCTACTAATCATCTTCAGCCTTTCCTTTTAACAATTTAAAAGGTGCTGGTGAAAGCTCCTGGGCCTATAGGCCAGAAGCCAAACTCCTATCTGTTTAAATGAGCTAATCTCCGTTAAGAACAGGTAGCAAGCCTAGATTTGCACTGTTGAGATGGAGAACACTGTCCAAACTTGCACTGTTTGAAGGTAAAGGATTTTACTAAACAAACAGCTGAAGCTGTATTTTCCGGGACTGCAACTTGTCATGGTTCACTTGGCTTTGGAAATGCTACAGAAATCCAGTTTTCCTTGGTTCCCTGTGTTGCTCTGCCACTGTGTGAGCAAGAAGGGTCAGGAGGAAGAGGGCAATAAGAAGATAAAAAAGACAAAACTAGAGACCTAGCAAGAAAAACAAAGCTCCACCACCCTGCAGCCTAATTTTAATCTTCTTGGTGGGAAAAGATGAGAAATTGTGAAAAAATTTGAGTTGATTTTTTTCACCATTTCGACCCCACAAATGAAAGCAACTTCCAGACATTCTCCAAAAAGCTCTGCTGGCAGGCAAGTATCACACTCACCCACAAACCAGCCGTCATCACATTTCTCCATGACATCAACAATGTCACCATCCCTCAGTTCCAGCTCATCATCATTCTGAGGAGTGTAGCTGTAGAGGGCTTGGTAGCTAACTCTAAAACCAGAAAGATACTACATGTTAGCAATTGGATTTCTTTGACATCCCTTCAGGAGGAGAAATTTCCCTTCTCCTAACTCCTATTATATGTTGTTCAATGGAGTCTGCACCTCTGTTTTCCTTTGAGAGGTAGAAGCCATCTGCATCAAACTGGCTCTTGTCAAAGGGCCATGGTAGTAAAAGGTGTCATCCCTGCACTGTATGGGACATCTGGAGAGTTTCTGTTTCCTTTCTGCCATATAGTTGTCTGCACAGACTGAAACAACCAGAGTCTTCCTAACATGTAGCACCTTGAGAGCCTACGAGTGCAGACACCCTACTGAATGCAAGCCAAAACCTGGATACACTCATTCCTGTCTAAATGAGACATCTGTTCCCTTGCCCAGGCACACCGGCAGGGTCACCAGGTGGCATAGCAACGGACTTTAGAAAAAATTAGTGCCTACTGTATGGCATTAAGTTTGCTGGATAAATCATGGCTGAGGAGGTACGGTGTAAACAAAGCCCAAGGTTGGATCCTGCCCTGAGACATCACTTGCACCAGAGGCACTCTGTATGTATGAGAAAGGAACCTTAGGGAATGTAAATAATCTTTGGGCAAATTTCTGGAGACTTGGGTCCCCTGCCTGTGGGAAGTGAAAACAGAGCTGATGTGAGACTTTCTGTTCTGCATAAAGGGACAGCAAAGGCTCCTTTCATGGGCCAACTGCCAAGGAGCATCAGTCCCCAGGACACAGTGTAGGCTACCATTCTCAAAACCATCAGCAAAAGGCCCCACCAAGCTCAGCAGCAGCTCCACTGTACAGCTTTGAAAACCTCAGCCTTGGTCTCTTAGCCAGCAGTTTAGCTGTGGAACTGGCCAACAATGCACCAAGTGGCATCAGTGTTGGAATGGTTCACTATACTGTGAGAAGGTAAGAACAGCAGTGAACACATTGATTCATACCCTATGAGTCAGGTATAGTCAGTGGATATTAGCTTGTCTCCAGCATCAGGATACAAAGACATTGAGCTGGTCTCTGTAACAGAGATCCAGTCCTGGATCATGAGGTCATTGTTTCAGGTGTTATACAGACATAAAGGTCACAGTTTGAAATGGCTCATTATGATGGTATGTGGCCATTTTTGTTCTTTAAAGCAAAGCTGACATTTTTGCACTATTCTAATTTAACTCCTGAAAGCTCTTATACCAGTCAGAAATAAAGCCTCTGGAAGAGATGGGAGCCAAAAGGACTTACATGTCTCGTGGTGTTTGACTTCGCTCGGGGCTTGCTCCTTGCTGCTGTGCTTGAGGTTGCTGAGAAATGATGAGAGATGGTTTATGGTCATTAGAGGTCACCATGTGGCGAGAATCAAGAGGCTGAGAAATAGTACTGCAGTAATGAACAGACTTTTCTGCAATGTTTATGATCTCATTGCAAACAGCTTCCTGCGTGGTAGGCAGCATTGACATCCAAGAACACCCAAAGGACAGTCAACAGGGGGAAGGGAGGGGAAAATATAGACAAGAAGAGATGGGACATTCCAGTTGCAGCACATAAGTCCAGTAAAAAAAGAAAAAAAAAAGAGTTGTAGATCCAGGTAAATATCCAGGTAGTGGAGTGCAGAAGGGATCCAGGTGTAAGCATGGAAAAACAGGCAAGATACAGAAGAATTTGGCATTTAGTTTGAAGTTCTGTAACAAATACATATGCATATATTTTTAAAAGCAGCAGCATAAGAGGTTGCAATTAGTTATGCAGTGGCACCATTACAAATGCTATGAAGTCAGTTCAAGAATGCAAGGTGAGGTGGGCTGTTCCATTCATGCATTTGGCTTCATTTAACTTATACCCAGGGTCTGGCAGCACAACTAGCCAAACTTCTCATTGGCTATGACAGTTTTTCTAATTGTTAAATTCCTTTTTTTCTGTTGCAAACAAAACAGCATATGCAGATAGATAAATATGTACCTACTTTTCAACTTAAATAGTGCTAGCATTTTTTCTCTAGTGAGGTGTTACTGTCTGGGTGAAGAGTGTCTAGGACTACACATCTGAGTTATGCAAGGGCCTTACCACATAGCTCTTTTCAGACTCTGTGAGATCTGGTCCAGCTCTCAATGAATGTTGGGAAGGCTGTGTGATCACCAAGCACATGATAAGGAAGACATTTTAGCAGATGTTATATTGGTCAGAATTGAAAAAAATGTAAATGGAATGCAGACAACAAAAGAAAACAAACAACTCTTCCCCTTCCCACCCCAACATCACACTTCTTGAACAAGGTCCTTCATTTACACAAGAGACATTGAGGCTACAATAATGCAACTGCACTGCAGCACACAAAATACTGCAAGGAGAAAAGTGACAGCAAAACAGAAGCTTAGAGCAGGGAATCAGAGTGGGAAGTTATGGACACCGTTACAGCCAGAAATGGTACATAGTGCCATACTGCATTTCCATAGGGGAAAAAAGAACAAGGACAGGAGCACACATTTTTGAGAGCATCAAAAATGAAAGGTCAAAAGCATGCTGAGAGAAATCTGCTGCTGTTTTTTAGAGAAGTCCTCAATGACTTTGACACAGAAGAGAACAGCAACTCGCTTTCTTCTCAAAAAGAAACAGCTCAAGTCTTCAGAAGACCATGTAGCCCCACCAAAATCACTCCAGCTTGTACCAAGCAAGGATCTGAAATGTTCTGTTTATTCCTGCAACAAGGTAGAGGAGGTCCTAACTGGAAAACCCAGGTCCAAACACCACCACCACCACTGAATCTGCTGGACTCTGCCCTGCCTCTCTTCCCAGTCATAACTCTTCACAGATATTTGTGTGTCCCAGGGCACAGCATGGAAAATCAGGGTGTTTGAGGCTGGAGGTTTTATGGGGAGCAGAAAGGTCACTGAAAAAGTCACACAGGTATCCCCAGACTGGCTTTGTACACTTTTTGCATCTTCATACACCTACTGGAAGCAAGGCCATGCTGTGAGCAAACAGGATGTCTGAACTAGTGTACTGCCCGCAGGACTGCTTGGCACAGTGGATTGGATAAGATACAGACCATGGCCATCCTCTGTGATCAATCAACAATTTTCAAACTGAATTTCAAAGGTCTCAAAATTTATGCTTTCTGTCTATCTCTTTATTCGTTTCAACAGTGCCCTTCAGTAAAAGGCTTGCTTTCCCATGGCATACCGAGACAGAGCAGAAGCAGAAGATAAAGAGATCTGTGGCACCTTCGGTACAAGCATACTCAAAGAGTTTGGAGAAGTGCAGGGTGATGAGCTCATCCCTGTCTAATTCCTGTTCTCAAAGCTCCTCTGAATCACATCTTGGACCTCTGGAGCTGTGCCCATCATTGTATTAAAGCAAACCATCTCTTTTCTCAGGGACTGTGACCCACTCTAGGCCAACCCAGCCCCACAGCAACTCCTTTGTAGTCAGCTGTACTGTCTGGGGCTGGAATCTAGGATCACTGTCCTAAGAAGCAAGGCTCTGTTACCAAGTATATTTCTATAAAAAGAAAATTAAATGTAAGTTGAATGGACTAATTGCAGTGGAATTTGCATTTGAAGCATTTACTGTGGAGCCTGAAATCATCACAGAATTTCTGGAAGTCCTGCCTGCCTGTCTATCATCAGCTCTGAAAGGCAAACAGGAAAATTAGAAAGTTAAAGGTAATATTGTGCAACCAACTGGATATAGTGTATCAAATCTGATTAGATCAGAGCTAACTTGCGTGGTTGAGTAGCTAGGGAAACCAATTTCCAGGCTGGGGCAGCTGTGAGAATGATTTTTTTTTCTTTTAAATTCAAGAAAGTGCCTGTCTGCTCCATACTAGTAAATTGACTGCTGGAATTGCTCCATGAGCTTCTAAGACCACATGGTCCATTTCCCATTGATTACTTGTGACCTTCCCGACCACCTTTTCTTCCTACAAGTATTAATAACTATGAATTAAGTGAGTTATTTGAAAGCTTAAAAATGGACAGTACTTTTGAATGCTCCATCATGCAAGCTTGTATGTCTGTGCCCAGGAGGTGCAGCCTACCAGCATCAGAGCCCTGGCCACATCCCCTTTCCTGGCTGGATCCTTATAGAGACTTTCACGAGGCGGGTGGGCAGGGGCAAAGGTCAAGCAGTCCCCTGCCCTCCTGGCAGCTTCCAGTTCCTGACAAGATAAAATTGTAAACGGATCCTTCTGGCCTCTGCTCCAGAGATCCAGGCAGCTTCTACCAAAGCACTAACTCCCAGGACTACAGTGGAGCCCTGCAGTAAGGTGATGAAACATGCCACAGTCAGCAACTATGCAGTGTTAGCCAAACAGAATGAAAAACTGACCAGATCAAATACTATAATTTTAGTCTGTAAATGTACCACCCCACTGGTTTAAGCGAGTGACCTTGATAGCATGATCTAGATGCCACTTTTTTCCTTTTTTTCTTTTTTTTTTAATCAACCAAACAAACCCTACACTATTCTTACAGGAAGATAGGAGATTCAAGGGGGGAAAAAAGGTGTTACATGTTCAAATGCTCTTTGAACACAGTTTCAGAAAGCCTCTATACTGCCTACAGTGGTGGCTCCCTATGCCAGAGGTGGCTGAGGAATCAGCAAGTGTGGGTCACAGCTCCAAAGTACAAAACATGAAGTTCCCCCCAAACAGTGAGCCAGCTCTGCTACTGCTGGAGACAAACAGATGGCCCTAAAAGTGACCAAGTATTCACAACCCATGAGCACATCTCAACTCCACCTCCTCAGCCACACTATGTGCTTTGTAAAGACTAAGCGAAAAAACTTAAGCAAGTGTTTAAGTCTCTCTGTCTCCATGTGTACTCAGATATGCAATACAGTCAGTCCTGAAACACAGCTGGCCACTGTTTCCACCTCATGGAGTTTGAGAATAGATCTAAAGAGCACCGCAAGTTTGTAAAGTTACCAGAAAAAGGCTGTACATAGAAACCTGAAAAATCCCAGGGCAAGTTTTAAATATTAGGAAGAAAGATGCTGGATCTCCTCAACAGTGTTGTCCCTGCTCCTAGCGAGGTCAAATGACACCACTGCATCTATGCATTGCAGGTCTTGTTTACGTGTCTTCTTCCATCCATATCAGGTGGGAGTTAACCATATAAGCAAAGCGAAAGCTAAACAGAATGGACTGACAAATAGACAAGACAGACAGACAAATTGGTATTCCCTCAGATAAGGGCACACATCACTAGTGATGCTCCCACACATGAATAGAGAACCATGAGCAGGGAGGCCTCCCCAGCACAGGCAAAAGGGAAAAGGAAAACGCCTGCATACACCAAGCCCCAGCTCTGGTAAAAGCAAATGGAAAGCTGGCTGAAAGCTCTCACAAAGGACACTGAAAAGGCTGCAGAGTGGAGCAGCCTGACCTGAAGCCTGTCTCAGTCAGTGGAAAGACTTGCTAGCTCCTGAATCAGAAGCTGAAGGCTATGTCTACAGCAGAAAAATGCATTTCCCATGGAAAACAGGTACCAACACGTGCTGCAGGCTGGGCAGCTGTGCCTTGGACAGGAAGCACTGGACAGAAACACTGCCATGCTGAATCTGTGGAGCAAGAGAAAACCACTGGAGGGAGAGAAAAGTTTACCTTGGATATGGTGCAAAGTAGTAAACATGCTAAGTAAGGGTAGTTTGTTCTGGGGAACTTGGGATCTGAACATACGCCTCATATACTCTCTTCTCCACCGGCCAAAAGCAGGTGAAATTACTCACCACTCTGCCTGAGTGGTTTTGTACAAAGAAGGGCAAAGGAGCAGATGGGTCCCCACCAACATCCCTCATGCTGCCAGGCAATACATGGACCCTTGTCCAGCCACTCCTGCCCTCCCAGCCCCACAGTCACAGTCCAGGGATGAAGCTGCTGCACCGCTCAAACACTTGCTAGCACCACTGCTGACTGTCACACTGTGCTAACAAGACCTGAGTAAAACAGGAATTAAACTGGAAAATTCCCGTGGATCCCCTGAAATAAACTGATTTGACAGATTACATTATTCCTTAACATCATGTTTTACTAGAATATTGAAACAAATTATCTGGAACTTATACTTGAAATATCTTTCACATGCTGTGGGGTAGTTATTTTTTCTTTTTAGTTTGGACTGTGAAAGCAAACAAAAGGAAACTTCAGAGTAGCTAGAAGAGTGATTGCAATTTAACAACCAGGCAAGAGCATAGTCCTTACACCAGTCCTGTACTAAAGGGGCCTTAAACTTGCAATAAACCCTCAGTCAGAATTTCTAACTGGAGAGGTTCTCAGTAATGAGAAAGAAAACTAGAATTCAAAATCATAAAGTGCCTCAAATACCAGGGATGGACAGTAATGGAAACAAAGCTCTAACATAATGGCTCACTTCCATATCTGCTAAGTGCTTTTCTCATTTGATTAAAATCAATCAAGTGGTACAGATTTTTGAAAAGCCTCCAGGGCATTACCTGAAGTTCTGCTGAGGCCATCACCCTCTGTATGGGTAACACGGATAATGAGAAGTCATTTGCACATATAAATATCCCTCTTGCTCCCAATACAACTGTAGACCCAGAGGTGGAAAGGAGGTCAAAACTCCTGGTAATGTCACACACAGTTTTAACTTGACTCTGACAATGCCCTGATTGTCCAGGCATATAAAATATAAATATTGACTTGACATTCACTCCAAAGAAAGGCAACAGGGTCGTATTACGATCACGTGCAACACCCAAAATAAAACTGCATGCTAGTTATCACTTGGGAGAAACATCTTTATCTAAATGTGGCGCTTTGCTCTGGCTCTTTTGGATCACACACATCCAGTTTAAACACCAGCAGGGCCAAGCAGATCAGAGGTCAGATGAAAGGCCAACATAGGAAATTTCTACGGATTTTTAACATGAAGCAGAGCATGTATCCTACAAATATTGAAAATGAAAGGAAAGCAGAAAGTAGTGGTTCAGTAAAAAGTTGTGCAAGCTCATAATTGGAGGAAAATGAGTAAAGGTCACAAGAAAATGTCTGGCTTAAAGCTATGGCTCTCATAAACTGATCAAGAAAATAAGTAACACTGGCAACTACTTCCTACACTCGTCCTATACTAGCAGCCTTCCTGGTTCACTGATCAAGCCAAAGATTACTTCCCCAAGACCATCACTACAAACGGTACACTTTTGCTAATTGTGAGCATTCTGTTTCAAATATTGCCATCTTGTGGAAGCTGTCTCGAAGGACTGACAAGGCACCAGTAGCTGCCAGCACCACTCATTCGCAGACCCGAGACACCCCACCCACACAGTGTTGAGGCTGCATGGACCCTACTGCATCCCTCTTTAAAAACATTTGTAGCTCTCGGCAATACAGTTCAGAACCTCTGAATCCTACCTGAGAAACCAAAACAGGCCTCTGACATTGTGGAGACCAAGTTGTGTATGCCTTATCCTCAGCTCTGAGAGGCTAAAAGCCTGAATTCGGATCTCAGGTGGTTCAACAGTACTTGAACCAAATTAGCTCATGCTACATCATTCCTGCTAATGAGGCCACCAACCCTGCCTTATAGTGCAACCAATCTGTAGGAACTCAAGGTCAGAATTAAGCAAGCCCTGAGTTAATCTTTTGGAGGAATAGAAAAGCAGATCCTCACCTGGTACAAATGGACAGAAACCTAGACTTGAGCTATGTGGATTTGCATCAGCTGAAGATTTTGCCCATACCTGCTCACCTGCTTTTCTGCACAGTCTGGAAGTAATTTTATTACTTTTAAAATTCTAAATTAGAGGATTATCTCACCTGTGGAATCAATGAATGACTAAACAAGCATGTGACAAAACAATGGCATGCCATAGAAACAACTCTAAGTAATGGAACAGTAATCAGCAAAGATGATTACCTGTGGCTTATTGACTCTGCGTGTAAGTCTGGGAGGTGGCTGTGTTGTGACAGTAGAGGAAGAGAGGGCAGAGGAAGAAAGAGAAGTAGATGAAGAGAATACTTTTGAGTCTGTAGTCTTTTGAAGAAAAGAAAATTTGGTCAGCTTGGCACAGAGTCTCTTATCACAATCACTGCTAGTGATAAGAGCATCTACTATCAAGTATATCTGAAGCACACACAGGAACAGTAACTCCATGCAAGGGCAAGTGCAGCTTCCAGTGGTTTATCTGAGCTGACCACCTCATTCTGTTTTAAACATGCAGGTTATGTCTGTAAAAACTGCTACTAAAGTATATCTGGATGGTAAACAGTACAGTCTTTACACAACTTGCGACACACTTCCAGTTATGATTTAAGCAGAAATCAAATTATTTGTCATAAGATTTCCCAGTGTGAAACATGTCATCTTGGAAACCCTAGTTTCTCATTATTGAATGTTGTCTAGATGGGGTATGTCATGGAGGCTTTTGCAGTGCGTCCAAGACAGTATTTATAATTCTATGATTTTGAGCTCTCCAAACTTCCACTCACAGGGGTGCCATAATGTATTTGGGCTGACTGTAGCCCACAAGGGACCTCAGGTCAACAGAGAGCTGCAAAGTAAGACATATCTCCTGTACCAAGACCGAGAGCAGAAGATAGGTTGTAGAAGCTACTGGAGAGTTTCACACCTATCCTCTCATTGTAACATACAGATATCTAACTAAAAACTCTTGGGGGAAAGTATCACTAGGTCTAATTCCATTTGTGGCTACAGCCTTTCACATTGTTTTAGAAATGCAAAGGCAATGAATTTCACTCAATGCACAGATAACAATCGAGACTCCCTTAGTCATGCACATCCCAGACTAAACCATAGGCTCCAGGATCAAAAGGGGACAGCTTTTGTGATTTTTAGGAGCCAGGATGATGTTTACAAGGCTTTTCAGCCCTTGGCTTTAGGAGGAACAAACAAATTCTATAACCAAAGATGATGCACTGCACACTGGAAAATCTCTGAATAGCAAGGAATTGCCTGTATTCTACACAGTGAGGTATAAGGACATGAGGCCTGTGTGATACTTTCATCTGACACATCTGGTAATAGCTGCTGTCTGGGACAATCACCTCATTAGACATGACTGATTGTGTCAGTCCTGTGTTATTATGCATTCTAAAATAATTTTCACTACACTGCTCTTGAGCTCTCTTCTAAAACTTTTTGATCTGCTATCAAGGGAATGCCACTGGTGACCCCTGGAAGACAGCCTTAGGATGATCAAAATGACATGTGGCAGCCACTGGCTCTGCCTGGTCAGCAGAGCAGCACAAACCTCAACACACCAGTTATATATATATCAGCAATTCAGAGCAGCACACACACATGCAGAAGTACCTTCTTTTCCCCGCTTTGAAATTTTCCCAGATCACCTTTCCTCACGTCTCTTTTCTCTGTTTTACCTCCCTGAACAATAGCCATTAGCTCCTGACACAACTGGTTGTCCTCAGAGGAACTCACAGGTCTCTTTTCTGGGCTCACACGCATGTCTAGCTGGGATGGTTTCAGGCAGCGCTCAACAGAGATCTTGGGAACAGCATGAGCACTCTGCTCGAGCTTGCTGCTGCTGCCCTCTCTAGTCTTTTGGAACCAGGCTTGGCTGCCAGTGGTGTCACGCTGCTCTGCGAGGATGCTTTCAGGGCTCTCCACTGCCCAGCGATAGGAGTTAGAGTAGGTCACGCTGGGAGAAGGGGAGTCAAACTTTTCTTCACTTTGTGGAGTGGCCTGATAGAAGCTCCGGGCAGAGGACTGGGGTTTGGATGAGTAAGAGGGCAACGGGGATTTAATGGACCTGGGAGTCGAGGAGCCAGAGAGATGAGAATGGTGAAGGCTGACTGTGGGGGAAGGGCTGGCTGCAGCAGAAGGCGAGAGATAGCCAGTGTGAGAGAGAGAGGCTTCAGGCGGAGGAGGCAATGGAGGAGTTATGGCAGGAGTGGTGCTGGGAGACACTCCCACGGTCAGAGCAATCCACTCAGATGTGACTGCCTGCACCTCTGGAGATAAGGCGCGGCGCGTGAAAGGCAAAGGCGGAGGAGTTGGTGTATGGAGCAGCTCAGAGCTGGGAGACTTGAAGGAGACAAAAGCAGGAGAGAAAAAGAAAGAAATGAACAAAAAATAATAAAGGAAATACTAAACCAAGCAAAAGTAAAAGGAGAGAGAGCAAGTGTAGAGAGAAGCAGATCTGTGACCATGTGCATAAATTTTCTACGGGTGGTGCGCCCTGTTGGAGAACATGCTGTTCACAGCAACTGACAGGGCCCAGTCTGTGTCTGTGCTGCTAATACCCTTCTCCAGACCTTGTCAGGATCCCAGACACAAAACATCTTGTGGAAGACCTCTGACTTCATACCATATGCCTTAAGTCCCTCAGGGAGCAGTTGAAGCCACCATGCATGATGGCAGAATGCAGCATTTGATTGGCTTGGCAACAAGAGCTGGGGACCCAGCAGCTCACACTGCAGACCCAGACAGAATTCACCGATGCAATGAATTTTGACTCTATACAACTCTAGCAGGAGCAATGCCTTCTCCTCAAGAAATCTTCATAGAGGAAGCTGCGCAGGAGAAGGGGACCAAAAGGGCCACCTGTAGCTATTTGCTCTCTAGGTGATTAAACCAGGTTTTATGCTTACAAGGGCAGAACACACAACCAATTCTTGCCCTTAGCTCTTACCACCGGCGACATCAGTGAGAACAACTACATTAGTGCTGGTCAGAGTAGTTCTCAGTCCTCTGCCAAGTTAGGCAAAAAAGTAGGGAGAGAATTGATTTACTAGGGAAGGAATCAAAAGAATAGCAAAGGAAACAAAAAAAAAGGTGTATATGATCCCTTCCACCAACAGGAGAAGCTTGCAGAAAGCTTGTGGCAGATAGGCCACAGCTATGGAGAGACTGCCAAGCTCAAACAGAAACGCTCATCTGAGGTCCACTTTGACAGGGAATCCTAAAAAAGCAACAAGCTTTTCCTCTTTACACAGTGGCTAAGACTAAAACCACTCCTTTTCGAGAACATCCAGACAGACAACAGGCATATGAGTCATGGCATTTTTTTTCCCATCCATCCTGTACTGTATATCCCTTCCTTCCAATCCCAATTCTTCACTTATGTTCCTTGCAGTGTTGACCTCAGAATGACCTTGCTTTGATCCCAGGGGTGAGAGGGGCATGCCTCAAAACCTCGTGGCCACAACCCAGGCATGTATACTGACTTTCTTCTAATGTATTTGCAGGATGGGAGCAAAACAAAGGGATTTAGAGACTCAGTACCTCCCTGATAAGTTTTCCACAAAGAACATTCTGGGATCCCCACACAGTTATGTGCTGCCATTTTTCTGTTTGGAACTACAGTATGACTTCCAGTGAATCTAATATTCATGGAACACGCCAGACTGACCTGCTCTCGAAACCTGAGTTCATTCAGCACCCATTTCAAATAATACAGGCTGCTCAGCTGATCCTGTCTCCCAAAATTTTGGTCATGAGCTAGAATATATAGGGGCAAGTATACATCTTAATTCAAGCTGACTGGGATCAACATAATAACCATAGCAGTCTGTGACACCCTTTTACTAGTCATAATATAAAATTCAGTCATCACAGTGAAGGTCTGTAAAGTGTCAACACACACTCAGGAGAAGCTGCATCACCAATTCATTCCATCTCTGGCAGTGAAATTTAATCATGTGGCTGTGAACTATAGCCGTTTCAACCTGGCCTGGATGCAAGATACAGATCAGAGGTAAAAAGCTGGGTCTCCAAATCCCCAAATGATCCATTCATTAACCTTTCTGGTAAATGAAACATCACCTTTTCCTGCAGTTGCAGCATACTGCCGGGAGCACATGGCTTTTATGGCATGATATACTAGTCTTAGCTACAGCTTTTTTTCAGCTGTTGCTTCTTGCACAGCAATGGCAACATCCTTCTGTTCTGCAAGGTGCTGAAACTGGCTGCACTTAGTCCAAATACCTGTGGTGAAGCTGTCATGCTTCGGCTGGGGGAGAGGGACATTGGTGGGTCAGGATAGTCAATGGCATTCTTGACCACTGGCCGTTTGAGCACTTCCACGTAAGTGACAGGGAAGATGCCTTGGCGACTGGTGCCAGAGATTCTTCCTTCATACCAGTTCTCATCCACTCGTCGAATCAACGTGATCCTTTCACCCTATGGGAAGGAATAGTGATATAGTTCTGATTTTAACACATTTCATTGTTCCACAGCAGATTACATTTTTAATCTTGCTGCAGCTGACCTAAAATAATCAGTGGCTCTCAGCTTCTCTTGTTTCCAATTATGTGATCCGAACCCTAAACTCTTGGGGTGGGAATGACACTTTTCAGTTCAGATAAGGAAAAAAATGTAGATCATTTGGTGTTGACTTGGGCTGTCTGCAGACTCAGTTATGTTTGTATTTTCAAGACCCTACTTGCTAAAGCCAGTTAGAAAATGGAAAACAGCAGCTTTAGGCTGACCACAAGTCTCTCAGGGGTGTGAGCTATACAAAAAGTATGCACAGGTTTGCAGTTTAACCCAGGTTTCTCTATGCTCTCTCCTGTTTAGCTCACAAGTGATTTCCAGAGCCTTACTATAAACTGCAAGTCCCACCTTCATGTATAATTAAAAAAGAAGACAGACAAGGTCTAATCTGAGCATCAAAACAGAAGGCTGGTTGAGATGGAGAAATGCTGTGACTTTAAATATGGCTGACTTTGTTCTGAACAGCCATTACACAACCCATTCCCATCCCTTCACTCTGCAGTCAGGTCTAGCCAGTCACTTCAACACTGCAGAATTTTGCTTGCTCAATGATTTGGCTTATACTACAAAGGTTAATCCAGTTTCCTTATTTTCTAAATCACTGTTATTGTGTGACTGTGTGCATGTCCACTGAATAGTATCAGACTGGAGGGACATGTCACCAAGTATCTAATTTGCCTTGCAGAGCCAGGCTTGCAGTACTTGCGCTCAAAGTACCTTCTCAGTTAACCCTAAAGAAGCAACTGACACTGCTTGATTCAGCCTACCTGCAACAATAACTGCAATGAATTAAATAACTGTGGAGTAAAAACATGGATGATGAGAAGGAATCCTTCCTGAATACAGAGTTCATCTTATTGGAGCTTTCATTTGGAAATTGCAAGTTACTAGTGTTAAAAACATCACTGTATCTGGATTCAATCCATCAGCACAACAAAAATCCTACCTTTCTGAAGGACATTTCCACTTGGGTATCCCCATTGAAGTTGAATTTAGCAATAGCATCTCCATATTCCAATACTTGCAATGGTAGTGGCTTTTTGGGCTGAGCTTTCTCAGCTGGTGGAAGGAGCTAGAGCAAACAAATAGCATCAGGTAAATCTCATAGGAAAAGCCCATAAACTGGTCACTGGCAGAAATGGAGTAGACAAAGAGAACACCTGCAAGGAAAGTAGCTACCTCTATGTATGATCGTGGGAAGATGCCAACTCTGCCATGGTGTTCACCTTCGAACCAGTTCTGGTCAATCTGCTTGTAAATGTAAACAATATCTCCTTTCTGCAGAGGGAGTTCCCTGTTAACAACACAAGCACTCCATCAGAACTTCACTGGAGAACAGAAGTGTTCTTTTTATGTCCAGCAACCTCTAAGTACCAAGGTCTGCATCAGCCTATTGATACACATCGTGCACCACCCCAAGCAAAAGCTAAATATTGAGAACTACTCTGTTTGTATTGTCATGTGCAGGGACTCTTTGCTCTTTGCGCATCCTGTCAAAAAAGCCAGCCTATGAGGGACTTCCTAACCACACACTCTATAGAAGCAATGAGGTCAAGCTTAAGCCAAAGATGACACTGGCTGCTTTTCATGTTGGATAAGATGAACAGCCCTCAATTTTGAAACAGTCATGTCACAGGTGCCTTCCAACATGACACATGATTTTAATGTGAGCTAATTTGTTGATTAGATTAACCTCCTCACATGCTGGAGTTGATCCTGCAATGATTACATTTCTGGTCAGCCTGTGGTTGTGCAACCGCTGACCTCAACTAGGCTAACAAGTGGGATTTCAATCTACAGTCTTCAGTTCTAAATTCAGTAATGTCTGCAACTTGAAGAACATTCACCATGGGCAGCTTGTACTAGGCTCATAAACTTACTACTTGGATCCCCAGAGTAAAACAATCAACCCAGCCTTTCCTAGCACGTTTATCACAAGCTCTCCTTCTGTCTGGCACCCTGGTATATTCTGCTCACAGGACACACCTTATATCTGTCCCAGTTTTACTAGAGGTGCTGGGGAGATCCTGTTTAAATCAGTACAAATCATCACCTGTACAACACATTACAAAAATATGCCCAGAACATTAGCACCTGAGAAGAAAAACAACAGGTCCTTCACTGAATTCTGTTCTTTCTTCTCTCCTAGCAATATGAAAATGAGAGCTTCTCCAGGATCATGCAGAGGGAAAGGCCTTCCAGGTCTTCTCTACAAAGCAGTGTTTCCCCAAAAGAAAATGTAGGCATGTGTGATTCACCCAAAGGACCACAACAGGGTTTGGAGGTACAACAATGACATCAGGAACATCCACTCTATGTATCCACAAATGCCAGGAGAGTAGTGACCACTCTGCTCACTTACAGGTCCTGAGTCAAGGGCTCATCTACACACTTAAAACTAAGCATCTGTTTAAGTCCCTTCTGCTTTGGGCTGTGCTTGGCATAGTGAAACACAGAGAATGCTGCTCTCCTGTGGCTCCAACCACCCTCAGAGGAGTTCTCACTTCTTCCAGTAAAGAATGTGAGCTTGCCTTAAAAATCACATGGGATAGAGATGCACTGAGAAATAAGACATTTTCCTTAAGGTCCTTCAGAAGCTACGATCTGCAAGACTCATATTACTTTCCCCTGCCTTACTATGGACACCTTTGCTTTGAGCTGCTGGAAAGACACTCACAAAACATAAATCCAATTGCATGACACTTCATAAATGCTGTACCCTAGAGGAGAAAGCAGAGGAATAACACTCAAGGCAGTCATAACAAGCCATACTCACTTTAGTGTCTGTGCTTTAAAGTCAAACTTGGCTCTAGCAGGTCTCATCTAGAGGTCAAAAGAAATCAACATATTAAAATAATAACTAGGTTTTCAACCCTCTTCTGAGGAAGAGCACCCAACTCTTCTATAGCTAACATTAGCATGGGGGGAAAATGGATGCAGGTATTGTGCTACAAGCTTGCGTGCAACTGGTATTACAGACCAAGTATGCTGGATGGGCATCTCCCACCAGGACACAAAGTGCCAACCTCTGGTATAGCAGCAACTAAGAAATGGATTTAACAGCAGTAAACTTTTAAATGTGACTAACCCTGATAAATGAAAGCTGCTCCAGTAACTGAAATTACTGGGGCTCCAGGACAAAATTTCTCTTGACACTTGAAAAGAAAAGCAAAATTTAGTAGTTGAGACAAAACAGTAGGATATTATTGGATGTGGTTTTTATTGATTATTACCTGGCCCTGTTGAATACTGCAATATGACCCATGTGCTCTGTATCCATTGGTAGGAAACAGACAAAGGTGAGGAGGAAATACAAATAAATGAAGCACATGTCTAAAAAAGTCTTCAGTGGCTACAAAGCCAAAAAGGATGTTGACAGCAGGCCTGGGCTTTAGAGTTGATCTAGTTGGCTGATTTTCTAATGGCCAGAAAATATTCAGACAATTTTAAAGTCACTTTGGTAATAGAACATAAAATAGGTAGTAGTCACATTCATGAGGCTCCAGAGCATTTGAAACTAAAGGGCAGACAGGTGAACTCTATCCACACAGGTGACCACCTCAGCCACCACCACAATGCAGCACCTCTGGGGAAACAGAGCTGCTGCCAAGAGCCCATCAGCAATCCATGGGAGGCAGAAAAGGCATTTGGTCATGACGCCTGGACTAGCATCCATCCCTCAGGATGCTCAGAGCTCAGGAGACTTGGGCTCTTGGAAAAACCATCTTCCTCTTCCTTTGTCTCTTCCACAAAGTCCAGCCAGGTCATAGGCAGTGAAATATGCTTGGACTTTTTCAGTTTGTTTCTAAAGGACATTAAGCATATTTCAAGAGAAGAAACAGTGTATTTTTACAAAAAAAGACCCCTCTGTGGCGGTCACCTGGCCAGGATCAACAAGACATGAAGTTTCTAAGCATAAGGCACAGACAAGAAGACAATGTAGCAATATGATGCAAAAGATGTAGAATGCCTTTGATTCACTTAGTAGCTGATATTTAAAGGCATGCATCACAGGTGTGCACCAGCAATCCTTAGCAGGCATGCTTTAATATATGCAGCTTGCTATAGAGATATCAATTAATTTACCAGGCACAAGAGTCAAAGCAGATCTAAATGAAGCCAGAATGGGAAAGGCGAAGGTGGAAAAAAAAGAACAAAACAACAAACGACATTCTCTGAAGAGCTAATGTCGGCCTAAAGCACAACATTGTGAGAGGCAATTATTGCTTTGGGTCAAGCAGCAGACTGAGGTAACTAAAACAGACCTCTGACCCAGATTTCCTCTTTGCTGTATCGTCTACATTTAGGAGGTCCCCAAATCGCTCATTAGTGATAAATTGATGGTGCGTTGGAATAACCCCTGTGTGCCTTCTAGCTGCAATATCAGCTTCTTCTTGCTCACGTTTAAGCCGTCTCTGGTCCTCTAAAAGTTTCTGCCATAAAATTGCATAAAATGGGCAGTAAATCATCTAGTTAAAGGCATTCAAAAACTGCCATAAATGTTACTAAAATTCCTGAGGTCCCTGCAAATAGCTGGGGTTTTACAGTTCAAAATCAAATACTGATTCTACTAACTACGCAATACCCTTTCATTTTGCAAGCACAGAAGGTACATCAACACTATGGCATAACTGAAATCCACCTCATACAGAGGATCTGATCCAAAGTTGATGGAAGTCAATGAGTTTTTCTAAGTTTTGAGCAGCTCCTGGGAGCTTCTAAGAAGATTGCTGATAATGCAGAGAACTGATCCAAACCCCCTTCAACCAACAAGGAATTTCTCTCATTGACTTTCAAGAGACCTGAATCAGCCCCACTGGTAAGTTCTGAGGCACTGAACTCCCCAGAGCTTTGCAAGGAGCTTAGGAAGCTGTGTAGCCACATTCAGGTTATCCCACGCTTCCTTTGGGCTTGTGTAACAGACTTCATAAAATAAATAAACAAACCACAAGGAATTATTTAGGACTTCTAAAGTCTCCAGCACAATAATGGAAATGTGCATTCTCAAAAGTACCTGGGCAGAAGGATTCTTCTGCCTTTTGGGGAGGACTGTATGCTGAAGAGTTCAACTCTGTGCTAACTCATTTGAAGCCAGCAGGCCTTATTGAATTCAGAGTTTTGATCTTACATGAGTTTTCACACTGGATTTTGGAAATGGGGAAATTACTAACTGTTTCACAGGAGAAGACAGCAAAAATACATTTTTCACACAGGAATTAAGAGCAGGTTTTACCATATTTCAAAACACACATAAACATTATTTGAACATAGAAAGTTAACACTAAAAATAAAACTTTATTTTTCCCCTCTCCCAGGTACAGGAAATTAATTTCAGCTTAATTCTTGGAAAGCAATCACTTTTTAACTTCTTTAACTCAGCTTGAATACAGCCAGTGCTGAAAAGTCTATAGGGTTTTCCTATTTTGGCTTGTCCCAGCATTGCCCAGTCATTTCAAAAAGGACTGCTATGTTCTATTATAAACAACTTTAGACACCATAAAGAATTCTAGTTTGCACTGAAGGAAAACTTCCCACTTTCTGATAGCTTAAGATATCTTACACTTGCTGTTCAAAACCCTAGGATGCCCACAGGCAAATACTGTTTTCCCCAGTGTGATTAGTACCAACTCACGTGGCTTGCATGAAGAACAATTACAGACTAACCATCTTTATCTGAGAGTACTGGGGTGTTGGACCACATTTCGCATACACCTCCAACCTTTTTATATTATCTAAAGTCCCTATATATAATTTTGTGCAATTGATAAGAACTATCAGGTTAATTTAAAACAAAAGCTTAACTGCACTACACAAATTATACATCAAATCAGTGGCAGAGATAGCATTGAAATTAAAATGTACTAGTTCCTGTTTGATGCTCAAACTTGCAGTACATATAGCCATGGACATCCAAGCTGTCCTTATATAAGGTTGAATGCTATATTTCTTCTATGTGGAGCTGCTACAACTGTTATTATGCCTTAAAGAAGGGCATTACCTCTTTGTCATCATGCCGCCTGCGGATAATTTCTTCTGGAGTTTCCATGTAATCAACTGGTACAAAGTGCCTTGGTGATTCTGAATCTACTTCAAAACAACATAAGGAAGTTAAAATACAGATGGATTTATCTAGCATAACCAGAAAGGAAAAAAATAGATATTTTTAAACAATTTGTTTCCATTATGACAGTAAGGATTTTCAATTGCCATTGACTGAATTGCCAATCAGATGCTGGTAATTTATCCATTTTCATTTTTTTCCCTTTTGGGCTATATGTGTGAACAAAGATCCAAAAACAAGAAGAAAACAATGGTACAGGAAAGTGTAAATACATAGAAAGACGTTGTAACGAAAAGATTCACTGCCATCAAAGAACGATTTGGCATTTTACTGTTGAGAAAAGTTTAATACACACACACGAATGCACGCACACATACAACTAGACCTTGAGAAACTACTCCTTAAAGCAAATCATCTGGGTTTGTTTTATAATTCCCATGTGTGTAAATGATACAGGACTAGAAATATCTCATGTTAAGATTCTTGCATCCCCAGAGCTGCTTGAGAGATAAACTGAACCTGATGTGATTAGAAAGGCAGAGGAAATCGTTTCTCAGAAGTGCAGCTGTTAACAAGTCCTGAACAGAAATGCTCAGCAAGACACGCAAAGGACATTAGACACACTAGGAAAAAATAAAAAAGAGTCAGGGGATGCAAAGGTAGGGAATAAAAATGCAAAGGTTGTAAAAGAAAAAGGGAGGAGAAAGGAAGCAAGAAAACAGATGAAGAGAAACTGATAAAGAACACAAAAACCACCTCCTAGGTACGTCCCAAGTTCACTTTGCGGGTTGTTGTTTGTGTCCAGGCTGTGACAGAGGGCATATGGAACACTGTTTAAGGAGTCAGGAGTGTCAGCCCGGCCCATGAAGCTATCTCGGCTAGATCCCATGGTGGGGAAGGAGCCAAGCCTCTCCACAATGTCAAAGGAAGACAGGCGCCTGGGGGCAAGAGGCCTGCTTCTGGAGAACAGTTGGTGCTGGGAGTGGTGACTCTTGTTTCCTGCATTCCCCTGCAGCTGTAGTGGGTCATCTGGGTTGTCAGGGCTGGGGACTGCCAGGCTTGCCAGGCAGTCTGGGGATGGAGTTCTGCAGGTTTTGTGTTGGAAGGGCTTTTTCAATCGAAATGGGAGTGGGCTCATTAGGTAGACATTTCTGGGGAGCATGTGCCTGTCCCCATAGACATCCCCTTTGGAATCAGGGTTCCTGGAGGCCTGCTGCTGTTCATGCCTTCGGATGGTAGTGAACCTGGTGTAAGAAGCAGGGCATGCGCCCTTGCATCTGTTGATTTTATGCTTCTGAGGCCCATTGAGGTTGCTGCTGCTGCTGCCGCCACTGTCATTGGAGGCATTTGAGAGAAGATCTATTTCATCTGTGCAAGCTGAAAGTGTGTCCATAGGGATGGCATCACTGACATCCGAAGCCGTGTCCTCCACATTGCTGCAGGAGTGGGAGGATTTGTCTGCCAAGCAGGCAGCATCCTTCTCTTCTTGGTGGGCTTTTGACAAATCCAGAAGAATCTCTGCAGAGTATGCAGCACTCAGACAAAGTTTAGACTGAAGAGAAGTGGTGGATTTGTTTTGTCCAGTGGAAAAGTCAAGCGAGGGCATTGATCGGGATCTCTCGATCAGCTGCTCAAAGGCACTGATACGGGAGGAAACAGTGTCTTTGGGGATCTGCTCTGAATCCTCTCGACTAAGGCTGTGCTCCATCTTGTCCTTTGCTTCATTCTCAAACTGAGATGCAATATCCTTCACGCTGCAGGAGGAGACTGTGTCCAAATGGATCCTGGATCGGTTGATCTGGTGCATATCTTTATACAGCGTTGTAAACTCCATCCCACTCTTCCTGGAGGCAGGGAACAGGTAGCCTTTCCTAGAGTTGGTGCCATACTCCTGCAGGCTCATGGTACTGCCGGATTTGATGGCATATTCTTGCTTTGACTTCATCAAGATGTTTTCTATGCTTTCCCCTATATCTACCATGAAAGCCTTTTTATTATCAAACAAGGCAATGGAGCTACGAAGGTTTTCGCAGCTTTGAGCTTTCTCATGAGACAGCAAGACACCCATCTTGTCCTGCACAAGAGCAGCTGGAGCTGCTAGTTTGGGTTTGAATTTAGAAGGGAGGATTTCAGTAATGCAGGCTTTTGCAGCTGATAAGGGCTTCTTATGTTTACATGCGTGACCTAACATACCGGTATGACTAGTGTTAAAGGTTCGGCTATTAACTGAAGAGGGTGCAGTCATATGAGCATTCCCACCTTTACGATCCACTGGTAAGCATGCAGAATAAAATAAATACAACCTGTTAGCTTAAGTGCTAGAAAGCTATTGACAAAGGAGAAAGAACATGCTTGGATTTCATAAAATGCACTTTAAAGAAAATTCCAAAACAAAGAAAAGCAGGAAAAAATTGCAAACAAAGCCGCACAGTAGGTGAAGTGCTGCTAATGTCTCTAAAATGAGAGGCTTGGCCAGAAGCAGATCTGGAGCACTTTGAAGGTACCCTCCTAAAAAGTGCTAAGCATCATCCAGGGAAGCTGTGGCACCATGGAAAAGGGCAGCTGAACTCTGGGAAAGATCAGGGTGTCAGCAAGAATGCAGAGGCACTAACATTGAAAATGGCTTAATACCAAGCCTGTAATCACACCTACTATGGTCTCACCACAGTGCTTGCCAAACAGTTTATTCCTGGGAGAGAGAAAACAGTCAGTGGCTGACTGTGCTAGCACAAGCACGCCACATCAGCTGACCTTGCCCAAGAGACAGATGCTTGCTTAGAGATCCCCCATACTAAGAATAAGCTGAGTGTCCTTCACACAATGTGGTTGATCATGTTTGCTTTAAAATTCAAGGAGTCATTTCAGGACATTATTTTTTTTTAAGGATACAGTCTGGTTTCAGTTTAGACTTTTAGGTCTGTTTCCAATTTGAGTTCAAATTCAAATATCAAAATAATCATTCAATTGCCACTTGGGGAACAATAACTGAACAGATTTTTTTTTTTGTTCAGATTCAGTTTGACTCCCTGCCCTACAGGCCTGACAAAATGCTGAAAAACAGCTAGAAGATGGAGACAGAGACCTTTTTGGTGTGATGTACTATTTTTAGGGAGAGCAGTTCAGAAACCCAACACATTCCTTCTCCAGTCCTCTCCCCATCTCAAGCCATTTTTAGGTTGAAGTTGGCTCAGACATACATTCCCCAGTACAACTCCCTGACGGGAGTCAGGCTCTTCCTTGTCTTGCTCTCCTAGAGAGCCTGCAATGGGGGGAGGAAAGGGGAAGAGATTGGTCTCTTCTGGCTCACAGTCCCAGAGCCTGCAGGCCTGGTTCAAACAGCAATTGCTAGTGCAGTGTCCCATGCATTCCCTCTACATCCCTGGCAGGCAGGAGGCTGTGGAGCACATGGCACCAGCTACACCAGGGTAGCCAGACCAGCAGACTGGGGTGGCCTGCTGAGATACTGCAGCGGGAATAACAGAAAAGGCAGGGAAGGGCTCTAGCATGGCAAGGCAGTGGGAGCAGATGGACAGCAAGGCAAACCTAAGCTGCCTCGAGGAAGAACATGAGGGTGTGGGATGTGGCTGAGGTGCTGGATGGAGGGAGTTGGTCTCTCTTGGGAAGAGGAACCTGGATCAGTTAAAGGTGTCATGAAAAATATTGACCAGTGTGGTCTGAGAGAAAAAAGGAGGGAATACTGGGGATGGCAGGAAGGGAGGACAGCATTAATCTCAATTGGCTTGAACAGGACTCTAAACCCTGCAGCAGTTTGTCCCATATCACCTGGTTTTTGACACTGTGCAGAATGGAGAAGAGGTTAGTGCCCTGACCACCTACCTTTTGTGGAAGCAGAGCTCGAAGGTCGCTTGAGACCACTCAGCCCCTGGAATGGGATATCTCCACCTTCCAGCACACTCTTGTAAATCTGTCTTTCATTCTCCAAGGCAGCAGGGTCCCCCAAAACTTGCTCCGACTCCCTCTTCACTGCATGGTAGTTGGGTGAATAGGTGGAGCTGGAATACACAAAAAATGGGGAGGGACACCAGGGTGTCACTTCTGTTTGTTGAGAGCTTCACGTAAGGTAAGAAAAAACCACACTTTTCAACCCAGAATAGACTGTATATGAAGAACTGGTGCTGAATGAAGGGGTCATGAATACACTGTGATAATGTTCTAGGTTTGGCACTACCAAAGCATTCTCCACCTTAGTGGATGTGGAACACTCCTGGCTCAGTCCCCCAGGAAACAGGTGGCAGGAAAGCACTCCTCTGTTCTACAGATGAGACAACAGTCAGAGCAGATGCATGATTTCTTTGCAGACACAGAGAAATTCACTGGCTAACTGGAAGTAGCACAAATATGTCCCAGCTCCCAGTTCTCTCTCGTTAAACACTAGCCATGCCTGTCTCTTGCTTACAAAGTACAGCTGCTCAGGAGTTCACCTCAACCAGTTCAGCTTCCCAGTCAACACTACAATTCAAGACTCCTAGAATAATTTGTGAAGCCCATTAGCGAGGAACTGTGCAGAGAAGCAATAGGACAGGGCTGTAGATACCACTGTTTTAATTGCCAAAGAAATTTCCAGATGTGCAGAGTTAAGCTTCGTCTCAGGCTTCCACTATGGGGAATAAGAAACCCTGGACTTCAGCTCTATCACACAGATATATAAACAATTTCAATTTCAGAGGCTTTTAATGACTGGAAATGCATTGAAAATCCATTTTCTAGTCATGAACCTATGAAAAAGTATGCTCATACATCTCATTTCTATATTTCACTGTTTTCTCTCTAAAAGATTAACCTACAATACCATGGTATAAATGGCCTTTCAAGTGTAAAAACTTACTGAGCAATCAGACTGTTTTCCTAAAAGCTAAGCTCATCTGATCACCAGTTCTTGTGCTCAACCAGGCTCTTTAGAATAAGATGGAGTCTCACACAAAGCTACTCTGGGCCAAAGCATGACTGCTGGAAAATTTGAAAAAATAAAAATATACAGATTTGCCAATTAATAGAAATATTTGACATCCTGATGTCCAAGAGTGATTCAAATTTATGTGAAGGTGGAAATGCTTGTGGTTGTTGTGAAGGTGGAAATGCCTGCTTGTTGTGGATACATTTGTACATGCATCTGTTTATTTTGGATAGATGCTGTACTTCTGAGGTAATGAGAAAGCTTCCAAACACATCAGAGGACTGGCTATGAAGGTGAAATTACACAATGTCTGGATCACAAAGATGATTTTAGTTTCCAGACAAGGAAAACCAGGTCATATGCAGTCCTATAAATTACTTTCCGAGGTAAAAGCTCATAAAATGCACCAAAAGAGGAAGGGAATACTGTCACTTTTTCTACCTGGACAATCCTCAAACAGACCTATTGCTACAAATCTCTTTGTGAGGTACCTGAGGAAGTCCTGCCAATTGCTGCAGGGAATAATGACTGCCCTGTGGTTAGTTGTTAAAAAACAAAGGGTTAAAACAATTCTCCTTTGGGAATACACCTGGGGAAGAGAGAGGAGGCATTTCACAGAATCACTTTAAAGGCTGTTCCCTTATTAAGGCCAGCAAGCAGTACTGTACTAGGGCCAAAGCAGGCTGCAAGGTCAGGACTGGGTGAATGGGACAGAAGAGCAACACTGAAAAAATAAGACAATAAACTCCTGGTTTTTCTCCCTGCTCTCTAAAGGCAGGACAAGAAAGAATGTGCAACTTCACTGGGCTTCACTCGTGTGTCCCATTCCCAGCATACCCAGGTTGCTTCCTCTCCACTGGATCAGACACTGACACTCCTGAATGTTTTGAGTGCCACAGAGAGTGCTGCCATGGGCAAAAATGGGCTATTTATGGTAATCTCTGAGATGTCCATTTATTTTATTGCTGTCTTCCTACCAAAACAAAACAAGAGTAAACAGTCATAGGAGCAACCAACAAAATGCAGCAGTGTGTGAGTTTTCCAGCAGAATGAACACAGAAGGGAACTAAGTTGAAAGTACAGGAGGCCTCTAAGGCCCCCCTGAGAGTGGTGAACACACATGGTATTAATGGGTATCTGGAGGAGAATTTGCCTTTCTTAACAAACCATCCTTGTAGAGGATCACTGTGCCTATGTACAATATGAAGTATTCAGTCCAATTACAAGGAGCAGCAGGCTAACAGTAGGAGCTGGCTCTACGGCTCATATAACTCAGTACAACGCAAGTAACTCAGCAGAGCTCTGCATTTTTTTTGTGTGTGTGTTCCCTTTTTAAGACAAATCAACTCATTTAGACAGAATATACTGCTTATTATATACTCCTCTGAAAAAGCAGTGGCACGTTAGATCTTTGAGAAATACTGTTACTGCTACCACTGTACCCTTTCTGCAGGCTGGAAAATCAATCGCATCCTTTAGATCTGCTGTGCATAACAGGGAATCAAGCAGGCATCAATCTATCATACATGTGTAACAAAAAATTTTTGTTTATTCCACACAATAATGTTACTTGCATGAAGATACAGTTGATTTGCAAACTTCATCAAGATGAAGTTAAAGGTTTGGGTTTTTTTTTAAAGACACTGCCTAGCACAATTAGCAAATCTTATCTAGACAATCCAATATCTCATGTAATCACTTCAAAATTCATTCAAGATCAAAGAGCAGATATTGCACCTGGATTCATCTAAAGGACACATATAATTCTTATGGTACATGCATTTGCCTATATCCATCCCCAAAAAATAAAACCAACCATTTGCAATGCACAACCCTGTCCTACATGGCCTCAGACTGCAAAAGAGACATCAAAAAGCAATTGAAAAACTTACTAGGAAGAATGGTCTGTGGAAGTCTCCAGAGGAGTAACACCTGCGGTATTCTGCAAAAGTCCAAACAAAGGAGTAATTGATATGCACTTACAAGTGAGGAGGAAGAAAAAGGTTTGCTTAAGTCATTTTCCATCTATTGCTTGAATATTAGCCTATAGGAGACACTGAAGTTTAAGTCTAAAATGCAGTTTAAGCTGTCAATGTCTTTGCAGAAAAGCAACAATTCCTGTGAGTTCCTTCAGGGCAGTGACAGGTTTTTAGCATAGCCGATGCCTTTTCGAAGTGCCCATTCTTTTGTCTGCAAATGAGTCATTGTGAATAAAGCCAAAAGCAAGAAGAGATAACCAGCTGGGCCATGACCAGGAGACACATGCTCGTAATTATTTCCCCAAGCTTTTCCCCCAACCGGTCACTGCCCGCCTTTGCTTTAAAGGTATATTACATTTCTGCAGCACAGTACATTCCTCAGCGTTCAAAAAAATATCAAAGCTCTAATAAGAAAAGCAACATTTCAGTTCAGTTTCCTTACTCAAGAGAAGCAATGCCAGCTGCACAGGTTCAATAGCAAAAGCCAGTTCTTATCCACTTGCTTTAAATCCATCTAATGCTTCCTAGGCACATTATTTAAAAATTGAAGGTAATTTAAGCAGAAATGCTCTATCTGGTGTCCCCTCATCTATGTGAGGACTCCTATGTAAGAAGAAAAAGCAAATCTTGGGTTTGAAAAGGCAGCTTTTTCAAGTCGTGATGAAATGCTGCAGCTTCAAAAAAACAAAAAATCAACAAAAGAAAAAAATAGAAAAAATGGCGTGTTATCAATTAATCTATCATTTCACGGTTCAAGTCCTGCAGACCCTCGAAGCAGCAGCTGCACCTGACCTGTCCTAGAAGGCCATGACAAGATGCAGCATAAGGAAAATTGTGTAAAATCTCTTGGGAATATCCAAAATCTTGGGTAGGCGTGAGCTCCTAGCACAGAGCAGGGTTTGTATGAAGGGAGGGTAGATGGCAACACGCTTGAAAGGCACGAGATGATGACGTGACACGCCAACCAAGAATTTTAAGCTGATTGCTGCTGCCTATTCATGTGAAAAATAGAGAGGGGTTTTTCTTGCAGACTCTGAACTCTAAACCCAAAAGGGGGACTGAGATGGGGGTGGGGGGCAGCTGAAAGCAAACGGGGGAGAGGGGAAATCACTGTATCTGAAATGGATTTCAAGCTGGATTCTCAGCATCACGTTCTATTATTTCTGACAGCAACACAGCAAGCCATGCAGTCAGAACGGTCAGAGCCATTATTTATCCCAACCTCATTTAATAATCATCCAGCAGTGAATAGATTAGAGCAGAGAGTTTGGAAACAGGGATTGGCAGCATGAAAAGAATAGGAAATACCTTCTGTGGCTTTTTATGTGGTGCTTTATAAAGCTTCTCCATTTTTTCTAAATCTGCCTCTAACTCAGTCTGGTAGAGGTAGAGGTCTTTTTCTAGATCAGTCTGGTTAAAGAAGGAGAAGAAGAATGGGAAAATAATGCTTAGGGTTAGGGGAAACCAAAGGAATGTTAATTTTGAAAAAAAAAGCTAGCCTTTTTAATCGAAAAAAGATGAAGGTGGTATGAACAATACACAGAAATTTACTAGCAATTAATCATGTTTCAATCATTACAGAGGAAATAGGTTTAAGCATTTAACATTCAAATCAAGAGATGCACAGGCCTGCTAGAATCTATTTCTACAAACCATAGTTACAAAACCCACCTGTAAGAAAAAAAAAAGATACTGTAACAATATGCAATATGCTGTTAGTATAATTATCACTGCAAGTCAAGATAGCAAAACCACCACTCTAAATTATGGCTGATTATGATTTAAGAATTGTTTATTAAATCAATTTACTAGCTACTAGATTGTTAGGCTAATAAGCCCAAGCCCAATTAAAAAGAAAATCACTCACAAGCACACAAACCCCAAGCAATGTTACAAAAAAAAAAAAAAAAAAGAAACCCACATACACACATACATACGCGCTGGATGCTGTAGAGCAATGTACGTGAGACACAATTACCTTTCTATCCTCTCTAGTAAGGATAGAGCAATCTCCAGGAGTATAATCCCAAATCTTTTTTGGAGGCTGATGGAAAGCAGAGGAAGGAAATGAGGAAATGAAGATAAGGAAGGACATCACAGAGAATATGGAAACCGGATTAGAACAGAGGGGGAATACAATAGGGGATTTGCATCAACACTGAAAAGAAATTATAAAAAAACAACAAACCACAACAGAGAAAGAGAGAGAAAGACGGATAAATCTGCTATAGCACAAATATTAAGAAATCATGGGGAGCAAAAGGGAACATACATGCACTCTAGAAGGGGCTATTTTCAGTAGCATGGGAGGAAATTTTTATTTTTGCAAGGAGCTCTAAGGGTTTTTGGACTCTCTAAAGGGAGCCCACAGCTGTTGGTTAAAGCATTCTTAACACAAAACCAAAACAAAATGGGGAAAACCCCCACACAATCATAAAAAGCATTTGTTTTGCTCATTCTTCTTTTCAAAAGGAAAGGGTAAAACAAGGGCCTTTGATAAAGAAAAGGGAAAATCTTTCCCACTCCCATCAGACTATGAATACATACCATGTGACCAAATGGCTGATTTTCCATTGGTGGCATTGTGGGGCAATGAGAATGCAGACTTATTACTTTTTATGTCACTGGTTTGGGGGTTTGTTTGTGGTGATTTTTGGTGGAAAGAGTGGAACACATGAAAGTTTGGGAACCAGTTATTTAAAATTCATCCTACAGGTGAAGGTGCCAATTTCAAAATAGGATTTTCCTGTTTGGATGCCCATGTAAATATCAAGGAGGATTATTCAAAGTGAAAGACCTTTGTCCTGACACTCCTATCCAAATAATTTCAAGATAGCATCCTCATTTCACCAGATATGCACCTCTCACTGATAAGACTTTGCTCTTAACTTTGTGAAAATAGAATACATTTGTTCCATTTCCAAACAAAATTAACTTCTGCTGTCTGGCAACCTTAGCATTATCCTGCATGTCCATACGGACTTCTGTAACTAGATTACACTAAATAATAAGTGTCTCTGAGTCACTGAGAGGGAAATCTCACAGTGTTAGTTATCAAAGGTGGGACTGAGCTACAACACTTTATCCAAATTCCTTTGTAGACTGCTTGGATCTGTAGTTTGAATCTGTACCACTTTACATTCTGACAACCACTGCATGGATGCAAATACTAAATACCTATTTAGTGTCCACTAGATCAGCAGCTGTAGAGGGGTAGATGGTGTTGCAAAGATTAAGGTTTGTGATTTGGAGGGAGGAACTGAAGGGTGGTAGATGAGAAAGCAGGACTTGCACCTATTTTTCCAGCCCCCTGCCTCTCCATTTACATCAAAAAGCTTAACTCGATGTTGTAACGTAAAGAGCTGGGAGAAGGTGCCCATATGTGTTTTCCCACAATGACAGAGGAAAACAACTGAGCTCTAGATGGACTGAATGTCAAGTTTTGTGAATGGGCTCCATAGAGGTGTGGAGCCACAGGTCAGAAGTGAAGGAGGGAGTGTGTGGGGATTCAGCCTCAGCAGCACACTGGAAAAGTATCCATGCTGCATAGATTCATTCACTTGTCTGCAGGGCACACCAGCAGTCCACAGGGCTGTCCAGAAATGCATGTGGGATGCTGGTCCAGCAATGTGTCATTTCAGTTGCCCTAGAAAGCACATCTACTTTCATCAGTGGGGAAAGTAACACCCTGATTGTTCTGGTGTCTCTGCAGAGCAACATGCACAGGCTCACAAGAATCCTGTGCTCCCCTTTACACACGGCGTTTCCTGCCACATCACAGAGCTGCAAATAAAGTCAGGAAGCCAGAGGAAATCATGCCTCTAGGAGCACACATTATCTCCAGCACTGGAAAAAAGCTGGTACAAAGAGAGAATCTTTGAAAAGCCCAGACACTAGCAACTATCAGCTGAAACTCTCAGCTGAGAGGCTTAACTGCTAGCTGGTCACAAAAATCTGGCCCTCCCATGACAGGAGTGAGCAAAGCTACAAAAAGCATGCTCTTTAGGCTGTGATAATGAAGTTCTGAGAGGCCTTTTCTTTCTATAAAAGTCTGAGATGGCATCCTGAATTCAAGTGCCTGATGCCGAAGCACAATTTACAGAGTACAGCATAGTTCCTCGGGGGCATGGTGCATGACTTTGAAACTGGAGCAAGCTGGCATGGGATATTGTTTCAAGGCAAGCTGTAAGGAAGCAGCACTTAACAATAGAACAATAGTGCCCTGAGCAAGGTAGAGAGCCTGTCACCAGAACAGATGCTCTGCTGAACACCAGGTGGATTGCTGGTGTAACCTGAGATGTCCTCTTCTGAAATAAGGCCAAGGCTTCTTTACTAAATGCACAAATCTACACTTCTAAGAAACAGGTATAACCCCACGTCTAGAAAGGACCAAGGGCATTAATGCTTTCCTTTCTTTGACACATTTTCCATTTACTCACACTGACTCAAAGGACCACAGAGATGACAAATCTTCTCTCATTGAAATGTATATGGCTATTAATTACATGGCAGTAAAGACAAGCAGGTCTCACTGTGGAAATCTTAAAACATGACAACACTTAAAAGCCTCAGTGAGGTGGGATTTATCTGCCTAAAAATTGGGGGGACTCATCTCAAACACTGCTGAAGCTCCTTCTTTAGCTTAGGATGCAAGGTCCATAGCTATGAACCTTAGTTGTCTATGAAAGAATGGATTACCCAACCACTGTACATGTTCGCTTCTCAGCAAAAACTACACTATTTCTATGATGTGATCAGACTGAGCACTCAGCTCCAGCAGAGTGCTCAGTGCAGAGGACCTTTGTCACTTCTGTCAAAACAAAGACTAGATTTAAAGAAAGCCTGCTCTCTGGTGTTCATGTGCAGTTGCCTCTGAAGACAGTACTGAACCTTAAAACATATTTTTGTTTTGTCATACATGCAGGGAAATCTCAGCAGCACTTAAAAATGGTGTGCATGGGAATTTGACAACTGACCTCGAGGAGAAAGGAGAAACAACAACCAAGCACTATGCTTGAACACATGTGAGAGGCTGATACTGACCCTCTGGTGCTGTGAAAGTATTTTATTAAGCATTATTCAATAACAAAGATAATAGTGTCTAATCAGAAAGAACCAGGCCATAAAACGCTTTAAAGTCATATTTTTTCCAGTGGCCATGACCACCAATGTGTTCTCTCCAGCAAAGCATCCTTTGTCCTATTGAATAATTAAGCTATGGTTCATCCTTTTCCAGAGGGGAAATCAAGGCTTCCCCCCCCCCCACACATAGCAACACAGGTCCATTTGAAAAGAAAACACACTGTTCTCAGACTCCTTTGGTTTCAGAGAATGGCAAGGGCTATTCAGCACAGACTGATACCCTCGTTTAGGCAATGGGCAGCTACATGCATAAGGAAATGAACAGAAAACAGGGTCATGATCTGTTCATGGGTAGCTGGAAATTACTGACCTACAGTTTCCAAACGAGGGATAGAAATAAATGATTCTCCTTGACTTAAAAGTTACCTCTCAGCCATCCCAGATCTTGTTAAGCAGAGGGACAACAGGGGCTCTGAATAATGGCAACAGGGTATTATTTCTAATATCAATCACAAAAATGCAGTTTGAACTATGGTGTGTGAAAAAACATTGCCTTGTTGATACATAGTGCTGGAAGATGGGGAATGTTTGTAAATGGCTTCAAAATACTAAAATTGGCCACAGAACAGCTGCTTTACGTTAGCATCAGGATGATGTTATGTACAATTGCATCTTTATATGAGTTAGGCAGCTGTTTCAGGTTTAGGGCCTAGCAAAGAGATGTGACAATCCTTTAAAAAAACAGTGAGGTTGACTTCATTGGTCATTGCAACTATCAAACTTACCGGTTTCCCAAACTCCAATTCCGAAAAGAATTTATACCAAGGTTCATTCTTTAAATCTATCTCTTCTGGGCTTATATCCCGACTCTAAAGGAGTTGGTGATAAGGGAATGGAAGAGAGAGAAGGATAACATTATGCAAAGAATACACGGAAAGGGACTGTTAGAGATGCAGATCCTATGGTTTCCATTCTGAAATGTAGATATTTAGCATTATGATTTGGAATTTCCATAGCACCTTTCATAAAGGCCATGGATTTCTTTGCAAACATCAGTTAAGCCTCATAGCATCATTGTGAGCAACATGAATATGAATGGATTGAATTTTACAGATCAGGAGACTCACAGAGAGAGAGATTATGCAGCTTGCCCAGAGTCACAGGGAGACTCAGCGGAAGACCTGGGAGTCAAATAGTTCCACAGTCCTTCTTTGAGACACTTTCATCAAGTCCAAAGCTGCATGTATTTTAATTTTTTTTACTCTTTGTTTGGTTAAAAAAAAAGATTTAGTGAGACTTGAATCAAATACTGCATCTTTAACAGCACATGAATATGCGAGAAACCCTGTTCTATACACTGCAAACAGAGTGGAAGGTGGTTTTCTAAATCAAATGAGACACAAGTCAGAGAGAGCGCATCCTGAAAGATCTCTGAAGGGATGGATAGAGCGACAATATTACATGTTTCCTCACAAATAAATGTTAGAGTATCAGACAAAACTACAATGAAGGAAAATTAGACAAGACAGAAAACAGTACAGCTGAAAAGCAAATTCCCTTTCTTTCATACCATCTCTTATAATGAAACAAAAAATTTGAAATAATTCTAGCTGTTTTAAAACATGATTGGTGAGGTAAGAGAATAAAAATCCCTTGCTGAGGCTTGAGATGCCACTCCCCAAAAAGTATCTAGCTAACTCTTGGATTTCAGTATACCTAGTCTTAGACATAATGCATCTCAGTGCATTAAAACCATAAACATATTATGTCTGATGTGCCAGTGTGATCCCAAGCACTCCATCACAACCAGCAATAAGACCCACAGATGCAGTGTCCTCATGGAAATCGTTCTGTGAGCGGATTACTGAGGCAGTTGACAACAGTGCTGGACTTAGATGTCCCAGACTCTGTCATAGCCATTAGCTTTACAGAAAAAGCTCTAGAATAAGAGCTCAGCACTGAAGTTGAATGAGAGGCAATGTTTCAATCTGAAAGATAGTTCCATTCATGTTTGATGCCTGATGGCCTAGAGAATGTTTTGGCTATTTCTTAAAGGCACTATAGAATCAATGCCTTCATTTTTTATTTACTGCACTCCAACTAAAAGCACTCATCTTCTTATATAACTGCCTTTACATTAAAACAAAGTGCACTGATGTCAACAGGAGGCTCTTCTTTGCTCTCACATAGTTTCAGGTTGGGATTTTGATAGTCACAGCTGTGGGTGTGATCGCTAGGAGATATCCACAAATCTCCTGCACCCTCCTTGAAAGACCTAGTCACTAACCACTGCTGTCATATTTAATGATACTGACAGAGACTGTGAAGCTACTATTTCTTTCTTTTGTCATCTGTGTCTTTAAATTAAAGCTCATAAAAAATCATTGGAAGCAACACAGCTACCACCTTCATCTTGGTTTTGATGAGCTCTGTACAAACAATTTTTCTCAATTATGCTGATGTCCTACTTGTGGCTTTTAGACTCTGATTCCACAGTTCAGTTAAGTACCTGATGAAGTCTGAACATGTAAACAGTGCCACTGGTGATGACAGACCTTTTGCAAATGCTTAAGTACACAGATGAAGCCGGCCTTTTGCCACAAGTTTGAATCTTCTCTGTTTACCGTGAGACAAAACTGCCACTTAAGTCAGCAGAAATCTTGCTCCAGGATGGGTTGCAGGAATGGAGTTGTCATACCATGTTCAAACCACTCCTCACTGGCACTTCTCTAACGGGCTGAGCCAATGCCCAGTAGTGTCAAGAGAGTCATCCACCGCCCATTTCAATAGGCGCTAGGATCATGCTCCCATCAGGAGCAACTTTGTTGAAGTCAGTGAAGGGACAGAGGTGTGAAAAGAAGTTGGTTGCAGGATCTTCAAAAAGTGATGAACCTTGATTGCACTTGGAAGGAAAAAAGAAAACCCACCAAAATACTAAGGAGAAACATCAGGTCCCAGATCAGATTTGATTCTTATATTTCTGTGGATTTGAATTGCTATTCATTCTTATGTAAAATCTTGGGCAGGTTTTCCAGGAGCATTCCTTTACTAACTCCATGCATGGATCAATGCTTGAGCTGTTAAAGCACAAAGTCCAATTTACACTTGGAATCTTACATACAATTAGCACTTCTAATTGAATCATTCAAATTAATGGCTATTTAGAATACATAGGCATTAATATCTTTAAGAACCAAACTGGGCTACACACTACTATCATAATTCAGTATTTTCTAGCACTTTCAGTGTCACTCTTGCACCACTGAAGGACACCTTAAGTGATCTGTGGTGATTTACACAGGACTGGCTGACAAGGTTAGCATCACCTCTCTGCCCTGTCCCTTGTCAAGTGTTCTCAGCCAAGGCTGCAGACAGAGACTCTTTTACGTCCTCCAGCTGTCACAATTCACAGCACTGCTTACTAATTTCATACTCAAATTGGTAGCAGCTTGTTTACTACTCCAGGTTACCCTTCAGCACAGTTGGGGAGCTAGCTCCCAATTCAGTGCCGCCACCTCTGCCACAGAAGCGGTGAGATCCAGCTGAGGAAGAAAGCAGCCCAGAGGAGATGGCCATGTCCTATTACACCTCAGGGGCAGCCACTGAGGCACATTACAGGCACTCTACAAACCAGTGTTTAAAGCCTCAGAGGAACATAGAAACCAAACCTAACTATGCTATTGCGTAATGCCTTCAACCTCTCTGCATCAACTAATGCTGTGCCCTAGAAAAAGTACAGCTGGCAAAACAGCTGCTGAACAGGTCACAGTGTCAAACATGGATTAAAAACTAGGGTTAGTGATCCATACTTAACACAGAAAACAACACATCCAAAAGGAAAGAAGTCTGTCAATCCTCCAGAATCTTGCTCTATAGAGAACAAAAACGTTAGGAAGTTATGCAGAACAGTTTTCAAAATACATCACATGAGCACTGCAATGTAAGCATAAGGAATTCCACCCAAATAGAACCGGACAAGCATTTGGAGAGTGTTTCATAATCACAGGATAAAGCCACAAACTGGGATAAATCAAACATTACCATCTTTTCATTGTTCAGAACAGAGGACTTTCCTGGCTGATAGTCATAAATGCTCCTGGGTTCTGCACGGTATTTTCTGGTGTCCACCTTCTTGTCTGGAGGCTCCCAGTCCGTCCTGGGAAAAGAAAGATCAATTAACCCAAAATACTGTGGTTTCTGCAGAGACACATTTTTGACACACACTTTCCCCCATTAATTATGGTTTAATCAGGGTACATTTTTAATCTTTGAAAGGAGACTGTTGCAAGAAGAACAGGTCAGATAGGACTCTGGACATACATTTTTTTATCTATAGCAAGCAGAGTTTGATACAGTTCCGCTGCTGAAACCATTGGAGCAGAGGGGGGTTATTCCAAGTAATTCCAATAAACTTTCTGATTTCCATACCTTTTCTCACTGGAAATAGCTTAATGATGGGCTTCAACTAAGCTCACAAATACGAACATGTCCAAACTTTGAGCAGAACCCAGATTAAATTTCTTCTGCTAAAATTCTTCATTTTAGCCACATCACTGATTATTTGCCCACCACTGCTCTAGATTCTGGGGGCACTCTGGAGTCCAAGACGAGTCCCTGGTGAAACATTGGTTTGCCACTAGATAAGAGGAAGCACCAATTATTGTAATCCTTTCACTTGCAAGAGTTTTCTCAGAGAACAGACACACTATGCCCTCAATTCTTGTGTCAGGAAGACACGTTCTATCAGTAAACTTTGTCTCCTGATCTGGTGACCTGAGATGCTCACTAAATTAGCAATCTCAAATTACAGCACTGCTCATTTGCAGCAAGGCAGCAAGCAAAAAACTTTAAGAACCTATAGAAGTTGGTGAAAGAGGGAAGAGCAGTTCAAGAGCTGGGAAGATTCTGAAGGACATAAAATACCCATTGCTTATTCTGCTTTCCCTTCATTTGGTAAGTGCATTCATTACTGTTACAAAGAGGTTTAAAACACATAGTAATAAAGAAAGCAAAAAAGTCATCTTGAAAGAACAGACATGACATTCCTAACTAGAACCTACTTCAAATAAAGTTCACGTGGGTGGTACCCCTCGAAGATGAAAAATGTAACAAAGTTTTTACTAAGGTTCAATGTAAATCCAAATTTTGCTTCTCCACAATTATTTCTACTTGCTTCTATTCTGAGGTGACTTTACAGTCACGCTGAGCCAAGAGTTTCCACTGTGCTTATGTGGTAGGCACCTTACAGGCATGACACCCAAGGAAACAGTCCTCGCCCAGGCAGGAGACCATGCAACGGACTATGTGATGTCTGGTAAAAGACAGACAGAATGGGGGACTGGGCTAAGATAATGAAGGAGTTCACCACTGCCTAGTGCAAGACTCAGGGTAAAAACTACATATCCCATTTCCCAAAACAGTTTAACTGTAGTTGTGGACCTATAGCTTCCACTTTTGTCCCATTCCCATTCACAGCTTTCAGGTATTCTTCCAGTACTGATCCATGTATATCTTAGTTCAGGTCACCTTTCTGGGCTTGATTTCAGTGATGAAGCACGGTTTGGCAGTGGCAAAGTGGCAGACCTCTTAACAACCTTCTCTGAATCAATATTGTCCATCTCACTCTTGGACCGGGGAACTGAAAGCTGTGTTCTGCCTGTAGGGTAAGTCAAATATAAGAATATTGGTGAACTGGATAGGAAGCAAATAAATACATGCTTTACATGCCCCTTCTGTTGGACAGAATAAACAAGAAATATGAATTACTTACTGTCCTCAGAATAGGAATAACGAGGAGAGTATGAATCAGAATCTTCATCTGAAAGACAAAAGCATTTTGCAAATGAGCTGAAAAAGCCCCGAACGAGAAACACCAGAGACTTTTTAAGTTCCTCTACTAATACATTCACCATATTTTGAGTGATATGCTCAATACTTACCCTAAAAAATAAAATCCAACTGAGGTTTAAATTGCATTAAAATATAGTCCCTAGATTAGATATAAATATTAATAAACTACTTAAACTAACACCTTCCTCCAGGCTCTCAAAACACTTTAGAATCTAAACACTCCCTTTTTGTCACAGAACTCCTGTACAGCATGTGTTAATAGATCCACTTTATTAAAAGCTGAAAGGTAAGTAGAGGATCTAAAAGCTGTAGTATATGATGAAAATAACTCTCTAGATGCTGGACACAGTAATAGAGCTGAGGACTCCTGCTCCCAGTCACATATGATAATTGCTGGGACACCTTTCTTGTGTTACCTGCACACCAAGTTGAAGCATAGTCACTGATTCACAAGACATACATGTATACTTGCACCAAGAGAGTCCTTGTGCTGAAGAGCTTCTATTTTAAATAACAAAGACATGTCTATAGAATGTAACAGAGATATTAATGCAGCTCTAGAAGAGCTAGGAATGACACCAGTGTAACTGAATGGTTTGGTCTGGCCTCCAAGCTAAACAACCTTCTCTCTTTCACAGTGACAGTGTCACACTGCATCAACACAGCAATGTCCTGTCCAGGACACAACTGCTGCCTTGGGCCACGGAACAACATAATGTCTTATTCAAAGGTAACATAGTACTGTACTGTACAATGCAGATGTGCCCACAAAGAAGGTAGGAGTGTGGTAACATTACTACTCCCTCCTTTACAGATGATGGCCAGAGAGACTTTGACTTGATAAAAAACTTAGTGGTATCCTTCCATCACTTTAAACAGGCTTTGGAATGAATCCTCTGTGAATTGCAGGGGGAGTTGCAATCAGTCCTGGAAACTGAACCCACAGGTCCCTTTCTCTGCAGATGAGGGTTAAAACTTGCAGGGATGTGTGTAAGAGAAACATGTATGGGACCTCCAAGGCAAAATGCAGGAAAGTACAATACAAGGACTACTCTGTGCTAGTGCAGCCTCACCTTGAGTACGGGGTGCAGTTTTAGGCACCACAATATAACAAAAACATTAAGCTGTTAGAGAAATCCAGTGGAGGGCAACAAAGGTAAAAAGGCCTCAATGAGAAGCCTTACGGGGAGTGGCTGAGGTCAGTTGGATTGTTCAGCTTGGAGAAGAGCAGACCCGAGGGGAGATCTCATCGCAGTTTACAGCTTTCTCACAAGAGGAGGCAGAGGGGCAGGTACTGATCTCTTCTCTCTGGTGACCAGTGACAGGACCCAAGGGAATGGCTTGAAGCTGTGCCAGGGGAGGTTTAGGTTGGATATTCGAAAAAGATTTTTCACCCAGAGAGTGACTGGGCACTGGAACAGGCTCCCCAGGGCAGTGGTCAGAGCACCAAGCCTGACAGAGTTCAAGAAGCATTTGGTCAATGCTCTCAGGCACACAGTGTGATTCTTGGGGCTGTCCTGTGAAGGGATAAGAGCTGGACTCAATGATCCTTGTGGGTCCCTTCCAAGGCAGAATATTCTGTGATTCTGTCACTGTAAAGAGAGCTGTGAGCAAAAGTATTACTAATACCCCTACGAAGTAACCACTAAATGTGACAGAGATGAAAAGACATAAAATCGATGAAGGTTGAATAAGGCAGATAAAAGAACATTTTAAAAAAAGTATTATGTGAATTTAGTGATGCTGATCAACAGATGGAAACAATTTCCAAATTTTCCATCAAGAACATCAATCAGCTGCTACAGCCAATCTCATCTGCTGGAAAAAACAATCTGGCTAACACAGCTGACCTGAAACTGCACTCAAACTCTAATCAGGCCTTTCAGGGAGGCTCAGGGAAGTCTTCATTTTAGCCTCTCTGCTTTAGTTCTCTTGGTGAAAGAATTAGAAGGTTTAAGTTCCAAAAAGATTGTCTCTGGTGTGCTTATCACAACCTTCAGGTTAGAAAACATTAAAGGTCAATTTTCTGGCCAATTTCCATATTTTAAACCTTAATGACAAAACCCAATTGAATTGTTGACAAAATTGACTGGTATTCTTATATATAAGTTTGGTTTATTCAGAGCGAAAAAGACTTGGTAAACCACAAAACTCTCAGTCCCTAGCAATACAGAGGTAAAAATGTCTAAGATTTTCACAGCAATTCACCTCCAATAATATTATTTAGTGCTGGTGATCTATAAAATTTAATTTGATTTACCTACTCAAAGAGAAATATCAATATTTATTATAACTCATCATTCAAACAAAATCATACAATAAACAACACACTTCAGATAATTTCTATTTTCCAATTTCTAATATTGTAATTATCTACAATAAATAGGCGAACAGGTATATTTTGTCTCTGAGTATCTTATCCAGAAGAATGTCTACATTTCTTTCCTTTTTACAGCAAGGAATAGTGAAACACAGATATCTGCAATAACTTCATAATGTTAACAAGTAAATCAGAAATGAGCATTAAAACAACATCTCCCGTCTCTCAAAGCTGCATTCTCTCCATGGGACCCTCCTTAATGGAGCAGGGTATCATCAGTTTGTTATTTCAAAATCTGATTCCTTTAGAGAGAAGAGGCTGTTCCCTTGCATGTGCTAGAGAATCTGCAGCATTGGGTTTCATTTCATGGACTGTCCATATTCCGTAGGTTTCTGGAGACTCCAAATATATTTTAGAGGTGAGCCCAAATCTCGATGTTTCCAGGAGATCCTGTGCAACAATCCAACCTGACACTAATAACATGAAATTAAGGCTCCAACTCATCTCTGTATAAACACTACCACTGAGTACTATATAACTTCAAAAGTTTTTCTAAGCATGAAATATGCATTCCAACTCACCTACATCATCAAATATTTCGTATTCCTTATGAAGGAAAGAATCCAAGCAAATATTAAAGAAATGTTTCCCAATGTATTGAGAATAAAAGTTAGTATTAGGTTCAATAAAATTCCAACTACCTAAACCAGGAAATTACTTTCATATGCATGTTTGCAAGTGCATAGAACACATTTATGGGAAAACAGACTCATAATATACTATCATAATTGGTTTTGCATACTACGTTAGTTCTGGCAAGTAAAATGGATTTTCAAACCTCATTATGAACAAGAAATTTTCTCTGTAAAACTCCTTTATCCATTAGTAACTGAAACTCTCTCTCTCATCCATACCGACATACCATTATGAGCAAGACAGGAATGTTCACCTAACAGGTTTCACCAAGAAATTATCAAGTATCTTATACACCTGTATGCCATTTCATCCACATTCATCTTAGCAGTGAAATGCACTTTACATCTCCTTGCCTTGACCATCTCAGTTCATATTATATGCTTTCTTCTTACACTATATGCACCAGATGTTTAATATGAACACTGAATGAAATAGTTAATTACCAATCTCACCAGGGTTGGCTTGAGGCACAGGCTAAATAGGCAAGTTCCTAAATTTAGGATCTGAAGTGTCACCAAAGCACCAAGTCAACAAGGCTGTCACCAACAACTTCCCAATCAGGAAATGTTTGTACGTCCAGTGTGTGCAGCAGATTCCACTGTTTCTCACAGATAAGCATTTTGCATAGAGTTACACAATTATCACTGCAGTAGATACTACTTCCTCATCCCTGAAATATGACTGCAAAGGATTCTGATTTTAACATGAAGTTAAAAGGAATCTCCTGAGCACATGAAGAGATAAGGTAAAGAATGTTATTTCAAATTACAAGATGTGCTGATGTGACCTTCAGTCCCTGTCCTTGCCTAAATATGCCAAATGCACTTAAGGCCAGCCCTGAATCTATTATCCCGAGTTATATTTATTTTAAAAGACTACATTGAGGGACTGATCCAAAACCCACTGAAACCAGCAGCCTTTTTACCAATAGGCTTCAGTGACATTCTGGGTCTGGCCCTAATACTATGTTAATATTAAAAACCAGAAGCAAATAACTAGCGAAACTTACTGATCTGAAAGAAGGAGGGGAGAAATCTCAGTTAAACATCTTTATGTGTAAGTCAGCAATGTTAAATAATCACCACACACGCAACTGACAAGCGCATAAAACCAAGCAAACCCCAAGTCTGTAGCATTAGTGAAACACTAGTTACAAAGCCAGAGGAGCACTGCAAAGCCAAAAAGGCATCATACAGTCAAGGCAATGCTTAGAGTGCAGCAAATCATTATGAGGCAGCACAATGCTCAGCAACTAGAAAAACTCCAGGAAGAAAATAAATGGGTAAGGCAGCATTTGTGCAGAAAAATATAGATGGACCTTTATTATTACCTTCAGAGATAGGACTAGGAGTAGATGCAGGAAACTGGTATGTAGGAGAATAAGGATTGTCTTCTGCAGCAGAGAAAAGCAGTGGATTTTGAGACTATCCACAATGAAGTGGAGGTTCTGCTTCATCCCCCAATTTCCTATCATCACATGACTTTATTGCCTATTTTAATAACACTAAGTATAGACGGCATCTTACTTTAAGTAAAGATTAATGGATTAGCAAATATTTAGTTATTTTATGCATCACACAAGAAGATATACTGGACATAACTGGATTTCCAGCCATTTTCAATGTAATGTAACATGTGGGTAACAGAAAGCTAGAACCTGAATCTAGTTACTATTAGGGTGCTATAGTACAGTTAACTCAAAGCACAAGACAACAGACACTCTGACTAAACTTCTGGTACCTTCAGTTTTTTGCTGGATTTCAGGAAGTTCAGGAAATATGTAGGTAGGGCAATAAGGGTTTTCTTCAGGAGTGTCTAAGGAGAGGAACATGATTTGCAAAAAACAACAGAGGACAGATTTAAAGGGGAAGAAGGGTGAGACAAGAATCCATTCAAGTTGACTGCAGAACAGTCCTTCTGCTGATGTTCTAGCATGACACAACCCGGAATGCCACTTTGCTCATTGCTGCCTTGCATGTCTGGGCTTTGTGAGAGATCCTGAAAGCCAAGGGGACTGAGCTCATTCTCCTCCATCTGCACATGGGCTCTGTCTGAGTTGAAGAACCTCTGTTAGGAGCAGTAGGATTAGGAAACAGTTCAGCTCCTCCTCACTCCATCCAGTACAACACAGCATTTAACTATGCATAAAGCTCATCGTGACAGCACCTGCAGTGGCAAACACAGCTCCAGTTTTGCATGCTCTGCATTTTATTATATAAGCACAGTTCTGAACTGTGTTTGCCTGCATGTCAGGCTATTCAGAGGGTTCAGTTTGCAAAAGCTATTGCAGCCATTTCTCACACAGAAGAAAAATGTGAATGTATTAGCAGATTGGCACAGAAGTGCCCCAAGGTGGGAATCCCCTGCAAGTGCACCACCACAGAGTTTGCAAGTGCTCACCACAATTTCAGGTTTGGAAAGCAAAAAGCTTAAGGTTTTGAAAAAGCAGAGTTCAGACTCCAAACTCATAAAAATCAATGGAAACCTTTCCATTGGTTTCAGTGAACTTCAAGTCACACTTAGTTGTGCAGGTCCTAAAGCTTTACAATGTATAAAGTTTTCTCTTATGCACAGAGGAGTTTCAGGGATAACCTACTGTCCTTAAAAAGCATGTGGGATGGGGTTAGCTGCTACAAAAGGATTTCAGGGATCTATTTTCTCTAGGAATTATTATCAGCTTTCTGGTCTCAAATAGTACACCCAATTTCATGCGGGCACTACAGTTCACTTTTCAGAACAACTCAGACTTTTTTTTGGACTTCACTGTTCTCTCATCTGTTCTCTCCACTAAATACATTAGTTAAGTTTTGTGGTGCAGAACAAACACCGGTTAACATAAAATGCTTTTATTTAACATCCAGTACAATTCTTCACATGAATGAAACAAAATGTCATCAAGCAAATAAAAGTAAATTAAAACCATCCCTGCTACAGTACCTCTATTTAGCTTGTGAATCTGTTTGAACATCGTCTTGTACCAGTCCTTCGATCTGTCTGTATTCTATTGGAAAAATAAACATACATATAAATAATCACAACAGTAACTTCTATCAGCTTTTCAAAGTTACTACCAATCTTCCAGAAATGAAAAAGGTTTACACTCTGCTCTTTGAAGACTGTATGATATTAATACTCTGAAATACGATTTCACTCAGATAAACCATCTCATATGTAACAAAGCCACAGGTTTCATTCAAGTCACTAATAATGTACAAGCTCTGCAGAGGCAGGCTGTAACCTCTGTAGGACTGCAGACTGTGTGCAAGGCTTTGCATATTAACCTGATTTGACCTTTAAAATTACATACCTTGCCTATTTAAGTCATACATACAAATTTCCTAAGTATTCAATGGACAGTTATAAACATTTAGTGTTCAAGTCACTCCAGACACTAGTTGTAAGAATAGGTTAATAATTCTTTTCATAATTTCCCCTGAACACTGAATGACCTTAAACATGTTGTATAAAAGAGATATCTGCCTTTAAGATGGCTAAAATGAGACCAAAGTCTCCTTTGGCTCCTAGCTGTGAAAGAAACAGAGGAGCTGAAAACAGTATTCTCAAATATTATGAGAAGAAATATTAATTTTTAATTTTCTTTCCCCCTGAGGCAGCTGAAACAGGTCATTATTAGCAAATGGAAATATTCATCACAAAATACATTGGAACTAGAATTCTATCTTCCCTTCCCTTACATCTCTTCAGCTTTAGTGAACTCCCTCAGTCCTAAGACAGGCAGAATTGAGCCCAGATTTTGTGCAGCAACCACATGCTCAGTGTTGTCTTACCCTCAGTGGAATCCCAATATCATCGACAGACGTATCAGCCATGTGGTGAGGGCTCCTGACAGGGCTTCTCTTTTCTTCCATTGACCTCTTCTCACTTGGCACTGCCTCGTGAACTGGCTTGTCCCGTGTGAGTGCTGAATCAACTTTATCAGAAACTAATCTGTCTGGCACTAAATCTGAAAATGACAATGGTTCATTATCATCTCAAACCAGCACTTCACCATATCACCATATTCTACACTTTTCAGGCAAAAATCCTAGCCAGTAGTTGATGAGGCAGACTGTGTCACTGCCAGCTGTGGTTAGCAGCTGGACTGGAAGAAATCTCCCAGGAAAATGTCTGATGCCAGCAAAAGCAGGCTAGCATCAATTAAGTAGTTACCACCACATATCTCACGACAGTCTCAGCTGTCATACAGGACAATGGAAAATTCTGGTTTCATGGACTGTTTGAGGGTTGGGAGTTTGTGTCCTTTTGACTAATTAGCAACTCTGCAATCCCATTCTTCATCAAAAAGCATCAGTGATAAAGTCTCCTGGACATCTTTTTCTGCTGGTGTTCTCAAACTAAAGAAGCATCCTATGTGGCAGTGGGGCACTAATTTTTAACAGCGTGCACTCACCTGCTAGACAATCTCATTTGTTGCAGTCAGTACACAATGTTTCCAATTCATTTTTGTGCCATAACCCAAAAGTGTAAACAACAAATTCCCTGTTGTTTAAGCACACATATGACATATGACTGCACATGAGTCTGAATAAAGATGAAGGGAAATAAGTAATTGCTTCAGACCACTTCCAAATCTGGAATTCAGGCTTGCTTCCAGGCTGGAATTCCTTCACGCTGCCCAACTGACATGCAGAGGTAGCAGCCGGGCACCACCAGCAGCCCAGGAACACAGGGACTTCAGGTTGCTCTGAAGCTCTATATGCTCTGGAGAGCAGCAGCACAGCAACCCTTAGGCTTAGTCAAGAATTTTTTCTATGTGGATTTCCTGGAGAGGAAATATATGTAATTTTACAGTCTGCCTCATCAAGACTTTGCCAAATCCTATCATTTTTTACATCACTGCATGCATTGAAGAGAGAGAGAGAGAGAGAAATGTTTATTTGCATGCACACCACCATGCTACCCAAAGCCATTAAACGTGCAGAAATCTGAAAGGGCCAGATATCAGAGGAAAGGCTCATGCATAGCAATGCATTGATCTGTTGGTACCTTGAGCAAACACAATTCTGCCCTGTGAAATCCAATGCTGAAAGATTTGCATTTAAAAGGTTGTTTTGAAATTACCATCAAACTTTAAGTTTCCCTCCTCTTTAAGGAAAAACCCCAAAATAATAATAATGTTTATATACTTAAAATAGCAATGTTTATAAATGTTCAAAATGAGGCAAAGCATCTATTAAATCCTTGGTTTGCATTTTCATCCTATTTCCCCTCCTGTGAATGTGTGTGCAAGTCTTTTAGGTCTCTGGTGTACCGGATTCACCATTTTGTAGGACACATTAGGGACTCTACTTGGCTTCTAGGAACAGAACATGAAGAGAGCAACTGAAACCAGACCATTCTTCCCTGACCTTGAGGACCAAAAGGAAGCAGGATTTTTTATGGGGATGAGAATGTGGAGAGGATGCAAACTTTAGGAAAGGTAACAACTTTTCTCCATTACTTATCATGGTCACGTCTGATGTTTTAAGTCCTGAACTTCTGTTGTAGAAAAGTCATTATTTTCTGCAGGCTAAAGAATTCAATGACAGAGAAGGACACAAAGTCCTTCTCCAACAGGACTGGTGAACATATATTATTTCTGTTTGATTCCCTAGCTCCCTGAACTGGAAAAATGGTTGGCTGCTTGCCAGGCAGACCTAATTTGAAACTATGATGATAATCATCAAAATACCTAATACAAACATAAACAACAGGGAAAATGTATCACAATTTGATTTCCCAGTGCCACAGCCATGAACTAAGCAAAATCTTTATCTTGATGATTTTGCAAACATGAAACCCACCAGGCTGGCTCATGCCAGCCTTCTCCCAAACATTTTTTCACATTTTTCATATTATAACATGAAGATCTGGGAGCTATCTACCATGGCATAGGCAGCGCAAAAATCTACCAGCCCATTAAATGTATTTCAAGGAGTTTTCAAAAATAATCTTTGGAGTGCATTTAGAACTGGTTGAAAGAGCTGGACTGACAACCCTGGAGACAGGAAAGGCCTACCTGACAGCACAGGTTGTACTAGGGCAAGCCCTCCCTGTGCACCTTCCAGGTGAGTCCTTCCTAGGTCCATAGGACTCAACCACAAGGTTGCTGCTGGTCAGTTTGGCTGCTCAGCAGGTACTGCAGATACAGACAATTGTTGCACAGGTGTCTTTGCAGGCAGAGGAATGAAAGCAGACATCTTTAGTCAAAGATTTCCTGCAATATTCTACAACTTGGAGAATAATGGATAATGTCACCCTAACTTACTTGCCATACCACTCTGATGATTTTGTGAGAGTTTATACTGATATATATATCAGGCTTGGAGGTATTTAAAAATCAGAGAGCCAAATCTCGTGCCTAATTGGCCATATAACCAGATTGCACCAGTTAGCACACTCCATGGCACCTGAGCCACTCTCTTGCAAGAGCAGCAGCAATGTGTGGGGTTGCACAGCAAGAGAGTTTGACTGCTCCAACCAACAGGACATATAAATCAGGGGAAGAAGTGGCAGTCAGCAGCTTTGTGTGGTTGTTTGGTACACTGAGAGCAGATGCAGACCTCGCTTTATCGCAAAGTGCTTCGCTTTTCCAGACTGAGGATCTTTCAGGCATAACAAACTGCTCTGTGGCTATCTGTAGTTCAGAAAACAAAGGAGGTCCTGATAATGAAGGGAAACACCTTGCAAAGAGGAAAACCAACAGGAAAGCCCTGTTCAGACTTGGAGGCAAATGTTCAACTTTCAGCTGAGTGGTGTCTGATGAGACAACAGCTACCCCAAGGGAAGGAGCTGAGAGAAACCACTGGAAGCTGTTATGGAGCCTGTCACCTCAGCAGGACAGCAGCAAAGAGGAGGGGCAGTCTGGGGTTGCAGCCGAAGCTGCCTGATGTGTGAAGCCTGATCAGGCTCCTGGGCAGACTGTCCTCATGGGTCATGCTCCGTTAGTCCAGACAGTCCTCATGGGTCACACTCCATTAGTCCAGGGCCCGCATGGGAGAGGAAGAGCACACAGTATTGGCTCCCCTGGGTGTCTACCGTGATATTTCAAGTGCTTAGGCACTTTTGGGGACTCTCTTCTCTCTCATCAATCGATTTACCCCACCATGGCCATAACCAAAGAATGATAATACAGCATAATGTGCTGTTCCTGTAACACCCACTGCAGACTGAGCTACTTCTATTTGGTGTGTGGGAAGGAAAAGATGACCAGGAAAATAACTTGCTCATCTTTCAAGGAGAGACTCTCACACCTGTTCAGAGAGGTGTGGCAGCACACATGTATATTTGCATACTACAATTTTACCATCTATTTCTTGACATCTGGAAAAAATACTTCTGCTCCTGGAGCCACATAAACATTGATTTTGATTTATCTTCCTCTCCCCTCACCACAAGTGAGATTAACTGTACTGGATGTGTAGAGAAACATGAGAATATGCCCCAAGCGAATAAACCTAAAGGCTCAAAAGGCAGCCCCAAAAGTCAACTAGAACAATAAAACTGTTTGTAAATCTTATGACTTAGGAGGGACAGATGAATAATTCAGCATTTTGGTATATTCCTTTGCAGTGTGTTTGCTAAAGGTACTTCACAAGCTACCAGCAGCAGCTTTACTCCAGCAGAGGCAGCAGTTGGGCAGCAGCAGACCTTTCACATCATACCTGCCAGGCTACTAAGCCTTTTTTGCTGTTCTGTGGTAAAGGAAGAAACAAAACAAAAAGAAATACAGAACAAATGGGTGAGACACAAACCGCAAGTGCTCTGGTGCTGCATTTCTGACAGGCAAGAAATACGCTGCAGACAGAAGGGCAGCAGCAGCTGGAGAGAATCTGTTTTCAAATACCCTGCCAAAGTGACAGCCCACAGACCCTTCTCCACACAGCAGCCTCGTGAAATAATACAAATCTCATGATGCAGTGACCAATACATTTGCAAAGAGCACTTCTACTTAAATTTCCATTTTTTCATAATATCAGAGAATGAAAACGTTGGACAGGAGATAATTTGAAAAAAGTAAAAATTTGCAAAACTTGACAAGTCACTCTGTTACCATTAGCATGAAGCACATTTTGAAATAATACTGCTGTAGCATTTCAAAGGGATATAGAAAAGGATTGAGTCATTGTTGGTGCTTGCTGAGTCTCATCACATACTACTGAGCCACAGATTCAGTGATCTGTGCACAGATACAGCTTGATGGTTTTGATTCTCCGAAGAGTCCTCTTGGTCAGGGGCCTTTCATCAATGAGTTCCCAGACTGGACATCTGTGGTATCTTTCAACATGTTTGACCCCCCTAAAGTTGATGCTTTCTAAAAGGATGTCCAAATGACTTGCCCAAATCACAGCTGGGAATAAACCAAGAATTCTTAGCACTTCATTCTCTGCTATTTCTAACTCCCTAGCAACTAATCCTTTTATTTAAAGCAAGAAAGCCACCTGAAAAGAATAAACTATTTTACTGACATAAAACGCTTTTGAAAATTCATATTGTTAGTACAAAGATTTCATAACTTTAATATATTAAACACGCCTGTTACATATTCATGATAAACCATGCCATGCAATGCCTGCCCAGGAAATAACCGTGCTTTGGGGTGGCATAGAACGCTTGCCAAGCAAGTCTGCAGCAGGTCACAAACCTCCAGGTATATGCTGTTTGCTAGCAGAACCCACCTTCACTAGATATTTGTACTAAGTGGATCATCTCAGCAAGGGAGACTGAGGTATTTCTCCTCCATGCAGATCCTTCATCAATATCTATGAACTTTGTTCTTTAACCCCAGCCTTCTGCCCTGCATGGCAAGCTACTCCTGTGCATTATGTTCATGTGAGGCTGCCAAGGAAACAAACCCCAGCGTGTGCTGGGTAGAAGGAAGGGCAAGCAATCTGAACCACAGAGCAGATGGGAACCCTCTGCTGACAGGTTCACTGGTCTGAGAAGGCCATCAGGAATACACTGCTGTATTATAAGAATATGCAGAGAAATTCAAGGATGCACATCTCTGATTACCTGAGAGAAAAAAATGCAAGTGAGAACAGTCTCAGCTTCAGCCATCAGCTTGATTGAGGAGAACTGTGTTCAATCACACTTGTTGAATCACAAAGCTCTTTTGACAAGAAGATGTGGTTTAAGAAGTCAATGCTTGAGAATTCTTTCCTATCTCTTTTCCACAGGGGACAGAATACCATACTTCCCATGAAAAAAAAAGAACTTTTTATGTGAAGAGGAGATTTTCTTTTCACTTTTATCTCCGCATAGGAAAGGGAACTGCTGATGGGTAGAAGCAGAAGGAGCAGGGAGGTGTCTGCTACTTCAGTCTCTTGCCTGACCAGAGTCAGGCTGTAGCCTCAGGCACACACCAGCTAACTGAGGCTTTCACGCTTGATCTTGCTGCTGGGACTGCAAGTAAAGGGAAAAACTTGTAGGTTTCTCAGAGAAAGGGTCAAGCAGAGAGATAAAACTGCTGACAACAGAGAAGGAATGCCCTCAGAGTTCCTCCAGAGGAGGGAGCACAGAAGGAGACTTGAAACGAGTAAAAAAAGCAGAAGAGGAAACAAGTATTTGAGAGCATGTTGAGTGCAAAATAAAGGTGTCAAAAAGAATATTTATCCAGACACCAACAGACATGAAGGGAAAAAATTCTTACTTTGGTGCTAGAAATGAACAAGAGGATCCAAAATGACTTTTTTATAAGCACGAATTTTATTCAGTTGCTATTACTGAAATCCAGGAGAAAAACCTCTCAGATTTCATCACAATTTACTGAGTAAGACCAAGCAGACAGAAAAGGGTATAGTGTACTTTCTGTGTTTCTAATTCCATTACCTGTTTCTAAGTCTCAGATAGCTCAAAATCAAAGGGTTTAACATGCAGATTAACAAAGTAGCAAATAAAGCACAAATAGTAATAAGTAATAGTAATAAGTAGGTGCTGTCTGCTACAACAGTCACTTCAGGGGATAAGAGAAGTATCTCCTTAAAAAGCAATCAATAATCCACTGAAGAGAAAGAAAGCCGCATTACCCATCTGCAAGACTAACTAAACTACTGAAGATCTCAGACTGCCAGCATTAAAATGACCTTGAAATTTCTAATTCAGGGTATTTCAGAGAACACAAGAAGAATTATTAAGCAACATCCTGACATGAAGGAATTCATTTCAGCACAAAACATAATTAACCATTCAGGGGAAGGTGAAACATAACTCAGTAACAATTTGCTATATGCCACGAAACCAAACTAGTTTTGAATAGATAAGGTTCATAAAGGTGAAATTAAATATGAATCTTGTCAGCCAGGACAGAAATTCAATAGATAACTAAGATCTGAGAACCATTTAAAACCACCAAGTTAGCAGAAGGAAATCTTAATGCTTATGCTGGCATAAAGCCTAGCTAGGAATGGAAGCACAAGGAACTGTAGGAAACCCTCGGACATAAAAAGAAGGAAAACTAGGAAAATGTACACCTATAAGCAGGTGGGAAATGAAATAAAATTATAATGGAAGTAAAAGCATTAACAGAATGCCTTGGACTCAAAAATGTAGTTTGAGGCACATGAAGAATAAACAGAAATCAAGCAATGATCTTGTTCTTTTACCAAATAGGCAGTGTGGAACTTTTAATAAGAGGGCAGAAAAGATGACACATCTGATTACTATTTCCATTCTGCACTTGAAAAAAAAGAAGGGAAAAGAAAAGTATGATGTCCTGCTGCCTGATGGAGAAATATTTTCCACTTCAACAGTAACTAAGGACTCTGCTAAATGACAACAACTGAGGGCAGATGAAAATCAGGACATTGATATAAACTGTAGTTAAGAGTTTTAGAGCATTTTTATGCTCTAAAGAGAGAGGTTGTGGAGATTGCAGCTTATTGGACCATTAACATTCAACCTCAGTATGTCTTGGAATACAAAGGAAACTCCACAGGACAAGGAAGAAAAACATTAATGTGATGGTTGGGGCATCTGTCTGTCAAGTTGACATAAAAAATATTTATATTTTATATGAGATTTTCTAATAAATACAGAGTGGGACACACAATGTCAGTCAATACAAATGTATGACTGAAATGCCTTGTCAAACTAGTTCAACATGATTCTTGCAAATTACAAGTCTGACTAATACAGATTGAAAAATGGGCATTAGAAGGATATAATTCACAGACCCAATCAAGTTGCTTATCAGGCCATGATCTATATCACACAAAAACATGATGAGAGAAGGCTCTTCGATCTGTCAGAATACAGTATCATGACTACTAATGGTTAAAAGTAATATTCAGACAGGACAAATCACTAATTGTGAAGGTAATTGGTAAACAACAATTTCACATCGGCTCTGTCAGAGCCAGTGTGTGTGTATTATCAAGTTATACAAATTTATCTCTCATGCTCTTTAAAGCCTAAATGCTTCAAATTTAATGAAAAAAATAACAAAAGCATATCCCACCTCAATAAGTCAACAAAAAGCTTTGAGATTTAAAAAGGCTGCCTCAGATAAGGCTTTTTTCTCTTGAAGCAGTTGAGGAATCCAGACACCCTTATTCAGGAGCACATAAGTAAAGCTGCTTCAGATGCTAGCAAAGAGGAAGGGATAACCCACTCTCTAGTCCTATCAGAGGCTGGGCTACAGTGAGGACACCATCTTCAGGATCAAGAAGCCTGTCCTAAAAGGACACTGAAAATACCCCACGAGGGACTGCAAAGGAGCACAACAATGCTGTAATTAGAATGACTATGGTATGAGAAGTGCAGGCCTTGACCCTATTTTCTGCTTTTATTTTTTCAGTTTGCCAAAGGTAAACCACAGCACTATAGATTCCTGGAGTTTCCCAAGCCCACTAAAAATCAAGGCAAATTGGACTGCATCTGCATGGCCTGATACAAGCTACAGTCTTTAGTAATGCACAGTGTACTGGGAGGCTGGTGTAATGCCAGCCACCAAGAGACCTAGATAGGACAAGGAAAGTTTCCCTCCAATGCCAGAGGTAGAGAGATGGAACTATCCATTCAGAGAGAGTTGCTGTGAGAAAGGCTTTGATTGCTGAACATGGGAGTTCTCCAACAAGGTTGTTTAGCTCATATGCAAATCCAGAGCTCAAGGACTAGTGCAGTATGAGTTTGAGTTGACCCAGTTATGGAAAGAGGAACAAATTGCTCAGTTCAAACTTTTGGGACCTCACATTATTTACTATTGGGCAAATTCTGCTGCAAATTCAGAGGTCTAATCTCTCCCACAATAACAGAAAATATAGCTGATTTCACACTGCAGTACCTGAGAAGTAGCATACCACCTTTTCAAGTGAGGGAGAAATACCTCAGGCTACCTTATTTCTGTGGACAGACATATGGGAGCATACATAACAAGACTTTTTCACCATAACAAGACACCTGACAGAAGTTATCCTGCAATAGCTTATTCGTATGTCCATAGCCCAGTTAAAAACTTCTGTCCAAACCTCAGAGAGCTTCTGATCCACAGGTTTTAACTACAAAAAGCAGGCATTGTCCTGCATCTCTAAACTCTTACTTGCCTGTTGTATGTTCCAGTCACTGCAGCTTTTTTGAGGCAGCTTTGTTAGTTCTTAGTAGTCTAGACCTAAATGTTCACAGTACACACATTCTTCAGTTCCTGTTAGCATAACAGGCTGATCGGTTTGAGCCACAACTATCTAAATGCAAGTCTTCTTACCTCGATTGTGCTGTAAGAGGACAATAGTGGGATTGACGATTGTAGTAGAAGGATAGGCAGAGGCAGACTTGCTGATGGAAGTGATAGAGGTGGGATAGTCAGTGCCAGTGCCAGGCTGGGGCACTTCATTCAGCACAGGACTTGGGTCCTGAAAAGAAGAGCAACACATCATTAGCAATATGCAGTAGGCTGATACACTGGGAAAATCTGGAAAAAAAAACCCCAACATTTTAAGCTGAATCAGCAGCATAATCACAGCAAATTTTAGTAAAAAAGGCATAAGCACAAGTGTTACCCTGCTCCTTGTACATACCCTGCTTGTTGTTAATGACATTAGTTTGCTAAGGCGGTACTATAATTATTTGGTGTTGGGTTTCACAACTCCAACCCCAAAAGAGGGCACTAAATTCATCTAGCAGACTCTTTGGAGCAAACACAAGGTGCCAGAAATGAGCAAATCTGGTTGGGGGAGAAGATACAGACATCTTTCCCTTGACACACAAATAATTTTGTTCAAAAGTATTCCTTTTGTAGCAAGTCAGACATGCAAAACTCATGCAATTCTGGAGTCAAACAATATTACTGCAGCTAGTTTGGTAAGGAAAGTCTGAGAAATTAAGTTAGCACCGTGTCACTCAGGAGATGGTTTGATACCTACCTGATTGAAATAATGACATAAAAAAGCCCCAAAACTGAGAGAAGGTAAAAAGTAGAACTCTAGCAAGGGAGATACTCAACATGGCTTTGCCACTGGAGCACAGATAGCAATCTGTTCTTGCTGTCCTAAAGTATCCAGCTCCATTATTTGCTTATTTCAAACCCACCTCTGGTATCACCACAGCTCTGGTTGTTCTGTAGAAATACAGGCTATGTCAGCAGGGAGACTTTGAAAGCTAGCTCATTTTGGGAAAACATCAGTCCAGTGATACCTGGCTTTGGGTGGTGGTTAAGAGGTAAAGATAAAGAAGGGATGACAACTAAGACTATGTGTGTGCCAGTTTAGACTGAGATTTTTCAAAGCTTCTTAAGGAATTTGGACACACAATTACTGTTAATGGGGAATGAGCATCCAAACAAAGAGAGTAGGGAACAGTGGACTGAATTCCTGCACTCCTGCTGCTCTGCTGCCAGGCCGAAATGCTGCAAGCCACTGATCTGTAAAATCAGCTGAGCTTTCAAGAGTACTTTCATCACCGTTAAAAAAACCCTGAATATGCACAGAATATTGCTCCAGAAAAATCCCTACTTCTGGCTTTTCTGGCCAAGTGAAACTGCAACTCAATGCCCTTCATACCCCACACCACCAGAGGAAAGGACTTACAGCATCAGGCAGGGGTCTGAACAGGGGCCAGAGTGAGGCCTGGCACCAGAGCTCAGAGATAAACCCTAGTGAGAATTTGCTATACTCCGAACAAGCACCTACAGTCTCTACAACCCAGAGGGAAAATGGGCAAAACCAATCTTGTCTGTTGGATGAAGGTGATCTTGGTCCAAGCAGCATCTGGTCAGGCCACAGACATTTCATGGGGACGGAAAAGAATCAATGGTCTTCAGAAATACATGTCCCCTAGTGAGAGACCCAGCCTTGTTTTGCCGACTGTGATAATATTCCAAACAATGCAATTAGGGAAAAGTAGCAAGCATGAGAATTGGGTTCGAGTTTCACTTTGATAACTAAAATACAAATAAGAATCCCTCAAAGAAGGAGGATGCTGGATCAGGACAGGCTCAGGAGTCTCAGAGAAATCACCAAAGTGGGTGAACAAAGATCATTTAAATATTTGTGGAAAACAGCTCTGTGATTACATGCCTGAACTGAGCATGTCCAAAAATGTTTCAAAACTCTCATCTCAAGAAAGTGAGGTACAACAAAATTTCCACTCCTCCTCTATGATTTGGATGTCTCCTGATTTTTTTCTGAAGCCTGCAGATAAGTTCTATTTAAAGAACAAACAAACAAGCAAAAACCAATCAAAAATGAAACACCAAACCCAAACTTTGATTGCTCTCTGCAATAAAACCCCCACCAATTTTAACAAAAGCAGAAAGGCTAATGCTGAGAACTTTTGAAAATATAATCTTCAGTTGGTTTTTTATTTTCCCTGCTACATATGCCTGTTTGTTAGATCTTTATATTCAAGAGGGCAGAACAAACACATTCATGAGAGATGGGGGCTTCTGCTGAACTTACTTGTCCTTACAAGCAAGCATACAAAAAAAAAAAAAAAGGTTGTTTTAAGACTTCCAGAGCAAGAAAGGTTGGGTACTTTTTGCCTCCCCTGCCGCTTTAACTGAGAGCTACTTTTCCTCCTTGTCCCCAAGGACTTTTTGAAACAGGTGGCATGCTTAAAAAGGAACAAAACCTAACCCAAGAAGAACACAGTAAATTCCAAGTTCAAACTGTTGTGGACTGAATTCTTCAAAATTTTCAAAGACAAGCAATTCCAAAATGAACAGACACTCTCTGCCTAATCTATCCCACAGCACCTACACGCTTGGAAGACTCTCAGCTTAGTAACTGATCTTATAACTTGTAGGTCATTGGATACTGGCAGCAATCTTACACTGATTTCATCAGGGATTTGTGTACAGACCATATGGTCTTGTGGCTTCAAATGGAACAGAAAGTCAGCCCTAACCTTTAACTGGTCTGCTGTTGCTGCTTTAAATGTTATTCAAACATAATTAACGATGCTATTAAAAGAGCCTGAAGAGATCAGTTAGTTGCAACTATTCAGTTTATACAGAATCCATTCTTCTGAGCAAGACCTGTGAAGACTCTCACAGTGTGCATCACTTAGCAGAACGGGCTGCGGGGGTCAAATGTTGGGAGAAGTCAATAGGAAGTTCAAAGCTGTACAAGGCAGGCAAAACGCATGCACTAGCACAGGATGCAACCAAGGTTTCAGTTGTCATGCTGCTGGCAGAGAGTGAGTCACCACTCCTCTCTCAAGTTTAGTATTGCAAGGAGAAAGTAATTTTAATCTGGGAATACAAATTTAGGAAAAGGGCAAGGAGGGTACTTGGCAAGCTTACTGTATGTGAGATGACTCCAGTGATTTCAGGCTTCAAGCCCCTGTGCAAAGCCCCTGTGACTGGAGGGGCAAGTGAAGGTGGTGATGAGAAGAATGGCAGTTTCGGGTAAACAGAGGGTAATGTGCCAGAAGTGGAAGGTGCTTGGTTATGGTGGGAGCCCCTCTGGAGATGTGGGGGAATGAAATCATCTAGAGTTGGAAAAGTCAAGGGTGAGCCAGGAGAAACAATCTCAGGGAATACGGAGCCTTGACCAAAAGGAACCAGAGGCGGTGGTGGAGTGCTGGAGCTGCCTTCTTGTTGTCTGTCTGGATTAACCTGGAGGAGGGGGACTACTATAACTCCAGGCTGAGCTGTGGTGGTGGCAGTGGCATCCTGTAGGAAACAAGGTGTTGTTATGCAATGGGGGAAGATTGGTACTTTAGCATAATGCAGCCATATAGTGTCATGCAAGGAATGTACTCAAAATGATATAAAGTCCCACGAGATATTCTTTCCTTAGAGACATACTTACTCAGGCTCACAGCCCTGGCCTCTATGAGCACATGTTTTTCCACAAAAATCTTCATTCCCCTCACCACCCTCCTTTTCTAGCTCTGTGCAGAAAACCACAGAACAGCTCTGCATTCAGCATCACTTAAGAAGCACTAGCCATCATGTTAAAGAGTTTGCTTCTTTTACACCTCTCTAAAATAGGAAGATCTTCACCAGCCCAACCCAACTCCCTACAAACAACACACACACACAAACACACAGATCAGCATTGAGGGGGCACACATGGGGTGTTAAATATTATTGAGTAGAAGATCACAAGACTCAGGTGGCACAAGAAGTGCTCAGAAATTAGGTAGGAGGGGAATAAAGCATTAAGGGAACATTGTAATGAATTAAAGAACTGTTCGCATGGCTGAAAGAAAACAAGGTTAAGGAGAAAACATGTACCATGCTATGTCCCATTGCCTTGTATGGTGGCTGTCGTTGCTGAGTAAGGTAAGGCTCTTTTCTCATCCTCTCCTCTGTGGCAGTTGTGCTCTGGGGCTCTAGCACTCTGTCCCTCACAGCCTGTGGAGCTGGCGACTGAGTCCGGGAGGGTTGGCCCGCACCATAACTAACTGCGTCTTTGCTGAGGACAATGTAAAAGTACGGCCTGGGAGGAATAGGAGGAGGAGGAGCAGCAGGAAGAGACTTTTCAGTGTCTGTTACAGAGGAAACAATGTTGGTGGCTGGTGCCTGAGTGAGCTCAGCACCCAAACTGGTGCTGGCTGCTGGGTCATGTGTGGTGCCAGAGGAATTCTGAGATGCAGCTGAGCAAGTGCTGTTAGATAAACAAGCCACATATAGTTTGGTGACCTTTTTATCCGCCTTCGTCTCATGACTGGAATTCATTCCAGCCTTACTACTGGGATCTGCCCTGTCAGGGTTGTGTTGTATGGATGATGCTCCCAGTGAGGAGCGACTGTCCAAGAGTGGCTGCCCAGCATGCACCTCTTCTTTGGGGCCTGAAGAGGGAGAATGCCCTGCTGGCAAGCCTTGCTTCCCACTGGGGACAGCCCCATAGGGGGTAGGTGATGACAAATAACACCGTGCACTGGTGTTTGGTGATGCACGCTGTGTATAAGGCTTGGGTGCATTCAGGTACACACAGTCCATGATGGGCACTGGCAACAGGTTGGTCGCTTTAGTGTCAGTGCGAGGACGCCATGCAAAGCTTTCCTCTTTGGGAAGAGGAGGGCGGGGAGGAGCAAGGGCCTGCCCAGGAAGAGTCAAGGAGGCAGAGAAGGACAAAGGAAGCAGCATCAAATGAAAGGAAAAAGGAAAAAAAAATAAATTCTAAGAATGAATTTGTTCATTAGACTTGGGTTAAGCAGGTTTTAATACAGCAAGAATAAAAAGCAAATACAGTAATCTAGAAGGCCAGTTCAGAACTCACTCACATAGATCATCTCACACATTCTCTCTTTGTTAGCACAGCTCAGTGCAACACACAAACCTCACCCAGCTTTCAAGTCTCTGCCTGCATGTTTCTCCCTCTGGGTTAAATAAATCTCAATACTGTATTACTGAGAGAAACCTGAACAGCAACACCCACCGTGCCCCTGGGAAAGCCTGAGTCAAGATTTAACATTGTGGCTAACTAAACTCAGTCTCACGCTTGTATAACTATATACTTCCCATCACTGGAGACATCTGACTCACAAAACCAAACTCAGAGCTCTGGGCCATCTCTACATGTTCACTGCACTGTTGAGAAATGAACATTGGGAAGTTTCTTAGGTGCTAATGAAAGCAGACATCATGTGAATACTGTAGCCTACCACAGCCAGCTAAATAAAAGTCAGCATTTCTTTCTTCTAAAGTCTAGCTCTTCAATCCTCCTCAGGATTTTTCCATCCTGAAAATGCTTTCAGGAAGACCAGAACAATTAAAGTTTTTTGAGGAACTGAGCTCATCAGAATTTGCCTCCAGAATCAGGTTCACTAACAGAGAAATCCTGCTGCTAGGAAATAAGAAAAGCTTTTCTGGTTTTGGTGCTTAGCAATGTATAGCTTGCAGACTCCAAATTGCCTGCTGACTGCAACTCCAATAACAGTGAAATTTTTTCCTGAGAAAAAAACATGAGAATGGAGATGCCTTAACAGCTTGCAACATTCAAATCTGAAAAAAGATGTCCCTTAAAATTCATCCATGTATTACAACTTGTCGCCAGAACCTATCCGTGTTCTGATTACACGGATATAGACGTAGAAAAGTTTCATAAAACTACAGCTGCCCCTTTGACCCTCTCCACCTCCCCTCATGCATAAAGGAGTGGAGAAGTGGGTTGGTAAGTGCTCTTCTGAAGGGTTCCTGCCTCTGAACAGTCTCATTCTTTTCAGAATTTCTTCCATTTCAGCTTAGCTTCAACAGCAGTTCTTGTGACTACCCTGTGCATCAGTGCTCCCTCTGTTCATCAGTAAGATCAAGAAAGGACTACAGCAGAGCTCTCAGCATTGAGCAGAAGCGGGCCTCTCTTTAGGGTGCTGCTCCTTCCCACACCTTCATTCAAGCTGTGCCTTCTTCCACTTTCACTTACAGTTTCAGGAAAGGTGCTTGGTCTGTAGCATTGCTATAGGACCCTGATGATGGGAGCAGTCCCAGTGACAGGGGACAAGGCGTTAAGGGGACTCTGTTTCACACAAGAATGCAGTCTCTAACAAAGGGTTTACTTACTGGCTTTCAGACTGCTTCTGTGCAGAGTGAGCACCCAAAAGAAAAAGATGAAACTACGCTTAACAGACTGACTTCAACAATTTACTTTCAGATGCAAATAACCTTTCCTTTATTGGCTTGTATCAGTTACACTGTTAAAACTGCAAACATTTGACCAGTATATTATTTTTAATGTAGGGTGCAACTCTGATTTCAGCCTGCAGCAGCCTCTGGAAATAAACCAACATAAAATACAAAAAAGTTACAGATGAATACTTCACCTTTTTTCTTGCAAACAAATAGCACTTTCCTCCTCCTTCATCCACCAAGGAAACACTGTGGTGTGCCTGAATACACGAGCTCCACAACACTTTGCTGACACAAGGGTTGCCCCCATTTTAAAGGTAGAAAAAGCTGAGACATAACAACTTACCCATCCGCAGCCAAGTTCAGAGTTCAACCCAGGACGCCTGACCATGAATCCAGTGCTTGAACCCAGATGATCACCCTCAGGGTCACAGAAGAAAGGCTTACCTGTGGCTTGCTATCTGAAGAAAGGTTCGGACGCACACTCCTATAACCCTTGGCAGCCAGAGAAGATGGCTGGGTATCCCCATTGGCATCAGTGGTAGATGATGACCTCCAATCATCTATGAGGGAAAAGAAAACTCCGATCACAGAGGATTCCCTCCAGCTACAGGATGAGCAAAAGGAGGGGACTTTTATTCCTTTCTTTTTTTCAAGACATCAAAAATAATTCTAATAAAACAACAGAAGTAACAACATAAGCAGCCAATGTTTATACCTGTTTCTGAGTTTTCTGGCTCCAGACCTAAGCATTTACCAGAAAGGAGGGACAGAGGAGGTGGGGGTGGAGGACAAGCACAGAGGAAAAGGGCAAAAATAAATCATTACATTTACAGAAAACATGCACCAATTGAAGTTAAGAGTCAAGCTACTTCATTTTACATATAAAATGCTTTCTGACAGGGCTGCCTAATTACCATAGAGACCAGCCCTAAACATGATGCCCTGCTTGTTTCTGACCTTTGTAAACACAAGGCAATTCATTCAGAGTACTGAAGAAACAATTGTTCATTGACATTCTTATTTCAGAGGCAAAAAGGCAGCCCAGCTTGCTGCTTTCTAAAGCTGCAGTTTGACATACAGACACCACAAATTACTGGAAATGCAGGGACCCTGCATTCACCCATGATACAGATTATGAAGACATATCTATCCTTACCAACATCACTATAGATGATTAACTGAGATAAAGGACTGCCAACAAATAGATCAGGTTTGCAGGCTAAGTGCATGACAGAAATTATAAGATAGATGTCACTTTACAATCCAGTTCCTGCAGCTACATGAGGTGGTCTCATCACAAATTTACCCACCTCCCACTGGGCTCCTCCTCACATTTTGCTGTTAAAAGTTATATGCAAAAAGCTCTTCCAGCTCCAAAGTACATTTCATAAAGCGACTGAGAGAGTAAGCAAAGGAAGTATTAATGAGCTGATTTCCATAGTAATGGACTCATTGCCTTTCAAACTGTTGGAAATTTATGAAGCCATCAACAGAAAGGAGAGAGGCAACAGTGGGGGGTAAGACTGAAGAAACAGAGAATGGCAAGCATAAAAAGAGGGGAGGTCATGGGTGGGGCTAAATGGGAGGAGAAGACAGAGCATAAAGCGGCACATTGGGGCTGGAATTAACGGAATTGCCCTTTCCCCAACAATACAGTCAGAAACGATGTATGCTTTTCTTTCAAGAGCAGGTTTTACCCCCTCCCCCCTTCACGGCATCTTGTCCTTGGGAGTTCATCCTCTCTGCCAGACCCACGACACTGGCCAGGTTTATTATGCTTTGCCTGTCTCCTACAATTAAGTAATTACACGTCTGCTATTGAAAGATGGCAGAGCTCCATGGCAACACTGTCTGTCTGGGATGCTATCCCTGCTCCCTGACAACCCCTCTGAACACTGTGGGGGCAGTGGCACCACTCAGCTTCTTTCTGTCCCACCTCATGCCTGGGATAAATGGGGGTGACATGGGCCAGTCAGGGCAAGGGGGAAATAAAAAAATTAAAAATAAAAAAAAGAACTGAGATACACTGGTGGCCATGACAAACTTAAGCCAATGACTGAGGGATCATGAAACCTCACTAGGAGAAAACACAAGTCAGTCTCTCTGTACTGGTCTGGGTCTTGCAAGAGGTTTCCAACTATGCTGCAGAATTCTGGGCTTTAAACTGCAGCGAAAAAAGTCACCCCAAGACCCTGGACTGACCTGTCTTAAGGTTACTGTGAGTAACATATTCTGATTAACCTTCCACCCACTTACTTTCAGGTTGCTCAAAATCCTGAGGACATGGCGAAGTGATGTTCCGATTCCCTTCATGGGCTGGAGTTGCCCGGAGGGTTACAGCTCCTTTTCCACTGCAGACTTTAGTGGGATCCATTTCTACAGGAAATTCACATGCACAGGGGAGACATATAGAAAGGGATGATACAAAGCTATTAGAAGCCATCAGAGCTCTTGAGTAATTTTAGCATGGCTGCCTCCAGGTGGATCAATCTAGTAATGTTTGTGCAGATGAAGATTAGTTCTGTATTTAAAGCATTGAGAAATCAGAGCAGTTTCATACTTGTGTAATTGATGAATGTAGCAGTAAGTTCTGAGTTGGTGCAACAGAGCTAAGAAAGGAGGGGAAAAGGATGAATGTTTGAACCAAATGTCACAGGTCCATGGGCTTTATTTGTTCTGCTTTGTATGGAGATACTGTGCTAGCAAGGACAGTCTACCATTACACCTGTGGCTCTTCCACAGGGATGTCCCAGTGGTATAATGCAATATGATTTGTGTGTTGAAGCTTAAAACTGCCTTTTGTGGAGGACTGAAAGAGAAAAATAAAAGACTTATGACCACTGAAAGACAGAATCTTTTGGTTGTGCTGAATATGATCTAAAGGCACGGCTCTGCAAGCTGCCTCCTTGCCATCTCCCCTTATTTCATGGCAGTGTTTGTCCTTCTCACACACGAACTCAAATCCCAAAATCTAGAAGGAGATTCAACATATAGCTGTTCAGAGCAAACTGCAAGTCAGATACCAGATCATGCCAGCGTCCTTGCTGAGGCACAGTTCAGCACAGCTTCTGTACAGGCTTACCTTTGCGCATTTCTGTCCATGGATTTGGGTTTTCTACTCCTATCATCCTATTAAGTAATAACAAACCAGTACTTCAAGGCTATCTTTCTTCCCCTACTTAAAATCTTTCTGGGGAATTGTTTCCTTTCAGATACCTATATAAACAATAAGCCTAAATAATCTCTCACTTCTCTAAGCTACTTCCACAGAAAAACACATCACCTTCCCTTCTCAAGCATTGTTAGTGACCATGCAGTTGCCATAGGACTTCACTTTGACCTACCTACCTAGACCCCTACCCTGACACTGCACAGGAAATGTGAAGAGTTACTGAGCACACACTGCATTACACAAGTGACAACACAATAATTTTTATTCTTATGAGGGGAGGATCATGCTACCTCTGCATGGGGAGGGATGCAGCTCCTCTCCAGATCCATATTTAGGACTGCAAAAAGGACAAAGTAAGAAACCAGAGGATATTTTCCTACAGTTCAGCCCCTAGTTAATTTAGGCAGCACTGAGGCAGCCTCTGTGAGGGAAAAGACTATCCACACAGACATATCAAAAGCTGCTTAAACCTTAAGTGTGACACATTTGCACTCACACCACACAACTGATCACAACTTAGTATTATCCACATGCCTGGTGAAATAGAAGCTGACTTCTCTGATTTATTTTCACATGATTCAGATAGGCTTGGGATTCCTTTTGCCCAAGAGTGCAGTTCTGACTATCACTACTTTCCACACCACACAACATGCAGCCCAGACCTCTACGGACTCACTTTCCAACCACAGGACAAAGGTTTAAGCTCCAAGACTCCAGTTTTAAGAGTTCTGGAACTCTAAGGTATGGATGCACTGTTGGGAGTCACCGGTCCCAATTTAGACATCCACCAAGAGTGCAGAGTAGTTGTTCTCCTACAACCCTATGCCAATATTTCCTTCAAAGGCACTGGAGGAATTGAAACACTTAAGAGTTCAACATGTTATATATGCCTAAATATCATCTTCATCATATTGGAGGAGAATCAAGTTTGGGAATCAATGCATTTTTTTATTTTTCATATAATATATTAAACCTGTATACCAAACCAAAAGAATGAGTCAGAAAAAAATGCTCAAAAAAAAAGTTTTGAAAATGTTTGAAAATGAAATCTTGCCATATTATTTCATCTAGGGAGATGAAGACAAATACTTAAAACGTTGAATTCCCTCACAATTTAGATGAAATGACAGGAAACAAAAATCTGAATATCTCAGCATAGAAATGCAGCAAAACAGGACATTAGCACTGTACTAGTCCAACAAAGCACATGTGTGACAGATTAGGAAAGACAAGCAGTATCAGCTAGACTAGTCTGATTGTCCAAATCCAGGAAAGTACAAGAACAGTCTTGTACTTTTAGTGGGCAAGCATGTGCTTGGGGAAGGGGAGACAGACAGCCTAACATCCTTATCTATTCATAGGAAGATTAAATTCAGTGTATGCACAGAAAAAACAAATCCATCACTATATTTGAACCACTTATTTTCATAAAAACCAAAGATATGCAGGAAAGATTCTTTGGTTCATCAGGAGTTGGTTCAGAATGAGACTGTAATAATAATATTTTTCATAATCAAGCATTAGTAGAAGAGCTTACAAAGATACCAGATTCAAGTAGACACAATTATGTCTGCAGAGGAGCAGCATAATTGAGAACAGTGCTCTGTGCCATCAAGAGCTAACTGCATTACCTACTGATGAAATCTGCAGCTCTGGGAGGAGTGAAGAGGATGAACATGAGAACCAGCCAAAGCGCGTGGGTGAAGAGGAGAGACAGAGAATAGAGAGGGGATGATGGCCAATTAATGCGTGGCGGGGGAGGAAGGAAGAAGATACCTGTAGGCAGCACTAGGTGAGGAGAACTTTTCACTTTCTTCACAGGGATTATTTTAACGGCAGAAATAGAGCGTGTACATAAAGGGACGCCAACAGCTGCAAACACAAAAGTGTAAATGGCACATCCAAAAAGGGAAGAACAGAGTTTGGGAAGCATGCCACAAAATTTTCTAATGTACTTGGACACACAATAGCAGGAAATTTCAAATACAAAAGCAGTCTAGAGAGCAATGATGCAACCGTTAAAAATATCCCTTCGTTCATCCTAATTCAGGATGTCTGTTTTATGCAGCATACAGAACTGCTTACTACTGAATGGACTAACTGCTGACTGCCATGACACTGCAGGCAAAAAGAATCTGGAAGCATTAGTTTTTAGATGCCATAAAAAAATTTTAGTGTATTCATTTAACTGAGGTACACTACATGCAAAAATAAAAATGTTACATTAAACATTAATACAGTGCAGTTAAAACAAAATAAAGTGAAAAAAACAAGGACTGAAAGATTGAGAGAAGAACATTGAACTAGCAACATAACATGAATTCTGAATTTTATGGCACATATTTTACAAGTTCAGCGACAGAAGGAAGTAAAATGTGAAATAATCTTGAAAATAGTCCCAAGCTAAAGGGTAGCATCTATATAACTATTTCAGAAAAAAAAATCCATCCATATAAACAGTAAACTGAAGAGTTTCTACTGGTCACCATCAGCTAGCACACTAATTATACTAAATGCAGTAACACTGGGAAAAATCATACATAGCACAAAGCAAAATTCTAGCAATTGTTACAAAACTGTTCAAATCAACTGGTACAAAGAGAGGCTGTTGTGAAAAAAAGTTAAAACTACTCAGAGGTGAAGCTCAACAGGACCTGCCAAAATAAACATCTTGTATATCATGACTCTACCAGAAAAATCTGAGTTGTGTTCTTGATTTCTGCAGAGCCAGGATTTTCTCCTTTATAATCTGTTTTCTGCATGTATTAGTTGAAAAATGCTCGATGCCTTCTCACGTTCCATGGCACCTCTCTCAGGCCTGCAACGTCAGGAGTAAGAGGAACAACACTTCTAATACTTTACACATTAATATTGAGCACTGGGTGAGCTTGAGTGAGACACTAATACCAGGGTAGTGTATACACCCCCTCTTGTGGCAGATCTTTCTGATTCCTGGCAAAATTGGAAAGCACAGACTACACCAACCCAAAAAAGGGATCTCAATCAAAAGGATGGTGGAAGAAATCTACATAATTTTTTTCAAGCTTCGGAAAATCATTAGTTTTTCATTTTATAGGATTGTTTTAAGGGGTTTTTTAATAAAGGAGGAATCCCAATCAAATCTTGTTTTCCATGCTTCCCTCTGAGCACTAGAGACTCTATGAATGCAACAGAGCCCAAATCAAACAGCCTGTGGTTTAGGAAACAATCCTAATTCTGTTCTGCTCTGAAACTGAGTGAATTTATCCATCCACAATGCAGTCAAAATACTAACCACTATAAAAAGACATCAAAGGAAAAGAAAGGAAATTAAACCAGCAGAAAAACAATCCCTACAACCACATACTTCCACTCTGCCAAAACAGACACCATCACTATACAAAACTGAATGCTATAAAGCACACTGCAAACCTGCTGATGTTAACATGAAAACTAGTTTGGTTAGATTTTTTTTTAAATCACTTAAATGGTTAGTTCCTGCCCTTTAATCCTGGTCTTAAACCTTCACCCCTAACTGAAGTTAACATAATTCACGCACAGGCACCCACAAACCTGTGCTGTCTCAACACGTTAAGACATTGATTCACAGGTGCTCACAAGTACCACAAGCACTGTACAGCCTTCCTGAAAGAAGCACTAAAAAAATCTACAAAGAGGCAAGTCCAGTCTGCCACTTTTAAGAGACAAAGAACACTTGTTGAGCTAAGAAACGCTGCTGCTATTAGCATGGTGCAGCACAAGGCTTTGCTTGTATCAGTTGCCAAGCAAACTAAATCTGGAAGGCCCTGTACGGTGAATTTATGGGGAAATCAACCACATCACGCAGCTGACATGCAGAGGGAGCTGCAGAGGTGCCTCTGAACTTCTTAACCCACCTTTTTCTTGCCCATTGCTGCTCAGTCCATTGACAACAGTTTTTGTAACATCAATTTCTTCGTGTTCTGCAAGACAAATGGAGAAGCAGCTTTCAAGAAAGATTTTTCAAGTCTGCAACGCCCTCAGCTGATTTGAACAAAACTGGCTCTTGTGAATTCAGAAGAACACAGAAGGCAGTGCTAGAAAGGACCACCAAAGGTCATCTAAAGCTCTATTCCTGAACCATGACAGAAGCAAATCCACCTCTTTCACTGCTGACAAATGTTTGCCTAATGAGTTCTTATAAACTTCCATTATCACCCTAAAGCAACCTGTTCCAGTGCTTCACAGACTGTAAGCTTAGCAGTGCTTAAACCGAATTCTTAGGTCATGGTTTTCTGGACTCTCTTCAGACAATACACATTTTTCTCAAAATGTGATGCCAAAACCAGGACATGATAGTCCAGTTGAGAGTTGCTAAGATACTAAAATCAAGTGGGAATATTATTCCACAGATCCTACATATGGCACTTCAGTATGGCATCTGCTTTGTTTTCCACTCTAATTTGGCCTGTTCCCTGGGCAAGGCCAGAAGTTTCCTTATTCCCAACCAGTCCCCATTTCCTGGTGCCTTGTTTTTCTTTAAACAACTGATTTTTCCCATCCAGATGGCAAACTGCATTCATGTCTACAAAAACATATCAAATTCAGATAATTTTTTCAGGTAATCAGTAATTCTGAAATCTTGTATTCCAAAGTGAAGTAAGCCAAATTCAAACAACAAATGCAAATAATTGCATCAGAAACAGACAGGAATATTGTGAGTAATAAAAAGGAAGGCCAATGAGGACAAGTAGAAAACAACAGAGGCTTACCAGAGCTCATTGTGGCAGAGGGACTTTCCCGTTTCACCTCTGGATTTTGTTTATGTCTGTTTAAAGGAAAAGGCAGAATGATTACATTATGTTTCACTTCAGCCCAGACAGCACTGAGCACAACACTGAACATTCACCACAAGAGTCAAGGTAATAGTCACAGCTTCTTCAAAAAAATTAGTTTCAAATGCCAAATGGATTTGTGTCAAGCACCAGATACATTTTTTTTCTGATAATTATCAGATATTAAAGAGCATTTATACCCAATATAGGTTCTACTTCCAAACTGAAAGACTAATCTTCAATATTAAATTGAAAGATATTGATTAAAGCCTAAGAGTCTATATAGGGCACAGTGCAAGTCTAGCTAGTTTCTAATATATAAAATGTGTCAACTTTTAAAAATATATTAAAAAAATCAAAGTGACACTAAAAGCTTTAAACTAAAACCCTCAACTTAGGGCATTTCCATATTTCAAGGCGATCTATTGCTCAGATCAAAGTTGGTCTCTCCCTTGAAAGATATTACATTACAGAAGAGATGCACTTGTCAAAATGTCTATTAACTCCTGCATCAATCATTTCGAGTCCTGCAATGTTGCTGATATTTTCAGGATCAGACTCCAGTCAGTGAAACTTGAAAATTGGAAGCTTTAATCCTCCTGGGACCAAAGGCTGTGAAATTAACAACCCAAGAGAAAAAATATCAGATGGGGACCAGAAGAGAAAAAAGTCAATTTTCATGGTCATGACTGTCTATGCAGAGCAACTGTGAGGCCTATTTGTACTCACTCCTGTGGGAACTTGATATCTGCAACAAACAAACAGGTTTCAACATCAAAGATGTGGGTATGAATAGCCGAAGAGCAGCATTTCTACAAAACAAGCCCATGTTTGACAAGATCTCTCAACTCTCTAAAGGTCCTAGGCTGAATCAAAAACTCTTGTGTTCCAATCTCTACTTCCCTCTCCAAAAAGGTTAGCACTAAAGAGAGTGAGATCAAATGTAATTTCAGACAATTAATGGCTTCCATAACAAAAACAGAAATAAGTATCTGAAACCATGAAATCACGCAAAATAAGGACGGCAATGAGTGAAGTATAGGGAAAAGCACCCAGAGAAACAAGAAACTAAACAGGAGAGTTAGAGATACTTGTTCTCCTGCTACATGAACTGGAGACAGCAGTGGGACAATTTAAGAGGTAGAAATTCCCTTCAGGAAATTGAATTTGCTCTCTTGCTTCAAGCATCCCCATTCTTAACTAGCATTTGTTTCATACCAGCCAGAATATAATGAGCATGTTCAACAGCCACTCAAAAGGAAAGAAAGTTCAACAAGCAAATATAGTAACAGATGAGTCCATAAAAACCAGCCAATATCTGGGCTCCCCAGCATGCCACCCAAGAACAGCAGCCAACACTTAATTATTTAAATATTTTCTTCCCTAAAATATCCACCCAATTGCAGGTTGGTGAAGGCTCAGCAGGATGCAGCCTGACTCCAAGCCCATCCCAGTAAAACACCGCGTAAAATGGAGGGTGCAATCTAAAACAAATCAACAACAAAAGCTGAGTCCAAATTAAAGGTCTGCTGCCCAAATTTGCCTGCACACACAGTATCTTCTTTTTGTTTCTACTGTTTCATATTAGCAGTTAGTACCCTGAAATAGCAATGGTTGACACAGCCTGAAAACATAGACAAATGTGCTTAACAATAATGGTCTTTCTGATCTCCATACATTTCCATTACAGAAATCTGCCTCAGTGCAAGCAAACCAGAAAGAAATAGCCTAAAATGATAACTTATCCAGCTTATGAAAGTTTATAGCAATATCACACTCTTTTACACACAGAAAATGTTACACTCTAAACTGACTGGTATAAATAGACGTCCCTACATGGGGGCAGGGAGAAAACAACAAGAAGGTGAAGTACTGCAATAAATCTCAACTCAGCTGTAGGATTAGTCCCTCTCTGAAGTGGAGGAGGTTGCTGGTACCCTGAAGTTTTAACTCAACAGTGGCCCTTTCCATGGCCTTCTTGCAAGTCAACACAGTTTCTTCTACTTCAAGCATTTCCAAAAGGTTGCAATGCTTTCCTCTGATATACAAGATAAAAAAAGAGGGGAAAAATTATTTAGTGTATTACCTTTTCAGGAGAGAAAGAAGATTTACTCATTCTCATGTCAGGGAAAAGGCAGGGCCCACTACTGCTGCAATTCCAGAACAACACATGTCCCCTACCTCAATGGCACTATCTGTATGATTAAACTCATGACCACGTGCTTTAGTCTTTTTAAACAGCCATTTGTTTAGAAAGAGTGACATCACAATTGCCATAAAACTCTGGTTTCAGTCATGTCTTTTTGATTCTAGAGTCTTGACATTGCTTACAGTGTGAAGTACTGGCCCTCACCACAATAAGAAAATAATTTAGCAAAGAATTCACAAAAAAACCAACCAACCAAACAAACCAACCAGGCACAATTATTTAGCATTAATAGAAAAAATTGCTTTTTCCAAAAAGTTGATTTAAGGCTAAAAAATAAAGTGATAATTAAAGAAGATTGCTAAAATGGAAAATGTGTACAAACTCATTAGAACTAGATGCAGAAAAATTACTTTTCCACATATCCCCACACTTACTAGTAATTATGGAATTCAATTAAAATAAGAAACATCCAGTGTTCACTTACTGTGAAATTAATCCTCACCCTTCAAGCACTCCAACACATGCTTAATGTAAGCTTCCATACACAGAATGGATTCAGCACCCTCAGGATGATGGTATCCAAACCTGAGCCCTTGAGCTGGTCTAACTCCAGAAACTGATTTTGATCAGTTGAGAATCTGCATATAGACTTGCTGTATGCAAGTAGAATTAACTCCTGTTTAGATGTTTCAAGAACCTGCTTTCGCACATTTTAGCATCAGAGCTACAGTTATTCTACCTGTCTTCCATACACATAACCCAAACCATGTCCTGTTTGGCCCATCTCAGTCCTAAGGCTGCTCTTGGGACCATACAGACCAGCCAGATTGCACATCTGGCTCCATAGCCCCAGTATAGCAAAGTGTTGACCCTGTAACAAGTGGGAAGGTACATGAACGTTTGGATGCAACATCCTTAGAGCAGTCTGTCAGGTTAGACAAACAGGCTGTCCCTGGGAGCAGTTGGGTCTGGAAACATTTGCTGCTCCCAGTGTCCCTCAAGAGCTTCCTGTAGACATGGCCAAGCCATTCCTGTAGACACGCATTCAAGTATGCACAGCAGCACTTCAGCAGGGAGCCTTTCAAAGGGAACCAGGACTGAGGTCCCTCATGTCAGTGTTAAAAAGGGAAATCCATATTGACAGATCAGGCTAAGGAAAAAACAAAATTAAAATACTAAAAAAGTACTCCAAAACAAACCCCCTTGTCTCCTTCCTCTGGTTAGAACTCCCTGCTCCAACCAGCTAACCAGTGGGTCCTTGCCAGGCTGGAACTAGTGCCTTTACTGCAGTGTGACAAACATAGCAACAAAGGCTTCAAAGCTGCAGACATTCAAAACACAATGAAAGGTAATGAATTCCTCAGGGCATAAGCCAGCAGCTGTAACCCTGAACATGCCAATGTCCATATGTAACATCCACCAACTCCTTGTCAGTTCAGTCCTACTGCTAGACGGATGTTTAATGTTTCCTTCCTCCCTTTCACCCTCAGCACATTTCTTCCAAGGATGCAGTTCCTTCCCTACTTGGTGTGGAAAAGAGAGCAGTGTGTTCAGAAGCCTATTTAGGAGGAATGCAGATAAGTGGCAACTACTTCTGTTCAGTGTGTCTGGATTATCTCATATGCGCTAAAGATTTGAGTATTCCCCCTGCAATGGCAGGGGGTAACAAACAGCTCATTAATAGTTCTGAGCAAGGACACACGCTCTTAAGTCACTGGTATCTCATCTAAGAGTTGCAGGCGGTGGTTATTTTTGGTGGTCTAATGCCAGTGTGGGGAAAAGCAACTTCCTTTCATTTCTTCTCTTGTTATTATTGACAGCTCTGATGACTCAAGTAGGATTTTAAAACAATTGCTAAATATGAGATGAACATTCAAAACTTACTGGGCTGGTCCCTCCTATTCCTGAGATTTAGATTCCTGCTTTATTTTCTCAGTTTTGAATTTTTCACATTTTCAAGGTTTTCTCTCTCTATACATGACCTTTACATGTTTTGTGGCTGCATTTAAATGACATATCAAATTCTTATTCATATTAATATAATCTAGGAGTTGAGGTTTTCAGAAAAACAGTAAGCTTTCAGACTTAAAGAATAATTAACAATCACAAAACTTACTTTTTACCACTCAGGTCTTAGACATCACTGGCAGCACTGACTTGTTTCACTTCTGGCTCAGACCCTTTCTCAGAATGCCACCAGTCTCCCTGACCCAAAGGCTCTGCTCAATGAGCCATGACAGCAACATGGAGTCCTGAATGTGGAAAAATGGCTGCACTGCAAAAAGTGCCTCCTACCAGCAGGTTCCTCTGCCTGAAGAAGCGTGCTGGAAAGCACATCTCCTCTGCACTTCTTACTTTGCATCACATAACATGTGGCAAGAAAAAAAAACCTGGAACATACAAACCAGCCCCAGATTAATGCAGGCAATCAGCTCTCTCCAAGTATCATTATTCTTTTATTCTGAAATACTGAAATATGTTGCCTTTTATTTTTATTTTAAGGGTTAAAGACAGCTTGTCATTCCTTCAGAAGACATTATGCTCCTAAGAATAAATGTCATGAAACAACCATGAGTAAGCAAGCCGTGCACACAGAGGAATCATACCAATTCTGTACAAGACAGCAGCCCCCTCATGGTCTTCAGCAAGTGCTAAGACAGCAGAGAGAGAGCACTGAAAGATCACTAAATGAAACAAATGGCAGCATTAAACACCAGCTTGGATAAGGTGCTCTTACAAATAATGGAACTTACAGCTACTACAATAAAACAACACAGCACATTTCATATGCAGTATCACTTCTTTTTTTTTTTTCCTTAAATATAGAGTATGTTTTTTTCCTTTCTTATGGGCAAATTAAGTTATCTGGGGCATATGTGCCAGTTTTTGGGCAATGTAAGAGGAATGTACCTCTCAATAATAAAAGTCAAACAAGAAATGTAAACTAGGAGATGAGACTTTCAGAATTCAGAGATGCTTTTGGACTAAATCATCTTACAGTCATCAACTTCACAGTAAACAAAGTTTATCTGCAGCCTGAGTTAACCCAGTTCAAGGTCACCACTCTTGGAGCAGAGGACAGAAAAGGATCTCCTGGGTCAACAAGCCTACTCCCAGGCTATTGCAGGCAACTATATTGTGTCATACAATACTGTGCAGGAATACTTCACATTCCAGCTTAAAACTGGTAAGGTTTCCCACCTCCACTGCTCCTTGTGGAAGCCTGCTCCAGAACTCACTCCTCTTATGGCTTGAAAGTTGTTTCTAATTTGCAACCTAAATTAAATTCATGAACAGCTACAGCTAAATTGTTTTGCACCAACCCAGTATTTCTGTTCAAATTAACTCTTTCTCCTTGCGCTTACCCCCATCCATGCATTTTTAGAAAGCAATTGCACCTGAGTCTTTCTTTTGCAGGCCCATAAACAAGCATTTCCAAAAAAATTGGTTGGCATGTTGTCACCCATCTCATTAAAATCTGGCAAAGACTGTAAAGGTCAGCAGGCCAGAGTCTAAATTCCATTTAACGTCACAGAAACAGAGAACAAAGCCGACATACCCAGCAGCTAAAACGCAGGGTTTAAAACGTAAATCAGCCTTTTGTCCATTCTGGTCTGTCTACTAAAATGAATTCCATGACTAGTGCTAGTTCAGACAGTGATTTTACATGTATAGGAACATCCCTGCAAACAAATGGACTGAAATAATTTCACACCAGCCACGGAACCTTCCCTAAGTGACACTGACATACACCTGGAGGGCTGTGGGGATGAAAGGTGGCTCCTGCTTGAGCCATCACGGTGCCGTTCCACTACAGACTCAGGGCTTGAAAAACAGCCATCCAGAGGGGGTTTTGGCCCAGAGCAGACACAGTGCATCACCGGTTCCCTCTGGATAAGTTAGCTGCTTACATCTGTCACCTTACAGTCAAAAACATCTCTTCTCATGGCAATATATTCTAAATGCACTCTAACTGGGCATTTGACTTCCTCCTGAGTCTGTCATGACTGCCCTCTGTCTTTAGTATTTATGGCTGAGATCATGGTGACAGTGGCTCTGCCCATGTATCACGGGTATCTGCTGAAGAAACAAATGCCTTTCTGCCACACCCATATGCCCAAGCAGCTCACATGAACATTTTGAAACTCCAGAAAGAAAAATACATTTTCTAGGCTATTTGAAGTAAAATCTCACATTTATCTTAGCCAGAGACACAAAGTACAGCATTTGAGAGCAGCAGAAGCTGAGATTTGTGTTCAGCTTTATCTGTGATATGTATGCTGACACCTCATAGATGGAAGCACTACATAAACAAACCCATGTACATCCTGTACAAGGGACTCGGTGGCCTCAGTTCTCAGGCTGCCAGCTCCAGAGGGACAGCGGTAAATGACTTAACAGCACAACCTGGCACTGTTGAGGACACTTAACTGTGATTCATACAGGAATTGGGGGAGCGAGCATGTAACTACTGAAACTGGGATTTATTTAGAGTAAGGGGTATCTAATTCAATGATACCCAATTTACCTTTGTGGCAAAAGAAAAATCTTTCAGACAATCTGCCACACTCAGCCAAGAGGATGCTGGTTTTATGCCTCAGCTGGAAGAAATGGAAGATTCATTGAGTTCAAGCTGTTGTGAGACTACTTGTTAGAGCTGTGCAGCTGGGATGCTCTGGGTACTGCACTTAACTCTCTGTACACCTCTGACATGGGGCCACTTGTGTCTCTGTGGAACAATTGTTGTAAATAAACAGACACAAATTCCAGAAGACCTAATTATGTATAACAATAGATCCATTCAGCTGACTGCAGGATTGCGGGACACAAACACTGCATTGCATTTACTACAGTGAATGGCATTCTATAAATACGATCAATTAGATCATCTAAACAACATCCAGCAGCTTCCCTTGCATGATTTTGTATAACAAAGACTACAAAGGCTCTCTTCACCTCTGTCACACACTATCAAACAGTGAAGTAGTAAATAAGAGGAAGCTGCATTAAGTAGAAATACTAATTAAAGATTGTCAAGTGTTACAAAGTTCAAATCCAGTTTACAAACATTTCACAAAAATGGGGATAGAGAGAATATTCTGATGCACCTCTGACATATAAAACAGATACTTTAATGCTACAGACCACCCTATAACATCCCAGACATCTGCGATTCCCAGCTGTCCAAGGCAGAAGAATTGCACAGGCATTAATGAGTGTTCACTGTGGCAACCACACCAAACACTAATTTTCAATTATGACCTCTTCCAGCATTAGCTGTTCTGAAGCTTTGCACAAACACTGGCTAAGCAACAGCTAACACTTTTCAAGGTGTATAGGTGACAGTCCTATTTTACACAGAGATGGAAGATTTGGGCCTCTATTCTATGCAACACTGGAAATCAGCTGAGCTGGCATAGTGTAACAGGGTATTACAGGTACAGGTATCACAGGTAGTTCTTTTATAGTTTCAGAGTAAACAAAATCAGTTTGAGAGTTGGTCTCATTTACACACAACTACAACAATCCTCAGGGAACCATGTAAACCTAAGTCTAACCAATGCACATGGGGAACCAGGCATACAACACACCTCTGACAACCCTAGGGATGCAAGCTGAAATGACACAGGGTCATTTTCCTTAGTCTTTGTCAACCTGGAAGCATTCCTACACTAGAAAAATTGCCTGGGAACCGATTTGTCTGCCTGGACATGAGACACAATATGGTTTCAGCAAAAGTCACAAGGCTGGTCACTGTCACGTATCCAAGGCCAGACAGCAAAGCTGCGCCTGCCAGGGAATTCAGGCAGGAGTGCTGGCTTGGTAGCTGCCTTCTGGACTGTGCTGCTTCTAAAGTCACCTGCACACCAGAATGAAGAACACAGTAACTGTTTCTGTACTCACTACTGAAAACCAGTGGGTGAAGCAACTGTCAAACATTCCAAGTGTCTCCAGAAATAGAAGAAAGTTACATTCCCGAAGCCAGTCCTCATCTTCACTTCTCTCTGACTCCCTCCAGCCTCAGGTGACCGAATCCACATATTGCTGAGAACTCCATATCCAGTCTCTTCATTTCCTTTTAGTAATAGCCTCAGAATCAGCCTTCAGGAACTGCTTTCACTCTCTCTTTCCCATAAAAATAATTAGGAGAAAGATCCAATCGCAAATGCTAAGGAAGCAAGGACATGCCCATTTCTCTTAATGAGAACACAAATCCATGTAATGACTACCTTGATATCACCAATCAGCAGCTGGAAATACCTATCCAAATGAAAGCAGCACTCTGAAAAGCAGTGTGCACTGCCTCACCAGACCTACCCGCTCAGTGCACATTAGCATATGCCAGTGCCAAGTAAAGTCCTGGGAGTTCAGCTCATAACAGCTGTAGGAGAGCTAGATTTGACTAACTTTGACTACAACCCCTACCAGTGTCCTTACCTTGATTCAGGCTTTTCAGTCAGTGGTGCCATTATCCTAGTCTCTTGATTTCACTCTGATATGAAAGAGTTAAAGAAACCTTTCACTGTGTTCCTCAGGCTGCTGAGTTGTAACAAGAAATCTGTGGAGGCATCTCTCACTCTCTCTGGCACCCTTATATACTTTGCTCCTCCTACTGCTGTGCTTTAATTAGCCAGCTGGTTCTTAGTCACTCCATCTTGTCACTAGGCTTGCTCACCAACAGCCACCCCCACCCAGCCTGCCTGTCACTGCCCTGCCACTGTCATCATGAAGGACACTGACTCTTCCTGCAGCTCTGGAGCTGGGGAAGGGAAAGAGAAAAAGGTTGGAGGTGACACTCCATGGTAGCTTTGGTACAGGATGCACTTCAGAAGAGAAGTGGAAGACAGACCTTGCAGAGATATTAAAGTACTTGAAAAAACACTTCTCTCTCTTTGTTTTCCGTTTTTTTTTTTAACCAGACAACATCTGCTTTTCAAGGAAGGAAAATTGTCATTAGCACTAGACATGGCAGGTCCTATTTCAAGGAGTAAGAGCTGAAGGGGCAGCTAAAGTTTCTGCACTTGGCAGTTGAGATTTGTAGCATAAATACCTGACATGACACAAGGGGAAACTAACTGCTTGTATGGCTATTACACATTATATGCCCACTCCGTGGGCATCATAACAGGCATCAAAGAAGTTTCTGAGCCACAAGCTGTACTAAGGCGTCCCTAGAGTGGAGTGTCCCACCACAGTGCAGCTTGGCTTCCCTTTAGGCAACCTAAGACTCACATAGGAGTGGAGATAGTGCCAGCTTTTAGGAGAGCCAGGACTCGGCAGCCTGTTGGTGAGGAAGGTGAGTTACAACACAGAATCACCCTTACTTTCACAGCAAATGTCTATAAAACAAACCACTGGGACTAAGAATTCCTCAACTCACACCTGGAAGGTTGGTAGCTTAATAGTGGAAATAATTTGGAGAACCCCAAGTCTCTTAGTACTGTACTTATCAGCACTGCTGGCTTTCATTACTGACAGTCCTGAGTGTCTCTGCAGCCTGTCTCTGGATTTTGGTTCTTCAAATGTGCATGTACAGGCATTGATCTGCTGCCAAACTCACAGATTGATAAAATGTACTGAAAATTATTGCAAGACAAACATCTCAGCATTCAAACAACACCTAGAAAGCAACACTGATGGCAAGAGTTACTGACTGCAGAAGGGCTTAGGGCAAACTTTGTAGGTCAAAACTTACTCTAACTTCTGACACTTTCACTGAAATGCTAGCAAAGGACACAGAACAAAGGTCTCCAAAGACCTACACACATAAACCCATACTGATGCACTGTGAAATGCCAACTGAGGTTCAGTCAGCAACACAAGTTCTCCTTTTCCCTCCTCAATAAATCTTTTAGCATCCCAATACTTACCTCCCACCAAATGACAAATTTAATTTTTAACCAAAATAGGCACAATTCTAATCAGATATATTGACTAAGGGTCCAGAAGAAGCTGGAAAATTGCTCTATTTTACTTAATTTAAGACCAATCCCAAACCTCAGTGTGAAAATGCCACTGGTACTTCTAATTAGAGTAAACAAAGAGCCCCAGAGCCCACATTTATTATCACATCCCAGAGACCAGTGTTGGAGAGCTTGAAACTGGGGTTTTGATTTAATTTTCCGCAGCAGATACCAAATGCTGTTAGCAAAATTCAGGTCTGAATCTACATTTAGATTCTAGTCCCTTTACAAGTCAGGTGTATTTGGTTTGGGTAGAGGAGGAAGACAGTTACTTCAGACATATCAACAGTCAGAATAAAGGATGATGGAAAACAGTATGTTTTGAGTGGTCAGACTCACCTCTTTAAAAAACAAAAAAAAACCCCAAACAACACACCAAAAAAACCCCACCAAAACCTCACCCCATGTTGTTCTCAAAAACAAACCAGAAAAGCCAACAAGGAACTCCCACATTGTCCAAAGTAAGCTGTGCGGTTATCAGCTCCAATTACTAGAAACACACAACAGTACGCATCAGGAGACCCCGCTCACAACCCAACGACAATCTCAAGTCTGTTGGGGACCCCAGACCACATGAGAGCATGTCAGTTGGAAGCCCTGCGTGCTGTGTAACAGGTGGTCATAAATAAGTCCCTGATAGTTTGTCTTCAAGTAATAAAAATGACCATGACTAAAACAACCACATTGTAAAAACTACAGCTAGTGAACAAAAGCATGAGACCTAGGGAGAGGCAAAGAAGGGAAGGATCCAGAAGACAGCTCAGGTCCAAAGGATGGTCAGGTCAAGGATGGGGTTCAAAACATCTCTGATCCTTGCAGAAAGCAGCTTAAAGAACCTTCAAACAGCCTGGCAAGGAGGGAGAAGTTTCTGCTACTTGGATGGAAAACTGAATTTTCACAGACTTTGCTAATCCACTTGGGTGAAGGGCAGCACACTTTGCATGGCTGCAGGGCCACAGAGCTTGGCCATTTCCAACCTTGAGTGCAGAATAAAAAGCATTATGAAAATGTTGCTGTTCTACCATCAACCCACAGAACTAGTGTAATGTCACTGCAATTCTGGTACCTACTGCTGCACAAGCGCTGCTGTATTTTTCCCCATAATAACCATGTCTTTGTGAAAGATAACTTCACCATAACAGCTGAAGGAAATAGCAAGAGGGACAAAACAACTGGAGCAACAAAGGAAGCCATTGGCATAACAGAAGCAGATTCCAGTTTTAGGATATTCTGGACCACTTCTTAGTAGCCACTGAACAAGCCTGCTTTCACTGGAGGGACTAATTGTTCCAGTTATAAGCTACCCTGGAAAGTTATGCTGCGAAATCCATACAGTTTTTCTGTTTTAATAGATGTCCCACAGCCATACTATGCCCCCCAATATGCCACAGGACTAGGCTTTCCAGCCACCAGAAGAGGCTGGAGGTCCTGTGATGTGCAGTTTAGAAAAGGATGTATTTTTGACAGATCTGGTTGATGCTAAACAAAAGTGATTGAGGTTACTTCATTCTGCAAATGGTGGGGGAAGGCAAGCAAACTTACACCATGCTCATGCTTTTAGTTCAGCTCTGGAGTTTGAATTGCAAAACACAACTCAGTCAAAGTAACATGTTTCTGCTACAGTTCCACCCAGCACTGTCAATGAGCACAAACTCATTGACCCAACATCCCCATCCTGTTGAGCTGGAGCTCCTGCTTTCTTACAAAACAGCCACCCAGGCTCTGGTTAGGATAGTATTACAGCAACCTCCCTGCTATAAAAGATGAGCCCTACCTTGCCCCAAAGCTCCCAACACTGAGATCCCCATGGATGCCTCAGACCTGAGCCTGAACTGTGCAGCTCAGTCCTCCCTAGCTGAAATCCAAGGGAACCAGCACCACCAAAGAAGAAACACTGCTGTCAGCAGCCCCTACAATCTGTCAGGCTACTCAGCGCAACTGCAAAGGGACTCAGGAAGCACTTACAGCTGAATCTGCATGGCATGAGGGGTTCAGACTGTCACTGGAGGCTGAGCAAAACTCCTTATAAAGACATATACAGGACTTTTAAAAGCTTTAGATAGGAACTTAATCTGTCAGCAGGAGCAAGTCTGCAGAACAGAGGTAAAGGGCTAGCAAGAGTTCCTTGTAATAATAAGGTGTGTATTAATCCAATGAAAGCACATAACCTGCTAAGCATACAGAAAGAAGAGCACAGACCAAAGACAAACTGCTAGAAAATTTTCTCAAATGGCTGAGAAAAGCAAATGAATAATTTGTCTTCCTTGCTGAGGAAGTGTCCTAGTGCCCCTTTTGGCTGTTGGAGATAAGGGCTGTGCTGTAGACTGGTGATCCTCATTTAACAGAACGAAATACTACCTGGTGGGATCACAGTTTACCAGCATTGGGGATCTACAGCACCTCAAGGAAAATTTCAGTGAGAGGAATGGCATCTGCTGCTGTTGTCTTCTGACTCAGCGGGAGCCAGAAAGCACTCACACCAACACAAGCTGGGAGTGACCAGCTGTTTAGCAGCCACCTGAGTAGCAGTTCCTCCCAGCTACCACTGATGTGCCGACCTATTTAAAAGAAAGTATAACCTTGCTCCTCTACATTGAACAGTGGCCAACCCCGGTTCAAGCAATTTTATGGAATTCAGGACCTGCTAAAGGCAATGCTCCAGGGGAAAAACTTAGGGCTCATATATGCTTACCCAAGACTTAAGAAAATTAATGACAGTTACAGCATACAATCAACAAAACATGCATCCTCACCTACACATAACCATCTCCAGCCCTCTGTACCCTGTATTGTCACCTACACTCAGGCAAAATGAAAGCAAAACTTGCATGCTGGAATTTGTGGCATATGTGCCAAACTGGGGTATGGGACACAGGGATTATACTCAATGATCACTGGATTGCATGTGGCAGGAGAACCCAGACTCTGTTCCTCTACTACAAAAGATCATCCATGGCAGTTCATATAACAAGCTTAGTTCAGGCCAGAACCATACTTACTGATCCAACCAGAGCCTCAGTTAAGTGAAAGGCATTGCTGGCTGTGAAGGTAACAGAATACACCCCAATCAATATTAAAAGCTTCTGTAATGGCACTAGCTGCTTACCAGTGCTCTTAACCTTAGTGTTGTAGAGCTCAAATTAACCTTAAGGTATGGTCAGGACAAAAATCACCTCCTATATGCCACAGAAGGAAGCTGATTTTTGTAAAATTCTCTCATTTTTCTTTAGACTCAAAATACTGATATATTTAGCATAATCTCTGTGCCAGTAACTGAGCTTATTCCCTCTTCCAATGCAAGTGATTTGCTAAGTTGTTGAGAGTAAAAAAGGAGATGTAGGAGTGCAGTAAAGATGGGAACTTGTAGAAGCAGCAAAGAAAATTCAGACTGTGCCCTCTCTCCATCTCAGTATTTTCCTGCAATGCTTTTCCCTGCACCTTAATTTCTAAAAACAAATGAATATCAAATCAGGCTACCCACAGCTGATCTTCTGTTCTCCAGAAAAAGAACTAAAGGGCCAAAAGAGGCAGGATACCTTCCAGTAGCCAAGCCTGGGCGCTTATGGAAACTAAGTCCCAGTAGTTCTGTCCAATGTATTTGCTGTGTGTGTCATTAATAAGCAGAAATCCAGCCCAAAACAGCAGGCTGAGGAGAAATTTGGATTTGCTTCTAACTTGGCCAGCTGGCTGGAATTATTAACCAGTTACATTTGTAACTATGAAAAGCTAATGAGAGAGTAATCATATTTCACAATTCACAGCCACAAGTAATTTCCTGTAGGAGTTAAAGAGATTTTGAGTTCCCCCTTCTTGTTGATTCCTCTCCCTCAAACTGTGGCTGTCACAGAGTTTTGAAGGCTTTACTGACTCTAAATCTCTTCTAAGGACAACACTTGGGTATCGGTGTACTGAGAGGAAAAGTACTTGATTCTCTTCAAGGAGATGAAGACAAAAGCTGATTTTCCCATACCCCAATATTTCTTGTCAGAGCAATGAAACTGCAACTGGGTGCATGTATGTATGGCCAGGCTTCGTGAACACAGATTTGGGAAGGGCTCTCCCCATGTGGGTGTGCCCTTCCAGCCTGCACAGTGGATGTTTTAGGTGAGGCACAGCGTGTGCAGAACTGGCCCCACCCTTTAACTCCTGAGGTTCATCTGCCATGGCCAAGCGAGCTTGGACAGTGAGAGTGAAGTCCTCAGGACTAGAACCTACAGCCCCCGGTATTCCCAGGAGGTCTCCCATCCAAGTATTAACCGGGGCTGACCCTGCTGAGCTTCTGAGATCTGACAGGATTGGATGTCAGGGAGGCATTTAACTGCCAGGCAACTGGATGACTAAGTAATGATAACGACTGTTGCTCAGTGCACTGCTGTACTCTGATTAGATTCTTCTTGGCCTCTAACCAGATTTAAAAGAAAAAAACAACCCCAAAGAAAACACATTGGCCTTTAGAAGAGGCAGGACTAGCCTATTAGCAACAGTACAGTGTGCAGTTAAGATGCTATGGGTCATTGTCTCTATTCAGAAAGTCCAGTTCCTTCACTTTAGTGACGTGGAATGAAGTAAACAAAGAGATTGCCCATCAGGCCATGAGCTGCTCCCATGACCCTTCACATCAAAAGTTTCTTAGCCCTAAAAACACAGCTAAACAGGCCTTGGGAAACATCCACCTCTGAAGGCCTGGGGGTGTTGAAATTTGCACATCCTATACCAACTGCCCTGTGCCAAACAGACAAGGAGCTATGAATCTGTGAGCAGATTGGGAAGACATTAAGGAAAACGTTTGAAACACACTGTCCCTTCCAGAATCTCTGCCTCATCTACTCTCCATCTGTTCCCAAAAGTTCAATGGAAAAAATTAAAAGTCCATTTTCCTGCTTTCTATAAACTCACTCTCACTGTTACTGCTCTGGTTTCTGGCACAGTGCTCCATCACTGAAAATCTCTTTCACAGCCTAAGATGGGCAGGGCCAGTGTGGAGCTGGTGTGATAAACCAGCTGGAGCCAAAATGACATTCTGGGCAACACCTTCCTCTAGAAGACATTCTGCTCTGTCCCAAGGGAAATTTGTGAGAGCAGACTTGTTGCACCTTACAGCAGCCTGTCTGAATAACCTTCAGCATTCACCTGAACCAATGACTTCCAGAACTGAATAAGGCAGCAGCTGCTGAGCAGCAGGCCCTGGGAAATGTGGCCATCATAAGAACAGCAGCTCTTTAGCAACCTCTGCAACAGTTCAGTGTGTGCACTAGGGGCACTTTCTTCTCTTTGTGGGAGAAACAATTAGTGAGACCTCCTGTAGCACTTTCCACGCTTTGACTCCCTCACCTATGACAGCAAAAGATACAGTCGAGATACACCCGAGATACACTTACTTTGTCGAGATACACTTACTTTGTTTCTTGGTGTCCTGGCTAGATATTTTCTTGCCCCTTCTGGGCCTTTGGTCTAGCTTGACAGGCCTGGAACTGTTTTGTCTCCACCAAGTGACAGACACCCAGACTAAAGGTCTCAAGTGAATAGTTGATCTGCAGCATGCATTGCAAGTCACATTAGAAACCAACATGACACTTTAATTTGATCTTAAAAAACATAAATACAAAAGAGCATGGTATACAATTACTTCCCTATATTCTCATGAGTGTCCAATTAAAGGAAAAGAGTCAGACTACAGAAAAGTAAATATTTTTCTCATATAAAAAGGTAATGTAAAAAGAGCCATTTAGGGCTCCACTTAACCTGGAATAGGGGCTAAAGAATAAGTTCTTCTTCAAACTCCTATGTGGGCTATCCAGGCCCTGGTATTCAATACTATACACTTCCTAAAGAACAGATGTGCCATGCCTTGATGTCACTTGACAGCCAGAAGGCATCAAAATAAGGGAAGAAAGAAATGCAGATGTCATCACTTGGCTGATGACATGTCAGCCATAGGGCAAGCAAGAGGCACTGCGACTCCAGGGCATGTCTCTGAGAATCAAGGGTTCTTGGAGATGCTCTTTTTCCAGATCAATGCCTGACTACATCTTTCTGGCTGGAAGAGAACCAAGTCTCACAATCTCTTCCCTTCAAATCAGTCAGACTGAGGGGACAGAGCTTCCCTCCCCTTTGCAGCCAAAGTACAGGATCATATTCAGGGCAGGTGTAAAACAGTCCATACCTACAAGAGACCAAGTAACTGTGCCAGCCAACAGTGAGATCCATGTGATTTTGCGTATAAGGTAGCATTAGAAGGATGACATAAAATTTGGCTTCATTCCTCCCAAAAGTTTCTCCAGCTTCCTCTCCAACATCCCAAACTTTCCTTCCTCAGACAGAACTAGTTCATAGAAGGCAGCACCATCAGGCTGACAACAGCCACTGCATGCTCAGAGTGCAAAAGGGTGATGCAGCCCCACTGGAAGGGCTCTACATTCCCAAAGGAGAGAGACACAAGCAACCCTTGAGGATCACAATATCAGTATGGATGTGACTCTGGCACGGAGACAAATATCAGGTACAGTGTTATATGGAAAAGGACTTGAGATGATCATACAGAGCTGACATTTGAGACACAAGAGCATCTGTGTAGAGAAAAGGAAAGGGGAGAGATAGGAGAAACTGATGCTTTCAGCTTTTTAGAAACAAAGGAAGAAGTAGCCACAAAGAGTTTTATTTGCCATTCCTGGGATGCCAGATTCAGTCTTTGGTAACTGCTGCTTTGACATTTGCCTTTGTGATCACAAACAGGCTCCACAAAACAGTCATTCTGAGAGGAAAAAATGGTCTCAAGAGCTTGACGTGTGAGCCTCTGCATTGATCACGTCTAAGACTTCTGCTTCAATGAAGAGCTCTCAAAGGCTGAGGTGCTTTTGCCTCAGGCAAGTAAGAAAATCAAATCTCATCTCAGAACTGTCAAGTCTTTTTTATCCCGGGACTTGATCTTAGACCAAATGGTACCAAAGACCTCACACCTTCTCCTCTAAAGAAAACAAATCAGCTTCACCTGTATTTGCAGGAGTCTTGTCTGCAGCTACCTGTCTTGTCTAGCTCAATAGCCCCTTGGGGGCCTGACTGGCATCAACTCCATAATTCACCCCCCCAAACAGTTCAATCCCAGCTCAAGAGCTCCTGTCTGCTCTAAACCTACACCAAGTTGTCACAGATCCTGAGAGCCACTCAAACCCAACCCAATGGCCTCGTACATACAAGGCAATGAATCCAGCTCTCTACGGCCATGCAGGCAAGCACCAGTGTCAAACCTGAATTTGCAACCTATTCAGGGCCAACTGTTAAAACTTTAGTCTTTATTTTAAAACCTTACTCCAATTACAAAATCCCACTATCTCCATGTGTTTCTGATCTAGAACGAGGCACAAAATATTTACTGGCACTAGCATGAAAATAAATATAAACAGATGTCACAAATGCAGAGAGTAAATAAGGAACATATCTGATGGTAGCAAAGGTGAATTTAATCCTTGCTGGGACTACTAAGTTTTATCTAACACATCCATAAATCACCACAAAAATAGCACTCAGAGGCTTATCCTCTTTCAAGAACTGGAATTTTGATTGGCTCACATACCAAAAACCCCTCTATAATACAGTGATACTCTCACCACTGTATAGCTTTCTGCTGCACAGCCCAGGTAGGGTGCTACAAGGATGGAAGCTCCTTCAATGCAAATGATAGACGTGATTTTGGTGCTTCAAATCAGGATAAGGTCTCCCAGGGATGTGCTCCTTCCCTTCGCTTTCGGGGTACTCACACCAGTCAGCTGGATGAACTCTTCAGGCCCAGCTTAGGACAGGATCCTCTGACAGTGATATCCGCTCTGTCTTCTCGTCACAGGCAACTGCTACATAACAGCTCATACCTACAAAAGTCAAAGAGAAAGAAAATGCTTATTAGTGCCCCTAGTCCTGCTGTCCAATGCAAGTACAGAAGGCTGTACGACAGCAATCAGTCGTTTACAGAAATAACGCTGCTTTTAGATGAATCAATTCCCTCTGCTTCCCATGCAGGAAGCACAGCATAGTTAGTATAAACAGCAGTCTGACCAGATCTGCATCAGAGCATCCCCTGTGTGAGAACCAATATTTACAGCTGTCTCCAGGGAATGCTGAGACCACATCCGTTTTCCTGCCTTTCTGCTGGAGATTCCCCCTCAAGGAGCAAGGACAGCTGAATAGCACAAATATTCATGCCTCCCTAAAACCTACAGTCTGTTTACTAATATAAACTACTGCTGATTTCAGCTTAATTTAGTATACTAGTTTGAAAAATGCAGAAAAAGAGAAGTAAATACACATCTGTGCAGTTATCCCTGATGTGCGAACAGGCTCATCTGACACAGAGCTGGGTTGGGAGCTATGCCTAACAACAGCCATGAAATACAACTCCCTGCTGCCAGGAATAAAAACCCTCGGAAAGAGGGGCAGGCAGTAGGCACATATTAAGAAACATACACATTAGGTTGTCTTAGGACAAATTCCTCATTTGGGGTACACAGCTAGACAGACATGGAGGCAGAATTCCCACAAAGCAATTTTTTTGCATGTATTGACCGTTACTAAATGAGACTATTTAACTCCAGTGCAATATTAAGCCTAAATGGTAAGATCTGACATTGATTTCATAGATAGCTGTGCACTTTTATTGTTTCACTCAACATCATTTAGAGCAGTCTGCTTTAATAAGATGTCTTTGCAGTTTGACTTATAAGGTAAGTACCGACACCCCTCAATTTTAATCACGTCATTTTTTCAGGCTGAACTAGTCAGAGAGTCACCCTGAGCTACTGATGCTCTGAGTGGAGAGAGAGGTTCTTCCAGGGGGCACTGCAACCTCTCTCCACACTGCCTTCCTCATACTTCTCTGTTTTCAACAACTCTAAAAAGAACTTCAGGAGACCAATTAGTGAAGTTTCATGCCTATGCTGAATGACTGAAAAAATCCTCATGTGTGTTTTATTCAAGCTCTGAGGGGGTAGAAGTCACACTTCTTTCAACAAGCAATGCAAGACCAGAACCTCCAGTGGTCCTGCACAACCAGCTGTCAGCCAATAAGCCTCACCAGCTGGATATTCTCATGACAATGCAGGTGGGGCATAAATATGACATGGAGAAAACAGAAGGTGATGCTCAGAGACAAAACACTCAGAGAGAGTATCAAGGACCTTGTCTAGGAGCCATCTCAAAACATGCTCACAAAGCTCCAAAAAAATTATGTTTTTACAAGTCTCAAGACTTCTTTCAAACTCACAAATATCCCAGACAAGGAGCCTAGAACCAGGTTAGTATTTTGATAAAACTAGAATGGTCCTAGGAAAACCCAAGTTGAAACAAAGTTTTCTGTCCAGGACGGTCTAGTAGCTTCTACATCTGAAAAAGCACGAAGGGATCAGTGAAAGAATACATATTTGAAAGGCCTATTGCTAGTACTGGAAAGAAAATTTCCTATAAAGGTGCCCAGAGTATGCACCAAGAGAGAGTTAATATTCCAGTGGCAAAGTCAAGCCCTGGTTTTCCTGCAACACAAGAAGCTACCCTGCTGGCATTAACTACAATTTGTTTGCTTTCCCAACCTGCCTTGTCCTTGTGAGTTGGCAAAAGGCTGAAGCTGGCCAGAGTCCCAGCTACCAAAAGCTGCCCAAAGCAGAGAACTGTTACCACAAAGATTAGGAGCTAGGTTGAGAGGGAGAGGAGAGTAAATGGCCCAAAAACCAACTGACAGAAACTTCTCTGGTGCTGAGGATTGTTACAACTAAGTTTCTAACCTGGACATAGCCAGGGAGCACAGCAGAACACTGGAATACAGAGGCAGAGGTCATGACTGGTCTGTGCCCCAGTCCAGAAGAGACAACTAAACATTCAAACTTTCCCCTTGGAAATATGCCCTACATTAGCTCCTGGAGGACCCTAAGAAGCTATTTTTTCTGAAAAATCAATGCAGGATCCACAGAAGGACTGAGTTCAGACAAACTTTATACCCACTGCTGTTAGAGACGTAACTTTCTTTTCTGTCAGTGGCAACAAAATTAGGGAGCTGACAGCATCAGAGAGGAAAGACACTGCCAAAATGTTTTCAACATATTTTAATTTTAATTTTGTTAGTATTCAGCTCTGTTCTGGCTTTATCTGGTTTTAAGAGTTTGATTTCTAATAAAACTTTCTGTAAAAGAAAAGCCTGTTGAAAGAGTTTCCAGTGAATAATACAAAAGGTACTTGGCCTCTGCCTGCACAAGCAGCCAGCACATCAGCACTGCTGGTAACTGAACTGCTCAGCAAGCTAAAAAAGCAGCTTCCACACAGAAACTTTGAATGAATGCAGCAGGTGAGTAAATCAAGCAAAGTGAGAACAAAACAAAAAACACTACAAAACCAAACCAAACCCTTACTACACTGCTTATAAAGATGTTTTCCTGCAGGATTTACCTACTTCCCCTCCCCTTTAATTTTTACAACTAGGAATTTCCCTAACTCTACACATTTCTTGAGTTTAGAGACAAATAAATCAGTGTGGCTTGGAGCAGCTTGTGTAGTTCTGATAAACTGAGCTACTGCCTCAGTCTCTCCTGGTACCCAAACCTGCCAGAAGAGGCTTTCCAGAGTGACATGGGAAGAGAATAGGAGGAACAAGATGGGGATGAGCCAAAAGTACAAAGCCCACAATTTTATGGGTGTTTCTGGAGGCTGCTTTATTCATGCTAAGGACCGATACACCGGCTGACAATACTGTGGTGGTGCAGAATCAAGATATCTAGCTCCTTCTCCCTTTTTCAGATCAAAAGTCAGTAACCATACGCTTCTTCAAAGGGTTGGACACAGGCCACAGTCAGGCCACACACCTATGGAGAAAGGAACACTGCCAAAAATGAAAAGGAGACGTGAGAAAGAGGAGAAAATTTCCTGTCACAGACAGTGGCCAGGCATGATCCAGCAGGACAAGTCTATCTACGAGCACACTTGTGAGCCCCAGTAATAACATCTAGTCACAACTATCCCACTGTAGACATGAACATCAGCTCAGCATACTGCTATTCTTGCAGTAATTTTCCACACTTCACAGCCTGAGCTCACACACAGCCAAGCAGACAGCACAGCTTCCAGTACTCCCCTAGGCAGCAATTGAAAACACTGTCCAAGTGATCTCACACCTGAACACAACAGGAGGGCAGCAAACACACACACAGAGCCTCCAGCTCAAAAACTGGAGGTGCCAAGTGAAAGAAACATAGGAGTTTCACATTGTTTTCAAGGTAAAAAGAGAAAGGGGCTGACACTGCTTGACTCCATCATGTTGTTTGTACAGCACTCTGTGCTTTGGGCACTGAGCTGCAAAATCAAAGAAAGTACAATGGCAATGAAAACATAATCAAACACATCAGTGTGGGGCCAGCTTTGCAATGGAAAAGCAAAGAGTTGGAAACTAAAATCAACAAACAATACTCAGATCTAAAGGCCATTTGGAAAACAACAAATTCAAGCAGCTCTGTAAGACTAGCAGGATAAAAATATTATATTTTGCCATTGTCCACATAAGAACAGGCGGCCCCTTTTACAGGAATTTAAATGGACAAGACCCACGAAGGGCAAACAGATGCATGGATAAGGAGTGATTTGTCCTGATCACCTAACATCAGGACCAGTGCCAGATTAAAACCGTGACTCCAGCTTTCCTAGCACAATGCTCTTCTCACTGGTCTATTCTGGCTCTAAGGCTGAAAATTGACATGTACATTTTGAAGGCATTTGCATTGAAAACTGCTTGTCACCATCCTGCCTGCTGGAGGTTACAACTCCCTGCAGTGCTGGTAGCAGAGGTGTCCATGTGAACACTCCATAATAACAGAAGGCTGAACCCACCAAGTTAAACTGGACAACCAGTAGAGATAAATTAAGCTCCTCTATCTTCTTGACGCTGATCACACAGTGCTTGCTTGCACCCTTCAGATGGCAAAGCTGTAAGTGAACCCAACCATCAGCAGGATGGAAGAGAAGACAAGGGTCACGGTCTTCAAACTGAGCAACTGTTTGCTAGTTTGATGCTTGTCTTTCGTCTCAGATATGGCTATGTCCTTCCACTCTGGCAGTCATAAGACTTGTGGTTCAGCTAAGAGGAGATATCAATGGATCTTTTAAAAATTTCTTGCCTGAGCCACTCCATCACTGGAGTTCTCGCTTAGTAAGCATCAAATACAACAAAAATGCCATCTCACCTAGTGCAGCAAAGATCAGATTCTGGTAACGTTTTTGCTAACTGCAATTAATAATAACACTACTGAAAATCAGATTGCTACTGATAAGCCATTTCCAACATTATTAAGTCTTGGATATTTTATTAGAGTTTACAAAACAAACTGCCTGTGTTCGATCCTTATGGACTGCTTAGGGACAGCTGACCAGAGTTCAGTCTGTATCTGTGGACTAGAATGACTCACAGAATATTGCTTTGGGCCAACAGGGACACTGACAACAACAGTGATGTTGTTACTAATCTACATGCAAGGCCAAATCCTGCAAAAGCATGTCATTCCCAGTGAAGTCAACAAAAGAGGTGCAAATACATTCCAGGGTAGGTCCTGATCTCTTGAAATTTGCTTAGATTTTCTCCAATATAAAAATGTACTCTTCTGACTGACAGACCTTTAACTTTAGTAAGCCTGTGTAAACCAGTGCTCAACAAACATGACCCATAGAGTATGTGATCTCCAAATACAAATTCCTTACAAATTCCTACTTGAGTTCAACTCTGTTGAGAAAATACTGCCAGCACATAACAGATTAGCTCAAGCTGCCTCCTCAGAACAGGCTGCTGCTGAAATTCCTCTTTCTGGCTTGTTCAGTCCATGCCCCAAAGACTGGTTTTACCTGCCCAAATGAGTCAGCAAAATCCATTTCACCTCTTCTCCAAGACAATGGAGGCAACATAGACCTTCATGGCACAAACAGTGTGCCCTGTCTGGCAGCAAGGTACTTCTGTTTGCTCAGGTGTGGCTGCCTTTCTGGTTGGGCACACCAGCAGCACTTTGCAGAAGAAAAATTGCTCAGAAGCAGTTAATATATCCAAACCAGTAATGCAGACTTTCCCCCTCAGATACTCATTTAGGCACTCAGGAAGCTGGAGAGAGTGGTCAGTGGCAGCTCTTGGTCTAACACAGAGTTTACAAGCACATCTGCATAGAAAGAAGAGGGTAACTACAGAGCAGGCATCCTTGCTTCTCAATTCTTCTATATCCCCGGCTAAAAAGTGAGGTCAGGAATAAACAGAAAACAAACATACAAAGATTATGGTACATCTTCCCAACAATCACAGAGAACCAAGCTTGTAGATCAACACATATCCACGCTCAGATTTGGTGCTTACAATGTAATTTCAACAATATGCATTTGCTTGCCCCTACAATTCATTGGTTACCTCTTGAAAAGAAAAAAAAGTTGTCACCAACATGCAGATGGTGATCTGAAAGAACAACACTGCAGCAATGCCAGAGCTTAGGGCACATTCCCACTTTGTTACCATTTTCCATTAGCTAATATTGTCAGCTCCACAGAGGTGAGGTATGACTTACCCCAGAGTCATACTATCCAGATACAGAGGTTACTCTCAACTGACCCCAACCTAAGTGAGATTAGAGTCAACTCCTCCCCCTTACCACCTCTTTCACCACCTCTATATTTAACTGCAAATTAACTCATTTCCTCTACCCACAAGTGAGATTAAAGTGCACCAAGTGCTGTCAGCTCAAGCAGAGCCTCAATGCATCCTCATGTAAATCACCACTCAGTGCATGTATTAAATCATGTCAAGGAGAATGAGTCACATGCTTCATACTCACAAAACCACACACTTGCATCTCAAGAAGTAAAACTGGCTGGCAGTCCAGGTCTCCAAAATAGTAAGAGAGAGCTCCAATTCTAATCTTCTTCTGTCTGTTACATAAATCTTAAAGACATAAGAAGTGCCACTATTTACCAACGTGTTTGAATGAAATGTGGGTCAGTGACCAAGGCAAAGGGTCAAACACAGGGTGACCTGGCCTCTGGGCACTGTAATGACTACACTGCTCTAAGGGGAAACAACAGTCCGTAATTTCAGGGTGAGGGAAAAATAATGCAATAAATCTCACCGAGATCTTGCATGCACCGTGTTTGGTTCAAAAATTCTGAGAAGTATAAAACTGACTAGAAAAATGAAACACCAGCAGGGAAGGGAGAGAGAAAGAGAAGGCAGTGAAAGACTTCACCTGGTGCAATACCGCTCAGGAAGGGTTTCAAGGATGAAAATGCTGCAGCCAGGTTGTAGCTCTCCATCCCCTGCCAGGCAGACGTGCAGGAAGGAGAGAGACACTTACCCTGGGAGGGGGTGGCAGCCACAGCTCCAGGGGCTGCAGGGAGCCCACCCTTGTCTGGTCACAGCACTGCTGTGCTCTGGCCCCGCAGGGCCATAGCCGACACTCATCACTCCCACAGAAGGCAGGTGCCTTTGGCACATGTCTCCTCCCTCTGTCTCTCAAGAGCACTGTGCCAGAAAGACACCGTTTTATCTCTACCTGACCTCTCTGCAAATCACTTGGAGTCCTAAGTTATAAGATCTTTATCACAGCTTGAAGCAAACATTACATAGTTGTAGATAAAGCTGGTACTTTAAATCCAGCCACATGCGTTACCTCCACAGTGAATATAATTTTTCACAGCTAACAACTATGGTAATGAATTTTACCTCAATGAATGCAGAAAGAGTGAAGAATAAAAAACTGATAACAGGAGCAAGTTTCTTCCCTTAGATTTTATATCAATAATCCTTTAAAGTAAAAGCACTCATTTTTCTCATCTCCCTAATCTCCCTTGTTCTAACCCTTCAAGCAATGAGGTCTCCTTAATTTTCTGTGGCTTAAATAACAGGCCTCTCTATTTTTGCCAAGAATAACAGAAAATCAATGTGGACAGCAAGCTGGGAAACATGCACAAGAGCCACTGGCACTTGCTTCAGTTGAACAGCTGGAATAAGTTGTCAATTCCTCTTACTGTATCCTCCAACTGCACTGCCTGGCAAAAGGGACTGTTAAAGGAAAGAAAATACTTATGACAAGCTTATGACACATCTCAAAAGCAATCACTGTGTCTTCACTATTCAAGAAACTCCAGAATGACAAACAGATGGAAATGAGAGAAGGAACAATGGAACGAGGGTTCAGCCATAGATTGCAGGAGCAATGGGGCATGTCAGGCAGATGTACCATTGCCAGAGCAGAACCTGTGTGACCTAACACAGAGACTACATTGCCTGAGAACGAAATCACAACATGCTGGGCAAAGACAGACACAACTGTTAAGATTTGGTGCTGCCACACATACACCGAAAGAGAGATGAACACATACCAAAATATAGAGAACAGCAAGTAAAGTGGCTAAATCTCCCATGAAAAGAAAGATCTACTTTGCAGAAATCAATAACAACTAAGGTGGTGGTGATTATCTTTCAGCTCAGACATCCCCAGAGGGCTATAAATAGATTGTCAGGATTTGCAAATATATTCCATTTATTTAAGTGTAGATTTTGGGCTGAAGGTGTCTCAAAATCTCTTTTTTTCTGGCAGTATAAGGTCACTATATGAAATCTATGGCAAACAGGACATACATAAAAATCAGTAGCAGGTTTCTAGTGATTTGAGAAGCTGAAACACTGAACAGATGGAAATGAGAAAAGGAACAATGCACTGCATGGGGTCACTATCAGCTCACAGAAAAGCTACAAGACACACTGTCCATGAGCTGTGTAACAGATGTGAAAAGTCCTTCTGCTTTCTCTGTACATTAGCTCCACGTTGCAATGAAACTGCAAGTGTGTCCTATGGAAGCAAGTCACATTTCTTGCTTCTGTTCCTGTCTGCCAATGCACTTACACATCCCCCTCCTACATTTGCATACATGCCTATTTTACTTTTCTGCTGTGAGTTTAAAAATGGAGTTCTTTTTGTTGCTCTTGTAATTCAGAAATTCGACTGAGACCCTGAAAACATGGTCTGTTCTTAGTAAAACAAAGGGCAAATACTAAGGCCCTTGATCCACAAAAAAAGAACACTTCTTGTTCTAAAGAATGAATTTATGCTTCATATTTCTTTAAATCTCATGTTGGTTTGATGTCTTTATACATAACAGAAGTAAAGAAAATTGATTGTAACCACGATGAGACAAATTCTCATGAGATTCACTTCCAGATCCGCATGTTGGGCTTGAACACTGCAGGTGACCAAAGAGCTGGTCAAGTTACGTCAGGTGTGACTGTGGTTGTTAATAGTAAGGCAGCCTTAAAATGGGTGAAAACAATTCAAAAGGAAATACCTGCTCAGACAGCCTTTCTAGGAGTCTAAACCTGATCTAACAGCAGCTCTGAGAGGATCAGTGTTTGGGCCAGAGCATGGCAAGTTACAGCTACTTCACACTGCAGGGAACAGCTATGGGATGTTGAAGGGGGAACACAGGGGACAATTCCATGGCTGCTATTGCTGCTGGACTATGCACCATCCTGCCTATGGTGGCAGGGCCTCACAAACGTGTTATAAGACTATTCCTTCTTGTTTTAAGCACAGGAAGGGAATAATGGAAGCAGCAGCCCAGAATCAGGCATGTGAAGGCTGTGAAGTCCTGGGAGCACCACATCATTACCTGGCCTGGGATTCATAATGATCCAGGCAACAGCCATAAAAGAATCAGGCAGAGTCTTGGAGCAGCTGTCCAGAAAATCTGACTCATTATCTAATGTATAAATTACATAATTCCAAGGAACCTTGTAAGATTAGACAACTGAATCAAATCAATGCCTAAGAGACTAAAAATGACAAATATATATTCAGGTTACAAGAAAAGATTAGAGGAATATTTAGCTGAAAAAGATGGAAGCAAAGAAGAAAAGCTGATTGATTTCAGGCTGCAAGTCAAGTAATGAATGAAAAATTGTGAAGCAAGATTGGGATGCACCAATTTATCCTGTTCCGTGCTATAAAAAGGCATTAAGTGTAATTGATAACATTTTATAGAAATAATTTTTAAAAGGTGGCAAAAAACCAGCCTGAAGAATTTATTACCACAGAGCAAGGAGGGAGCACTGTAGGGAAATAGCTTTACTGGCTTTCTAAAATTATTAGACAATTATATTAACATAAATAATAGCTACAACTGGGAAAGCTACATGAAGAGTTACAAGAATAACTGGCCCAAAGGCAGCCCTCTTGTCCATTTGCAGACCCGTACCTGTGCCATCAGGCAGGGTCTGCTCTTTCTGAGTCATTGTTGGAATTTCTGTAAAATTCCTATTTGGCCCTTACATGGTTTCGTGTGTGATAGATGCTCAAACTGGGGGGCCAAAATGGTTCAGATTCTCAATAGTTTTGGGTTGCGCCAATGCCAGTGAGCAAGGCTGGAGTTTTGTCTGGTAGAAACAAATGGTAATTCTACTCTAGTGAGCTGGGAAGCTGAGGAGCACAACAGCAAGTTGATTACTTTAGCTCAAACATTCTCTCCCTAAAGTCTGCCCCAGCTGTGCCTCAGTCTGCTCCTATGAATGAAGACGAGCACCAAAAATCTCCGTCTTTGGCCTTCATACTCGGACCACCCCCAAATGCACAAGATTTGACAGATTCATTTCTCATATAATGGCTTTGAAAGTCACCCTGTCTTCAACAAAGCTCCCATGATAAAAAACAGACTAGATTTTTAAAATCCACTGTTCCAGTAACTGAAATAGTTCTGAAATGTCACTGCAAAAACACTGAAGTCTTCACACATAGCTCTAGTCAAGTAACAACATTCTGTCTTTAACCAAAAATTTCCTGGGGGATTCTTGAAGCTTGAACCCATTCAGAATTGCCCACAAGAGAGCTTCTCTAAACCAAATAAAATGTTCCATTCAGTTAAGAACAGACACAGCACAAAGTGTCGCCTCCCTGTTTGATACACCTTTGGCCACTGCATATTGGTGTTGTCAACTCTTACAGTGTGATGCTTTCATAAAGCCACACTTGATGGAAATGAGAGACTGCATAAGAATTAGGGCTTTCATCTAAGATGAATAAAAAACCAACCCCCATCTCCCCCCCTCCCCCGGCTTCCCTCCCACCCCAAAAAAAGGAGAAATTATTGACACTCATGGTGAAGAGAAAGAAAAGAACCAGAAAAGATCAGAACCAGAAAGCAAAGAAAAGTAGTTCTAATGTATATTCTTACATGACAAACATAGATTGCCTAATTTGGAATGGGAGAACCCACGCGCTGATTCAAGAACATCTGAAGTTGCAACACCATGAACATATAGCATAGGACTTCACACTGTTCTCTGGGCATTCTCTCTTGGGAAATACAGATCCTACTTAAACACAGAGGCCTACAATACAAAGGAGGGGAGAGTCCAACAGTAAGAAGCTGAAATGCTGCCAAGCAGAATGATTTTCTAAATACTTGGTGACATTTCTCAGGAGCCCCTGCTTCCCTTTGACCATCACATGAGTGCTCTGGGTGCTGGGGGCAGGATGCTGTGCTCAGCTGAGGATCCTGCAGCAGCGATTATGTTGTTTCTGCCTGTGCACACAGAGACCCAGAGCAGCAAACAGGTCAGATCACTGTTATATCCTGCCTGGTGCCTGGCATAGCTGGAAAAAGCTAAACCTGAATAAAATCAGGGGTTTTCTTGAGCCTCATAATACTGAAGCATATGGTGTCCAGTAATTTCAAAAGCTCAAGGCAAGGAAGACTTGAATCTCACAGGGGATACTGCTTTCCAATCTGTCTTCCATGAACATACTTGAGGAGAAATTCAGTCCTCCCGACACAGGAGGATATGCCTTGGTCAGCCAGAGAAACGTGAGAACGGGGTGTCAAGCTGAGCGAAGAGGCACAAGTGTCAAAGCAGTAGCTCTGCCTGGGTCCAGCTCCTTTCACAGTTTACTCTGTGGCAGGCATGAAACAGAATTCGATCCGGCCTCGCTGGGGGTTTCCCTCTCTGTGAAGTCAGAGGACAGTAACCGGTAGCACATCAAATACAAACTGAATGCAGAAGGCACAGCCATGCCAACTCGTGGGCTTTGACCACAATTCCCACAATAGCTGGGTTTTTCTGCAAAGTCTGCAGCTCACACAGTGGCCAGAAAACTGAGGTTTCAACTAAACAAAAAAACAATGTTCTGGGGATGACTGCTCTGCACAATGCAGCGTTACACAGAGACAGGTGAGCAAACTCTGAGCTAGCTGCATCCCAGCTATGGCAGCACCATGCTCCTGGGCACCAGCAAGGCTGCTACCAGTCCCAGCTGAGATCAATTAAGTGCTTCATGTGGGTATTTCTAGTGCAAATCTACACAAGGCCTAGGCAATGTTTGCTTCTTACATGCATGACTTCCCTTTAAAGACCCTCATCTTCACCTCTGAAGGCCCAGGCTGTCAGTGCATCCTGAAGAGCCCATAACTGCATGCACTTTCTGAAAAAGTGACCAGAAGAGCTGGAATGGCTCCAGTGTCTTGCAGAGAAGATACAGCCATCCTTAAAGGGCTAATTTTTTTTTTCAATTAATGAACCATATAAATATCTACAAACGTCAGGTTTCCTTGTAGCTATAGAAAGTAAGTTTGAAAAATATTATCAAAAGCTCATAAGAAAACAGAATTAAAAATGGCATAGAAAGATCCCCATACTATTAAAAAATCCACATACCTCATAACAGATTAACCACAGCAACCCTGTGTTGCATTGAACATCCTTCTGTTTATTTGGATTCTATTAAAGTGCAGAGGCAGATACACTATTTAGCCAAATATCATGTGGAATGTGAGATATAATGGTAACCAGTTAAGAATGGAGCACACTTGCTCAGGTTGTACATAACATCCCTCAGAATTTCCCTGCCCACAGGAACATCAATGCTTCCTTGTCCTGCACTGGCATGTTGGCCCCATTTAGAGGTGTCACTCAGGATGGTGAAAAGGTACAACAAAAGCCTGACCTCTGTATCTTTTTACCTGCTCCAAGAGATCACTTGTCAAAATAGATGCTATCCATGAATCTGAATAACTGGCCTTTTCTTGTATTTCCCGTGAGATTTTATTAAAGTATTTGTATCTATGAACCAGATGAGCTTTGATTACTCTCCTCTTGTTTACAGCTTTGCATAAAATGCAAGCCATCAAGTCAAGTTGTTTTTCAAATTCTGTAAGTATACTAAACTTTCAGAACTAATCCTATAAACTAGATTCTCTGGGCATCCAGAGGTTCCCTAATATGGTCATTAAATGTCTGAGAGATGAGACACCTCACAAAAACTCAAATGAACTATAAACTCTTCAGACTTATCATTAAAAAAAAAAGTCAGAGACAAAAGATATGGCAGATTACAAACTGGCGCCAAGACACATCTAAGCCAAGTGCTTGATGAGAACAGCAAAGATGTCTAGGATAGCACAGACACAGCAGTCAAATATGGTTGCAGAATTTTGAAACAGAGGAAGGATACTGTTCATAAGGTTAAGACAAAATTATCCAGTGATCTTGTGATATTTGAAATGGTCCTGACGTGGCATTACTCCATTTTTTCATTTTTAAAAATAAGTATTAAAACCTGAGAGAAGTACACGAGTAATTTCTTTGGCATTAGACATCCGGATCAAAATTGGCCTGTTTCTTATTCAGTCCTGCATAAGATTCTAGTTCTTCTTGCTGATGTCTTTGCAAATCTTTATACATTTAATCCAAGTCAAAACTTGCATTTATGAGAGCACATCTTAGATGAATCCCCTATTAACCCTGTGCCAGGTCTTGTACAGGGCCTTTTCCCTTTCAGACCCTGGAAATTTGTACCTCAAGTTCAAGGAACTTCACCAGTTAGACCAAATCAGTGCTGTGGAGAAACAAGTACTCCTTTAACTCATCCATCACATCTGCATTTTTTTAACACAGGCTTGGAATTTAGCAGACACTCACACAAGCAGCTCACCTGCCCTAGCAAAGGGGCCGCTAAGCAGAGTCTGGCCATGCATTCAAAAGCAAAAATTGCTTTGGCTCAGGCAGACAATTTCTCTGGATGATAAGGGTTGGAAAGACCTTTTGAACCTAACTTTATAGTAAATGTGACCAACGTTTCAGAAGACCAGTAACTCATCTGCTCTGTATTTGGCTATAAGACAATAAGTACTGCTTCCCATCCATTCAGATAATAAAGGGGTTGGCTTGATTATAACACACTCAGTCACCTATAATGATGCTGGGCCAAAACATTTTCAACAAGTTGTTCAAACATTATTACTCCTGTCTTGGGGGTTCCTAACTAAATGGATGTTCAAACACTAACAAAGACATGCAGTGTCCAACAGCTAAGCTGTCAGAATCTTGGGAACTCCCATTGCATTGTACTCCCTGCTTTAGCAAGCAAAAGCCAGCACTGTTCCACCACATTTCCCTGTAATCAGAGTAAACAGAGCTGCTCCCAGCGTGACAGGACTGGAATTAGTTAGGAAGATATCCCAATTCCAAGGATCAGTATCAAGAGGCACAAAGCATTACAGGCTCAGTTCTTCTTGACTACTAAAATCTGTGAGGCCTGTATGCAGTGAAAGTGATTGTGATGAACTGTTATACTGTCATTCATAATGTGTGCTCACAGCCATATATTTTACTTCTGAAACATGTTCAAACTTCAGAAGGAGAACTATTTAATTCTAAACTCTCTATAGGTCACATATGTTACAGAAGTTCCAGCTGTATTACATCCCAAGAGAAGCTAAATAAACTTTCACAACAATTAAAAATGTTATCCCTGTTTCCCACATTTTATCGAGCAAGACACTTCTCATGTTTTTTGAAGTGGGGGTCAAAAGAACAGTCTAAGGAGGCTCTGTTGCACTAAGACCATCCAGGCACATCCATGTCATGGAGCAACTAAATGAATGGTCTCTATTGAGCCTTCAAACTGGACAAATTTCTTAACCAGGTCCACAGGTCTCCACAGCCCCCCGAGCCAGCAATTATCACACCTCTTGGTCTTGTTGATGATGTAGTGACAATCTTTTGTGTTGAGGAGATAAAGTGGCATACTCTATGGAAAAGCATTCACTGATTTCAAGGCATTTTTATGTGAGCCCCATGTCAAAAGCAATAAAGCAGCAGCTCTTTGTTTAACAGGACCCTTGATAAAGGATGGAACTGATGAAATTAAAGCTGATCTGCTGAGGTACTGATGTGAAGTATGATCCACTACTAACCTTTCCAAGGTTTTGTCAGTGCAGTTATACCCATGCAGTGGATTCCGCTGTTTCTTTTTACAGAATGAGTGAAGTAGAGTGATCTGTGTCCAGAAGGTGTAGTTATTCCATACCTTACATTCATAGGATGTGCACATTTCTCTCACAGTGTACCAGTTAAATATTCTCATGGATCTGACTTCCTGTACAAATTAATCCTCTCTTGCTTTTGCTAAATTGTCACGTAGTAACAAGGAAAGAGCTGCGTGTGTTTTGTGAAGAAATGGGTGACTAAACATGCTTTAATGCAGTTTAGATTACGTATCTGAGAATGAGTTATCTCAGTTGTACAGAATGAGATCTTCCAGAGAAGACCAATTCTCTGAGGTGTTGGGTACATGTGTTTCCTGAAAAGAGACAGAACTCTGCAATGCAAAGAACTTCTACTCTAGTAATTTCTGTGAACCAAATTTGGATGTATTCTGGCCCATTTTATTCTCCTCATAATTTGCATTATTCATGGGAAAGCACTCAGGAAGCCAAACCCCAGACAAGCAAAGGACAAATTTTAACTTAGAGCTTTCTGAAGTCAAAAGTCCATACACAGATGACTCAAGAGATTTGATACTGGTAACTAAGCAGCATCTGCAGTTAACTAGCTTGCAGTGTTTGAGATGTTTCCTACAATAGCTTTAAGGAAACAAACAGTTGACATTTTATCTTCATGCATAACTAAATTGTATCACAAATCAGAGAACTCCCTATAAGCAGAAACGCAGCAGTGGCCCAAACCACATCAGGAAGTTCCAACTGCACTCTGTGTTCAACAAAACACTGCAGGAGCTCTTCTGAAACAGGACCCTAAACTCACTTTCCTCTTCTATCAAATCTTACCATTCCACTGTGTCACACAGAGAAATGTCCTAGGGGTTCAATCCAGAGGTAGGTCTGAAACTGCCACAGGCTGGCAACGAGGCCAGCCTTGGGGGCTCACTGCTTTTCCACTCTCCATCTGTCATTCTGAACTCCTCGCTTTCCTAGCCCCAGGGCTCCTCCTTAGCTCAGACTGAGTAGGATGTATTTCACATCTTTGCTGAAGTAAGTCACACAAATGCTCTGCATATTTGGCAAGCAATATCCTTCCCCAACCTCTTTTATAACTAGATGCCAAGTCATGCTGTTTTACTAACTCAACTGCTGAAAGTCAGAACAGCACTTTCCATCAAGCCCACACTGCTTAGTTTGAGGGGTAGGAGATTATGTCTTACTCTGAGGGGCTGACAAAGCCAACTGCCTCATCATGAGGCCGTTCTGGGGACATCAGCACCCTTGAAGCAGTATTTTGTCACACACCCCACTCCAAGTGTAAGCCATTCCTCATTCTGACTCCTGCACACAGAAGACAAAGGATGCCTTCTGTGGGCCAGAGGTAGCCATGTCTTGCAGCAAGTTGGCTTCTACCAGCATTCTCCAGGAAGCAGAAGGTGAAAGTCAGTACTGTTGTTTACAGTCAGAGCTGTTGTTTACTGATGACAATACGTTATAATACATCTTGTAGCACATGTGGTAATTGCCCAGAGTTGCAGTGAGGCAGTATTTGATTAGGAATTGTTCGTGACAGGTATCAACGCTGCTGGCAATTAGTTGGGATTCCATGCAAATTGCCAGCGGCAGGCAGCCTATTACCACATATAGACCTGTGAGGAGAATCACTGGGAAACAGACTGAGTGCACTGTTACTTTCAGGGCTGGCTGCCAGTTCCAAATGTCAGGACTGCGCTACTGCAGGTCTCAGAATCCTGTCCACTGTAGGAGCCACTTGACATCTTAATAGGCTTGCCAAAACAAGGAGCACTAGCTATTCAAAGCCCTGTCTCTCTATTGCATCAACAAGTCACTTGTATTTTAAACACTGCTAACAACACTTACTGACGAGGCAGAAGGGTGATCAACACTCAGGAAAGCAGCCTTGCTTCTGTCAATGCTGGCATGATAAGTAAGGTGAGGAGGAAACAAAATGAAAATATTTAAACCTTATTTAGTCTCAGTAAAATCTCGGGTAGTTCAACCTGATCTACTGCCAACCCGCTACATCTGGACTTGGTTTCTGATGAAACCATCTACAGAAACAAATAAAGTGATATATTCCAGTCCTAACTAATGAGCAAAGCTTAGAAATAGTCTGTAATGACAAATGGAAACTATGCTGCTACAAATAGCAAGAACTTGTCCAGACTGCAGTAAGAGAACTGCTATCAGTGCTGAAATCCTGGAACTCTCTTCTTAAAGATAATTACGAGGCAAACGCAATACTGCATTTCAGTCAGAACAAAATGATACATTCCTGTAACATATGTCATCTCAGCAACTTCATAGCAACTCTAAGCCGAGAAATCCCTCTTGCTATGACTAAGCAAGAGTTATCCTTGCTCTGTCTATGGAGCAATTTGAAGCACCAGCAGAATGTTTTGTCTAAAGTCCCAAAGAAACCCACAAGTGGCCTAATGAACTGAGTCTACAGCACAGTCAATTGTCAGCAGACTCCTGAAAAGACAAAGAGCATCCTTCAAAATACAGCAAGCCCTCCCCAGGCCCTGCTTCTCTAAATAAGCAAAGTGATTTGGGGTTTCATGTCTACAACAAAGATAACAGGAGTTAATGAATATGCTTGTACAGTGAAGTGTTGACTCCCTTCAACAGACACATTCCACAAGCATGCCTAGAGAAGCACATGAACAATATAATGGAAGAACTTGGATGACTGAAGAGAGCCACTCTCTACATAATACCTGCTCTAGGACAACAAGATCTTGAAGCCAGTACAGAAGTGAACAGAAGTCCCCTCTACAGTATACCTTCACTAGAGAGTATGAAAAATTTATCTGCCCAGTGCCTCATGAGGAACAACGCATGGAAGCGCCTTCCATCCAAACAGTCCATACCAGGAAACAGCTTAGGTCACATTAGTGTAGCAGTTCTGCAGACTGCAGAGAGAAATCTACCACTGGTACTAGACAAGGACACAGTATTTTACTCCTTCCTCCCACCCCAACCCAAATTCATAGAAACAGATCAGTCCTCTTGCTGGAATGATAAACTGCATCTCCTGACATTCAACATGTTAAGGAAATCTCAGTACAGCCTGCATACCAGCAGGTACAGGCTTCAAAAAGCTACAAACCAAGGATTTATTCTTGCAACTACTTAACTCTGTGATCATGATTTCTTTCACTGAACAGAATTAAGTAGTACTGCAACTTTAAAGATGTAAACAGCTGCCATTTCAGAAGGCTTCTGAAGAGGCACAACACTTAGGCAAGTGCCACTGGACTTTGATAGATTTAACTTCACCTCTTAGTTGCTCTGGATACTTACATTCTTTGAAAATTCTTAACAGTTTTTGCAACAATTATGTGTTCAGAGCAGACCTGTGTGTTCCTAACTAAATATATAGCTTTACATGTGCAAAAAGGTGAACTCCTATTCAGCTCCAAGTAACCACTGAAGATGTCATGCACCTGAAGCATTTGTAGCACAAAACTATAGTATTTTTAAAGTCTCAGAAATTTTAGATCTTGCAGAAAATGGTAGTATTCATTGTCTCCTCACAATCCAGTACTTTACAGTTCCCAGCATGACCAGACACCCAGTGCTTTCCAGCAGTGAGAAACTTAAAAAAACAAAAAGTTGCCAAAGTGTGCCTTGCAAATCAGCACATACACATACAGGAACTTTGTAAAACATAATCCTCATCCAAGCTGCCACTGATTCTAAACATGGACATTTCTACATGAATAAACATGAGAGATAAATAGTAACGGCAGGATCCACTTCACCTCACTGGAATTAGCAAAATGTCAGGCATCTACACAGTCATCTCTGCAGTCAATGGTGAGCAACAAGGGCTTTGAGAGGACAAGTAATCCTGTCCTACAACAAGCACACAAACTGGAACAAATCACCACATGGCAGTGCTTTTCCTTCTCTACTCATTATGGAAGGACCTTGGAAATCTAGTTTTTTAATAAAAGTGTGAAATGTACCTCCCCCCAGGAAATGCACCAATAAAATCTCTGTCACAGGCTCAGGTGGCAATAGCTGAGATCACGACAACTGTCATATGGAGATGCTTAATCCTTAAAAAAAAACAAACCAACCAACCAAACAAAAAACCAGAAAGGGAGCAACTGGCTCTGAACAGCCATGCAGATTTCTTCTCCCACCCAGAACAGTACATACAGTAGTTAGGTAACATCACCTTGTAACAAACAAATCCGTGGGTTTTAAAGTAGCAGTTCGTGTTTTGGCAGAGAGACTCTTTGAAGTCAACCACATGTGGGGCAAATACCACAGCTGAAGGTGTCAATTCCAGAAGTGGCTGTACTTAATATACAGACCAGACTATGCTGGAATATTTGGGGTCCTGTGACATTAAGATAACCAGTCAAATGCCAAAAGGCACAGTTCCTTGGTGAAAGTGGAAGGTCTGGAATGCTAAAACAGCAGTTTTGTAACACGGTCATCCTTTCATCTCCCCAAAGTTCCCATGGGGGCCGTGTGGCTGAGCATTCCAAGCAGACTACAATCCTGGCACCCCCTCTCTGCTCTGACAGAGGTGAGGCCAGGACCCATTTTGGAAAAGCTATGTTAGGGTTTACATTCCTCAGATGAAAAAATCTGCTCCCTGGCTGCAGGTACAGTCCTAAGGATGGTTATTAAGGTGGTCTCTTACTGAGAGATCCAGACAGCTGTATCAATGGTTACATAGGGTAGCCAATGAAGTGTAATGCATTTAAGCTTAAGCTGCTTAGCATATGCTGCATTGGACACTAGAGACGGTAAGGATTCCTCTCAGCTGGCTACACAGTTATCAGAAAAGTGCTGATTTACTCATTTCCAACCTGCTTTACTGCTCCTGTGTTAACAAACCCCAGTTAGCCTTTTTTCTAAAGTCAGGTTGCATTCCAGGAACAGTCAATATCAGCTGTATTTAATAATCTGTTCTGACAGATCCTGTTGACAGATTCCAGTGTTGACAGAGACAAAAATACAACACCAAGGAAATACATATTAAGTCCATGAAAGATTTATGTACATTATTGATCATGTAAATCCAGAGACAAAACTACAGAATGGCAATTGAATGAGCTGCTTCCTGAAATAACATTTTAGACCATGGCCGTTTTTGCATCATACTCATCTATTTAAAGAGATGGCAAGAGCTCTGTGTCTCAAGGCAACTCCCCCCAGTTGCAGAGAATAACTATGCTGCAGTCTTTATTCAGGATTCGATTTTGCAATTTCATACACAAACAGCCTTTTCTAAGCAAGTCCACTGACAGCAAGGCAGTCACTTATGTAGGCAGAGATTTCTCTTGCAGGGAAGGGTTTGTATGTTGCAATTAAATTAATGCTTACTATTGTAGTCTCTTAATTTATCTAACAACCATTTCAGCTCACGTAAGAAGAACACACTTGAAATACATTTTTATTTTTACTTCCATTAGCACTTTTAATACAAATTGAGTGATGTGATCCTAAGCTACAGTGTAGTATTAATTAGAGCTCTAGAATGTCAACACGAGAAGAAAAGGCAGTTCATCGTGGTACCAAAATGCTCCATTATCAGTCTGCAAAATACACATGACATTTAGAAGACAGTGATCCTCATATCCTTTTGAATTTTTGCAAGGATCTGTTACAAAATGCCCATAGCAACTGGTAGATTTTTGCAGCACTGGAACAGAAACAAATTGGCTACCTTCAACACTCCTGACCTACAGCATGGTTAACATGGGACCAAACACCCTCCTGCAATGAGACAACCCTGCGCATCACAAGCTCTTATCACACTCAAGGCTCTTCAATTCATTATCAACACATTGTCTCAATAAAACTAAATTACTTGGATTTGGGGAAGTTTCTCAGAGAGATATAAAATACAGTACCAAATTTTCACTGATCAGCAAGTTAGTTCAAGTTAATGACACAAGTTGACAATTCGGCAGCACTGGCCATCTTCAACCAGCAGGCAAACATTAAATTAGCTTTGTTGCATTGGCATGAAGTAGGTACACAATAGTAACCTTATTTTTACATTGGGATGACATGGAAGCTGAAATCATTAAAAAGCTGCTGTGTTTCTTTAGTCTTGCTTCCACAGAAGTCAGTGGGAAAACTAACAGTGCCAAATCTGCATTTCCATAGGGTCCCTTTATACTTCTTTCATAGGGCAAAAAGCCTAGTTTTAAGTGTCTTGACCTTGCCAGGCAGTGTTATGGAGCCTTAGTGGAAATAAGAATTTGGCCTCCATCAGCCTGAATAGGAATGGATTTACATAACTTCTGTGTGCTTTTGAAAATTCTACCCACAATTAGATGAGTTGACCAATGTGACACAACAGGCTTGTGGCAGGGGCAGTAAGTCAACTCAGTTAGTCTGACATTAAGTGCTAGACCAAATCAGTCCCTCTGAACATGCTTCTAGTTTGGAAGAAGGCTCAGAAATCTTTAAATTATTCTAAAGGATATTTTAAAAATAGAAGTGGCATACAACACTTGATCCAGTACTTCTGACCATTCATTACCAAGCTGCTCAAAAGTCAGTGCTATCCATGACAAGCTACTTTGAAGGGAAAGCAAGAAAAATATGCAAAGAATTCTCACCATTAGAAGATGGTGATATCAACAAAGTTATTTCAATAACATGTGTCTAAAAGATGGACAAAGGTAGAAAGGCTGAAGGAATAGTGTAGAAATAAGATTCAAAGGACCTTGGCTAAGAAGATGGGGCCTGGATGGAGGATTGAGGCTGTCTACCCTCACTGGATACTAATGCAGTGCATTCATTCCATATCGATAATTCCTCTAGCCTTCAGCACAACTCAGGCTGAGAAATGCCCCACATGTAAATACATATGTATAACTTAGGACTGAAATGTTGTCTCAAGAAAACCACCCAAGTTTGTTTAAATTTCTATCAGTTCAGCAGGTTGTTCCCTCCATCCTCCCACTCCACCCCCAACCAGCAGTTACACTTTAACCATGTATGGAAGAGATTTCAGAGATCTGAGTCATTAAAACCTACAGAGAATAGAAGAACTTGGCAAATATGAAAGAGAAGCATTTTAAATGGCTCTGAGACAGCCTGCTCTCCTGCTACTGAGTATGTGATAGATGTGTTGCTGTTTCCGTGTGGGAGCTGGCGACCTCAGGTCTCGGACAAGTTCATAAATTTAATTACACGCAAATGTGCCCCCTAAACTGTTCAAATACAAATTATCATGTCAAAAATTGCAGGAAACCTTTTGATCTTATTAAAAACAACAAACAACAACAAAATCCCCACACCCCAATATTTAAAGTAGTAGTCTTGCGTGTTATCTGCAGACAAGCTTCCTGCCAAGTATTCTTGTCCATGCCAAAAACTATAGTTATTTTTGGATAGTTTCTTATTTACAATCCTTTCATGTGCATGACATAGTGATGTTCTGCCTTCTTTAAGAGTCACTGATCACATGAAAAGCTCTAACACATCTCCTCTCACAGCACATGTTTTATTGGGGAGAATATTAGAGAAGTCTCCCTCTTTCTTACAAGAAACAGACATTTCAGGAAGGAAAAAACCCAACACAACACCGAAGAAAGATTCAGGATATAGGAAACGTTGTGTAGAAGCTTACATAATGATAAGACATTACCCAGAAGCATGTGAAAAGATGCAAAGAGAACTAACAGATATGTTACCCTCCACCTCTCCATATTTTAGAAGACATTTATCCACACATCTACCAGATTTGCCTTTATGAAAAACAGATTTTCTGATGATGCTTACCTTCAAACCTTTTAGGATGTTCCCATTCAGAGTGTTGCTAAGTAATGCAGTGTGATATTTCGTCCCTGAAGATAATTCCACAGCACTCAGATTCTCACTGAGGAACTGGAATTCAGGAAATCTGAGTTTTATTCCTAGCCTTCTGCAATTACTGCACTGGAGAGTGGTGTCCCATTTTCTCAATCAAAAAAACAGAACTAAACCCACCAGTCTCCTTTTCAAATATTTAAAAACTCAATCAATACTCCACAAAAGCTTTGCAGTTTTATCACCACGTTAAGTACTCAGTCCCTCCACCTGAAAACAACCATATTTTGGCATTTATTTTTCATACTCTCATGGAGTACTCCAGACAAAATTTACACCCATTCAACCACAGCATCATTTTTCAAGACCAGAGATGTCACTTACTGCCGTGTCAATCCAGAATAATTGATTTCAAATGCACTTAGTCCAGGTCTCAGTCCTGTTGCTGCAAATCCAAGTCATGCCCCTCATCACGGAATCTGTTCCATGCCAGTACTTGCAGCCACACAGATCCCAACCAGAAAGTGTGACTTTGCCTGGCCGATCACAAAGTAATTTAGGAAGAGTAACACAGAGAATACAGGTCCAAAGTGATTCCCAGTTCCATTCAATTTCTGACAGCATCCTTTACTTCTGTGAATCCCACCTTCTCTCCTACCCCCGCCATCCTGACTCACAACATGAATAAATTGGGAAAAATGAGAATATTGCATACACTGAAAGAAAAAGGCACCTATACCTTTTAATTACTTCATGGATGAGTTTTGCCACATCAAAGTATAAAATTACAGATAATTAGTACTCTATTCTTCATGAAATTCATCCATTTCATAAAATCTTTAACGTCACTCCCACATCAAGCAGAAAATCACATATTTAAATAATACTCTCTATAAAGCTTTCACCATTTTACCCTCTGTCTCTTACTCATAAATGAGGACACAAAATTGCTGTTCACATATTTTCCTTCAACTTTTTTACCCCAATATTAGAATCAGCAGAGTTGAAAATTATTTTGTCACACCAAACATATTAGGACACTGAGTGAGGGTAAAAACTCTGAAGATATATCTGAGAGCAAGGTGCAAAACAGGTTAGCAAAGATTTGAGTGCCAAAAGCTTCTCATGTCCTGGCAAAACAAGACACAGACAAAAAAAAAAGGCTTCATAGTTTATTCTCTGTGAAAATTAAGTGGGTTCTACAAGTCTTGGTTGCTCAGAACATACAGCTGTGGGAATTCAGAAACTAATCAAGTCACTGGCTGGCTGGGTTTTCTTATACAACAGGGCACCCCTGAATTACGTGCTCTTGGCCCTGGGGAATGTACCACATACAGAGCCAGCAGATTTTAATGGAATCTAAAAATAATTTAGAAAGTTACATTAACACATGGTCATGTGCTAAACATTACTGCAGCTTGACTAGTAGGGGACATCAACACATAAATCTCTGCTTCCCTCCTTTCTGATATTACCAGAAATTACAATAAGAGACAAATCTCTCACTTTTGTGGATTAACCGGAGTAAAGTGAAGAAAAACAGGCATGCTCTACATAACAGACACAACTCATTTCTAACAAAGCTTTCAGCAGTTCTTTAATTCAGTATATGCCTTTTGTATGGATAAATATAGATGAAGTAGTTACCTGAAATAATCTGTTTTCATATTACAGTGTTCTTATCACAGCATTACCTAAAGGCCCAGTTCAAATCCTACCCCTCATGTGCTAGGTGTGTGTAAGACTATACTCTTATCAGACTAGTTCACAGCCGGTACAGACAGATGAAGCATTGTTACCTTCACAGGTAGGGAAACTTAACACAGACAGATAAAATAACATGCTAGAGATCACATGGAGTGCATGCCACAGAGTCAAATATTAAACTGGCTCCTCATAGGGAGCCACTACCAAAGCTCATTTTCATCTGCCACAGGGGAGTTGGACAAGGCTGCTGTGCCCACTTACACTCTCACTTGTTGGCCATGGACCGCAGGTGTGCAAGACAGTAAACTATCATATGATGGTCATATAGAGAGGATATTTTGCACAAAGGGAGTCTCAAGGGAAATCTTTCCTGTAGAACAGGCAGGAAGCTCTCTCTGCAAGGTGCTTTTAAAGCTATTAGCCACATTGCATTCTGGCACTTCCTCTAAATGACCGTCTCTGTTGAACGGTTTGCCTTAGGAAGCTGTGGAGTAATAAACTTTTTTTTGGTTTAAATTTCAAGAAAATATTCTGGAAAAGTTGAACATAAAATGAGGTGTGGTGTTCAGTGGTGCTCAGCCTCCTGAGCTCAGATCACTTGCAGCCACCCCAAGCCACTGATGGGAGAACTGGGAAGGCATTTATGGGTGTTCGAGAAGGCACTGCAGGGACTCCACCTGGGAGAAGAAGCAAGCAGCCTTTTATTTGCAACAATATACCATGTAGCTCCAGCCTTTCGGAATGACCATAAATTACTAAGCAAGATGACAAATACCTAAAGGAAACAATAAAGTTGAAGTCAATCATGAGAAAGAGACAGGGTTACTATCTTCATCTATCACCCAAATCTACCTAAATGAAGGTTTTTTAAATGATCCTGGAGCTACTATAACCTCTATCTGCTTCATTTAATCTTGTTTTTTTCCAGCTACAACAGAGGGGCTTCTCATAGCCTGGAACTATGTCAGAATGAAATGCAGATTAGCTGCAGTTTTAACTTCTTAAACTAGAGACTATAGAAGAACTCTGGTACCCAAGAGCAGTTGCTGGGCTGCTCTACACAGCATGGGCTAACCATGGCCATAGGAAAGCCCAGAGCAGTGACACCCTGGTATGGGGAAGCACAGGCTGTCCTGCAAATCTCAGGTGAGGGGAGCATTGCAAGGACAGAAGCAGATGATTACTGGAGAAGAATGACACTGGAAAACAAGAGTGAAGATCCTACCCTGATATCAACCACAATGCTGGTCTTAAAGTCCAAGCATCTGCATGCTCACAGCAACTGGAACTTTTGAAATTAAAGGAATTCCCCATATTTATGCCAGCATAACTAAGAAAGCCTTAACCCTAGGTCTCATTTAAAATGGTCTAAATGTGCTACTAATTACTGAGTCAAATCATCCAGTTTGAGTCTGGCCCTAAATAGTTCCAGCTGCAGCAGAGAAATCTAGAATCAAACCCAAACTTTAAGTTTCAAAGGCTTAATGTCAGCCTTGATTTTCTGTGAAATTAAGACAAAATCTAAGCCCCAAATTAATTACATTATTAAGCAGGCTTGAAGTTGAGCCCATCTTTACTTCCAGTTGCAGTAAAAAAATTTTCAACTTGAATTTGCAGTTATATGCTTGGCATCTCTCTACTTTTGTTTCAGGACGTTCACTTGGGGAAATGTAACAGGCAAGAGATGCCTATCTGAGAATGGAATCAATCAGGAATGCAGTTACAACAAAAAGAACTTCAGCAAACCATAAAAGAGAAAGAAGGAAAAAAGAAAAGCCTACTACAAGAATAGTCCAGCAAAATGCAACTGTAGTGAGTTTGGGCTGTTTCCCAGTACTCCAGGGGGAATTCTGCTATTTGCTGAGTTTAGTGAATGTAATCTAGTGCAGAAGGAAAAATGGGGGACGGTGGGGAGGGGGGAGAGTGCCGCTGCTTTCACAGTTTTCTCAGTTCTGTTTCATATGAGAAATCATATAAAAGACAGAAAAATTATTGTGTTACTGTGAAAGCACCACACAGAAACTTGCAGAGCAGATGTTCTCAGCACACATAAGAGGGACTGATTGGACGTTGAATAAAACTATACAACCAGAACAAAAAAAATAGTCACTCAGCAGGCAGAGATGAACCAAGAAATAAGGGACTCAAAAAGTAGTTTGGAAATAACATCTGTCAATAGTCAATAGTCTATACTTTATAGACAACACCATTTGAGCTACTTCCTCCAAGAATCTCAGTATGCAACTTTAGGGAAATTAAATAGCAGTCAGGAGACATACAAACAGTTAACAGGAAATATAAAAAGAAGTAATTCAAACAGAATCTACCTCCAAACTGAGTAGATACTTCACAAGTTATTTATAGCAGAAAATTTAGAAGAGATTGGAAAGGTCTTAAACCTTCTGAGGGTTTAAATACTTACTTCTTGCAGCCAAAATCACACCAGTGGAATATCCAGGAAAATTTTAAAAAGAGTGCATTAAGTAGCTTAACTAGCTGAGAACATGATGCAGCCTTTCCTTCAGGCCGTCCAGCCATGGGCATTTACTCATTCAACAGAAGCACAGAGCATGATACTGTAGTACAGCCTTTTACATAAGGATGCCAGAGAGGGGGGAAGGAGGGGAAAGCCCTTCCTCAAAGATTTTAGTTCAGCCCACTCATTAAAATACAGAGTGGAGACAGCTGCTGTAGAAAGGAAGGGGATGTCCAGGCTATTCTTTATTAACTTTCTTAGGTATAAAATTGTTTCATTCTGGAGTCTCAGTAAGAAAAATAATTTTTCTTTTGAATTTTATTCTTCCTCTGAATTGCTCTTAGAGAAACTGGCTCTAGCTGAAATTAGTAGTAAGTCTAACATAGTGGCTACTCAGCTCTCAATTTTCAACATCCTTACATGTCACTAGGGGACAACAGATCCCTAACAGATCCTCCCTCTCCCCCCTGCAAGGACTAGTACAAGCACAGGCAATGCAGTATTCAATTCATCTCGAATGACTTCCCACCAAGAAGTCCCAAGCAAACAACAAATACAAGTTCACAGACAGCAACATTTAAAATTGATATCATGTCTCTTACAGATTAGCACCTCAAAGTTAAAACTAGATAAAGAACAGAGGAAGGTGGTTAGAACAATGAAAGCTCCTCAACTGTTTGACATGGAGACACTGCATAAAAAAGGATTCTTCAGTCTGAAAAAGCATTGGCAGAAGGGAGATGAGAGAGTGTGCTGTCAAATCGTGAAATCCACCAAAAGTGCTAATCTGGGAATGGTGGCTCATTCCTTCTAGTAACACAAGAACTAAGGGGCACTGAAAGAAATATTCAGACAGAAGTTTTAAACCAAAGGAAGCTATTTTTCACATCATGCGTAATTGGACTGTAGAGCTCATTGCCCAGGACCTTGTGGAGGTCTGCTCTGTGAGCAGGCTCGAAAAATGAAATGCAAAAAAAATGAAAGAACAATCCTAAACTAAAACTCTTGGCTTGGCAAGTCACCAACCACAAATTACTAGAAGGTGTTGGTATCTCACATGAGGAAGTATTTTGAATTTGCCCTCTACATTGACCCTTCCCCTAAACTGGTTACATTGACCACTACCAGAGCAACAGACTACATTAGAAGGATCTTCGAACCACAAGTGTGCCCATTCTCATACTTGCATTTGTTTAGTTTTCACAACACTCCTTAATGAGAAATTGTCTGTATTTTAAGGTCCGTTTCACATATGGGGAATTAACTATGTACATGAGGGCACAAAGCAGCACAACCTTTTGAAAATTTTGACTAGTAATCACAATTTGACAGTTAAGTACTATTCCTAAAAGTCATCCTGAAGTGACTTTGTTCTAAAGGGCAGCACCTGAGGTAGCTTTTCAAACCTCTGCACTTGTGACTGTTCCCTATTTACTCCAGCATAATTACTCCAGTATACTTACTCCAGTAAACTACTTTCAGGAGCAAAGTTATTTGCCAACAGGAGATTTTCCATAATGATTTCAGCAGTTATTACTCCTATTTTCTGCTTACTTGCCCTTTGCTTACGGTTACAAAAACTAATGCAGCCGATAGTGAAATCCTACTGTAGCAAAGCTATTTTAAATGCATACATGCTTTCTATATGTTATAAAATAGCATTTTTCAGTGTAAGGCAAGCTGGCTCTTCTTAGAGCAGCAACTAGCAAACAGTTTGTGCAATCAAGGTTGTTGTTTTCTTGCTTTTATTTTTTATTTTAGTAAGAGTCGTACTTTAAAAATACCCTTGTAGTGGCCAAGCATTCACTGTGTGGTAAAAGGTGTAACTGCCCACTGACCTTGCTAGTTCAACAGCTGGTCTTAATTAATTCTGAGAAACAAGATACTTCTTCGCAAAATAAGTGAACTGAGTTGAGATCCTTTTCATATCAGGTCTGAGAAAAGCAGACAGAAACTCTGCTTCCCATCTCTGCTCCTAATTTTAAACAGGGGCTTCATAGCTGTTTGTCTGTCTCTGTGTGTTTAATGTTTCCTGGAGGCCTGCAAAGGCATGCCAAATATTTTAGTTCAGGGCCTCTATATGGTTGTAATAGGAAATAGATGTCTCCCTTAAAGAGACAGCTCCGTATAGAAATACATCTTAAGTGTTTATTTCAAAGGGAAGGAAAGGACAGATAAATATTTACTGCTCTCCATCCACATTGTAAAATACAGATGCTGCCTATTTTTGGTTACTTCTTGTCTAAGTATTTCAGGTTATGGTCTGACACTGTTCTCTTGTCAGAATCTGTCTTCATGTTAAAAAGAAAGTTCTGATGCCATCTTTGCCAGACAATTCCTTTAACTGCAGAAGAACCTCACAAAGAGAAAGCTGGTTTCTAAATCCTGCGCTGGTCAAGACTTCATGCTTGTACAAGATGTGTGGTCACCAGAAAGAAACAAATCGCAGACTTTTTTGTCTACCTCAGAAAATGCATGTTTCCTGTGTCAGGCTTCACACTATGCTGAATTAGCCTTTTGGAAATTTCCAAGTGTTTCAGTGCTAACATCTTGAAAAATGGTGGAGACAAATGTAAAGAAGGGCTCGCTCTTATTCCTGTCCCCCTTCTCACTTCACACAACCTGAAGAGTAAGTGCCATTCCCTCCCCCGCAGGGCAGAGGACGATAGAAAAAGAACACATGTTCTCTTTTCTTCCTGGCAGGCCCTGGTCAATAATGTTCAGGTCCTGATCTTTGATCCATGTGTGGCAGCAAACTTTGATTCCAAGTCTTCTGCCTCCTAATATCCTTTCTTCCTTTCACTTTATGATGTACCTACTGCTAGAGAATCAGCAGAATTAAAAGTAATTTTGGGACAATTTACCTTTCCTAGATGCATTCTTACCTTCTCTACTTCAAGACTCGACTAAAACTGATGAGATCTCTCTTCCCCATCCCTTCTTTCTCTTTTTTAATTAAAAAGTTGCATGGTAAATCAAGAGGAATCAAGAGGAGCTTACAGCAAATTTCATCATCTTCCTTTACTTGCAACAACACCTCTGATGTAAGAAGGCATTAAGGAAATGACTGATGGAGTAAGTACAGTAGGTGCAACTCAGTGGAATGCTGGTTATTGAAACAACAGCCAAGGGGCAATCATATACCCTGTTCAGCAGATGAATGAGAGATCAACATGGGACATATTGATCAGTATGAGACATATTCTTGGGTGCTTCTGTGTCCACAGGTGTTCCTCTTCATAAAGCAACTTCATAAAAATCCCCTAAAATAAGCAAACTTCTGACAATTCAATAGCTATCAATAGAGAGGAAGTCCCTTAGATGTTACGGAGGAATATGGTCATTCAATAAATGCTATTCTGTTCTGAACAAGTACCTTAGCACAAAGCCTTCAAACACAAGGGTTTTTACAGATCAGGAAAGTTGCTCTAGTGTTTGAAGGTCTAAATGGATGGCCTTCAGCATGCCAAGTCGATAAGAGTTACACCTGCATTATGAGCTGAAACTGCATAACAAATTATTGCAGCAACTGCAATCCAACAGGATTTTCCATGCAGTTCCTCTGAGTTTTTATCTTATTAAAACAAACAAAAAATAAAGTAATAAATCAAGTTTGGGATACCAGTGAGTTTCTCCCAATTCTGTTTCCTCCTTATCCTCCTTTCCATTGGATGGACCAAAGAGATGAAAAGGAAAGGAGAGCAAAGTTAATTAGATTAAGGAAGGAGAAACAGAAAGGAGGTATTTCAATGCTGAAAAGTGAGAACTTTCTGTCCTGTTCTGAAAACATAATGCGGTTATTCCTGACATTACAATGATCATTCCATGATCTTCTTTTGCCACGTTTTGTTACACATCACCAATGGTTTTCTTTTGGAAACATTCACAATTATTTTCAAATTCAGTACTGAGAGGGAGATGGGAGTTGCAATACAAATGGACTGAATGGACAAATGCATCAAAACAACAACCTTTTGGCTTTTGGTTCTGGAATGGCATCCACTGTACTGTTACTGATGCTATTATCTCTGGAAAATTCACTGGTTTTATTAATACCTGTAAGTATGAACTCATGAAACACAGGATTATTAACTTTGGGGTTAGACCAATGTTTCTATGATGTAATTAGGGGGTTCATGGGAATTTTCTCAAATTCTGCCACATTTGGTTCTTTCAGGCTATTTCTATAGTCTACATTGAAAACCAGCTTTGTGCTTCCACAGAGACAAAGATCACTGAAAAGCCGCCAGTGAACAACATCTGACCAGACTGGTCTCTCATCACAGAACGCTAAAAGCTAATAAAGGGCTATAGCTCCTTAACTTGCATCTGAAGGCAAATCAGTGGGCCTCAGAAATCAGACATAAGCCTAGACTGTAAGCAGAATGCTTTTAGATAAGCTCTCAATTTCCACTTCCAGCCTAACATGCACTAGTAAGTTCCTTAGCAGTGCTATCTTTTAAAAAATAAGCACTTTCTCAACAGAGACCAGCAAGTTGTTCATGCCCAGCACTTTTCACAACTGTGGAAGATAAGGTTCATTTTGACTAAGATCACCAGAAAATGCAATCCTGAAACTGAAGTCCCATGGGATATTTTAAGACACACCTTAAGCACAGAAGGTTCATGTTTCTCAGGATCCATTAAAAAATGCACATGCTTCATGGAACTAAGCTGAGATTGACATACCTTAGAAATCTGGCAGGCTGAAGCAATGCGATCAAGCATTTTAGATGCTGAGCAGAACCTCAACAGTCTTAACCTGTTCTTTGGATTTGAAGCCTCTCCCTTCCAGCTCCCTTCCCCACCCACCCTGAAAGCACTCTGCTTTGGGAGTGGCTTCTCTTACCAGGGAAGCGAAACTTTCTTTTAATGTGGTTCATGGAAAATTTAATTGGTTTTCTTTCTCCAGCCCACCTAGGCTGGAGAAAACCATTAGTTCCAACCAAAATCCAGTCCCATAACTCTGCCCATCTGTCACAGTTCTTTTCAACTTGCAGGGAAGCAATCCCACAACTGCAATTTCTTGTGGCTGATTATGGAAATGATGGTACAGCACAACCACAGAAGGAGCTGTACTGGGATTGTTTGAGCATAGTTATTGTAGAGCACTTTGAGAGGCTTTCATAAAAAAAAAAGTTCTATGAAAACAGGGATGAGATCAATTCTAGGGCAATTGCAGTCCCTAAGTATAGGAAGAGCTACCAATAAATTCAAAGAGTAATAGTGACTACTGGATGCACAGGATGAATTTTATTCTAACTTATCTTTAATGATACACCATGGGATACAGAAACTGAGCTGTGGAGTATAAACAGTACAACCCCCAGGCATAATAAATGGATATATTTCTGATCCAAAGTCTGCTATCCGTAACATGTATCCTGTTACTGCTTTCCATGGGCTTTGGATCAGTCTCCCATGAGCACCATGTAAAGAATATGAAGTCAAACAACTAGAGAAACCAGGACAGTGTAATTTCAGCAATGTAAGGGGGGAGGAAATTACTTTCTGAAAAAAAAAGGACCTGGGAGATACCACATATTACCAGATTACTGATTTACATAACACAAAAGTCTTTACCAGTACCAGAAACCAGTCAGCAGTTTGGGGAAAGTTGCAGCTGGATATCCCTCCAGTTTGACAAAGGCACAAAGCAGCTTCCCCATGTCAGTGAGGCTCCATTTTGTCTTTGCTGTGTAAGTTTTTAGCTGGATTTATTCTCAGTTCACCTAATGGCACCTGTTACATCAACACTAGAGCTAATACAAAGGAAGGGTGAAGTTGGGGTAGGGGCAGAGTGGGGCATATTCTCTCAGTAGCAGCCAGGACTTGGATCAGTTTATACCAGTCCTGAAAACATAGACCCACAGAAAAACTTAAAAGATCTTCTACAGTTCAGTATAACAAAGTAAAAGCCAAGAGAACAACTCAGGTTGCAAAAACTAGATATCTGAGAACAAGTAAGGTTGTCTGTCTCCCAGAGCAATGGATCCGACACTTCTGAAGACCTAGAAACAAACATCAGAATCGACTTGTAAGTACTTTGCTTGAGGCCACCTGAAGAACCTTCAGCAGAGTAAGAAGCAGAGTCTGGAAGCCCTAACCTAGCACCTTTCCTCTTTGGCTGAGTCAATATTCTCCAGGCAGCCCCTTTCCCCCCTGATTACAGGACAGTAACTCCCCCTCCATGAAGGACACACCATTTCTGATAAATTATTCTGTATATGTTTACCACCTACCCTGCTTGCAGCACCAGTCCAAAGCACCCTGAGATGAGTTTATTTTAAAGGCAATGGACTAACCACTGACACTCCAGATTTTAACTTTCAGTCTAGACTAGTGAGGTGTCTTAGCCACAAAGCTGCAGTCTGGGTCCTCCCTCTGCCTGTTTCTTTGATTTGGCTGAAGCCTTGTCCTGTCTCCTCTTCTCTCCTGTTTCTCACTGCAGTACTGGTGGCCCCTGCCTGCAGCACAGCTGCTTCTCCTTCCCTCCTGCCTAAGCTTATTTCTAAAATGCCTTCTTGGGGCAGATGTTTCCCATGTGTTTCATCCTCCGTTTTCCTACCCACCCCCAGTTTTTCCCATGCAAGTAACTATCTATCTCCTTCATCTTTCAGATACAATCCTAAAATAGTGCAAGCATCCCTTAATCAACCTGCCTAACTTGATTCTGGGGCAAGCAAAAAACAACAGCCTCAGCTTTTCCTCTACAATAATACATGGGCAGGAGACAAAAATAAGTTTTAACCTTGGCATTCCTTTGGTTCCCATTTCACCTTGAGATGACCAGCTTTGGCTTTGGTATTTTTTGGTTTCCTTCCTGGAATAAATTTTATTTCTTGAAAATATTTTGTTACACAGGATTAACATCTGCATCATTTGCCACTTTCTATCTCATCCTTCTGTTTTTTAGCTGCCAAGAAAGTCTTATTTACAGGTACAAATCTTAAGTTTATACATACTTCACAAGTCCCCTCCCCCTCCTGGGTGACATTTCCCTCTCTCCATCTGTCTTTCCTTGGCACCAGTGCCTACAGTGGCAGTAGACTTTTACACAAATTGCCTTTGCTCTGCTTCCTGTCTCAAAAACTGGTCTCAATATCAGGCCAATTCAAGCTAGTTTCACAAGCTTCTGGTAACTCTAGATCAAACCTAAACCAACACACTCCAGCTGGACCAGTGCTCTAACATTCATTTTAAGAAAAATTTTGCTTTCCAAATGCCACATGCAGATTTATTGCAGGGACAAAACGGGTGCGCAGGCACTGAAAAGCCCTAGGCAAAGACCTTTATCTCATTTTCAGCCTTACCCAGAGTCTTTCTCCAGGACTAGAGCTGTATCACTTCCCTTTCTGGTGTTTCATAAACAGGCAAAAGTTTACATTAATGCTACTTATTATTCAGGTTGTATAAGAGTCTTTCACTATGCCCAGATCTCAGATGAAACTTCAAGGCACCACCAACATAATAGACAAACTACTTAAGAATGTGCACTCATTAGTTTTAATAGGTGAAAATCTTCCCAGCAGTATGGGGAAGACTAAATGCATTTTAGTGATCAATCTGGCTGTGTCAAAATCACTGTGGAGCCCTGATGCTCCCAGAACTGCCAACAGACAGCAAAGTGGCAAAGTAGCAGCTGATGGCACTTCTTTCTCAACACTGTCTCACTGCTTCAGGTACACTTTCCCTTCAATAGTTTTGGTTTAACAGATCAGAGAGGACATCAGGTGTTATTGGTTGTTTTGTTGTTGTTTGTTGGGGTTTTTTGTGGTTTGTTGGGGGTTTTTTGGCTTTTGGGTTTTTTTGGCTTTCGGGGTTTTTTTAGGGGTACCTAGTGCCCTAGAGAGCTCTGCTCAAAGCCAGCCCCTGTTATAGTATCATGATTTCTCTATTTCTGTATAGTCTACTAGACTTACAGATTTACTGAGATTCCATTTGGCTAGAAGCTCATTATGCAGTGCTTCCTGTAGCTCCCATATAGGACACATTCCAGGCAACAGATAAAAATATCTGTACCACCCTTTGTTTTCAATTCCTTGAAATGGCTGTAAAAAAAAGAGAAGCCTCAAGAATTCAGTATTAACCTAGGGACAAGAAATTCAGTTCTGGAAGCACCAAATCAATAAAAGAAGCTTCTGGGGTGGAGCCCACAGCAGGCGAATAAAAAGTGTGAGCTCCAAATACCAAAAGGTAACGAAAGAACACTTGCATTTTGATCAGGGCAGACCAAAGTAACTATATATATATTGCTTTTAAAGACAGCGACTTTCCCAGATTTTATTCCATTCTGTCCCATCCTCAATATCTGCAAGACATCTTCATACTGAAAACATCACTTGAATGTTAAAATGTGGCAAGAGGAAAATTCTTCTATCCATTCCTGGCCATGTCATATTCAAGTTTATCTCATAGATAAAACCTTCTTTTCCATTCTTTGCTACCTCCTAGACTTGCTATCTTGCTTCAGTTCCTATTTTCACTCTTTTTATACCTTCTGATTTGTTAGTTCAGAGACCTGCAAATCCCCTTCTTCAAGTCACTGCCTTCTCAGAAATCACTTTTCCTTCAAATGTTTCTCACCCTTCCTCCTATAAACAGCTGTGCTGTGTGTCATTATCCAGGCAGAATTTAGACCAGTGACTCTACAGTGCAAAGAACAGGCCTTATTTATGTTTGTGAATCCTTGTCTAACTTTATGCTGCTGTATAAATGTTTAATAGGTACTAATGCATTTGCTGGAACAAGCTGTGTGCTAATACTCAGTGAACTGTTTGGATACAATCCTTGCTGACTGTCAGAAGCTTCTGGAATTTAAAAAAATGCAGTTGTTTGGTGACACTGCAGTTTCAAAGCTAAAGGATGCAACAGTTGAAATAGTCTAGTGAACCATCATACCACTGGAAATGGCCTTATTTACTCTTTCCATGTTTGAATCAGGACAGAGTTTGAAAGCTCAGTACTATGGATGTGAAGTACTCTGCTACAACCACTGTACCTTATCTCCTCTGTGTTACCTATCTCCAGAACCACAAGGTCACACCATTTAAAAAAAAAATTCAAATTTTTGCTTTCTCTTTAATGCTGGCTGAAGAGTCTAGAATGGTCCTATCCTCTTCTCACACTGGCCTCAGACAGATTTTCCTTTGGGCTTGACTGTATCATGTCCTGCAGAATTAACTGTGAAATGGAAACCCCAGTGGCAGACCAGAAGCATAGTTTTTATTTTAGGCACCAAATAGAAGCTGTGATTCATCAGTGACACCACACAAGCAACGACAGCTCAGGCAAACAGGGAATGTATGACGTCCTGGCCTCAGAGCCAGAGAATGAAATAGGGTGATGCTGACAGAGAAAATCCAACAAGGGCAGCAGGAGTGTCAGGCCTTCATGTCATCTACTCTCATGTTAATGTTCCTGGAGATAAACAAACCATATCACAAATTTGCACAATTTGCATGAAAAGAAAAATTTGGGGTTTTTGTTCTCTCTCTATCAGGTTGCTCCTAATGGTGAGGCTACAGATGACAAGTCTTATCCTATAATCCCAACAATTTGTGCCCCGCTGCCATGAAATGCACAGATATAAAGAATCGCTGTTGCATCATGTAGTAAGGGCTCTGAAACAAGGAGCCACCCACTTCCAACACTGCATCCTAGAATCAACTTCTCTTTCTTATTAATTTTAATACAGTTTCAGTAACATTATTTTTGATGTTATCCCTGAAGAGATTTGACCAAGTAATAAATTGAGAAGGTTTTCACAATTGGTGATGGGCCTTAGGAAAGAAAAAGCTATATCTGATGAAAGCAAGTCTAAGCAAAAGTCAACTCTATCAGGAAAATCTTCTGTAATGGTGAAATCTATTGGACTTTATATACCTTCTTCTGGGGCATAAAACAAACTTCAGCATTTCAGTCATTTAAAAGTAGATTAGACCAAGCAGCAGAAAAATTAAGGGCCACAACTGTACCAGCACGGCAGTAAAAGAGCTAGTAACTCTCTTTTCTCTCAGGTTCAGGATTGCGCATAACCTGATTTCAGTGCTAGTTAACATCTATTTACCTGCAACCAATGCAATTTTCAGAGTTCAGATTTGTTGTAAATTACTAACTGTCTGGGCAGAAAGGTACACACGATTTATCAAGGGATAAGTGTTACAAATCTGAAGGACACTGAAGGGAGAGGCAAGGCTGCTTAGTGCAAATGAGTTAAGGACAGAGACTTGCAGAAGGATCAGCACAGAAACACTTCAGAAAATCTGCTCATTTATGACTGAAAGCTGAACTCTTTACAGAAACTCCCACTCAGCTACAAGTGTTCAGCACTTGCCAAAAAGAAAAAAAATAGCACCAAAACCTGTCCACAACTCTCTTCCTACTGTAACTGGTGTCAGGAACATTTCCCCTGAAAATGTAATAATTTTCATGAGCTTTCCAGCTCATCAAATATCAGAGCTTATATGTGAGAGGATTTTCACAGGAGGATGTAAACCTCTTATGAAGTCCTCATTCTTAGAGGAACATTATTTTCAAATTAAATTAACTGTTGCATCACAAGCTGGACAAGTGGTACAATGCCTTCCTGCTTAATACAAACTAATTTGAAACAGAGAAGATGGAGATCTGTTTGTTGTTTTATTTTGCCTCTAAATAACACAGTTTCAAGTACCCAAACAAATAATCAAAAGAATAGTAAACTGAGCACTAATCTTACACAACCAGTTCAGAGCTTACAGCTTGTAGGAACTCCAAAGCTGTAGCTGAAAGTATGCCCTGCCATGTTAAGGAATCCAGACCTAATTCACAACAATACATTTCAGTAGAAACCATAAAACTTTGCACAGACGTTATGCTTTGTCACTGGCTCCTTTACAGTGTAACAAGCTCAGATTCAGATATGATTAGACTAATCTGCATTCATTTGGTACTGAACAGATTTATGATGCCTTGTATATTCACAGAAGAGTCACATCTTCAAAAGGTTTCAAGGATGAACCACTAAGCCTCGGGGACTAGAAAGCCCTTTAAAATTGGGATCAAGCTAGGCATTTAGATTCAAAAATAATAACTAAATGCATTTGGAGACAAAAGCCTATTGTATACCAGTCTTCCAGGAAAACCCATGGGTGGTTGAGAATTACTTGGGAAAACTTTGCGGAAATTAATTCTGACTCATTCTCAATTCTTTCTTCCACACTGAAAAGAGGGGTCTATGGAGGCAGAAAAGCATTGGTGAGTTCACACAGGGTCAGGGAGTATCTGGCTTTCCAAATGCAGAGTTAGAAAATGTTCGTGGTTCCTGGGACACTGAAAGAGAGAACCAGCACCTTCCCAACCCACGGCTCACTGAGAACCTGTGCCACCACCAGCTCCAGCGACAAGGTGGTGGTGTGTGCTTAGAAGGTATTGCAGGGAGTACAAATTGCAGTATTCAAAGCTTATATGGTGCAATAGTTCAAAGGAACCACTTCCTACTCTCTACTCAGATGGAAGAAAAACGCAAAAAAACACCAAACCAAAGAGCTCCACTGTTCCTCATCATACACCGCTTTCTGTTACTAGGCAGACACTGTCAAGCTGACATGTACACTTCATTAGAACTCAGAATTTTACACCAGAATTTAGCATATTTTATATGAATAAAAATTAATCAGTAGGCTACATAGCTCTTTGCATTAGTTTAAAAAAAAGAAGTATCATGCAAGATTAGGGGCTTTTACAGTAACACTTATAGAAAAACACTATTCTTTATTCTTAACTCTGCAATCATATGTTAATAATTATTGCCACAAAAGCTACTTCAATTCTTCCAAGTTATACAGCCAACTAGACAGCAAGGACAGCTTTGAATCTTTGAACAACAGGTTCTTATTTACTATGTTATCCTATTTTTAGGTCAAAATTTTACACATCTGCTGAAAGCACTTTCTCTTGTCAGGCAGTTCCCCATGTAAAACTGCTTCAGGTACCAAGATGCTGAGAAGGAACAGTACATTCTTGATTCAATGCCAAATTGAAAAACAAGACACTTACAGAGAGCTAGGAGGAAGGCTCTCAGACTTGGCAAGGGGAGGAGACAGTGCTTCCATTATGCCACGTTATTTGCTCAGGAGTAATAACCAAGTAAAGGTATAACCTTGGGGAATCATTAATTAACAGACACTTTGAAATTAGTTTATACCTGCTAATAAATAACTCTGTTCTTGTTCTTGAGACTCTGAACACAAGTGTTCACCTATTATCTACTATCAGACAGCCCAAACTCAAACACTTGCAACAGTGTAAAGGCAGGATGGTCACTGTTGTATGCATTAACCTGAATTCTCCCGCTAAGATCTGAGTGGATGCAACTCTCTGTGGAAGACCTTTGTACTGTGTTTGCAATACTGCATTCAACAATCAAGGAAATAGTGTTTTTCTGCCAATAACTTTGAAACTCACTTTTCTGGAAGTTTCCATAGTGCAATTTCTATGAATACAGAGGAGAGTGACCGTGCATAACATACATACCTTTGGCAGAGCTCAGAGAAAGAGAAGCCACAGCTCTACAGGTGTGTTCTGGACTCCTACTGGAAAAGAAATAAAAGAGTAACTGTCATAGAATACAATAATCTAATGCAGCTGTTAGGAAAAAAAAAAAAGAACAATAAAATGCTCTCTCAGTCTAAAATGAAAGAAACCACCATCCTGGGGTAAGCAAGAAAATCTGACAATTATTTCTAGCCCATCCAGTTCAACTACCCTTGTTATCTTTTAAAGCTAAGAGTTACCCAGTTTGTCTATGAATCAGCTTTTATGAGGCAAGAGCCTCCATGTCTACATGAAACCCAAGGCAACATCATGTGTGTTTATCACTCGGTAAAGGGAAACAGTGCCAAACTTCTGCAACACCCACTTTAGCTGCTGAAATCCAGAGAACTGAATGTGCTGCTGTTAGCATTCGGAGACAGGAATATGTTTTGATCTAATACATCAGATACAGACTCACTTGGTGACAAGAAAGTACTAGATTCCGTAACAGGTTAAAGCAGAGCCAAATATGAAAAACACTCTGTATCCAACTTAGGCAGAGTAACTTCTATTCATCATATTTGAATTTATTAGTGTTCTAATCTTTCTAAAAAGACCATGCAAGTTGGCAAATGGTTAAATTCTCCTAGCTTGTCACATAAATGACAGCTTGATTGATGGATATGAATACTCTAATACTACTTTACTATGTTGTGTTTAATACAAAGTTACACGTGAGCCAAGACTAGGACAAAAGTTCTTATATACAACAAAATCTGCTTCAGAACTTTGGCCATTATGTTTTAGTCAGGTGCCTTCTTACTTGGCAAGGACACAGGCTGTGAATACCTCTCTGCAGGGATACAGTGGGTGTGCCAGAGCCAGGTCCCTCCTGCTTCTCCCTCTTGCAGCCTTTCAGCAAAGCCCCTCCTGCCTTTCCCTGTCTCTTCCTCCAGAAGAAACAACTGGGAGCAGAGCTGCCTAGAAAGACAGATCTGCAAAAGCCAGAGTATTTCAGTGAGATCTAAGCCCTGCAGAAGATACGGTTTCAGGATCTCTGCTCAAGGTTAAATCTCATTTTTTCTCACCTCATTAAGGCTATGTAGGGGAACTCACCTGACAATCTCCCTCACCTGCAACAGACACTTCTGTACATGTTTTCAAGAGCAGATGATAGCAGCTGGGAAATTCATTCTCTGCTGCTGCCACCACCAAGGATAAATGATTAGAAACACGAGCAAGCAGCAGAATTAAACTCGTATTCTCTGAGTCCAGCATGAATGATACAAGCAGGGCCCATGCTCAAAGCGTTCACTTTGTGCTGCAGAGTCTCCACACAGGCAGAGCTCAACGTTTTGCAATCATCAGTGTATTTAGATCCTGATGCAGGAACATTCACGCTTTCTGTGTATTCCCAGTGCCTATTCTCTATACAGAAGAAGGTGATTCTTTGGTTCTCAAAAGGTGGATCGGTAGGTGTCTCTGGAAGGGGAAAAGACACCAGCTTCTTCCCAGTGGGATAGGCACTACAGAATGAAAAGTATTTGTTCAGCCAGATATATACCTTGTCCAAACTTTTCTTTCTCATACTGGATATTTTATATGTGAGTCAGGACACCTGTAGTCCTGAAGCAGAAATAAAAAAACAGCAGCTCTCCAATGCATCTTCTGTCACCAGAAAGGGCTCCTAACTACAGTTGCAGGTAAACTCTCACATCAAAGATCAGTACATTGGCCCATGCAAGAGAAGCCCTTCTGGAGAGCTGCTCTACACTGGATGCACAGCACATCGCTGTTTTTCTTCACTATGATGGGGGTGAGGCATTGGAACTGGATGCTCAGAGAGGTTGTGGATGCCATATCCCTGGAATGTTCAAGATCAGGCTGGATGGGGCTTTGAGCAACCTGGCCCAGTGGAATGTTTTCCCGCCCATGGTGGGGGGTTTGGTCCCTTCCAACCCAAACCATTCTAGGATTCTATGACTTTCTATCCTGCTGACCCTTTTTCAATCACAAGATTTATGCATGTGTTGATATGCTCTTGTTGGCACTTCAGTCAGTGAAGAATTTTTCCCTCCCTGTTGCTCTGGGAAGTAAAATATCTATCAGCTTTCCTACTTCTTCTTCCCTCTCAGAAAGCAACATGTCTCACTGACTTCGGGAACCCAGAAGTAAGGACTGGGCTAGGAATACCTCATTCATCTCTTTTCACTCCATCCCCTCAGTTTCTGAGGCTTGTTTTCCTCAAGGGTCAATAGATAAAGCCCACCACTCTGGACAGTGCACCCCATAACCATGCCATAACACCACTGGGTGTACAAATCAGATATCATGTGGTACCACTGACACCCTAAAACCCCTTTCACCAGCACACATTTAGGCTGCAGGCCTAGCCTGACTCTCTGTCTTCCTGTGTCATTCAGTTCTTAATTTCTCACTTACTGTCTGCAAAGTGGGAGGAGTAACCTTATTCTACCCAATGAGGGCACTATGGTGTGCTGGCATCTCTATAGAGGAACTAATAAAGAAAAAAGAGAGGCACACCAGCCATGGCACAGCTGTATCTTCCATTTCTGTCCTATACTTACTCTGGATCAAACCTATCCAATGCCCATCCCATGCTCTAATGCCAATACTGTTATGGAAAATAGAGTTATTTCCCCCACCGTCTTAATTTATGAGGGGCAAATGCTGACTATAGGTTGCCTGTTATGTGACAAACTTAGACTGTTTACCTGCACAAAAGCTTCTAAACTCAAATCATGCCCTACCCTCAGCCATACAAATAAAGGCCTCCAGAAACAGAAACAAAACAAGACAAAACAAAGTCAGATCTCTTTAAAAAAATAAAAAAGGCCTGGATGTTTTTGGCTAGAACACAGAGTCAAAGGCCGAGAACAGTAAGTGAGACCTTGATTCCAGCAGGAATTGCTCAAGGAAAATCCTAGACTTTCCATACATCACGAAACAGCCGAAAGACTAATTATAATGGAGCAAACATAATTATGAATAGCAGCAATAGTAGGTGTTGCCATTAGATAATTAACTCTGACATGAACCATTCTTATCTAATGTTAATTCAGAGTGCCAAAGGACTGTTCTTTCCACTGGTTTGGAATGGAGGAGAAATTCTTTGAAAGTCCAATTAAGTTCAATCAGTAACACACGCTTCCTACGGATGTCTCTGAGGATCAGACACACACTGCAACTACATTCCAAACAGCCTGAAAGGCAGAAACAGCAAAATGAAATTCTGCTTTTAAACTGCTGATTTACAGCTTGAAGAAACAGTATCCAGGATGCCACCAGTCCCTGTAAAATGGTCTGGTGAGGGCAAAATATGCAGAGTTTTCCTTTCTGGCAAGTGCAATAGTCTTTTTGGTTAAGTGGCAGTCATGCAGCTTCTGAACAGCTTGAGCAAGATGAGAATACATTAACCGAATTATCAAATTTTGGTTAAGTAGTATGCAAAATGGGGCTCAAGCAAAATTTTAAAATTACTTACAAATGTGAGATGTTTGGATATCCAGGTAGAAGCAGCAAAAATACGTATCCTAGATACTGCCACTAAAGATGCTGCGGTACTGGAAGTTGCTGGAAGTAGGAGGAGCCCCTTCTAGGCAATATTCCCTGCATCTCGTGCAGAAATCTCATTCATAATTATCAAACCACCCTTTGCTGTACTTCCGAATGCTGCCCACCATGGGCTTTTCACTTCACCCTTGTGTACAGTCCAAGCTCCCAGACAATACTTCTGCCATACCTGTTAAACATTCAAGCAGAAACCATTTAGAAGATGTGGCAAAGACAATGTATCTGACAAAGATGGATAGCCTTCTGTATGCAAAACCCAGCAGGAAGCTTAAACAGAAATGTTTTGTATCCTAATATGAACTATGCTATGACAGAAAGGATAAGAACATTTCCCTGTTGTCCTTTGATTGTAATGGAGTAAATGTTGTCCTGAATGTACTGCTTTGAGTGCCAACTGCTGAATGTCTGCCCTTCTCTAACCATATCGTATCTTCAGGCAGACAACACTGTCTTCCTGCCCCTCATCCCTTCCTTCCCTACAGCATGTGGCTCAGCAACACAGAGGCAGTGCCCACTCTCACAGGCTGCCAAAGGCAATATGGAATCAGTCAGGCTGGTAGAGATCAGTGTCAGGCTGTTCAAAACTTCACTCTTCATCAGAGCTGCACGCAGGGCCTTTTGACTGAGATGGATCATTCACCCGTAGCATTATTATTAAACACCTCACTTCTGAATATCTCAGGCAAAGTGTTAAGACCCATGAGAACATGGGCTGTTCCAAAATGAGCTCCTGCCTTGCAAAACAGGTCCCATGGGCTCCAGAGAAGTTGGTACTATCCTGTACTATTTTGAGCACTATGAAGGCAATTCAAGCTTAAGGTTTTACACAGATTCTGGAATTTTAACACTTCCAGGTTATGATATGCTTCTTGGAATAATTACTAAAACTTTCTGGAGCTGAACTCCATAGCTCAAGCATGATGACAAACAGGATCCATATTTAAAAGAAACCCAAACTCACACTTCTCCCTCCTGACCACTGTTCACACTATACAGAAGCACACACTTATTAGAAAACAAAGAGCATGTATATCCATCCCTCTACCCACAAGAGTCTAACACAGTGCCAATTCTCGCCTGCAAAAAGTAGTCTGGCACATCAAAGGATGACTGCTGTGCCACTTGAAATAATGTGATGGCTGTCATTTTCCACACACTGCCTGTGAAAGACAGACATGCCCAGTTCTGCTGAGTATGTGACACATCAGATTCAGCATCCCTGTCTGTAAAACCCCAGCGCTGGGAGAAGGGAGGAAGGAGAGGGCGGAGAACGAAGTGTCACTGCCTCTGCCATTTTGGAACACTTGTCCCTTTTCATCACAAAGCAATCCCTGTGCAAGGTACTGAAGGTTTAACTCACAGTATACAATGAATATAAATAATTTTCCACAATTTAATCACTGACTTTCAATGCCTTTTAAACAAAAATCCAGGAAGAGTATTGAGGAGCACAGCAGCAGCATTGCTGTTGAGAGGTCTAAAAGCAAACATGAACACATGTTTGGAAAAAATTACTTATGTAATGCAAAGAAGAATAGATCACTGAAGGAAGCTGAGGATGAAGGAATGCTTTTTTTTGCCACCTCTAGCCTTATGTAGACTGTAATGCTAGAAACTAGAGTTGGTCAAAAATGGGTGTAGGAGGATAGGGGGAAGAAAGAGTAGCATTGTTTCTGGTACAGCAGGAGCCAAGTGAGAAGAATAACTCCTGGGCGAGAACGGAAGACTGAAAGGAAATGGGTAGGTAAGGACAATTGTAGGATTTGTACAGTACAGAAGAGAATCCCTTCCATGTAGGATGCAATTTCTTCCATGGAAAAGATGTTTCATCCATGGAACTAGATGATGTAACTCCTCTGGAATAGTAACCTTTCAGTGGCTGTTATCAGTGTTTCTGTTACTAAACAGGTTGCAGTTCTTATAATAAGCACTTTATCAGCTAAAAAGTCAAAACATTCCCTGCATCAATATTTAGCCCTATGAGATGGGTGTCATCTAAGACTGAGAGGAGTGTATGGTGTGAATCATAAATACTTTAAAGGGTTCTCAAAGTATGAATACTCAACACTTCCTGAAAATAAACTTGTTGGAATAAGCTCCAGGGTCGCTGCTCACCAGTAAGCCTTTCTGACATCCTGGCCATTTCCCCTCTTTTATAGGTAACAAAATGGAGGTGCACAGAGGCACCAGACAGCTTCTTTAAAGAAATCTTATTTACAAATCTAAAAGAAAGCAGGGTTTTTATACCAGTTGTCAAGCACTTCAGATCTCACCAGGAAAATTACATTCCACCTGCAGAATGCTATAGAGGAGTTTGAAAACCCATTGAAAGGCATATAATAAATGTCTACAAAAAACCCATTGCATTCATCTAGCACCCACACAAGCTTCTGTACGGACAGATTAAGCAAAGTGGTCTGCTTGTTGATCTGCATAAGTATGACACTGATTTCTCAGTCCACAACTGTGAAAATACTTTCCTAACTGAATTATGTCATGACCAGAAATACATGCAGAGCTCCTATTTTTTGACTAATGGCATCATTTTACCACAATTACTTCTATATGGACTCCTTCACTATGGCACATGGGGAGTCCAGCCCGACTGCTACCCACACGTGTTTTTTTGGGAACTTCTTCAATGATGACCATGAAGAAAAGGAAGTCTGCTTTCAAAAGATTTAAGTCAGATAGGCAGGGATCTGCCACTAACAAAAAATCCTAAAGGGTTTACATACAGAAAAGTATTGAAAAACAATTCTTTAAACTGATGATATGTTAATTATTACCCTGAAAGTAATTTCATTAAGCTTCTTTACACAAATTAAATATTCACACTCTTGTTTGGTGATCTCAGAAAACTGGCTAAATTATCTGGAAATTCAAGTTGCAGCAAGGCAAAAATACACCAAAACAAAGTGAAAAGGATCCCCAGATTTGATGGAGCTGTGGCAAGCATTCAAAAGAGAAATATTCCACCATTACACTTCCTCATGTTATTTCCAACTGATTTTAGACACTGGAACTGACTTTTAATAGATGCAAAGGAGATAAATGTCTCATTACCAAAAATAAATTTGTCTGTTAAGGATGACAGAGACAAGCAACAGCATTGCACTGCCTATTATGGTATTGAGCAACAGATTTCACTCCCTCTGCGATATACCCATTTATTAAAAATGTGACAAGCTTTACCAAAGAATTCCTGAGCTTCTTCGGTCCTCTCTTTAATTCCTCCATAATTCTTTGTATATATAAACATGTCAGGTCTGGAAAGAAGTTGGACATGCAAATAATTCATCACAGAGCTCTTTTTCTATTCAAATACTGGTAAGGAAACAATCACAGACAAAAGGGGAATAATGCAAAAAATTAATGCAATGAAAAAATGTGCCTGCAATTTCCTGTCCAGTCACCAGATGAAGCTGGTTAAAACACCAGCACCAACAAGTTTTTCTCTTTTTGACCAGGGAACCTCCTATATCTGTATCAGAGCAGATGCAGCAGCTCCCAGTGAGCTGAATCCCTGCGCCACTGCCCGTTCCATGAATATGCGAGATGCTACTTTAATAGGAAATGGTCCCTTGCTGTAGCGTTAATGGTGTGTCATGCACTGCCAGAACCCACTGAGGCCTTTGTTCTCTTTGCCTTTGTAAAACTCCCTCCCTATGGCCAGGCAGAGTAGCAGGATTTTATTCTCACAATTGATACAACACAGACTGACCTCTCGCTCTGTCAAATACACATGCACGCACTCTCCTAGACAGCCATACTCACAGATTGTTGCCTTTCTTCTTGTTCTCCTTTGATGAGATAAAAATCCCTCCACAAAGAAAAACTACACATCTGTGCAATCAGAACAGTTTCTGTTCAGATCATTGTTACACTTTAAATAAAACAGCCTGGAAAAATTTCTCTGGGATATTGCTGCTCATGAGGTTCAAAGGCAGACGTACATATAAAAACACAGAAGCCTTTCTACCATATCATACAGAAAATGTGATCCTGTGTTTTACTCAGCTATTCATCTGCCCTTTAAAGCAAATTCAGTTGAAGCAATTATTCCCTGGCATGCAGGAGGGATAGATAGCCTAATAGGTCTCTTCCATCTCTAAGCAATTCATGCCTTGCATGGCTTGTTTTTATTGACTTATCTCACTGGCTGTTTGTGGGCAGAAGCACGTGCCTCTTGCAAATGCCAAGATCTCTGTTGCTTTGGGATGCTACTGTGTAAATGTAAATGAATCACAATTAAAACAAACAACCTGATTTCCCTTCTAAAGGACTGAGTCCATATCATCATGCATAGTTTTTACACATAGAGAGAGAAGCTTTGGCAGTACCACCCCACAAATATTACATTAACCAATCTATTACTTTCTAGGCTTTACTTCTCCTGCTTCACCACAGCTGACACCTGAGCTGCTCTACAAGATTAGAGCTTTAACACCTTGAGCAGGGATTCCTGGTGCACTGAGGCAGAAGTCTTGACACCTGAGACAACCCGCAAGACGGAATAAATACATGCTCTAAATACATCAAACTGTTAAGGGTGAAAGAATCCTCCTCTTCATTAAACCCATTTCCCTTGTGCACATTTATATCTCAGCAGAGATTGGTAGTGACATTTCAAGCCAGCAGAATAAAATGCTGCATTTGTGGCCTTAGCTGATTAGGTCCTCAGCTCATACAAAGGGGGACACCTACGTGCCTTCATAACCCAAGAGGAACCCAAATTCTCAGTGTGCCTTAAGGAGCTGCAGTAGCATCAATATCAAATCACAATATTTATTAAAAGCACATTTCTGATCAAAAGATCGAGCAATTAGACTTCTATTTCCAAGACAAAGTACAGAGGGAAGGAAAAAAAAATCAATCTCTTACCTTGAAAAAACTTATTATATGTTTCATCTCTAATTCATCACATAAGATTCTTCCCCTGTCATATGGAAGGGAGAAGCAGCCTTGGTGAGAGCACTAGGAGAGTAATAAAGGACCACCAAATTCTAATTTTAAACTATGTTAAAATTACCAAGGAAGCTGCAGTTTTAAAAGTTAAGCAGCAAAATTTAACTACAGGAAAGGAAAGTCTGCTTTCACTGTTTGGAAATGTTCCTGATTTTTCCAGTGGGAACATTCAGTGGTAGATGTTAATATTTAACTCTGTGTTTTTCCAGTATTGCACCGATGTTCCTGCAGGGATGCAGAGGAAGGCAGTGGCATAGCTGAACTGTTACTATCCTTTAAAAGTAAGAGAAAGTGACCATCACATAAAAAAAAAAACAACCAAACAAAAAAACTGAACAAAAAACTCCCAACAACAACAAAAAAACCAAAACAAGCAGCAAAAAATACAAGAAAAGGAAAAAAGTTTCTGAAAAGAAACCTTCTGTATCGTGCATCACAAGAACATCTTAATGAACCAGCAAGTCACATAGACAGTAAGTGATGAAAAAGATGTTAATAAAAATCATTAACTCTTCTTTAGAGCTGCCTGGAGGGCAACAACGCTCCTGTAGGTGATCTCTCAGTCTTTCTGAAACTGCAATAAGTCAATCTCAAGAAAATTTTCAAACATTAGCCAGTGAACAACTGCTCTTACCTCTGCCACTCTGCTCCAGCTGCCAGGGTAAACATAACAAGCTCAGTGGGGAATGTCCCAGACACCTACTGCAAGGGGTTCTTACTGTCTAGTTCTCTCTAATCTTGTTAGGAGGCACTTCCTTCTGCCTGCCCATTTTTTCCCCAAACGCATTCCAAGTCCATTTCCTTGTTTTTGGAGTTAGCTAGAAACCAGACTTTCAAATGGAATACCAAAAGGCATCTGCCCACACTCACAGTAAGACATAAGCAGGAAACAACTGTGGGTTCAGAGATGGTAGTACCTGTGGTCCTCTGGTGAATGCCCCACATGCCCTCTTGTGCCAGAGCATAGGGCTGTAGGATACTTGCAGCCCCATTCTTCAAACACTCTGGGCAGGAGGATGCAGTCCTGACATTTCCAATGGAAACTGGTAGTACCTACAAGTGACCATCCCCTTTAAAAGGAGAGACACACTGTTCTGGAGCTTCAAAGACTTTGGGCAGAAAAAGCCTTTAATTTTAGAAAATACAACGAGTGAATAGAAATTGGCATGTATTTCCAGATGCCAACCTCACTGTAATGAGATGCACAGGGAAAGGCGATACTCTTACAGACAGCAAAAACTTTATCATATCAGTGCCTTCTACCCCCACCATTCTATTCAGCATCTTTAAGCAGGAGGTATTCTGCAGCCTTTCACACTTGACCTCTTAATTAAAGCATGGTAAAATTAACATCTCAGACGCAATAGATCTTTTACCCACCTACATCAGTAATTAAACTAATTCTCAAGGGACCAAGAACATTTGCTGTGTGTAATGTAACTTTATCTGGGGTATTCCAAAGAAGGAAAAAGAGCTGATGTAATAAATGCAGTCATTTATATTTTAAGGGAGCTATTGTAAATGAAAGAAGAACACCTGTGACAGCTTGAGGCAGCTCCAGCCAAATGAAATCTTTTGTGTTGCACGGGGACAGTACACTGCATATGGCCTCCCCATCTCCAGCTGCAATATTGAATAACTAAGAAGTGAAGCAGGTAGACTTTATACCTTCTCTGACTCTCCAATGTTAGCACTATAATCTGCTTTCAAAACCAACAGAACTGTACCTTATACTAATTTCATATTCATTCCACATGAATAGCAGGATAGGCCAAAGGAGGTCTATGATGTTTCTTGTGGGCGATGCAGTTTTACATTTATGAAAATCTGGGGAGACCCTGACTCATGACCGAGACAAGTCTAAGACTCCATCACAGCACAAATAGTTGAATAATCTTACACAAAGAGTTGATGAAAATTACACCACACCAGAGTGGCAAAATTTAATATTCTCTTTATCCTGAAGTATAAAAGACCAAGCACTAAGAAAAAAGGTTCATGAAGGTAATAAAAAAAGGTATACGAAACCAAGGAAGTACAGAGGGTACTTATGGAGATACAACAGCACAGAACACAAAACCACTCCTTAGGAAACAAGACTGACTGCTGAGACCTTCTCAGATGCAAGTTTGAGGGCTTTGATTTGTGCTTGAGCCTGAAAGCATGACAAACACTATTTCAGTTGTCAGATCTAGTCCTTGCCCAAAGGGCATATTTACTCAGCTGAGGCATAACTGTTGAGAAACATGGCCTGGCAAAGGCCTGTGCAGTGACTAGGTACCCTTTCTAGGGATTTGTCCTAAGCTGTATACAGGCAATTCAGCTTCAGTGAGCTTCAGAGTCCTCCCTCCCTGGGAACATCTTCTCCACCCAGGGTTTAAATGCACAGTGTTCAGATTATAAGCAGTCAGCATGTACATGACATGCTGTCTCTCCCAAGACACAGTCAAATCCACATAAGGTAAGATCAGAATTCCCCCAATCCTTCCTTGCTGTATTACTAAGCAATTAAACAAACTGTATAAACTATAGTCTCATCCTCGAGTTTAGTTGATCTCATGATTTATTCATTCAAAGCTACTCAGTTAAGACTGATTGATTGCCTGTCAGAACAAAAAACCCAAAACAAATCAAAACATACCAACAGGTTATTTCAGAAAGAGCAGAGACCATTCCCAACTCTCACAACCATTGTGGAATTATTAAGTCACCTGCAAGAGTGACTCATGATGTACTAAAAGACATACTACAGCAGTGTCAACACCTGTTACTCTGAAGGAAGGACAGCAAGACCATGTAATGTCCCTTTGATGTAAGTATTACAGTGTGTGTGTGTAAGAGTGCTTTGAGCAAGGCTACTTGGTTTTTAGGTGAGGTGTTTTGTTCTGTTTTGTTGGGGGGGTTTGTTTGGTTTGAATTTTTTTACCCAGGCAATAACATGTTGGTATTGAGGTCACTACTTGATTTTTAATATGAAAAATCAGGCTACAAAATTGGTAATATGACAATCAAAACAGTTAAAAGTCAAAGTCCAATTGAAAAGATTTCCAAGAATACATTTGTATTTGAAAGTAAAGTAAGTAAAAACAGAAAGCCATCCCTCTCTCCACCATGCTGTTAAACTGAAAAGAAACAGCAGCTCTTTCTCACATGCAAAGCCCAACAGCAATTTCCAGCTGCTTACAAGTCTATACCTTGGCCTCTGTTTAGGGTTAATCAAGTGAGTGGCCACCTCTCTAACCCTAAGGGAAGTATATACACTTCTGCCACTAGTGTTAAGCATCTGACTGTTTACTTCAGTCTCATCAAAAGACAAGAAACAGGCCCAGCAAATTTAGCCTTGTATATTTCAGAATTGCTCTATCGCTTCTCATCCAAATTTCAGTCATATGAACAAGTCACTGTGGTTGTGAATTCTGCACCAAATTATCAAAATACTGAGTCCAAGCAAAACACCATGAAGAAAAACACTTAATTTCTAATCTATTTTAACTATCTTTTTCTTGGCTTACACTACTCTCTATGATTAGTCTTTAAAATATTGCTAAGGAAATGAGACAGCTAAATGGTCATTGTCTTAAGTATACACTGAATGTCCCATAGCACAGCCAGTTTATTCCAGTTCTACTATGCAAAGCATCAAATACTGAGCACATGACAACTAAAATAATCAGAGGCATTCACAGGTGAATAAACAAGGCCAAAGCAGAACATGAATACAGAAAGAGAGGATCTAAAACCTTTAATAAACAGATTGTTATCAGCCCATGGAAGGTAAAATTGATTGGGCCAGTTCCAATCATATCCAGGGTACCATCTGGAAAACTAAAAGAACATTTTTAGAATTAGGATAACTTTTTATTATATTAATGACATTAATTGGAGTATATATATGCTCAAAAGATCAGAAGCTCAATAAATACAGTGAGAGTACTTTCTGAAGTCAATGGCATTACACCAGTTTATAGTGTAATACCATGATACCAATACTAACACAGAATGTTACTTCTCCTCTTTGCTTTTATTTGCCAACACCAGAGTTTCAATCCTCAAATAACTCTTAGCTGGAGACTCCACACAAGCTTTTGATCTTAATTACACTGCATCCAACACCTTCCCTCTAAATAGCATTATTCTAAACTTACAGTAGTGCAATTAAGAATGAGAGGCAATATTTTTAATATGTGAAGTGTTGTAATTAGTCAAATTCCTTAAATTGTTTCAGGTAAAACAATCTTCAATACAAATGTACCACAGCAATACAGGCCACATGATCTAGATCTTAAATTTGCAGTTTTGACCCTTTACCACTGCCAAGAACTGGCATTCTTTTCCCACCTCAGCGCAGAGTCAATTATTTGGTCTCTCAAGCAAATTCTATGAATTATATGACAAAATGAGACAGAGTCCTTACATTCACAACACCAGGATACTCAAGTGAGCAAGTTCTTATTTTTATAACCAAGAGATTTGTGAAGAAATGACTGCAGCAATATAAGGACATAAACGTTCTTTTCACTATAAAAAAAAAAATTTCAAAGTTTCGGATATGAAATGACATGTGAAGCTTGTTCCTAAACCTTCTGACATATAATGGTAGCTACAGAGTATGAGACAGTTTAATAGATAAAAGAACTCCAGTGGTCTGATTAAGACAATACAGGTAAAGGTGATGGTAAGCCAGAAGGTGAGACACTTTCCATTCAGTTACACACAGGAAACTGCTCCCGCTTCACAGAGGGAAGATACTATGGCACAAAGAGTGAAATTCATCTCTCCAGTGTGTGTGGAGTGACTAGTTTCCAGCAGATGCTTGCAAGGTCATGATTTCTGTTAGAAACATCCCAAAAAATGTTAGAAATGAAAGGGAGAACAGTGTTCCAAAACTACATTGGTAAAAATGTTTTTGTCTCCATCCAGAGACACTGGAGTGCATTAGCTTTGAGATCATTACATTTTTGCTGTGTTGGAGAAGGAATAGGACAAGGGACAGTAAATCATTCACTTGGGACACTCTCCCAGAAATTCTCTTGGGACCCAAAGGACCTTGACAGTTTGTTGTCACTGTATGGCATGTGATCCCCTGAAAATTTGGTCTGAAGGAAAAATATTCTGAGCTGAACTTCAGGGAGCACTTGAAAAATGTAGGAGGTAAAGTAAGCACTTTGTACAAGGTATAATGTAAGACCTGTAAAGATTGCCTGGACAAGTCTGCTTAGGACTTCACATCACCCTTCACTGAAACAAACCTCCACAATTTGCATCCTACCTGACAGCAACTCTCCTAAGCTGGCTGCTCTGGCTCTGTCAGCCTGTGGTCCACACAGCCCTTTTCCAGGGAGTCCTGACTATCCACCCAGGTCACCAACAACTACCTCTTCCCCTCATCTTCCCATACTCCCTTCTGTAAGGAAGCCAAATGGCAGGGCTCTCCTAAGAGCCAACTGCAAACACTCCGTTATCTGCGATCACAGAGGCTGCTACAGCTCGTGTTCATTTCCCCATACACGAACCCTGCTGTCACAAGAACAGCACAGCAGGACAGATGGACAGAGGAGGATGGACAGACATTTGTTCAGTTGTTTCACAACAGTGTAATCTAAGTCAGGTCAAGGGCACTACGTTCAGCTCAACACTGTTAGGGAAAGGACAAATTATGTGCCCTGCAAAGGCATAGGGCATTCAGGAGGAGCTGAACTCCATGAGCAGAGGAACATGCCTGTTCATTACATTTCTGAATATCAAAGAAGAGGGAGTTGTAGGGACATGTACCCTTTAGTCATCTCTGCAACTGCCAAGCACAGGACACCGATGGCTTTGCTGGCTCGGGTATGGACTGCAGTGTAGCCACAACCTCAGACAGCCCAGAGAAAGCTGGTGGCAGTCCAGGCAGGAAAGCAGAGTGAAAGCTCAGGAAGGTGGTCCATTTGGCATGCCTAGTACCTGATCTGGATAGGGTCATAGAACAGGGTGTAGTGGGAAGTCAGAGGCAACACACATACTTTGTTTCACTTCTTGCTGCTTGTTTTCTCAATCTGCTTCATTTTTTCTCAAATAAAAACTTTACGTTTCTTGCCACATGTCATCCTTGGAAAGGCACTTTGATGACATTACATTGAATGTTGGTGATTCTATGCTAATATCACAATTAGATGCCAGCTAATCATCACTTCAAGACAGCAAAATTGTCCACATTTTCTATCAGAGAACAGCTTAAGGCCTTTACAGTGCAATTTACAGTTTCCTTCTTACTCTGAGGCTGCCAGAAACTGAAAATTATGATTGCAAAATAGCAGCATTTTTCTTTCAAATCCCAAGTCATTAATTACATAAATACTATTATATACTGTGTATCACAGTCTCTCCCCAGGAAACTTGTTAGGCCCTTTTAATAATGCACAAGCATAACTTTAATTCCATGAAATGGAGGAAACCATGTTCATCACAACTACGGATGTCACTGTGAGGTGTTTCTGCACAAAGATAACAGGCATCAACCTCTACACATACACAGTGGCAAAAACTGGCCCTTATTACAGTTGCATGTCCAATGATATCAGAAAGGATAAAATATTTCATGAGGACAAGGGCAGTGGTGCCCCAATCAAGGACTTGTCATCACTTCTGATTAGAAGCTCATGAACACAAAGCCTGTTATCACTCTAGAGATGCAGGCAAAATAGTACCAGACTCGGAGATGCAAGTGAGAAATAAGAAAAAAAAAAGGAGAAAAGGAGAAAAAAAATCTCTAAATTTGAAAGAGCAAGGCTCCATGTAATCCTATTTCCATAGGAGAAACAAAACACCTCTAGTCTCCTTCAGGGTCTAAGTGTACAGGCTCAAAAGAATAGAGAATGTTTTTTAATTTCCAACACCCCCCATTTTGTTTTTCACCCAGGTTACAGTTCATTAAGATACAAGAAGGAGCTAAAGAACACAGGAGCAGAAACAAGCACATTTCTCCTCCTCAACCTAATAACTCCTGCCTAGTTTAAATCTTCTGTAACTACTGGATATTGCTACATATTCCCTCAGGAAGTTAGGACAGTCCTAATTAGTCTATGATAATGAAAGATACCTTTTAACTGCTCTATCCTTTCTACCACGTACTGGAGGCCACCGGAAATTTTAACAAACTAAAGCATGCAGGGATTTGACCCAGACCAGCTGTACCTGCATTCCTATTAACCCCAGTGGCCCATGGCCACCAGCTGGGACTACCCAATAATCCAGGCATGGTGACAGTGAGAGGACACCAGGCCCCAATGAAAATACCATATCTATCATCACTGTGAGTACTAGTGCAGCTTAGGGAAAGAAGGAAAACACTGTTGTAGATAAGGCCAACAACTACTATGAATGTCTCCTGTTTTTGCCATGCTATGTTAAACCTAAATAAGAAATACAATAATTTAAAAAAGGGTTAAGCTTACCATTTTTTAGTTTAGAAGCTAGGAAAATAAAAGCCTTCCTCAACTGCACCCACATGCTCTATTTTATGACTGAACTAAGGCATATAACAAGTTCCATATTTTTATAGCTGAATAACACAGGAACAGAGCTTCTAATTTAGTTACAGTTCATACCACCACCCAAACCCATATCATCACACCCACATGGGCACCTGGAGCCAGCCTTCAAGTGTACAGAAGGTGGTTCCATTTTGCAACATGACCGATTCCATTATAGATTATCTATTTGGGAACAGGATGCAGGCCCTGGAACAGTGCACAAAAAGGCAGTGTGGGGAATTTTTCCATCTGTCGTTCTTTTTGGCCTCTTCCTTAGAATGAAAGAGTACCAAATTTTTGTTCATTCTTCACAGAAGGGTGCAGAGCACTTGATCAGGGCAAGGTGTGGGCTCTGAAAGTGTGGAACCTGCAGTGGCTCAGCCTCTCCCCAGGGTAGTGACTCTGGACAACCAAGGATCCAGAGAGGCACACAGGAAATGTGTTTGGTAGTTGGATCCTGTCAGCATTCTGTCAAAGTTGAGCTATCTCTAAAGTAGATTTCAAATTCAGAGAATATGTGGCTTGCCAGAAATAATGCACTTGAATTCTTCCCACACCTTTCAGTAGTCACTGGAACCAAACAATAATGAACTTTAATGTGCATCAACATTGTTTCACACAGTATTTATAGGTTTAATGTGATGAGATCTGATGATCAGAATATTTCTTGGTTTAATGCACTGCTTGAGAATGTTCATTCTGGGGAATGATGTTTGGGGTTTACCCAAACTGGGGTAAAATTTGGGTAATTTGGGGTTTTTTTGTTTTTTCATGTTTGGCTTTTTTGTCTTGCTTGGCAGGAGCCCATCAGAGTTAGAATTTCCTACTTTTTGCTTTGGGACGATCTGAATAAAAGGGGCATTTACTGTTCAATATTTCAAATTAAAAGGCTTCATCCCTTCACAGAATGTAAACCACAACTGACTCACCAATGCCATTAAAAGAAAACAACAACAAAAAATCCCAAACAAGCTTCTTTGATGTTAGAAAAACAACACACTCCCTATGGAAATATGTTCAGCATTTTGCTAGATAGATAAAACCAAATTTTAATGACAAGGAAGAAGCAACTGTAACAGTACAACAAAACCCAACATTAAACAGTATTTACATGCTTTTCCTGATCCCTGAGGACATTACAATGTTGCCATTCCAACAAAATATTTTTCATCTTTATTTAAATCATTGCAGAGGTTTGGTGATTTGCCAAGAAACCTGTTTGCTGTGTGAACTTAAAATATTAAAAATACCTCCTCTGTGTAACCACAAACATTATTTATCTCAGTGTATACTATTGCCGCAAGTATCTGGCATGTTGCATCTGCTGATAAAGTTCTCTGAGCTCTCAGGCCCAAAGAGATTTCATTTTACTTATGTGTATTTCGTGGAAGGTGTAAGTCAAAGAAATCTGATACACGACTGGAATGAAATGCTGTTCCCATAATGAGACACTGAAAAATGCTGTGCAAAGTTGATTCCAATAGCACAACCATATTTCAACTCACAATTTTATCTGTCCTGTAGCTCTGCACACACTGTAACATGTATGCTCATGTATATTGCAAACTAGACCATGATAACAAGATGAGGAAAGACTTCCAAATCAAGTTGTTTGAGGGGACTTGGGGTTAAGGTTTTTTCTTTTTTTTTCTTTGCAAACCCACAATATATCCAGATTCCAGTGCTGAGTTAGTACTGCTGAACTGATGTAACATTTCACTTTAAGAACAACTTTGCTGTGAATGGCTGAGATGTAGATAAACTTAGATCCAGGATGCAGAAGTAAAGTGAGAATAAATGAATCAGAAGAGTCTGAGGCATAACCAGATAAACTGACATTCAGTAGCAGCTACGGTTTGAGAGTACAAGAAACCACTCAATGTCATAGGGAAGAATTACTCAGTATTGTTTTAGCCTAAGTGAAAATTGCTTTCCACTTCTTCCCAAGCTTACACTTCATCATAAGATTCTTCAATTAGGCAGATGAAAAAAAAAGGATACTTTCATTTGATCACAGATAAAATGGTTTTGCACCACAGCATTTGTTTGAAATGTAAGCTTTTTGGGGTAAGAACCAAATTTCCTTTTGTTTAGAGTCTGAGAAGTGGAGGTTGTGGTCCTAACTGTGTTCTACCAGCATTACTGTAATATGATAATAATGATGAGTACAAATAGTGTAATAAAATATTGTCTCCTTTCTTTCTAAGTATGAGGTGCTACATCCATCAAATGTAGCTGTATGGAAACAGGAGATACAATATCTTTTCATCCTCACCACCCTTTGTAGACATCCAGGCTGCAGTAAAAAAAGAGTTTATCATTTCACTTTTAGCAGTCATAGAGCAGTTAAGCTAAATGACAGGGGGAAAACAGTTCTTGGGGGAGTCTGTAAGCTACTGAGAAAATTTGTCTCTTTTCCTTTGACTTTGTCTCTACGGAGAAGAGACCAGGGACTTTAAACTCTAAGATAACAAATAAAGTTAAATACCACTTCCTGAGTCTGGATCTTGTTCTTGGCACTACACAAAGAATAATATCCACAGATCTTCACAACAATAGGGCCTTCTTTTTTAGTGGTGGTGGTGTTCTTTTTAAAAGCTGTTTTTTCCATGATATGCACATTTCCCACAGCTCACACTGAAGTATCTGATCAGGTTTTAGACTCTTATCTTAGAGTCCCTGTGTCGTGTTAGTGAGCTCAACTCTCTGGGAATAGTGCTACAAAAAGTGCTGAAAAGAGAAAGACATTGCAAAGGATCTTGTGTGAAAAGCAATTTTGGTTTAGATGTTTTAAATCTAAATGGCTTTTAATTCTGATTCCCAGCAAAACATTTTAGGTCACGTCTAATTTAAAAAAATGTTGAAAGTAGATTATTATAGATGAATTGCTACTGTCATTGAACCATTTGAGCTCTCGAGATGAAAGTATAATGCCTGTCAAAAAAATAAACATAATATTTAGACCACTGGAAGCACGCTATCAAATGGACAGATTGTTACACTGCACGTATCACCTAACCCAGCAGACACACACACAGAAGCGATTTTGTTCTCAAGCTGCAATGTCATTTACCAAAATACTTGTTTGTCTGAGCAATGAATATCTTGTTTGTGAGGACTTCAGAGTAATTGAAGATCCCTGCTCACAGGCAACCTGATGGCCTGTTACACACTGTACCAGACCAGTTACACCACAGCACAACTTTTGTTCATACAGAAGAGAAACCACCTAGAAGGACACATTCATTTGAGGATTTAGGTATTAAAGATGTACTTTCCTGTTTCTAGTGGTCTGAGTTTATTTACCTTTCATCCACCTGTACTTGCATCAGATACTTCACAATCTTAATTTCTGCTAATATTTATTTCTAAGCCTTTAACACTTGGCTCCTTTACTGCCTCCACATGTCTCTGGACATCAGTGAAAGTTGGAATGTATTGTAGCACCTAAAAACAGTCTCAAAGACCTAAAACCTAAGAATCAGTAGTCATAACCCGTTCCATTATATTCAATCCTCCCCCATTCAGCAAGCTCAGTCTATCACCCCTTGGCCTTCTAACAGCCACAATAAAAACCCAGTCAACATGGAGCTTCCACATCAAGCCATTTCAAAGATTACCTAAATGAGAATAAACTAGCAAACTTTCCAGCAGCAGACTTACAATAAATATTCAGATTTTCACTAAATATTCAGACTTCCATTTCAGTGTGAGAATGGGTCTGAGGCTTCTCTTGTACAATATATTTTCCTACATAACAACAGCCTCTGCATTAACAGAAATTAAATATTCATTAACTCACTGTACTTGATATGCAAGCCAGCACAAAACAAAACTGCCTATTGTAACAAAAAAGGAAGCAGATGTATTTGAGAACCTGGAGTGAAAAACTTTAAAGGGGATAATAATGAACTTTGATTTAACAGCTTACTACAGAGCTTCAGCATTTCCAAGTGACAGCAGCATGCCATTATAACCATAAACACAGTAATATTTCCCCAGGTGTTTTTACAGCCTTTTGCTAACCACTACTCAAAACCAGGTCTTTTGTCCTCTCCATGAGGTACATTCTCAGAAGAGTGTTATTGACTTTTTCTACTCGGGATACTCAGAGAAAGGACCAAGATATTTGGGAACACAAACATCATTAAGAATCCCATGCCTTTCAGCACCTGTGAAATTCCCAGTAAAATAAACAAGGGAATTTGTCTTGACATTTCAAGCTTAGCTTTTGAGACAAAACAGCTCTGTGGAACTTGGGGCTTTTGAGTTTTAATTCTGAATATAAGTGAGCATAACACCAAAGTCAAGGACAGATGAATTTATGGTTTAGCTGAGTTTAGCCATATGCTTGAAATGAAACTTCTCTCTTGTGCAAGAACCTCATCAATTGACTGTTAAGAACTTAGTGACAATTCTCTGAGATATACAAAATCAATAATCATCACATATCTAAATGTCTCCAAATATCTAAATAGCAAAATAGCTAAAAATCACAGTGCTGCACAGCTGAATTTTTGAAGACCTATTCAGGATGTAGAGAACTCAATTCTGCAACTTCTGAGGTTTTTGCATGTTTTCTCAATTCTCTGCTAGCAGAAAGATGAAGCTAAGTAGTAAGTTTAAAGAATAATCTTTTAAAAATTTCAAGATATTTCATTGGAAACAAACTGAAGTTCTTAAAGGACTGTCTACTGAACATGTGCCTGAAAGACAACTTGAAAGAACTCTAAGCTGAACAAAAGTAATCCAAGGAATGGCAGTATTATGAGGAGACACTAAGGTTCAAGCTGATGAGATATTAGCCATGGATTTCTCCGACAGTTGCTAAGGTCTCTTGTAAGTCTTCATCCTTGTCAATCAAAGAAGCATGAAATGGCTCCAGACTGAGCCCAGCTGGTACTGGAAGTGACACTGGCTATATCTGTGTTTCATCAGCTCCACATCCGCTCCAGCCCAGCTCTGTAACACAGGCTCAGCTCACTCAAGCTGGTGACTTAGTACTTCGAAAAACAAATATCAATAACAAATTAAAACCTTTTCACCTCTTCTTTAGTAATTTGAATTGAACTACTAATTTCAAAAGTGTGCCAGAAACTGCTGCATTTTAACTACTGTTTTGTGGCCTCCAGGGATGCTTTCAGGCTAGTTCTAGTACCCAGCAGGTATTTGGGTACCTAGAGATACATGAAGTCTCCTAATAAGATCTGCAGTGTGAATTAGGACTCTAATTTACTTAGGCAATTCTGAAATCCCATTTAGTCTAATGGCTCTTAAGCAAATAAATACCTTCGAAAATCTGACACCAGGTCACTTAAAGTATAAAGATTATAACAATGGATGTCAGCAGTCAATAGTCTCAACACAAAGGCTTCATGCCTTGTCAGAGGTGCAATTCACCCTTTAATTCCAGAGACAAATCCCATAAAAGAGGAATAAAGGACTTTCCAGAATATTTATGGAAGAACCTGGGCAGCTATATTAGAATGACCATTTGCTATTTAGAGGTTATGCACTTTCAAGGGAGACAATTTATGCCACTTTTATTCAGTGGCATAAAAGACTACTGTTTCTAATTATATCCAGTATTAATATATGTATATAATCACCATTTGTATAACATTTCCTCCAAGTTAAAAGACCACGTCATATCAATTAGTACGAGGGAGGATTTTGTACAAACACCAAATGGTGCCTCAAACATAAAAAGATTCAAAATTATTTCTTTACCATAGAATAGTGCCAAAAAATAAAAATACAGCCAAATATACTTTCCTTACCACCCTTTGGAGATCCACCCTAAGGGAAGCCACCCTGGAAGCAAAGCCCAGTGCCATGCCCAGAGCAGCACACATCCCATCTCCTGACATCGGGTTTCTGTAGAACTGCCATGATACAGTCCCAGGGATGAAAGCTTAAAGAAAGTCTTTAGATTCCACTGCAGAACCAGTGGATCTTCTTCACCCACCTGTCACTGTGCTCTAACAAGAGAAACTGATGCCTTTTTGAAGGCTGAGATGTGAAAGCTGGAATTAGTGGCTGCAATGGTTTAAAAACAGCTTGGTTCTGCTAAAGGCAATGCTGATTAACACTGACAAGAGATGTCATGTTTTTAACACAGCCTCTAATGGCACAGAAGGGTTTCGTTCCTCAGTAGCTAAACTGAGAACACAGTGATTTCAAGATGTGGTTCTAAATAAAGTGCTTTAAAAAAAACAAAATGCCAGCCTGCACCTGAAAATTCCTGTCTTTTCCCTGAAACAATGCAGAGAACTGCAGAACAGTTAAACTGGCCAATGCACATAAACACAAATGAAATCATGCCTCACTAAAAATATTTTTTAGTTACTCACTAAAATAGCTTTGAGATACCAGGTCCATACATGGAATAAAATGGCTTTCGCTGCAGTCCTAAGCCAAACTCTCCTCTGGAATGACACTTTAAGTAATATAAACAGTTTAAAGGCAAATGTAGAGCAGAGCAGCCTAGTTTTATACAATTAGTGCAACAAAACTGAGATTTATGCTGTGCTGCTTTAAGTTCTTTATATTGTTTCTACTTAAAAAGGAAAAGTATCAAACACAAGAATTCCTACAAATTTATCTTCACAACAAACACTTTCATAATCTATTTGCAAACTCACTAAACAAAAGCAAGCCCAAATCAAGTGGCAGAATTTTGGCCCTACTCATCTGAAAACAGCGTAAGCTTTGCCCTTTCTACTGTTCAAACAACTTAACTGGTGGCAGGCGTCCTCCCACTGCTTTTCCAATGAATTTTGCAACAATAGCCACATAAAGCTCTAGGAATGTATGACTTGGATGCAAATGGATGCTTTTCAAAAAACCTGCTCGGACCTTTCAACTTAGATCAGAAATTCAGAATCTGTATTTAGAGATAAAACCCCCTTTCGAACGCCCTGCAAAGCTCAGCACAGCGGGATGAGTCATTAACCCTCCGCGGACACCCCTCTCATTCCATCTGGGAGCAGGGGGAGAAACAAGAGAAGGCTGATTAGCAGCACACAGCATCATGACAAATTGTAAATAACACTTTCATCTTTTAGTTCCACTTCACCAGCAGTTCTCAATGTTTGTAAATAAAGCCTAAAGTGGATTTATGCAGAAACTGAAGGGCAAAAATCACCAAATGGAAAGCGTTGCAAAGCCTCGTGAAACACAAGCCTGTTCCCTACATCCGACTCCCTTCCCGGCACCCAGACACAGCTCTCTCTTCAGTGTCCTGATGCAGCATCTTGTAGCTGAAGACTCCGCGGCACATCGCAAACATTGATCAAAGCACGTTTCAGCTCAGGTTACGTGTGCGGAGGTGGCTTTGGTGTGATCGTCATTCCTCCCGATTTCCCAGGTGAATTACCGAGGGTGTGAAGGGTGGGCGGACACGAACAGGAGTGCGGGGCAGCGCGGGGTGCCAGCCAGCCCAGGCAGCTGCGGAGACGCTGCTCGGGCACAACAACAGCGGCCACCGCGAAGCCCCTGCGACAGGCACTGCCCGTCCCACCCGCCTGTGGCAGCAGTTCTTGTTCTCGAACCAGGAGGTAGAAGAATAAAGGTATTTGCCCAACAGGGCAGCCAGACTTTGACAAAGCTGGTAGCAGAACCAGACACTGATTCTGAGCTCCTTCCTCCAAACCTCAGACCACATGCTTTCTCTGAAAGTCACATGAGACTACACCATCCAGCAGTGCACCAGAACTGATAGGAAGCACAGGGGCATTTTATGCCAAATCCCCTGTACCTGAACGCATGGGGGTGGTTAGTAGGATCTGTCTATCAATAACCTGAATCTCAGATGCATCGCAATAATTGCCAAGAGAACGACAAGCTGTTTGGAAAAAGAATTCAGAACTACAGTGACAAAAGAGAAAAATAAGCAGATGGTTATATGCTAAAAGGGCCGGTCCCGTGGTGTAAAGGAGAGCACTCTAGACTCTGAATCCCAAGGACCTGAGTTCGAGTCTCAGTGGGGACCGTCCCCTGGCAGTTCAATGCCTCCCTGCCATCCCATCCCGTCAGATCTCGGATGCTCATCAGGGTCAGCCCCGGTTAGTACCGGGTGCTGTGACAGTCCCGAGGACTTCACTGTCACTGTCCAAGCTCACTTGGCCGTGGCAAATGGAACTTAGGACTTAAATGGTGGGGCCAGTTCTGCGCACGCTGTGCCTCACCTAAAAAATCCACTGCACAGGCTGGAAGGGCACACCCATATGGGGAGAGCCCTTCCCAAATCTTTGCTTGCAAAGTCTGGCCATACATACACATATGCTAAACCAAGACAGACAAGTGTTTAGGAAAAATGGAACATCTAGGTTTAGCCAGGACAATAGCAAAAACAAGCAAGAAAGAGTTGCTAATTTTTACTTCAGATAAAATTTCAGAAAAGCAGCACCACAACAAAGAATTACAGCAGCAGGGAATTTCGACTTTAAGTTTGAGGACAAGGAAACACAACTGTAATAGCCTAAAGGACGAATTTCACACAGGACATTTGGAGACAGAAATTGCAATCCCGGGTCCTGGCCAGCCTGAGTCTGACACACATTTTTATCTTTACTGGAGAACTTTAACGGATGATTTTTGCACCTCATAATAGCCACTCAGAGCATACGTGCTTTTAGGACTTGCACTGTGGCTCACTGGAGTTACAGAAGTTGCAAGAATGAGCTCTGCATTAAGGGATTTGTGGCACAAATCATTCAGGGCTTCAAACTGCAGAATTTGTCTATCTTAAAGTATGGCCACTTTGAAACCAGGACTATGGCTAAACATTCAACAATCAAGAGAGTTGCCTTTCTCAACTCAAGAACTTTGTTTAAATGTTTTGGTTTGTTTTTTAGATAATCTATTAGATATTTTGAATTTCTATTATATTTCATTATTTTCTTCTTTGTTTCAGAATTTTTAGAAATCCCATTTTGATGCTTCCTCTGAAAATTTCTTCTATTGTTTTCCAGAGAAAGAATAATCCTACACTAGGACACCTCAGTATTGAAAAAAATTCTTCGTTTTTCCTTTCAAAGCAGGTTAAAAGGGAGGTTGGAAAGGAGAAATAAGATCATATTTCATCATGTGAAGTACCTTATAAATAATTTTAAGTGCCTGAAAAACATCAATAACTAATTAACTAATTTAAATTTGAGCCTGAACCATCCAAATTTCATCTCAGTTTTAAAATATCACATACATATAGTCTTAAAGGATGCTCAGATGAGTGATTCTGGTTCAGACCTTAATAGTGACAGAAGAGGAAGACAAAAAGGAATTCTGAGTGCACTCATATTGCTCAGATAGTGTTTTGGGGGAAGGGGAGGATCAGCTGTAGAGATATCCACACACCAAAGTCACAAAATTTTAGTAAATGCTTTTGTCTTTCATTAAATAACCTCTTACTGCCACTGAGCTGTTTACTGCTCACCATCATGCTGCTCAGGAGAAGAAATGTTCCAGACAGAAACCATGACAATACATAAACAAAATGCTGAATTTAAATTCTAGTACACACTGATTAGATTGAAAGACAAGTTAGAGTGCAATGATGTCAGGTTCAGTGAACCAAGTGTAAAGGTCTTTATGCTGACACTGGCATTTTTTGCCTCAGTTGCAGGCATCAGTGACTATATTGGATTAGGTCACCTGAGAATTTAAATACAATCATACATTTCTAATGAAAAAAAATGGCACATGTGAGTAATACAGCTCCATATCATCTTAATTACATACTGCAATTACAATTACAGCAGCACTGCTGCTAAGATGTAATTATTGTGACTGAGCCTCTCCACACTCCATGCCCTTTTCATGGGAGCTTCATGCAGCATTACCCCAACCTGCAGTACAAAATCAGTGACAAAGATCAGAATGTGAGCCCTCTCCAGACAAAAGGATGGGGGTTTTGCTGTTCTGAGTTGCCTCAGAAATAGGAAGAAAAGATTTAATTTCTGTGTAGAATACTGAGGTTCCTTGAGGTAGGAGCTAAGAATAAGTGAAGGCATTTTCCCTCAGAGGAAATGGACAGTTACTGTACTCTATGGAACTACACCAGACTAACTATAGCAGATCCACAGTACTCTTCTGCTGTTCTTGTGCTTGTTAACAAGAGGGATCTGGAATTCTGACTTATCTTGAACTACCTACAAAGACAGCTTTCTAGATACCAGCACTGACAGCACCCCAACAACATGGTACACACCACAGGGCTTGCTTCAGGGCCTGCTGGAATGAATTTCACACAGAGAAGGCATTAGTGTTCTTTAACTTTGCAAGGTTGTCTTTCCCAATTTAGTGTCAGTGTCCATCAGAACCACAGATCTGAACGGATGCCCTGGAGTAATCAAACACAGCTCCAGTGACAGTTTGCTCAAATTTAGATCAAAACTCTACTTTTCATCTTAACTGGAACTTAAGCCTGAACAAAGTAAACCAGTACAGAAAAAAAATATCACTCCCTCATCCATTTCCTTAAGCGAGCAGAAAGAGGAAGAGCTGAGGCTTCTGTAAAGACTTACAGTTATCCTCTTGTATTTTGCATTCTCCTCAATGTCTTCTCATGGTTGTTCTCTCTCTCACAAAGCAGCACTCAAGAGACATGTTTCCCAAGGTATTTATAAACCACCAGCTTGTGCAAAGGAGCACCTTATTGCAGTAAGGCTGTGCAACCTTCTCAATTATGGAAACAATAGGTGAGTTACCTGACACAGTACTCATGTCATTTGCAGTTCCTCAGCAAGGACAGCAGGCACATGTTCTTGCTCCAAAAGCACAAATCTCTAAACAAGGATATAATGCTTTCCAAACTCTCTAATAGCTACTCCAAAGGCAGCAAACAACTTAAAATAATTTTCACAGTTAAAAGTTATCATTTATACTGCAGAGCATTGAGTATATAAACATACAAATGAATCAAAAAGCAACCTATCACAAGGCACTAGCAGAATACTTCATAATCCCCCCCAAACATCTAATGGAAAATGCCTTCTGGTCTATGAATTAGTTTAAGGAAAAAAAGATCCAATTTTTTATACCGCTCTTAAGCTTCTCAGGGAATCAAATCAATTAAATTGGCTGGCTAAGTTGAGGCAATTGAAAAACAGCTCCCAAAAGAGATACAGACATACACAGTCTCAACCAGATACAAAGAGTTAAGACAGAAGCAGGAGTCTAGAGTTTGTTTTCTGTCTGGAACTGAAGGACAGGGTGTGACTTTATGACTTACCTTGCTTTCTAGGAAGGGAGGACAATCCTGCTCTGTACTGCCAGACAGATTCTGCCCAGCAACACTCCCAGCCCTTCCTTCCACTTCAGCTGCGTGTATCTCCCTCACTCCAGTCACACATTCGTATAAATGCTGGGGCGTTATCAGTCAGCTTTTATACAGCAAGACACAGTGGCATGATTAGGGCCTGATAAAATGAAAAACAAAATCCTCCTGTTCAAAGAACTGAATCATTCCTTGAAGTCAGAGTAATTACTAATCATCAACAGTAGCAAAAAAGATGTTTTCTAAACTCCTCCATGTTCTGTGGCACAGAAAATGTAAACCTATCTTGTTCAACTGATGAGGGAAAAAAAGTTGCATCTTGGAGGTTTTTTACTCCTAGCAAACAGTGGCTGTCTGGCTAATTTAATGCCAAAAGATTTGTTCAACATACTAGTCAATATTTACTACCATAAAATATATCTTGCTTATCAGTCTTATATATAAACACTGACTTCTACGGTAAAATGCATAAAAAATGACCTCTTCAGTTCTGTGCCTTCTTTTTTTTTTTTTTTAATCCCTAAAGGCCTGAAAACTGTTTAAAACAAGAGAGATATTTGGAATATTTTTTTGCCACTTGTTCTTTTCATTTAAAATATGACTTATCTTATTCTGTGGTGTCCTTAGATGTCTTAGGCATAGACTTGAAGTGCCTTCAGCCATCTACCTGAGCAAGCTGTTACACTCTGGCAAACAACAACTTTTCCCCCAAATGTTTATTTAGATGCTCAAAAGCTTGGAGGTTTTGTTTGTATAAACTTTTAAGGCCTTAAAATAAAAATATTTCTTCCCCGGATAGTTAGTCATCTCTCATTCTCATAATATCTCTGAGATAATTCTACCAGCTTGTCAATTATGCATATACTCTGGAAGAAATTATTTTTAAAAAAGGAAAATAAAAGGAAAAAAGAAATTATTTTTTCATACAGAAGAAAATCAGGGGTACAAAACAAAGGGTTCCTCTGGGCCTTTTTTGGAACAGGGAAAAAAAGCACAATAAATCACAACCATGCTTTTTTGTCTTTGCTGGATTATTTAATGATAGCTTGCAGAAGTCCCTAGAAGGACATTAAATATTTCATACATCTAGTGCATCCACTAAATGTCAGGGGGATACAGAAATTAACAACCCTCTGCTTGTGGACAACCATCCAGCAGGCAGTTAAGCTGCTCTGCAAGCATATCATAAACACAATTTTTAGATTCAAAATTATGTTTTCATATGAAATATTAAAGTGGCACGAAAGGAAGTTATAATAAGATTTGCATAACAAACAGAATTCCTTTGGATTAAAAAACATTAAAGTCTAGAAAAGCTTTTTTTATATTAGGGAAGGAAAACAGTTGCTCATGAAAGTCCAGCTGACAGGAGTACGTGTGCTGAATCTCTTCTGCCCTCAGCTAACTGTATTTGGTTTCTGTTTCCTTGTGCTCCTTTGCTCTTGTGCTTCCAGCTTTCCTAATTTGGGCATCAAAAAGTTAACCAAGGACTAGCCATGTAGATGCTTTCTATAGTAAACGGAGTTGGGATAACTAATTGTTCAGAGTAACCAGAGAAGGCTACAAAGAAGAAACCCTCACAATTTATCATTCTGCTGTTCCTTGTCCATGGCCTGTTTATAGACTTACTGTGGTTGGGACAGCACAGAGCACAACTCTCTTGGTTCACACCTGGGACCCCCAGACACAAGAGCCCAAATTGCAGCAGGGAGACTGCCCACCTTATTTTCATAGGCATAGTGAACTCTGTGCACAGCCCTTCTCCCAACACAGGCCCACATCTGTGATATGCACTAGGTCAGCAGCTGTCACAACAAAACCCCAGTCCATTCTACACATCCACATCCCTGCTTGATTCTGAGTTGGCCCCTACAGAAAAAAAAATCCAGGTGCAAACTGATGGACCCAAACACCCTTTAAGTCACTGGCTGGCTATCCTCAATAATGCTAATAAAAATGGAGTACATGACGACTTGAGCATGTAATTCACCCAAGGATATGAATACTGTGGCATACTGAGTGAATTCAGCATCATCCAGTTTGAAATTAAGAAAATTGTGGTTCTTCTATAAGAAACATTAGGGACCTTGGGCAGATCCGTGGCACTTGTTAACTTTACATTCATATGTAAGGGGAAGAATTTACACTCTCACATTCAAACTGAATGTCTGGGGTATAGAATGGTTTGGGAAAAGTGACAGTCTAATCTTACTTGCTTTAATGTCTGGGGTATCCAGTGAACTGAATCATGTGTGATTAGTGATTAAATAGCTGTTCCTCTATTACACTATCTGCCTCAGAGTCTCCCTGTGTTATTTGTTCTGCGAGCATAAACAACAGTCTCTTGACCACACTCAGACACCTTTTGCACATGTTCTCTGTTGCATACAACTGAAAAAGAAATTTTTCTCACTCACACTCAGATCTGGCATCAGGTTAGGCTCCAAATACTTTCTGCTATGCTATGGGTTCAGGTCTCAGCATCAGGCATGAGCACTGTACCCAGCTGGGTTACATTGCAGCTCTTCAAGTCAGGGTGTGTTATAGCACGTACCACACATCCAGAATGGCTTAATGGAAACAGAAGCCCTCAGTGGGAAATTACAGCTTTTACAGGAACATATGGTCCACAACCACTCAGAGGCTAGAAAAGTGTTTATCTCAACATTTCATGAAGGAGAAAGCAAAACAGAATTGAAAGATAACATACAGTGCTTCTAAAAACCTTGTGACTAGCAGACTTCCATAAAAAACTGGCCAAACAAAAGAAAATGTAGAAAGTTCCAGTATTTAGAGCAGAAGCTTATGGTAGGGAAGATGATTCAATCAACACTAGCAATGACTTCCCCCCACCCCCAACCCCCCCCAAAAATAGTGTCTCACAGTTCTATTGCACTTTCCACTCACAATGACTCAAAAGTCACTCCCATAAACCACAGGTGGTGAAAGTTCCTGTACTCACTTCAGGGAGCACCGATGCTTCTGGGGTAGACTACAACAGATGCTTGGAACTGTGACTCTATAGCATATGCAAAATGAGGGGATATGGCCAGAGCTAATGTTTCTCCACATTTCCAAAATGTTAAGACAACCAGATCTCTTGCTCACATCTTCTGTTATGAGTTTACCAACTACTTGGCATGGATGGTATCACAATCAGCATGCACCTATCAGGGACCACCTTGCACTAAGCCGTCATTATTGTTTCCTGCATAATTTATGCTTTCATGCAAATTCACAGATATGAACAGAACATCCCTCTCCTGCCCCAAAATCACCTTGAGCACTAGCACAAATGCAAGTTCCTGCTGTACAGTAGAAGGATACTCTGATGGGAGAGTGGAAGCATTGAAGAACGTTGTGTAATTTGTGCTTCACTCTGTACTATATCAGTAACAGAGCTGGAAATAGAAACCTCCCCTATTAGACACCATATCAAGAGGCGTGACAGGTGCTTCACAGAGCCCTGTTCCAAAGCATGTGTCAGCTAGAACATGGGCATAACACTGCAGGGAGGCAAGGATGGGTGTTGAGACAGGCACAGTTAAGCTTGGTGGTGAATGCTTTGGCCTGCATCTATCCTGTATGCAGTCACCAGCTTGCAGGAGGTGAATTTTTATCATCCTGTCTGCACCTATGTGATGGCAAGAGGAAGCAACATGACAGTGACTCATTTTGAATAGAGCCTTAATCATGAAAGGCAGTGATCTCAATGCTCTTTATTTGAGCAAAATGGTCTTCATTTCAGTAGTAGCCTTCCCAAATACAAAATTAATTGCGTTCTCAGACTTGGCCTTAGTTTAACTAAGCCATTAGAAACAGAATTAATTAATTAAATCTGAATTAATAGAAGGACAAACCCTAGTTTGGCAAGATGCCATATAAAGCAGATTTCTCAGAGGATTAAGCTTTGTCTGAGAAGCCAATTGACAACCAAAGGCTAGTTCAGTATGAAGAAAATACTCACGATAAGGAGGTCTGTGACATCCAGCAGCCCAAGCAGTGAGGATTTCTTGTCACTCAATGCTATGAGGCAAACAGAGGCTCTGGGATGTCCTTGTACTCAGGGCTCACAAATGGCTTTTGTTACCACGTGACTGAATTGTTGTCTTGGATCATGTGCCAGAGAAGCAACACATTTTTGAAGTCTATATAAAATTATTATCGCTGACTTTTTTTTTAATTCAACATCTAGATCTCACTTCAAAAAGCTTTACCAAATGGACTTACGTAAGTATATCACCTATATGGAATCCAACTGAGCCAGTATCCAGATTTTGCTTTAGTTCGTGGAGCAGGGAACCTACAATAGCACATGGGTCTTAAAGCCTGTAATTGGCCTGAAATTCCTACAGAATTCTCCAATCTTAATCACAAGGGGGGAATACCTCATGGCCTTGTGCTGCTACTGTACTGCCACTGTACTGAAAAATACTAGTAGAGGCATAAAACTTACAAGAGACAGGCATGAAACCCTTTGCCATAAAATTTTAGTTTACCTGTAAAAGAAATGAAACTATCTATGAAACATCCATCGTCTATCTTAGCCAACAGCTTGTAAGATTTTATAACAGAACAAGGACATATCATGAAATAGTTACAGGATTTCACAGGGTGGAACTACAAGCCTTTATGAACACCAAACTCTGTAAATTAGATTATATTGGTTTTAAAAACAAAAAGAAACAAACAACACAACACAGTACTTCTCTAAGAAGTCAGCAAGATAATGTTTGGCAAAAAGGAGGAGAAATGCTACATTTAATAAAAAAACTACAATTCCAGTGACAACCAAGAAGTAAATTAAAATGTTCATTTAAACATGTTAAGATTGGGGAAATTTCCAACAGCTCTGTGTTGTGAGGAAGAAATATTGGTCGCACTGTCTTTTCTTACTAGACAGCGAGCTGGCAATATCTGTAGCACTCTCCAGAGTTCCTCTATCAACTCTCTTTGAGGAATCTGTACAACCCTAGACCCTCAAGAAGCACTGGACCACTCATGATTTGACTTTCCCTTTGGGCTGGCCTCTGGAAAAGGCAAACATCCCCTCTTTACAGCAGGGAATCTCTGCAGTGGTGGGGAAAATCACAGGACAAACAATGTGGTGTTCAGATGAGGTTCTGGCATTTTCTATGGACCATGGCAACTGTGGCATGGTAGTAATGGGGCTATTCCCTTAACTGAGCCTCAAGAGTTGCTCAAAAGTAACAATGCTATTGCAGAATTTCCACATTCTCTTTCACTCCCTATTAATTCCAGACCACTGTATTTAAATTCAAAAATCAAAAGCGAGAAATTATTTAACATCCTATCCTGACAACTCAGCTCAAAATCTTTCAGGAAGAATCCAGCGGATTGAAGGCAATGAGATTGTTTCCATCAACCCCAATAAGCTTGGATCTGATACTGGGTCTCTTGAGCTGGCAAAGGCTAGAACACAGCCAAAAGTTACAGTCTGATGAAGCATGAGTCACAAAATACTGCAGCTCACACTGTGTCTGGGCTCTGGTGAGTGCAGCATCAGCAGCAGAACATTTGTTCAGCTCAACACAATGAGGGCATGCCTGACATGATGGTTTTCACTGGGCACAAATACGCACATCTGAGTGCGCTCATAGCTTGTTTGTTCTAGTAAAAAACAATGAAAGACAGCAAGAAAGAACAAAAGTGATGGCTGTGAAACAGCAAAGGGTTGTTGTTCTCTCTTTTAATGAGACCTCACAACATAGCAGGTGCCATCCAGATGCCATCTCCCAATCTTAAGAATGGACACATTAGGACATAACTCTACAAAACTCCCTCACAGCAAGAAGCTGGGGGAGATGATGCAAGACACTGAGGTGCTTCTACTCCTACCAGCAATCTGACTGCAAAACAAGACACTTGGATTCTTTATAATCAAAATTCCACCCAAAGAGAAACAGCCCTACAAAAAACATACATTGAGGAAAAGGACTTACTGGCAGGAGAGTCACGAGCTAAAGCCAGCTGTAGGGAGAAGGAACACCTCTGCCTCATTAATCTCCTCCACTGAATAGACTGATTTTATATGGAACATCCGACTGCTAAGTCTATTCCACTTTCCACCCATCCGAGCTAATAAACAGTATTCCCTTCTGTCCCTCCATTCCTTCTAACCCAAGAATCTCCAGCTACTTTACTTACGTGACAAACCCTTCCTCTCAGGGTTCTTACTGTTTGGTTTAGCACCAAGATAGAGCCTCGTGTTTTTATAGAAGATCACAAGAATCATGCAAAGATACATACATCACATTTTTCAGCTAATTAAAAATAAAACATGAGCAACATAATTTAAGTCTAATAGTCACTCATTCAGTATTATAAAAACAAAGACTGATGGCCAGTCATTTCCCCCTTCATATTCATTTGTTATACAATGCGGTGCACTGACCCAAGAATTGTAATAGGAAAGTTTTTGAGGGCTTTGTATCCTTTTTCTAAGTGTAAAACCTTTTTTAGAAAACAAACAAGCCTTCTGATTAAAATATTGATAATCTCTTTAGAACACCGTTCCAGAGACCACCTAGTAAACTAAAGCAATAAATAATACAAATTTTAAGAATATTTTAATTGAAAGCTTACTGTTAATAGGTATACCCAGGCTAGAAGATCTGTTCTATTGTGAGTATCAGTCGTACAATCAGTAAAACAACCATCTCTTGGTGAAGATGTTGTGAAGTTTTTTTTCTTTCCAAGTACTTTCCGGCATTTTGTCTATGGATAATGTATCTCATGATTGAATAAGCAGTGTATCATTTATGAAAGTCTTCACAAAGGAAGTGTCACAAAACTATGTGGGCTACAAAAGAGGTCAGAATGTCTATAGGTTTTATGCTACTAGATTTTCTCGTATCTGTTTGAGGCAGGAAAGGACTCACTACCAAATGCAAACTGCACAGCAGTGTCAGATCATAGAACAAAGCCAAGCTACAAAGGAAAGGAAAAGGTGGTAGACCACCAGACCCCATGTCATTCCTCATAGAAGAGTCCATGTCAACAGCACTATGCCCCATTGCTTTTTCATCCTCCTCCTAGTCCTCCCTGCCTCAGTGTTCTCACTCACCCCAACAGCGTTCTGGGCCGATGCCATCTCTGGCGTATTTGCACAAGGCCTATTCTTATGAGGACTTTGATCTTAGTTGGTGTCAGTGCTCTTTGAATCCAGGTAATAAATTAGAAAAAAGGTCAAGAACAATAATATATTATTTGTGTACACACATGTGCCCTGCCATATGTGTAACTAAGCACCACTTTTAGGAGAACCACAACACAATTTGTACAGGACTTTGAAACATCTAAGTGTGACAATAGCAAGCAAAAGATTTTGTTGACTTGCTCAAGATGTTCAATTCATATCCAAGTGTCTTCAGTGGCTGGGGAAATGTGATTTCCAGGTTTGGAGTCTTTGATTGTATGATTTTTTTCATACATTTGTATAGTTGGCTGTAAAGACTCATAACTGACTGAGATGATGCCTAATAATACAGTAAGGCAGGACACAAACCATGTGTTCATGAACGTGTGTCTACTCCAGTCTTACAGCAACACACTACTGTTGCTTGGCACATCTCACCTTCTAGAAAGCAAATTTTCTGCCACATGGATTCACATTTATTGTACATTCATATAACGTCTGACATGAGGGGAGCACAAATCTGCTGGACATAGAAGTTCTCAAAAAAACCCTGTTATTAGGTTACTTACACAACCAAAAAGATTCACCGAGATACTGAAGAGTGAAGACACTGAAGCAAAGAAAAAAGTGAGGAAACAAATATTTACACAACCTTCACTTCTTAGCAAGTATTGTGCTAAATTTTTTCTCTGGTGTTGTAAATTCTTAGAAGGAAAGTACCAATAGACAAGATAAAAAATATAAAAAGGTGTAAAATATTTAGTGTGTTCTTTTAATAATTAATCAGCCTAAGAGCTTTCAGTCTACTTGTACTGACAGCACAGCCAGACATTTCAAGAGAAGCAACAAAACTGAATATCTAGTCAACTATTAAAATGTGTTATTAGAATACTATTTCTGTCACACTGCATCAGGAGAAACTGCAATACCTAATGATTTTTTTCTGGAAGCTGTAACTCTGGGCATATATAGCTTTTAACTGTCTCTCAACAGGTTTGTGTATGTGATATATTCTTTCCCTGTGTACGTGATATATTCTGACCCCACACAGTACAGCCTTGCAGTGATAACTTCAGATGGGCAAGGTGAGGTGGGAATTGTTTGAAAATAGTCCATAGTCTCATGTTACCTGCGCCAAGGACTTGTAGCATTTTTAGGCAGGCTGAGCTCACACTCATCTCAAACTCTTTGCTAGGGCCAGTACAATGTCAGACCCCGGGGTCAGTGCATTACCCAGCATCAGGATCAGGCTCATCCTCTAAGGCACAACATAGACACCAACAGGTCACATTAATGTTCCCGGGTTCTTCTCCCCAGTCAAGCTTCAGCTTGGCTGCCTCCTGGCATGACCATACAAAGCTCCATTTGGAGTTAAGCAGAAGACTGCCAACCATACTTAAATATCCAACAAATGTTTGTGAAGGTCAGTGCTGCATGCCTGGCTACTCTCAGTACAGCTTATGTTTTTTGACTGGCTTTTCCCCAAAACACAAGAATGGTTTTCCATGAAGAGCAGAGGTACTTCATGTGCAAAGAGATTTCAGCCAAGTTTTCAGAAAAATAACTATTGGTAAACCCAATATTTTATTCCATAAAATGCTACAAAATTAGCCAAAAAAACAAAGTTACAAGTACCACTACTGCAGACATGTCTTATTTGAACAACTGCTTGCAAAGTTTTCCATAGTATTGAAAGAGCTCAGACTAAACACATTACAACAAAGAATATGGAGAGTAGGAAACAGACCTAGTTCAATCCACTACTATCCCTTGCTTAAGTAACACCAATGATAAAAGGATAAATATCTATTAATTCACCTAGACTTTTTTTGTAAATATATCACTATCTACCATAAATGCTGTACAAACTCTCAGTTGAATTGATCTAAGTATTTTTGAGATAACAACAGCTATTATTTCACATTATGTCAAATAAGATTCTGTGCTCATTGCTTTTTCTTAGCTCTTCTAAACTGTGGGCTTGAGCTTAGTGAGGGCTAAGACTACCTTACATGACATTACTGCTATTGACGTAGCTTGGCAAAATTCCAAGTGCACAGTGCCTAAATCTGGCCTTTCTCTCTTAGGGCCTCACACAACTAACTCACCCTGCTTCATTTGGAAGAACTATGCCCATGATTATAAAAAGGCATTTGACTGCAAGGACCATTAGACTTGGCCTTCCTGCAAGGGCACCACTGGTGTGCCTCTTATAATGGCAATGCTGCAGACACTGGAAAGTGGGCTGGAACTCACAAAACTCATATAAATAACTGACCAACCACTGCTTTTGACTCTGAAATGCTAGGATCAATACAGACATGGAAACAAACAAAAATGAATTCAAGTTCTGGTATCAGCCTCCCTTTCCAAACAGTCACCTTTATCCTAATTACGTTCATTCTGCTCTAGGAAAACAGTTGCATATGTGAATGAGCGTTGTAGTGTTTATTCAAAATCAGAATGGCCTCCTGGTCTTGGGGCATATTTCATTCATATTACATAAATAATTGAGTCTTTGAAAGACTCTTTAGCTATAAATCAAATCTGTAGACAAGCTACATTTTCATGCATGCTGCTGTTTCCTGTTTTCCCATTTTGATGGAGACTCTGAAAACCCCCAGCTGTGATAGTACCGAATAATCTTCTCTTAGTTCTCAGGATAAGAGGAAGTGGAATTACTTAGGAAGTCTTCCTAACAAAGAATAATTTTAGCAACAGTTTGCTTTCTAAGATAAGGCCACTCACTTCAAAGTTTTTATTGTTTATGAAGAGGACAAATATCAATAAACTGTTACAAGATTTCTTGTAGAAATTGCTTTACCTCTCCACATCTCATTTCCTTCAGCTGAAGTGATAGCAGAGTTGCCTGCCTATGCTGACATCTGTAGATAAGAAACAGATTTAGTGCTACATTGTAATTCTGCAGCTAAAGAGACTTTACACCGGATATGGAACAAACTTGCCTAAAAATCAATCCATATCATCTCCTCTTACTGTGAATGGGTAAGAAACCCAAACACCCAGGTTTGTATCATATGCATTAGACAGGTGTCTAGATGTAAAGGAAGAGAGAGAATAAAACACTGACTGCCAAATGGGCATTCACACACCAAAATTCTGATATGAAGTGTCTGTTCTGAGAAGAACATCACAAACCAGTTTTTCTACCTCATTATTCTCATGTAATACTATTTGTTTTCCTAAACACATTCCAAGGAACAACATTCATGAAGCAGGAATCCAAAATTACTTAATCATGCTTCATTATACCTTAGTGAGACCATGAAAAGGCATAGATGAAGTTATCATTCCTTCCAGTATTTAAATAGCATTTCTCTCTGGGATGGCATGTAGCATCTGTTTTAGCAACACTCAGCAACCTCACATAAAAAGGAGAATGAGGCATGACTATATCTAGTTGGCAGAGTTATCACAGAGTGGCCGACCACCACTGTCCAAGCAGTTTGGCATGGATCGATTTTCATGCAAAAAGAACTCTGAAGTGCTGAAGAACCCAAGCATGTACAGCATCAGTGTGACACCTTCCTTGAAGGATACTTCTGGTAGCATGTTTGACTTTACTGCCATGCTTGGGTAAGCACTCTGTCGGCTGAATATGAAGCTATGGCATCATCACTTTCCAAACCCTCTCCTCTAACTGATCCAAATACTAAGTCAATCCAAATCCTGCTTACATTGTGGCATGCAAAAGGGTCACAGTATAGTCTGCACAGGAGAAGAGGCTGAAATCATAGTGATGTCAAAGATCAGGTTCATAAATTCCTATTCAGATCCACAGGCTCAGTGCCAATCACCCAAGGAAAAGGAAAAAGAGAAGGAAAACATCTGGGTATCCAGCATTGTTGAAAACCCAGGCTTTTGTTAGACTCCTACTTCAGAAATGTTAAGTAGCAAGTAAAAGCTCTAGCATATTCTTTTATACAATAAGAGCAAAGACTAAAACAACCTACCCATGACTGAGAAATTCAATGGCCTGCAGTAAAAACAAGTATCAAAGAACACTGAACTTTATCCATGCTGCCAGTGCATTTCCTGGTGCTGAATAAATCCAAATCAAAAATCTCACAAAAAAAGAAAACAAAAAGCTTCTCTGCTGAAAACTTCTTATCCACTCTTAAAGATGGAACGGTTTCCATAATCCTATAGGTAGCCTCTGCTCTCATATAAATTACACCAAGCAATGAAAGTGCTGAGCCTGTCTTAACACTCGCACCACAAACAGCACACACTGTACAACCTAATTCCGTAATGCTCATTCACATATATAGTGCCACAGAAGTTAATGGGATTATGGAAGGGATTGAAGACTTCAGGATCAGACAAACAGAACCTCTCTGGCTCATTGCAAAGGACTCAGCAAACAGAGAAAACACTATGATTGTTCATCCATCTTAGAAGATATATACTACAGGTTTTGCTCAAAACAAACAAAACTAGCAAAAGCACTGTTTTGGTCTTCCCATCTGCCCTGTGCTGTCATGGGACCAAAGAGGCATTCAGTGAAAGCAAGGTACAGAAACCTGAAAAATAACACTAGAGAAATACAGAGGGACAGAGAATTAACTAGTGCAGCTCTCTGCTGCAGGATACCATTGAGACAAAGCATTCAGTAGCAGTTTCATCAATTAATTAGCACATTCTATACAGTAGCACCTCAGTATAAATAAGTTCTGTGACCAGTATCTGCTGCCATGTCTTAATAGTGACCCGAGTGTGCACACATGTGCATGCACCCACGTACACAGAGCACATTCTTCAAAATATGACACATAATTTTCACAAAGGTTTAACATTTCTTTTTTTAACCCCCAGATTCAACCATTGCAAAAAACAGTAAACTTGTATTTCAGCATTTGCAGAGTACTTCAAAATCTGAGTTCTCCTTTTTCCCCTACTCCAAATATTTTCCCTCCTCTACAAACAGAAAACACAAGAACAGACCTGTTTATCACATGACTTTCCCTTGGAGAAATCCTTACATTTGTACTCTTTGAATCATTTACTTATATAAGAAAAAGGAAGCTGCAAATAATATTCACTTGGAGCACATAATTCTTACCTTCCTGACTTTTAGATTAGCCTCCTGGGCATGTGAAATTTATTAGCCACTGTTTCTTTCTTCTTCTAGACATCTTAGGTGTGAGCTTGTATGTGTGTGTTTATGTTTACAAAAAAAACAGATGTATTCCAAAAAAAGGCACACTTGATGTGTCTTGACTTTATAAGTATCACTACATATATACTTTTAAGGTATTATAAATCCATATTGGCTTTACAGACCAGGATTATTTTGAAATATAACTACTCCCATTTAAAGATAATAAGCCTACCTACTGAACAAGAAAAGGGGAGTGTAAAAGAAATGGATTCAATAGGGACACCAGTGTGATACATGCATGTTTTTTGTATCTGTGCAGCAGACCCAACGTGGTCCAGCCTCTAAAAGTCAAGAGATACATCTGCAAGTAACCTTGAGCAGGCTAAACTTACCTTTGCCTTGCCAGACTTTCTAGGTAAAGAAGAGTCTGGGACAGGTACAGTTTCTTTCTATGACAAGGTGGCAACAAATACAAGAGAGAACAATCTTCAAGTAGCAAAATCTATAAAAATGAAATACTAATATACCAAATATTTCCCCAAAACAGCAGCAGTAACAGCAATACCAAGCAGAATAAAGAAGCAGCAACTACAAGTAAGGAAACACTGATCTGAGGGAAGAAGAGTGAAGAACACCTTCTACTCAGAACAAATCCCACTATCAACCATCTAGGTTTCACTCTGATGCCCTTGATTTGGGGGGTCCCTTACTGAACCCATACATGGAGGTCCAACAACCACGGCACTGACACAAGCACAGGGCACTTACTGGTTAAAAATCAAACAAGGGTAACAGCAGGAGCCCAGGCAGTTTTGCTGAAATGAGATCTGCACAGCAGGGCAAGCATGGCTTTTCTTCATTACCCTAATAGCCTAATAAATAAATAAGGAATAGTTGTGTCCATAGTAATCATGCTGGTGATTTTTTTCCATTCCAATCCAAGATACCTCATGAGAGAGGTAGCCATACCCCAGCTGGAGAATCTGATCTGTAAATAAAAAAATGAGACCTAAATGAAGCCCTTTCTATGATAGGATTTAACTAAAACTAATGCATATTCTCAGACATTTAAAGCACCTACCATTCATCAGGCACTGATGCTACCTGAAGCTGCTGCCAATTATTTTTCACTTCTGAATTTCTTATGAGCTGATGGCAAAAGGTATTTACATCTCTGCAGAGAAGCACACTACATACAAATATTCAGAAACAATAAGAGTTAGACTAACCAGTAGTCTCCTTTACACTTAAAGACACAACAGTATCATACCCTGCCATTCCCAGCTTCTGTATTATTGAAACTACAGCAAGTGTTGGCTTCCTAAAGTACAATATTCTCAGCATGTCACAAGCAGGGCAGCATCCATGCGCTGCTGACTTGGTAATTGCATTATCTGCAACCACTGATGAATGAACAACTGTAATGCATACATCCTGGGTTGAGCTCTCTCGGGACAAGTAGACACAGACTCCCTTCACCAGATTCACTCAGTTTGCTGAGTCCGAAGGTACACGGAAAATGCCAGTGTGAATTCCCTCTCATTTTAAAAGCAATGTTGCAATCTGCTCCCCCTTCCCACTGACAGAAATATAGCACTTCTATTTACAAGCAGCAGAAGCTCATTCCCGAACCTACTTCTCTGCATCTGCAATCTATTCTACCTCCAAATGACAAGGCTTGAATAAAGGCTTGCAAAAATTGTGGTTTTAACACCGAGAGCACCTCCGGATATATTAGAGAAGAAGAGAGAGGCGCTAATATCCCACAGCATGATGGTCCTTTAAAGAACGACTAGTCCTTACGGGTATAAATAATCTCAGGAATAGAATGGACCCAAGGCGATTTCCACTGCAGAGGGGAGAAATGACCAGCTGCGAAAGCCGCGGCTGCTCCGCAAAGTTAAACGCGCAGACGAGCTTACCTTGGAGCAGCACCGGCACCTCCGTGCCCGGCCGGCCGGGACGCCGCAGCCGCGCTCCTCCGGTCGGGTCCGGTCCGGTCCGGTGCGGTGCCGAGCCCAGCTGCGCCGAGCCGAGCCCAGCCGAGCCCAGCCGAGCCCAGCAGCGCCGAGCCGAGCCGAGCCGAGCCGAGCCGACCCCAGCCGAGCCCAGCCGCGGTTCCCGGCAGCAGGAGGCGGCCGCGATGGGCGCCGCCCCCGGCCGGCCGCAGCGGCGCGGGAACACCCGCTCGGCGCCGGCACGGAGCGAGCCCCTGCCAGCACGGAGGGAAACGGGCCTGCGCTTCCAGCCGGGAAACCCAACGCAAGCCGACCCCGCTTGTGCGGGAGCACCCCGGGAACAGGCGGCGCGGCCGCCCCTGCCCGACCTGTTGCGTGTGGCGGGCCCTGCTGGCTCCCAGGGGAGTGAGATTTGCCAGCAGTACGGTGGGTGGGTATACGGCCGGGCAAGGGACTTCCATCCAATGCAGCCATCAGAGTATCGATTGTATGTAATGGAAGTCACTGAAGAATGGGGAGGAAGAGATGAAGGAAGAGGGAAGAGGACTGGTAAATCACTGAATGCTTCATCAGGGAAAAAAAATCAAATAGAGGAGAGGGGAAATCTGTCTCGTTCACCCTGCGTTGCACTGGTTTAATATTACCATTTTGTTTTCATTAATGCTTAGGGCAGAACTCCCAGATGAGCTTAGGTACTCCACAAAAGTGAGGGAGAGCCAGACTGGTTTCAAGAGGTTATGCACAAAACACGTGAAGGTACCAAGCCACAGATGGCCTGACTGTGCTGCCTTTGTGTAGAGAGGAAACACCATAGACATAGAGGGAATTTCATCCTTCTTAGGCTGTCATGACATCCTGTGGGTCCTTTTATCTTCAGAGGTTATCATTCTGTTTTCTGTCTTTTTCACCTTTGAAGTTCTTCTTGTCTTTAATATACTGATAGCCATGAGTCTAATTTGTCTTTATTTGAATACTATGCATATATCAAAAATATCACCAAATAATTCAAACCAAGTGCCAAAATAAATTAATTTCATCTCAGTCTGTAAATTAGTTTGAGAAAGGATCAAACATATTTTGTCTGCAATTGCCAGAAGACACAAAGGAAGTTTAACCCCAAACTTGTTTCCTCCACACTAACCTCTCAACAGCAGCTGGAAAAACCTCCTTCATTTCAGAGAGATGAATACACACAAAAGGCAGGCTTACTGCCTTCCAGATGGGGACCGGAAGTTTGTGGCGATGATCCTGAGCAGCCCTCCGCTTCTTGAAATCCCCAGGAGGGAGGAACGTGACCGTCATCTCAGAGCAGAATGGACAGCCGGGAATTCTCATATCTGAAATCAAAAGGCTTGAGCAGAATAGAGATGTCTGTTTCTCTCTCCAGTGGAGAGAAAGGTGATAAATTTTGTGGCATCTTGCCAAAGCCATTGAACCCACTTAGACACAAAACCTCATATTACCCAGTCTGAATAGCATCAAGGAGAAAGAAAATCCCTGAAGTTTTGCTTGGAATTCCCACACCTCAAAAAAAAAAGACTCCCTGCATGATAAGAATAGCCATCTGTGAGAACAACTGAAAGCAAGGCCTGGGGTTGACCTAATAGCTGAAATGCTCATTTTTGATTTAGAGACTTACTAAAATGAAAAATGTGTGCAAGTGTCTGTGTATATCCCCATGCAAAAAAAGGCAGAACCCAGGATTCATGTAGGTAGACCGGCAGTTAATCATTGTAACCTTGATCCCTCATAACTGTTGAGGGTCTATAAGAGTTGTTTGCCTGTCTCTGCTCCTGAAACAGTGCTTCTAAGAACCAGTTCAAGTACCTTTAAGTAGATTGAGGACTTGCTGGTTCATCTCTGAACGCAGAATGTCAATCTGCCAGTCTAGAATAGCTATTCTGTTCCAGGCTCTTGCGTAGGGAGGGCAGATGGGTGCTTAGCAGGACAGGTTCCTCCATCAGGCAGATCCACCAGCAGCACAAAACAAACCTGGTCTTGCCCTTCTACTGCATTAGCACCTCTGCAAGAACTTCTGGACCATATTTTTCACCTGCACTGTTAAAGTACCACTCCTGCTATCCTTGGAAATATTATACAGTTGCTTGTGGACACTGAGGAGCACTAAAAATGAGTAGTTGACAAGATCACAGGGAATGCACAAAAGTAGGTCTTTTCTGTTTGCAAAAGAGGAGTCAGGTCTGTTATGATATAACCTTAGCATTGGCATGGCCACCACACCAGTCCCACCCACAGCAGCAGGCAACTGCAAGTCAAACCATGGAGAAATGAGGATTGTATGAAAGCACACTTACATACAGGACCCAATTTTCAAACGGTGTTGAGCTTTTCTGGAAATCCACCTAAATAAGAGCAGATATCTTTATGAAAAAAGTGCTCACAACCCAAACCTGCACCTTTTAGCTGATACGGATAAAAATCCATCAAATCTTACTCAGACTATCTGTGAGAAACTTGCACTTTCTCTGTAACAGGAGAGGGCTTTGTATCTCACTGCTGGTCACCAGGTGACTTTACAGATGCCCATTGGGTGCTATGCATTTTTTAAATAGCAAACATTTGTCCCCTGATTGCCCCATCTTCCTGCTCGTCTCAGAAGCAGGAACTCTGCCTTCCTGCTTGTGCCCCAGCTGTATTAAAGAAGGCGTGTAGTGGACTGTTATGTTACCAGTAGCCAAGCTAATAACAGCATTCAGTCTAAGATGTCACAAGAACATGAGAGCTTGAAGTATGTAGTAGGGCCAATCGTTTCATTAGGAAGTGAACTCAGTCCTTCCTGCAAAGAGCTGTTACCAGAGGGAGCAAATCTTTCATCTCAAAGTTACTGCTTTTGAATCCAGTGCAGAGACATCTCAGGCTGAATGAATAAATATTCCCCACTGCTACTGCATCCTCAAGAAACTGCCCCAGAGAGCAAGGACTGAACTCTATTCTTTTCTTGAACAGTGTGTCTCAAGGACAACTACATGGAGGAAACTAACACTGCCAATACTTCAGGTAGAGGCCTGTAAAAATAACTAGTAGCCTTCACAGTAACATCAACCCCTCTCTTTAAAGGGTTTGTCCTGTGTGCAAATACAAAGACTGAACCACACTTACAACCCTGAGACATTACCCAGGTGTGCTGGAATGTTAATGCTAATCTAAATACCCTCACTGAAACAAGACAGATGTAATGGCTAAATAATTGGTATGAGAAAACAGACATAAACGGATTATGGTGGAACACAGACAAAAAGCACTCAAACGTATCTCGGAATCCTTCTTACTAGGAAGATTTTGGCTACATTATATATTTCTTCCCCGTTCCATCCCACTAAAACTTTGAACTGAGAATTTAGAAGAGAAGTGCCCCTTCACTAGACAGGTAGCATTTGAGTACAGGAGCATTGAGTCCCAGGAGCTGTGGTACCTCTCTTAAAATTTTTCTGTGCTTGCACAAACCATGTAACTTTTTAGATTTTTAATGACAAATGTTCATATATAATAAATACATAGGCACAAATACTCCTAAGTTACTGAAGTTTGTGAGACTTCTGTGATTGTCTTTTCTGATGATGAGAAATTCCCAAACTATGCCTCTAGATTATGTCAAAGGAGGTACACATTAGATCACTGCAGGAACATGCCCTCTGCTCTCCTATTTAGTGCTGGAATGGGGATCCCCTGCCTGAGGTAGCACAGGAACAGGATGGGACAGCTTGTTAGCAGCCTGCTGGCAGGGATGTGAGAAGAAGAAAAATTCCCGTTTGACTCAAATCCAGATAAACGTTCCACAGCAGTAAAGTAACAGTTTTCTTTATTCGTAAAATAAAGATGTCTTTAAAATGAAATCTGTGACATCACTGATCTGAAATACTGCCATTTCCACAGCCATAGCCTGAATAAAAGTGCACTTCAAGGGTGAATTACTCTACTCATAAGACAGCAGCTTAGACAAGAAAATCAAGCATATCTCAGGTCAGTCTCTCAGTGTCACCGACTCAGTGCAGGTACACTGACTCCAGGCCCTTCTTCTGGGCTCCCACCATCCTTCATCACACTATTTAAACCAGACACAAAGTCATGCTGGTTCTGTGAAGGCATCCAGACAGAGCAACTGCAACATTTTCCAAAGGCAAAATCATAGAGTGTAGTGAAAGGGAAATTGTATTGACTTTTTGCATGGCTAACAAGGGATTTGCAAGCACACAGGCTATGTTTGTTCAACCAGAGTTGAAAAGAAAACCAGAATCATATGAAACATCCCTTTAATCCATGAACCCAGCCAACAGGATGGCCCTGGCTATTGTTTCAGGACATACAGCTTGGGGTCTTTAATCCTTGAAATTATTGGCATGGTGCACTTATTCTGTGACAGCTCTTTCAGATCTTTTCCCATCTCTATTGTTTTGTTTTCTGCTTGAGTAAATAGTAGGGCAAAAGTGAGACACATTTTTTTCTGCTGTCATCTGTCAGGATGAATAGCCTGGATTTTCACCTCCCTGATTTTCCTGTCAACATTGTGTCTTGACTAATGCACATGGGCTACCATCAAGGAAGGAGTTCTGTCCCATTTAGTCTTGTATGAAAAGTGCAGAGTGGAAATGATGGCATGGAGTACAAAGCATGTCAAGGATGAAGGCAAAAAATACAGAAAAACACCTAAAAGCCAGAATCCACCTTATTCAAATCACAGACTACCATTCATATCCATGGTGAGCAAATGCAAAGTGAATGAACTGCCTGTGATTTACAAATGGAGAACCTGAGGCAAAGAATGGCAATCTGACCATGGTGACCCCACAAATCAGTGGTATATTAGAGAAGATATCTCAGGCTTTCTTAGTCCTAATTTCATCATCTATCCACTAGGCAGCTCTGCCTTGTTTTTGCATCAGAATCATTACAAATTATTAAAGCAGGGTTATGGTGATTTATACCAACTTGGCACAGACAAACAAAGGAAGCAGAGAAACTACAGTGTGGGAAGGTTCAGCCATGAGGTGATCTTTACCAGCAGGGATTTTGTGTCACAGTTTTCAGCCTTGGCTGTGGTAAATGCTGCAGACTCCCAGCTGGTATGAGAAGGGTCAAGACAGCATAGTCTTCTGGAAATCCTTTAAAAATAAGATTTAAACTGAGTGATCAGTTCTTCATTTGTCCTCAAATGACTCTGATTTACTTTTAAACTAGGCAGTCCCACTACCTTTATTTTTATAATTTAAATGGAATCACTGTAAGAAACTATGATTATTGGTGGTGTTGATAGTAAAAAGGGAAAAGAGCAGCATTACGTTTGTGCTTGCTCTAGAGCCTTACTGGAGAGACAGGACAAAGATAACCTTGGCATCTGTTGTTATGTTCCAGATCCCAGGAGGACTGGGGGCTCTGAATGCTGGTTTAACACTTCTGTTGCTGGGAACTGTGTAAAGGGAACAAGCAGACTTTGCAAACCAAGATAGAAATAAAGCAGATGCATCTCTTCTGAGCACAGATCAAGTTTGAATTTTCCTTCTCTGCCTTCCACCATCATGGCCTATTCTTTCTCTGTCTGGTAGGCAGGGTAGCAGGGAGGAGGATGTATAGATGTCATCATTCAGAGCCTGGGCTCTGTTTCCAGCTTTGCCACTACTGCAGGCAGCCCTGTACAAAACACTTTCCCCCTCTATCACACTGCCTGTGTTTCCAGCCCCTTCAAGTCAAGCAGTGGCTGCCACATGTGCCACTGTGCACAGATATGTTCTCTGTCCCTAGTGGAGAAAGTCAAAAAAGTCTTTATTTGTCTAGGCCTATTGCAGACCACATGTGCAAGAAACAAAACCAGAAACAAAGCAAAGATACCGGTATTAACGTCCTAGGACAGAGCACAAATCCTGCTCTGCTGTCCCTTTGACAGGATCTTTCATTCTAATAAAGGGGCAAAGAGGAAAACTGAGGTCAGTACTGCTTCAAAAGTTGTCACAACTAGTCAGCCAAAACCCTTGAATTCCTCACACTTGTGTTTTGCCACATAGTCTACACCTGTCTCAGTATGAGGCTTAAAACTGATGAATGAGAAGTAAGCCATACATACAGAATCCCTAAGGTTCTGAAATATTTAGATAATATCAAGTAATTGTGCTAGCATTTGAAAGATGTACCCTGAGCCACTGGGCTTTCACTGTCACTTGTCTACTGAATAAACTGCTTCACTCTGGGAGTGTCAGTGCTCTTATGTCGAAAACACAAAATAACAAGGAGTAACATCTTTATGTTATATACCTTAAAAGCATAAAGAAATACTGCTGTTTAATTTGGGATAACCCCTAATGACCAAGCTAGAAGCCAAGTTTCCTCTGTAGCTTTCAAAGCAGTTTCAGATAGAAAGCAAAGCTGATTGAGAAATGAAATTAAATTTCTGTCACACAGTATAACAGCAAGCTATGAATCGGGGAAAGAAGTTCTGCTATTATGATTTCCAGTCTGAGGTTCTATGCACCAAATGCTCCTATCACGGGGAGCAAGGTGTAATAATTTCTCTTAACACAAATTAAGAAATCTGTCCATTCATACTCATTAATTACCCTGAAAACTCCCCTCATTATCTCCAAGCCATTAAAATAATCACAGTTTTGTTTTGCAATTGCAGCATTTCTATTAGTTGTTAAACTAGTGCTTTCCTCCAGGATTGCACAGTATTTTAGGAAACCTATCTATACAAAAGCCTTTGTCGGAGAATGTTTATCAAAAGAAACCATATCTACGACAAATAAATCAGTAAACATTTAAAACAGGTAATATGGTGCAGCTGAAGGAGAGAGATAAGAGCTTCCACCTAAGGATTATGGATATGAAACCCCATAGTGACATAGATTGTGACTACTGCGGTATTTGGAACACTGTCTTTATGCTTAGACTGTTTTGAGACCATTTCTAACAAATAAGCACCTTCCTTATTTAGCTGGTACCTTGCTTGAGTGACCCTAATGGGGTGGACAAGGAAAAGAGACGGAGTATCATTTAGCACACACAGTCCAGAAGTGACAAGTGGAAAATAACATCGGTGACTACTGGGCAAAACCTGGGGTACTGTGCCAAGTCAGTGTGATTGCCATTATTACCCAGAAGCTTGGGGACAGATTTTGCTCTTCTGCATGTTAACTGAGCATTAAAACTATCAGTCATAAAGCTTGACTTACTAAATAAATTTGGTTATGGCACCAGGACCATTCCTGCTTTAACGGCTGCAGACACCATTTTAAGAACATTGCCATGTGCCATTTTACCACATTGCATACAAGAAGTGTACTCGGATTTTTTCTTCCAATAAGAACTTCACCGTGATTGACTTAAGGACACATTCACTAGCAATTCTGATAGTCAGACACAATCACAGTCCAATGTATGTACAAATATAAGCCCACCAGGTACATTCTTGTATGAAAACCCAGGTTGGTATTTATGTACATATGCATATTCTTGTTCCCATGCCAGACAGTGCATTATGTGAAAATCGCTATACTTTGTGAGGAATCATCTTCTGGTCATGCTCGAAGCTGCACAGATTAAAGACATTGCTCTGCCTTCCACTGAGCATTTAATTTGCCTAAATGTTAGCTGTTATGATAAACAAATTGTAATGAATGAGGTATTGGAAAACTTAATCAATTTCTTTGTTATTTCATTACAACTTGAGTCTGTAAAAGATGTTTGATGCCTATGAAAAATTAACTGCATACAGTGAAGAAAGACTAACTTCCTAATTCTTCAAAGTAATAGAGACACACATCCCTTCATGAATTGGGTACACATCAAGAGAGTCATCCTGTGCCTCTGTATCCCATGCAAATACATGTATCCCTCTGCATCCCATGTAAATACAGTGCCACAGAGACTACCATAGCAGAATCAGAGAGAGGTGATTTTCTTTTTGGTTTGCAGAAAGTGTCAGAAGTTAACTTAATTTGAATGAACTTTTCATAAAACAGAAATTACCTGACTGGAGGGTAATGGTTTAGAGAAAGATGTTTTAAAAGAACTTTTGTCAATGACAGAAATCGTGCTACATGGGGGTTTATGAGATTAACCTTCAAAAGTTCATAGAAGAAATTGCAAAGCAAAAGCATCACCTTGGCAAAAGAAATGTTGATCTGATGGCTACTGTGGGGAGCAACCTTCAGCCTCCAGGTACAACTCCTGCCACTGAAGCCAGCATTTTTGATGGAGCAGTGTTTAGAACATGTTGAAACCTGATGCCAGCAACCCACTTAATGATTATGCTCTGAAATGTTTTGCTATACCTTTGAGCCACAGAAGCAGGCCTGTAGGCTAAGCTGTTTCTCTTAACAGAAGTCTGATGAGAAGCCTCAGATGAGAAGCAGGAATGAAGATGGAGTCAAAGGTTTTCCAAACCTCTAGCACCAAGATAGCAACAGTTCTGGGCCAATGCATTACAGGAGTTACATGCTGAACAAGGCCCTGATGGGTTTATGCACGTGATACTGGCAGCTGAGTTTCCTTCACCCTCCAAACACGAATGGATTGAGAGAACACTGAGAAAGGCCCCTCCAAAAGTATTTGACAACACTGAATTGCATTCCCGAGGGCCCCAATGGGACATGCAAAGCATGTCCTGAAATTAGGAAAGACTTTGTTATTTCCTTATTCATTTTATGTTGCCCACTCCTGTAAATTTATTTTCCTATCATTTCTAAATGTTTATAAAGTTGTATATATTCCTAAAACATAACAATATGTAATAAGTACACATACACCAACCTGAATTACTACTATTAGGAAAGAGAAAGAAGAGTCAGCTTACCATCACAGAGCAAAAAGTGCATTGGTAACATGCTACACAACATGTTAGTTCCAGTGTTTTTACACAAACTTAATCCACTGCAATTAATTGCTTTAGCTTTTTGGAACACTTAAACAGGAATTGAAAAAAACACATCATATTGAAAAAAAAGGAAACCAAATGTGTTCATGGGATAAATAGCCAGTACTGGAACAACACCAGAACTCAGATCTGAGGCAAATGACCGCTGGCACCATGGAAAGGTCTAGCAGAAATTTCAGATTTTTATGTCTTTACTAGATGACATTCTAAAACTATCACAAACTTCAGGCTTCATCATAAAACCAAGAACTCTTCATAAGTTCTGAGGGGTTTTTCTTTATTGTGCTTAGGCAGAGTAATCATAGTAGGGGCCTATAAAGACCCAGTGTCACTTTGAATCTTGCTAAACTTTTAGTCTCAATGACATTCATCAGCAGTAAGCTCTACTCCCTAATTATTATTAATTAATACTGTGTGAAAAAATAATTCTTTTATAGCTGCTTCAGCATGCTTTGTGTTTTATTGTTCTTGCTCCATCTTTGCTGCAGCAGTCAGACACATTACAAACCTTGAGGAACCATGTAATTAAGCAACTTGGATACTGGAACCAACTGGACAGCTCAAAGAGTCTACACATTATTTATACACATCCTGGATTGTGCAAATAGACATATATCACCTATACAAAGCATATTTTATTTGAAGAACAATAGACAAAATCTCTGTCTTGTGAACTCCAGTTAAACTCATGACCTTAACCTCAAGCTGGATACATATTACAATTCCTAGGGATATATTATCTACAGAGATCTGACCTGATCTGCCTTTAAAATAATCACCATGTAATCAGTTTCTGTGCAAAACCAGAAGTCAATGTTTCCCCCTCTCCCTCTCTGGCTGTAAAAAGCAGTTCCATATTAAATTAATGGGCGCCTTTGACTTCTCAGACTTTGGAGGTTGTGTCTGTGTGTGGTCTGTTCACCCTGTGAAGTATGACCAGCAACTCTGTGTGTCTTCCACATTTGCTCAACAGCTACAAGTGGCCCAGAGAATCATCTGCAAAATGAGGCACACACGGCAATGATTAATGGGGGCTGAGAAGTAAATAAACTGCCCGACTTGTGGGGGGAGCTTTCAAAGGGAATGGAAGAGAACAAAGCATCCTTAAGTTTGATAATGCATTCACAACCAACTGTAAGAGTAAATTAAGAGATAGTGCCTACTTCTAGAAGCAAGAGAAAACAAATTAGACAATTACATTATGGCTGGGATTTATAAAGCAATAAAAATGAAGAATATAAAATTGGGAAAGGTCATAATAAAAACATCAGCTTCCTGGCAGTTCTCAAAGAGGTAGCAGGGCTACTAGGCTATTAGAGAAAGCTTCAAACAGCAGTTGAGTAAAATTAAGGGGAGAGCAAGAAAAATAGTATCTCTTATGTTAACTATAGAGTTCTGTGATGTTACTTTGCAGATTGCATCTTTCACCTACAAATACATACAAATTGTATGTGAAATATGTGTACAAGAGCACAGAGCTGTGCACAGAAATATCTGCCGTGACAGGAATGTCAGAGCTGACAAGATAAGTAGGATTCAAGCTTACTTTTGTGTTAATACTTGAGTACTGACCCTTTCACCAGTTAGGCTAGAGGGCTCTGAAGTTGCTCAAGATGCCAGCAGCCTCATGAGGAAAATATGGGACAAAAGAATACATTAGCCTAGGCCAAAAGGCTGGGGATCAGCAGTCATCAAGTTGTCTTGACTGTGGTCTTTTTATTCCTGCCATGCCCCTTTTCCACTTATTGGCAAGTGTTATGTTTATCTGTGCATATGAATGGTGAAAAAGATGAGATTTTACATCTGCTGAGTTTGCTTGCCGTGCTGCCAGCAGTGCAGTGCAGTGCAGACCTACAGCACTGCCACCCCACATAGCCCCATCAAGTCTAGAGAAAAAAAACACGGGAACTGTAAAGCAGCAATCAGTCCTAAGGCCTCTACTCTAGGGACCACTAAGTGCTGCTGACCAGGCACCAGGCTGTCTCAAAACAGAAAGAAATATTATTGAAATACCCCTCTTTTATATGGAGATTGGACTATGATCTATGTCAGATCAGACCAGGTACAAAACACTAGGTCATTTCCTGTTGATTCCACAATTTTCCCTGGGATGGGGGCACAAGGTACCATTCAGTCACTCATCTCATCCAATGCACTGATGGGTCTCAGAAGAGATGGATTTATAAACCTGCCTGAAGCAGGCTGCCTTCTTAAGGAACAAAACTACAACTAACCTGAAATGAGCAAGCTTTCACACAACCTGGGTTTCCACCTTTTGCTGCCCGAAAATCTCTGTACAGCAATTTGTATGAGTAATATATATTACAGGTAAACTTCTCAGTACATCAGAGCCTGCTCCACTTCACTGTCTCTGCTAGTGGCTGTGATTAGAAGGATGAGGCTTACCAGTCCCAGGATCTGAAGCATTTAGCTCCAGAGTCTGAGTGTATTTCATCTACCATTTGCAGCTTTCCTAATGATTAGCGAGAAAGAGACTTTGATTCATCTGACCATGTGCATCAGTGAATTCATATAGGGAAGAATATAAAAGTCAAAGAAAATTACCAAAGTAATAGCTGTTTTTATTTTTTCCATTGACATTTTCAATTAGCTGTATGTTTTTAGCTCTTTGGCTCCTTTCCTTCACCTGGATTGCATTTATTGGTTAAAACTGAGTATGATGCCACAGAAATAATGTCTTCATGCACAGGACAATATATCCTACATATTTGCACATAATCTCTCAGGTCACTGCTAGGCTGATAAAACAGTCAGACACTGCTCTCTGGTTCTGTGACAGGAGCAGAGCTGCTTTAATGAATTATGATGTTGCATTAATTCATTCCAGGTCCAGCTGTAAGCCAGCACAGCTACAGTTCCATTTTGATGTTCTGAGCTTTGCACATGCAATAAATCACTGTGGCAGCACAGGGATTTGTGTGAACAATTCCTCATACATTTATACAAATTCATACCCCTTTCAAAGGCTGTCTTGTTTTGCAGCTCACTTCAGACACCACCTGCAAAAGCTTGCTGAGTTTCAGGATCTGACATGTTCATTGGGTCAATTTATGCAATTCAGGACGACCAAAGAAGCACAGGACCTTTTTTAACATGAAGACTCATTGTTACTTCCTTGTTGACCCTTCACAGCCCCAAACGTGTTCAGTGCACTCATGTACTGAAATCAGAGTTACAGTAATCTATTCATTTTGACAGCTCCCCCATATTTTATGGCATTCACCATGTCCCAGTTACTCTGGTATGGCTGTTTCAAGCAAGCAGAAGAACAAAATACATATTTAGCAAAGCTGGTAGAAGAAAGAAATACGTCCTGGCCCAGAGTTAGGCTGAACAAAAGGGATAGGACAGGATTTTCAGAGAAGCTCAGGGCAATTAAAATTGTCTAAGTGACTTCATCTTTTTTAAAAAATACTAGCTGTAATTATTCAAAGAACACATCAGTTAATATATTTGGAAGTCATTACTCCTATTATAAAAATAGGAGCCTAAATCAGGCTCCCAAACCCATACTGAGGCATTACAGTAAGCGTCCTGGTTTGCAGAAGTGCTGAATACCAGCCACTCCCACTGACTCAATGAATGTGCTCGGCACCTTGCTACCAAATCAGGCTCAAATTAGAGAACTGACATGAAGCTATTAATCAGCCAAGTCTCAAACCAAGACCAGATCATCCGGGGAAGCAAGGGATAGAGAAAAATTAAGACTACAGGGAAGAGTGAAGAGATTGCTCTGCTAAGGCAGCTTTAGATTGTCACAGGAGATTTTTCTTCTGAATTTTAACATTATTAATGTATGTAACATACAACAGTTCCACAAACAGAAGCTCTTTGCTTGAGTTTGCTTCAACAACAGTAACACCAGTTTCATATAATGCACAATACATCCCCAGAGATTTGCACTAAATCAAGTTGACATGAAAATCAAGACAGAAACCATGCAGAAGAGCTTTGAAAAATAAATCAAAAAGGCTATGCTGATTCTGCAGCACAGCTCTGTGCATAGATAAGCCAGCTTTCTCCAAAGTCATTTCAGATTGCTGCTAGGGCATATGAAAATGTGGAGGCAGAATAAGTGCAATGTAGAGATTACATGTCATCTGTGACTACAAAAAAGAAATAATCTTCACTTCCACTTCGGGAATTCTGTTGTTACTATTTCAGCACTACTATTGCTTCAGGTCAGACAGGATTGGGCCCCTGTTGTCAAATATGGCATATTCTTCTAAAATGTTTGAACTACTACTAAAGTGTTTTTATGCTTACAATACACATGTTTTCAAAAAAAAAAAGTCTCATCTTATTTATATAACAAATTTTCTTTACACAGATTTATGTTCTTTCCACGTACGTATTTTCCTATCCTGCCTTAGTATGGTTTTATAAAAGGGTAAAGATTTGGTCTCTCCAGAGACACATGGCAGCCATAAAGCTTTCCCATTGTGTCCCTTGAGAGCTTCCTGGGGCAGAGGAGTCCCCCATGAGAGAGATCTGCCAGAAGATTCTGTCACACTGTGCCCCATGCTCACCCACCAGTGCTGAGGGTTTAGCCATATCAAAGAGGATATATCCCCAAAATGTCAAAGCTCTGGTGCACCCTGAGAACTGTGAAAGACACAAAAATTCAGAAATGCTTCAGGATTACACAGAGTTAGATGGCAGCTTGTCTAGCTCTGAAGTTTATGAGTTATTCACCAAAGTCCTTCCAGTCTTTGGCTGGATCAGTGACTCTGGCCTACATATTCTGGTAGATTTATCCTCTTCTCTAATTAATTCAATACAATCTTGTTTTGACAAATATACACTTCAAACATATTATTTCCTGACATATTTTTCACAAAACTCTAGATTTATTTTGCACCTTTTAGTCATTATTTTAGGCAGTTCCCACCCCAGAGTCTCTGCATTCCATGTTCCCAAGACAACAAATCGAGTGACTAAGGGAAAATGCATGAAAGAAGGTGGCATGAATAACAATGAAGATGGGTGTGCTCACATAAATCAGCAGTCACCATGGTCACAGATGGCCTCCAGCTTCAAGACTGCCAGGTGACAGTGATTTGTAGGCAGTGCAGCAAAGACAGACCTTGAAGGGATTCAGGGGGTAGTTGAAGTTTGGCAGAAGAGTTTACAAGAGAAGGTGCCTAAATGAAAAAATTCAGAAAAATAAGGAGATAAATGTTGTTGGAGTAAAGCAGAGACTGGAAATCAGGTATTGCATTAAATAGCGAATGGAGTCTTAGAAGTGAAAAAGAAAATGCTCTTTCAGGTTTGTTTTAAGTACCAAAGCAGGTATGTTTTTTAAATGAAACACAATTTTTGGTTTGGTTTTGAGTGTCCAGCTTATAGTAACTTAACAAGTTTATTGGGTTTTTTCCATTTCAAAAAAGAGTGAACACCCACTTTCTGAAAATATTAAGAATGACCTTAACAAGCTTGTTGGATTTTTTTCCACTTGAAGAAATAGTGAACACCCACATTCTAAAAATATTAAGAGCTTTCCCTGGAAGGTTGGTGAAAGGCTGAGTATATTAGTGTATTGTTAAGAAACAAAGTGCATGGGAAATTAATCTGATACAACAGATACAACTTAGTATCCCTGCTTAACCTGATACTTTCCTTCCACCTATAGCCTGTTTCAATAGTTCTTACCAAATCACAAGGACTAGTCATGTTACTAGTAAAATCTTTCAGAGCAAGTTTTAAAGGCAAAAGTAATATCTCTTTTTAAATTACCTGATACACTTAAGAAATAACAGACAAGCTTCTGGTAATGTCAGTTTCCTAAGCCTTTGACAGAAACAATCCATCATTCGCAGAGGATTTACCTTCTGTGACCCTCTGACACAAATATCTGAATATGACATTTAACTTACTAGTGACATAACTGAAGAGCATAACACAGCCTTGAGGAAGAGGTGGACATGTTCAGACAAGGAACAAACTGAGCAGCCTAAATTTGATGATCCCAATAAGCATCATTCTTGAACAAATTTGCAAGCCTGGATTCCAACCTATTTAGGTCCTGACACAGACCATGGATTTCAGTGGTATCTGGGAGTGCTCACAAAGAGAGAGCACTTGCAAGGACCACTCAATTATTTTTGGAGATCTTGAAAACCATTATTCAATTTCTCTGTATATCAGCAGAGAAAGGGGGGGGGGGGGGGGAACAAACCCAAAAGTATTGATTTCCTTAGATTTCTAGGAAAGCAATGAGAAATTTCACACCTTCTTTAGTGTCATGCATTGAGGGCAAGTATCCAAGTATAAAAGGATACAGTTTTAGGAGCCACTCACTGGCTCATTGACATATTTTAGTATTATGCTAATCTACAAAACAAGCTCTTCCTTTGTAACACAAAGGTTCTGCTTTTGGACAAGTATCTGACTTGGGAAAGTAGCTGCTTAGAGCCTGAGTGTTACTATTCAAAGGGAAACCTCAAACAAGCTCACTGTGCTTGAAATGCCTACACTCTACAACTGTTACCTAAAAAAAAAACCCAACAACAAACTCAATCAAAGAAGAGAAAGAGTGCCTTAACCATTAGAAACTTGGTTACAAGGACTCTTCCACTAGCAGGTATTACTTCATGACCCAGCCTAACTTCAGCACTTTTAAAGTGGAAGATGAGTTACAGGTCATTGCATTGGTCTGTTTCCAGGGGAAGGAAGCTGGAGCACCTCTCGAGGGTGCCAAACTACAGGCTGGTCTGCCAGGAAGGCAGGAGAATACAGGATGTCCCTATTCCACTTGGTGTATCCAAACTGATGCTGAGCACTTCATAAATGCTGTGCAAGGTTCATAGACAAGCTGGAATAAGGCCAAAATGTCTAATGCAATCCATGTATCCATGGAGTAAATCTAAATGTTAGCCACTATTTCCCCTCCCTCAGCTATTTTGAGTTTGTGTCAGACAGGGGTTTGGACAGGGCTAGTAATTTTTCCAGTTGTAGACTTTAAAATCCAGGAACCATTTGAGAGCAAGTTTCTCTTACTGATATCAAAAAGCAACTAAAGTCACAGATCATGAGGTCTACAAACTGCTGACCCAGATCTTGCCAAAAGCTTACAAATTTCAAATGCCATTTTCCTGATATATCCCTAACAGAGACGAGGAACCTAAAGCCATCTAAACCACATGAAGAGTCTTGACAAACCAGTTCTGTTACCTTATAAAAAGGTCAGGACATAATTGCAGAGTGTGTGTTTATCCAAAGCTGCTAAGCCATGGAAAGGTGGGGCTGTCACTAGCAGAACTACATTTACTGGAAGGTGCTATGCAGCATAATGACAGTATCATTTAATATATTATGTTATATTATTAATCTATGGATAGAGCTTCATCACCCACAATATTCTGCTCACAGATTCTTCTGTTTCAAGGCAGCTGCTAAAACATACTTCAGGAAATAATTTCTGTTAGTATTCTTACTGAAGGCAGCATCAAGAGCCTGGCTGGTGGTGTCAGAGTGCAGGGTCTCCCCGTTACAGCCTTCAGGTCACTTTACACAAAGTTGTAGCATAAGGAGAATATTAAAGTTTCCCCTGAAATGCTATTTGATCACAAAGCAGAGTGGATGTCTCTGAGAACCATCTTTTGATTTATGGCAAATGCTGAGAAAAATCTAGAAAGCTCCAGTGCTAACCTATTTCATCTACTCATGTGTAAAATTAATGTTAAAGTTTTATATCAAAGTCTTCCAGTAGCCTATTAGCACACCCCTCTAATTCCTAGATGCACACCTTGTTTTCACTCAGATAATTGTTACATAAACACTGTAAGTGTTAAAATATAATAGGAGTAGGAAAGAGAAATATCTAAAATAAAGTTCATTCCAGGGAAAGGGGCTGTTACGCACATGTTTTTATGTTCCAAACACCACCTGAAGACTGGACTGTACATGTGAAAGAATAATTGTTTTTAGCAATTATATCTTGCACGTGGCTTCTTACAACAAGCACAAACTTCCTTTAAAAGTAATTGGAAGGAAGAGCAGATGAAGCACCAATCTATTTGCTTTGCGCTGATTCACGCTTAGCACAGCATCTAACACAGAAACATTCTCCAGCTGGTGGTTACAAAAGGGAAAAATGCACTCTGCAAACTTGCATTTGTTACAAGTTTCTGTGAATTTCCCAACCTGAATGAGAGCAACAGGACTTGAACGAACTCTCATAGTCCGTGTCAGAGCCAGTGGTGGAAGGAAACTTGTCTCCCAAGTCAGTGCAGCACGGGTGGGATGTTGATGCTGCAGCATCAATGCTGGAGGAGAGGCTGCACAGTGAAGGGTAGAGTGCATTTAAGGGGATGGTACTGGTCTCACAAATTCAGGGTTTTCCTCTTAGTGAATGAAAGCTGCGCTATTTATAGATCCTTTAAAAATCTGTCCACACATCTGTCCACTTCAGCAGTAATAAAGTCATAGCATAGACAGCAAGAACTTTTCTACTACAGTTTATAAAATTTTGTCAATCTTAGCTTAAAAATCATCTGAGGATTTCAAAGCAGTAAATGACTGCAGCTTGAGACTGCTGCTAGCATTGATGAAGAGATGTCAGCCAAAGCTCTTTTATGGGAATTCCAGAGACCTAATCTCTTCCTATTGTAGCATGTCCCAGGAGGCTGCTGAGAATGGCTTTCCCCAGCAAAGATGACCCTGGGTCTGCTCGACAATGATAAAGAGTTCAAACCACAGGCAATCAGTTCTTTGTTGCCTTTAGTAAAACTGATATGAAAATAATGTCAGATACCCCAGTGATAACAGCTCCTGGAGTCCTAGCTGGGCTATTTCAAAAGAGAAACATGGCTTTCTCTTTTGCTAGCACAGACACAGCTCAAAAGGAAGGCTGCAGAAACAATACCTGCCGCTTTTCAAGTGCTGGGAGCTTGCCTGTACTGTTTGTGTGTGCTTCTATAGCAGTGTTAGCCAAGCGCTGCCTTGTTCTGCTTCAGCTGTCTGCCTTGGGTAATGGAGCAGTCAGTGGCTTTGTAGCAATCCCATCTGCTCCCTCCCAGTCATGAAGGATCTTGAGGATAAGCTAGCAGGAAAGGTGGTTCACTGCAGTCCTCCCCCCATCACGTAATGTATTGTATGTCCCTGTTGTCACTGACTTGCATTCTAGTTTTGGGCAATCCTTTGCCCCATGCTCATTTCTCTCCCGTAGTTAACGGGAAAATGGATGGGATGAAAATTACCGTTCTAAAGACCTTCAAGTTGGTCCTGGGCTGGCACAGCATCTCTCAAACGAAGGCACCAGAAACCTTGAGCAAGACCAGCACAGGTTGAAGTAACTGCTGTTGTCATCAGGACTGCATCCTCTGTGCACTTTCTGTAGCCACAAGTGCTGTCACAGCAAAGTCTGTTCGGAAACCTCTGATCTAGCATGGATTGATCTGCATTACAAACTGTTACATAACAAATGCTTACAGGAATTAAATACCAGAATATGTGTGAGCATCATACTGCAGTTTACTACCACAACAATTATGTGGCTTGAACTGAGGTTTTACTACTGCTTTCCAAGGAAACTATCAGGAAACATTAGAGACTTTTCTGTGCTTAAGTAAATGCTGTTCAAGAAACAAGAAAACAGCAGGAAAAGGAACTACTGCAGTATTGGCTGGGACATATTTTATTAAAAGGAATGGAAATTAGGCAATAATTTCTATCTATGCAGTGTGAATTCAAACCCTCGTTAAAATGTTAGTTGTTCAAAACACACTAAAATCACAACACTTAGCTCAACACATTTCAGTTACTCCAACCTGCCTTTTACAATCTGAACTTGTTAAAGCATTTTCCAATATCCATAAATATCCTATTTTTATTACAGTTGTTGCTAACCTTGTATCAAACCAATTGCTAAACATTTCTAAGCCCAAAGATCTGCACCCAAAGAGCAAGGATGGAAGGGTACTGCTAGAGGCTTCTCACTTCTACCAAGTCAATTTGACCTCTTGAAGAAACAGCAACTGCTTCTGTGTTTAGTTTCTGCCACTAATTCTTTGTGAAACAGACCCAGCCAATATTGTTTGTTTTTCATAAAGAAGAGATCACTGAGATTGATGGAAGGAGAGACAAAGGTGAAACACCTAAGCAGTGGACATGGGTAACTACTTGCATCACTGCTAGGAATAAGACAGTCACACAGGATGTAGAGAAAGCATAGGCAATAAATTAAGTTATTGAAAGAGACTATTTACACTTAGATGAACAGCTTCAGGAGGAGGCTACAGTTTTATTCGGTACTTAAGAGGATAAATCCTTACTGGGGGACAGTAGAGCATTACTGTGATAGATGGTACTACTTACAAGGCCCAGAAACCTCACAGTTATGGATTAACTAGAGAGAACTGCAAGCCACATACAGAGTGCCTAACAGGACACACAAGAATATGTACTAAAACCTGTTAGAAGGGAACATCAGAAAAAGCATCTTAACACCACTTCACAGAAATCATCTGTTGTCTTTGAAAGAATGAATTCTGTAGCTGTTAAAGCTGCCTCATGTGTTGCACTGCACTAAGCAGGCTTAAAACCTAGTGAATCCACTCAGCAGGGGATTTCTCCTGTGAGAGGGAATCCTTTTGTAGCATAAGACAATTGCAGCTGCTCCTTCCTCAGCTCCTGGAAATGCAGCTGAGAAAGTTTGCAAGGCCTGGAAAGCATCAATTCCCCTGTTCCCAGCTTCTGGAATAATAGGTCAGCAACCATTCATATGACTTTTAGAGCAAGGTATAAGCTGATAATTTTTGCTTGGGCAAGTATAGCACAGTGTTCCACAAAAACTGGGAAATTATTGTGTTTTCTGCATCCCTAACCTTGTCTCCCAACTCTGTTTCTATCTACATTCAGCAATTTCTCAATTACATTTGAGAAAACAAGTCTCATAGGATGCAAGTCTTTCAGGGAGTTGGCGTTTCCAATTATATCAGAACCTTGCTAACCTGCTCACTGTTGCAGGGGATGGCACAGAGCTCTGTGCTCAACTACCAATTCAGATGCATATGCCAAGACCCTCTACAGAAGGGAAGCAGAACATGATTTAAATTCATAATTTTTTTCTAAAATTGGAAGATCCATTTCAAACCCTGTCGATAAGCATTTGTAGATATGCCTGTACAAAGATGAGCCCTGTTACCTTAGGTTGGATGACATTCTAAACAAAAAGGCTTCCTATTAATTAGTCAAAATGATAGGCAGGGGATTTTGGTATTTTTTTAAAGATGCATTTACAGCAATAGGAAACACACTACAATATGCTGTACAACTTGTCTCATACCTCTCCCTCCAATATGAACATTCAACACTTGGCTTTGCTCAATTTCAGTTTTCTTAGTTTTCTTGACTTGGATACAACTGCCTTGGAAGTACTGGAGTAGTCAGATACCAATTCAAGAAAAGCACTTGAGAAGAAGGGTCTCAAGTTTCATTAAAGTCAACAGATCTAAGCACATGGGCTGTTGCAGCTTTGCTTATCAGCATTCATTCAAGGAACTATACAAGTGATGCATTTCAGCACACCACAGTTTCTGTGACAGTATTCTAGTCATGCTCCTGGAGCACACAACTGGAAGTCTAGCAAAATTATCCTTCTCAGACAGCTAAATTAGATCATTCAGAACTTCAAGACTCTGCAAATTAGGATTGCTGCTTTTCATCCCTCTAGTTTAGACAGGTCTCTTAAGTAGTACCTTTCCCTCTACTTTGTTCTGTTACATTACCTGCAATGCAGAAAAGGCCCTGTGCAGGATTCTTTCAGGAGCACAAGCAAAATACTAGAGAGGACAAGATACACAAGACAAAAAAATCCAAGAATTTGACTTCTTAAAAAGTGTTTTCAGCTAATGCTTGTATTGGCCATTCTTTGACTTAATCAGCCTTGGCTATGGCAGTCATGCTCCACCAGATTTAAGACAACACATAGGGAAAAGAGAACAAATTCACTTGTAAAGGAACTCCACTAGTGTATGAGATTATTCTAGGTGTGAATTAGCCTAAGTAGTTTATCCCCAAACAATTTCCATTTTCAAACTCCTGTGCCAACTATTACTTTGCCAGAAATGGAAAACTGACTGCCAAATCTTATCTTGTAGTTCAGCACAGTGGTGCATCTTGAAAACCCATCTCGGGAGAAGGGCTGGACTTGGAGGTGATAAACAGGATAGGAGCGTTCAATGTTATGTGGCCGCTCCTCAGTTCCTTCCAAAAATAAACTACTACACCCTTTAAAACAAAACCTTGACCATACAAGACATTAAAGCCCTTAGCTCAAGCACACTTTGTACACAGCAGGAGGAGATGTTATCTGTAGTAGCCCAGCCAACAGAAACAACTGCTAAAGCAAAATCCTTTTGTGACTAGTCCATTGTTTCCGAACATCCCCGCAAGAAGCAAAGGGTCTCCCTCACTGGAATGGAACAAACCTGTGTAACAGCAAGAGGCTTTGCAAATATCATTAGCTACTCTTCAAAACAGCAAGACAGTGAAAGAACACAATGCAAGGGCTTACGTATGCTTTACCGCTTCCCTCTCCCCACGAACAACCATTGTCCCGAACAATAAAAGGGCAGGAGGTTGCTGTACAGTGAATGAAACATGACATTGTAAGGTAGGACCCCTTAAAGCCAGGCTCAGAGTTAAGTGTAAACTGCTGTAAAAAGCACAGCAAGAACCTGCAGTCAGACTGAAGGTCTGGCTACACTACTGTGCCAGGGAGCAAGGACACGCAAGGACATTTATCACGCCTTGCACAGATAACCTGAGTTTGGAATAGCACTGCCCCTTTATGCCTCTGAGCAGAGACAGACTCTGGCCCATGAAGGTACATTAATACACTGTCAAAAGCCACCCATGCCAGCTGGAGATTACTGTTTCCCCCCCTGCAGTTCTAAAGACACAGGTGTCAGATTTGGTGACTGGTCTTTGGCATGTCATCCACAGAACAACCCTCATTAAAATCATGAAAAATTCACACAGGATAAACAAGAATTATGTTCTTATAGCTGATACAGCCACAGCAAGACACATAAAACAGGAGAAGTAGTGAGCATGTAAGAAGATACAAGATAGAGCAGTCCCACCCGATGATGTCCTGCCAATATTTTAAAATAACAGCTCCCAGAAGCATCTCCCTGTCATGTGATGGATCCCACACAGCAGGAGTGGCTGTGCTGCAGAGAGAAGTGCTGGGTGGGTCAAGGAATCGTTTTGCTCTTCTCTTGTTTTCCCCTTTTAAACAATGTTTTCATAAACACAACCAAGGAAGGAGGTGGTTCCACTTGGCAGGCAGGCTCCTTCTGAGAAAATTTGCTGGAAGTGTTTATTCTCTGCTCCTGAAGCTGTACTGAGCATACGCAATAGCTGTGCACAGATATCGGGAGGTACAACCCAAAGCAGTACCAAAGCCTTTATGCAGGGAATTGGACTGATCCTTCCCTTGATATTCCTCTCTCAGCCTTCCAAAAATACCTGCTCTTCCAGTATATGACAATGGATTTTAAAAGTAATGTAGTTTTACTCCCAAAATTGCTTGCATGAACCTCAAACAGGGTTGAATGAGTAATAACCAAAAAATGCAATTTGGCATAAGAAATCACTTTTCAACAAGGGCTGGTTCCTGAAATTCCAGTGACTGTCTTCCCAATACACAGTTGTCCCAGACCTTACATACTGACTCAGATATACTGAGAAGGAAAAGTATGCTTTGGAGTCTTTCCCTATAACCCCCTTCTTTTAGGCATTCGTTTGTTTTCTCACCACTTTTTGGGTCCTCAGAAACAGAAGAAATGTAAAAAGTACTGCAGTGCAACGAGGCTCACTCCTGTTCTCACTGGGAGATGCAGTGTAGGAGGAACCTGCTCTTAAATCACACATTTCAGTCCTCTTCCCCCACACACGTATAGATGATGCTTAATTATAACTGACACATATTTCTGCTGCAGGGTTTGCTTTATGTATTTCAGTCAACCAATGCTAAAAAAGACCAATCTTATTTTAGTCCCATGCCAGGCTCCCAAAAATCAGAGCCAGCCAGCTCATTTTATGCTCGGTAAGAGGGAGACAAATGTATCTACCTTTCATACTTCTGTCTTTTCTTGATCAGTAAGCAGGTGTTAAATTATCCTCTGGGGAAGAGTCCTACGAGGGCTGAGAGACTGAGGCATTACAAAGCTGCTTACATCAAGGCCACTCATGATTTATGCACTATATGATTAGCCAGCATCAGCCTCTAGGGTTAAGCTTGCAGATACTAGTTTGCAATAGACAGAAATAGTAAGTGACCTAATCAAGTATTTTGCTACTGAATACATAGCCTAATTAAGATATTACAATATTCAGGAAGTAACATAAGGTCCATGCCCCATAAAAGATTTCTTGTAATATCAGAAAATCACTTTAGTGTAGGTTTAGAGTGATTAACAAGAGGAAACTAGCATTAGAAAAATAAATAAATAAGAACCAGAAACATACAGGAATGTTGGCAAAGAAATATAGAGGCCTATAAGCAAATAAAAGCAGCAATGTGATCTGGTCTGAAAATAGTTTCCCAAGTAAATTTATCATCTTTGGTACATTAATAAATCCATATATACAGCACGTGGAGAATAGCACATAGTGCTACCGATGCTGAAAGCAAGGGTAAGGGAAACAGTCCATATTACTATCAGGTATTTTAAAAAATCATATTCTTCACTCTAGGGTGAAACAAAGGTCATCTTGTTTCAGAGAAGCCACGACAAAAATGGATTTGTGCTCTGTGCAGGACAAAATTCATGGTGGTTAAAGCATAACAGCAAAGCAAAGTCCTTACTTCCAGTAGCTTAAACGCAATCGCCTGTTTTAAAGGGCTGAACTTGTCAAGAAGGACCAAGTGAGGGGGAGAGTGAGAATCCATTGCCTGAGAAGGCTAGAGGTCAGCTCAACATGCTTATCGGAGGGTCCAGCTTGCTCCCACTGGAGCAGAAAAAGGAAACCTATCACTGTAACATATTGCATCCTCTCCATACCGCATGGCTAAATGCAACTACAGTGCAGCCTGAGGCTGGCACTGAGCTTGCCTTGCCTAGACAGCTTTCCCTCACCCATGCAAGGGCTCACATCAGGCCCTGTCATTCCTCACTTTAGGACTCTGATCCCTCTGATCTTTTTGGTTACAAACCACTACTGACAGCTGGCAACTAAGACTCCTAGGAAGTCACACATGTAAGTTCTGCATGTTAGCCACACAAACCACTAAGCAGTCTCCAAAAGGTGTGCTAAGTTCCTGTCCTTCAAGCTGCAGAACATCTGTACCTGCAGGAGGTCGCAGGCCAGGTAGCTAGGGACAAACACCACAGCTGAATGGGAACACTAACCTGCAGTTTCCCATGGCTAACATCAGCCTGGGCAAACAAAATTACCAGAGCTAAGTCACAGCATTGCTTTGGTATACCATGATCTAATATTTAATCTTTCAAGGATTTAGTGCCACTGTTTTCCAGGGCATCAGCGTGCCATGACTGCAACACAAGAGTACCACACACTTCTGTAAGAATGAGGAAGACAGTAACTAATTACTGGAAAACTTCAGTGAAAGCCAGCCTTGATCTAAGGATGTCAAAGTACATGAAGTCCACTGCATTCTAGGCACGTTTTGCAATTGTTTGTTAGCATTAGCAGTTTACCTATCATTTCTAGCTTAAATCTGCTGACTTCCATTTACCACAACTATCTCTCTGTGCTTTAGTCTGAGCTACCTAGATTGCTTTTCCTTTGTGAGATATTTCACTATGCTAACTTCAGCTAAAACCATGATCCCCAAGCATATTTCATTATTCATATTGCATCCTGTTTGTCCCTAATATAGAAAACTTCAGAACCTTACTGAGAAAGTCACATTCAGTTCATTATATTTTTTATAGCAGCTACCAGGAACCCCAACAGATAGCTGAAAAACAACTGTGGAGTTTTTGTTATCATGGGTAAATTCAGCTGCATGAACAAGATAGAAACCAAGTTCTGGCTTATTTCAGAGATGACTCCATAATTCTCCCTGCAGGATGTGGAACGGCTGCAAACAGGACAAATTCAGTGATAAGAGCATTAGATTAGAAAACATTACTGACTCCATAACCACATCACAGCATAGTTGAGGTTTTGGGGGAGTTGGTTTTTGTTGGGCTTTTTTTAATACATTGACCTTGGCGAGTCATCACTTGCCTTTCAAACTTTCTACTTAAGCTTTTGAATCATCAGTTGCGTCTTCAACAGACCAGTAAGAGGCTTTCAGTTGGTTTGCATTTTTCTTTAAATTGAAGTCATCACCATGGCCAACTTCAAAGATTTACCCAAAGTGTAGTTTAATACAATTACACATGAATTGCTAGGTCTTAATAACTCAGCAAAGGTAAAATGTTTAAGTTAATCTATTGCATTGTGTGATTTCTACATTACAGCAATGAAGCATTCACATCAATAGAACTGACTGAACATCTGTTGTAAATAAATGGTAACATTAAAAACTATGATCATTTTATTATTACAGATAATGAACAGTGATTATACCAGATAAATCATAGTGACTGTCAGTGCTGAGCCAGTCTGAGTGGCATATTGCAGATAATGAGGCCAAGCTCAATATTATCAGCACCTCAGCATAGACTCATTACAAGGAAGGATTAAACATGTTAATGTTGTCACATATTTTTAAAACATGCATTTTAACTGTTCCCTGAGTCTAGTAGGTCTTAAGCAAATAATCCTTATTATTATTATTACTTTGTGTTATTTTGTGCACTGATGTTACTTGGCAACATTCATCTCATCTTACACAGCTGGCCATACCTGTCCAAGATCACACAAAGAAGGATGACACTGCAAAACTTTAAGCAGAGCTGCATCAAGACACTTTGAAGATGCTGGAGCAATGCAGCAACATGACTGTAAAAGTGTCACATGGCTGCCGGTTTGTGCACTAGGTAGGACTGTAGGAAGCCTATGGACTTTTTGGTCTCCCACATCAATTCTTCTTGTAAAAACTTACACCTACTTGTACAAGAAAGACTTATTTTTCACAGAGTATCTCTTGTGAAATAATTTGCAATTGAGTACAACATGACTCTCTTTTTAGGCTGCAAATGGCATTCAGGGAATCTCAATGAAACAGGTAAGAAAGATTTTTCCTAGAACTTTTGCATCACTATTGGGCACAGATATTTTATGACCTGGTAAAGACAGATATCTGTGCTCCTTAACATTCAGCTTTCCAGAAAGTAAGGTCAATTCTTAAAGGTGAGAAGCAACTTCCTAAGTGGCAGGATTATTATTGTTATTATATTGTTATAATTTAACGTTACTGTTACAAGGTCCTTTATGTGAAAAGCACCAACAAGACCAAGAGTTTATAATAAATTGTAATAAGTGTAGAGAATGCATTGACAGCAGATCCACACCCCTTTATGTCTGCAACATGTCTCCACCTGATGTTGCACAGCTGTGTTTAGCAATAGCATTTGAAACATTTTCTTACTGAAGTCTCACAATTAGACTATATGTTCATCATTCCATAAATGATTCTGTTGAATTCAGAGGAACCATTCCTGAAAGAAAGTCAACTGTGTTGGGAACATTAATAGAGTAAAAATCTATTTGCAAAAGTTGTTTTGACACAGATTTTTAAGTGTGTTCTTCCACTAAGTCACGCCTCTAACAAGTTTTGCAAAACATTTACATAATTGCTCATTGAAACCGAAATCTTCAACAAATATTTACCTTTTTTTTGATAGAAAAATACTTGACCAGACTGAAATCAGAACTATGCTCCTTAGTCATTGTTTGAATTTGTAAAAGCATGAGTAAATTGACAGTTTTGTGCCAGTCATCACAAGGCTGTTTTACACCAATTACCCACCATTCACATTTATTCCCCTATTTTATATGGTATTGATTTGTGGCTCACTCATGACTCGAATCACAGTCACTACATGCACAAGTCATGCACAAGTACCGGTGCAAGCACTTCTTGCAAAGATTTTAGTCTTCCCTTTCTAGGAATGTTTCTGTAAGCAAAAGTTTGCATGGATAAATCCTAATAGGAAATTATAAGATTCAGGGGCTGTCAGGGTGGGTGTTTGTTGAGGGGGATTTGCAGGTGTTTGCCAGCCTTTTTTCTTGTAGAAGAAAAGGTTGCGGCATTTTCCTGTTTCTGCCAAGCATGTGCTTATATCCTACACCAATAAGTATTATCAGATGCCCAAGAGCAAGTTTGAATCAGCTGGGCTGTGTCAACCCTTACGCTGGTAATCAATGCAGCTCTTTTTTCTCAGTTGAGGATCTGGCCCTTTATGTGCTGTCAAAAGGGGAAGGCTGTAAAAAGTGACTTCCACAGAATCAGGTTTTGTGTGCACTTCTGCTGTTTTTATCTATAGTTTTCCATTAGTCTATTTCATAATTTTATGAAATGTCACTCCAGTTATATTTGTTTTTACAATTACATAATTCCCCACACCCTCCCCCAGCCCTGATTCCACTACTGCTAAGGATTCAACTATAAATAGACCTTATAAACTCTAGAAACAGTTCTCTAGCTTTCAGGTACTAAGGAAGTACATTCCCTTTGATTACATGGTAACTAGAAGGGCTATCAACTGAATAATAAAAAAAAAAGAAAAGAAAAGAAAGAGAGAAAATCGCAGACAAATAAACATTTTTGAATCTTCTCCTGTTGATACACCAGCACTATGTCACAACAACAGTAACTAGTCCAGACTTGCTGACTCCAGTGCCATAAGTGTTCACTGTTATTGCTATGCAGATTGTCAGGTCCATTAAAATAGTAAAATGCAATATGCTAAAATGATCTTTACCTCAAGTTTCATACACTAAAAAGTCAATGTCCCACTCCTGAAAACTCTCTATCTTCTGCAAGGCTCCACAAAGACTCAACAGCATCAACTATTTATATAGCAAGGCCCACTTTCTTTTCTTTTGGATTCATGTTCTAGATGTAACTATGGCCTCAAATGATATTGATATCTCTGTTCACTGTGTCTGTTAAATACAGCTTTAATGATTTTTAAAATTAGCCTTATTTTACACAGTTTTTTGTAAAGACTATGCTGTAAGTGCATTAATTTTAGGAGTCTTTACAATTTCAGCCTCTTTAAATGAATTAATAGTTTTCCCAATTTTCTGAACCAGCCAACATTATTAATCCATGAATTTCAGAGAAATAGGATACAAGACACACTGGATCAAGATTAGAATTTGACAAGATACTCAGAAGGGCTGCAGAACTAAATTTTAGATTGAAGAAACTGGCAACTACTTTATGCTAAATTCATCACTAGCATAAACAGATGCAACTTCCAAATTTATGCCAAGTTGCAGCCACTTATTCTGAGAACATGACCTTTTTCATTCCAGTTATTCCTACCTCCCCCCTGCCCCCAGTCCCTTCTTTATTTTGGCACATAGCCCAAAACTGTATGCACCAGTTATGTTTTTATAATACTGCCGTCTCAGTTTCCACTAAGGGGTAAGAAGAGCCAAAATGCACAAAATTGAGGGGCCCTTATAAATAGTTAAAATCTAAACAACACTTCTAAAAGAGGAACAGACTGAAAATGGCAGCAAGATGTTGGATCTTACAAGTTGTAAAAATGCTGAAAATGGAGGAATCAAGCACGGTTTGGTTGAGGAATCAGGATGCACAAGACAGTACTGTTTCAAAGATGATTCTGCATTGATTAATAACAATGAGCATATGTATTATATTCTGCTCGAGCACAAAGCACTGAGAACTTTTAAATAACATATTAAATAGCGGGCTAGAGATTAAAGAGGGATTCAGTTAGCTATTACTATAAGAAGACCTCAATAATCCATGGATGCTTCATCCAGATGTCAGGTATCGAAAGGCCTGAAGTGTAAGCAAACAAATAGGTCAACAATGTAGGTTTTTCTATCAATCTAACAGGGGCTTTAAAACTACCTGGAGTAGGCAGGCGTGGCTGTGTAGCCATCATTTAAAGATTTTGCTGTCTCTTGTCATGACAAGTCTCGGCTTTCTCCAGAACAAATGCCTTGAACAAAGTTACAGTTGAGGATGTTTGTCGCTTGACTTTTAGCGCTCTTAATGACTGGAACAAAACCCTTGTCTTTTGTTCCTTCACTTCCAGTTAAACAGGGATTTGACATTTTCTCTTGCCATAAATCGCTTCAAAGTTATTTTAGTTTTACATCCCAGCAGCTCAATGAAATCTCTATTTCAAGATTTTAGCACAAGAAATGCTGGACTAACAGCTCTGAAGACAAAAAAACAGGCAACAGAGAGCACACAACAGAGAGTAGCAGAGATGCCTTTCATCCACCCAACCGTGATCCACCTGGTGGATGTAAGCATGGATTTGATATGAATGCAAACATCAACTTCACCAGCATGTCTCTCTGCATACTGTAATGGTAGTCTCTCTCAAAAGCTACAGATGTCTGATTTGTAGATGAGCTGAGCTGAACAAACCCAGGGGTGAGAGCAATGAAAAGACACTACAATTTAAAATACTGTCCTAGTAATGAAAGGTCCATGTGCTGTTAAGTACCATTTGAATCAGCTAATTGTTATTAGTGTCATTCTAGATCGAGTTTCAGAGCTGGGTTGTGAAAGCTGATGAATTCAGCTATACACAGCTTTTAAAGGGAGAACAGTATGTATAGGAGTATAACTGCCAGATACATGCACATTCTTGAAACTGGCCTATGACTGTCAAAGGTATCTAGATGCAAATACTATATACAAAATTGAAGCCTGTTATTCTCTACATAGTACTTGCAACATCAGGACTGGGACTGACCCTTTGTTTGGAGTGATCCCTAGCAGCGAGAACAACCAGAGCAACCACTGAGTGAAAGATAAAGAACTCATTTCCAGTGTTAATGGAAGTTTGGAGGACAAGAAAAGAAACCATGTCACACTGCTGTTGCTACAGCTGATACTACATATAAAGGCATCAAAATGTCATGGTCTGTGTTCTTCAGCAAGTTTCAGTTCCAGAAGTTTCTATGGCAACTGAATTGTTAATCCACATGGTTTATATTCCAATTCATGCTACAGATCACATCTGACAAATGCCATAAGCTATCAGTTTGTGGTTAATTGATACAAAGTCCCATTTCCTGGGTTGCAGCGATTACATTTTTTTTGTGTTTTCACACAGTGCTTTCTTCAATCACAAAGATGAAACTCCGGATATTTTAAACAGAACTTTAGTAATGCATAAAGTACAACTTAAAAGATGCAAACAGGACCAATATTTGTAATGCTGAGTGCCTAGAGTGTCCCTTCTGTTACTTTCCCCATACGATTCTTCTTGGATAGACATGGGCGGGCAGGACTTGTCTGCAGCTCACAACAACCTGCTGACACTCCAGCTCACTGCCAGCAATGCCACAGTTGGAAGTAGCATAGGACAGAGAACAGGACAGCAAAGGATCCTCTTAAGGGATAGTTTATAGCAAAGGTACTCCCTTTAAGGAGTACGGTTATTTCTCCCCATTCAATTGTCTTTATCTGCCTCAACTATAAATTATTTTGAACTATTAAAACTCATTTGTTTTAGCATTCAGAAATACTGTAATCAATTTAATAAGGCTGCTTAAATTAAAAGGGAAGTGAATTTGACACTCAGACTTGAATAAAACAATATTTAACAGTTTTGAATATTTAGCAGTCTTAAAATTGGAACTTGTTCTATTTTTTCAATAATTAGTATTTGTATCATAATTATATGATACAAATTCACTCATTTCAGTAATCCTTAAAGGGCTTAGCTGCAAATAGAGAGTCCTCATCCAACATACAAGAATGTTTCCAGCCAGTTGAAAATATTCAAAATCCCTTGAGATAGAGTTAAAGAGATCCCCATGGATTTGGGGGGAAATGGAGGGATGAAGAAAACACACATATATCATTACCAGATATTCAAAGTCTGCAAAATGAAGTATAATTTGAGATCAGTTTATTGCCATCAGAGAGACTCCAACATTCAGAAAGCATTTGGGATACTACGTTTTGGAACTTACATAATTCCAAAACTTACACATGGCCTGTGTCTCTGAATGTTCTCAGTTCAACTTTGGAGAGAGCAATTTCATTTTCTAGTTCTATTACTTAACCCTGAACCTTTTCCTCAGGCCACTTATTCTTAGCATCATACCAGCGAGTCCCCCAGATGTAAAGTTTGCCTCTGTGACAGCCTCTGGACCCAGCCAAGGATTTCCACAAGACCTTTACCTAGAAACTCTGGCCCAGTTGTATGAGTTACTGCAAAACTGTGCATCCAACAAGCCCTGTGATCCCAGACATAATATCAGCTGAAAAATTCAAGATTTATTAGTGTCTACCTGCTGTTTACATATTCATTCAGGTGTTTGTACACAGTACGTAGTTTCTCTGGCTCACAAGTACAAAACACGATACTGCCCTGACCTGTAATTTCAATGGAAAAGTTTCTACCCCCACACAACTTCTACTATTTTATGTGTAATCTTTAGAATACCTGAACCTACCATAGTTCTGTTAAGATCAAATATAAGGCTTTTCAAGTGAAAACCCGCACCAAGAAGAGAGTGTGTTCAATAACTGTATTTCTTAGTGTTCTTCTGCAGAGTTCAAGCTACTCAACAGCTAAGTCATTAATTTAACATGGAATAAGAAATATTGTTTAAAACACAGGGCTTTCATGCAGGCAAGCTTAAAGCCACGGGGATTCATTGTGAAGTCTGTTCAAAACAGTAGCAAAGTTTCTGGGACAGTTCTGTTTTCATGGAATGGAAACTGCATTAACAAATCCAAGGTTCAGTATTTCTGTTCCTTCCTAGTCTGCCACAGCTCTTTTAGTTCAGTGCCTCTCCAATATCAACTACAATATCCTTCCAAAAACAACACTTCTGGGCTCATATTTTTCACGCAATCAGTCCTTTACATACTGAAACCTAAGAATTTAAGTCACGCTGCAGAAAAGGAAAAAATGTTCTGAAGAACTGGAGGGAAAATAAAAAAGATTCCACAGATAGCTTTTCAACAGACCTATAGCATCTGCAAAACAGTTTTGTTGTGCCAGCCCCTAATCTGTGCTTTTATATTGTGATACCATAAAAAAAAATAAACAAACCACAAAGAACACAGCACCCTTCCAAATTTCACACTATACTAAGCAAGCATAGATATCTGTAAGGCAATGTCATTCAGCACTCAATGCTTTGCCTTTATTTTTATGTTTCTCCTTCCTTTCCAGCTGCCCTCTTGAGATAAAGTTGATGATGGAGAGTTTAAAGGTAAAAGAAATAAAAAGAAAAAGCTAGAACAAAATACCACATAAGCTACTTCAGTAGTATGTTTTTGACTCACATTATGAGTTTGGGCAACTCCAGATTTTTCCTAAGGTCATCCAACTATCAAGTCCCCTAGGCAACTTCTCCTTCACAATGGCCTGCAGAAGGCAGGCTGCCAGACTGGTTTCCAGCTCCTTTTGGGCACCACATCCAGGTCACTGAAACAGTCTTCCAGGAAGAAAAATCTGGTGCTCACTTACTGAATGTGCTGCTCTGGGTTTGCTGTGATGCTTCCATTTCCACAAAGGCCCCTACAACATCACACGCACTACTTCCTCCAAAACAAAGATCAGCTCACAAGTAACTGGGGTCTCTTGTTCTCTACATTGATACTGACTTAAGAATGTTTGGAGGGGAGGCACTGCTCCAGCTACTGCCCTTTGACTTTAGTTAAAACTACTGCTCTTAACATTCACTTCAGATGGCTCTGCAGTCCCAGGAATGCCCGTCTGAGGAGCCTGGCCTGAGCCAGCATTCCTGGTATGCCAGCCAAACCCACAATACTTACAGATTATTCTCTCAACTGCCTGGAGGAACATTATCTTCTTCTGGCAGAATGCAAATGAATTAACGGTTTAGAAAATGCTATATGGAAAAGAAGGAATCAAACACTAGACAGTTAACAAAACAGGCTATTAGACTTCCAGGAAACTGCATAGAACACTCTAGTTTTGTGCCCTGTAAGGCACTGTGCTACAAGAACAAACCAGTTAGTGCCATAAAGAAGTAAATGGCAGAGATATGGGGCCACATGAGGAACCCAAGTCTTTGGGTTCTGCTGACTCAAGGCAGTTTTCTACACTGTCCATTGCAAATTGTGAATGTCAGAGTGACACTGACACAAAACACAAGCTCACAGAACAAGTTACTTGCTTAGGCTCTACTCCTAATGGTCTGTTTACTCATATCATTCACGACACCAGCAAAAAATCTGGTAACAGTTTACAAGCTTCTTTCTGCTACTACAAAAATACTTGCTGTAAATGGTAAAATGGTCCTGTAACTTCAACCTTGATAATTTGTATTTGCTCCTTAAGTGCCTTTTTGAGACAAAATTCTGTTGTTTTATTAACAGTCTGTTTGAGGGTAATTGCTACACCCATCACTTCCCTAACAATAAGCAATCTTCAGAGTTTATACAGCAAATATGGTTCATATGAGTCAAGCTAGACATTTTCCATTTACATTTGGTAGGAGTTCACAGCATGGATTAATTTTTTTGACAAGCAGGTGAGTATCCTCGCTGTTACTTATCACATACACCTCCATGGATCTAAAAGGTGGTGCATGCTTTTAAAAGGTGAAGAAACACTAAAACCCATCTTTTTTTCTGCTTGTGTGTTATCTCATGGAAGTAGTCTGTGCAAAGGTCTTCCATGTCATAGGAACCATCAAACTGCTGCCTGTCTGGGCACACAGTTTTCTGCAAATGCAGTGTGCTGTAAAAACTTGGAGACTCAAAAAGGTTGGAAAACACCTCTAAGGTCATCTAGTCCAACTGTTAACCCAGCACCAAAATGTCCAACACTAAACCATATCCCCAAGTACCACATCCATATACCTTTTGAACACTTTCCCAGGCAGCCTTTAGAGTCATAGCTAGTAGGCAAATAATTTTTAAAATAAAACATGAATGTCTGTGGAGGGAAAAAAATGAGATGGTAATTGGAGAGGAAAGAAAAAGACAACTGAATACCTTAGCAATAAGCTTCAAAACTCTAAAAAATGAAGATATATAAAAAAGCATTCTTTCCAGATCATTTTAATTCACTACAAGAGAATAATGCAACTCTTTATGTGGAAAGAATAAGGAGTTGCATCTCAAGACAACTTAAAGCTGGATGCTTTAAACCTGAACCCTTGAGAGGAATGGATTCCCAGCTTGGAGAGCTCTCAATTTGGAACTTACTGGTATGTGCCTCTTTTGACAAATATTCTCCCCTGCCAAAAGAGAAAGGTCAACCTCAAATACCACAAACGGCATGACAGTATTACACAGTGTGATCTTTCACTTGCCCATCTTCTCTATCTTCCAGGTGACCTGAATTTACTGATCAAATACTCAAATAGTTTTGACAAATTTAGGACTCATGACTTAAACTGAATTTTACTGGTACTCACCCTAAGAGAAGATTAAATGAGGAATGAAGGAAGGACTAGATTCTAAGTTTGCACTCTGATGTGCTCTACAGTGCACTTATGTGGTAGCTTTCCATTCTATGGCTGTTGCTTTGTTTTCCTGGATAATTTTATGCTCAACAGTACACACCTAACTGTGCAGTTCCTGTCACCAGGCCCAACCAGCTTTGCAGTGCCTACTGGAGATATTCCACATCTCACCAAAACTGACTGTGACCTCCTTCAAACAGGTATCATGACAGAGAACACTCACCAAATTCCCTCTCCAGGCACTTGCTTTATCTTGCAGACACTTGCCTATAATATATACTATGATATAATATATACTATATACTCGTCTCTGAGGACATAGAGGGGTCCAGTACAGAATCACTCACGCATATTCTCACTGTGTAACATTCTATTAACACATGTATTATTTTTCAAAAGTTATATTGAACTGATTCTTAGAAGAACTACCAATACATTCTGAAGCAGCAGACACAGGGAGCCCACATGCCAAATTTGCTCTTTTGATCATATGTTAAATTCAACAAAGAGGATCTAAAATTCCAAAGTGATTTCCAACTCTGAAAAGTAACTTGACCCAAAATACACAAATCCAAGATTCCCAAAGGCTATGCTGCATAAATGGTGTGTTTTTTCAGCTGGAGATGGTATTGAGGTACTTCAGTTTCATCAGTTATCTTTTAGATATATAATGCTAGATATATACAATGTCAAAACAGAACAGTATATTCCATGTAACAGTTATTTTTTTGGAAGACTGTTAAATCATGGCAGCAAAAATTTCCAGAATATTACATTTGAGCTAGACCAGACAGGCTCTTTTTTTAAAAAAAACAAACTGTTAATCCAACTATGTACTCAATGAAGAAGCACACAATAGAGAAAATATCCTTCTTCCCACTCTTCAAAACAAGATTGGCTGCAAAAAAAAAACCCCAAACAAAAAAACAACAACCCTGGAACACCATAATAGTACTTAGCTGATATCAAGATTAGCATGAATAGTGCTTTGTTTTACACCAACACTTCATTTAGAATATGGTCCCATGAATGCCAACTTTTCTTGGCTTGGATAGTAAGCCAGTGGCTGAAGACTTAAGATTATTTTGCTGGTGACAACATTGGTGTGCTTAACAGTCATAAGGGATCCTCTGAGCCTGACAAGTGGAAAAGTCACTATCCTAAAGAGTATATAATTTTTTATATGATGAGAAGAAGAAAGTATTTGTCACATTTTATAGGCTGGAAATAAAAGCACACAGTTACAACACAATCACAAGAAGTCTGTGGTTGGTTCTAAATATTTAAACTAATACAATTGTTCATATTATTTTGCTGGACTCTTTCTAGTCTAATAAGTACCTGGTAACAGAACAACCTCTCTACACAGGTAACAAGACAAACTCAGCAGTTTGGATACCATAGGTAAGCATCAGGTCCAGCTTCTGTGACCATGATTTGAAGGAATGAAAAGATGATTCAGCGTAAGTTTAAGCTTCCAAACACTTTTTCTCACCAACATAAGATTCAGACTGAGGGAAATAAACAGCTGGTTTACAAGTCTGCAGAATTTTATGGGGAGCAGCAAGAATCCTGATCTGGGATTCAGCAAATAGATACACTAAGATCAACTTTGTGTTTTTAAGTTATATCGAGGATTCTCACATACCTCCATCTCAGAGCTTTGTATGTTTCCTTGTTCACAGATTAATCTTCTTGCTGTTTAAAAATTCCCAACAGCAGTGGAAACTGGATCTTGCTGTTCATCCAGACTCCAACATTAGCAATCTTCCTTACAAGTTCTTTCATCTCTTTTCTTACTATCTTGCTTTCTCCTCAGCACCTGAAACAAAGAAGAAAGCTTTCTCACCAGATGTAGTCAGACTTTTCACAGCCAAATCCCCAGAATGCTTCATTTTGATGTCTTAACACTAGCACCACCACTGCTACCTCAGTTATCCACTGGACTGGACACACTCCAATTCCCAGCTTGCTCCTAGTCCACAACTCTACAGGAAACCATTTTATCCCTTCTCCATACTAAGAAGGGAAATGGCCTTCTGGGAATCAAAATTACAGTATAACTCTTCAAATCAATGGCATTGTATGTATGAAGTTGACAGACTCCAACATCCTACTTTTCTCCTGTCAGAGCTGTGTTCTCTGCTGTAAAAGCCCTCATATATTTTTTTCCTGTACCAAGGACCATCGCAATAAAACTGAGGCTGACTCTTAGTCTCAAACATCTGGTAATGTTTTGAAGATCTGTCTATTTCTAATGGTTCCTGCTACAGCTAAATATAAACCCAACAAAATGTGGATAAAGAGCATAGCCTTGCACATACAAAACACAACTTACAGGGTTCTTCATAAGCTGCACATTGAACCTCTCAGAGCCTCTGGCTCATCATTACACCTGCCAGCTCTGCCCTGCCACTCTCTGCAGCACGTGGCCCTTCTTGTGAAAACTCAACAGTGCCACACACTGTGATTTTCCACTGGGCTTCATGGAAGAGATTAGAAGCCACTCCCGTTGCCCTCCCTGACACACAGAGAAGGCAGCTGGAGTTCATCACAGTGGAGGCAAAAGGTTTGGTCTCTAGGGAGTTGGAAACAATAAGCTCACCTCTGGGAAATTCTGTGAATGCCTCCACACTTGCATAGCACATCAGAGTGAGTTCCTGGAATTGCTTTGCTGCCTCTGGGCACAAGAGAACCACCCAGAGATGTTTGGATTGAGGGCAAATCTACCAGTTCTTCAGACGTTCATGGAGCCAGTCCTCAAGTTTGAAAAGGCCACAGATGACATACAGGAGAATGTGTTATTTCCCATTAGTTTTGGTACTTCAGATAACACTTGTTTTTAGAAAGACACATCCATGGCACAGAGTTTTCTTCCCATCCCTTGCAAAAATCAGGAAGGAAATGCAAGTATGTATTACTGGAAACAAGAGCACTGGCCTGTAAACCCATACCAACCAAACATGGCAGTTCGTATTGACTTGCTTGCTCTGCATACAGTTGTCAGACATGAGGAACCCCAAGAAAGAAGGTCACTTCCCCAAATAAAGTTTGACTATAATACAAAGTCATCAACTTTCACTCATTTCGTCACATGGACGGACAGCAAGAGAGCTGATATATAACCCTCTATTATCCTGCTACAATAGGGACTTAAAATCCCACCACATGAGACATTTACTTACAATATAAAGGAAGGCAAACTCCTTTCTGTCCTCTCTACAGGACAGAAATACTACTGTAGTCCATCAGCAAGATTGAAAACAAGAAATGTCAGTAAAACAGACAATGCAACACAAACAATGTTAAAGTGCCAAAACCTGCAAGACAAGTTCCTCAAGTAAGAAACAGCTTTCTTTATTCCAGGTAATAGCAGCAGCTGACTTGTCCTGATGCTGTATTCACATAGCCAGATGGAGGTATGATAGCTTTTCATGGAAATACACCTGCAATTTTACATAGGGAACACTTGTACACTTTTGATTAAGTTAGTGCTCAAGGAACATGTTATGGAGTCTCTGTCATCAGTGCTTTAGAAGATTTAGATGAGTAAAACCAGGCCTTCAAAAATCCTTATACTGGAACAGGATACCTCAGGAGTAAGGTTTAGAAGACTTTCAATCACAACCAGTTTTCACAACAGGCAGGTCTTAGATCAACCAAAAGCACCTGAAACTTGGTTGGACTAAGAACACCTCGTAGGGCACTATGGATTTCACTATCCTAAAACATGCTGTCCTATTCCCAACACAGTATCTAACCTTATGCAGGCATCTCCCACTTAGAGACATAAATTGCATGAAGATAACCAGAAAAAATGCTTATAGGCACATTCATTATTAGCTTTTTTTTAACTGAGAAACAAACTGGTTTAATTTGTCTCATACTAGACATTGTAAGCACACCCTGCCTTGCTATGAACTGCAATAGCAGAGCAACCCTTGTATTTGTTTACACACCAGTGTCCTCACCCTCCTCACTCCCAACCCACACACCAAAACCAGAGAGTTCAACAGGATCGCAGGTGCCTGATACAAGTATGCTACCCAGGTCAGGGGCCTTGTGTATTTAATTCTTCTCTGTGCTAAACTTCAATCCAGTCTCAGGACTGAGAAACCCAAGTACCTGTTCAGGTAAAAACATATCCTGTTCCTGTTCTTTGTACACACAATACTTCTGTTTTGCCAGTTGCTAGAAGACTACACAGCAAGTTGGACCTCCCTGGTAGATCTGGTCAAAAACTAAAAAGAAATCAAATTCATTCAAGGCCAATCTACTCTGATTTCTAGTCTAGTCTGACTAGTCTAGCAATCCAGTGCATTAAGCAGGACTACAGGCAGTAAGGGCTGATAGGTTTCTTTTCCAAGGCAACTTAGAACCCAAGGAACTTGAGGCAAATCACAGACTTTCTGGGCTTTCTGCTACTACTCCTCAAAAAGCAGAAAGTCTGGGCTAGAAACCTCAAAGCTTCTCAATTCTAATCAGCTATTCTGCCTTGCTCAATACTTCATTGTGTAATAAACAAACACAGGATTTCATGTAGCAATTGCCATGTCCAAGGGGATATATAAGAATTCCTGATTTGCAGATTAGTGCAAACGCTGGTTTTATTCTGAATTGGGACAAACTGAAGCTGAGATTTCCTATGAGCCAGAAATACTTCATGTTAATAATGCTCAAGAATAAACACTGCTTGTAATTTGGTTTTGTAAAGTATCAGTTTGGGGCTTTGCAAATGGCTTCTTAAAAACCCTACAAGCACATCTAAGAAGTTAACCACAGCAACTTAGGGTTTGTTCAGCTGAAGTGTTTCAAAATGCCAGAGATGAACTGGAGAAAAAAATTGTGATAAATGATGCAGGCATTAATTAAAAGATGGTGTCCTGGGCTTACAGACCAGCAATTCTGATAACAGAATTAACAATACAATTTGAGGCCAAACCAGACTGCAAAAATATTCCTTCATTACCTGCCTCTTGAGCCAAATAACTTTTTCATGGCATTTTCTAGTCAATAATCAGGATGTCTTTCTTGTTGTGACTTTGTCTATGCTTATAGACAACTGGTATCAGATTAGGCTTAGTCCCTCCTTATAGTTACACTAAAGCAAACACATCTATCTTCTGCTAGATGGAACCTGAATAGCTTATGTGTCCTAGACCCCTCACTGTTATATGCAGAGTCTTATCCAAACTTGTAGTTCTTTAAAATCAGGTATTGGAGGTTTATTCTCACTTTCACAGAGCCTGAACAACTCTTGATACATAGCCTGTCATCTACTGCATCCCACATCAGGTTGCTATGCTTTCATTAACACGAACCTGAAGCAAATATTCCAGTTCTTCAGAGCAACCCACTGAGGCTTCTTTAAATATAGGATGAGGAAAGTCTCTTCTACCAGAGCTCACAAGGCCTGGAGCAGTGACCAAATCAAAGCCCAAAAGTCTCTCAAAAGCAGCCATATAACCAAGCAGTTGGCAGTGATCTTGTTCAAGATGTGGCCAAACTGAATCCTAGGAATCCTAGAAAATACCAGGAAAGATATTTTTGTGGCATTGGTCTTTCCCAGCATGCATTCTTGGTAACACAGTGGTGGCACTTATTTAGTAAAAGGTCAGACTTCCAGGGACAGTCAGATGTTCTCAGTCAAGCCGAGGTTTTCAATGGCTTCCTGTGCATGATAACTTCCCAAGAGCTTTGCCTGGTCCCACCTTGCTCATATTACATTAAAGTAATATCAGGATAATAATTTATCAAGATTGTGACAAGGCCAAGTAAGTGCTTTTGGAATCTCAAATAAAATATATTGAAAAAATGTGAACCAACACCTTCCAAAGGATATCTCCTGTTCATTTTGAGTACTTCATGGCCACTAATGTTAACTTAGTTTGCTATATATCACATATATATACATCACAGCATGCTTCTGAGAAAGCATATGCTGAATATTTTTAAGTGCAAACTACTCTTTTGCAAGCAATCTTTCTCCACCAATATTCTCCACTGATGTCTTGGATTTCAGATGTTATGAGTTACAGTTGCAGAATGAGATTACTTGTTCCTTGGATTCAGCCATGCAAAGGAGTTTATGCAAAGGAGCATCAATGATTTTGTGTTATTTCCATGGGCACAGGCTTCACAGGAGCAGTTAAGGCAGAGCTCCTGCTGAATTTTACCAAGGCAAGAAATCCAGAGTCAAAGCCAGTCTAAGTAAATAAGACCAGATACACAAACAAACGCTTCTTTGAACTTAGAGATGTATGCACAGTGTTGGTATCCTTGCCACTTGCACTTCTCTCTGTCTCAAGTTCTAGAAAACTTTAATTTCACAAGGCACCCTGGTATCAAATACACTAGATGGAAGGCCTACTCCAGGCTTGCATCAAAGTCAATGAGCTAAGAATCTGTGCCAACCTCTACTGTGGCATAACCAGCATTTATTTAACTTTTCCCTTGGGAACTGATGCCTGGTATTTCTTAACTTGAACAAAATCACCTAGACTGACTATTACCAGAAGAGCAGCAAATAGCTGCTTATAGCCTGGTGGTTACAGTCTGACTTAAGAACCCAGTTCTGGTTGTGGATCAGGCATCTCTGTACCCCAAGAGAGCTGTTTAGCCTCTTTGTCCTCGCCTCCTCTCACTGTCAGCATCTGGAGAATGACTTGAGCTGCAGTTTCACAGAAACTGTCATAAAACAGCATCATCAGACTGTACTTTTACAACAGCCTGAACCAGTCCAAACTGCTGGCCACCACAATTCTGCTCTGTCTTTGCCTCAGAGTCCTTACCCCTTCTTTGCACTGCCAGAAATTACACCAAGAAAGTTATTAACTTTCTTACCAGATCTGAGAGCAAAGACAGCACTATGAGGACAGATAAAGGCCAGGACCAGCAAAAGCGAAGGAAAGGAGGAAGGTGTGGCTGATTAGAAAAACATCAGTGATTACAGGAATATGTTTTTTGCAATTCTTGAATCTCACTAGCATCTGAAACCTTTTTCAAGCACAATAATTAAATGCAGTATAGAAAGTGTGAATGGAAGGCCACAGCAGAGCCTCTTGATCCAAAGAGTTTTCACTATTCAAGCTAAACAGAGTCTATCAGGAAAGAAAAAAATTAGATTCCTCTGCTGTTGTGAACAGAAGCAGCTCTGCTGTTGACCACAGCAGTTCTCACAGCAGGAAATGGACTAAGCCCCAGAAGCTGAAGTGAGGCAGCAGGCAGATGAGATAGCTCCTCTAGCTGGCAGAGCACTACAACAGAAGGAATGCAGCTTGCCCACACAGCAAGTGAGAAGCAGAACTAGGTAGCTGCCCTTCCCTTTTCCTACATACCCTTTTAATGATTTTAGCCATTCAGTCTAGTGCTTTCTAGGCTAAGCATCTGTTAGAGTTGATTTTGGCTCTGCTTCAGGTCGCAGTCCTGTTCTTGGGAAAGTATTTTGCCAAATGAAATAGCAACTTTTTGGCTCCAGTGCTTGTGAGCAGATATTTAAAATATTGGTTTTGTCAAGGACAGCTTCTTTTGATGGACTGCAAAAGTGCCGAATTCAACTTGATACATTATTACAATCCCTGGAAGCTCTGGTTTGTATTTGATTAAAGGGCAATGGAAACCAAAGATTTCATTAGAATGGAGAAGTCTTTAAGCCACTACAAAAGTTATACCCAGAAGCCAGAAGAACTTCTCCTGTGGTGACACAAACTGGACATACCACTTAAAACAATTAAGCACCATGTTCTATTTGCATAGCACATGTCCTATAATTTGACTTCAGCTGACAAAACAAACACATTTAGTAACAATTAGAATACATTAAAATCAGTACTGTTATGAATCAATGGTCAGAATTCTGTGTTAGGAAAGGCTTGCTATTACACAGGAAATACATTTCTAGTTCCTGTGCTGAACAAAGATGATAAAGGCTGAGTGTTACCTTAAGTAAACCATGTTAGATACTGGACTGTGCTACAAGTCACTATCTATGCAGGCAGCTGCATCTGCTTGAGTACCTCGGTTGCAACAGAATATTGAAATACGATTTTCAGCTGAAGGGATACTCTTCCAATGCTATTGACACACAACACAAGAGCAGAGGGCTGCCATGAGAAAGCAGACTGGAAAAAAAGCATACAAAAGTTTTCAAGGAAATTAACAAAAAGAGAACCAAGAAGTGTTCCAGCCTAAAAAAAGGTTTCTGGAGAATTCTGGTTAGCATACAGTCTCATCACCATTGGAGAGTTCTGTTATAGATTCACAGTCACCCAAGGATAACAAGTACATCGAGGTGAAGCTTTGCTAACTTGCTGTAGCCAACCATCAGCAGTTCTAGAGTTCTTAACAAACAACTTATATATTTCTGTGAGCCTTTGTATACCTGTAAAAAAAGTACAAGGCTCCCACAGAAATGAAAAATATGTTCCCTGCATTACCTTTTTCCCCACAGCCCTCAGATTTGCTGTAGATGGTGGCATGACTGATCATCTGACTTACCATCTGTCCAACATCTGCTTTTTAGGGTAACCACCCTGCAAATATAATTAGCTGGCTCTAGGCTACCATTATTCAAAATGAATACCCTGTTCTATATTGAAGCTATCACTAATTTAATTCCCTTAAAAAGATTCAGCATACTGACTCAGAGCCTGAGATTTCTGCTGAGGGTGTTGTTTGTTCCCATGTGCTTGTCTCTCTGTGAAGTTCCATGCCTGCATTACAAGCGTTGCCATACAGCAACAGCCATGCTACTGCTACCTGAGCTGGTTAGCTTGGGATGGGAAATAATGTACCTGACTGAGAACAGAAATTCAGTACCCCACTGTGAAGGGTGTATTAATCCAGAGAGGCTGCTGTGCTAACAGCCTTAGAGCTTCTCATACCTATCCTGAGTATGCCTGCATTGCAATGTATTTGCCAACATGTTTATTCTAACATAGGTAACACAAACTTATGTACACTTGTTTTCATGACTGTTTTCTTCTTGACAGTGATGCTGTATTGCCCTCAGCTTTCAACACTCAAATATCCTAATGATCCCAACTGTGAGAGCAGGCCACAGTATCTTATCAAGAGAAAGAGAAATAAACAGGAAGAGAGGAAAACAAGGAAGAGGGGGAAAAAATGAAAACCCCAAAGCCATCCCAGCAATCATTGCAACACTTGCAACAAAATTATGTGCTTGGCATCATACTTCTGGTGGCAATACAGTAGCATGGGACCTTATACAAGAGAAAGAATTCAGGGATCAGAACAACAATGGACAGAGCTGCAGGTGTTTCAGTCATTTTAATGCCCAGAGATTGCTACAAATTACATTTAGGATTCCTCTCCTGTCCCCTAAAAGCATAAATAAGCTCAGCCAAACCACTGACTACTCCTGACTTCTATCTGAACTGCAAACCCTTCAGAGATATGTATCCTTTTGTGCCTGTATAGCTCCATCCAAATAGAAATAATATTTCAGGCTGTCACAAATCCAGATCCCAGACTCACTCAAGAAAGCCACTGAAGCTTTAAAGTGCCATGACCCAAATTCTGCTTGCAAAGTGAGTTTCTTGCAAACTCCCTTGAGACTCATAAATATAGTTCTGTTTCCAATAACATGATTCTATTTAATGCCTTCTGCATTTAAAACCATAATCCTTTAATGACTTTGGGAATATTTGAAGATATTACAAAAAAAAATGTTAAAAAAACCCAAACAAACCAGAAAGCATCCATGAAGTTGATTGTTTATATGAATAAGCCACAAGACAATAAAAGGCCAGACTGACCATGGTAATAACTCCCAATGCTGATTCGAAGAAATTAAAAGCAGGCCAGGAAGCCTAATTCTAAATGTGTTTTCAATTGATCTTTGTTCCTGACCGTGTTTAATGGTTAGCTGTTCGAGAAACCCTTTGGGGTCCTGCTACTTGATTTCAAACTGGGAAACACAAGCAGTACCACAGAGAGCAAGATGCTTTTCTTTTCAAGAGAGTGATTTTAAACACTGCTGAAAGGTTGCAGACTGCCAGTCTCAGAAAAGTTTTACAGAAGAAATATGGAGAAGCATTTTTGTACTCCTATTTATCTACTGTATTCATACATGTCCCAGGACAGAATATCTGAACTTCTAACTAACTAAGACAAATTGGCAATCAGCACATAGAAGGTGAATTCATATGCCAGCACTCACGGTGTTTCAAATCTAGAGACTGGTTAGGAGAGCATTTAGCAAAAAGCAGCCCTGGCAAGTATAGTCCAAGCTTTCATGATGAGCAGGTTTGACACAAAATGAAATCAATCTTTGCTGTTACACCTGAGATCTCAGCAGCATCAACTCACCTCAGCTGATAAATTACTTCCATTTATTATTGGGAAACAATACGGAGACAGTTACTGTTCTCCTCCTGCTTAGGCTAGTTGAAGACTTCCTCTCTTTCCAAAGGAAGAGTGTCTGGGTCAGGAAATGCACTCTCAGCTTCCTCTCAAAGCTGTTTCCTCAAAGGGTAAGGTCTTTCCTGCCTTTTCTCAGTAAATTGTCCGTGCATGTCCTACATAGAAATCTATCCACTATAGTATCATTAATCATATTTTGCAGAAGTGGAAACCTGAGATCTAAATGTAAAATGACTTCCCCAAAGTCAACGTCACAGACAGGAGAATAATACTATCTAGTTGTTATCAGACACTTCCCATTCCAAGAGCCGAAACACTGCCCAAAGCATGTCTCTGTCACTTTCCCAGTTACATGGGTGCTCTAAGACCCCAGACCCCAAGCTACAAGCTCACCAAAGGGTTTTTACAGATGCTCTGGGGTTCTCCAGGAGACTCACAAGGGCCGGGGTGTGGAACAGGGAGTCATCTAATCTCTGTGACATTCGACCTGTCCCTTCCCCCCTTGCATACACACACTTGAGTTGGTCTGAGGCAGTAATTAATACAGTAATGCAGTGTCTCACAGATGCCTTGCCTTAACATTGCACAAGTTGACAGTAACAGAAATGCAATGGGCCCTCAGGTCTCCCAGGCTCCTACGTAGAAACTGTCCCCTAGATTTTACTACAGTTGTTCTTTTTCCGCTCCCATTTCTATGTAAATCATTATCGTCTTACCTTCTCCCTCACTGCCCGCATGTTTATCCAGTACATCATGACATAGCTGTCTCATCCTGGAAAAAATGCACAGACCTGCTAAGGGACAGACAACACTGTCAGACTGTGATGATGTAAAAATCATATAAATATAATTGTTGGAGTTCACAAAATAACATTTTTGACATTCTACCTCTCAGCAGGCCTCCCTACACCATAAAATAAAATACATATTTTCCAGTCTAACCACTTCACTTCTGCATGCAGATTTTGTCTCAAGACACCAAACCAAATGTTTGTGCTGAGTGAACACAGTGAACATTGCCAGTCCCAAAGGTCTTGTTCAGTGCTTTTGGGGACATGTGCAATTTTGGACTGGACTGAAATGTATGGAAAATGGTGAGTTTCACCCATGCTGCAAAGGACACCAAAGAAAGGCCATGCTTACTGCTAAGTCACATAAAGTTGTAAAGTGATTTTATAAGAACAAGGGACTGTGAGACTGTTTTCCCAATAGCACACTGACACCTTAGCTGTTATAGGTGTTAGAAATTTTCAATACTTGAAGCTTGCCTGCACAAAAACTTTCACACTTGTCTGCTACCAGTGACATCACACTTAACTTTATTTGGATGTCAGTAGGTATTCAAGGACACAGCTCTGCTCTGTTACAAATGCTTTTAAGTTAAGCGCAGTAGCAACAAGTTACCAGACAAAGGGACACTGTGTTAAAGGCTGCCTGCCAAAGATTGCTTATTCAAGTTGATTACATGGAAAGGACAGTAGTGCTGCCACACTTCTGCCTCATACTCCCCAGGGAATTAAAAAGGCCAAGAGTTATATCTACGTTTTCTTCAGTTCTCACTGCATGGAGTAGGCAGGAAGAACATAATAAAATATAAAGACAAGGTTTGATCTTGCAGAGCAGTGCACCTAAATGCTTAGCTAGGTCAATGCACAAGCACATTCTATCTTAGTTTTAAGTACAAGTAGTATATAAAGTGCCTCTCATTTGAAAGCTGGAACTGATCATGATTTGAGTCAAAAGCAGAAAATGATCAATGCTCGAGAAGCAGGAATGTCTTGAGAGGTTGGAGAGTTTGCGCTTTCATCAAAGACCCAAACCGACTTTCATTTCCATATTTTTCAGTAACATCTGGGATTGTGCAGCAAATGTTAGGATTGCACAGACAAAACATCCTTAAGTAAATCTCTCTGTGGCATTCTTATGTGAAATGCTACAGAGGAATTAAGGTAGAATTAAGGTAAAATTAACGAATTCCACCACATTGATTCAACCTTAATGTTATTAACTGCAAAAATAAACTGGTAAGTGAAATACATGTAATAAACTCTGGTGGGAAAAGCACGTTGCACGAGCTCCCAGTTACGCCCCCTACTTCCAAGCAGCCCGAGCGAAGTCCCCGTGCGAGTAGCCCCGAGTGGCCGCAGAGGCTGCGGTGTGCAGTCGGGCTGCCCGGCTCGGCTCGGCACGGCTCGGCACAGCCCCGCGGGGCACGCGCGCCCTCTGCCGGGCCGAGGCCAGGAACAGCCCTCGGCCAGCCCGGGAGGGACCGCAGGGCACCACCTTCACAGCCTTTCCCCGGGCTGGCAGCAGAGCCCCCACCTCTGTTCGGATCCATGGGGACTGCTGGAGAGGAGGGCGGAGCGCCTTCACGCCCATGGACAAGTCTGTATCCTGGGAGCCACCGCCAGTGTCTCTTACCCTTCACTGGCCTTAATCTCAGCTATCAGGAAGTTTCATGTTTCCCAAACAATCTTATTTGTAGTTATCCAGGTTTGTTTGTTTCATCCATGTTCTATATATTTATTATTATTACTTCACCCTTGTATTTGCTGTCTTGCATTTTTCTCACATTTTCAATAGCAAAGCCTAGTCAATAGTACACTCCAGGAAGGATTCTATTTCTCATGTCTTTCTATCCATGTATCCAAAGCATTCATGACCTGCACAGTGTAAGCAATTTCTCATTATATGCATAAAACAACAAAAATACCCCGTACACAATTAGTCCAAAAAGCAGGAGTCTGCTGTAGTAATGACTGGCAACATCTCTGTGCAAACATTTCCAACATGCACACTGGGGCATTGCACATTTCCAATATGCAAGCTGGGGCATCACAATTAAATATTTCTGATTTTCCCCCACAGGCTGTTGTACAGCAATTGCATTGTGCAGTAGTTCCTGCACAGCGATTATGCCACACAAGCTTTCCCACTGCCATCTGAGCAGCCTTAGACCCTGCTACAGGTGTTTGAATACCCTGTGACCAGTGCAAAGAACTAGGTAGCATTGGATGCAGGACTACCTTTTTACACATCTCAATTTAATAATCAAAGAATTATATGATCTTGACCCAATCCTGAAAACAGCTGAAAGAAACCTTTTGAAAAGTAGTCTAGTCAAACATGTATCCTCACAGTATGAGTTCTACCAGGGCTTTTATGAATTCAGTCACTGTTTTCTATACACAAACGTGATGTAGATCTTCATAATAAAATACACAGATGCTTTTACATAGAATAATAGTGCTGGCATTTTCAGTCAGGTAATTTACCTTGGAAAACAGGGTGAATACATGACATTTTAGGGGAGAGGTATGGTGTGAGACAATAGAAGACACTTTCAGCATATCATAGAATCATAGACTCATTTAGATTGAAAAAGAAACCTAAGATCATAGAGTCCAACTGTGAAACTGTCACTGCCAAGTCTACCACTAAAGCATGTCCCTAAGTTCCACATCTATAGATCCTACTTCCTTGAGCAGCTTTTTCCAATGCTTGACAACCCTTTCAGTGAAGAAATATTTCCTGATATCCAATCTAAGCCTTTCCTGGTGCAGCTTGAGGTAGTTCTCTCTTTTGGAATAAAAGCAATTAGTTATGGATCCCAACACTTTGTATATGCACCGATATACAAAATTACAATTAAAAAAAATATGGCACTGCCAAACCCACCTTCTCTTCAGGAAAAGCCTGCTCCAAATTATTACACATATTACCACTGAAGCCTGAGGGGTTATGGTACTGCAACAACAACAATATGCCTTTTAAATCAAAATGCCTTTTACTGTGGTTTGTGTATGTAGTTCCCCTCTCTTTTTTGACACATCTCTCACTGGACATTGGAAGGAATGGAACTCTACATACAAGAATCATGAACAATTCAACAAATAGTTTTGGGGAGATATTTTGACAATATTAAATTTTTAACACTTCTCAGAGCCAAATTGTTGGTACCATTTGGGGTTTGCCAGAGATTTGGGATGCTACGTTTTATTTCCACAGCCATCCTTTGTTCACTATGTGTCTCTATTTTCCCTTCCTCAGTAAGTAAAACTCTAACCACTAAACTATCTGTTGCCCTAAGTATGCCAGCCTATGGGCATTGCTCTCTGTTACTTTCTACAGCAAATTCTACTGTAAAGTTACTTCTACTTTAGCTTCGATCCCTATATTTCCATATAGTGACTAAAAAGCACCTGGCAGTTCCCAATGTGCTATTTTTGATTACCTGATAACTTCCATTGCCACTCTAACTTTAGCAAAGGTATATTCTTTTATCACTGTGGTGTGCAATTAACACAACACCTCATTATTTTTAGGCAGTATTTGGATTTTCACTCTAAGCACTACCACTGTAGTCCTATGTGTCAGTGTTAATACTCTGATAATTAGGGTGGCCCCATAAATATTACACAAAAGCAGGGAAGGCCTTGAATCCCTCTTGCTGAAATGACGAAGCTGAGAGAGCTGATAAATTGTCCTGGGATCTGGTGGCTGTCAACAACTGTCTTTCATCCACTGGCAACCCCAAATGCACAAGAGGTAGATGAGTAACCAAGACGTTCACCTAAGACTAAATAAGAGAACTATCGCATTTTATAATAGGACAAAACCCCCCAAAACCCAAACCAACCCCTCACAACCCAAAACTTGAAATCATTGCCCATGACTACATCATATAAAAGTACTAGATAGAAGGCAGACCATACAGATCTTTGTTGTGGTTTAAACCCATCCAGCAGCCAAACCCTACACAGCTGCTTGTTCACAGCTTCACCAGCGGCACTGGGGAGGAAGAATTGGAAGGAGAAAAGCTGGAAAACTCATGAGTTAAGATAAAGACAGTTTAAGGAAGGCAAAAGTCGTGCACACAAGCAAAGCAAAACAATGAATTAAGTCACTGATTCCCATGGGTAGGCAGGTGTTCAGCCATCCCCAGGAGAACAGGGACCCCACCATATGTAATGGTTACTTGGGAAGACAAACACTATCACTCCAAACGTTCCCACTTCTTCCTTCTAACCCCTACTTTATATACGAAGCACACCATATGGTTTGGAATATCCCTTTGGTCAGTTTGGGTCACATGTCCTGGCTGTGTCTCCTTCCAACTTTGTGAATAGAATGCACAATAGCAAATTTTTCTTTTTATATTGGAATAAAAATGTCAGATTCAATCCCATGAAACTAACCAGACAAAACTACATCCTAAAATGATGACTAGAATAAACCATATTTTATTTTACCAGTAATGCAATGTAAGAAATATTTTTGCCTAGAGCAAGGAATGATGTTACTTCCAGTAATACAGGCAAGATAAGAAGATAGCTCCTGATAAACAAATTTTACGTTGCCTGTGAAAATGCAGCTGACATGAGAGCAAATGCAATAATAATGACTCTGTCACACACAAGGACTATAAAGAGAAATCATTTACGAGCAGAGCTAGGAGATTAATTATATTCATCCCCAGATCAGATGCAGTGAAACTAAGCAAGGAAAAACATAAAATCAGAGGGCCCTGAGTTACCATGGTGGTCTGTGTACACATGTGGACATGTCTTGTTTTTCCTCTATGCAGACAGATGTCTGTAATGGGGTAGCATCAGAACATCTTAATCATCTGACTAGGTGGACCAAGTTTTCATCAATAGGCACCATTGATGAGTATATCGACCCTCTAAAAGTAAAATGATACTTTGTGAAACAGTATTAATTATGAAGGTCTTGATTTTTCAGCAGTCATTCAGCAAGGAAAAAAGAGTTTGGTAGCCTGGCTACATCTGCTCCAAGTACTATCACATGATTGATTTTCTTATCCTTAGATTTATACAATCTTTATATTAAGTGGGCTTTGTGCGAGCCAGCCACTGATCTATGACTTTTGAGAATAGACCATCCATCTTTATTCACTACATACACTCTCGGCACTGTGTCCAGCACCTTTACAGCCACACATTAAAAGAAGGGTATCACAGTTACCAATTTTGAAGTACAACTGCAGCTCCATATTAAGTTGCCCAGTTTTTAAGGTGGCAACATAAAAGTATGATGGGCAGCTCCTACAGAGCCTTATTTGCTTCACATGACTCTGCAGCTGGCTATGTCAAATTAAGCACCAAGGACAGTTTGATGCAAACAAGAATGAGATCAAACAGCTGCTCGCTAACAAGAACACCTCACACATTAGACTTCTCAAAGACACATCAAAACTTGATGCAATTTGACCTAGACACACCTACAAGAAATGAAGGCTGCAGAGAAGAGAAAGCCTAAGAATAAATAATATAGGAGAACTAGTTTTTACTGGTACACAGACCTGAAAGTGCTTTTCTGAAGAGATAAAATCTGTTCATATTCCCATGCATTAGCTCTCCTTTGTAGCTTTGACAGGTGTTCCCTATTTACATAAAAGAAGCAACCTGCTAGTATGTGGGCAGAACTTGTGATCTTTTTACTGAAGTGCTTTTATACTGAGGAGCCCGTCTTCAGTGATAGGATTCAAACTGCTCATTAACTGATGATGGTCATGCCTTAACTAATGAACCAGAGAAAACTCTAAAGGCTACCCATCATGATAAAATCTTTTTTTACTTTAAAATTACTTTAACTGGTAAGCCAAATATGGGAAAGAGTGTCAGGAGCCCAAAGTGGATCTACAAAAGAGTAAAGATGATTGTACCCAAGATAGCACCAGAGCCACCACTGCACTTTTCTCTCTGCCACACCTGGGAAACAACTACCTGGGAATGTCCTCAATTATTCGTATAGCCACCTGATAGACAAAGTGGTGCCAGAGAACTGATGCAGTTTATTTTGGCTGGCAGTTTCACTGGACTAAGCATCTTATCAGGAGGCAAGACTTCTGTATAGTTTTTATTTATGTGTATATACTTGTGGGAAGAGAACAGCTTGAAACGAAAAAGGCCCTAAACATTTAATGACATCTGAAGCTCTCCCTTGAAGTTTGGCAAACATTAAACACTGTGATAAAAGGTTTGGAACGAAGACGTAAATCTGTTACTGTGTTACTACAGCTGTTAAGGTAACAGCTGCGCGCACATGGCTAAGAAGGGGGAAAGGAAACTCTGGAGCTCTTCCCAGTCATTGAGAGCTTCATTTCACCACCACACCTGCCCCACCCACCCGGCTTTGTTGCTCGAGAGCGGACATGGGGCACTACAAGTAATAGGCAAATTATGTCCAGTAGGTCAGTTTGTCGGGTAATCACTAAACCTTGGGCAGAGGTTACCACCACCATTTGCTCTCTGCACGATACCTGACAGTCACTCACTCTCTGCGTCAGTGGCAACACAGCCCTGGCGAACAGGACTGGCAGCACTCGCTGCCTCCCCGGCCCAGCCCCCAGGGGCTGCATGCCCCGCGCTCTGCACCCGCACTGGGGGCCGCCTGCACCGCCACCGCTGTGGGGCAGAGCCGCTGCCGGTGCCCGCACAGGCCGACACAGCGGCAACGACACGACACGACACGACACGACACGACACGACACGACACGACAGTGCGGCCCCGCCGGGGCGCGCTCCAGCCGCGCGAGCGGCCCCGCCGCAGCCAATGAACAGCCCTGCCCGCCTGACAGAGGGCGGGGGCGGTGCTGACCAATAGCAGGTCACACAGGGAGGGGCGGGCACTGCCAGCGCCCAATGGGCAAAGGCTCCGGCCCGGGGGGCGGGAACAGGCGGCGCGCGCTCACGTCCTCAGAGCGCCCCCCTCGCCGCTCCCCGGATTGGCTGGCAGCGGGGGGCGGGCCCTAGCGCGCTCTTCTGCCCAATAGAGAGGCGACATTGCGTGACAGGCATTTGGCTCAGCCAATTGTTGTCGGCGCGGAGGCCGCAGCCTCTCTCCCTGGCAAGATGGCGGCGACAGTGCCCGGTGCGGTTCCTCCGGTGGCGGCCGCTCCGCAGAGCCCGACAGCGGCTCCCGCAGCCCCGGTCGGGACCGCCCCCCCCGTGGCCGCGCCGGCCCCCCCCGCCGGCCCGGCCCCACCGCCGCCCGCCCCGCCGCTGTCGGCCGCGCTCTCGGGCCCCTTCCCCGGCGGCCGCGTGGTGCGCCTGCACCCGGTCGTGCTCGCTTCCATCGTGGACAGCTTCGAGCGGCGCAACGAGGGCGCGGCGCGGGTCATCGGGACGCTGCTGGGTAAGAGCCGCCCCGCTCCCCTCGCCCGCCGCAGGCTGCGGGACGCCCCCGGCGCGCCCTGATCCGCTGCTCTCCCTCCCGCAGGCACCGTGGACAAGCACTCGGTGGAGGTCACCAACTGCTTCTCCGTCCCGCACAACGAGTCCGAGGATGAGGTACGGGGGCTGTGCCGCGGGGCGGGCACGGGCGCTCAGCCCGGGCTGGGCACACTTGGAACCGGCTGACTCGGCCCTGTCCCGTTTCCCAGGTGGCAGTAGACATGGAGTTTGCCAAAAACATGTATGAGCTGCACAAGAAGGTGTCTCCTAGCGAGATCATCTTGGGCTGGTAAGTTCGTCCTCAAGAACATCAAGCAGTTGTGTTGGTCCCTTAAACTACTCGAAATACATCACTGGCCTTGTCGTAACTGGAGAAGCAGAAGCATTAATGCTGGTGACAGTAACATCTTGCAACTCTTACTCTACAGTCAGTGGTAAAGCTTCTACAATTCTTAAAAGGAAGATAGAATACTGGAGGCCTGCAGTGTTTGGTTTTGTTTATATCTTGCAAGGTATCACAGGGTGATGAGATACAAAATACTTTCATGGCTTTGTTAGAACTTACCACCTGTAATACATCCTTCACCACGGAAGTTCACTGTTTAGAAAGAAGGGAGAACAGAAAAGAATTGTTTCAAGTACCAAAGGCATCAGGAGGAATCACTGATACCAGCTTGAGTATGTAGTTCTGTGCTGAGAAAACGTTGAAGTACTTGTGTGTGGCATGTGAGGCAAGATCAGTACAGTGTTATGGGAACAGAGTGTGTCTGAGTGTGAACCACAATGTGTTAATTAGTCTTCTTATCCCTCTCTGATCCTACAGAACAGCTTCATTCTGTTCCTATGGAGCCAACTTCCTCAACAACCTTCTAATGGCACAGCACAGTGCAGTTCTGATGACAGGACTTTCCCTGGGAATGTGAGACACTGATGGCAGAGCAGTTGAGGGAACCAGATTAACAAGTTATGATTACTGAGTTATACCTCCTGCAGAGAGGTTTGATTTGTGGAAGACAAAGTTGGTCTGAATTTGTATAGAAGTAAAGAGTTGGTCCAGAGCACAGTGACAGAGAACTGAATATTGTGTGTCTGCTGCCAATTGTACTGACATTTTTATGGCTGGTACTGCAACACTGGCCTTGTGCATATTTTGGGTATGGGTGTGCTCAGCCTGTGAGTCCTGTAATTCCAGGACAGGGGGCCATAAAACTATAGAATCCTTACTTAAACACTTGTCCTGAGGATGCTGCTGCAGCTCAGTGTTTGGAAGTCAGTGTTTTATGATACAAACCTGTTAAATACCAGCAGTACAGAACAGTGGGCACTTGACCATTGGAAGAAAGGCTCCTCAGCCTGTGTTCTTTTGAAGGTACGCAACGGGTCACGACATCACGGAACACTCGGTCCTGATCCACGAGTATTACAGCCGGGAAGCGCACAATCCAATCCACCTCACTGTGGACACGAGTCTCCAGAATTCACGCATGAGCATTAAAGCCTATGTCAGGTACTCTGGGAGGGGAGCTGTCTGAATTACTGAGAGACACCCCATCAGGGTAACAAAAAATGTAGTGGACTGCACTGTCCCATTTTGGGCAATATTCTGCAGTAGTTAAAACACAGGGGTGAGCCAGGGATCATGGCTTGCTTCTCATGGGAATGTTCTGACCACTGGATGTAGGTTGAAAGACCTATCCTTTCAAAAGCTGGTACCTCACTGGGGTGGGGAATTGTGACTTAATTTGCAGTGCTCTGAACATCCTTGGGACATTTCACAAGATTCACACAGCTAGCAGTGATATCAGTAACTTCACCACACTGAACACTAACCTGTAGCCATTTGGTTTATTTATACATGTTAGAGGACTAGTGTGGTTAAAACATAATTGAAACAGCATCTTCTTGATGAGCCTTTCTTCCCCTTAACCCCTTCATTTTTGGCAATCAGCAATGAAAATTAAATATAGAGAAATTAAACTCCTCCACCTCACTGAATTCTTCCTAGTGTTAGCTGAAGAGCTCTCCTCTGTAAGGAAAAAATCCCAAGCCTTTCTTTGTAGAGAAAGTACTGCTTCCTGACTATGCATCTTCAGAAAGGCAGCTATTCCATGACATCTTAAAGCATAAATGGACTTCAAATTCTTTTAATAATAAGATCAATAAAGGTGTTGAGAGTGCTTTGTACTTGAATTTTGCCATATTTGTTTGTTCCTGCAGTGATTTCTCAAAGCATGGAGTATTTCAGGATAGAAGAATACCTGCTCTATAAGCAAGGAACTGTAGCTAAGGTGATAGTACTCAGCTCTTCAGGCATTCATGCTGTTAAACGTCAGACCAGCTAGGAATATTCCTGGATGAAAATGAGCAATTAATAGCATGCCCAAACTGATTTCCTGTCCTCAGTTATCCTTGGTCTTGAAATTGCTGATTTTGGTGAGAATGAGTAACCTGCTCATGTTCACGCCTCAGTGCTAACAGAGATCATTGATCTGGAAATCTATTTCTTCCTCCCTTACATATATCCATGCTGAAAATGTTTTGTTGTTCTTTTTTTTTCTAGTGCCCCAATGGGAGTCCCTGGTAAAACTATGGGCGTGATGTTCACACCCCTAACAGTGAAATATGTTTATTATGATACAGAGCGGATAGGAGGTGAATGCTTTCTTCCTATTTCGGTTATAACCATTGTTGAGACACTGTTCAAATGCTTCTTTTACCCTGGTAGAATTGCCATTCTGGGAATTTTACTGGGAATTAGACTGTCTTGCTGAAGCTGTCCTAAAAAATACGGAACAAGTTAAGAATTTAAAGTGGTTTCTGTGGCAGTTCTTTTCACTGATCCTGCTTTGGCTTTCAGTGGATCTTATCATGAAGACCTGTTTCAGCCCTAACCGAGTGATTGGCTTGTCCAGCGACCTGCAGCAGGTGGGGTCGGCATCGGCCCGGATCCAGGACACCCTGACCATGGTGCTGCAGTATGCTGAGGATGTGTTGGTAAGGCCAGCTTTTTATGAGCCAAAAAATTAGTTGGATGTAAACTTGGGCATCTTGGTTTTCTTTTTATATTTTCTTTTTCTTGGCCATAAACTTACTGAGTTTTACTCAGGCTGAATTGTGTGTTTCTATGCTTAGTCTGGCAAAGTGGCTGCTGACAACACTGTCGGGCGTTTCCTGATGGATCTTATTAACCAGGTGCCAAAGATTTCACCAGAGGACTTTGAGACAATGTTGAACAGCAATATCAATGTAAGTTCATGATGTAATTTTTTCTGTGTATTGCCAGCAATTTTGAAATTTGTCCTACAGACACAAATTTGTCTGTGATCAAAACTTACCTTTTCATACAAACGTGTTAGTAGCAAACATAGCTCTCTATTATCAGCATTCATGTTTTAAGGGCAGGTGGAGAATAAAGGAGCTCACCATAACAATCTTGCAAGCAACTGCAAATAAAAGAATAAATTTTAAAGTATTTAGAAATTATACGAGTAATCTGAAAACTAGTCCCAATTCTCCTTTCATGTTGATTGGACAAAATTAATTACCAAACTTGAAAAGTTTGTATTTCAAGGATAACTGGTGACTTGACAGCTTCCTTTGCCTGAGCTGAAGTTTGGTCTCCCTGCATAACACTTAGGACATGAACAGGGTTTGATCATGCTCCCTTATTTCTTCAGAAAGCAAAAACTAAGTTTCTGAATGTGTTGTTCATCCACAGTCTGCAAGACCAGAACTAATTTTTAATTTTGCCTATACCCTTTGACTTGCCTGGTTAACATAGATGAACTTGGAGTTAAAATTTCACAAGCAGTGTTTCATATTCCAGGAATACCCAAAGCTTCCTGCAAGGAAAGCATTCCTCAGTGTAGCACTTTCAGGACTAACAATATTTCTAGTAGCTGACTGTAAAATGCTTTACAGGTGTTAAAAATTCAGCTCCCTGATAGGCCATGATCCTTGTTCATATCTCTGATCACTGTTTTTTCCCCTCCCTTTCAGGACCTACTGATGGTAACCTACTTGGCAAACCTCACACAGTCACAGATTGCTCTCAACGAGAAACTTCTGAGTTTATGAAGAAACTATTGCAATCCTACACTTAGAGGAGCCCGAAGAATGGGTTTTACACTTTTCTATGGTGTTACAGAACTCCTTGGACCGTAATTTAATTACCTACATCACTTGGTTTACATCTTTATTTCCATTGCCCTGAGAAATCCCTAACATGTTTAGGAAATGAATGAGAATGGCTTCAGTTCAGCTGAGCCTGGTGTTCTAAAATGGAGTATGAAAATCTTTTGTCCCCTGGGTTTATCTACTTGTATAACAAAATACAGCTTTATTCTAAGAATGTATTTGGAATAAAAGCTTCATTGCAGTGGCAAGAATGGCTTCTGTCTGGAAAAAACTGTTCTCATTTATTGTGTAATGAGTCTACTTTTGAAAGAAAGGGAGGGGGTAACAGGGCATCAGGAAAGAAAAAGTGAATGCGAATGAACTCCAGTTCTGCTGACTTCTTTGCAGGGGATTTTTCCAGCTGTTAAAGCACACTGAAAGTGTAGGGGTTTGTGTTGCATGTAATATGCTTTACCATGAAGGACTGCAGAGTAGCCACTGGTTTCATAGTGGTGCTGTGTATACCCCTTCAGCAGGGTACTGACAGAGTGTGAGACAGCAAATGCAGCTTATGGGTACCATTTCTATCCATCTGATTATTTCTGATCTTTTGGGAAACAAAGTCAAGGTCAAAAGCATTAGCCCCTCGTAAAGGGAGGGGGGGGGTGTTCAGAAAATGAGAGCCAGCAATTGAGTTTATAGTAAAAGGGCTTGAAAAACATTTGTGGCTAAACAAGTGTGGCTACTGGAGTTTCCATCTTTGCCAAAGAAGAAAAGGACAGAAAAATGACAATTCACGAAATTTGAGGTTAAAAGTTGGGTGTCATCAAATCAGAATTTTCCGTTTCCTAACCCTATACTGCTGCTAAAATTATGTGAACAGAAACCCCATTTTCTCCCCAAGACATATTTCATAGTAAATTGAGTTCTAGCAGAGCCAATACCACTATTAGCTGTAACTTTGCAGTCTCAGCTAACACCATTACCTTTACAAGGCTGTTCAGCTGTACTGAGGAGGTTTGCCTAACAGAGCATCCCTGTTCTCCAACACAGCTATTCCCACCTAACTACTAATGACTGTATCTGTTTCGTTAAATGAACTTGAAATGTTGGAGAAGGATGGAAAGAGTGTTCCCCAAAATCACTTTTGTGCTAATTTGCCAGATAAATTCAAGAGTAAGACTCAGGTTACAAATCTGTAGATGCTATACTGGTTATTCCAATCTAGAGAGTTCCCCCAGTGACTCAGTGCTAAATTCTAAGTTCTAATTGCAAGGACCATGTACATGAAAACTGAAGGTATAGCAAAGAGCCTCATCTAATTTGAAAATGTTATTTGTGAGCATTAAAAACTATTAGAACTCAACTCTTGGGTTTTTTTTAGTCTGAAAAAAATGTTTTGCTTTCCCTTCTGGAAACTTAATATTCTTCAGCCATTTAATGTTCTGCAAAGTTTTTTAACATAAGTTTTGACACAGGTGAAGGAAAGCACAAGCAGCAAAGCTGGGTAAGTCTCTCAATTACTGTCAAAAGGTTGCAGGGGGGAAAGCATAATATTCTTTCCCTGGTCTTCTCTGCAGGAAACTTTGCCGTTCCCTGTTACGAAAGTGAGAAAATGTAAGAAGAAAGATTTTAACACTCTGCAAGTTGAATAGCTCTGCAGAATACTTATGTCTGCTGCAAAGAGGAAGTAGTGTTTTGGTGTGTGATTGTGTGACCTTGTGACATATACCATGTACACCTTAAATGCATGGCATTAATCCTAAGGATTAAAAGGTTGATGGTGAAAAATGTTGGATACGTTACTCTTAGAGAAGCTAAAGCAGAACAATCTGCTGTTCTCTTTCTGTGCTTTGAGGAAGGAGGAAGCTTCAATTTCCACACAAAGGAACTAGAGACTTGTTGGTTGTAAGGACTGTGAAATCCTGACGTTTGGATCACAGTGGGTGGAGCACTAACATGACTCACTGGGCAGTGACTCTCCCTTGAGCAACTAACCAAACTCGCAGCTCCTCCTGAGGTGAGCTGAACTTGCTCCCGGCACACATGGAGGGTTAACTCAACAGCCAACTGGGACTATGTGCATTTTAATGACTGCAGTCACAAGGCGGTCTAACAGGAAAAGTATTTTTAGTACACACTGCAGGATCCTGTTGGTTTGTTACACTTTGACCTATGATTCAAAGCTGACCAGACTGACCAGATCTTTCTTACAACAAACTGAGGGGAAGTTTTTGGTTTTAATTTAACTATATTGGCTGGAATAGAACATTAAAATAATTTTTATTATTTAAGTGGGGAATAATGTTCCAGTCAGGATACATAGGAGAAGCTGCAATACTTTAGTGACCTGTGTTACCAACAATAAATTCCTCTGGAAAAAAATAGAAATTGTTCCAGCAATATTGATAGAACTCAGCACTACTATGTAGTTGAGCCAAGTCACTTCAGACCAGACCTCTGTCCAGTACCATGTCTTCAGAGCAGAGGCAAGAATATTACAAAAGAGGAGAACAAGAGTTTATCTCCCAACTTCACTAAAACTGAATTTTCTAATAGTGAGAAGTTGCCTTGATTCTGTCTGGGGTTTTAGAAGGTTTCCCAAATTGCAGGCTCTAGCTATAGTTACAAGCCAAGGGATTTCCTTAAATATAGGGAGTGAAATTAGATGACCACTATGGTTCCATTTAATGCTTTAAAAAAGTAATTCCAAATATTTTTGCTGACACTAGTATTCAATTACACATTCTCCAGAAATATGCCAGTTTGTTAAAATATTTTCTCTTCTTCCTTTCACACTTGTTTTTATAACAAATTGTTCTTTTCTTGGATAGCTGAAATCCAAACAGTCCACTAAATGGAAGAGACAACAAATTGTGTATTTTGTGAGTTTACTTTGTATCTATGGAAACAGGGATTCAGATATATGCCTGTCCTGAAAGAGACATGTTTAACAGAGGTAAAATACAGTAGATGTACACTCAGAGTGTCAGCTGAAGAATGCTGTGAGGATTAAATTCTTAAAGCCACCTGAGGTGTTCTGGGCAAACAAGAGAGAACAAGCCCAGTTTTGCTGGATAGGCAATTTATCAGATTCTTTATGTGGCTTTAGGTGCTCTCCATTTGAAGCAAGCAAGCATAGTAAATTATTACCCACCTATTTTCTGCTGCCTGCACTTCACGCTGTTTTACAGACAAATAGAACAGTGGCTGTTGTTTCATCTAGAGCTGAAGTGCTGCACCAGGTTACAGGAAAAAACCCTTGTTTGCATTTTCATGGTCTCTGAATTGCTAATGTGTTAGCATAAAAAAAGATATTTTGAATAACCTCAAGTAACTGATGCACAATATCATAGGTGGACCCTTCGTAAATGGTATCTTGCTGGTCAGAATGTCTTATGAATAAATCCTTGAGTAAAGGAAGAACTATGATATGTAATGTCTATTCAGAGTATAATGTGAATAAACATACAATAGACACAAACAAAACACTAAGTATAGTTCTCCTAATTACATGCAAATAACTGTAATTAAGATTTCCTTCTATAAAAATGAATGCAGTAGTCAAGACTACCTTACCTTTGGACCTCTTGGGACCTAGATCCTGATCCTGAGGAACTACATCAAAGGCAGCAACTCCTCCAGCTGCATCCACTTACGTCTTTTATATTCTTTGCGTGTCACACGCAGTTCTGGTGGCCTAAGTGACCTGACTGACGCCCTGCCGGCTACTGAATGATGGTCTTGATCTAAAGACTACTGGCTTGGCTTAGAGCTACACGCGTTAGTGCTGATCTCCATTGCAGTGGTGCTATGCGGAGTCTGTAGCGCGGACTTCTCCCTCCCTTTCCTAGCAGGTGGCACAGGAGTCCCGTGGGGTGGCATCGCCGGGCGCTTCCCCGTATGAGCGATTCCCTAACACGGCTCCACCGGCGAGTCGCTCTGCGCTTGTGGCACTGCGCCTGTGGCCTTACCTCTGTGCGTCCTGAGGGAGCAGCGGGCACACCGCTGCTTTGCTTTCCTCGGGCGGCACGGGGCGAGCCCGCACGGACAGCAAAGGGTCCCGGGCGGGCCGGGCCGGGGCGGGCTCGGTGCCGGGGGCGGGGCGGGCACCGCGGGCGCACGGGCTCCATTTTGCGGTGTGGCTGCGGAGAGAGGCCGGAGGCTCGCAGGTTCCCTCAGGTGAGGGGGTGGCGGTAGCAGCGGCGGGGGAGGGAGGACGAGACCGGCCTCCACTCGTGCGCCCCTCGCCCCAGCCCGGCGTGCCCACCCCGCGGGGGGGCTCGGCTCCGGCCCCGGCCCCGGCCCCGGCCCCGGCTCTGGCTCTGGCTCTGCCCACCCCGCCCGGGGGGCTTGACCCCGGCCCCGCTGCGCCCACTCGAGCTGGATGGAGCCGGGACGGCGCTCCCGCAGCCGCGGCCGCCCCCGGTCCAGGGCTCGGCAGATGTCCGGCCGAGGGAGGCGCCGCCCGCCTCAGGAAGCCGCAACCGAGGGACCCGGTTCGGTCCCCGCGGGAGCAGTAGTAGCGGGATGCCGGGATTCCTGAATCCCTGGCCCGCCCGCAGCTGTCTCCCGTCGCGGGGCGCTGGCGGAGCCCGGGGCGGCGCGCGCTGTTGCTCAGCCGCGGACGGGGCGGGGCGGGGAGGCCCGCCCGTGTTTACCTGCTGAGCTGCTGCCCAACGCACCGAGACTTGCGCGTCCGCTGGTGTTTCACTTTCCCCCCTCAAAGAGACATCCCCTCCTGGCATTTGGAGCTCGGCCCGCGGACACCCGGACCCGTGCGAGGCAGCGGCGGAGAACAGCAACCTGACGGGAACATCTGTTGTTGCTTTGGTTATAAAAGTAGCCTTTTCAGAGCCTCTTTTCTTCTTGAGGATGCTTGTGCCAAATTTGAGACCATTTAAGCAGCTGTCAGTAATACTGTACAGGTACTGGTGTAAGGTGTTCCTTAGGAAAATAAATCGCCTTTAGCAGTGGTTATGTTAAAGCCTAGATTTGCCAATACACCTTATGCTGTTTTTCACATTTATTTGAAAGTGATGATCAAAGTCTATCAGTGTGAGATAGAGTAGCAGTACTTCTCTGCAAGTTGGTTTTGGCACTTTTTTGAACCATTCTATGCAGAGTTTTAAGCTTTTCCACATTAAGTCTCACATATTCTGTTCTACTGCCTTAATGGTCCAGAACAATAAGAATTCTGCTTTCAAGTCCATTTTGTTTGGCTAACGAATACCTAGAAATGTGAATGATCATTTGCTGTATTGCATTCAGTTTTATATGTCCCATGTTCTATCATTTCTGCATCTCTAAGGTCCACACTTAGAAACGTGCCATGAGTAACTCCCAGGCACTGATCAGGGAATCTGCCTGGTTAGCATTAACATAATTTTTTCCCCTGCCATTAAATATTTCATAACCTGGCTAATAGTCTCAAATCTCCCTCCTGCCCACCTCGTTGGCAATATGGGGGATGATCTCTGTCCCTACTGTGCACATCCCTCTATTAAGAATGGGACTAAAATTAACAGTCTGTCAGGAAACAGTCTGGTGTACAAATGAAGTGATGCTGAGCTATTACACCTGTTCCTGTCAAATGACCATTTTCCATGGGATGGACAGGGTCCTGCTCTCCTCTCAGGAACTACCCTTGTGAGCAGAGGAGTGCAGGGTGATGGGAAGCAGGTGCTTGGTGCAGTGCAGGAGTGGGGTCTGCACTGTTTCTGTCCTGGCAAAGGGCATTTCAAACTGTATCCTGTATTTCAGAGTTTTTTCTGGACGTTCAAGCCTCTTAGCATGCTTCAGTGTCTATCTGACTCTTAAGTAGGAGTGGTAGTTAATTACAAAGTTGAAGATGCTTCCCTTCTGAATTGATTGCTATGTTCCGATGTATGAAAGAAAAGTTTTGTGGGTTAATAGCTGACAAGTACTCCCAAGCAATTCTAAACCTACTAAACATATTGAGTGATTTAACAGGTAATTAGCAAGGAACTACCTACTACAAACTCGCATATAATGGCTTCACAGTGAAAATACCTTTTTTCTTTTTCCCACAGAATGTCATACCCAGGTTATCCCCCCTCTAATGGCTACCCTGCTTTTCCTGGTTATCCTGTAAGTATGGCTCTTGAATGTGTTTCATTCCTAATGTAATATTCTGTGGATACCCCTTCTTACTGTGCTTTGTGTAAGTATAACTAGTAGCTGTCAGTTCATAGACAGTGTTCTCTAGAGATTATGGTCTTTGTTTTCATCTATATATCCCTGAGGATGGACTTTATAGATGTCTCATAAGAATTCCAAGAAGGAAGCTGGGTTCTTTTAATGATGCGTGGCGAGTTTGTTCTTTTTCATATAGCTAACTATCTCAGCAATTCTTTTTCTTGACGTTTCTTGTATAAATATGAGGACCTTTACATACAGGGTCAGAGGTAATCTCTGAACTAGTCTCTACCAAATGCTCGCGTATCTGTATTCGAGGATTTACAGAGATGCTGAACAAACTTCAGTGGTCATAGCCCTCAGGAAGAGCTTGGAACACTTTACTCAAGTAGCCCAGCTTTCATATGATACCAAGTAAATACTTTTCTGAGGCTAGAGGGACACTCTGTCTTGACTTGGACCCCCATCCTCCAGTCACAGGACTGTTCTACCTTCAGCTTACAACTGAATGGACTAAAAATTTAAATGAAACTTAATGGAAGGCTGAAATGTATCAGATGTGGCTGATACTGCAGTGGTTTTGATATGGCTGCATCATTTTTTCACAGCTGGATTAATCTGTGTGCTTTTATGGCATTGATCATGGCGCTCATGGCACTGATCATACTGTAATTGTGGGAATTTTACCTGTGTTTTATGTAGCACAGAACTAGACTGAAACATGGAGCTCAGCCTGGATGCCATTAAGATATAAATACATGCAATGCGTTCTCTGATGGCTTTGCTTTACAATTTACCCTTACTCCCTCTCAACCTAAAGACAAACATGTTAGAAAAGAGGCTTTATTAACTCCAGGATTTCTTTTCTCCCCTCAAGGTTCTCCTGGACCCTCATGATTGTAGCTGTAGTTTATTTTTAACTACATCTGAAAATATTTTTTCCTTAGCTAGCATCTAAAACATAGCCAATTTCAATGGATTAATTTAAAAGATGTTTTAGATTTGGTGTGAACAATTCTAGATTTCCTAGTCTCATTAATGATGCCCAAAGTGATAATCAAAAAATCTACATGGAATTTTATTCCGCAGTACTGATAATTATCTGAGCAGGGCTTTTGAGAATCCTAATTTTGGATTTGTGTATCTAAATTCCATTAAAATATTTTTGTTTTGTCTGGAAGAGAAATGTTGGACTGTACCTCTGGGGAAAAGGATATTATATAGCCTGGACATAGTAATTTAGGGGTAGAAATCTTGGGACAACCAAACCCAAGGAGAATATTTGAGCTAGACTTTACTGCTCTGCATTTTTATTTCTGTTTGCTGGGGTCAGGAATGAATGTGTACTGTATGTAATGTGTGACCTGTACTTCTAAAGGTAGTCAGTAAAGATGGTTCCCAGCAAGCGAGTAATGAGTCCATACATTATGCTTCATTACGAAGCTAATTTTAAATACATGATTTCTAAGATCCATTATATGACTTCTACCTTACAGGGTCATTCAAGTAAATATTTCTAATGTACGTTAATGCTAATAGCAGCCTTTGTGGTATGGCTGCTAAATCTCACATGTGGAAAAACAAAGGTGTTTGACTTGTTCTTTTTATTTAAAGCATGTAATAGGTGTTCAGTCTTGAGTCAGAGGTTCAGATTTAGTCATTGAATGTCCAAGCCTTATCACCTGAATTTCAAAGGCAATGGAAAAAACCCCAACACCTCTTGTAAATTCTCACCCTGTTACACTTGAAAATACTGTTTGTGCAATAGAGACAAAAGTTTCCAAGGTTCTTAAAAGTCCTGTTAACAGCAGGTGAGCTCCTAATGGTTCAGAGAGCAAGCAGAGCTGAGCTCACCTGTTCCTTATGTGGGATAGAAGGAGCAGCTTTTTATTTACTGATAGCTGACAAGTCAAATGTGACTCAGCACTGTGTGTCCGCATGGGGGAAGGCTTTTCACTGTGGGAGTAGTCAAATACTGAAAGAGGGGCGGGCCCAGAGAGTCTGTGAATTTGGTGTTTCTTGGAGATACTGAAAACTTGACAATCAGGCCTTGCATGACCTCATCCAGTTCCAAAGCTGGCCCTGCTTTAAAGGTGGATAGAATGACAGGCCATCCAGAGGTGGCTTCCCCCTTGCAGCACTCTCTGTGACAACACAGGAAATGCATCAGAAAACCCAACAAGGAGGACCCCATCCAGGCTTCAGGAATCCTGCTTCTGCTGCTTCAAGTGCTGAATCTAATTAAATAATTTGTGTTTTTATTACCCACATGGACAATTTGGTAACCTGGGAGTTTTTACTCTAAGGTCCTGTTAATAGGCATACAGATATCCCATTTTTGTGTTTCAGCCAACAGGACAGGAGTCTGTCTATCCGCCTGCTGGCCAGTTCTCCTATCCCGCTGTTCCTGGGGGATACCCTCCGGCAGGAGCAGGGCCCTACCCTGCAGCACCACCGAACACTGGGTTTCCAGGGGCAGGATATCCTGCCCCGGGGGGCTACCCTGCAGCTCCTCAGGCTGGAGGAATGCCACCTTACCCTGGAGGTAGGATCCTTTGTTACAGTACCACTTGGGAGCGATTTCCTGGGGAACCACTTGCTGTGCTTGTTAGAAATAGTAAAGAAGAGCAGCTTTGTTCAGGCAGCAGCAGGCAGGCAGCCAGATTGCCATCCAGCAGTAAATACCTGCATGCTGATGGCAGGGCTTTGATGGTTCTGGGTCACTGCATAGACACGGAGAAATTAGCCTTTTGTGTAGCTCTGCTCAGTGATGTGGCTCAGGTTGTGTCAGAAGTCAAGTACAAAACACTAAGTGTGCTAAAGTCTGCTTTTCCCCCTGGCTCCCACAGGTGCTGGGTTTGGGGTGCCTCCCACCGGCCCTGGCTTTGGTGGCTATCCACAGCCTCCTGCCCAAAGCTATGCTGGAGGTGGACCAGCACAAATTCCAGGTATGTCACATGTAAGAAACTTAAAGCATCCAAGGTTAAACAAAGAGATGCAAGGATATATAGTAACAAACTGGGCCCTTACCTTTGTTACTTTAGTTGCTGAGGTCTGTGTGCTGTACACCCCCTGCCCCCTTTCTTGACAAAACCACGGAAGGGCTGATGAGAACCAGATCTACAGGTGCTGCATCCAAAAGGGATGGCTGTCCCTGACTAATGGTTATGATGTAGTGGTTTAGGTGCTTGTCCTTCTTCAAACTGCAAATATATGATGAGAACTGTGAAATCCAGAGTTCACATTCAATGAGTATCTGGCTGTTCTGTTAATCCAAATCACGGTTTTCAGATCTGTGTGTCCAGTGATCCCTGGCGCACTGGGGAGACAAGAAGGGAGAATGCACACAACTGCTTAGGAGCAGTGCAGTGTTTGTAATGCTTTGAGTGGTCAGTTACCATAAGGATGATTTTTCTCCAGGAGCATGTCAGTTGTGTTTTTAAGAAATTCAGAGCAGCAAAATCTTTTTGTTTAATGATTGCTTTGTTAACTCTAGTACCAAGCTGCTATTAAAATGGAAAGAAATGTACACACATATTAGGAATAAAAATAAAATTCCAGTACAAAAAAAATGTTGCAGCTTTTGTATTCACAGAATCAGAATCACAGACTATTCTGAGTTGGAAGGGACCCACAAGGATCATCGAGTCCAACTCTTAAGTCAGTGGCCCACATAGGGGATTGAACCCATGACCCTGGCATTATTACACCCAAGTTTTAACCTTTTGATCACAAAATGAGATTCCTTCAATTCTTTTTGCAGCAATTCTTCAATTCTTACTGTTTACATGCTAGACATTTTAAAGTGTATAATACGGCTTTTAAAGGAAGCATGGGACACACATTCTTCATTTGTGTGGGCTATCCTGGCTTCTGTCAAAAATAGCAAAAATGAGAGATGATCCTTCCAGTTCCACAGCACCGGTAAATTTAGTGTTTTTAGTGATCTTGCTAATATGTATCAAAATGCATCTGTGATTGCTTCTTCCCGTTATTCCCAAGGGCCAGAAGTTCAGTTACTGATCATGGTAGTTTATCATTACTTAGGAAACAGGTTTTGTGTAGTGGGAAGTCTGGCTTTTATATTCAGATTAGACAGCATTTCCATAGTAAGAGAAGACCTAATTAATGTCTTCTACCTTGTTCTTTATTTTCAGTAACATTTCCTGGTGGACAAGCACCATCCCCAATGCCTGTTCCGGTATGTGCTTATTCTCTTGTATAATCAATCTTATGCCGCTTCTGTCATTTTAATGTTCCTACAGCTGGTTTCCAACAGTTTACAGTGTGTTCTGCATCAGGAGTTCCCTTCTACCCCCAGAGTACAAAATGAACAAGATCCTAACCCTGTATCTGTGTATACTTGCTCATCAAGGAGATCTTCATCCATATAATTAGGTACAAGCAACACTCTGGCACTCATGGGCCAAAGCTGTCCAACACCCCAAATGTCATCCTGATTCTGTGTTAGAGGAAGAAAGGGAGAACTAATGGACAGCTCCTTCTGAAATACCGATTCCAAAGTTGTGGTTTTAATTTGAATTTATATTGTGCAGGATACCTAGTTACATGTGACTCTTATTTTCAGCCTGCAGGAATGGTTCAGTATACCCAGGGCACAATTCAAGCTGCTCCGAACTTTGATGCTGGAAGGGACGCGGAAATTCTACGCAAAGCTATGAAGGGTTTTGGTAAGTAAGCCATAAAAGCTTTCATTTCTATAGAGTTACCTTTTTAATGCCATTTTGTTATTTTCTTCAATTTTTATTTAACTGTATGATTTTCACCCCAACCTTTTGAAAAGTCACACTCTCAGAATGGCTTGGGCTGTTTAGCAGATGAAGTTGCATAGGTAGCTTAAACGGTAGTCTCTTATTATGTAACTATGCCCAAATGCAGCAGTATAAAATGCATAGTCTCAGAGGGACTATTTTGCATTCTTACATGACACTGCCCCTCTGTTTCCAAGGAACTGACGAGCAGGCCATCATAGACGTTGTTGCCAACCGCTCCAACGATCAAAGACAAAAAATCAAGGCAGCTTTCAAGACTATGTATGGCAAGGTATGTTCACTACTTCTTTGAATTGGTAAAAAACACCAAACTTTCATCTGCTGCTTTAACTGCCTGGTTGCATTTCAGTCCCGATGAGTGATTTGGGCATTTTTAAAATGCACTTTTTTGGTTATATTCCTTGTGTATTGGGGCACATCTGGTATTTGACATGTGTTGTCCTGACACCTGGCAGAAGCACAGGTGGGGAAGGGTTAAAGGCTGTCTCTGTCCCTGACCACACAAGAAGCTGCTTTGCTTCTCTAATGCTTGACAGAAAATAAGCTTAAACTGCCTCTGTATTAGCATCTGCAACTACTGAATTTTTTATGCATGCAAACTAGCACTGAAATATGTCCTTTCCTAAGAAACAAACTGAGAAACTGATTGAGGATTGGACAGCCAGTGAAAGTCCAGGTTAATTTAATTTCTTCCCTCTGTCATTTTTGCAACTTAAAGTGAAATTTTGCAGTTATGGTATTTTTCAGAATCTGTCTAGGTCTTAATTAGTGAGGAGATAATAATGGAGAAGAGCTGAGCTCTCAGAGTTTTGGACAGAGGGAGGTTCTTCATAAGAAATAAAACAAAGCTTTACAGGAAAAACAGCACAAAGGTAGAAATCAGTCAGGAAAGTAAGTTCTAGTTTGATTTTTTTCCAGTATATAAGCTATCTGCCTAACACTCTCCAAAGCTCTTTTTGTCTTTATAATTTAACAGGATTTAATTAAAGATCTGAAGTCTGAGTTAAGTGGCAATGTGGAAGAACTGATTTTAGCACTGTTCATGCCTAGTACCTACTATGACGCCTGGAGTGTACGTCATGCAATGAAGGTATGGCATTCCTGTGAAGGAAATAGTTTTAAACTATTTTAAAATACTGATCTAAGAATAGCTGGTCCCTGTTTTTCAGCAGCTAGTAGGTGGCTGATAGTGGAAATGAGTAACTCAACCCATGTATGAATGGAGACCTAAAGAATGTGGAGCTTAAATGTAGCTCTGCCTTTAATGGAGGGAATAGCCCCAGACCATTTAAAAAAATTCGTAATGTGACATTACCTAGAAGCTTCACATAGGTCCACTCTCCTATCTAGTCCTTGCCTGAATTGAGATGACCAACTCACTGTGCACAGAAATCTCAGTTAATTTTTATTCTGGGGAGAGAGAAGCATCTATGAAAAGTTCCGTGTTGAGGAAGCGGCTGCATTTGGAATGGGGAACACACTGGTATGCTGACCAAAACAGAATTCACATATGCATCTTTGGCTTTAGTGATTATCATAAGGCTCTACCTTCCTTCAATAAGTTTCCAGATTAAGGTTGCCAAAGAACTTCCTAACCAATTTTCTAATTAACTCTGGTTGATGTCACTGATGTGGATGTATAGTTTTGGGGTGTGTTTTTCAACTGGTGCAGAATGGCATGTTTGAGGAATCTTCATTCCATTTTAAGTGCTTGCACACTGCAAGGATACTGTTCTTGCAACGTAGACTGTATTAAGGTCTGAATTAACAGATGACTGCTTTATTTCACAGTTGAAAAAAACTGCCTAGGTGGTGCTCTGTAGTTATGCCTTTGTTTTCTCTGCCTACAGGGAGCAGGCACTCAGGAGAGTGTGTTGATTGAGATCCTTTGCACAAGGACAAACCAGGAAATTCGAGAAATAGTGAACTGCTATAAATCCGAATTTGGAAGAGACATTGAACAAGATATCAGAGCAGACACTTCAGGACACTTTGAGCGATTGCTTATATCTATGTGCCAAGTGAGCTTTAATTTTTTAATTCTTTTTTTAGTAAGATAACAGTGTACAGTCTGTGATGTGTGTAGTCATAATGCCTCCATAAATAGCTTGTGTATGCTTAGCAAGAGCCAGGTTTTGAAGAAATTAGCCCATGGTCCTTAATTTATTCCCTAAGATATGACACTTCAGTCCCTCCTCAAGAGCTACTTCCTATCTAGGGATCTATTATGAATTGTGTGACCTAATTTGGCACCCTAGAATAATTTCAGAGAACTTATGTGTAAATACTGTGCAGATGCAACTGAGTGGTTTTCTAAAGCAGTGATACACACTGCTGTTAAAGCAAGATGCTTTTTATTTTTCACATACATTAACAAAATAATTTGCGTGAATCTGACTGGATAACCTCTATGGTAGATAGAATGCTTGTAAGAATCCCTCTGAACAAGGTAAGAGGTGCCACAGGGCAAAACTTACCTCCCAAGTTACACCATAGCCTGCCTTACCTTCACACCACCAGATTTAGGGAGGTAGCACTATTGAACGCAGGTGAACACTGGAGATTGCTTTTACCTTATCATTCAGTAGGGCTCCTTTTGTGTTGAAGAACAGGAACTTGTGGTTATCCATATTTAGGAAGAAATATGTAACTAATGCAACTTCCCACAGTTCTTTGATCAATTTGCCTATTTCTGTTAGAATTGCTATGACACTTCTCTATCTCATTGGCCTCTACCTTTGTGAGAGTTCAGCTATGCACTAAGTATTTGGATTTAAAAGTCAAAATCCACAAGAAACCTAGAGAAGCTCATGCTGCTAAGTTTTATTTTGATAAATCCAGCAGTTTACAGTAACCAACAACCATATAATTTAAATAGTATATTAACCACTATAGATACAACAGTATTTGAGAGCATGTACTCAGCCTACTCAGCCAGAATATTCAGCAGGATCCATCCATGCGCGGGGCAGCAAAAAACCAAAACCACCAAAGCATGTAAAATGTCATGTAAGCCCTACTGACACAACTATAGTAAGTGCTTTCTGGAGACATTCTTACTTGAAATAAGCAACTTCTAAATAAAGTAGACCTGAGATATTTCAGGTGTGCATATTCAGTAAGATAATTCATTAGTTCATTTGGGAAGAGTCTTTGCAACTTGAAGCCTAGAAATAAACAAATCAAGAGAAAGCTTCCATTATTAAGTAAAATTGAGAATTAAGTACAGTATTTAATTAGAACTATGAGATGGTTTGTAGGGGTGACTATCTGAGTCATTGTTCCTACAGTTTCAAACATGCCCTACAGATAAGGTTCTGGGCCACTTTTGTATTTGTTTCCTATAAGGAATATTAAACCAAAGAGAAGCTTTAAAGCAACATAATGCATTTCAAACTGCTCTTTCTCATTCTGCTTCAAGCTTGGAAGATACATGCTTTAAGATACATGCAAGCTGTTAAAGCACAGCCTCCTCTGTGACATTTAATTTGAAATCTGTTGTCTTTGCTTTAAGGGCAATCGGGATGAGAATCAAAATGTGGATTATCAGAAAGCTCAGGAAGATGCTCAGCGTCTGTACCAAGCAGGTGAAGGAAGACTTGGGACCGATGAATCTTGCTTTAATATGGTTCTGGCAACCAGAAGTTTTCCCCAGCTGAAAGCAACAGTTGAGGCATACTCCAGGGTAGGAGTTCTTCACTGATTTCAAATGAGGTGGTCATTGTATTTTAAATTAAGGTTTGAGTTGTTACTGCATTTCATCATTCACGTATTAATCTCATTTATTTGTAGATTGCTAATCGTGATTTATTAAGCAGCATTGACCGAGAGTTTTCTGGGAACGTGGAACGTGGTTTGAAGACTATTGGTAAGTGATATGTTCTTCCCTGCCCTTACCCTTTAGAAATTAAACCTTCTAAGTGTAAGGATTTCTTCTGAAGAAGAATCCAAATCAACCCTGGCCATGTGGCAAATGATCACACAATCTGAGGCTCTGCTAGCACAAAAGTAATTTCAGTTTTTCAAAGTATTCATTTTACACTTAATTGAACAAAATAAGCATCCACCCTGAACATGTCAGTTTGAAAGGAGAAAAGGCCACATAGAAAGTACTTGTCACTTCTCTGGGAAGGCAGGCAACTGCACAGAACCAAGGGTCACTGGTTAGTGCTTGTAGCTGTGCATTGCAGAGTTCTGCAGAATGAGGCGATTCCCCGTGTGTCAGTGCTGTGACTCTCGTGTCAGCAGAGACAGCTGAGCCACCCACGCAGATGACATCAGAACCAACATGAACCTACTTAAGGCACAGTTCTGTTTCCACCCCTCTTGCCCACCACCATCCACCCCCAAAAACCTCAGCTATTGCTACAGGAAACCTCAGCAAAATAGAAGAGCTGTTTTGAATTCACTTTTTCATGCTGACTTGATATAGTAAAGCAGTTCAACACAATTCAGCACAATTAACTGATAGTGAGAATCAATATTATTTAGTGGTAAATTTAAAGACACCAGTCCTAATGGTGCTTGACAGCATTTCTGTAGCCCTAACAGATAAGCAAAAGCTTCCCAGAGAATATTCTGCTCAAGAGTTTAATGGGAAAATTCAGGCATGAGAGTAACAGCTTGTCTCTGAGTGTGAATAATCTCTGAGTGTGAAACAAGATCCATTTTGTAACTATTAGAGTGAGAATCTTCTCCAGCTGTGCTTTTCTTAGTGAGATTCTAGCAATGGAACATGAGTTAAATACCTTGTGTCCCAGTACCAGCTAACCAAGGAGAACTGTGTTTGAATTGTATATGTATATGGCCAAACTTCGCGAACGAAGATTTGGGAAGGGCTGTCCCCACGTGGGTGTGCCCTTCCAGCCTGTGCAGTGGATTTTAGGTGAGGCTCAGCATGCGTTTAAGTCCTGAGGTTCATCTGCCACGGCCGAGGGAGCTTGGACGGTGCCAGTGAAGTCCTCAGGACTAGAACCTACAGCACCCCATTTCCCAGGTGGTCTCCCATCCAAGTACTAATCCGGGGCTGACCCTGCTTAGCTTCCGAGATCTGACGGGATTGGATGTCAGGGAGGCATTTAACTGCCCAGTTTTTGAATTACCTATTTGAGAATTAACATTTCAGGCAGCTTTGAAAAGCACTCCATAAAAGTTAACTGCTAGTGACCATAAGTTTTTATGTGAAGGAATAACTTATTTGGTAATTTGAAAATAACCTTAGCCCTATAAACAGGTCCTGAAATCCACAGTAACTGGACTTTTACCCAGACCTAGTCCTGGCTGGCTGCAGCAAAAAGGCCGAGTGGATCCTGCCAGGTATCGCTACACAGTATACAATATGGGAACTAATCCTAAAACTATACTTTGTTGCAGTGCAATGTGCTTTAAATCGCCCAGCCTTTTTTGCAGAACGACTTTATCATTCTATGAAAGGAGCTGGCACAGATGATTCCACCCTCATCAGAATTGTAGTCACTCGCAGCGAGGTAAGAAGCTTTCTCCTGTGTACAAGTCACTTGCAGCAGAAAACCACCTACCCAAACCAGTTGGTCACTTAGTCCTCCTTTCAAAGCTGTCAAAGCATGTACTGCAATGAAGCTTTTATGGGGCTCACCATTAGATGAATGTGTTAATCAGTTAATTTATTTAACTCTGGCTAGATAGTAGGAACTGTTTGTTTTCCTTCTTAACTGTGGTTGCCCCTCCACATAGCAAGTGAGCACCTCCAGGTCAGAGGTTCAGCTGGTCAGAGTTAGGGCAGTGCAGTCTTTAACAAATCATGGAACAACTGCTGGACTCTGCTTGGGGGCTGCTCCCCTGTACTTGGAGGGACCAGCTGGCTTGTACACTGCACAGGATTAATCAGTTGCACATCTCACCCTTGGCATGTGTTCTCCGTTCCACAAGGGAGATGCAGGATGACTGTCTGGCATTTCAGTTGTACACTGTGGTTGAGTTTTCTGCTTTTTTCTGTCTTTACATAGATTGACCTCGTGCAAATTAAGCAGATGTTCACACAGATGTATCAGAAGACTTTGGCTACAATGATAGCAAGTGATACAAGTGGTGATTACCGGCGGTTGCTGCTGGCAATTGTTGGGCAGTAGAAGATTGTTTGGGTTTTTTGGGTTGGGTTTTTTTTTTTGAAACAAACTGGAGGACATGAAACATGCTTTATGTAGACACTAACTATTCTTGTAAATGAATAATTTTAAACTTTGCATAATCAAATATGCCTTCTGGATGATTCAGTAAGCTTGTTGCACTTACAATGCCTTAATTTACAGCACATAATATTCTTTATTGTATAATAAAAGATATATCTTGTCTATTAGCCCCTAAAAGCCTTAGTCTTTTTGACCAGAGAAAACCACCTCCCATCTACTGGACTCCTACATGATTAAACTGTCTCAGCCAAATGAATCTGCAGCACTCAACAAGTTCCCTGAAAGACCTAAACTTTCATGATGCACTTACTGTGGATGATAAAAAAAGCCTGAGGCTGTGATGTGAAGCATTTTACACCCCCTTCCCTTTTAATGTCTTTCCATCATAATGTTGAAAATCATGCAAATGCTGTTTGTCACAATACACTGACTTTAGGGACCTGGCAGAATCTGACTGTACCCCGCTATTAAATTTCTTACATTAGGGGTTAGTTACTATTATGCTTAAGGCAGCAATGGGAGGGAGAAATCATCTCAAATCTGATTTTTAAGTCTCTCCTTGTAAAGGAGGGGGTTATACAGCAAGTGACTGAGCAGTGAAAAAGCCTGTAGCTAAATGCTAACACATGTAAATCCAAAGTGAAGGCAGTTGTGACCTAGAGCACTGGGCAGGGCAGGGAGGCACCAACCACTGCAGCTCAAACCAGGAACCAGCCATGCCTCTCACAGCTTTTGCTTCCTGTGTCCCTTGGCTGTCAAAGTTATTTCTGAGACTTCTCTGCTCCCTACCCAAGAACAGACTAAGGACACAGAGATGATGACTTTTTTTTTTGTCCCCTCCTTAAAATGCTGAAAGCATAAAACAAGCAATGCAGACTACTTACAGTTTTCTGGGAGGAAGGATATAATTTCTTCTCCCAAACAATACAAGAATTAGAGACAGCTCCAGACTCCACCTTTCAGAAACACAGTAGCAAAAAATGAGTGCCTGCTTTCCAAACAACACTCACAGACACAGCCCTGTTACCTGACTACTTGCCTAAAGGGTGACAGGAGACACACAGCCAACAACTACCGAATAAATTTGCCTTTACTGCAGATCTGCCTTTGTATCTGGCAAAAACTACTACAGACAATGGATACTGCAAGGGAATCCTCATGGAAGGGAACATCATTGCAGCTGGGCACGAACTGCCACACAAGCATCAGAACCAGTTCCCTCCAATTACAATGAGCTCTTTCCAGACAAAGATTGTATCTCTATTTTCTTCACATACACAACTCCAGCCAGAATACTCATCACAACCAAGATCTGAGTATCAAATGACAAATCATGTCTTGTGAGATTGAGACATTTTCCACTAGTGCTTAGAAGGAGAAAGGTACCATCATCATATTCATCATGTAAAATTTCAGTTGAACTTAGCAGGTTTTTGTTCTGCCCTAATACAACATCATATGCAGATTGTACAGCTTTACAAACATGGGAGGGCTTCATAAAAATAGCCAAGAACTTACCATTTTTAACTTGATCTTCTGCTCTTGAACTCTGAGAAGAGTTTCCAATTAGAATGCATCTGCAATAAAGTAAAATCAAACATTAAAACTCCCTTAACAAGTGTGCCACTTATTTTTACCTTTTATCTTAATTCTCATCCTGTTCAGCAGCTTGTTCTTTTTCCAAAGAGAATATATGAAAAATACTAATTCATGTATCTGTAGACTGTCAAACAGTTCTCCCCTCTGCCCAAAAAGCTGCCCCAACTTCAGTAGACTTAAATGTTTAGTTCAAACCAACACACAAAATGCAGCTACGCTTAAGAGCCTTTCCAGAATCAACTAACCCTGCTCTGACAGGCCTGTACAAACCAACAGTCAATGTCTAGTTTAGCAGACACAAAATATCTATGAGAGAGAACTCAAAAGCAAAAAAAAGAAGGAATAAAGTTAAAATTAAATAATGTTTAGATTCAACTAGTCTGCAAGCTAAATCTGACTTTTTATGCTATTTTTTCAAATAAATATTTAAGACTATATCTAAAGAATTTTTAAGGTCAGATTGGACCTATATGTGCCAAATAAAACCACTACACAATGATAGGAGCCGCAGCCCATGCACAAAATTTATTGTGTGCTACTGTTTATAAAATACTTGAATAGTTCAGAACATGCATAAAATTTCCAACTTAGGGGTATGTACAGATTGAACTTTATGGTAAACCAAGCAAAAAAAAAAGGGAGATGAAGTCTAGTGACATAAATTTCAAGTCGTGTTCCAGGGGATGAGAACATGTAGAAAATGTCAAAATATATAACAAAGTACACTGGCAATCAGTACAGTTCATTATTTGTGAACAAATTAGCACAGGGCTTCAATTTTTATTTTAACCAAGCAGTCCTGTAGATACCAAAATACATGCAGTCTCAAGTTTACACTTTCACTAATGCCTTAGCAGTTGAACAGAAGCAATTGCTTACGCGCTGCTTTGCTTTAACAAAAAGTATGTCCGATACAGGTTCAGTTTCCTTTACAGATTTAAAAATAATAAAAAGCTTGCAGCTACTCAGCCCAGTGATTATTAGCTATTTATGCAACCGTAATACTCACAATAAACTAAAAGTACCCATAACATCTAGGTAACCTATAGATGTACATCATAGGTCTATATATTAAATATTTGCAAAATGAAAACATGCATACACAAAATACAATGCCAAGCTTTACAGACTTGATATGAATCAAAATTTACTTAAGCAATGTACAAAGTTCAATTAAAAGTACCTTAAAATTAACAATTCCATTTTTTTTTTACTTTTAAAATTAGTTTATATAATTTTTTTTAAATTCAAGGTGGGAAAGAGTCTTGAAAAAGCTGGGCAAAAAAGTTTCTAAATTAAATATTTTTTTTCAATCTGTGTTCAAGTAATAAACATTCCTACATAGAAATCTTCTGATAAGCTGTAACTAAAAAATACAGTGAATACAATATAGAATTAGCAACATCTAAGGAGTAAACCTGAGGTCAGCATTTTACAGAATGACCAACTGACATTTTTTTTGGCATTTTTTTTCTATTTAAAATACAGTTTTTGCAGCCTCAGATATTTTAAGACCATTCTAATCTATCATTTTAAAGACATTTAATGAAACTGATGTCCATTAATAAATAGTTAGCTCTTAGGGTTGTATTTGAAAGTCTGATTTAAAAAAACAAACAAACAAACAAACTACCTCTACTGAAAGAAAAATCCCATTTGTAAACTTAAAAGTGTTGACAACAAAAGCATAAGATGCTAGTCTAGGTGTGCTTTAGTGAGAACAGCCCGATTCTTGCCCCACTTTCTCCTGCAGCTGCGGCAGCCGGGGATGGGTATCGCTGTGCACGGGCGAGGCAGCTCCATGGCTGGGGCACCGCCCAAGAGGGGCTGTTGTCTCAAAAGCAGGATGGTCTCTCTTCAGTGGGATCAAATCAGATGGTTTTCCACCTCGTATTAAGTAGTCACTTCAAGTGATCCCCCTATTTCATTTGTTGTCACATCAAAAAACAGTAATCTAGGAATTCTCAGGCAAGACATGAGTGAGTAAACCAGAAGCTGACGTGGTCACTGTGCATTGTTGTTGCCAGTTCCATTGTTTCCATTGGCATTGGTTGTGTTTATAGTATTAATACCATCTTGCTGAAGAGCATCTTTTCTTGGTGGCATTCTCTCATTGATCCTATCCAAACCTTTTGCTTCTTCAAAACTGCAGATTTTATGTTGCGGAGAGAATCCTCGTATTGCTTAACAAAATGCAAATTTGATATGTCAGTAATGGAAAAATAAGTTGAAAGCATATACTTTTTCTAACAAATGATGTTTAAAAACGGGTAAGAAATAAGCCAGAGAAACTTATGGCTCTGCAGCAACTGTATTACTAAAAGCTTCTCTAACCTGCTTTCCTGAAATGTTCACTGCGATCATGATTTCAGTTGGCTACAAAAAGAACAAAGTATGGCAAATATTCTGCAGTAGGAATCAAGGGGATTACGCCCACTTGATTGCCTGTGGGTGTCCCTGCTGGGAGCAGCGATCAGTGCCCACTGCGTTTGCTGCCCAGCACCTCGGGCTTTCCCTGACATCCCCCTGCCCTTGGGGCAATGGCAGTAAGGCCTAAGCAGCACAGCAAGTGCAGTGGAGGCAAAGCAGCAAAGGGTTACAAAAGTAGGAGCAGATTTTCATCCTGCACACGCACCCATGGCCTGATCCTGCAGTTTTCATGCAGGCAAAACTGCAGGATGTGGGTCACACTCTGTGCTAATCATGTGGATGATGGAAATGGACACAACCACAATCACCAAGTTAGCACTGTGGTTCAACAATGGTATCATTTAAATACAAACGTATTTAAAATAAGTATAGAAAAAAGGTATTATTTTGCTACTGATTATTTTAATGAATGAGGTCTGTAGTTGAATTTACATCTGAAAATGGCTGACCACATAAAAAGACAGAAGTCTTTGGGATGAAATAATTCTTTGGAGATTTAAATACAGCTTTCCACTCACAACAACAGGACCTCTTGCAGGCGTGTGTGAGAACAGAATATGGCACTTGTTTATATTTTTGGAGATTTGACTTCCTTAATTAAAAAAACAAAGAATACAGTCATTAAATGGTGCTCCACAACTAAATCTGAAAAACCCCAAAGGCAGCTCTCTCTGCTATGCTGCTTGTCATTCACTTCATTGAATACTGAGCAAGAGGAAACTAACGTTTCTCTGAAAAGACACAATCTGAAGTTGAATACTCTGAACACCAAATAATTTGATGGCATTTTGCTCAATACCACTAACAGAGGACATATATAATATATATAACTTATTTAGCACAGAAGCACTGATAATTAATAGAATTTAATGTCTCATCCTGGTAGTCTGCAATATATACTAGAAATAAATTTGATCAACAAATTATATTCAAAATTTAGAGAAAAAAAACCCATTTATACGTTTTGCACTCAGAGGTGTCACTGAAAGTTTAAAAAAATACGTTCAAAGCCATTAAATAGATTTTATGAGAAAAGGCATGCATAAACAACCCTCCTTGCGCATGTACATCCCCTCCCCACAATCAACCAAACCCTTGCAATTGAATGCAGAAAAAAACCACTAAACACTACCATTTTTAAGGACTTCAAGACAATACCACGTATCACAACATGCTATTATACAAAAACCTACTGCATATTTTGTAAAAAAAAAACCCAACCAAAACAACAAAAAGAGATCAAAAACCCCCAAGAATTTCCCTAAAATATTAATCATCATCCTAAAGCTGGAAATGAATGTTACATGTAAAAGGGATGAATCAATGCAGTTGATTCATCTCTGCTTGTGCAAGTTGAAAATAAAACACACCCACACAGAGTACTTTTGAATTCCCTCCCAGACACCATAGATCTCTGCCAAGGGCAAAGACTCTGATCATACCTTTTTCAGCCTCAATTGCCTCTACAGTGGCTGTACAGAAGTGAGCAGATGCATGCAAAATGAATGAGAAAGATGAAGAGTGTAATATCGCACAGCAGAAAAGGCAATGATCAATTTAATCAAGTATGCTACGCCAGATTAGATCACAATTAGTTAAAATGACAATTAAGGGCTTGGGGGGTTGTTTTTAAGTGAAACTTCTCCTAAATTTTAACTAGTACAGTTTATCAACTAAAAGTCTGTCACAGTAACACTAATTAACTGTCATTATTAACTGCACATTTCTATAAGTTTAGCTTGTGGGTTTTGTTTTTTTTCAAGACAGCAACAGAAAATTTCAGCTGATGTTAAAGTTGTGATATGGTTTAAAAAAATATTTGAAGTCTGTTTGAGCCTATTTCTGAAGATTAAAGTGCATTAGTGAACTTCATTAAATTACCAGGGATGACACTTTAAAAATAACATTAGCAGCATTCTAATAGTAAGTTATTTTTCTCTTTATCTTTAGATCCCTAAAGTTTAACTAGTACTTCAATTTCTCACCATATTTTAAGTGAAAATGGGCATTTCTGAGAACTGAACTGTGAAATTTAAGCCATAAAAGACAAACCTAGCAAGTCATATTTACAAAATCTTGTAAATTGTTTAGTTGAATCAACAGCAAAATCTACAGCAGGAAGAGGTCTGGATTTGACATAGTCTTGGTAGGTGAATTAATGTGAATATTAAAAAAATTCAGTTTATCAGGTGCTTTTCAAGTATTTACCCCGACATCTGCTGTAATTTCTTGTGTGTGAGATCTTTCCCTATAGTTTTAGCTCTAAAAGTCAAAGCTTAAAGGTAAGGTTACTATTATTGCGACCTGAACTGTAGGTAAGTTCCAATAATGGTAACAACTTTTTACCTCCCCTATACTATTTGCCATGCCTCTAATACCACAATTTCAAAAATACTAACAAAAAATAGCAAACACAGTGGTAAACCTACTTGTGTAGTGCTTGATACACACAGTTAACAACAAAAGTCGTAACAGAGTATTCAAGCAAATGCTGGGGAAAAAAGCTGTATAAGCAAATATGGCATTAGATCAGAATAGAATTCTTTAAAAGGAATTAAGTTTATTACTTCTCACGTCCTGTCCAACAAAAGCCAGACACAACATTCCAATCACCTACACTACTCCTACACGATGCTGTTATGTACGAATTGCCCACGCTCTGCTTTAAGCTCAGTGTTGCGTAAGATTGTAATTTCTGCTGAAATAGTCCGAGGAAAAAAATGGATACCTGCATTAAGTGCTACTAAAATAATATGGAATATTTAAGGGTAATGCAGCATTTTGACTTTGACATACTGCACTCTCCATGGGAAAAAAAACCCCAAAACTCCTGTACTTAAATCTACAGAAGAAGGGCAAATCCAGAGGTAAATAAAAAAGCCACTTGACTAGATGGTTGGTTATGTTTACATTAAGGGGAAGAAAGTTTCTCAGTTTGTCAAAATAAATTTAAGAATTATTTTAGAAACTCACCAAATACATACTTTCATACTACAATCAATTTGCCATACAAATACAAAACTATGCAAAATAACCACCTCTTTCCACCATTTCCTGTTACCTGTGAAGTCTTTGTTTTCAATCTTTTCCTGAAAAGATCACGAATACTGATTTATCTCTGCAAATTATATAGCTTGATCATAAATACAAATTTCAAAATTTACTCCTAGTTCACTCTATTTGTAGTACTACTATTCCAAAAAGACCTTGGAATATACATCACAATTGAGAAAAAGAATTTTCAACTTGACATAAAAGAACAAACTGACTGGAAAATACAGGCACTCGATTAAAGACTCAATTTGGAAAATAATTTTGTTGAATTCACTTTTGCAGGTACATCTAAATTAAAACGATATCCTTTGTAAACCTTGATAAACCTCAAATAAACACTGAATCATATTCTTAGGTAATTCTTAAGTCTTTGCTCTGATAATTCTCAATTGAGAGCAAATTGTAAGCCACAGGTTTCAATGGCATTTCCACCCCTAATTTGAGCTCTCTCCCTACTTTACTTAAGGGATGAATCCAATAGAAAATCCTTCCAAATTTTCAACATTAAACTAAAACTATGTTGCTGCTCCCTCACTAACAGCAGGAGCAAAAATGACAGATAAGTATTTGGGTAGTTCAACTGATTTCCTTGAAAGTACTTACAATTTTTAATTTAGGCTTGTGTTTAGTATGTTGCAGAATAAAGTTTTAGCGTTTTGTCATTTCTTAGAAGATGGTGACTCAATCTGGAAAATTATTTTATTGAATTCAGTTCACAGAATAAGCCACTAGTAAATGTTACTTTAAATAACTCCTTAAATGTGGTCTTGAATATTTCAGCTGCTATAATGCAAGCAACATAAATAATAATAAAAAAATCTATGTTGAAAAAATTATAGAAACATATAAAGGCCATGACTTCCTAAAGTCTTATTTTATCCTAAAACTTTTCTAAAAGTAACCTGTGACTCATTTTTCAAAAATATATCCATATATTTATGAAAAACAAAAAAATCCATACATTCTTATACAGGATGTAGGCTTGCATTTTCCCCCAGAGTTGTCTTTTTTAACTGCCTTTCTGTGTCTGAGCCCTTCCCTGCAGCTCCCAGCTGGGTTCCCCCCAGGCTGCCGTGTTTGCAGTGGGGTCTGTGCAGGCTCTGCCCGTGCAGGGGCCGCTCTGGGGGCGCTCCCTGAGCCAACAGGCCCAGCCCCGGCATGGCCGGTGGCTCCACACAGAGCTGGGCTGAACATCCCCAGCAGCGGCATCTGCTGAGAGCCAGGGCAGAACACGCTACTGACAGTACAATATAACAGGCACATATGCAAAAATTGCACATGCATTGCCTTGGTGACTTCTGTACACTCACGTGTGGATCTATTTGCCCTGATAAAAAATTTTCAGCCTAGCTCTCCAGAGAAATTTCTCCTCCACTCCAATTTCTTCTAACTTTCAAAGCTTCTTATGGATTTAATAGTAACCAGCATAACTGGACCTTTTCTCAATATGCCATTGAAAAATTAGCATTTGTAAGACTGAAACCAGGAAAACCCATGGCATGCTGGTCAGTTCTGTGTATTTTTAAGGAAATGAGAACAAACAAAAAAAATTATTTCAATTAATATTATGTTCTATTATTTTTACAAATCTAGACTAGTTTAAATTATTGATAGTATATTGATCAACAGAGTTCAAGATACCTCAAAGAGTAATTAAAGATTTGCAGTAAGAAATCCTACTGTAGTATCAGTGGCCATATTTTTGCCAATGTAAGTTCTCTGGTGTTATGATAGTTTAGAAAAGTATCAATTAGTGAAGTTTTATTTTGGTTTTGGTTTAGGTCTAGCTTTGCAACTGAGCATTATAATTTGAAAACTCCTTTTTTAAGACTGAAACAGTAACATACTTATCAGTCAAAAGAAGTTACTTCAGTTTAAGAAGAACTAACAGTTGGCATGATTTATATTGAACAATCAGCATGATTAAAAAAATGAGGTATATTAATGTAGTGCGTCAAGGAATATTGCCATCAAAAGTTCTAGTCATGAAAAACCACACCCACAAAAATTCAGAATGCATTTTGCATACTTTCCAAATTTCTCAGATTTTCAGTAATGGCAGAAAGTCCTACATTTTATGTGAAAAAAATTTTCTAGTCAGTTTGATCCTCTCTGATATTTGTAATGCAGAATGGATAAAAATCTGTTAAATGAGTGAGAGGAATGCAGACTCATTTTTTAAGCATAATAAAGTATCTTATTAAACAGTGAAAATTAAAGCTAGAACATATGCTTTTGGAATAGTTGAATGGATTAAGAAACATACACCATTTGTTGTTATAGACATTCACAAAACAATTACATACATACACTGGACATATAAACTTCCTTGTAGACATTATATGTCCACTGAAAAATGATTTAGAATGTGACATTTGTGTTTCGAAGCTATTAAAAACAGCTTTGATAGTTTAATAGAAAATGTAGTGAAAAGTTAAAAAAAACTACATAGAAAATTTAAAAAATTCAAGTAAACAGTTTAAATCACATGAGAAAAGCAGCTACTCTTGGAAAATAGATTGTGTAAAAAGTGGTATTCATATATCACAATCTATCAATAGTTATAAAATTCAGCAGTCCCATACAACAGTTTTATACTTTCTAGTATAGCCTGAAGATGGCCAATAAAAAAATCTTTGAATAATTTATGTTCAGAGTGCTGCTGACATGAAGTCCAGTTTCAGACTGGTATAGTTCAGTTATCCACCACCGTGAACAGAAACCTGGACTTCATTCTTTTGATACACTTGGTACAATTTCAGAGCATTCTCCCTATGCCTAGTAAAATGATCCAATGATTCAACAAACTAAAAAAAGAATAAAAACCTTTTACAAAATATTCAATGAGCCAGATTACAGGTGTATTTTGTATAGAGTTCTTTTTATTTTCATGCAAAAAAAATATATGCACACTTAATAACACCTTTTTATTTTGATTTATTTACAAGTTTTAAATTCAATCCCTTTATTCTCAACTGTTTTTATAACAATGGCTGAATATTTTTCAAGTACATTATTGTTTCAAATGCACAGACAATGTGCAGCAGCAAATGCAGCAAGCCTCAAAAACAAGGTGCTACAACATTGCTTCTACATCAAGAGACAGACAAGTGTCTGGGATAGTGGTTTAATTTTAACACTTATACAGACATACATCTATACCTAGAGAGAGACAGACAGATCTAAGAAAGCAGCTACATCTGCAGAGGAAGGAAACAGCATGTTACAAGGACAATTCAGGGAGGTCAATTATACATAGAACATTTGACAAACAACATAGAGAACAAACTTTGGCATTAATTACCAGGGTACAAAACACAGCACATTCCAATCTGTCAGTGGAGTGTAATATGGAACTATGCAGCCTGTAGCTGTTTGTTAATATTAATATCAACAAGTATTTGACATTGTCAATGAAAATACTACCACAACTTTAATAAATCCATTTTAATGGAGAGCAAACAAGTAATGATGCAAAATTACGCTGCCATTTTTGTATCTGTAATGATCAAATGCCTCAATACCAGATCTATAAGGTCATCCTACCTGAAAAGTTGGAAAATAAGGAAGCTCAGAGTCTGAAAAATGTAGCCTGACACTGCTGAACTAATTTGCTTTTAGTTTTATACCCTGGTCAAGTATCCATTTCACATTGCCTGATTAACACATAACACTATGCTCGTATCAGCCACTAAGACAAGAACTGAAAAGCATCAGAAATTCCCTGCATGCATTATGTGTGGTGTTAGCAAAAGAGTGAGATGTGCCCCAGTCCATCTGAGGCACAGCAAGTTGCATAACATCATTACCACTTTGCAGGGTCTGTCGTCCTCCAGCCAACACTCCACTAGGTAACATTCCAGTGGGAGTCAAACCCTTGAGTGTCAGCACACTTTCACTCTCCTCCCTGGTGGGAGAAAAAACAACAACAAATCCATCAATATCTGTGCAAGAATGGGGAGAGAGAGAGCCTGTTTGCTGTGCTTTAGCCATGTCAAAACTGAATATAAATTCAAACAACTAAAAAGGGGAAAATAATTCTATTCCGTTCCAGTCTTTCCTCTGCCTAGGAGTTATAAATGCTGACTATTTTTGAACCAAATTCTCAGCAATTATTCACATTATTTCATTAGCTTTGAAATTAGCACCAAAAGCCTTGAGGTAGTGAATGTATCTCAGTACCATAAAACAATCCTCAATTTTTTTTAAAGTGTTTATACTTCAGGAAATAACTACTTAAAAAAAGCATACCTATTTGAGCAATTACAGTCTGTGGAAAAATTATACATTTTGGGCAAATATGATAATGAAATCTCTAGATTTTAAAGAAGTACAAGAATACAGTATTTTTTAACTAGCTGAAAACAAACAAAAACCTGAAAGAAAAACCCTCTAGTCCTCAATTTTCTGGTATGCCAGAAATCTTCAGAGCCAATCCTGACCTCCTCCATTACACCTTTGATTTCAATCTCTCTATTTCGGTATTGTCTTTCCAAAACTCACAGCATCTGGACAATGTGTAAACAATGTGTAAACTAAAGATCATATTCTCCAATTCTTTGAAACATGTCTCAAAAATAACTCAAAACCATTCTTTAACCAAAAATACCAACATTGATGGGGTGCACCAATATGCCAAACAAGATCCTGATGCACAGTGAGCTCCTTGAAAAATGTTTGGCATCCTTTATCCTGAAAAAAAAGATGTTTCCCTAACATAGGTAACAGGGTTTAGGAATGCAGAAGTCATGCACAAGTACCTGAGAACAGAGAAGACTCTCGCCATCTTGCCAATTGCACGAATTTTGTTCCTGATAATTTCTTTCCGTGCGGCAGCTGTACCTACTTTCAATGGAATGAGAAAGAGTGTCAAGCTCTTGGGTATTACAGGATCAGCATTTTAAAGTGCATCAAACTCAGTAAAACTGTTTTAAGATCAGTACTCTTCACAGGAGGTCAGTACCCAAACACTTCAGGGCAAAAGTTATTAGATTATGGCTTCAGAATACCATCAAACCCACCATCACCTCTGTGTCCACGGGACACACAGAGCAAAGTTCAGGATGTTCACAGTGATATCCTAAAGCTAGTAAGCATTGAAGTTACCATCACTACACTGTAGTAACTATTGTAACTCATTTGCCTAAATTTTACACTTTAAATTCTTAGTACTGACATCTGTATATATCAAGATGTAAGCATGCAGCCCAATAGAGAAGCCAAAGAGACACTAAAGCCACAAGAAATAAAGACTTTCTAATTGTTACAGAGCTGTCCCAGGAGAAAACAGTCGTTTCCTTGTTTTTATGTCAACTGCCCAAAACACAACTCTCTCCCCCAGAAAAAAAAGGAAAATAAAATGGAAAAGAATTGCAGTGGTACCTCCCTTAGCATCTAAGTCTATGCTCCACATCAACTTAGGTTTGCAACATTTGCAGAAATCAGAAATACCAAAGATCTGGAGTAAATACTGCATATTCCACAGGGCAGAGCGACATCATTTGTGACAGACAAAACTGAAGACAAAACTCTGAAAGGAGGCTTGCAATTAGGAAGGAGTCACCTTTGCTTGCCTTGACATGAAAACAGAAGCTCCCTTCTGCAACACAAAGTGTTGCTGTTTTGTTTCAATGTATAAAAGTCACAGAATCACAGAACACTGAGTTGGAAGTAACCCACAAGGGTCATCCAGAGTCCAACTCTTATGTGAATGGCCTATACAGGGATCAAACCCACAACCCTGGCATTATCAGCACCAGGCTCTGACAAAATGAGCTGATCTCAGGGTCATCCTTCCCATCGGATCTTCCTTTCCCTTTGCCAACTCCTCAATTCCACTAAAACACTAAAGGCAGATGAGGAGGCATCCAAAGCAAAATCCTTCCTTCTCCTTAGCCCTTGGGGAAGGAGAGTATTAATCACACCAAGATAAGGGTAACTCAGTCCTGCTGTGAATTCAGCCACAGTGGACCAAAAGAGAACAAACTCAGGCAGTCTGTTAGTATTCCAGATCTTCCATGTATCAGTGTTGTTCAGTCCTGGGAGAAAGGAACTCAACAAAAAGTGGCAAACTAATTTGCAAGAATGTAGGAAAGAGGATCACAACAGTGGGCAGGATAGAGCTGCACATCCACAAATTCACCTCCTTGCATTCCAAAAAGGGAGCTGTGGAAGAAGATTTTTTCCATCCCTGCTCACTAGCATGGAGCACACTCCAGTGCAACAGTCACACTTCTCACAGCACTGCTGCAACAACACAAGGCTGCCTGTCCACAAGGGTGGGCAGACTTCCCAGCCCAAACAACAAACCAAATAAATTACAAAAGATAAAGCATATAAGGTCAAGCAACAACAAAACCACACGATGCAAAACGTGTAGTAGTGACAAAGAAAAAACGGAGCAAGAGACAACCTTTGTATGACCACAATGGAGGAATCGCAGGGTATGACAAACATCCGCCACTCCATTTAAACAAAATGAAAAAGCCAGGAACTACTGAGTAAAGTTTTTTTATAGACAAAGTTACAACTTTAACGAACTGCAAACATCAAACAAAAAAAATGACAAAATAGGTGGCTCAGGAAAAAACTTTGAGTAGGATAAGCTGAAATTTACAACTCTTACTGAAAACAATTTCCTTGAAATTTTAATTTTTAAACTTCTAGAAGGTTTTACTTTCTCTCTTTGAACACTACTGAGTAGTAGCTTGAGAATCTGGAATGAGAAGGGGACTCTCAGTTTTTGAATGGGTTGGGGCTAAATGAGGACCCATCAATCTTTCCCTGCAAGTTCCTCAGTTTTGCTCCTACCTCCACCTCTTTACAGCCCCCACTGATGCGGAGCCGTAACATGCAGGCTGGAAAGATTTCAGGCAGTGCTAGTGCCTGCATTTGACTGGAAGGTCCCTGTGCATTAAAAGGGGAAAGGTGGCTCTTGGGTAGTTTAGCTGTTTGTTTGGTCTTGGTTTTGTGTTGGTTTTTTAAAACGATCTCTCATTGCCCCAGCTCTCCAGGAGCACCATGGCCAAGGCTCAAGGCCAGGCTCAGCATTGCACTACTGTGGCCACAATCCTGGTTACCTCACAGAGGACAGTAAGACCACACTTCTGTGCAGATTGTCTTGATCACAGCCGAGGATAGAGGAGATATGACAAAGAACTCCCCCATTCCTCAGTGCCTGCACAAGAAACAAATTCTGAAACACGGATACTATTATGCCCCAAGGAACTCACATAACCTTTGGAAACCTGTCTATACTCTAATGCGTTCCCAAGTATTACAAATATTCTCTGGAATGGACAAATTTATATAGAGAACAAATCCATCATTAGGGAAGGAATGGTCAAAAGAATTTCGCTGCAGAAAACTACCTACCCGGGGATTTCTGAAAAACAGGTGATAGATCATGAATTTAAGTTAATCTGCTTCTTTTTACATTTTGTATTTTCAAAACAGCACACAATCAAAAAGTACCTTTTTGATATCTCAGTTAAGGAAACTGAAAGTACTACACAAAATAGTTTTTTGGAATATTGTATAAACACATTCCATGCACAACCTTAAAAAAACAGCTCATAAGGAAAGTATTAAAGAGCAAGACAGACAACTGAAAGCTCCCTACACATGCAGGACCAAAGATAAAAGTTTAGAAACAGGTAAAAGAATGAAGTTCTACAAAAAAAAGGAATGGAAGAAAGGAGGAAAAAATTCATGCACAGAAAGACAGATGTCTTGGAATATGACTTCTGATAACAAAATACACAAGTCTTTAAAAAGGGTAAAAAGTCTCCCATTACAAGTGTAATAAGCACAAAATACTACATATCTCTCTCAGCAGAAAGGTATTTTCTCATTAATACTTATACTGTCAGGTTCTGTGAAGTCATATTTCAAAACATTCCTACTCTGTCTGGTCTGTACCTTTTTTATTGCCATATATGAGTCGCTCTTCAGATGGAGAGTCCAGAAAAAAAGGAATTGAATGATGGAGAAAAAGGTGAGTGAGACAAAAAAAAAATTAAGATATTTAACTTAGCAGTGGTAATAAAAAAGGAATGGAGAAAAAATGTGGAAAAAAAAAATGGAAAACCACAACACTTAAAACCGCATCAAACAAGAAGTGGAATTGTTGTATATATTTAAGAGTTGATGGTAACAAATGGAAACTTGAAAGTCAACAGTTAAAAAAAAAAATCCATTCACATAGAAAGATAAAGCGTAGACAGTACCTAGGTGGCATAAGAGATGCATCAAGCAAAGAAATTGTTAAAGGAGACAGAAGAATAAAATAATTCAAATTAGGAACTGCAACTGTTGTACTACAGACAGGGCAAATGCAATCAATTGATGACCAACTATTGTTGCAAACGCAAATGCTGTCTCAGCATATCACCTAACCTTGCTCTACAAATGCTTAGTGTAATTTTTGCATATGTTCAGTTTAGCACAATTACTTGAATAAAAACCAGAAATTGACTGGTTGCACGATCACATTTGAGACTTTTTCTAAGTTTTCACCTTTCTGGCAACAATCTAAATGGCAGCAAAGCTCCAAGTGGCTCGATCCAAAGCCTTCCAATGTACAACACAGAGCTGCTCAGCACCACTCCACTCTGCTACCAAATCTGAACACAGGCATTATCAAACATTACAAATGGGGTCGTGTCTCTCATATCTTTTTAAATGATCCTTTAATGTTCCTCAAAGGTTGCTGAAACTTCCCTTCACTCTCCCGCATCAATAAAACGTTCACAAAATCAGTTCTGTTACTGAAGCAAGTCAGGGACACTTTTAGGTGTGACATTAAGCACTACTGAGCCCACAACACAAAGCGTGTTACACACTTGGTCTTCCTGTTAACTTTGCTTCTTAATCATCCTTCTACAAACATCTCCTTAATCTACTGTATCACAGTTTAAGAGACAGAAAGATACTATAATTCATTACATGAATACACATTATATAATGTACATACAAAATTTGTCCTTTAACTTCTACGCTTCAAAGTCATCTACAAGTTGTCCTTTAATTTGTCTGCTTTAAACTCAAGTAGTAAGACGAATTTGCATTTCATATTTTGTGTATAGAACTTTGCCATAAAAAAACATCATATCCTTCACTTACATCAACTTTTTATGGAAGAGCAATCATTAAGAAATTTAGTGTCTCATAATATTTATTTTAAATATTAGCAAAGTATGTTTCAAATTTTAAGTGCCAAGAAAGCCTGGGAATTTTCCACAAAAAGTTTGTTATAAATAGATATCAGATACGAACTTTTGCAAAGGGTACCATTACTGCTTCTTGATCACAAACACAATTTCCTCCTCTGGTCCCCCAAAAGCATCATTATCTAAAGAAAAAATTGAAGGCAATTTTCTTCAAGCTCCAGGCACTATTACATCAGTTCAAGTTAACTACTGTTCACAAGTTATTACCATTAAGAAGATTTATGTATCTTAAAGTAATAACCCCTACCGTCAAATTGATCTTCTCCCTCTGTCATCAGTTCATCATCAGAGCAAATGCTCAAAACATTCACCAACATTTCTGTTACTGTATAGGAAAAAATAAACCTTAATTAATTTGGTGTAGAATTTAAAATATTTCCATGTATATAAGATATAGCAAGCAACCATTGCTCAGTAATCCAATTTCAAAAATAAGTGTTTTTCTTGACATGCACTGTCACAGAATTTAAAAAGCTCAGAAAAAAAAGCAGCTAAAAATTACACAATCTTACAATCAAAGAACACAGCAGAGCTTCCTCTCCTATCTTACAAGTTCTTTCAGATAAGAGTACTCTTGAATATAAGTAGTTTTACAATAGGATGAATATTTGAAATAGTTTTTATGCAAACTTTAGTCAAATATGAAAAATTTTGACTTCTCCAAATCAGGCTTAAATTGAGAAAACTCTTCCATTCCCGGCACCTGCAGGCATGTAGCAGAACCACTCAACCAGAAAAATATTAGAATATAAATGTGGTGCAAACTACATGTCTTTTCAAACTCCCCTTAAAAATATCAACATTGTGGACACAAGCTTTTTGAGACAAGTTTGTGTATTTTCTTTCTCCAGGAATCAACTTATTCTGCCACTCAATCCTTGCCATGTATATCAGACTCATCCTTAAAACATTCAAACTTTTCCTTCACATGGAGTATTCAGAAACCCATCTGGAAGTACAGCCAGGTGGTTAAAACCCCTGTAAATTGCTGCCTACGTTTATTCATTACTAATTCATGTTATCTGCTATGGTGATATTCTTCATTCTTGGAAAAGAGTTACTCTCTGCTGTAAAGAAATTAACAAACAAACCCAACCAAATTACTGTGTTTGATCTGTTCAGTGCAGACCAGACAACACTGACACTGAATCCTTCATCAAAAGAGGATGCCTGTGTCTGTCCAAAGGCAAGGCACACTCCAGCCATAACTCCAGCAGTCTGAAGCAGACAGCAGGTCAGGGAGACACTCAGATACTGTTAAATAAGTTGCTGGGTGTCATTGCCAGCATCACAGCAAAAGCAAAATACACAGTTATCATCCCTTCCTGTTGAAAGTATTATCTCCTGCATTATCAGGCAAGAGAGATAAAAACAAGAATCTCCATTCAAATGTCAGGTCCTTTCATTTTAGTACAAAAAAAATTGTTGAGTGAGTAAACCAAAATAAAAAGTGTCCAGATTATTTGCAATAAACTGTTTACTAAAGAGAACATACATCTAGAATTCCAGGTTTATATGACTGCAAATATATAACTGCAAGAATACTTTTCAAAGAAATTTAGAAAGCTCTCCAGATCTCTTTTTATCAAAAGAACAGCTCCTTCATGGAAGGGTTTTAAAGAGATTCAAATTGCCTCTAACCTCATTGCTTTTCAAGTGAGAACTACTTGGGGCCCCAGTGTCCTAGATTCAGAGTTATCAACTCGAGGGAGGAAGGGGGAAAAAAAAGCAGGCTCTGTGCTAAATTATCTTTTTTACAAGAGAAACTATAACTGAAAAACTTATCCTTAATGAAGGTCAATCTGTTAAATCTATATAGGAAAGTTAAAATTTTACATACAGATGTACACTCTCAATAGAAATTCTAATTTCTGTTAACACCTCTAGTATACTAGAGGCAGTTCTACCTTGACTGAAACAGGTGAAGAAAACAACACAACAATAATGCAATTAATCTCTCATTGGTAAATGTATTTTAAAAATATACAAATCTTCCCAACATCAATCTGGAGAAATAGGAGAGATATTAGTTGACGTGCTTACCTTTTTCTCCAACAAATGGCAAAGACCATGTGAAAACATCCATAAAATTTGGTAGCCAGTAAGGATGAGGAGAACAGTTGAACTGACGAATATTCATCACATTGTTTTCATATTTTAATACAGCAGCTAAAATAAAATTCAGATATTTTGAAAAGAATGTTTAAAACTTGTGAGTACCAAAAATGTAAAGTCACAGGCTTGTTTTAGCTCTATTTATACTACAGGCTAAACAATCACAGAGATACTCTCTTCTCTTTCTTTCAAGCATTTACAGGACAGATTTCTAATGCAGAACTTTGGATTTTTACTGTACATGTTGCAGTTCAAGGCACTCTTACATGATAATATAGTTCTGTACTGTATAGGTTTATAATTCACAGAGTTTTAAAAGTCCTGAAAAGGAACTTTAACATAACTCTAGAACAGTGGTACATCCAATATATGCAGATTCAGGTTTTATTCTTCATACGTGTCCTCCCACATTATAAGCCTGGAGTAAAACCAGAAGATGAGGGAGAAGGGGAAGCACAAGTCAGACAGAAAACCAGAAGCATTCTAAAGCTAAATAAGCATTGACTCCATTTTTCCATACTTACACTGGCATTACACTGGGAATGATGTGAAAAAGGATTCTATGAACACAGTATCCATAGAGATAGCGAGACAACGTAAATAGCCAGTTGAAGCTATTTTTACTTCCCCTTTACTTTGCAGTCAGTGCAAGTAACAACAGCTCCTCTTTTCCCGTACAGTTATTCACCCTACAGAAGTGGAATGGGCTGAGGGATGGTTCTTTGAAGGTGGGTAGAAGAAAATGCAATGTATTTAATAAAAAAAAGGTCTTGGTTTCAAAGGAACCCTATTTGGAGATTTGGAGATCATTCATTCACACATACTTGAAATGCCTTACTTTTATACTATACTTGAATTTCAGCAGGCTTTATTTTTAATTTCTGTCATTGAATTTTGCTCTCTTCTATGAATAATATGAACAATAAGCTCTTCTCTGTAATCTTGATGTTCTCCACACTATTAAACATGCTTCCCCTGTGCAACTTAATCTTAGTAGAGGACAGACAGAAATGAAATCCTTATTTTATACCTCCTTAATAGTATTTCCAATGGTGACCAGTATTTTGATGCCTACTTGCTCTTCCTTGATTTCCCATACAGGCCACTATGGGAATGACCATAATTAAGACTCTCAGGTGCCATGATACACAACACAAACCACCTTGCACAGGCTTCTAATCAATCCTTCCTCCCTTCTTTGCTTAGTTCACCAACTAAAGACAACCTGAGAAGTGAAAAATCACAGCACTGGAAAACTTTGCCTGCCTGGAAAACACCAGGTGATACACTCACAGGTGCTAAATAGCAACAACTTTCACAAAGTAAATGTTTGCCCCCACTTGTGCTTCAAGGGGCTCTTACAGGAGAGTGTCATTTATGGCACATGCTTTTCTTCATAATATAACTTTCGTTAATACATTTTTCTTTGTCCTTTAATTTCTTATCTGGTAAAAAGTTGTTGATACTAGATTATCTAGTTACAGAATTTTATTATTATATACAATTATTAACAAATTCTTACCTTTATTATTGTAGACATCCAGGTAATTAGGTGCTGAAAAAATTGTTATTAATGATGGGAACCCTGTAGTTTGACTTTTCCTGTACATTCTATAACTGCAAAACCAAACAGATGATTTTACATCTTAGAGCAAAAAAGCAATAAATTTTTATTTTACAGTGAATAATTCCTTGAAAGATACAAAGTACTTACCCTGCATCTTGTGCTTCATGTGCTCTAATGATTGACAACAAATTATTATTTTGCAAAAATTCACAAACTGCTGGATAGCTGTGAAATAAGAACAATTATGAGTAAAAGAAATTCTCTTAAAATATGCAGCAAGAGCCAGTATTAAAACACCCAGCTAGATTACAGCACACACTCACCTATAAAAGTATGAGCATCCTCTGACTGTATTGTGACTGAAATGCTCTTGTGAATTTTCATTTCCAAAGTCTTCTGAAGGATCTGACCACAATAAGTCACACATTGGTCCAAATGCTGGAGGCTCTTTGAATCTATCTAACTGTTTAAGAAAAGGGAACAACACAAAGACTCTTTGAATATTAAATCAGTATGTTTTAGACATTTTTTAAACTACATATCCATCAATACCAAGCTTTTTTAGAATAAATCCCAACCATATCAAAGAGAAGTAGTTTCTGTATATTTTTTCCTCTCCTCCTCATGAAATAAGGCAGAGGCATGCCAAAAGAACCAAACCTGTTAAGAGCAATAAGATTTATTAGTTGTAAAAAGAAGGGAGATAAATTCCAGACTGATGGATATGTGTAATACAGATCAAGTTACAGACAAGGAACAAAATGGTCCTTTTTCATGCACATGCCACAACTACCGAACTGGAGACACTACTAGGAATTAGCAAAGAGAAACAGTAGAGAAAACAGGAATTATAAAAGAAAAGCATGAATAATTAGCACCGACTAGAAGAGACTAAATATATACTATAAAAAAACCCAAAAAACAAAGGACTAAAAGAAGAAACAAAGCACCCTGAGACCCGTGTCTCCAAATGGACCATTTAACAATGCAATGAAGATGTGACTAGCTCAGCTGTCTTAGATTTCTTTCATACAAACTTTACTTTTCAGCTCTAGCCCTGAAGTAACGGGCCATAAGCATTTTGGGAGATGTCTGTGTTTTCTCTTGCTGCTTCTTATACTGATTTCCACTTGGAACACCTGTTTTAGCAGCCTGCAACTTTCCTAGTAACCACAGTCAAAAGGGGCAGAAGTAAGGAGGACAGCACATTTGTTAAGCTAAAAGGAAAATACCCTGCTTAAGTAAGTAACAGGCAATCATTCTCTGATGTCCCAGAAATGAAATTAGACATCCCAGATTCAATGTAAAGTTTTATTTGATCTTTAGGTAGCTGGAGTTTGTTCACAAGATGATTTTATCCAAGAAATGTAGGAACAGTTCTTTGATGGACAGTGCATTTATCTCACTTCACTTCCCATACCAAAGAAGATGACTTTGATGGTACTAGAGAACACTTAACTCTTTGTGACAGGTTCGAAGGGAGGTTTGGTGAGCACCTGGTGAATTTGAGTCTAACGGTCCATAGGAATCCATTCAAATATGGAACCAGCAGTAGTGCCAAGCTCTCTCATGCCCTGGAAAATCAGAGCTCCCGAGGCTGCCACCTGTAACATAAGTGGAGAGGTCCAGATCTTTATAAATTCCTGCCAGATAATGGTAAGGCAGGTATTAACTGAAGTTGTTGTTGGGATTTATTCCATATTAAAAATCCCGTGGTTTAACATTTCCCACACTGGATGATAACCCGGTATGGAGTATTTCTTCCAGATTGAAGAAGTCAGTCCATCAACTTCTGCAAGTACCTGAATTTCTGTAGATTAAACCATCAAGTTTCTAAACCTCCAGCAATAAATTTGGGTCCAGAAGCTAACAGGAGCATTCACACAAGGAAGTTTCAATTGTTTGCCGACTGATGTTTCCTGCAATACAGAAAGCTGAAAGTCTAGAAAACATTTTTAAGAATTTTTCTTTAGTTAGTCTTCAAGGATTTTCCTTACTACTTTGGCCAGATGTATAGAGACATTATAAATAAAAAGCCTTGGCTGCCATTAACATGCCTCTCTCCCAAACTACTTTCTAATAGCATTGAAATAATGCAGCCATTTCTTGAAGTAAGGTCAGTGTGTAAAAAACAAATACACAGACACCAAATCAGTGTCTCCTTCACTAGACATTCTACCAACCGGTGTGGTGTTCAAGACATCTCAAAATTTAAGAAAATGTCACTGTAGGCTACTTAACCCAGACTGCATAGATCAAATCAGAATAATCAAATTGAGGATTTTTCTGTATCAGCACAGTAAGAAAGTTAACAAAGGCATGAGTCAATTCAAAATGCTTGTTACTAATTTCAATTTCTGAATGTTCTTCAACTTTGGCAAAATGATCTCAATAGAAATTATCTTAATGTATTTCTATATATGATTAAGGTAACAAAGACAATTTTATTCAAGAATAAGACGCAATACACACAGAAACAGGCAGTATATTATTTAATATACTGTAAGATATTGAAATCTAAATTAATTTGCAAGTATTGTGCAGTCAGGGCTACTAAACTGAGATACCTTACACCTCCACATGGATGTTCAGACTGAGGAGTACTAAAACCTTAGAGGTAGATTAAGGTACAGCAAATTAAAATTATTTTACCTATGAGGCAAAAGACCTTCACAGAAGTTTCATACACAGACACCAGTTTTAATTAATCTGTCCTAATTTTCCTGAGAACTATCACGTGGGCAAAGCCTAAAGAACTATGTGAAGGCAAGTGAAGTGTGGCAGTCATCTTATGTATTACTAAACAAAGGGAGATTTCAGCAGACCACAGAAAGGAAGCAAGGTATTATAAAGAGATTCCCAGCAGCACCACCATGTATTTCAAGGCAATCTGCTGATCAACTCTTAGTATCACCAAGAGCTAAACAAAAGAATGACCAACTGTTGTAAATGAGAAAGAAAATTCTTTGCCTCTCTTCTTTAGAGTCACCATAATCTTATCTGGACACTTCCCTCCTTGAAATGCTAAGCTTGAAAATCACAATCCTGGAATTTTGTTTCTTGGCAGTGTAAATGAAATCAACTAACAGCATCTGTGAGGTCATGGACATGTGTCTGAAAGAGACACTCTTTACCAAGACAATCAGAACATTTGTGTAAGTGGCGTTCAGAGAATAAAAATCAGACTATTGCAAGTTTCACAAACTTCCACTTTCCCAGAAACAAGAAGCACCTGCAGCAACCTTTCTGGTTAGGATTCACTCTCTTAGCTAGTATGAAGGTTGTCCGCTTCTGGAAGCAGTTTATGACAGCTAAAATAATAATAATTTAGTTTGTGTAGTTTTATTACCCTCTTGAAAGTCAGTAGTGACAAAAGACTTCATCCAGAAGAAACTGCACTTGCACAGAATTTTCCTTTTTTTTTCTTAGGTGATTCCTACAATGTTTATAGAGCTGTGATTTCCCTTCTTAAGCCAGATGATTATGCCTACACATGCTTGCAGCGAAGGTGCCTCCTTAATAAGAACTTCTGTTGATAAACCAGAAGGCTTGTAATATTATACAATTGTCTTGACTGTTTCAGAAGTAATTTTACACACCACACTTGTACCGTAAGTCCTATATATAAAAGGAGCATTTCACATCACCTACATGATTTAAATACATTTACAATATCAGTGCTTGCCAAGCTCTAATGCAGGTATTGAAGCTGCTACCAACCCATGAAACCCATGAACTTTTCCAAGTTACTCGATGATTCTTTAAAAAAGGCCCAAGGAACAGTTCAAATGGCATTGCCTTATATTTATAAACATAGGGGGGTTTTATCAGAACAAAACAAAATGCAGATTTTCATATATATCTATATAAAAAAATACAAACTTGTCTTTCACCCTCATGAAACCATGAATGTTAGAGAAGCACATACGAAAGTACAGGCCAAGACAACTTGACACTGAAAGGTGACTGCAAGACTGAGACTAACAGAAAAAAGGACCACAATCCTGTTACGGCTTTCCAAAGTATTTTTCCAGTTACGTTTCCTTTACATTACTCTCCAAAAAGCCTTGACCATGCTTCTTTTAATCTGTAATGTGAGAGCTGTTTCAGCACTGTCAGAATGGTCCCGTTCAGTGGCTTTGCTCTCCCAGTTCCCTTGCACACGGATTTCTGTGCCCTGACAGTGCCATGTGCCACTTACACCACTGCTCTTGTAAATGTGCTTCCTCTCTGTTTCTACCATTTCCTTCTCCTCTCACATCACTCTGCTTGGCAGTCTAATTTCTGTAAGTGAAATAAACTGACATTCCAGCCTTTGAAATGGTCCAATCAGTAAAAAAAATCCCAAGGGAACAAAATATGGTAAATTCAGAAATGAGATTCAGCTGGACAGCCTATAACTTCGAGGAGAGGGAGAGGTAAAAAAGAAAAATGGAGCACAAGTAAAGGAGAAAATGCTAAGAAAATGAGAAATACAATACATGAAGATAAAAGGACAAAATGGACCATCAATATTTATGTATTACCAAACCAAATTAGGAACATACTTTTACCTTCTCTCTGGCATTTACATCTTTCTTATAATATGCCCCCACATAATGTGGTAAACAACTTTTTTCTTCCATCTTTACCTATAATTCCAAAGCTTTCTTGGAACCACCTATTTATGTTTTCAAGCTGAAATCAACAACATTTTAGCTGTTACAAATCATAACAGGAATGAGTTTGAATTTCAAATGAAGCAGTCAGGATGTGAGCTAAGTTAATTAAAATAAGTCAAAAAGGAGTATGCAAAAAGGAAAGCAACTGAGTTTGAGAATTCCCATCTGGTACAATCTCCACCTGATAGCAGCAGTCCATGGAAGATGAAACCACGTTATTTGAAACAGACACCTCGTGCCATCACAATCTTCTTCCCTTTGAATTGCACATCACTATTTAGCACTTCCATTGCATAATTTTAAAAACTTGCTTTCGTTCATCTTCTGGATACACTCAGAACATTTACCACAGTGAGAAGTACTCTACAACTGTTACTCAGATGCCTACGAAACTTGCCCTTTTAAACATCAACCTGAATTTCTATTAACTACTGGAATGTCTCACTCTGTCAAAACTAAAATCCACATGATTAAGACAGTTGAAAATTTTTTTCAAAGAAATTTGGGAATAGCTGAAATACCATGTTTGATAAAGTGAAAAATTTTAAGGCTACAATTAACTTCTACAAGTTTTCTCCTTAAAGCCAAGAGAGCACTAGCTCTTACCTAGAAAAAATACAAAGAATTATTTCCATTGGATATGAAGCTCTTTACACACAATACCTGTCTCAGGAAACTACATGGAGTTCTTGGGGGATTTTTTTTTGTGTTTTTTTGTAACAGTCTCAGCTGTTCCAGTGAGGTCTACTAATGGAACTACACTAGTAATCCATGAGTTATTAATTGTGGTACTGCCTCACCTGCATTTCAGTTCCTGATTTACACTTTCACAGGAGACAAGAACAGAAAACAATATACTGACAACTTTAAAAAGATGACTTTGTACAGAATCATATAAAATCTCTATTTCCAATTATTTTCAAATACACAAAATACTCACTCTCCTAATGTCATCTAGTGTATTAATTTCTGGTGAAAGTCCACCATGAACACAAAGAAACTGTTGATTTAAGAGAGCAGCAAGAGGGAGACAATCAAAAGCTTCCATACAAGCATCATAGACTCTTTCGGAGTACTTTATCTTACCTGCAGGAAACAAAATAGAAATCATTAGAAAATCCATAACAGACAGATGAAGGAATCTAGTGGATCATATTTGTAAGAGCAAATATTAAAGTGAATGCTTAAAAACACCCACAGCAATGAGTATTTTGGGGTTTAAATGAACATTTCCAAGCACAACAACAGCAAGCACATCTTTAAGACACATTATTTTCGAGAACTATAAACTTTTTCATTTCTTCTTCTGTTAGCTCAAGAGTGGAGAAACTTTTTTTCTTAAAAAAATCAACCCCCCCCCAAAATAACAAACAAACCTACAAAACAAAACCAACCACCATATCAAATTATTTTTACTAGTTTTATACAATTAAACATCATGCCTTCAGTGTAAAATACAACTGAGAAGTTTGTAAATTCTCATTTAGAGTGAGGAGCTAAGCACTGATTATAGATTACATCATTTTTACCTATCCCAAAGAGGGGTTTATCAGGTCAAACAATTCATTTATCAGTGGCTGAGTATTTACACAAGCCTTCAAGTGGAGGGGCAGCTTCCATCATCAAGAGTTATCTTATTAGTATAGCTGAAAACCAGTTCCCCCAATGGGAAGGTCACTCAGCAGTGGGGATTCTCTGGCAGCTTCACAGCACTGCTCAGCAGGTTCCTCTGCACTCCTGATTGCAGCCAAGACAGCAGAATAACCTTCTTCTCTCCAGGATTTTAAAATCAAGATTGATACACCAAAATTTAGTCCATAATGTACACCTAAAGGCAGCTGCCTTCCTGCACTCCAGCACCACAACTGCAAGCAGTTCTACAGAAGTCAATGGGGCCTCCAAATGTTTGCAAGACCTTAATAAAACTGAGACAAACATCTGTCACCCACAATGACAGATCAGCAGGTTGGAAGTAAGCTGATTTTACACTCTTAGACAGTACTTACATTCTTGCTTAAAGGTGAAATACTCTGTTAGGTGTCTGCATTCATGGTTGCCTCTCAAAAGAAATAATGTGCTTGGGTAGAGAATTTTCAGGACCCATAAGTACAGCACACACTGTTGAAAAAAAAAGATTTCCAGTAAAATACACTAGTTTACAAGAAATTTAAAACTGATTACTGAGAAACATTGGGTAAGGATGTTATTAACAGCTTCAAAAGCAGGTACAGCTTAATGTACCATTTTAAAATACAGCACTACATCTCCTGAGTCCAGTTCTGGACATGACTTATGCAAACCGATAATTACTTTTCTTAATAATAGCCACATAGAATGTTGAAAAAAATATATTTACTGGACACTCAATAGTAAAATAAACTCAGCAGAATTAAACTACAGAACACTTTCATCTAGACATGGATGTGTTTATGCCTAAAATCTAATTTTATAACATGATAATAAACACTGGCACAAGAAAGCAGATATTTATTAATAGAGACTAAAGAAAAAAAACTTGACAAAATCATTTACATTAAGCTTAGCTATATCATTTGGAGACCCTTTTTAAGATAAGAATGGACAGAGTAGACCTTCCTTTCCCCATACACTGGGAAAGCTGGGTTGCTTATTCAGTGTACAAGCAGAAAATTCAAAGAATTCTAAGTCTCTGTATATCATTATTACTGCAACATCAGCAGGGCACAGAGCTGAAGACAGAGCTACAGAACATGCACAATTATTTCAGTTTAGAGTCTGTTACCACCCAGCAGTCCTGAATACCCAAAATGTATTTCATAAACTACAAATCTAATTCTTGTCTTTTTAACTGAGCACAGAAATCTCAAACACCCATCCAAGTCACCTGCAGGCCATTATTAGTGTTGTTCTTCAAAGTTATTTTGCATAGAATAGCAGAGTATATGAAGGAATAAAGAAAATAAATCAATGCTTTGAAAAAAACACCATAACCATTAAGAAATACATCAAAGACTTTTGTTGTGAAGTTTGGCAAAACTAATTACTGAATTTTAATCTTAGTAAAAAAATGCAAATAGCAATTCTCCTAATGATAACAATTGCTTTCCAATGTTTCTGTAACACTAAATATCCTTGCAAACTCCCCAGACTCCTTAAAAGTGTTTCCCAGCAGAAAAGCACAATCAGTTTCTTACAAAACAACTGCCTATCAGCAAATGAATACACAAATCACTTTGGCAAACTCTACATTGTGAACTATTTCAGTTAAGTCAAGTTCCATGAAAAATTTATGGCAGCTCCCAACCTTGAAAACATTTAATAGAAACACAGCAAAATAAATAGTGCCTCTCTTTTAGTGAACAGACATTAAATTTGATTAAATTGCTGAGATTTACATGTCCTCAAGCATCTTACCTTCTAAGTACAAAACCAAATTGTTTCATTACCTTTCCTGTACTGGCATATTTATTTTTTGTTGTCAAATACAGACAGACTAATGTTAGTATTCCTGTTACTTCCAGCACAGAAAAGAAGAATTTCCACACATTTATATGAAGGAGTCCATCTTGATCCCTGCATTTCATTATATACAATCACAGTAGCATGCAATTATCTTTCCTATTAGAAGTGATAATAGTTTTTAATTGGAAATGGATTACTACCAAAATACCAATGCAATTAAATATACTTCAGGACAGACAGATTAAGAATTTATTAATGAAAAATCAAATTTCACTTTTCGGGCATCTTTTAAAAATTTTACCTGTGAGAAAAGTCAAATATTTTACCAAAAGTATATTACCTTTCCAATCTCTAAAAAAGATTTTACAGTAACCATATATGAAAACTCATGAAGGTCAATTTAAAATTACTAAATGTTAATTAAGGCAAAATACTTAAGTAGAAAAAATTTTTACAGTTAAAATGGGGAAGAAATGGCTGATTTTCAGGTACTATCTTTTTACTTCTCAGCAAGACCACAAAGCATCATCCCACCCTGATGCATCTGCAGCAATTCCATTTCATTCAGACAGTCTGCCTGTACTTCACAGAGTCACACAAGCACTGAGGTTGAAAAAGATCTTTCAAGATCGAGTCCAACAGCCACTCAGCATAGAAGAGAGCAGATTAGCTCAGTGAAGGACAAGCTTTTTAAGAACCCTGGAGTGGTTTTTCAAGAATATACTTAGCATATCTTTGCATATTCTGCAAGTGTATTTAACATTGTGTGACTCTTGGGGATGGTCCTGTGTAGGGCCAAGAGTTGGGCTCAAAGATCCCTGTGGGTCCCTTCCAACTCAGCATATTCTGTGATTATATTAAAAACTACATTAAAATCATATGAGAGGAAAAAAATCTAAGGCTGTTGTTATTAATATATTCAAGAACAATTACTGTTCAGAAGTTGTTTAGGTGCAATGGTTGAAAGGCTTTGATACCATGTTTTGATACATTAACACATAGAGTTGCTGTGTAAATGTCCTTCTCCAGGACAATTCCATTATTTGTAATCATTAAGAATGGGCCAAGAAGATCTAATTAATAAACAGAGAATGTCTACTGACATCCTTCTTTAAAGGTGACTTTGAGGCAACCACTCTTGCTGCACCTCCTGTGTCTCTTGTTTGTGCACGCCCCTCACAGCACAGCCCCACACACGGTATTGCAACAGCGAGACTCTAACACAGCAATGACAGACCATCCACCATGACTTGCAAGACTCTATTTCCAAAGGTGTGTCACTCCATTACATTTGGTATCTAGGAAGAGATCCCAGGCTGAGGCACTTCCCAGGCTGGCTCCAGGAGAATAGTTAACTTAAAAATCATGGCTCTGAAAACAATCAATGTGAGTGAATATCTCTGAAATGCCGGACATTTAATAAACATGCTGAAAATAAAAAAAATTATTTAATTCCAAATAATTGAAAAATTAATGGCAGAAACATGGGTCATGCTTAGAGAACATCTGTACTTGCTCCAAGAATTTCAGTAAAGTCTCAATAATTATAAAAGAAATTTGATTATATAAATATAATTAATTTATTTTATAAAAATAAACAGCTAATAATATTAGATAAACAAACACTATATTGCAAATAATGCAGTAAAAGACCTTGCAGTCATGACTCACCTGTTCTCCAAAAACATACAAACACACCTTCCTGCATATTACTCCAGAAGCAGCATTATATATATGTTAAGAATTCAACTTTATAAAAACTAACTAAAGAAAGAGGAGGAAAAATGAGTAAGTCTGGCATTTTTAACAGTACAGTCCAAATACCATCCTGGAAACAGGCCTTTGTGACAGGAGAAAGCACAACAAGGAAGAACACAGTCACATGTTAAAGCAGACCTAAAATTGCATTTGAAAACCTCAGTGAAAAGTGTGCTTATAGAAAATTTAGGACAAAACAGATTAATATATTCAGTTACCTCTATACTAAAATAACCTCTGTCTACATAGTCACCGAGGAAGAGGTATCTTGTGTTAGCAGGTGATCCTCCCACTTCAAACAGCTTCATTAGATCAAAGAACTGGCCATGAATATCACCACACACTGCAAGCAAAAATTTTGTTCAAATTAATTGTAAAAAATCTAACAGAAAAGGTACTAAGTTATAGTTAAGTAAACAGCCGCAAAGTACTTCTAATTAAGAGGAAAGGCAGGTATAAGGCAGGAATAACAGAAATTTTTGAAGGTTTCCCCCTCTGTTTTTCATTCTTCACCACCTGTGGCAATGTGAGTCCATGTGAGTTTGAAAAAAGTGGAGAGGATGCTTTTGTTCCTGAGCCAGACTAAAATACCTTTCAATATCATCATTTCTTCTCTTAGCTCAGTTTCTTTTCTCCTTCAAATAACCATGTTCACTATTGCAACAGTGGATTTTTCTTTCGTTTTTAGAATATGAGACAGGACAAGACCAATGCTCAACAACCTAAGGCAGAAGTGCCAAAGCAGATGGGAAGTCTTTGAAGCGCATACAGCAAAGCCAGGTCACCTCACAATTTAAAAAAAAAGTAATTAAAAAATGCATGGAAGAGACAAGTGCTCCTGTCTCCTCTTTCCCACAGGAATTCCCAGTTCAGTGGAAGTCAGGAGCTGCCTTCTCGCTTCTGCATGAGGCATTACTGACAACAATTACCAGGAACTCGAGAGAGTATGCCTTTCACTGATGCAAAATGTCACTGATGGACTGACAAACAGCATCTTCTGACTTCTTAGAGTTTATCAGTAAATTTGTTTTAGGGAAAAAAGTTGTTCTAATTTTGGAAAGAAATACTGGACATGGCACACCATACTTCAAAGGTTATTATTCCCTTAAAGCAGACCATTGTCAACACAACCTACAAAATACTAGACTAAAAAGAATGCACCCACTCATATGTCTCTTTTTAAAAATGTCTACTCAAACACTGAAAGAACTTTCCTTCTTTTTCAGTTGTCAATATACCAACTACCTGAATAAACAGAAACATAAAAATTCTAATCAAACTATAGTTTTGAACTTTACCTGGAACTGCAAAAGACTGAGCTCAAATAAACAACTTAGTGGTTTCCACTATTTCAATCATTCATTGTTTAAAAAAACCTCAGTAAGAATAAGGATGTACTGTTTCAATGTTTTCATTTACCTGATACTAACAAATGACAAGCTGATGCCCTAAAAGAAGCTTTCTACACTAATTTTGTATGTGTCCATTTAGAAGAAACCACATTCAGAGTAAAGAAAACGTAATTTGAACACAAAAATTAAACCTACTTTCATTATCATAAATAACAGATATGCAACATAAACTACTTTCTCTGAGTCTAGATTATTTATAAATAAAAATACTAAAGAACACCAATTCCACCTTTCACCAGGTCAAACAGAAATAGGACTAGTCAAACTATGAAAATACTCAAAAAACCCCTGTAAGAGTCAGTTTTGTATCCCAGTGGGTCTGGTCCTAAAGATGTTAGAACAATCCTTAACATTTTCCAGTATTACTACTCTCACAAGAACATGGCTTTCCATGCAATCACCAGTCTCACTCACAGATCAACTATAAAGGTGCATTTTTCACTACGAATCTCAGTTTACAGTATTTGCTTCAAGCCACAGCAATTTGCTTCTTTCACATATTTAGATTTCAGGATTATCCTGAGTTCAGGTAGATGCCTTTATTCCAACTTACAATATTGCAAGAATTAGAAATCCGTAATTCAAAAGCATTTAACAGCTTCATTTTTTCCCAGTTTTAGTACCAATCAGACACTACCTTTCTCAATAGATTCAGTGCCTTCATTTAGCACAACAATGTGCAGACTGTTCAGCAACAGTTGTGCAGTTGTGAAGGAGAATTCAGTAAGACTAACACAGAAATTTTATTTTAGCAATTTTAAGACAAATTCTACTACTAAAATATTTGGCTTTTTTAAAAATTAATTATTTGTGAAATTATCTAGAAATATTACCTGTAATTGGAGCTTCAACTTCTATCATAGTCTTTTCCCTCCGTAATATTGCAGCACCCTCATTGATGATTCTAAGTGCAATTTCTTCATCCACTCGACCCTCTTTTATCAAGTGGTTCTTCAAAATGTCAACCCTTGGCCTTCCATCTGTGTCAAACACTTCTTCAGACGTTAAGCGATGCGTTGGCGGAAAAGGGACAGCTACAGTTTAAAAAGAAGAAACAGCAGTCACGACAATGCTATTTTAAAAACACAGTCCATCTAGGCCTGGATCTATCTTGAAAGAGCTGCCATCCAAAGTAATGAACTTTTCTTTTAATCAACCAATTTTATGACATCCCTAAAATCTGGATAGAATAGTGCTAGCTGTGTACATATTTTCAAAAATAAACATCTATAATTTGCAAGGTTGTAGGAACTACAAGAGTGAGAAGGCAACAGTAATATGAACAAAACTTGAATGAGTCAGAAATGGCTTTGCAAAGGGAAATAATCTCCACTATACTGCCATTCTCTGAAGGACTCATCAAATATTGGTGATGCAGGATATTAATTTAATATCCACTCAGACTTGTAAAAGCATTTAAAAATTATCCCATCACCAATGCTTCAGGGAAAAAACCCACCACAATACCCCAACCAACCAAAACCACCCACCAAAACAAATCCAAAACTAGCAAGAAAAGGATGCAAGACTGAAAGATGAGAATTCAAAGGAGGCAACACGTAGTGGTTGGGGACCAAAGGAGGCTCAGCAACTGCCCACACAGAACATTTGGTGGCCGTGAATTCAAACATTGGTGGTTCAGTTACTGCACAAATGAAAAAGAGGATACTTCAAAACTGCCACCACTCATTGTGTCAGAATATCATCACAGTCATGCAGGACATTACAGGAAATAAAATTCATCTGACCCCATCCCCTCCTCGAGCCAACCACTGTTGAAAGAATGGACTAAACCAGGTGCAAAACCATTCTGTTTCTCTCCATTTAAATATTATACGTTAAAACAGAAAAATTGGAGAAGGACATCTGTCCAAACATACAACTACGTGAAAGGATGTTATAGCCAGGTGGGGATTGGTCTCTTCTCTCAGGCAGACAACAGTAGGACAAGAGGGCAGGGGCTTAAGCTCTGCCAGGGAAGGTTTAGGCTGGATATCAGGAAGTTCTTTACCGAGAGAGTGGTCAGGTATTGGAATGGCCTGCCCAGGGAGGTGGTGGATTCTCTGACCCTGGAGGTTTTTAAGGTGAGACTGGATGTGGCACTGAGTGCCATGATCTGGTGATCACAGTGAGGCTGGATCAAGGGTTGGACTTGATGATCTTGGAGGTCTCTTCCAACCCAACTGATTCTATGATAAGAACTAGTAGTATGAATACACTTGTAGATGGATTATTCATACTTATTTTCTTACTTTCCAAAGTAAAACTTTACATTCCAAAAATCAATGCTTAAATACTAAAACATTCGCTGACTTCATTTAAATTGATTTCTAGATTACCAGTAACACATTGCTGGCCTTCTCTTTTATGGAATAATAAAAATGTATCAATAAAACAACTGATGCATAAATCACACACATATGTTTACTGAAATTAAATTAGACTAGAAAATAAACTTGAAAACTGCCTCCTATTCTCCTTATAGAAGTTTTTAAACAGGAAGAAGCCGAAAAATGCACCTTTACTTTCCATAGCGTAGAACAAATTTGGCACTTTATTTTTGGACATAAAGTATTTTATTAACAAAAGAGAAATGCCATGTGCTTCCTTCAATCTCCTCTAGTACTGATTCAAGTTTCACTCAAAAATGTTAAAATTCTGTGCAGTCCAAATGCCAATAAACTTTTTCAAGAAATCAAAAGACAATCACTTCTGTTCTATGCATAATTGTTTAAAAACCTAAATCTGGCTCTGAAAAAGAAATTAATTGTTCTGACAAAATACATTTAACTAATTTTCAGAAGGACTTAATTATGACCATGCAAGCACTAACTCTAGTATTCATTCACTGTTTGTCTGAACTTGACTTTCCAACTGTCATATTCTCTCAATGCTATTCTTACATTATTTCAAAGTTTATATTAATCTGTGCATAAATTAGTTTGGGCCCTTTCTTCTCCCACTTCTTTTAATACATTATTTTGGCCCACAACTGCCTTCAGCAATGCCAAGTTGAGCTCATCCTTTTATGAGAGACCAGACAATCCACAAAGTAGATTTCTCTCACTTTAATTGCTGCAGAAGCTTAAGAAATCCCACACACCTTCCCAGAACCAAAGGCTCCACCTCCAGGTTCTGTAAGAACTGGGCTTCGTTAGTGCCAGTGTCGTTCCTAGGTAAGACCTGCTGAAGTGAAAGGTGATGTTTTCTTTCTGGAGGCTGTTTTGGATAGAAGCAAGGTGTGACAGAGAATGGCCAGCTGAGGTGGCCACCTGTTCCTCGTTCTCTTCAGTGCCAGTCATTACTGACTTGTGGCTGCCACTGGCAGCAGAATTCAGAAAGGTGGTGTTGACCTCTGCCTTGTGACAGTTCAGACTTTGCAGGAGTTCTAAGTCCACAGTAAATGAATTTTTTTTCTCTTAATGAAGTTTTTGTCTACTTCATGTATTTCAGCTCAGATTAGCACAAAAATGAACTCTATCTATTTTAACAAACTACAGCTTTGAGTTGGTCTGTCAAGCTACATTTTCTGGGAGGACACAAACACAGCTGTTTTAATCCACTGTCAAGATCTGTCCAAATTGTTTGAATTAACATACTTATGAAATGTAAAACTGTTCCCAGAGGTTGGTTGTCCGTAACGCCCAAACCCCGTAACTGTGGCATGAGAAGTAACTAAGTACCTCTAAAGTTATTTTTGCCTCAAGAAAAAATGAAGTCTTAAAACTAGTTCCTCAGACAAAGTCCTTTTCACAAGGACATATTATGCCATTGCTCAAGAAAGATTTTTAAAGAACAATCTTCAGAGGAGGCAGAATTAAACAAGGTTAAAGATTTTATCTGTATCACCAAGTGAATAAAAAGTAACACTACAAAAACTGTTTCTTTCCATTTTATACTTTAATTTTTGTCCCAGCAATTGTTAACAGTATATTAGAATGCATACCTTTGAAAAATAATATAAATATCATCTTTTAATAGGTTAAGGATGATATTTTTGAAGCATGTAGACAATTGCTGCAAACTAATGGGTGTAATTAAACCTTTGATGAAGTAGTCATAGAATGTTATAGCCTAAGGAAAAAGAATTGCAGCATGATGTGTTCCAAGACAGAAATATAATCCATGTTTCAAAGTTTTTGTGCATAACCTACGCTCTTGGGACTGTAACAGAATGGTAATTAAGAGGAATTACCCTAAGGAAATAACATGGTGTTGGACATTGAGGGATTCCCTTCCACCATTCCCAGCAAAGCCAAACAATGGGAAAGTATTTAGAGATCAATCTCTAAAGTAACACTCACTGCAGTACAGAAGAACAGCCACATCCTGTTAGTAAAAGTATAGATGTCAGTAACAAGCATAAGACATCGTGATTTACGGCCATGTACAAAAATTTCTAAAACAATTGCTTACTAGTGAAAATTAACCAATTTCACTTTAAAAATACATATATATGGATGATACAATTTTAACTATATTGATCCAAACATTTAAACATATAAAGTAATTCTGGGGGGGAAAACAGTGGGTAGCTTTTGGAATTGGTTAATACAATATTTTGATGCTTTATCACTACTTGTACATGCATTAACAAGGAGTAAAAAAAAAATCACCTTTCCTTTAGATTGAAGTATTACTAAAAGATATCAAAAGCAAACCCCCTAAACATGTTCTAACACTGACCTTGAAGCCTCTGGGCACATTTATACCTCACAATACAGCACGCTGTGGAGATGCAAAGGCCAGCACCAGTTTGAATGGATAAACTCCCAATACACAGTAAAGAGGTTCAATGTAGAAAAAGTACCTTAGTGTGGCACTTTACCCAGTATAACAATCCCTGCTGAGAGGTGCAATAGGGCAACTAACACAAACAGGCTGCTTGCAGGCCCAAAGCAGATCTCACCTTGCCCAGTAACTGAGCACAACAGCAGCTGCTCATACAGTCTCACACGTAGATACTGTAAATTTAAACTGCGCTGATACACACACAGATTGTAACAACCTCGCTTAAACCCGGCTTGTGTCAGAGACACTGTTGGAACAGGCTCATGAAACAGATGAGATCAAAGCCTCCAGACTAACCTAAGAAAAAGCACCAGGGATCAGCTGTACAAGATAGGTAGTTCCACAAGCAAAGCTGTTTCTGTTCTTAAGACCATAAAACCTAAACAATTCTTTTTCTCTGACAGTGAAAGAAAATGAGCCATTTCCCCTCTATAATCAGGAGCCCATGACACATTTCAAGTGAACTTAATTTTTGGGTGTTAAAGCAAGCTCAATGTCCCAGATTGCATTTTCTGTTTTAAGAAAGTTTTTCATTTCATAGACAAAGTTTCAGCTCACACTACTAAGGTTACTGAACACAGACATTCTCTTTGTAAGGAATTTGTTGCTTTGGTGATAGGTATACATGAAACATTATATATAAAGTTTGTCTCGACCAAGTGATACCACGTATCAATACATCCATGGTGTTCTCCCTGAGAAGAAAGGCCAGCATCCCTCACTTTGTCAGTGGGTTTATTATGACAATGGCAGTGTTGCCCGTGGCTTTCCCGTCAGTCAGGCATGTTTTGTGGGCTTTTGGTTTTAAAAATGTCTATGTCTATGTATTGTCACCCAGGAGAATCACAAAGCCGAACACCTACCAGAGCTTTCAGCCTGTCCCTGGTGTTTTCACACCTCTGCCAACACCTAAAGGAAGGAAAGGTGTAGCCCCCCTGTGAGGACAGAATATCCAATTATCCTTCTGCATTTGGCAGAACAGATTTGAAAACAATAGCATGAAGACATCACAGATGGTCTGTGGACCAGCAACCTTGAAAACATTAGATAAGCACAAATACACAGCAGTGTCTGCTGGAATCAGAAAGCTACAATGAATCAATAGCTGACAAAACCCCACAACTTACCCCATTCATCCCAAACAAGAGAGCACAGATACAGCAAAGTCAGTTGCTTTACAAAAACTATCCCAAGCTTTCTATGAATGCAAGGTCCTTGCTATATTAGCAAGCATTCTAGAAGCAAGATAAAAGACCCTGTAAACCTTGAATCCCTACAATAGCACTGCAGGCACTATTTATTTCATCCTCATTTATCATGTACTTGCAGTCTTATAAATTTCATAGAATTTTAAATCTCAAATGAAGCTATGGATATACCCAGTATGTCAAGGTGCATTCATTCATTCATTCATCTTTTGTACTGTCTGTGTAGTTTTTAAATTAACTTGGTTGATGTTTTTGGAAGTTACTCTCAGAAAAAACATAATTATATGTTTGAAAAGTTTTTAAAAATACTCCTTCCATTAAAACGCTCACAATGTCTTATGGCAAAAGATTACTTGGTGCTTAAATGTGCTTCTGACAATGATGGAGTCACTGGTCTTTCCCTCCCCATACTCTGTTTTCCAAACAGGGTGGTTTAAGGATTTTCTCTAAAGTTTCATCCAGTCCATCATGTTTATGATCACTGATGGAACTGTTTTCCATCATTTTGTCCACATCCTGGATAGATGCTCTCATAGTTTTTGCTTCCACTGCACCACCTTACTGGCATGAATTCCACAGTTTTAATTACACTTACATGAAAAAGTATTTCACCTTTTATGTTTTGTTTGGTACTGCATTTCACAAGATCATGCATGATGGTGCAATCCCATTTTTCTAAACTGATCACCTGCTAATCCCTGAATTCCTATCGGATTGATAGCCACTGCACTAATATTTTCAGAGTATTACCCATGCAGATCCTAGTACTTCTTTCCCAAGTTCACTGCTTTCTATTATGCAAGAATTGTTCTGTCCTTTGTAGAGTCTGCTCTGTCTTTATCTGAAGAGCATCTTCTACCCCAGGCACTCAGACCAACAAGAGCTTCCTGACACATCCCTGGTAGTTTGCTATCTGAACACGTGTCACCAGGTGCCATTCACTCTGTTTTCTAAAGAACTTGTCAACACATTTAAAGAGCACAGATAACAGATGTTAACAACGTCCCTCTACCATAGAAGTTCAATATCTATTAATATCCTTTCTTTCCTAACTAATTTTGATCCTAAAGAGGGTACTTCCTCTTGTGTTTACTTTACAGGCTTCAATAAAGGAACCTGATGAATAGTTTTGCCTGGATCAACAAGCTCAGTAGCTTCAAAATGTTCTAACAATTTCTCTTGATTTCCATCTGTGAGAACTGGACCAACTCCTCTTCAATACTATCTTTCCCCGGGGATACAGTTAGTCCACTCTTCCTTACAAGTGCTATGAATCTGTTTAATTTAAACTTATTGATCTACAGTTCTCCAGTTCAATCTAGAAATTAAAAAAAAACGTGCTGCTGTGGCTCCATCTCTGTGACTCAGAAGATGAGTTATGCCACAGGCTATGGAAAATAAATCCACAATTTTGCAGCCAAAACCCCCAAAGAATTCCTTCAGAGCCATCAGACTAATATCTTCTGATGCTGAGACTTTTTTTAACATTTCTTTTGTTGATCTGTTTTGAAACCATTTTAATTTCAATAGGAGAATTCTTTAGTCCCATTCAGCAACAAGAAGAGGCTCATGTGTGAAAGAGGCCTTAGTTCCTTACATAATAAACACACATCTAAGTAGTTGCCTGATTTTCGTGCTCTGGCCTTACCTTCCCAACCCTCAACTGCCAATTTGTCCTACTGAAATGGAGGCAGGCTTCCATTTTTGAGTGAGTTCTTTTGGGTTGCGTTGCTGTTACTTCAAGTTTTATCCACTCTAATCACCCCCTAAAACAAAAAAAGATCAGTCGAACACTTATTTGTCAGAATTCAGTTCCATTCCATTGCCTTTCCCCCAAAACAAAACTCTGATTTTTAAAAAAAATATGACCTTTTAATACTCTCTTTACGCTGCTGGTTTTCTGGAGATCTTAGAATAATTTCTGGCCAGTAGCAGAAGTGCCTTTTAATATTTTTAAAACAGGCCTCATGCTGCATATCAACTTTTAACCTTCTACCTTTTTTTTTTTTTTAACCAGACTCTGAATTGTAAAGTTATATACTGCAATTTCTTTTTCTCCTTACATGGACATGATTGTTCAAAAGTAGCTATTAGTGCGTTAATTTAGGACCCTGCACAAGGGTTACATCTCTTTGGGTTTCTCTAGAGTTGTCTCAATGAGCTTCCAATTAATATCCAAAATGACAGTTTGCCAATCAGACTGTACCATGACTTTTATCCAAAACAAAGAAATACTGAAGCCTTTCCTTTCCAGAAGAACAGACAAAATCTCCATATTTAGCATGAGGTCAGCATGAGGAGGTCCCATGGATTGTTTCCAAAGCTCAGCAACACCCACACAGTGGGGGAACCCAGCCCTGGGGAGGGCAGAGCGCTGCCAGGTGCAGCTCTGGGGTGCAGTTACCCCCAGGTGGGGCGGGGACGCCCTGCGGGGCCTCACTCGCAGAGAGCCAAGGAAGGCTCGTCCCTGCCGCGGCCAGGACCGCTCTGTCACACTGCCTGAGCCTACAAGCACTTTACCTCCCTGTTAGTGAAAAGCACTTCACTATAGGGTAGTGAATCAGTTGTTTCAGTAGAAAAGCCACATTGACAAATTGAAAGTTTGAAAGCCACATGCACTGTGAAAGGTCAAGTGTGCCGACTGAAGTCACTCAATTGTCATCCAACAAGAAAGGCAAACCCAAACCTAAAGGAACCAGATATAGCACTTAGATATCAACAGCAGTTTAAAGAGAAAAGGTTTTGACAGAACATAATAGAGGAAACTGCTATCTTCCACAAGGCAGTAAAACACTAAGTATCCTTCAAAGACAAAGCAAGTGCCTTAGAAAACAGTGAATCAGGAGGACAGGTACATTTTCTCATCTCTATAAAGAGGGGAGGGGAAAAGCAGTAACAAAAGCCTCCTCACAACACATCTTTTGGGAACCAAATGCCAAAAGATGACTTTAGACATTTCAATTCCATAGCTAACCTTTAATTTATACAAAACACTGTAAGTATAAATTACTTAGGCAATTTAACCAAACCAAGAAAAAAGAAAATTTGAGCTTTTTAAACACTTGAAGAGCCACCAGCGATCTTTGATGATATAATTCAGCCTTGGAAAGGTAGGCCAGACCAACACAGCTAGACTGTACAGACTGCATAGCTAAAGCCATTATTATGTTTATTACATATATGTCTAATATGAATATATTACACCTGATAATGTTGCAGATATTTCTCTACATATAAGTACTTCCCACCAATTGTTAAATATATAGGTCAAAATATGAATGGGGACACATCCAAATCATTATCCTACCTTATTAAAAAAGATTAGTTACTGATGATACAGTAATTTAACCGTTTCCTTTTGGGTGAGCATCTCTTGTCCATTTCTGCTAACAAATTATTAGTGGTAAAGAATTTAATTTCTCATGGCTTCTGAAATTTAATGGATTCTGCTCTTTCTCTGCTTTTCCAGTAATAAAGAGGAAGAAAATAAAGCTTAAATAAAAGCAAAAGGAACAATGGAAATAACAGCAAGCTTTAAGTCCTGAATTCACATTTCCTCCCAAAATGACCCAGTATATGGAGAGCGTGAAAGCTGAAATATGGACCGATACACAGACACACCAGATAATATTACTGTAATTTTCTTTGTGGCTTTTCTCATGAACCTGAGATATTATAAATGCCCTACTCATTGTATGATAGGCAAGAGTATGGGGAACATTTCTCAGTATGCGAGAGGCAACACATCCCTTTGTGAACAGGGATGTGACACAGTTGCCACATTTTAGCACAGTTTCAACAAATGTATTTACATCGCGCAGATACTCCCACTCAGGCCTGGCATAACCGGCAATCCTGCACCTCTGGGGTCACTGTCTAAAAAAAATAATTCCACCTGCACTGCACCTCATGGAGGAGGGGAGGACCAACCACTCTGTCCTTCGTATCAATTACACAGACAGCTTGGCACAGCTACCCAGGCTTCCTCCAGAAGGTAGTGATTCAGCATGATGGATACAGATAGGACAGGTCAATAGAAGGTATAGAAAATGCTATAATAACTCGTTGTAATTATGTTAGATGAAGCCATCAAAACTTGATTACCTTTACAATAGTTCTGCATCCTACACACTGAGGTTCAAGGAAATACTGCAACCTCAGGCAGCACTTCTGTTAGAATGAAGCAAGCCTTAACTACAATTTTCAACAACCAGATGCATAGGTCACATTTATCAAGCTGAATTATTAAGTGATTAGAAATCAGCAGACTTTCCACAGCATTCTAAAGTATCTGATCCCTTACCGTTAATTCTACATTGTTTGGAGAACTTAATTTCTTGACACAAATTGCAGAAAAGGTATAAAAACTGTGATTCTAAACACCACACATTAAAGTAGCACTAACAAGTACAAACTTCCAGTAGACTGGTTTTAACATTTTCTACTTTTACCCTTGCAATTTGTTCAAAAAATCAACAAGTTAAGCAATCCAAAATGAGTAACAATTTATTGCGAGCAAAGCTTTCCAACTTACTGAAAACATGCTGATTTCCAAAACATACTATGGGATTCCAAGGCTTTAATTATGACCAGCTGAAGAAAAATACACCCTTTTCTTTTCTCAAGGACCCCCATTATATAAAAAGTTAAATGAGCAGATCTCCATCACTTCGAACTCTGTCGGACCCTGCTTTCCTAGGAACATCAATCAAAAAAGCAGATTGCTTGTGCACATCCCTGAATTCCACCAGCCCAGGCCTGCCATCACAACTGTCCACACTGCCACTGTCAGACACTGTCCAATGTGAAAACCAGTGCGATCAAAATAAAATTATCTGTAATTTGAGCAAACACAACCCAGGAATTCTCTGAAGCTCTACCTATGCCATGCTCTTAACTGAAGATTAAGGTCTAACAAATATATTCTAGAATGCTTTGGTTGCAAAGGATTATTCTCCTCACCAATACCAAAATGACACACTTGATGGGGTTCAGAGGAAAGAGTGTAATATTTCAAGGCATTCTGGTCGCCACTTTAAAACGTTTTACTTTTTCTTCTTTAAAGGCCCCCCGCGATATTACCGAGGAAAACCGCAAAGAGATAGATCAAGGTGAATTTTCCCCATCAGAACTGGAACCTGAGAACAGCAGCCAACAGGAGGGGCGGCAGCACCTTCCCACTCGCTCTTCCCGGCGCTGTCACAGCTCCTGCGCTCCCGGCTCGGCCCGGCGGAGCGGCCCCGGTGTCCCGGGCCGCCCCCGCACCGGCCCCGGCGGCGCATCCGTGCGGGCCGCGCCAGGCGCGCAGGCCTCGGCCCCGCAGCCGCTCCGGGCCCGCCCGCCCCGCAGCGCCCACCCAGCGCTCCCCCGCCCGTGCGGGCACCCCCCGGCCCCGTCCCGCTGCCGAGCCCACCGCGGCCAGGGCACCCCGGCCTGCACACCGAGGGCAGCGCTCCCCGCGGCGGCCCCGGGCACCCGCGCGGGGGTCGCGGCCCCGTCCCCGCGGGGCAGGGGGACGCTCACCCTTGATGGCGCGCTCGCTGGTGGCGTGGGGCGTGAGCAGCAGCACCTTGCTGCCCTCCTTGGCGGACATCGCTGGGCGCTGCCGGGCTGCCGCTCCGCCGGGGCTGCCGGGCGGGCGGGCGGGCGGGGCGGGGGCGGCTACAGGCGCCGGGCGGCGGCGGCCCCGCGGAACATGGCGGCGGCGCGCGCGGCTCCTGGCGCAGCGCGGGCACGGCCCGCCCCGGGCCCGGCATGCACCGCGCGCCGCCCGCCGGGCCCCGCGGGAGCGCGCGGAACTCCGGCCGGGGCGGGGAGCGGCGGGGGAGCGGCACGGCCCGGCCCGGCCCGGCCCGACACGGTTGGTGCAGGCGGGAGAACCGCACGGAGCGCCCCCGCCCCGGCACGGGAGGGCGGCGGGCCGGGGTGAGGGGGCGGTGCGGCGGCTGGCCCGGCCCCCAGCGACCCCGCGTGGGCCACCTTGGAGAGCTCCCCGGGGCCGGCCCGGGGCCGACGGGGCACGGCCGGCACAGCCATGTTGTACCGGGGCGAGGCCCTCGGTGTGCCCCGGGAGCCGCCGCAGAGCGGGGGCCGCCCGCGGGCCCGCACCGCGCCTGAAGGGGCTCCGCAACCTCAGCTGTCGGTGCGGGGCCAGCCCGGGGCAGGGCGGGGAGCAGGAAATAGAAATGCTCCCCAAAGAAGCACCTGGGCACAGTCTTGGGGTAACTCAGCCAGAGCTCTCCGCTCCACGGCTGGGGCTGCCAGGAGCGTCCAGCAGGGCGCGGGCATCCCTGGGCCGGCAGCGAGCACGGCTCGCACCGCACCGGGCCGGGCAGAGGGCTCAGCACCGCCCGGAGTGCACGGACTGTGCAGGGCAACAGCGCAGGGGTAACACAGCATTGGGTCTGGGCAGAAAGGCTGGTACAACTGTACCAGATCTCCACTAATCTGGTTATTATGACTATTCTGTTTTAAATTAACTTTGCTGATGAAAAAAAAGGTAAGTAGTTCCTGCTCTCCTTTGTAGCAGCTGTTAACCTCAGCCTGGCTCCTCTGATTTAGTGTATTCCCCAGCTGTACCACTGCAGGATGGGCTGTAGAGCTGACACCGTGGCTGAGATCAAAGAGATTAGGTGGGTTAAAAAACCAACCAACCAAAAATCACCCAACAAGCAAAAAACCCACAAAGAAACAAAAAACCACCCCAAAACACACAAAGCAATAGTCAGGAAAAAAAAATAATAAAAAACCAAAACTCCCCCAAAACCCCAAATCAGAAATCTTCAAATTTTGCATCACTCAAATGTCTGCCAATATACCCAAGCAGATCTAGCAAACATCTAAGTATGTACATATGACCATATTTCATCAAATGCAGTGTATCTAAAGAGTTGCTGCCTTGCATCTCGGCTATCAATGCAGCTCTGACACATTGTTTGTACTGAGCTGTGCAATCTATTCCATACAATAAAACAGGAATTTAAGAAAGAAAAGCCATTCAGAGGTAATAGTTTCCAGCAAGGTCTCGGTTCTTGTCCCATTCAGGTCAAAGAAGAAAGGATGACACTGAAATTGATGGGTTACACAAGAGCTTGGGTTGACCTTGCTTTTTTTATTCTATAGCCAAGACAGTACAAGCAGGAAACTTTGAATGAAACAGCACTGTAAAGACATTCAAGGAAGCAATTGGAAATTTTAAGGGAATAAGAATTACAAGTCCTTGGGGTATTTATTAATGACATTTGTGAGATTCCAAAGTTTTGAAAGCACAGAATTCTAGTCATTCCATATCCACAAATTTAGTGTGCATGCATGCAAAGAGAGCACTGGGATACATTAAAGCATCATGGAAGAAATCCTGGATGGCTGTTTGGATCAATCACTAAGCTTGCCAGCAGCAGGAAATACTACTTTATACCACCTTCTGCAAATATGTCATTGTACAACCAAAGTAAAGGGCCTGGTTTTCAAACAGGACAAAAGCTCGTTTGCTTCAATAGCATGGATGTGTATCCACTCAGAGTGTGCAGTGAGAACACAGGACAGGAAGGGCAGCAAAACATTGCTCCTACTGACTTCAGCATTAGCTTAAAGCAGATCTGCTGGAACAAGAAGCAGGGGTAATAAATTCAGTCTCCTATTTAAAATCAAAAGAAGGTCAGTAATAAATGCAGTTTGAATGTCTGACAGCATGAAATAGCAAAGAGATTCGCATAGGATAAAGAAATTCATTTATCCTTAAGTTCCAACCACACAGGGAACCTGAGACCTTGCTGAGTGTTGTCAGGAATCATGTCTTCACCTCACCTGAAATGCAGTTCCAAGAGAGATGCCATACTTATTTCAGAGTCTCACTTCCCTCAGGAGCCTGTAGTCATCTCCCCTGGGCTGGGAAGGAAAAGGGGCTGATGCAGTCAGAATTTGGTTGAGGAAAAAGCTTAGCATAGTATTATTTTGTTATGATGCTGTGCCAGAAGGAGACATTACCAGCCTCCAGGGAGCATACCCAGTGCCCTCCACGCTGAAACACTTCCAGTTATATCCAGGCATCACCTAAAGAAAATTGTCACACAGACTTAAATGTTGCTGGCTTTGCAACCCCTCCTCAATACCTTGGGTTGATATAAAAAATGGTGTTCTGTCTCTCTACAAACCACACCTTCTTAAAACATTAAAAATAATAATTTGACTTTTTAAAATAAAATCAGCTAGAAAGAGAAGCTAGCCAGCACAGCTACCTGGGTGTTTTCTGATATATTGTCTTGCCTCATTAAAATACAGAGCACATACCATTGTCATTAGGACAATATCAAAATATTCATTAGGCAGAAATCTGTAGTTCCCTCTCTCTCTAAGCCCTTTACCTTGTCAGTGAAGATTTTTCATGTAGTATTGTCTCTAAATCTGCTAGAGACTCTGGAAGGGGCATTCACATTGCCCCATTTACCTCACGGTGAAGGCAAAGATGATTGATTGGATACCTCTTGTATCCAAGGAATCAAATAATTTCCACCAGTACCACAAGAACCATTATGATTGCAGGCAACTAGGAACACGCAGCCTTGCAGGTAGAAGTCAGTGTGCCTTTATAATCCTGCTTCCCACAGATCTGCCACAAATGCCAGACAAATGGAAGCATTTCTGAAAAACATAGTCATATTTTACCTCCTGTTCAGCTTTGCCACCAAGTGGCCATTCCATTCCTCATATTTTAACACCAAATTAAAAAAAATACAGCAAAGAAAAAGCCTGATTCATTCCTGTTCTGACTGGATATTCCAAACCATTACCTAGCTGCTAGCACTGGACTGCTTTACAAAAACTGCTTTCATAATGGAGAGCCAATTCAGCAGCAGAAGCACACAGAATAATCAAGCCAATCCATGTTCTGTACCACAGGGAATGGAGCCATTTGGGATGCAGATGATCCCTGACTTCCTCCTGCTCTACCTCAAAGCAGGACCTGCTGAAGCTGCATGCAAAAGCTGTTTAAACCAAAAGGAGCTATGTTAAAACCCAGACTTTTCTGACACCTCCCCTGACTGAGGACTACAAGGTATAGAAGCAACTATATTTTAGTAAATTGTTGTCTCAGACGTGCTGTTTATTGAAGTTGATGCAGAAGTTAGACATAAAAATGAATGTGTGAAATTCTGTAACCATCTTGTGCAGGAGGGCAGATGATCAGAACAGTCTCTTCTGACTCTAACAGCGACATACCTTAAAAAGTGGCACAATGCAATGCCCCAGAATCATCTAATTACCCAACAAGAACTTTGTGAAAACTAAGAAGAAAATTGAATCACAGGAGAGAGAGATATATTCCAGATCCCAGGAGAAAGATGCACAGAGCAAATCTTGCAGAGATAAACCAGGTCTGAGAGGGGAAGACGTGTAGAAGATGATGAAGACAGAACTTCTTAAGCTGTTCCATTTCATTGACTCTCACTAGTGACTGATTGAAACTGTCCTTTCTGAATTGCCAGAAATGGTATTGTGGTTGGTATAAACAGTGAGACTGCTTCAGAACAAGGCACATTTTATTTAAAATACATTTTGACATATTGCTGTACTGAGTTTCAATAAGAATACTTGAAAGCTTTCTTTAAAGAGGACACAAGATTTTCCTGCTTCCCAAGCGATTTTTTAACAGAAAAACTTATTATATGAAGGCATCTTTCAGAAAGGTTAAAAACATTGTTTTAAGTAATTTTCTCCAGCATCATAAAGTCATTATCACCACAGTACTACAGCTCCCAATGTCATCCAGTACAGAGATGCTGCGCTGACTTAAACAGAGAAAAAACACAACCAAAGTATCAGAGAGCTGCTGGTATAAATGACAAGCTACTTTACTATTACAGTCTATCCAGTCACACTCCCTTCCTGCACACATTTCCCTCATTTCTCAATAAACTCTGTGAACAGGCTGAGGAAGCACAGACTGTGTTAGAAAAGCTAGTCAAGGACACAGTCATTACTTGCATCATACCACAACTGTGAAAAACAGGTTAAAACAACCCAACTCGACACCAGCATTTTAGGTGATTTTTTAAATACCAAACCCTATCAGCTGCATCTCTAATTTAAATCTCACACCTCAGAAGTGATGGTACCTCAAACTCTTCTTTAGATTCTGCAAAACATCATTCACTGTCTCTGCTTAAAGCATTCCTTCCCCTGCCCTTATTATCTAGTTCAAACTTTTCCTTCCTTAGCCTTAAGCGATTGCTCTTTCTCCTACCATCTGAGACCAAGCAATTCCCTCTCTTCATTTATCTTACTACCTTGATGATATTAATAGACTATTAATAGTCACCTCTACTCACTCTAAAAATTGAGTTCACTCTGCTTTTTGCTGCCCTCCTTTGTGTTCTCTCTCATTTCCTTAGTGCCTCAGTCTCTTAGTGCAAGAGACTTAACTGACAAAGTATTCAAGGTAAGCAGGTCTATGTACAGGACCTTATAAAAAAACCCAACCACGTTATTGCTTGTTAACAGGAACTATGATATAAAAGTGTGATACTTTTTTAAAATTTTTTTTAACTTTAATGATTCTATGTTGATCCATGAACACAATGTCCTATATATCAGAGAATTCCCACTAATCAACTTTAAAAGAAAATGTGGGTGGAACAAGCTCACAAAAGGCAGAGATATGATGACTCAGTTGCTGAAAAGTACATGCACTTTTTCCAAACAAACACATCTGGCCATTGTTACTGCATGGCCACAGTGCAACTGTGCTTTCAGCTTACCCCTCTGCATCCTTTTCCCAAGCTCCTAAGACCAAACACTATTAAGTATTAATAAGAATTAACTGTTACATTGAGATTGGAGAGAGTTGAAGAGTTGAAAAAAATGACCCTCATAACTGGGCAAACCTGAGGTCATGACAAACGAATGCAGAAAAGGATATCTCAAAATAGTCCCACATAAACATTCAGAAGCTTTCCCACTGCATATTTTGTCCCAGTAACTTTATATGCAAATAGAAAATTAAAAAAATCACTGGAGAGACAAGGGCTTCCCCTGCTCACCATCAGAAGACATTACAACTTTATTTTCTGGTCTGTGCTTCTTAGCTCTTCAGATGAATTACATCCTTGTTTCCAAATCACTAGTTTGCTCTGAAAAATGATTTAATATTCCCACAGCCATACCTTCCTCTTCCTCTTGAGATGAGTAAGGTGTCAAATACCTGTTACATCTGATATATTAAATAGCTTTTTTAAAGCCTCTAAGGGCAATTAGGCAAAATCAGTCCACAGCACTGAAATGGTTGTTCAGTATCAACTGAGATTTTTTTAATCCATCTGGAGAAACTAAGTGAATTCCAAAAAAATGGAAATGTATGCATTATTTCATCCTATCAGGAACAATTAATATATATAGTGTTACGAACAATTGGTTGTTTCTTTTTAAAAGCACTTAAAAATACCCAATTTCCAAAAACTTGTAGCTGACTTAATTGTAGTATAATGTTAACTTGCATTTGACTGACATATTTTATATCTTCAATAAAGTCAGTCTGAACCCTTACAAAAAGCCAAAGTACACTAAACTGCATTGGCGTTACAATTTGAAAGCAATTTATTTTCAAGTAACAAAACATGTAGTTGCATAGCAAACAGAACCCAGAGATTTTTTAAATGGTATAGAAGCTATAATGGTAGGTTATAGTTCTATTTCTCTCACACAACCTACACCGTGTCAGACAAGTGATACAGAAGTATACATTCATTAGTTAAACTGGACTTATGTGCAGCATTCCAGACAAGTAATTCAAGGTAAGTCAAGATTTGTAAATCAAAGCACATCAATTTTGTTCAGCTGCTGTTTACTCTTCACACAGATACCTGCACGTTAACATGCTCATGCTTTAAGCAGCTTAGGACAATCTTGAATAGTTTGATCTTTTCAAATGTTTTTTTTTCTAATCAGTGAGAGTTCTATGCTTGGAGCTCCCTCAGTTGACAGTCCCCTAATAAACTGGTATAAGTTTTGAGTAAAAATCTGGAATGACAAATATCCCTAGACCGCCATCAAAATCACTGTGCCTTAGTAAGGGAATTAAGTTAAAACTGAGCTATATGAAATGATTCTTAGATTTATTACTAAAGCACAGCTTTACTGTACTCACTTTTCTCATGTGTTCATATTTAAAATTATTTTGATTAGTGAGATATATACACACATAAAGCCTCTGAAGCCTGTGATTCACTGGTGAATCATCTGGGACTGGGCTAGTGAAAACTTAAAATAATCCTCCTTCAACAAATCTGAGTTAGTTTACAAATATACACTTCTTATTCACAAGTATATTCAGTGTTTACTCACTCAGGTATGAATATTAAAACAATTCTATTGATGCCAATAAGGAAGTTTATGTTTCTTCAGCTGAACTCATCTATTTGCATTTGCTTCCACAAATATGCCAACAAAAGTACTCAGGGTTCTGAAGTGACTGTACAGCTGATCTCAGTTTTCCATTAACCAATAGTAATCTTAATACTATTTCCAAGTTACAATGTTTTGGTTTTAAAGGATGAAAAAATTCCTCCAATGAACTAGAAAAATGATGCAGATATAAAATGATTCCAGCAGTAGTGCAAGAGAATAAAAAAATAATTGATCTAATATGCTTTTTCTAAAATGTTTTCTGAAACATTAAAGGTAATTCCATCAGCAACAGTAATGGTGAACAACTAGCCTACAAGAAGCATTACAGATATCTAACTCAACTTGCAAACATTCTGCATTATGCAGTGACAAAATGCTAAAGGCAGCAACCACAGATGGATAAAAATATCACACTTTTGCCTTTTACCACCCATAGGGCTAAAGAGGAGAGTCCAGCATGCCCCTGACTTCAGTGAGGTGTTTGTAAAACCCAAGCATGTTCTCCTTTGTCCAGGCTGGCACAAACAGACTTAACCTACGTTGTTTGTCCAACGTCTATTTATACAGGGCAAGTGCTTCTGCATTTACCATGGTGTGACCATAACTGAAGATTGCTATAAGGAACATTGTCTACTCTCTCCATCAGTACATCTTCCCTTCTTAAAAGCTTCAGCACCACACTGGTGCTGAGGATCCTCTCTGCACAGGAATCTATCCATTTAAAGAAAGAAAATTTAGACCAATTACTAAGTGTTCTTTGGAAAGACAGACACATTTGAGTGAAGATATGCAATGTACACATTTTCTTTCATTTTATCTTCTTCATCAATCCATCTGTTACTTCCCATTCCAATCCACCCTCTTCTGTCTTTTGCTTTCCTCCTTCTCTTCTCCCTACACCCTTGTCCTGTCTGTCTCCCTAAATGACGTTAGATGCAAAATCTGCATGACTGCCAGCATTTGGGAATCCTGCCCATAGTTTCTATGTCCTACCCAGCCATCACTGGCAAGCCAATTTCAGTAATATTAGCAATCATAGAAAATACCAGCAAGACAGTTCCTTCCCTCTTCCGAACTTCCCCACACTAACACAGGTACAGTAGCCGTTGTTAGAAAGGAGCAGGCACTTCCCTACAGCAGTGTGCATTTCGGGTGACTGAAGTGCTGCACTGCAGCACACACTCCACCTGAGCACATTGGCTGCTGAGCAGGTCTGAGCAGGATTTCCACAGCGTGCACAAACTCAGCTGCCTTCAAGAGAAGGAACTGCACTAGGTAGTTCCTTCTCCATATACAGAAGGATCACATTTACATGAATTTGCTACTGCCAGGACACCAAGTTACTCCTCATTTTAACATTGCTCTTTTTTGCCCCCTAGAGTCAGGTCTAAATGCATATTACAAACACAATGAGAGATCATACAAACAGAGGGAATATGAGTTTTATTTTTAGAAAAACTGAAATTAAATTATTTTCAAAAGGTAGATTTGAGTATCTACTGTGTTCTTTTCACTTAATTGCATCCAATAATATACTCTGCAGCCAGTGACATATTTTATGAAGAAGACATTATTTACAAAAAACTCCTAAGACTTCTAAATAGCTACTGAATTCCTTGTGGAAACTCCCTCCTGACCCTTCCTACACAAAACAGTGAATTTTAAGGAGATATTAAACTACTACGTAATGGATTTTTCTAGGATTTAAATAACCTACAAAAATCACTGAAAAGACTTGCAAGTTAACAGTTAGTCAAACGAATTACCAAGTAAATACAATTTACCTCATTAAGACTTGCATGCACAAGCTGAAGTAATGGTATTTTCCAGTCTCACATTTTCTCCTATGTTAAATACATTGCTGAATGTACTTTAGTTTGTTTCTCTTCAGATGGACTAATACACTGCTCCCCATGGACCCAGCTTTTCCTTTTCAGGCCTCTGGTTCATTTCGTAGTAAGCAGTTGATATACACAGGATGTTTACACAACAGTTTTGAAACATGGTAGCTAAAATTATAATGATGGAATAAACCCCTAAAAAACCAACCTGGATACCATTCATTATTTAAGTAAGTTGAATCAATTTAGAATTATTCTGCAGAGCATTTATGGAAGCACATTTCCTCTCCTTCCCGGTCACAAGGATATAAGAAATAAATCTAAACATGCACATTGTCTTTATTTGCAAAAGTTTCATATTCTATATTGATTCTTGAAGAGGTGACTTTGTACTTTATTTTGGCAGCTTATTTTTTTAGATAGTCAAGAATACTTAAGTCTCAATCTGCAATATGAATTTTTTAGAGTTGTAGTCAAGCAAAGCATCAAATACTTATCCATGTCCTCATTTGCCTTCTGGGGCTATAATACCTTTCACCAACTGCTGAAGGTATCAATAAGCTGAAAACAAACAGAAGCTGCTTTTGCCCGGATTTCCTTTGGTCCAATAGTATCATTCTACCAATGAGAGAGAAATGGCATCAGGAATGTTTCTGTCCAAATATCCACCACTGCATTCAAGTCACTTCCTCAAATCATAACTTCTATGGCTAAAGACTGAGCAGCTGGCTATGGTGTGAGACTAACAAATCTGTATTTGCTGAGAAACCTCAATCAAAAAGTTGTGTCAAGTAAAATAATACTCCATTGGTTTACATTTAGAAAATCAGTAGTTTAAAGTTTCGTATTATTAAATGGCAAAAACCATTACATGAAAAAGTCAAAAGTCATGAGAGCTTATTTTGGAATGGAGAGGTAGAAGAAGAGTGCTTTGTCCTGGTAACCACGGCCAGGGAGGCATTTAGTACAAAGAAGTGTGCAACACAATCCCCAATGTAAAACTCAATTGCACATGACATAGTTACACAAGACTGCAACAGTAACAGACACAATAGCAATTCCTTAGAAACGAGAAACCGAGAAATGACACTGCTGACATTCCATCCAGCCCTGAGGTGCAAGCACAAAGTGAGTGTGAAGCCCCAGGTGAGTAGTGAGGAGCGCCACGCACCAGAGGGCCGGGAGCCCTCTGCAGGCTCCAGCCCCGCTCCCACAGCAGCATGCCAGGGATGAGGGGCAGGAACAGAGCTCTCCATGCTTCCAAACGCCTCCTGACTATCACACCTGAAAGCGTTCCATGCTTCCAAACGCCTCCTGACTATCACACCTGAAAGCGTCTGCAGGAGCAGCAGTGCAAGTGGGATTAAAATGACACTTCTCACCAATCATTTCTAACGATCTTTCTGTGTGTCTGCATGCATGCTGTAGTTTTCCCTCAAACAAGTAGTCTCAAAATACTTTTCAAAGGAGACTGTTAATTACTGTCTATTATGAGGAGAAATTTAAGTGCTGACTAGTAACAAAACACGTCAAGTCCAGAGTCAAAATTAGGCATGTCCTCCAATCTAAGCCTTTATTACATAAACTCTGTTGATGAAGTAGAATAAACAATTTACTCATGTTTGTTCATGTGTAAGAAAATCAAGCAGAGGTTTCACGTCAACTGATGAGTAAAGATAAATAGCAAAGAAAGCTCATACACAGACAAGTAAATAGAACTATTTTCATAGATTTATTTGAAAAATACTTACAAAAGCAAGTATGTTTGACACTAAAATAGTTAAAACTTATTCTGTGTTTACATTGGTGTAATTAAGCGTGCAGCATTAACAGTCTTTTCTGCTTGAAGCATTGTTAGTTTGCCTTAAGGAAGTGGGGAAAACTCAGGTTTACTGATGAACAGTGTCTCCCTGCCACTTCCTCTGCAGCAACTACACCTGAGATCTCTGCATGAGATCTCAGCACACCAAAAACTGGGTTTGCTTTACTAACTGTGCTTTACTAACTGCCACCTGCCAAGTACAGGTTTACTGGAACCTGGAAGGTGGGTCAGTTTCTTTTTCACTAGGAAGGAACAGGAGAAGAGGAAGAAGAAAATAAAATGGTTGGGGTTTTTATGTGAAGAATTTACCAAAGCTACATTTCATGAAAAAGAGTTCTTTAAAATGTCCTTTTGTTAGTTGCCGTCTTCCTTCAAAACACGTGCACATTTCTGAACTTACCCATAAACCAATGCCCCTGAAGCTCACCATTCCTATAGCACTCATTTGCTGGGAGAGGCCAGGACCAGAATAGCTAAGATTCCCCATCCAGACAGCAGTTCAGTAGCGTCAGAAACAAAATACAGTGCAATTAGTTTCCACAGACTGTACAGCTACGTATTAAGACAAAACTGGCACAGATACTGACTGAAAGAGTTTTCTGCCTCCATGTAATTCATGCTCTGGCAACAGCTGCAGTTCATTCTCAGAGCTGGTCATTAGGGCACCTGGAGTGGACAGGATTTCACCAGCCATTATTTTGCATGGTGCCAGCAGCAGCTGCTGCTCGAGCCAGCATATTTCTGTGTGCCTCTGAAGCAGAAGAAAAAGTCCCATCCTTCACATGCATTGGCAGCATTCGCCTTCTTCCAGGCTGAGGGGTGTAGCTGTTCTGTCTCCAGTCTTCTTCGGGCGGCATATCAACTCTCCTTGGACCCGGGGCCTTAACACAAGAAGGGGGCACAGGGCAACCTTGAGAGGCATCGGGATCCCAAGAAGGCTCACGTGGTATTCTTAAAGTGCTGTAGTCTGTGCTGGCTGGCAGCCTGCAACCAATGGAGTAAGATTCCTGCATTTGATGTTGTAAAGGCTGCTGGAGGAAACCTTCCTGTAAATTCTTGCCTGGCTGGCCAGCGTGTTTCCCCCAGAGCAGTGTTCGTTTATCTGGTAATGTGGCTGTTTGCCTGGCAGGGTAACTTGTGTTCGGCCAGCGGCCAGAGACACTTGATGCTCCACCTCCTAAATGTGGATTAACAAGAGGCTTTTGCCCCTGGGGAGGGGTGCCTTTGGGTGCACAAGGGAGACTCCCATAGCTCAGTGCCACACCTGGGTAGTCTTCACCTTGGAAAGCTTCACCCCTGTCAGGCACAACCAAAAGTTTCTGGATGATGTTTTTCTGATCTCCTAAAGAGGGAGAAAAAACAAAAACAAACGAACAAAAAAAAAAGGTTTGCTTAGTTATATTGTTGTTTCATCCTCTCTGACTTCCAGCAGGTGACAGAACAAAATGACCAATATATCCAGTTACTGGTTGACATGCAATTCTGAATAAAAGCTTGGTGTACCCTTTCAAGCATTCATTATCCTCACTATGCTTCCTCCTTATCCTACCACAGCTGCTGTCACAGAGTTCAGATTTCTTTATTAGCCCCTTGTGTCATGGAGGAGCCCAACAAAATATTTCAAGGCTGGTAGATCGAACTGGTTTTGATGCTGTCACAGGGGAAATAATTCTCATGCAGGATTTAGTTATTTCTACTGGCACAACTACATGTGTGATTTGCAGGAATGAGTAGCTTGTGGAATTACTCTGATACGTGGCAACAAGGTGGTGGGTCTTACTGCTTTTACACTAAAGAAAATACCTTGTTCAAATATTAATATAATTTTATATAAAGTCATCATGCTATTTCCATAAAGATTATTGGCTTTGGTTATGTACACTTAGCATATAACCAAAGAAAAACTCCAAAGGGCAGAGAAGAAACATGATTGGTCCTTCCAGATTTCTGGAGGAATTCGGGTAGATGGTGCAACTCCATTATGAAAGACAAGAACTGAGGAGCTGTATTTCAGATATATTTCTGATCATGAAAAAGGATGAAAAGTCCTGTGATTACCTGACAGTTTACGTGCCTTGCCCACCATGCTGGGCATCAGTACATCATGGGGTGGGTGTTGCACCTGGTTTGGGTTGTGCTGGGGATCAAAGGGAAATACAGGAGGATCATAGGGGAAAGGAAGGGAAGTGGAGCTGGAAGAACGGTGGCTGGTGTCCACTGGCATTTTCCTCGTATTTGGTGCTTCCTTTTATAAAATGAGAAAGGAGAAGAACAGAACATGAAATGATGAGTAAACACAGAGCTGGGTTTGAATCAAGCAAAGACAGTGTTGATCCAAGGATAAAAAGGGATGAGTCACCGGAACAAAAACATGCATCTGTGTGTGAAAAAGACAGACAAATCAAAACTGCATCAATCCAGTAAGGCTCCTACTGCAGTGGTGGGCTACTTAGGATCATTTGACTGGAATTATACCAAACACAAACCACTTCTGGAGGTCTGATTCAGAAAATGAATCCACAAAACAATGGCAGGACAGTGAGCATTGGAACTGGCAAGCTATACAAGCCATGGAATAAAGAGAATATTGTTGATCTTTTCTTCCTATTTTCTAGCAGGCTTTTCTGAAAGCTCTGATTTCAGACTATAAACAGATTTACCTGTTGCAGCTGAAGTTTTAACCTGTGCTGTACTATTTCAGTTAGGAATTACCTACCCCAAAAAGCAGGGATGGCTAAATGGCACAATAACAAAGCATCACAGACTTGAGCTCAGTGCCTAACTTGAAGAGTAGTAACACACAGCCATCCCATTGGTTGCTTGTGTTGTAGGGATAAAAACCTCCAGCAGAGAGGGTGGGTCTTGCACACCTAGAGGTTTTTAACTGCTTCTCTCAGCATCTTCAAGTATGTGTTAAAGCCCTTAACTAAAGCACACTGAGGAGCAAACACTCAGAAGTTGATGTATTCTTAGCTTACAGTACATAACAGAAAGATGCAACTGGACCAACCAGTTTAAACAACTGATTTTGCAACTGAGACTCTTCTATACTTATTAATGCAGTTAACAAAAATAAATAAATAAAACTAAAGTACAGTTTGCAAAAAATCATTTCAAGCCAAGATGTCACTTTATGTCTGGTTCTGTTGCTAAACACACTGTTACTGTTTTCCCCACTGACAGTTGTAACTTGCATCTAAGATTACTTGACAGAGAGGGCAAAAGAAAAAAAATCAATCTCCTTATTTTCAGTTACTTCCTGTATGTCTGCATTTTATGTATCAAGTCTTGAACTGTCTCCCTTTTAATGCTTACTATTACGGTCTCAAAATGCTACTTGCTGAATATACGTGTACGAAAAGCTTTCTTGAAAATACTTCAAGTCAACTGAAAAAACCACATTTTTACTGGATGTTTTTGGATACTGGCAAGTGATGTTAGCTACCAGCTGCAGCAGCCACTACTCTGCAATGACACCTGAGGAAGATGGCTTTGTTACTTAAATAAAGGTTGATTCTTCTTCCAAGGGATTATTATTCAGTTGTCTGCTGTCTTGTTTCTTAACTGCTAAATGAAGACAGAGAAAACAGCAACTCTACACACAGATGACAGCTCTCTGGAAAGACGCACATCGTTCTACTTACAAAACTGTGAGAAGAGACCAATGTCTCTTCTCTGTTTGAGATAACTGTCCCACTGAGACTGCGAGCAATGCGACGGAAATTCTCTGCACTGTATATTTCCTCTTCCTCTGGTTCCCTGCTATGTTCTCGGGTATATGTGACCTGCAGACAATAGCACGCATTTCAAAAAAGGCTCTCCACAAAATCAATTTTGTATAATAATGCAGGAAAGAGATGGATAGAAATCTAATGGAATATACTTCAATGATATTCCATGACCTTTTATTTTTTGAATACTTCATTCAGGTACTACCCTAAAACCTTAACACAAATGGGTCTGTTTGGATCTGGTGATTAAAATTATTATTCCTTATCATCTTTCTTCCATTAGTAAATCTACACTGATTGATTTGTCTAAGTGAGATTCATTCTTTTCTAAGTATCTAAAGCCAGGAAAAAATGTTTCTACAGGGATGAATCTACCTAAAGAACTGACTGCTGCTGCAAGGCACTGTCACTGGAGAGATAATCATGGCTGCAGCTGTGAGATAACTTATGATAAAGTACTACAGTCTTCTCATAACAAAAATAAAAAAATAAACAAATGTAGCATTATGTGGTGAGTGCTGGAAGTTTGTTAATCTTATGCTAGCAAGGGAAATGATTATTCCCTTTTTCTTTTCCTTTGTTCTGTAAAAGGAAGACCATTCAAACCCTGTAATGAGTATGGAAATATTACAGAAAATGCCAATTCCCCTTGAAAATACTTTCATGTCTTCATATACAGGCACTGATATGTAACTGTCAGTTACTTAAACAGTTTCTCCCCTGCTGAAAAAGGAAAAAAAATCTTTTCCCATTCTGAAGTGACCAACTATCAACTGTAGCAAATATCAAGTTATCCCCCACTTCAAAAACATATAGTGACACAAAAGCCTGTGCCCCTGCAAGTAGTAACATCAAGAAGCAGTTATCATAAGCTGTGGTGCAAGAGAGTTCATGTCAGTAAGCTGAAGGAGACTAGCTCTTAAAGTTTTCAGGGATGTGTTCCAGCCAGAATTTAGATGACTTGACTGCATGCATGGAGCATGAGTCACTTGTATTTTACCTAATTAATTCTGAGCTACACTGCCCTTAAAATTCTGACATTAGTATCAATGACCCCAGTACCTACTGTATAATATATTTCACTTCTCCCACTGCAAACTGTTTCTTGCACAGGCCAAGCCCTTCCCCCTCCAGCACATCTTCAGTAACACCATGTCACCTTGGAGACAGAAGAGACAGTGGATCCACACAGGCTGCGCTCGATCTCTGCCGTCGGGGTTTTGGAGAGCCCCATGCCAGCTGTGGCAGGCACCTTCCTCACAGTTGGGTTCGCTGAGACCAGGAAGGAAAACACTGTGGTTAAATTCAACGCCTGGCTGTGTGTTCAGACACATTTCTCACTATCTTAGGTCTGATTCCAGCAAAGACAAACAGACTATACAGACAGAACAAGAAGCCAGAGATCCTTGGAACATTAATACACATGCTACCTCCCAAGATTTCAAGGGGAGACAGTCTATCAGGATATCATGCCTGCTTCACTTGCCCTTTTGCAGGCTTCTGGGGAGCAGCTAATTGAACTATTTAAGAGTTAAATGATTTTACTTCACACCACCACTTGTTTGATACAGAGATGAGATTGTTTAGGGGGCCTAAAGAGACAGAAAATCAGCTACCAGAAAGAAGTTACCTAAAGTTCCGCAGGATAAACAAGTCAGCTTTAGGTTCCTCACAGAGTCTCTTGCTTGTTCCTACACAATGCTACAGTTTCTCAGCCATTTGTTATGCTCATTAAATAGTTAAAAGTTACTTTTAACTAGGATTGCTACAATTATTTCACTTCAGAGCAATTCCCATCAACCAGTTACAATCCTAAAATTACTCATGAAATAGGCAGATGGAAGGCCTAATAAAGACTGTCACAGGGAATCTCTTTATAAAGGAAGAAAGGTGATGGGCTGGTAATGGCACCTTTTCTGCACTGAGGTGGTGCCTTTGGAGGAGCAGGTCTTGGCTTTAACTCTCCTGCAAAGCTCCACTAATGAAATAGAGGCATTTTCATCATGTTTCTGAATGTAAAGGTCTGACAAAACCAGAAAACTTCAACAGCATTTGCCAATGAATAGTAATCCAAGTAAATCCAAGTAAAAGCAAGAAAGAGCTGTCATTGACATAATTCAGGTGATTTTCTTCCAGTTGATCACAGTAGATGCATTGGTTCAATCTCTTTGGTTTTATACAGAATTTTCAGAACTCAGGAAGAAACAACTGAATGTCACAGCAAACCAGAAGTAAAGATCTCAAACACACACTTCACTTCAGAAAAATATCCATATTCTCATCCCTCATGTATGCAGGAAAATAGGCAAGAAAAGTCAGCATAAGAAATGGGGCATTTGATGACAGGACTCTGAGGCTGCAGGTAGCACTAAAGCAACTGGGCTTTATCCTGGTAGATTTCCAGAAAGAACTTGCACAATCAGTCAACTAGTAGGAACATGTAAGACCTTCTGATTCAAGCCCATGCAAGAGAGGCACTTGCAAAGCTGTGAGGTCAGATCCTGCCTAACCCTGAAAGAAAACCAAAAGGACAACAAATGGGAAATGGCCACATTTTCATGTCTCAAATGGTCTTTGAGTGGACTGCAAGACAAGAGAGTTCCAGAGAAAACTCGACCTATTGAACAAAAACCTGTCCAAGAGTTTATTGCAGTACTCACTCTGGTCACTGCCAGGTCTGACATTGACAGGAATGAGAGAGGCTCCACCTCCATGGGTGCAGGGCAAAAACCTGTCTTGTGTATGCACTGCAATATATATGATACATCTATAGCTAAATCTGTATCACTTTGGTACACCCCCATCCAATTTCAGTCTTTGTATTTAACCGGAAAATTCATATTTTTAATGCTATGACACAGATTATAAAGAATTTGCTTCACTTGTGCTAAACAGTGAAAAAACAAGGTTGCACTATCTCAGGCAGATTAGATCAGCTTAAGTGGAACCAGACTGCTGTCCTCAGACTCTAATTGAATGTCTAACAACAGCTGGATGTCCTCACCAACAGAATCTGTTCATTTTCTTTCGGCACCAACTAATCCATAGGGTCTCATGGATCTTAGTGCAGGTCATGTCTTTGCAGTGCTGCTTTCACAAGTAATCTTCCAGAACTTAAAGCAGGTAGTCCTTAGCAAAACATAGGTTCAACTCTCATATATCTGAAATGTTTCTAAAAGTTGTTCCCCCTGAACCAGGTACAGACTAAATTCTCAAATCCAATACAATCAGTTAAAATTCACATATGTAGAGACATAGAAACAGTTTAATAAATTCCAGAGGTGATGTAGGACTTTCAACCAGCAAAATTCAGCAGCCTGACATAAGGAGCTAGCTCCCTACAGGATCAATTATTTCTATGTTACTCTTAACAGATGTTGCTCTCCATTTGCCAAGACCAACAGCTACTCTGCAGCCTCCCCAGGCAGCGCTATCACACTGCTTTCTATAGTTAGCTGGAATGTTTGCAGAGTCTACAACCTGAATTTTTCTGCATCTGTGCACAAATTAATGCCCATTTAACTCCATCGACTGGAAAAACATCTTCACCTATATTGGGGTACATAGGCAGGTCAACCAAGAAAAACAGCTGCATTATTCTTACCTGATTGATCAAATGGATACCTAGCACTGTCCTGTCTTCCCAAGAAAGACCTAGTGGCCTGAGATGCCTGCAGACTAGTCTGATAGAGGGATTCCAGTTCTGAGAGTTCCTGTTCTGTGTCTTGATTCCACTGTGGATGCAGATGTATTGGGATCCTGCTCAAGTCATCTCCAACTGCTCTCTGATCAGAAAGGAGTGAACTCCTCCCAGGTACAGGAAGCCATTCAGTATTCTTATTAGCCTTCTGAGAACTGTAATATCTAGTAACATCATTCACCCAGCGGTCCACAGGCATAGAGGCAACCATGCTACCAGTAGCTCCATCATCCACCTCTTTCATTCCTCCATCATGACAGTGCCTTTCCACGTAGGGTGCAGGGTCTGCTATAGTCTGTCCACCTTTTCTACACAGCTCTTCACTGTGAGAACAAATACTCTTAGAAGCAACATGTTGGGCACTAAAACCCTTCAAAGAAACCACCCCATCCCTAATATCCACAGTTGAGTGTAATTTTTCAGAAGACTGTTTTTTGTTTTCTTGGTTTTGATGGATTAGTTGTCTGTAACCAGAGGATGAAGGGTTGATGAAAGATTTTTGTGTTAACTTTGGAGACTTCTCATCCTGACACACTGCAGCAATCCAGCCTTTTTCATGAGTACCTTTTCTCTGGGAGACTGCATGCATTTTCTGAAACTGCTCTGCCAAGGAGCGAACATGTCCCTTTGTATTAAAGGCCTCAGATTTGCAACCTTCTGTTGTGCCATATTCACCCTGTGAGGGTAATAAAATCTCATGGCTGTTTGCTCTGGAGTACTTATTTGTTTCCTGCAAAGGATCCGAGGAGCACTGCTGTGCAGGGGATGAAGTTGCATGATAGGCCCCTAAATGATCAATGCTGGGCCGCACTGGAGAGCTTGCAAGTTTGGAATAAGGACTGTACTGGCTGTCCTTTTCAGGAGATGCTGCTTGTGGGGGATGTGGACAGGGAAACAGTGCAGGCAAAGACCCAGAGTTTACTGTATTAGCCTTGGACTTGTACTGAGGTGAGAGAATAGGTGTTATGTTATGAACCTCTTCTAACTTGCTGCTACTGCAGCATTCCCTATAGTCTTTTGGCCCTGTGGCTGTGGTGTCAGCAAACCCCCCAATATTGTGGGCATCATTCTCAGTTCTTGCAGACCTCTCTGCCAACCCTTGCCTATAAGGAAAAGAGGGAACTTGGTCATGAAAATCAGCAGAAGCAGACTGGAAGTTTGAAGAGATCCTGTTGGATGGATTGCTTTCAGAAGGGGGCAAGGAGGAAGACTCTGGATATAATGATGAGTGCAATTCATGGCAGGAAGCAGGTGGGTGGAAGAAAGAACTGGACCCAAATTCCACTTCTTTGTTGGGTTCCAGTGGTACCTCCTGGCTCAGCAGTACTTGGAGCGGGCCAGTCTGTTCACTAAAACACACAGAAGAGTAAATGATTAGCAGTAGTCATTGCTTACACTTATTCCAAGGGTACAGAACGTGCAATAGGTGACACAGACCTCAACACACTTTGCTTTGCTCGCTGTATTCTGATGAAGACTTTGCAGTAATTCAGTAGCTATATACCTGTTAGTCCTTTGCTTTTAACTTTGATTTCCTACTCTAATTGATATAACTATACAACCATCTACAAAAATATGATCCATTTTGTATTTTTAAGAGTACTTTGCTACAGTTAGGCTCTATATAAAGTATTCTTGTACAGCACCCTAGGCACTTCAATCAGGAATATGAGCATGTGGGTAGAGATAACTGTAAGAATAGCAAAAACAGCATTAATATAAAATAAAACAACTGTTTTCAACAGTAATATCTTAGATATTTTTTAAAATACTTTGGACAGATCTGTGATCTGAACACAAACTGACAGTATTTCTGTAAGGTCTCCCTCTCTCCAGGCAACTTCGTGAAGAATGACTTGTCAAATGGAAGGAACAGGTTGAAATTTCTCTCTCGCATCATCTTTATATTCTCATTTTTGCAATGTTTATCCAGAACATTAAATAGAGTTCAAGCTAAATATATAACTATTATTTTGCAATAATTTGTATGCTTAGCATAATTCTAGAAAAAAATTTCATTCTTTTATGCACCAATGCAAGTCAATTATATCTTTAGGTCATAGATGTCCTTGGCACTTTTCTGCATTTAGTTAGGATTTTAATATACAGATAGAAAAAACCGTACCAAGTCCATGTGCCTGTGAGAAAGTGACAGGCTACAAACAGCTCCAACAGCAAACTTAAGGCACTTGTAAGATCATTGACTTGTTTCCTCCCCAAGACGCACAGAATGAAAGTTACCACAACAACCTAGTTGATGTCTGTAGCAGAACAACCTTGCTGTAATTGCAAACTTCCCACTGTCTGCAATGCTATTTATATCAAAGCCAGAGAACTCCGGCTATGAACAGGGCTTTTGCAATATTAACACTTGGTTGGATACAACTTTTTGCAAAAGTAATGCTCTTTTCACAGAGCAGTAAGCAAGTTTAGTGTTAGCAAAATTAGTTCAGAAAGTTCTTTTCTTTCATTTTCTCAAAATGTGCAAAATGGAAAATCTGGGCTCTGCATTTCTCCTGTAAAAGAGGATATAATGGACCCCTGATTGACAAAAAGACCAGCCTTCATTACGAGTAATTCAGGTACTGCAGGAAAAGAAAAGAACATTATGAACTATAGCCTGGGAGGTATGCAAAGTAACTGGTTTTGTACATAGCTGTACACAGCATTTTATAAAAAGGAACAGAAAAAGGATTCTCATCTGACATTTCATCTAAGCTTCTGATAATACAACATGGAAGAAAGGGGAGAGGGAAGAAAAGTAACACTTCAAGAAATAGCCTAGAAATTGGATAGGGATGTTCTACTAGGAGGGAATGGCATGGGAAGAAAGAAGGATTAAGCTGCATGCTAAAGAGGGTAGGAAGAAAGGATCAGCTACAGCAGAGAGTTAATTATGCTACAGTTAAAGTTAGTATGGAAGAAAGAATCATGAAGAGGCACTGAGGAAGACTGGCAAGCTGGGCTACAGGATGCTGGGAAGCACGGAAAGAATATGAAGAATGATAGAATACTCAAGGTGGCAGGATCAGGATCTGGATCCAAAGGTTGTACCAGTGCACCACTAGAGAAGTGGACTAGAAAGAAATGATCCATGTATTTGACAGTTTTCAAACTAGAGAGCACTAAACACACTGGTTGCTGTTCCCAACATAAAAGCAAGTATAGCAAGGTGTTTACTGTGGTACAGTCTTTACTACTGAGGCACGAAACTGCTCCTGATTGTAAACAGTCACATTTCATCCTAACACATCCCCACTTTTTGAGTCAGGTTATTGCCTACAGTACTTTTTCCCTTGGTGCCTCAGACATCAATGCTGTCAGGCACTGACTGCTTCAGTTCTCTGTCACAGATCATGTTTTGAATACATGCACATTGAACTATTCTATAAAGATTGGGAGAAAGAGGGTGGTGAGGGGGAAAATCGGGTAGTTGACTGTCTTATAATAGGATTTAACCTAGAGAAGAAAAGAACAGGGTGTAACACAGCAGGACTTGGACTATCCAGGGAAGCACACATAATTTGCTATTGCTTTCCAGACTGCACTGCTCATAGATGCAGCTCAGATCTGGGTCCAGGTGATGTGCTTGGACTACCTTGTGGCCTGGGCCCCGGTGCCGCCCTGCGGGGGGTGGCAGGTTGGCGGCGGCAGCGGCTGCGATGGCTGTTGGTGCTGCATGCGATCCTGGAGGCTCCGCGCTTTTCGGATACTGATTTGCAGCTTCTTATCGACTAGGGCTCTGCTGTGAGTGCTAGCGCTGGCATCATGCATGGCAAGTCTTAGTTTAGCTAAAATGCAAAAGAAAACATAGCAGAAAACAAACAGAAAAAAGGAATAAAATTGAAAAAGAAAAAAAAGGAAAAAATATGCAGCAGGAACATAAAACATGGATCATGCAAATACTGCCACAAAAGAATTCACAAAGATGCTATTGTTTCCATTAATGCACATTCAGCTTAGCCAGGTGTACAAACACATTAAGTGAAACTAAAACGAAATAAAATTTAAAAGAAAAAATCCTTGTTTTACTCAATTTCTCATTCCCTTCTCACAGGCTCTTTCTTTTCAACCCTGCCATGTTGATGCTTTATTCTGTCATCTATTCTTCTCCCATATCGTCCATACCTGGGACTCCTTTTATGTGCAGGAATACCCAGCTGGAATTTGAGATTCAGCATATACCTTGTTAGAATAGAAGCTAGTAGAGCTATCACAGCAGCTGTACACTGCACTCTTTATTCTGCAGTCCATAAAAGCCAGTTTCTAAATGCAAATGCACAGGAGCTACCCACCCTGTCTGCAGCCATTCTATACAGACAGGGGGGAGCATAAGGTGAGACAGCCAGCCAGTCATAATGGAAAAACACCAAAAATAAAATTAAATCACATGGCACACATTCTCAAAGGTCACAGCATTTAAGCACTTCAATGTCCTATTGCTTTTTTCTTCAAGAAAGTTCAAGTACAGCATAGTTAATTTCTGCTAATCCAGAGGACTCAAGTTCAGGCTACTATTTGCTTCCTATGCTACACCCTCCATGAGATAAAGTGGAGCCTTTGTAATTTGGCCTGACAACAGGGAAAAATTGTGAGGACTGAGTGGCAAGAGGAGTTACCTACTAGGTGTTTGCTGAAACATAGAATTTAGCACCAAAAAGGGCATATCAGCACCCCAGTGCTGTTATTACCTTAGCACTGGAGAGAACAACAAAATGAATGCAAACATGAAAAAACAGAGATGAAGAGAAATAGGACTAAAACCCCCAAATGGGAATGCTTATAAAAATGAAAAATTCTGTCTACCTGCACATTCCCAAAGACCATCTGGATCCCCATATTACTACCTGACCATTTAATGGATTCAATGTTTCAGACTCTATTCTATGGTATTAGTAAACTGTCAACAGCGCGATAGCTCAGGCGGTTAAAGTTACTTACATATAGCTTCGTTACAGAGAGCCAAAGCTGCAGCACAATCCCCCTTCTGCTCCTGATTCAGTGACTCTTCAAAGATTGAGTCTGCCTCCTGCATCGACTTCTCAAAGCCATCACTCCTTCCTGTAACGGGCAGCACCCTTCATTTTGGTTTCATTCACTGCAGAACCCTCACTTATCCTCATCCCATTTGTGATCATCAAATTTGTCCACACATGGAGTCTCGCAGAGGCTGCACACATCCCAGACTGCACCATCTAACCTTCCCTAAGCAGAAGTACATCTTGAGCACCCTGATATGGTTGACATCCACAGATTAAGTGAGAAACTGGTTTTTTCCCCTCAAATTTTCTTTAGTTGAGAAAGTTGTACTGGCTTCTTCTACAATCTTCAACACTTTAAAGCAGTATAAAATATGGTATAGACATATCAAGAGTCAGTTCAAATGACTTCTGTCAAGTAGGAATTAATCTAAATTTAGAATGAAATCTAAACCAAAACATACCAGTAAAAAAAATACAGCAGGTCAGGGCTTTTTCTCTGTATGTTAACTTTCCTGACAAAACCCATCTGTATCATCTTCATATATCCAATTACTTCCATACAAAATGGAAACAAACTGAAACAACTGACATGTCTGGGGATGAAAACTCAGACTTGCATATGAGTGCAAATGCTGCAGTAAACGCTTCTAGAAGCATGTTCAGTGCCTACACTCAACTGCTGAGACATAGAGAATACAAAAACTCAGCAGTCTTGCAGCTTGAAAAACACAGGCGTCAGAAGGAAGGGACAACTGTCAAGAACTCTTTTTGCAACAAATTAGAAAACAGTGTTGAAGAAGAGAAGGATAAATCATCCTTGGACACAAAAACTGTGTCCTGGCATCAGAACATCCAGTTCCAAGAGGAAGAAATGCCCCACTACCTGGTGTCACCTATTAGGCATTATGTGAGTTATTATGTCCTCTCAACTTGCACAGCACATGCTGTGGCTTGACCTACTCCCCAATGCCCTTGTGCACAGATGTAAATACAAACTCTTATACCACAACCCCAAAGGACTCACATGAAAGGCTAGTGCTGGAGAGAGAAGCGAGAGTCGTTAGAGCAGTAAGTTAATCAAGCAACACATTCAGTTTTAAAATCAAGGCAACTGAGGCTTGTAATCAGGGCCAGAACACTAAAGTTAGCTTTCTTTGCATGAATTTAGCAGTTTACTTGAGGGGAAAATGAGTCACAAGTGTTCTGCATACAAGCAAGCCTTCAAGGCATTCAAGCAGTCTGTTAAACATTCTATCTCTGACTGGGGTGGGGAAAGACTTAAAAGGAATAAACAGAGACTTTCCCAGATCTCATGTCAATGCTTCTAAACTCCTCAAACATTCTATTGAATTCTTTTTGATTAAGCACTAGTCTGGCTTTCTTTCTTTTTAACAAAAAAAAAGGTAAGCAATTTTGCTTCTACCAATTAATACAAGAGATCAAAGAGGGATAATGTATTGGAGAACATGCTATTTTCTTTTGGGCAGGAGAAGCAGAGAAGACAACTTCCTGTACTCAGCAACAGAGGCTCACTTTTCAATTTTTACATCATTAGCATTTATATTACAAAAGCAAACACTATATTAATTTAAAAATGTAATCATCTGCCCTGGTACATGAGAATTTTTCCACTGGCTAGAAGCAGGGCATAGTAGGACTGTAAAAAAACCCCTGATGGTCAGCAAAAATTATGAAAACATTTCCACAGTCAGACATTCATAAGGATCACACTTTTCAGCTGCCATTGGCACAGTGCCACGCTGGATGCTGAGCAGTTGGCATGGCTGTAAGGCTGCAGAGCACGCTCAGAACTGTGTCCAGAGCTGGCACTGCTGTGGGCTGCCCCTCTCCTTGCTCTCTGCCATTGCAGTAGCAAACCAGCACATCAGCTCTTACCTACATCAGGCTGGAGCCAAGCAGCACGGGGCTGCCAGCAGGCCTGGCAACACAGGAGGCCACAGTGCGACTGCCCTGACCATGCACTTGTTGGACTAGAGCCCAGGTGTTCACTACACCTTTCTTGGCTCTGCTGACCCATCAAAGACCCCCACTCAAGTGCTCCAGCAAGATTCAGGGCTCACTCTTGACTGGGTCAGTGCACTTTATCCCACCCTTTTCTCTGACTTATCTTACTGGCTGATGGAGATTCAGAGCTAAAATAAAGGTACTACATGTGAATCCTGTCATGCTCCCTCTCGTGCAGCTCCATCCTTCAAATTAAACCTCTTCTGCTGCCATCTCCTGCCAGAAAGATGACGAGTCATGAAAAGACAACTAAATTTAGCATTTGGCTTTTAATGTTTTTCAATTCTTTTTCTTTAGAAGAGATATGTAACCAAAACCCAGTTAGATTTTCAATTAGACCCAGATTAAAACTGCCAGATTACTTGTTCCCATCTCTGTGCTGTGGCTGCACAGTTGGGCAGGGAGAAAGACCAGAAAGCACAAGGGATGGAACAAGCAGAATTGCTTAGGGGTGTAAAGCTATTAAAATCAATCAGAAACAAAACAATGGTTTATATAAACAAGCTATGCTGTGGGTGGAGCTGAGGTGCCTGAAAGGTACAAACAGCCTGCTCATTCCAAGATGTTGGTTAAAACCTTTTAGCTAAATCTAGATATCAATACTGTTAACAGTACGTGTTGCTGTAAAAATGGAAAGATGCAAATATATTAAAAATACTGCTGCATTAACTTTGTTTTCTTATTTAAGAAGAAATGTGTTCAAAATACCAAACAGTTTTTTCACATCCTACAGGTGTGAAGTGGATCGTATTTCACTAACTGACGGAACAAAATGGTAACAGGGTGGAAGTGGAGAGACACACAGTTACAAGAGGAAATTACATTCAAAGGTTCAAAAAGCGTCAGCACTACCATCTTGCAAAATATACTCCATTCAAAAGTTACCCTGATTCTGCAGTTCATCTAGATCCATGAACCTGCTGGGACGGGGATTAAAGCCCATTGCTGCCTCCCTTTCCTTTTCTCTTTTTCTGCGTAGTTCTTGCTCATGAGCTCTCCTTGCCACCTCCTCTTGCAATTCATCCAGTTCACTCTTTAAAGGAACAAATACCTCTGCACCTGCAAAATAAAAAAAAAAAACAACACAACTTTTTTGATGGTTAAATCTCTCAAGAGTATCCCTTAAGACAAAGTATTAATGGAGAATAAAATTAGCATTAGAATATAATGGTCTGACAAAGCAAAGACCACAGAATTGCAGATTGTAAATTTTGCTTTGTTAATTTTTTCTTTTAAAACTCCACCCAAAACAGTAATGCTTCAAGCTCCCCTGCAGCACAGCCTGGATTCCCTGACCCAAGAAAACAGCACACGGAACAGAAAGAATCACTGGAAGAGATAATCCTAAAGTGATGATGAAATCTTGAGGCTTCTTACTGTGTTTATAATTTGGAAATAATGCTATGTCAAATTAGCCAGACCACTACTATTTGAAAGTAAAATTGATTCCAAGTGAGATGTTTTTCATCTAGTTGCATAAAGCAGATGAAAGTGTGAGGAAAAGAATGCGTATCAATATCCTACACAGCAGAAATCCATCAGTTATCACTCTCAGTTCAACTACTATTGGTAATCAAAAAGTGTCTCCGCTCCTTCCTTTCCCTTCCCAGATGTTCTCTGGAATAAAATATTTGCTCAGGATGATACATAAGCAGAATGTATATCTGCAGGAAAATTCAGCCTTAGCCCAAACATCTCGTAAATAAACATTCACATTTCTGAGAGTTTTGAAATCCATATAGAACTACAAGCTTCTTTTCAGGACTCTGCTAAGTTATCAAGAGTTATGCTTGGGAGGGTATTTTCCACTGATGGCAGCATACTGAGTTACAAGAAAGAATAGGGAAAAAAGCTTTATTTTATGAATTAAGTCAAAAGAGATGCCAGAGCAACATGATCAAAGGAATATTCCAACAAAATTTTTTGCAGTCCCCTTTGGTAAATCTTGTAAGTTGTATCTTGCAAAACTGTGTTATGTTCCTCAATGATTTTTTTCTTTCCTTATAACTTCACTGTGAAGATAAACATCCAGAAAGTAAAAACAACTCCAATACAATTTACATTGCATAACCACCCCAACTGAAGTGCATCTTACCATTCCCAATGGTGTGTGGGCTGTTTGTCCAGCTCCCAAGTGATGAAGCAGACTCCACTTCCAAGATGCTGCTACTGTGAGACTTTGGGATGTTCCGCCAGGCAGGAACAAATCCACCTGCTCGCTTCATATGAACGTCCCTCCAAGAAGAGTGTAATTACAGTTTATCATTTTACTAATCTCTCCAAGAGAAATTTTATCTACCATTTTTGTATTCATACATAAACATATACTTGCATTTTAATTTCATTTTAAAAGAAAACTACCATAAGAAAATCTAGGGAGAAACAGGGAAAGAGGATGTTAACAAGAATGAGATCAATAATTCTATCCTTCTCAATAAGAGTATGCAACGCATATTAAAACTGTGGTCTGAGAGCTGTTCTCAACAGATTCTTACAGCTGCAAATCTACTGTTCTGGCCATAAATAGTGTCAGTTTGTGGTTGCCTGAAGCTTCCTAAGTCAAGGAGAGAAACACAATGTGCTGCTTATTTATTTTTACATACAAATATTGCAAGTGTGTTTGAAATTGCCAAAAAATTTACATACAGATATTGCAAGTGTGTCTCAAATTGCCACAGGTTTTACATACAAATATTGCAAGTATGTCCGAAACCAGCAATTTCTTTACAAGATGTGATTTCTCGTTTTGTACAAGGCTTCTATATGCCATGGTTTAACTGAAGCAAAGAGGACTATGAGCTACTCAAAGGACAAGCACAGAGTTCAATATTTTAATGGAGTTTTTAAACCACAGATTATTTCAGATGCATAATTTTAGTCAACATTTCTTGCTCAACTGAGCCCCATTTCTTTTCCTTCTCACTAGCAGTAAGCTACCAACATACTGACAAGCAAAGGTTCCTGTATCCCTACTTCTCCCCTGTCCCAGTAAAGCTGTACTACAACTGAGGAGCACCGATTTGCAAATTGTCCTATACCATTATGTAGCTACAAAAAAGAAATCAAGACTTCAACCATTCAAATGAAGTTTGTTGAAATTTACCTGTGGGTGCTTGAGCTTTCAGACAAAGGCATGTCCAGACTGACTGGGCTGTTGCTGTTGCGCTCGCTGCTTTCGTAGCCAGACTCCATCCTCTGTATCAGATGAGGATGTTGATCCACCATATGGTGCTGGGTGCCCCGGCCCAGCACACCACGCTTGTATCTGACATTTGACTGGCTTGACCTTGTTTCAGGTACAGTGTGTTCCTTCACCTCATTCTCAATAAGTTCTTTACCTGCCAAGACAAAACAATATAGCTCAATAGTCCAAGCTTTAATACCAGCAAAACCTCCATACATGTTAGCTTCTCAATAATGGCTAAACCAGAAGCACCACCCTAAATTTAGTGTAAAACTCACAATATTAAGCGGAAAAAATGCCAATACTTTTACAGCATTCTGAGCAATATTAAACAATAATCTGTTCAACAAATTTATTTTTCAGTCTTTCCCCTCTAGTATAACCCACCATATTGCCCCTGAGGTAACAATCCAGTCTGGAAAGAAAACCCTTTCTCCCCATAAGAGTTGTTATTTGTGCAAGGTAATTTTCCAGTATCCCCAAATGTACTTCCAGAACTCTGTCATATCTACTTCAGATGATTTAATTTTTACACTGTTTTTTTGTCATTTTTGATTTGTTGAGGCTTATATAACATCAGTTCATAGAGGACAGGAAAACATTTGTTTGGGGTTTTTTTGTTTGTTTGGTTGGTTTTTTTAATTTTTCCTTACAGATTTCAGTCTCTCCTCTTGATTCTTGTTTGCTTCCCTTCCTTCCCTATACATACTCCTTTATGCTTCACAATTCTTTTCAAGCTCCAAAACCAGCAAAGCTGAGGACAAAGTCTCTCTGTACAGGTTGCATAACTTCTATGGTGTAAAACAGTCCCAGGCTCTTATCCTCTCCACAACTCTGCACTGATACAGAAGGCACTTTTTGCGCCATGCTCTGAGCCATCATATAAAAATACCATGATGAACCAGAGGGAAAAAACAGACCAATACTGAAGGCCACTCCAAAGCATAAACTTCCAGACACTTAGCAGTATAGCCCTGCATCCATTTAAGCAGGGTAGATGGCAATGCTTCCCTTATTATTTCCTTACATAAGAAATGCAGCACACAGAAATCAAACAGAAGTAACACACATGCAATATGAATACCCACAGACACCAGCCTTCACAGACATGACTCACCACTGACCTAAAAAATTCCATGTTCAATGCTTCACTTTCCACATGTTCTGAAATAAATCTTTCTTCTCAAACTTTTACCTGCTTCTTCAGAGAAGGGGCTAAGCTGAGTGTAGCCACAATGTTTCCTCTTGTCTTTACTGAAGATGCTGTCTATATTCAGGGACTCTCTTTTGGGTCTCCAGGTCGGCCGGTACCTGCTAGACGAACTGGATTTAGACTCACTGCTGGTACTCTCCACTTCCCAGTCTCGAGAGTGTGCAGACAGGCTTTTCAAGGGTCGTGTTTCTGCCTGATCCACACTACTCCCTCCATGAGGAGAATTCTGGATGGTTTGAGAAATCTGCTGTGGTCTGCTGTGGATCATATTGCTCACTGTCTCTTTAAATTCCCTCAGCCTGCTGGTGCTGCTGGATGGTTTGGGGGCAGCTCTGGGGGCTTGTTTCTCCTTCAAGGTTTCTCCTGCAGTTTATGGAGACAGCATAAGTCACAAAAATAACTTCAATTAAACTGGCATCCCTACTCGAAGCATCTGCATGCAGAGTTTTGAGAAGTGCAATCAAAACAACAAAATAATGAAAAAAACCAACATTACCCAATCAAACAAACAAATAAAACAGAACAACACAACCAAAAAGCAAAGACAGACAAAGATGGAAGAAACAAGGCGGGAAATGAGCAAAATGCATGCAAACACTGAGGATCTTAAAAACACTCAAAAAGAGATACTGATACTTGAAATAATGTAACATCTCTTGCCTTCACTATGGTATCCTGATGACTGAGCCTCATCTTTTCGCCGAGACCTGCTAGAACTCCTCTTGCGGTCTCCCAGCGAGCCCTTTTTGGAAACATGCCTCTGATTGCACTCACTGTCAGTCAGGTGGCCTGGACGGACAGAAGAACACAGTAGAGATGACAAGAGCCTTCAGATCAGGTGTTGACTGTCCTAAGAGCAGCAGGAGTCTATTACTCCAATGCTAACCAGCAAGTTTGGATAAGTTTTTGTATCCTAAGTTTTTCGTTTTGTCTTTGGGAGTATGTTCCATATTTAAGGTCATAGAAGAGCAATACAGCCCTCCAAGGACTTTGGTTAATAATACTTATCCACAGGCAGAGAAAAAGGTCGACTCTGCCTTGTTTTCTAATAGTCTAAGGACACCACTTTCTTGCTGTCAGTTGCTATGACCATGAACATCAAAATTCTGAGGACAGCTTACTTGACATTACTGTGCTGAATAAAGACTCAAACACATGAACAACTTACCATCTAATAATAAATTACTGCACATCATCAGCTGCTCTTCACTAACTATCTGCACTCTCTTTGCCTGTAGCAAATACTAAGTAATCTGAGTTACACTAGTCTACAGTGAGGAAGTCTCACTTGGCTCTCAAGGGCTAAGCCAGCTAATTCACATCTGCCACAAGCTACGAGCACACACACAAACCATGGACAGGGATCAGCCAACACACAACAGCTTATGTGCCTGAGTGCCAATATTTTCTCTTGCACACAATTTACTCCTCATTTCCTCACACCAAATGTGAATCAAGAGTGTTTTGACATCACAAGTTTTCTGTATTGCCTTTTCTTAATTGTATGGTTCTCACACATTCACAGTCCTAAACCTGCAAGCACAAACACACGCATGGCTTTACTCACGTGAGGAGTCCCAAGCAGAGATGCAGGATAAGAAGGGAATTTATGAATAAGCTACAAAGACTTTTCTCTAGCCTTTATACCACAAAATTTTCCCTTGCATAGGAAAGGAAAATCCCTACTATTGAACAGTGGAATAACAACCCCCAGACTACACACAACTGGCTCTCCTGAGCTTCCTCCCTTCTCTAGAGGTTAACACAAAAGTCAGCAACATTTAAACCAGATTTTACACATAAAATTATACCTTCAACAAATCACTGCAACTACAATTAATACAAAGATACTACAATAAATGACTGGGAAGGAATCCAAACAACAAAAAGCAAGCCACACTAGGCTCGTTTTCCTATTCATTTGCCAATTGAAGGGTGACTTTGTGGCCAAATTCTTTAGAAACAAGCAGATTATATAAAAGAAATTAAGGAAGTAAAAGAGATGTTGGCAGAGAAGAGAGGATGTGTAGCATTTAGGTGACTGAACATGAGTCTGTGCTTTGGAGGAGTTTTCTTTTTTACCTTCACAGCATGGACTGACATACATCTTTTAGGGACTGCAAGAAGAGCATTACACCCTGTAGTGTCTCCCCTAAAGACAGAAGAGGCTTACATTTCACTTCATCATGCACAACTTCTCTAGTTAAACAATTCAATCTGATAGGGATTGCTTGGTTACCATCCTTCAAGTACCTTAACAGAAACTATTTGATGACATTTAGTGCTAGTAGTGACTAGCTTAGGATTTGCACAGACTACTTAAAGCCCAGCTTAGCCTTGTAGAACAAAGGCTGCTAGCTTTGCATTAGTATTTTATCCTCCTTTCCAAAATTGCAGATTTTGTCCCATTGTCATCAGATATTTAATAGCATGGAGGAGATGCCAAGAATCAAAGTCTGCAGGGCTTTGTTGTCTTTACTTGGACACTCTGAAACAAAAACTAAATCCAACATAATGCATGAATATAGGAAATAAATTCCCAAGAATATTAGCTAACACTTTACACTCAATTTTAAGATCCACTAAAATAACAAGCCAGGATTTCTGAGTGCCCAATGGCACGTTTAAAAGGTGTCTCTTACTAAATGTATCACTCAAATACCTCATCCTCCAGAGTTGGGATGGCTTTATAAGCAAACAGTGATATTCAAATGAAAGGACTGGTTTTGTTTCTAGGAGTGGTGTGCATGTCTAAGAGTATGTTAGAGAGAAACGAAATCAAACGGGCTCTGACAAAATACCCTCTACTCCCTCCCCAAAATCTCAGTTGCATGAATGGGGCAGCCAGAATACGCACATTTTTCTCAGCAGCACAGGTTGGTAGGAGCAAAGAGAGGGCTAATGCAGCCACTCTTCTGCCCCCATTCTGAAGCACCCAGGAGCCTGAGGTCATACAACCCAATGGTGGTCCTTCCCTGGAGGATGATGTGGTATAGGGTCCATAATTTTCTAGGCTGGAGTAGTGGGTAAATGGCCATTAAATGAAGAATCCTGCTCTTGCCCAGAACGATTCAGCTGGCAGGTCAAATGTGGATGGCTTCTTTATAGCCCCACGGATCAGCATTTGATGACTGAGCAGTTGTATGAGTTGGCAGACTGATTTTTTTGGAAAGGTTTTGGGTAGGTAAAAAAGAGGGGAAATGCCCAGACAAGTGGCTAGCTAAGGGGACAGGCTGACTATAGCTAAGGCTGAATCAGGGAAGATAAGGACAATTGAATTTAGGTGAAGAAATGGGCTAAGCTGAAGGGAATAACACAGGATAGAATCAATAGGAGAAGAAAGAAAAAGAAAAGGACAAAGTCACTAAAAATGACAGAACAGAAGGTTACATGCTGAACTTCATGCTTACATGTTTGCAACCATCACCCCTACTCTCCTTCTGTGCTGACTTCTGCACGGCAAGTTTTGCAGGGAGGAACCTAATCCAATAAACTGTGCCATTTTTGCAGAGTATGTAATTAATAAGCCACAAGCATTTGCAGTATTGTCTCCTTTTTTCTTTGAAGATAAACATACATTTTGTTTCCTCATCACTCAAACTCTGCTCCAATTTTCCCTTCTTTCTCACACCCTACCTAAGACTATCACTGGTACCTGCAGCACTAAGTACTTGCTAAAACATTAAAAGCACTGTTGGGCTTTCTTAACCTGTGTATTACAGTTACTTGGACTGCAAAGAATATGAAATAAAACAAGTTGGAAATATTTTTTTCAGCTTTTGATGTTCCATATACTGTTTCAAATGAACCAGTTATGCATGCAAGAGAGCAACAATTTTGCAACTAAAAGGACAAAGCGGAATAACAGCTTTGACACTGGTGCAACTGACGGCTGGTGATTCAACTCTTGTCTTAGAAAATCTATTTAAGGCACAACAAAATAGCTCTTCAAACAGACTTAGCAGATCCTATTTCTGATGCTAGAAGTCTGGCATTAACTTATACACTACCTTTTCAGAAGTGGTGTTAGAAGCTACTGTATGCAGAAACAGGCTAAGGTCACTGGCCATGAATAACAGAGGAGATGTAAGCCTTCAGACTTCCAGTTAACCTCTTTTCAACTAAAGAGTGTCAGGCAGACTGTTTGGCTGCCCAAAGAAACTTATACACAGATTGTCTTCTCACTGCTTATTCTAACTTAACTTGCTTCCATGGCACAGGCAGGAAACTATGCTGCTCCCTGGTGCAGTACACACTCCCAACACCCATTTACACAGAAAGTCCTCAGTGCCCAACCACGAGAGATTGTGGTGATGAAAGCACCTTTCCCAGACAGCTGCAACTCCTGAAATCGAGTAATGACTCAGACACACACTTACCAAACCCTACAATGGCACTGTACAGACTCCAACTGACAGAGTGATAGTAACAGAGAGCAGATAGTATTGTGGGTAACAAAAAGCCACATCTGTAAATGCTTGTCTAGATAGATACAAGTCTACAAAAACCAACAAGACCTTTAAATCATGCTTTTTTTTTTGTACATGCCAACAGTTCATTACAAATCAAGAACATTTAGGACACTAAACACTGTTTGCTATTCTGTTATAGGCTGTATATATATATTTTTTCCCACTGGAATCCACTGCACTCATCTAATGACAACGATCACACAGATGAAATGGCATCTGCTACCTGTGTCCCTGCTGCTTTGTGAAGCTGCATCATTCTCCACATTGTAGATGACTGTCCCCTGGGAGTCAGAGGAGAAGTGACTGACCACAGACTCGTGGTGTGCCTGTTTATAAGGATAGCTGTCTGTAGAGGAATCTGTCCTGGTATCACTGGAGATGGAAGGTTCTCTCCCTGGGGAAGGAAGCAATGACAAATATCAACATTTTTCAGCTATTATAAAAGTCAAGAAAGGCTAAAAAACAGAGGCAACTACACAAGAAGTTAACAGAAAAATGCAATACCAAACATACAAACTCAGACTCAAGGACATCACAGCTTATGGGGAAGGTCCTCCCTTTTTCAAGCAGGAATTTCAAACTTTTATTTCTTTCTTCTTGTTAATTCCAAATTTATAAAATCCCTTTAGTGTAAAATTAAATTACATCCATTGGACTAAAAGTACACATTAGTACCATACTGAAATTATTGCTTGTTAATTTTCAGCACTGCCAAGCGCAATTACAATGTGAAATACCCATAGCCCTAACCCTAACCCTAATCCTAACCGTAACTCTAAGAGTAACCCTAACCCAGGAGTCGAGAGTGGAGAGAGGAGGGGGTCTGGCAGAATAGAGAGAACTAGGCCAGCCCTTTGTGGGCTGGCACTTTTCCTCTTTCAATTCCTTTTCCAAGAGGGATCTTGGTCCGCCTTCAATTCTTGGCTGAAAAATGGCAATTTCCCAGCCCCACTGGTGCCAAGGAGGGACTGAGCTTTGTGCCAAGAGAAAAGGTGGCAGCCTTGGGCTCTCAGGTGCCGATGATGCATTACCATTAACATTAGAAAACACCCAAACCCTAATCCTAACGCTGCTTCAGGGGAAGTGCAAACACAAGTCAAATACAAAATATTAATAAGGATAACAAGAACATCAGAAGTTATAATAATTAATATGTTTCATCTGTTATAAATCAAAAGCTTATCTGGTAAAGACTTTATACTGACATAGGAGTATCTAAAGCAAAGTAAGCTGCTGCTTCTTAAGAAGCCAGCATTGATTGCCTGCTGAAAAGAATGAAGCACCGTGATTTAACTTCAGTATAGTAATTCCTGAACTCGCTAAAAGAGGAGGAAAACACAACCTTCTCCCACCACTTTCAGTACATAAAAGTAAAAACATCTGAACAGTTTGAAGACTTCTGGTTATTTTATGTATGTCATGTATACACTGCTTAATATACTTGTTTCTCAGTGGAGAAATTCAAGTAGAAAAAATTAAAAGAAGTAACTAATTCTTATTTTTAAATGCAAACAGCCTGAAAGCACTCCACATTTTTGGTGAGAACAAGTCCTGTAGTAGATGTCCTGCTTAAGGATGCTTTAGAACTTCTGAAGTCAGAAACTTTCCCCCCTCCACCTCCTTACTCATCAAAAATGTTGCTGTTCTAAAGAAATACAGAATACAGCTGTTAACAGAATGACAGTTACAGAAAGAAGGGCAAATGTAGGCAACAGAAATCAGTGCTGTGGAACTGAGAACTAGAAAACAATTTGCAAACCAAAGCCCTTATTCAACAGGAAATGAAAAACATTAAGCAGAGCTGTTTGCACTCAGCATTGCAACATTTTGTACCAGCACCTTCTGACAATCTTTCCTCCACAATCTGCAGTATCAAATCTTGAGGTGATTAGATGCATTTATCAGATGCCATGAACATTATGATCAACAACTTAAGAAGAAGCAATATCTTAATTTTAAGAATTATGGGCTGCAGACATCTGATAACACTGAAGAATCCAAAGGCAGCTGTAGTGACACTTAGAGACAAAATGGCCATTCTGAAAAAGGTACATTAGAGTAGGAAAGTCTGGGTATCAACAAGGCTAGAAAATAATTCACTTCAATTTTACAGAACATATAGAGGCTAAGAATTCCTCTGGTACTTCAACCTCAAATACCTCACAAGTTCTCTCAAAAACTTGGTACCACTGCTGAACATCACAGACTGCAGGAATAAGCCTTGAGCACTCATCAAGTGTGTTTGACATGAAAGAGCAGGTTACTCACTACAGCCTTCTGAATTTTATCTGGAAGAAAACACCTTTTCATAGATATATTTTTTTGTATTCAGCTTGCTGAAGTCATTTTAAACACAGTATTAGATACTGCAGAGACAACAAGCGGAAGGGTTATATATGTGTTTCCTGGAAGTGAGCAAGGCAAATGTACAGATGTGCTCACAACTGATACAAAGCACTAAAGATTCTTCTCCAGACTTCTTAGTTGTTTTTTTCAGAACAGGAAGACAAGTTTGTAAATTGCAAAGCACACTGTCAAGTGAGAAGTGAAGGTCATCTTACTGGTGTTTCTATTTGCATTATTTTAAGAGGTGTTTGAGATTCATTTCATTACTGTTAGATTGTCAACACCAAGTATGAAGACAGCAGATGTTCTCTACAGATTCACTGACCAGGAAGCATAAAGGTAGTAATTAGCCAGGAAAACCATAACCCAGCTGTATAAATAGGCTAAAATCCTCGAAAGAAGGTTGTATTTCTTGTTTTAGTGGCACCTTGCCGCTCTTGCCAATTTATAAATCCATCTCTAATTGAGGATACTCTCTGATTCAGTTTTTGAATGTTCACAGTCTTATTTTGCAAAGTCATTACAATATAAACATAGATCTAGGTTTTATTTTTATCCTATCCAGACTTCAATTGAGTATCTTTCTCACAATATACTTATTCCTCTTTAAATGAGACCTCAATCCCCAAAAGTGTGACTAAATGTCCAAACCTAGAACTTCAGTAAACTTCCAACCTGTTCAGACTACCATTGGTATCTTGAGCAGAACAAGTTCTAACCTCTGAAGCTACAGATCTATAGCAGAGGAACGTTCTTGACACAAAACAGAGAAATTAAGTTGTAAACATGACCTATGGACGTGTTTGCCAATCCCTCCCCCTTCAGTTTCCCCAAATCAGTTCATACTTCTTAAGCTGCTTTACCTGAATAAAAACCAAACCAAACTATATACTGAAGATAAGCTACAGTGATTCCAGCTCTCTATTTTTAATAAAATGGTATTTCTTCCCCTTCCAACATCCCTACACCATCCTAGAAAAGGACTCACTTATGACATTACCTTAGTATTTCTTTTCCTTAACTTCCCTCAAGAGTTTAATTCTGCAGCTTTCTTTAATTTTTTGTGTTCCTGCATCTCTGTTCTTAGTCTCTCCCTGCTAAAACTGCTGATGAATTTATGAATTCAGTCATTGAAGTCACCAGTTATTGTTCCTCTCTACATCCACACCAGGTCCTTCACTTTCCGCCCCCCACTCCAGTTTCTTTCTCCAAACTATTTTGGAAAAGATTACTATTCAAGCAAGCAGTGGAGTCTTGGATCAAGAGAGAAGTTTGAAGATGGAACACTGGAAATCCTCTTCAGAATTTCTGACCATCTCTGGCAAGCAATAAGGACCCCTGCTAACAATAACACTCAAAAGAAGAGACACTTTTCAAACACAGCATTACAGCAAACAGATACAAGGCACATAGTCCAGACGGCTTACCCGAGTCTTCACTGTCATAGCAAGTCCTGCTGTATTGCTGCAAATCCACCTGGGGGGGCAAGTCTTGTGTTGACACTGGAGTTCCTCTTGGATCTGCATAGAGCAGCAGCAAAGGCTGATAGTGACCCTTAATGCACTTTGTCACAACATCTTTCCATTTTGGACCAATCTGAATTGACGACAACAACGAAAAAGGAAAAAAAAAACCAAGAAAGGTTTTGTGTCATAATTTTTCTGTAATAAGTTCTCTTTTTCTCCCTCGTAATTCTTTCAGAGTTTGATTGCCTACTGACATTCTTTAACTCCTTCTATAGCCAGCATTGACCTGGACTCACCAAGAAAGCTCTTGAACCAAACTAACTCAAATCAAGAAATCTTAGGTCTAAACAAATTACAATTCCTGCTAAAAATACAACTACAAAAATAATCCTTCTCTTTCAAATTCTTTTTCATAAAAAATCTTCATCTTTTGAGTTTTAACTTTCCATGAAAGAAAAGAAAAAGAATTTGTTAACAAACTAACAATAAAAGACAGCAGGACAGTAAATTCAAGTCAAAGCTAAATACTCCACTGTATGAATATTTCTGCTGTTACAGAACCTCTGCAAGCATTGACAGTATTTCATACAGTTACAGTAATCTCAAACATTTTCCCCATGTACTAATACAGGTTTCACCTGAAACACTGAATATTTCTTTCAACAAATTTGCTCCATACATGTGTATTCTAGTAAAGCACTGCAGTACCTATCCCTGGCAAGGTTTTCCTGCAGAGAAGTGTGACTGAACAAATGCATTAGAGTTTTTTCCCTTTGAGACTGTGCTTGGCATGACTACAGAAGAAAATTTTCCTCTCTCATCTTTGTGATTCCATGACTAGAGGGGAAAAAGGAGAGTGGTGTGGAATATGCCAGACAAACTAATGAGCTACAATAAGACCATGTCAACATCCCAGCACTGGAATCTGTGATGTCAAGGGCCTCATCTTTGGTGAAAAGGTTAAAAAAAAAGCACTAACAGAAGGAGCAGAAAATGTGTCATTGGCAGCAAGCACTAGGGCAGACTGGCACGTAGATGCTACAGCAAAGAGTCCAACAGCAGGCACTAAACAGTTATACTGCTTGTCAGCAAGGGAAAGAATGTGTGTCAGCTGCGTGCGCAAGCAAACGGCAGGTTTTCAAACAACAGCATAAAAACAAGACTGGCAGCCAACAGAACAGAACGAAGAATAGGGCTGCTGAGATTTCTGGTGTGTTTTTTTGGAGAATACTTCACCTTGCTGAGAAAAAAGGAACAACAAGTTTATGGATCCTGAACGGAAAACCAGAGAAAAAAATTCTCAAAATCTAAAGAAAACAGTATGGATCTACATGCAGGTAGCCAACAAATTCCTAACAGATTATATTTTCCAAACATTTTTTCTCACCTCTTTGACATGAGCATCATCAAAGTACATCCACTTGCGGATTTTAGTTTGGAAGAAGAAGGTTGAATAGTGTTTTCCATAGTAACAGATCATTCCCACCAAATATAGCTCTGAGTGTTTTGCTCTGTCATCAGTTACTCTGAAGAAGAGCTTCAATAACAGAGGTAAGAAAAATGAAAGAAGAAATTAATAAAATGCCCAGAAATTTTACATACTGCTTTATGTTCAAACACTTTAAAGTACTAGAGAGGTATCAGGCTTTTACTTCAAAAGACAGAGAAAACAAGGCAATAAAGAAGTAATCAAGCAATATTCAAGCAAACACAGAGACACAGACCAGAAACAGACTCCGACCAACTTACCAGACGCTCACAAATTAAGATTTTGAGTCTGTGGCTGTACTTAAAGACATTTAGAACAACTATATAAGACCTTTTTCAGGATTTGAAGTGTAGTTCTATTTCAAAAATTTGTATTCTCTGTGTCATACTTGCCAATTATATCAGATACTGTTCAAAACATTCATTCCTCTTTGTAGAAACAAAGCCGTTTGGACAGTAAACAGCTGGCATTTATTCTGACTTTAGCAAGGAACAATTTATGACAACACCACATAAAAGATGAACTGAAGACATTGATAGGTCAAAAGAATTCAGCACATAGAAAAAATCTTTTCTATTTAATTGAATTTTATTAATTTTAAAATGCACAGGTCTCATTTTTTAGTGCATTACTTCTTTATTATATGGGGAGCACTCTGTTTCATAACCACATTTCCATCAGTTCACAGTGATTTTGGTACACTGTGCACTGGTCAATGCATTTTTTTTAATATATGTGTGTATGTGTACATATTATTTTATGTACTATCTCAATGCTACAATAAGATACAGCTACAATTTGGTATACCCATAATTTAGCTCTAAAGCACCAACTAATGCAGAATTAAGTGAAACCTTCAGGGGACAAACCTCTAGATCCTATTTAGTTCAGTCTGTCACTCAATCACACAGTGCCAGCCACCATCTCTGAGAGACTGCTCAGTTACAAATAACTCTTAAGTGTTATGACCATACATTTCAATGAAAAGAGGAGCTAAAGCTAAAAAAAAAAAAAACAAACCCGAACATTCCCAACTACATTTTGCCTTTAAAAGAACTGGCAAAAAACTTCTCTTCTTCCAAATGAAAGACCACATACGTATTTTTCATAGAAATAGCACAACCTCAAACCAAAACTTCCTTTTACTTCAAAATATTTTTTACATTTTCAGATACTTCAGAAACTGTAGAATATACAGTTCACAGGTTTTTCAGGCATTCGCAGAAAGGTCAGATCCTCTATTGCTATATATATGGACACTGAGAAGGTAAAGATGGAGACGGTTTTTCTCAATTTGCTACTACAAACTACCATGAGAAAGACTGTCTTTGTAGGTAGCACCAAAAATACAAAACAACTCACATCTCCCAGTTTAAGGCAAGTTCCCAGACTGTGAATCACATCCTCAGCCAGATCAGAGTGGTCTGAATCCCAAACCAAACCGATGGTGATGATCTGTGGAGAGTTCATCAGCACACGACGAATACGGATCTTCTCCCCACAGTTACTCTGCGGATATAAATGACACAAAACATTGAATTTAATCCTTATCTTATTACAGTGTTAGGGCAAGGCACTAAAAAGTGTGAGTTTCAGAAGTACAGCTTCCAAAGAGGTGGTGGTGAAACACAGCGGATATAAATGCTCAGTGTCAAGGTACAGGCTACCCATGTCAGAGATGAGCTGTGCTATCGAGGCTTTCTGGCACTCACAAGCTTTAGAGTGAACACTGCTGGTTCTTCCTCATACTGCTGACAGGGACTAAAACATACAGCACAAAAATAAGCTTATTTTAAAAATGATAAGCAAGCATACATGAAAGATCCCAGTAACATTCTTAGGAACTGGAGGGAAAGCTCACTTTCTTTCAACCAGAATCTCAGACTGAAAATTGCATTTACAGAGACCCATACTTTATATGGCAGTGTCAGAAAAACTGTCAAGGTGCTGCTTTGCTGTTAAAATGGAGTGGTACTATAGGGTGCCTCAAGCATTCCATCCTAGACAGGATAATTAGGTCAATACTGACATAAATATGAGAAGAGCAGTGGGAAGATGAAGAGGTGCTTCACTAACCCATACGAGTTCCACAATTCTTATTTCCTGTTTTCTCTTCCCATTTTTTACTTTTTAAATAACTAGGAGTGTTTATTGACTGCCCAGTCTCCCCTTACTCCTAACCAGTGCTAACTTTTTTTTTTCCCTTTGGTGGGACTGGGAGGGGGACAGAGGTGGGACATGATGAAAACTACGACAAAGTCCATGTGCAACATTCACTTTTCCACTGAGGCAGGTGACAAAGGTACCTCTGCAAGATTCCAGGGGGAAAAAAAATTCATAGCAAGAATAGTCCCTCTTGTCTACAGAGACCAAATTCACAATTGGATATAATAATTTCTAACACTATAACGAGGGAAGAGTTCACAAAACATCTCTTCCCCACAGTAATCTAGAAAATTAACCAGAATTTCAGTCCCCATTATCAATGGGAGAGAAAAATAAAAAATTTAAAAAAACAGCAAGAAACTGTAGAAGGCTTAAATGTAGATAAGCTGACTTTATTCACACATATTTAAGCAAGGGTCATTCAAAGTACAAGCAATCCTGTGAATTACCTCACAACAAATCTTATTCTCAAACTGTCTTCTTTGCTCCAGCCAGCTAACACCAACACTTTCAGCATGACATGAGAACATGGATGGCATCCTGACAAAAACCTTCCCTTGCATGACTTTCAGGCCACCCTTAGCTAAGGCTCAACAGAAAAATTTCCTGAGTGTTAAATGAAAGCAGCAGCAAATACTGGAAAGCAATTTTATCCAATTGATTATTTCACAGTTTGCCCTGAACAATAATGTATTTCTATTAAATTTCCCATGCTTTGGTAATGAAATAGCTGGACTAATATGAATCTTTTAAATGACAATACAATATCTTAATTTCTTTTACTTGGATACATGAACCAGTATTTGCCAATAGTCATAAAAAAAAAGTTTCAATGAAGACTAAAAGTGAAGGTTTCAGAGTTATAAATTGTGAGGGGGGGAAGGTATAAAATGGAAATACCTAACACTGCCCCCAAGGAACAGGCAGACAAGCCATTCCTGTTAGAGCCTGTCTTGCTTCACTGCCAACAGTAGCATCACGTGAAGCATCAATTATGCAGTTGTTTCCTGTCCTACCTATTGATCAATATGGAAACAAGTTTGATGATAACTCCTTTTTGCATACTTATCTGGAGTCCTGGATCTGAACATATTCAAATCAAAAGGCAGAACAAGATATCTAACTCCTGCTTTAGAAATCTAGTTCTTATGATATATATATAAAAATCAAGCATTTTATATGAGAAATTTTTATTTTTTTAACTCACACACAGTTCAGCTGAATTTGGTCAGACTTTTACTGCATTAGTAGGATGAACATTTTCCAGCATAGCAGCCTGTGACTGTCAGCTGGACGCAGGCAGTAATTGTTTGCAAGTGGTTAAACATCCCCCATCACTCATGACAACTACAGCCTACACTTTCTGGTCAGTATCTCCTGCACTGGATACCAAACCTCACTCAGAAAAACAAACCAATACTCGCCCAAATTTTTTGTGAGAAGTCCTGCCTTTGGAGCAGCTCTTGCAGATACACAGTCTAGCCTGCAAGCCCTTCACTGTCAGGATATTCTCTAGCAGTGGGAAGTAGAAGCCCTTTTCTCTTTCCCTCCGACCAACATTTTGCCCGAATGCTGCAGGTACAGCAGTTTGGTCAGCAGTTCAATTTATTTCAACTGAAAGGTAGTAAAGAAGGTGAATGGAAGCTCATCTAGTCAAAAAATCCCTATGTCTTCTACACAAGATTACAGTGACTGGTACAGAAGTTCTGCTGTCTGTGCCCTAGCATGGTACTACTGAAAAGATTTTGCAAGAAATAAGTCCTTTTCTCACGGTATTATTTATAGATGAAGTGCACTGTCCTCAACAGACATAATCACTGGAGAAACTGGATGAACTGTGGGAACATTGTCCTAAAAAGCCTAGTAACCAAAATCACTGCCAACACACAGACATCTCCTGTACAAGATACGGCCTCCAAATCCTTTGTCATTGCCTTTACTTGAGGTAAGATCCAAGATCACAGGATGAAAACTGCATGACTGCACCTTCATATAATGCTAGTCTTGGAGGCCTCAGCAACTTCTGGCAGCAACACAGGCTTGCACAGGAATGAATTGCATGGCCACTCCCCAGGAGCAATGTTGGCATTTCCAAATTACTCTCCCTCATCATGTTTTCTCGTGGTTTCTAACTCTGAGAAACATTCATTTTTGGTTTCCATCCAAACACTACGTCCTGTTCTCAATACTTATGTTTAGTCAAAGAAGCACCCATCCTCACTAATTTTTCTCTTCCTTCATTGAGTAACTGTGAGATACTGAACTCAAACCCAAAGAAAAGGGGGGATGCTCACGGGACAGTTCCGCAGGTCTCCCATGGTGCTGGCATTCTGCAGCAGCTCTCCAAACATATCTGGGGTTGGTTTCTCTCGCCTCTCCAGCATACAAATAGCTTGATTGCTTCAGTACAGAGAAAGCATGGAAAACAAAATTTAATAATAAAATAAAAACACAAATCTACATTAAGCCAGTATATGTTTCATTTAAATTTTGCTAAAAGAACCTTAAGATACTAACACTTTCTATATTTAAAACTGTAGTACAGAAAAAAAAATACCATTAAGTGTGAGTTACAACATCTTCCATGATAATGCTGCATAAAGAAAACACGTAAAACTCAAAACAGAAACAGACTGTTGTTTGGCTTAAAATTTACATCTTAAAAGCAAACTTTAGCGTTTTGATAAGGACTTGATTTCAAAATGAAATATTTGCTTCAAAATGCTTCCCTTCAATAACCACAATCCTAGTAAAATAAAAGCAAATCACAATACTGCAAACAAAAAATAGCACAGTACCCAATTTATTTTACTGTCCAAGTTTAAAGAAAGATGGTAATATGTACACAATACTAATTCTCAATGCATGTTCAACCTCAAAATGCTTTCAGAGGTAAATAAATATACTACTATGTATGTATGGCTTTTAAAATAATGCATGTCAAGTTTCATTGTAATATCTCATATAAAATCCTGAATACCATTTACATAATTCTTTTCCCACTTTCTAATAAATAATATTCTGATATAAAATGTCTACTGGAACTTCATGGAAAACTACAGCTCCATGGAACAGCAGACAGTAGCCACAAGGGGGAATGCTTTACAGTATTCCTGGTATGCTGGTAAACTGGTAGCTTTTAAGAGACCTGCATGAGAAGAACAACTAGCAGTTTTCATGACAATCTTTTCAGGCTCTGTAACTCCAGGTCTCACGTGCCAGACAAGAAATAAAGTTCTAATCCAAGTAAAAATTTCAAGCAAAGAGCAAATAACAGACTTCCGCCTCAATCATATTTAAGCAACTTTTAACTGAGCAGCCACCGATTAAAAGAAGACTTCTCTCCTCTGGCATGAATTCAAACAATCTGCTATAGAGCCAGAGGTTCTGTGCACCATCTCCATTAACAGAAGGTCATGGTGACCAGGGCAGTTCCCCAGTAACTAGAAAAAGTAAGAGCAATATATCCATCCACAGAAGAGGATTGGAGGAACTACAGGCTGGTCAGTCTTGCTCCACCACCTGGGGCGATGACAGACCACATCAACCCCCTGGAAACGGACTTCAAGGATATGTAGGACAAGAAGTTGAGTCAGAGCAGCCAGCACAGATTTCCAAGGGCAAACTGTGTCTGACCTACTTGATTATCTTCTGTCATATGATGGGCTGTGTTGAGGAGGCAAGAGCAGTTAATATCATTTGGTCTCTAGCAAGGTTACAAGTCACCTACAACGTTCTTGAGGCCAGACTGGGAGGTGTTGACTGCACAAGTAGAATACAATGCAGAGAAAAACCCAGCGGGACCATCAGGCTCAGAGGATCAAAACAAACGTTCCTCAGGGGCTGAAGCTATTTGACACTTTCATTGACAGCTTGGATGTTGAATGGAAAAACATCCACACCAAGTCTACAGACAACACTAAACTGGGATGAAGAAGTCAATATGCAAACAGGGAATGCTGCCATCCAGAAGGAGCTTGACGGGTTTGAGGAAAGGGGTGACAGGAACCCCATGAAATTCAGTAAACAGTCCTGCACCTTGGACAGAGCACACTCAGTGCAGCAGTACCAGCTGAGGAGCAACACCACAGAAAACTGCAGACAAGCTGAATGGAAATGAGATTCTTCACAGAGGCAAACAGAGAAAGGACAAGAAGTAGAAGATGCAGGAAAGAAAATTCTCACCAGATGTGCAGAAAGAAAAGCAACACCCTCAGTTGTTAAGAACTGCAACAGGCAGTCCAGAGAAGTGGTGAAATTTTTGTCTTTCAAAACTCAACTGCACAAAACCCCAAGCAACCTGACGTAGCTTTGAAGTCAGCCCTGCTTTGAACAGGAGGATGGAGTAGATGTCCGAAGGTCCTGTTCAACATAGTTTTTTTTTCATTTCCTTACTGTCTTCTTGTATCACCTGCTCACACATTAAAGTCTTTCAAAAGGTACAAGTCCTTCCCACTACAGTTACCAAGATTCAGAATCATAAACAAGCAGACACACTGATCCATGCCTAAATTGCTATCTTCTGCTTCACTAAATCCTCATGTTCTTTATCACAGCTATCAAAGCTCCACCAGCTTTGAACAAACCATGTTCCAGACATTTAATCTTGTGATTACAAAGGTCAAACTGCAATACCAGTATGGATAAAAGAGAAAAAAAGAAAGAAAAAAAAAGTTCCTTGTGAAAAACTCAACTCACCAGAGTGAGGTTGTGGAAATATAGTGTACCATCTGGATGAAAGGTAACGGGTCAGAGGTGGCACCACAACTGGTACAAACACACTAAAGAGAGAAAAAATACACTGGTAAGATTAAACAGGTAAATCCACAGCAATACTTCTGCTTGTGTACCTTTTTATTAGGGTAATGTTTGATTTAGGAATGAAAATAGGAAACTTGAGAACTGGCAATTAGTGTTAAGCTCTTATCACCTCACCTGTTCAAATAAAGTCATTGCAAACTTCTGGTGGGAAACACAATGTGGTGCAGTGCAAATGTCTTCCTTTGTCTCATCTGCAATGTGGAAGTGAATTCGCATTAACAGGTTTTCCTAGTCAAAGAAGAAAAGGCAAAAAAAGCATTAGATAATTCCAAATGCGGACTAAAGCTAAGATATAAATTACAAAAGCATATCAGATGCAATAATTTGTGCTATTTACAGAGACAGAAGGCTCCAGCAAATTTGTGAAAGCTGCTTCAAAAACAAAGTTGGTATTTCTTTAACGTAACAGAAAACAGCCTCCACTTCTGATCTGAAATGCTACATCAGGTTTATTTTATTTACTAGGATGGCTGAAGATTCTGCTGATGATTTTTCTGTCCAATTCTCAAGCATCAATGGATTTGACCAAATGTAATAGGCAGAGTAGCTCTGCAGTTCTAAAATCACTGGATTCACACTAACGTTTTCTCATCAATATAAAGTAACTCAAATCAACTTCTACATTCCACAAGGGCTTTGAAATATGGCACATAATCTACATTCTATCAAAAAGTGGGAGCACTAATAAATGAAGAGGCAAACTAAATTCTGTATGAAACAAAAGCACTGAACATTTTCTAGATGTTATTTCAAACAACTCCATCTATTTTAAAGTTCCCAGGGGTTCTTCTCTCAAGACCTTCTCTCCTCCCACTGTTGCCAGTCTGTGGTACCATAAGTCTACTGACACATCTTCCAGCAGCACAGTTTCCACTATTACTATTGACTGCCTGGATGGTTTACAGGCCTGCAGTAAACAGGTCAAGATTAATTACTAGGGAAAACAGCTCTGATCTTGTACAATTTCCCTGAACAATTTACTGTGAAAACATGATTTCAGAATAACTGGCAAACAAAACGTCCTTCCACCCTTTTGAGGTGATCTTAAAACTAGAATCCCAGATCCTTCTGGCGGTGCAATTTCTTTTACAATTCATATCTAAGACACACGGGAGAGTACAAGCAAAAGTAACTGTAAAAATGGTTAACACTGGTATTTCCAAATCATTAACTTAGGAATCTCTCTGTGGACTTTTTCAGGCTTTTTTCATTGCAAAGTGTTGCAATTTGGGAAAAGAAGGAATGGAGGGGAAAAATAATAAAAGGGATTAAAAAAAGAAGGGCAAGATTGTGTAGCTGGGGGCCACATCTATACCTGACAAACCATGTTTCAGTCATACTCACAAAACATTCAGCAGCATCATCCATGATGCCCAGCTGGAAGCGCTGCTCATCTTGAAATGTCTTTGCAAGGGCCGTGCGCAGGGCATCAGAGGGCAGCACCTTCTCACTGCTACACTGAAACTGGTTGAAGATGCCCTAGGAAAAAAGAAAAAAAAAAGATGGTTAAGTTACTATATTTTCAAAATACAACTCCAGTTATCTGAAAACAAGCAGCAAACATTTAACTAGCTTTGATCAAGCAACACACAGATACTTGTATTGTATGTGGACTACAAGAGAAAATCCTAGAAGCTCCTCCTTTGAAATCATATGCACCTTTGTGTATTTTTTCCTTTCCTTTCACATATTCAAGGGAGGTAGGGAGCTTAGGAGTAAGTTTCCCTCATTGTCAATCCTCCTTGGATCTTCTTCCAAATCTGATTCCTGAAGCAAATACAATGAACACCAAACTTCCTCACTTATATTCCTGTTTCTCCTTTTCCAGTTAACTTTCTCGCTTCCAGCTCAGTAACTTTTTTCTTACACATGACACCTTCTTTTCTCTTTTAAGCAACTCTTTCCAAACACCTTAGCCCTGGGACAGCAACAACTTGCTACTTGCACACTTTAAGGAATTTACCTTCCATAAGTCCTAGTGGGTAAGAATTAGATGATTTCTGTGTCAGCATGCTGGAGGGAAAAGGCACAAAGCAAAGAGGAATAGCAGTTCCTATGCATAGCCAGCTCTTCACTTGCTGCCACAAACCTGCATTTTCATAACTTACTCATACATCACCTGGGTAACCATTTGCAAGGATGAGAAGTTCTATAGAGATATATTATTGTCTAAAGTGTGGATTATATGCAATGAAAGTTCAGTACATATTCCCGTATTATTAAAAACCCACTTATTTTGTGTGGGTGAAATATCCAAAACACCTTCTGAACAGTTATTTAACTTTCACTGTGCTCTTCCTACAAAAACAGGAACAGAATTCTGTATACAAGATCCTTAGTTTCAGTAAAAAACTTCTACTCTTATTTTCATATAGGGCCAATGTCTCCATCACCACTGTGCTCCACTTTCTACCTCATTTCATATGACAAGCATCATCAGTGTCAATCTCGAAATGCTGCTCATCCTTGCCTATAAAGCTTTTCTCACAATTCCTCTGAAGATTGTGGAAAACTCAATTCTTACTGCAAGAAGGGAAAAAAGGATCACCTTTGCTTGTGCACAACTTGGCTTTTCTGCTTTCTAAACTTAGTAAAACAAAGAGAAAACCAAACTGGTTTGTCTGTTTGGTTTTCTTTCAAATCTATACTAATCTGCAGTGATTCATGATTAATCTATCACTTCCTCCTTCAACTACAGAAAGCTTCTCCCCACCATACTCAGGATCTCTATTATTTGAAATTAATCTAAATCTTTTTCTCCTCTAACTATTTTCACTTGTTTCTTATCAGGAAATGAGACAGGAAACTGGGAAAAGGTTTGCCAAATGATACAATTTTGTCTGCTTTGGTAGTCCTCATGGTGCTCACTGACAGGTGAGGGCTCACTGGGCTGAAGCCACAGCTCTTCTAACACTGCCCTTATTAGAGTATCAAATAATCACGAGGAAGAGGAATCGAAGAGAAGGATGTGAGGCAGTAAGTCTCGTATTTCACGAATTGCAGACAATACCTCTCCTCAGTTACCTTTTATGTATATGAAAACTGAAAGAATGACTAAGTCTCTGCACTTAAACTCAATCACCATTTCTGTCACTCTGATAACCAAGCAAGTTTCATGTTTCATTAGTGAATTTTCTCATTTCACTGAACCTCAGAAAAAAAAAGGCAGTGAGACATAACTCCATCCTGCTTCAGCACTTTCCATTAAATAATTTATGAGCACTTGAAAATATTCACGACTGTGCTTTGGAAATGTGTTTACTGTGGTTATTGTCAATCGCACTTCATGGATCTGGAAACTCAGACACTTGCCTAGTGACTGGTCTGCAGCCTCACTGCTGGGAACTGATGGATGGGACCTGGGACCTGGTTTGCTTCAATGAAAGCCCTGAAATGGCTCTGCACTCCTGGGGGGGTGAGAAACAATGCAACCTCTAATAAAAGTAAAAGGAGAAGCAAGTAAACCGAAACTCTCTTTTAAACTTCATCTTCAAAGAAACAGTACACCTATCACAGAACAAAAAATAATTCAGTAATGTCAAGGAATTCTGTGAAGAATGCAAAAATCAGGAAGTAGAAGATCCTAGTTGTATCTGGAAGAATGCTTCCTCAAATTTGTAATGACATTGCACAAAATGGTAAAGTTTTATTTAAATTACAAGAAAAAAAAGTCTTAAAACCAGTAAGTAATTGTGCATTTTAATCTAATAAAGATCAAATCTTATCATGTCATTGCATAGTGCAGTTTAGAGCATGATGGAACACACTGCTGCTCATAGAAGTCCCTAAACCAGCTCAAAAGGAGTCAAAAGCACAAACACAGGGGAGTTTGGTTTTCCTTGGGTTGTTTTTTTTTTAGGGAGGGGGGGATGGGGTTGTTTCTCTTTTATTTTTCAAGACAGGTTCTTTGCTCCCCTTCAGAACAGGTCTTTCTTGTCTCTCAGCCTTAGATGGACAGGTGTGGCATCTCCTGCAGTTTCATCACTTTAAATTATCTCAGATCTCTCTCTGCAATTTAAGGTCTTGCCTGTGGGTGATACTGTTAATCACTAAAACACTTGTTCCATATACAGGTATGAAAAAAGCTAGCTGGGTGCAGACTAGGAAAGCACTGCTGACTGTGCCCCACAAGTTCTCATGACAACTTTCCTCCAAGTGCTTCTGGAACATAATGAGAACTTCAATTATGAAACATTCAAAATTCATTCTCTTTAGAAAACTTCATCAGCTGAAACTGAAGATGGTGAATATCCATCCTATCAGTGCATTCAGTTCACTGATGACCTCTCTCAATGTCTACATCCAACACAAATGAGCACATCCCTATCGGTGGTAACAGCGTGAGCGGACACTGCTAAAAGCTTCATCTAACCGGCTGTCAGCAAATAAACTCAAGGATGCCAAACAAAAAAGAGAATTAGCTCAACATAACATTTGAGAAATTACTAATATTGTATTAATAGCAGTACTTTGATTTCTACACTGGGCACATGCTCTTGGCATGCTGGTAAGTCTACAAGCCAGGACAGCAAACAGTATGAGCAAGGGATTTTTCAGACAGGAAGTCTACCTTCTTGTTGCACTGCATTCCTGAGGCATATATAAAAAAGAAGCCCATCTCCCTCCACATCCTCTTCCCTACTGATCTCCAGAGCTCAGAGAAGGGTAGCAGAGACAATAAAATTAAGAAGTGCAAGCATGCCTGAAGACCTGAAGTCCATCTAGTTGCACACAGTCCTTCCCCAAATACTAAATCAAGATCAACTACAATTACATAGTTGATCGTTTGCCAGCTTGCTGACAAAAGCATCCAAACTCAGAAATTCCCCAAGCATGCCAGGAAATCTATTGTAGGGCCTCCCTTGGCTTTTTACCGTTCAGAAAGCTTTTTCCTAGTTTTTTACCTGCAAGATTCATGTCCTTCTTTCTACTACTATACAGCAGGGCCTCTGATGTACATCAGAGCAAAGCCTGGCACAGTCAGTGGGGTCCAAAATAATGTCCTCTCCTTTGGGAAGTGTGGGGATCAACACACACTTTCTAAGTTTACATTGATCAGATATGAAATAAAGAAAAACAACCTAAGGTTTGAGACAAGGAAAATTTATCAGGTATCTCTACAAGCGAAAGCTTTGAAGGTATTTCAGAATGCTAAAATTCACACGCATGATCATAAACCAAGTTGTTCTTCACCTGCTTTAGAGAAAAAAAGATAGCAAGTATTCTTTGAAGTAATTCATGAGATTGACACGAGTTCTTGGGAGTTCTTTTCAAATTTTAAAGATTTGAAATTTGCAGTATCTGTGAATCCCCCCATAGTTTAGAAGATCTGCTCCCAATTATCTTTAACAGTGTTTGGAATCGATTTCCCCCCTAGGAAAGAAGTTTCCATTTACTTGAAGTAAACTGACATCTTCAGTGTGTAACTAACCATACCAATGAAACAAATAAAACTAGATATACTTGCACATGTGACTTTTTAATCAAGCATGCAGTAGGCTGACATAAGAATAAATTGATAGCTGAAGACAACAGGCTACAGCTACAGAATCAGATCAGTGTTCACACACTGTAAATTTGAGTTGTGTCCTTGGTAGTTTTCTGAGAACTAATTATTCCCTTCCAGAATTATGCAGAAGTTTCTGCTGGATGGGGATATCACTGCAGCTCTAGTGTTGTCTTATTTCTTTCAACAAAACAAAACATGTTCCCACAAAACGCTTTAGTATTTCTTACATTAATAGTTTCTGCCTTTTAGCAAAATCTACAAATATTAACATGGCCAATGCTCATCCTTCTCTCACTGCTCAACATGTCAATATTATTCTTCCTGTCACTCAGTTGTTTATTGGTTTTGGTTTGTGGGGGTTTTGTTTGCATTACTTTTTGCAAACTTTCTCTCCATTTCAATAGCATGCCTTTTCACTCCACTCAATTCAGTGGGCCTTTTCTCTTGCTTACAGCACCTACTTTCTCATTCAGCATGTAACACACTCCTGATGAAGACTCTTAGTCAGTACCCACAATCTGTTTCAATAAAAATTCCGGTTGCTAAAAATCCCTTTTCTCCCATCCACACTCATCAGCCTCCCCCCACAGCATTTCCACTAGCTCACATTTCTGCCCCATATTGCCTCAAGTTATATTCAAGGTTGCAACAAATTCTTGCTCTGTTTGGGTTTGTGTCTTTGGATCTCCTCCTAAACCTCCAAGTCTGATAACAATCAGCTTAGACTGCCATTTATTTATTTCTTTTAGAGTCTCTTCCATTTGTACTCACAGTATATCCTGAACACGAACATCAGGCCCCAGTACAGACTGCCAAGTCAGGTGCCCCTGGCTACTGCCAGAATCAAATAGAAGAACACTTGCTGTGAGTGTTGTTTGGGAGGGTGGCAGGAAAAGAAAGCCAAACCACAGACAGTGCACATCTACTAGGTAACAATTTATTAACTGCTTGATCAAGATCAAAAGAGACAATTGTTATTTGGAAGCTTCAATTACCAGTTTATTAACTCAGGAAACTGTACTTGCTGCTAGTTTATTTGGCAGGCAGTTAACTGCAAGTGCCAACTGAAAAAAAAGTTAAAACAATAAAAGTAATTATTATATGTATTTTAGCTACTATTTTACCCTGAAATACTCCCGTGACTTGAAGAAAGCACAAAACACGGGGATGAAATCTTTGCAACTAGCCTATTACTGTCTTAACCACATGATGAACATTTCATAACAGATCATTCCATTTCAGGCAAGTGGCTAATCAGAATCAATTACAGTCATTCCACTTCTTTAAAGCACTATAAACCTTACTGTTCTCAGTTTTCGTCTTAGACAACCGTATCACTTTTACACAGAGAATTCATATTCTTCCTGCTTTCGTTGCACATGACAAAACTACAGAAAAGACCAGCCCTACTGGAATTTATCAATCAATAGAGCATTCTTCACTGCGACCTACAAAAAACACTCTGTCCTATATACTGGCACTCTGGAGCTCCCAGTACAATCCCTGGAAGGAGAACAAACTCTCTGTGGCATGCTCAGTACAGAGGACGGATTTCCCCCTTCCTGCCCTCTTCCAGCTGTGATAAACAAAACACCAAAGCAAAGTCATGCTGAAGTAAAGGGAAAATAAACCCAAACATAATAGGCTTCAACATCAACAATAAATCAAAAAGCTGTTCCAGTGTTACAGCAGGCAAACCACATAGTGGTAAGGACAGCTTGTGTACTGAAAAAAATATTTAAATAATGTGACATCTTAAATAATAGTGTTTGGGATTCCAGCACAGAGTCTGTAGCTCTCTCTTGTCTTTTTATAGCTGATGGAAGGTTCCTTCAAAATAACCAATGAACGGATGTCTGGAATGATTTCAAGGTTCATTTTGTAGCCACATAAAACATGGTGAGATAGCACAGCAAGTTTTAAAAAATCACTTCAAGAATTTGTGCAATTGAAGTCTTCAACGTGGTACAAAAATAAAATGTGATTTGACATCAAGTATGACATCACTGTCCTGTGATCCCACATTTAAAATTACAAGTAGTATTTTGAGACCTAGTTCAGCATTTACAGTAAATACTGTGCATGACATCAGAATCCCTAGAAACAGCTGTAGCAAGCCAAGAAAGCATGGAAAAAAATACAACTTCTTCAGTGTTATTCCAAGGCTAAATTTAGCTTAATGAAGACTATCTTCCTCTAGAGTCAATAGAAGAGGATGTTGCCTTTAGAGAAACTTTTCAGAGCCAGAGAAGAGCACGAACCCTCTCTGCACAACATGGGAGGTATCAGGTGTCTTGTGAAGGGACCCTGAAGCGGAGCGAGGGGACTCCACAGAGCCTACTCCCCACAGGTATTGTCCCTTTGTCAGGCCAGGCTGGAATCTGAACATGCCAGCACGCTCTGAAGAGGAGCCAACATGTCCTGCCTCCACCTGGCTTGGTCTGGACACGTATTTTGGGCAGATCCACCTGACAGCATGCAAGGCTAATTACCTCTCCCCAGACCCTAATGGGAGATTTTCGCATGGTATAGAGCTCCAAATCTTGTGTTCCCACTGGATCCAGTCACATCTTCTCCCTCATCTTAGCAAAGCCTAAGGCAAGATTCAAGAGAAAGAAGATGTCAAAGACCTGGAGGCTAAGCTGGCATTACCCTGGCAGGACAACAGTTAAGGCTTCCAGAGCAGAAAGGAGAGCTGGGGCAGGGGCAAAGCTGAGCACAGAGGGCAGAGGAAGAGCACAGAAGGCACACTCTTGGTGATGCTGGCAGTATCAGGTGCACATTAAGCACATTATCCCATATGTCTTACACAATTTTACACACACCATGTACCAGACAGACAGACTCATACAGGAAGGAAAAAATAGAGCAATTTGAAAACACTGGTCCAGAGGGCAGCAGAGAACAAGCTTGACAGCCTTTTCCCCACTTCTGCTGCCTGCTTACAGATTTATGAATATGACTATGTCCATAGTTTGGGGCTGTCCCTTGTGCATACCCCTACCTTTTCAGCACCATGCAAGCAAGTGAACCTGTTTCTGCTGTTCAGAGTTTCTTTGAGGGGTGAGGGGAGGTTTGAATCCTCAGTTTCACTTAGAGTTAAGTAACAACCTTTATTACTCACTTTTATATAATATTTGACTTGACAACAACACAAAAATGGGGGTGGGACTTTTCAAACACACATCATCATTTTACAGAAGATGATAAAGGTGGAAGCATGTCACAATATCACCCAGAGAAAAAATGTTCTGGGAACGAACAGGCTTGGGTAGAACAGTGCAACAACCTCCCATGAAGAACAGATTGTAAACAGTGAAAATGCTAACTTTTTGATCCAGTTGGAATTTGTTTACTTTTTCAAATATTGGTTACTGCCCACATTCATAAATACTTGTCTGGCTAATTCTTTAATTGTTTACACATTCTTTAGAGTTTTTGTGAGCTACAGGAATTCTTCACACAAGAAGATATAAGTTTCCTAAAATGTGCAAAAGTAGGAGAGGATTTGGTACAACATTGTATCTTTTTTGGAAACTAAGGGTTGTAACACCTCCTGGCTAAGCACAGCATTATTAAAAACTTGAGATAGAAAAAAACCAAGAACAAAAAACATACAAAAAATCCTTGCAGATATATATGAGTGAGAAGAGAGAGCAACAACTTTTTCACAGGCCACTTAATTTAAAAAATAAGCATATGGCTGCAGGCATGCAATTTGTGAAATCTGCCACTCTACCTGTCACTTCCAGGTTTATAATAGCATACCATACACTTCAAGACATCAAAATCAACGAATTTACCAACAAAACAAAACACTCTTTGACCCAATGTCTGCTTTTAATACATATATTCCAGAGATCCTGTCATCTTCCAGTCTGACTGCAGTGCTTAACCTCTCATACTGGTACTGGTAATGCACATGCATCTTTGTCCACAGTTCATCTTTCAAGACCAGTTACACAATGGCTCATCCTCCCCGTTTCCTGCAATATCCTTTCACACCCTCTCCCTCTTTTCTAGTAGTCTCATACAGAAAGATTTTTAACTATTATCTTTATATTAAAACCAGGAGTCTGATGCAGAGCTGAGGATCTACTTTTGTTCATGGCAGAACCTGTCTGATCTCCTGGTATTTCCTTGCCATACCTTGCTGTTAGGTGAAACTCCAGATCAGCAAAAGCTTACACTGCTGGTCATTTCCTAAATCCCTTTCTTTCTGATCTTGGCTAATGAAGAATGCAAACAATCACTTGGCAATACTTGAGGCCATGATCCAAAAAATACCTTCAAATTACTTATTCCACTGAACTTAAATGAAGTCAAACCAGATCACGACAAAGTCTTGCCATTTCCCTTTAAGAAATGGAATATATTTAATTCTCCATCTTTTTCTTTGTCTGGATAGCTGTATTTCTCACTATGGATGCACTATCTTGCTCCTAGCCCACTGTTATATCCTCTTCTGATGATAATGCTGTAAATTTCATTCTGTCTCATCATTTCAACAGATATGTCTTGAGACAAATTTCCCTTCAGTAGGAAATAACTCCATTTACTTCATGCCTTAATAGTCTCCTCTTTGCTGTTATTTGTAAGGGAAAACACCTCAACAACAGCCCCAAAACTCACTAGATAACTCATTTCAAGCCTTTCTCTACCACAGCACCTGTAAAGTCACTTAACAGCAGCAAGATGGCTATTACACCATCAATATTGCTGTGTGAACTTCAGATCATCTTAATTTAAACCTTGCATTATGTTGCCATATTTATTAGATATGCTGTCTGTCCTTTTCTTACTGTACACATAATCCATGACATAATAAATTCTCCCAGAATTAATTTATATTCTTAGTTGGATTTCACAACCCAAATATGACCAAAGAAAAAGTCTGTCTCAATTTCAGAAGGAAAATTCACTGCTCAGGAAGATTACAGATGGCATTTTCGTCATGTTTGCATCATGTCCAGTTTTCCCACAAGAAGCTGTGGGTTTGAAGTAGAAAAGGAGGCCACAAAAAAACCCAGAAGTGCTACAAATTAATTGGCAGAGACAAATGGAGAGACAGGATTGCACAACTGACTCAAGTAAATAGCAGTACTCAGAATCAGAGCTGGCATCCAGATCTTACTGTCCAGGCAGACTCTGTGACAGTCAGCTACTGCATCTGCGGCTACAAACAGAATTGATGTTCTTTAAAACAGAGACTACAAAGAGTGGAGCCATTTAATGCAGACATCAATATTTACAGTAGAAAACAGCCTTTTAGTATTACATAATCAACAGTTTTGAACAGAAAGGCTTAAAGCTAAATGGCCTTCTCCATCCTCACATTTAAAGTAGGTCTAAAGGGACAGGTAAACGCTGATGAGCATATTAACTGTATCCAGTCTTATATTTGTACACTAAATGGTAAATCAGAACAAATTAAGCAAACTTATATTTTACTGCCTGAATTAATCTTTCAAACAACATAGAGGCTCACAAAGACCTGAACACTACTGATAACAGTCCTTTTATCTGAAAATTCATGGACAGTACTTATACAGATGTTTGGCTTGCACATATTTTAAAGGCAGTACTATAAGGGCCCTGGACCAGTAGCTATCAGATTTACCTTTGCTCTCCCATATTTTCAGGTGCAAGTTTGATTACATGTATTAATCAAATATCATAAATATTTCTGTTCAACATTTTTTCAAAATGGTTTTCAATTTATTTCTAACTTTTACCTTAAGAGCACAAAAGATGCAAGAATCACCCATACATTTGTGCGTCGTGATTTGTCGGAAACTGCGGCGAAAAATGTCCAGATGCCAGAGAACCTGAAACACAAAAAGGGGCACAGCCAATTTTATGAATATATAAAATAAAATACTGCATAAACCTCTGATTAAAACATGCCAAATAATCCCAGAAGTACATTCATGTCAACAGCAAACATCACCTTTAAAAAGGAATGCCTTTTATCTAACTGCAAGTTGACATTTTCAACTTTCTTCTGTAGCTGTAACATTCACGTCGGCCAATTTACAATAGGACCTCCCTCTCAATTTCTTGCCATGTACTTTTAGATTAGAAAATTCACTTCTTTGTTCACGTGGCAGTGTCAGCCTAAACAGCCCCTGTCCTGACTGCTCCCCTGTGCCAGCAGTAGGGCCAGCTGCTGTGCAGCCCCACCCTGGGGCTGGGCTGAGCTGCCAAACACCCCATCCTCTGCTGGAGCCAAACACTTGCCTTCCTCCACCTCCTCTGCAGCTTTCTTGTTCTGAGAAGAAAGACCAAAGGCTGCAAAAATGGAGCACCAACAGCACATACATTAACAAGTTCTTGCTAGTAAAAACGGTGAAACGTTAAAAGCCATTATGCCCGATGTTATCATTAGTAAGTGCACTTACAGGCCATGATTACTGACAGATTTCTAACCCCAGCCTGTTTGGGCAATTACACCTTTCTCTCAGGACAGGTAGGGTGGTAGCCAGGTGGGGTCACACTTTATTCTTAAGCTTTGCCACTAAATTTGTGCAGTCTTGGGAAACTATTCCAATTCATATCTGTAAACCAGCGGAAATAACCCTCTCTGAGGTTTCACAGTCAGCTCTTTATGCACAAACGTGGCAAGTCCTGCCTATCTGAGCTTCAACTCACAATAACTGGGCTTTCTTGTAAACCTCAGAACCACCAGCCTTTCAGAAGGCAGAAGCTTGCACTGAAAGAAGCCTTGACCTAAATCACATCGTGGCAGGTTCCAGACAGCGGCAAGGTCTGGCTAAATGCTTTGTTAGCACAAACTTCTTATTTCTGACCAATTTGTCCAGAGCAACTCGCTAGAAAAGTTTAGCACTCTGAAAGTACTCATGCTGTTTTCAAGAAGGGTTTCCAACTGGAAAAATCTGTCACCTAAACCATAATATTCAATAAACGTGTTTTTAAATACAATCCATAAAGTTTCCCAAAACTTCAGAATTGCCATGGCTGTGTTTATACTCAAACTCTCCCTATAATTAAGAGCCTGGGAGGCAACATAAGCCTTGGAAACATCTGATTACACACAACATTCCTGAAGAACTACTGCAGACTTTACAAAAAGACAAAAAAACGACATTTAGGAATGAGTCAATTTTTTTAATGTAATTGCCTTTAGAATTTATCTGGAAGGTTTAGAGAAATTCTTAAGAATTAAGGAGCAACAAAGATTCAAGTGCATCTCAGAATGAGTGTTAAAAAATGAAGATAAGCCCCAGAAGTATACATTTTATGAAATTATTACTGTCTCACTTTTTTTTTTAATTTACCTTTGATTTTAAGCATTTTTGGTATTCTATCTCCCTTGAGCTTTAGTAGAAAAGGGCTTTGGTAGGAGACTAAAGGCCAAATCAGAGGCTTTCATCTTCATGTCTGGCATGCAGCTGGTGTCAGGATCTACTGAGTTCTTACCCAGGCTCAGGAAGCAATCAGTGATTATGCCTTACAGCTTAATAAAGGTAATTGATACCGAACATCACTGGAAACTCCACTTTTCTTATGATAGCTTCTCTTTGTACCCAGTGCTGTATTTCCTAAAATATTAAGCCTATTGAGGGACATAGATATAAATATTTGTATTATTTGCATTGGGAGCTATCTGGAAGCCTGAAGTCAAGAACCTCATAGTGCCCACAGGAAAAAATAATATAAAACCAAACCCATAGTGACACAGTCTGGGCTGCACAGAGAAGCCACATGAAGGGATGGAAACTGATGTGGAGAAGGGGTTTTAAACCCTGCTGCCAGAACGACTGAATTTCAACCATCAGACATTCAAAACATCTAAATGATGACAATAAAGCAGCCATACCACTCTACTGAATTTGACACTGGAAAAAGTTTCTTCTAAATGAAAAGGTAAACAGTCATTTAAACTAAGCTACAAATCAGCAGTTAGAAAACTGAACTACATAAAAAAGATCTTGTATAGGTATTACCAAACCTTGAATTTGACTGGTTCAATAAGCAAGTTAAATTTAGAGTATACATACATACTGCAAGCTATGCAATATTCTATTATTTTAAAATAAACTTTCTACATGTGTTTTTGTCTTTGGTTGACATATCACAAGTTTACACAAAAAAGACATTCAAGTACAGTTATATACTGTTGATTTCACCAGGAAAACATGAAAATGAAGAAAACCTGTTCTATAACTCAACTAATCTGCATTTCCAAATGTAGCTTTATTCTATCTAGGCCTACAAACAATGACATACTCAAGCTTGGCTATATTTGTTCCACAGTCAAGCCTAAGAAAATACTGCAACAGACAGAGGGCAAACACAGAAACATTCTTTATTCCATGCTCTTACCTGTAGTGCACTATTCAGGAAGCAACTGTTCTGTCCTGGCTCGTTGCTGAGACCTTTACTGGGTGCTATCGAGGTGGTATTTCGTGGAGTAAACATGCCCTGCACATTCCCCCGACCCACCGAAAAGTAATTTCTTTTCCAAGACATCTTCCAGCTTCAGCTGTAGAAAATGCAGGTTTAGGCTGGCAGAGTATTTGACTTGAATCTTCCCTTCAAAAAATTCAAAACTGGAACAACATCCAATCTTCCTTAAACTACAGTTTAAATACTATTTATCCTTTTGCTAGGACACGAGCAGTTTGCTTCTTTTAAATCCAGCCTGGGATGCTATTCTTCATTTGTTGCTTACGTGTGCAAAAACCTCTTTTACAAGCAGCCACATACAATGTTTTCAAAGGGAAGAAATCCATGGCCATGCAAGTTCATCTGTTATGCTGCTTCTCCCTTTTCCAAACAGGCAGTAACTTCAGGGACAGCAAGGAGGTCCCCAAAGCAAGAGATATAAAATGACAGCTACCACCCACACCCCAAAAAAAACAGCTTCTGTAATCCTTCTATAATCTTCCTTCAGAAGATGGGAAAAATCCAATTAATGCGGGTGCAAAGAAACCAAAACCAAAACACAACCTTGGCCGCTCCCTTTCAGTTACATCTGTCTGGGGTGATGAGAGAGACATTATCCTCACAGGGGAAAAAGAAGCAATTCCAGAACTTGAGAGTGAAGAGCTGTAAAGAACGAGAAAGTCTCCAACCCAGTTCTTCTAATTCTGCATGCGATCTTTAGAATTTCTTCTCTTGATCCTCCTTTTGCAATCGGAATGCCCAGCCGTGCCAGAAAGCTTAAGAGAGAAAAACAATCAAAGGCTTGCGTCATTTAATTACTCTCTTGGTTTTGCAGTGTTCTGCCAAGACCAGTGTTGCCTCACCTCCCACAATACACTGAATCTTCTGAAACAAAGCAAAAAAAATAAACCTTCCTCCACCCCAAAAATAAAAGAATATCTAAAGAACAGAGAATTATGAGAAAAGCATGGAAGAGAGCAAAGAGGCTTGGAATATGTTGGAAGGGTTAAGAAGGAAGTTAGATTAAAAAAATAAAACACAACATTCAAGTGAACCCCATGGCAGTTTTCATACATATCCTTTACAATCCTGTAGTGTTAATTTTCATTAAGATCTCTTACTCATTCAAGCAGTTGTACAAGGATTTGTGATGCTGTGAATACGTGCCAGCACAGTGTCCACCCTAAAACTGGGATTTTGCACTGGATGCCAAGAAGACAAAGGCACAAGACTCATCCCTGACTCAGCAGCCCACAGCTCTCTCCAGGACAGAAGTAGTCTCCAAACTTTCCTCATCAGAAACTGTCTCTAAAATGCCATTTAATCTACATACATGGGATATACAATGCTGTCCAAAAGACACAGAGGCTTCTGGAGAAGCCAGAAGAATAAGTAAACAGAAACTGCTCTTCTCACTGAGAGTTCACTTTTCCCCTCATCGCAAGAAATGCAAAAAAATTTATTTAAGAAAGCCCTAGAAACAGGAACTACAAGATTCATGGAAAACACTTTTTAAAAGTTCTCACAAGTGCAGTCCACCTATACTTACAGAAACTTGCATAATATTTTCCAGGGACATTCCCAATGACGTTTAGGATGATCCCATATTTGATACACATAATAACAATTGAAATTACCTATTATGGCTGGTAGGAGCAAGATGACTCTAATCCAAATGTACTCAAGTATTCATTGCAGCACGAAGTCACTACAAAATAGACATATGCAGAGTTTGTGCATCAACAAGAATTAACTGAGAGAATAATATCTTACAGGATACCTTGGGTATCTGTGAGGGCACATTTTTCACCTTCCTCACAACTATAAATTCTTCATCTTCTGGGAAAACACAGAAAGAACTTCTCCAATATCTGCAAATGGGTTTACAGCAGCCTAACACATTCCCTTCTAGTAGTATTTGTTTGTACTTTTGTTAAACTCACTCTGCAAATATTAATGAAGTCTCATCATTGCTGTAAGGCAGGCAAATATCTACATACAGATGAATAGTCTTCTTGGTTCCAAGTGTGCCATGCAGAGTTTCAGATGTGCTTGCAGGCAGCAGACACAGACCATTACCATGCCTGTCACGCAACATTCCCAAGCACTGAACCCACACAGGACTTCTTTCAAAGCCATCTCAGCCTTGGCCCCTTTCTTTGCTCAATATCTTAATGAACCATGAGCCAACCATATTGTGTGAGGTAATTCAGTTTCAAGCAACAATTTAGGGATCTCTGTAAACCAGCACCACTTGCAATAGGTGCAGCAGCTGAGTGTGCACCGTAGAGATGCAGTGAACGCTGCACGGAATGAGTCAAGACAGGCAGTGCTGCCTCACAAAACCCACTGAACCAAGCACTGTCTTCTTTCTGCAGCACCTACAAAAAAATGGAAAATGTAACCCAAAACATGCCCAAGATGCACAGCTGAGAGCAGCATCTATTCAGTGGATTTCAAGTTCAAAACAAAATTCTGCTCCCAAAATGGGCTTACTGTAAAACTAACTTTTAAGTACTTTTTGGGCCAAGCTGTCTCAGTTAGGACAGTGAATACATTTTTTACTTCATTTTTATTGTCTTGGAACCAGAATCAAGATTAGAGGTTTTGTGGTTCACCTGTCATTGCAGCAAGACTATTTCAAGCTGGTCCAAACCCTCACAGTAACTGTGCAAGCTCAGTACCTGCACTGCATCTGCACAGGCTTAGCAGGACTGACTTCTCACCTGATGCTGGCCATGATCACTCACAGGAGCAAGTTTGGTTTGCTCATTTGGCCACATGACCCTTGCAAAGCTAAGAACAGGCAGACACTTCAGCTCATAACCACCCAGTTAGGACAAAACCAGGTCTCTGGGGGCAGGCTCACACTGTGCCAAACTCTAAACTATAACAGCTCATGTTAAATAAAGTTATACAAATAAGGAGTAAATAAAATGTTTAAAATTAGTATTTAATAAAAAATTAAACCCAACATTGTAGCTGTTCCCATCAATTTGTGCTGTTTGGTAGTAGTTTTCTCCAAGAAGCAGAGAGGGTTCCCAGTCAGAGAGACAGGCTCAGCAGACAACAGAGGCACAGGGCATCCCTCCAGCAACACAACCCCAAAGCAGAGCTGGCCACGGTTCACCACATACTTCTGTCCTGAAGAAAGCCAAGTCTGTCCTTTGCCAGCACAGCACTCTACAAGATGTACCACAGAAGATTTCAGGACCCTGTTCATCTCCATATTCCCTTGCTAAATCAATCACATAGAAACATAACATCTCAACTTGCATCTTTTGTTCTCTGGCAAGGTCCCACTGTCACTCTTCATTTTAAGGGAGGAGGGAAATGTAACAACCCGCTCTTACTGCAGTCTCATGTCTCCCCAAACATTTTAGGGTACTGCTTGGACCCCCATTCCAGACACATGCTTGAATTACAACAATGTGTTTAGGAAAGAAGATACTTCCATTTAACATTAGGTATGGCTGAAGCCACCAATTAAGTATTTATCACTACTAAATAAAAGCAGAGGTCTAGAATTTACTGTTCATTACTTATATTTCTGAAGAAACTTTCAAAACACAAAACAAAGTAAATGCTTCAATGTGTGAATGTGTGTGATCTTTGAGAAGAAACTGCTCACCCCCAATATCCAACCACCTTTTCTGGTAGGAGGGAATAAGTAAATGGTGTTGAGGGCAAACAGGTCCTTCACTTGCTGCAAAATCTCTGAAAGCCTAAATGGTGAGAAACAGCTTCTAAATCCCTTATTTAAGTACTTTTTTCATAACAAAAAAAAAGAAGAAAGACTGATGTGTCCAATACAATGGGATCTGGTCAAGGTTTTCATGCAGATGCCTTCTGACAGTGTGGCTCTTTCAGTGAAGAAGCACAGAATGTTCCCATTGACTGATCCTGTCGCTGTTCTCAGCTAGAGGAAGTTTTTAGAACCAGAGGTTTAAGAACATACTTTCTCCACATAGCTGCAATGATGAAATTATTTGCTAATTTCTGTATGGATTAAATTAAGTAAAATGGCAGAGTTACCAATATTAGGGCCTTCGTTTACAGTTTAGACACCTGAAAAGACAGTCAGCTTTGCAAGTCAGTTTTAATTCAATCTTGAAGGTGATGAAATAAAATAGAGGGATGGGAAAAGCTCCCAATACCAAATAACCACGAGGCTGGATGAAGCAAAGAATTACCTCAAGGTAAACATGCCTGACAGAAGTCAGCTGCTGCACAACCCAAGAGTACGTGGCTTCCTGCTCTTGAGGATGTCTCTTTTTGAGATTCTTGGCTAGCCAGAAATGCTGGACAGATTTATTTGCACACTTAGATGATAAAGTGCAATTACAAAAAGGCAGATTTCCATTCATCTCTATTATCAAGAATTTTTGGACAGTACAAAGGGGACAACAGACAAAAAAAATCATCTCTGCTTTATGCATGCATTTTCTGTCTTGATTGCTACACTGGGAGAAAGGGAGGGAAGGAGTGATTTGTTTTTCCTACCAAGCTCACACCCATTTCTCAGTCATCCTCTTAAAGGAACAACTTAATTACCTGACTCTGTGCTTCTCGTGCCCACTGCGTGGAACCAGGAACTGGGAACTGACAGCACCTCACAGTGCCACTGATGCCCACAACAGACTCACACTCATCTTCCTTATTTTTCATTGTGCTATTGCACAATTCTCAGTCTCTGAACTGCTGTCAAGTTACAGCAAAGCTTGGAGTATAAGAGACCTTAGGCTTACTTCACAGAATTCTGCTGGAAATAAATACCTGGAGCTTGCAATGGCTACGATAAATGCTCTTTCAGACACTGGGGAAACCCTTCCACTTCATTGATGCAAAAGGAATTATCCAAATGTTTGGCTGAAAGTTGCTAGTAAAGACCATGCCACTGATCTTGAAGAAAAGTTTCCCCAAACCCATAGATGTACTACTTCAGAAAGTACAGGTGCAGCAAATCTGACCAACTGCTACAGGTTTCTCAGAAGACACAAGAAAGGACATTTCTGAGAGATCACCTCGTGGTAACGGAAACCAAAACTGAATGAAGTAGACAGAACACAGAGCAAACCAGCGTAACAAACATCTAAATTTGGTCACTAGGTATTTGTACAGCCTTTAATCAGGATACTTGATAGGTCAAATTGCCTTCTGGGAATGCAGCTCCCTGAAATGGGAATGTCGGCATTACTGCTTCTGTAGTGGTTGGAAGCAAAAAACTGAACAATTTTACAAAGAAAGAGTATATTTCTATACAGACTTTTCAAACCAATAAGTAACCCACAAAATATGAAAACAAACTCACTCCATGTTCCTGTTAAATGCTCAGATCACCAAGGGGCACAGGCAGACCACATTCTACAGAAACACCCCAAGTGAGGCTCTCTGCAAGTTCCTCAGGTCAAGTATAGGTTTATATTGCATGAAAATACTCTTTACAGCAGATGCAATTCTCCTGCTTCCTCATCCAAAATGCTCATAGGTTTTATAAAACTCTAGTGGACTGCCTCTTGAAACAGTGTAATGAAATATTGCAAACACTTACCTAATCTGAATCATTTGATTTTAAGCCTGACAGTCAGCCAAATCTATTTAAAGAGCATCTTTCACAGTTAAAAAAAAAAATCACAGCAGAAAGCATTGGCTTTGAACTGCAGAAGTTTCAGCGATGATGGAAGGCTGAAAATTTCCACCTTCTGCCTCTCAAGCGGAACATCTCTGCTTCTTCCCACCTGCCTGCTGGTTCTCCCCCAGGGCTACCAAGTCTTTTCTGCAGCCCTTCCTGAAAGAAGGACATCAGCTGACAGACACCTGTGTCCTGTGCAAACTCACAGCCAAACAGACCTTTGTTCAGAATTGTCACTTATCCTGTAGAGCTACTAGGACAGTAGGGTAGCCGTGCCCAGAGGTTCATAAAGCAGTTAAGAGGACTCAAAGTATCCAGCTGGCTTTCAAATAATTAGAAAAGCTTTTAACATGCACCCAGTAAAGAGCTCTAATACAACACGACATTTATTCAAAGGTAAATAACAATTAAAAAAATAAAGGCCAAACACACAGCTCTCCTCTAAAGCCAGCATTGTAGCCTTTTCTGATCAATAATAACTTAATCAGCAAGATAATCTAGAAGTTTCTGAAGTAAAGCATCTCTACTTAGACCCTATAATTTATAAAAACCCAGTGTGGGATAGTTGAGTAATAAGGACTTCTGTTAGAGGACAAACAATGAGAAAGAGGAGGTCAGAACTAGAGATGCGAATACCACATTATTTACTTTGTGTGGGGCTTATTTCCAAAACACACTTCACTCCCCAGATAAAACTTTTACTCATATCAGAAACATGATATTAATAACCACTGACCTCATGCATCACAGTACTTTCAACACATGCATTTGCTGTGGAGGTTACACGGAATGAAGGCAGAGACACCCAGAGCCTATTTCTGAAAATCTTTGGAAACAGCAGCCCCTCTTTATGTTACACAGCCCTGTTATCTCAGCAACTCTTCTCTGACAGTTGAAGAAGGAAGGAATATATGTGAAATTAAGAGAGTCTGCCCAGCCTTATGGAAATTCAAACCCTTTCAAAACAATTTCCACTCCCTTCACAGCTGTCCAGCTCTTTCAAGACTGCAGTACATGATAACAGAAGCTGCACTACAACACACCTGCATTTCCAAAGTGCTTATCCTCAAGCTTTGTATTACTTTCTACATGAAATCTAAGTTTATTTCCCCCCCAGTCTGTATTTAGAAAACACTCCACCTTCCCTCAGGCCTGGTGCTGGACATTTCACAAGGAGGAAGGGTGGGGTGAAACCAGCTTTTCATCCCACTCCACACGGAACTTGTGGAGTTTGGATAAATGGGAAAAACATGGCAGCTTTCAATGTTATGCAAGTGCTCAAAAGCAGCTAAACATCACCAAATCCATCCTGTATAACACAGAAAATCATGACAAATAGGAGCAGGGCAGCCGCCAACCATATGGAAGGTTCTGGTTTGATTCTAGAGAACACTCAGCTGCCAGTTACTCCCTTTACAAATTTCAGTTTGGCTTTCCAAAGGGCAGCTGCACCATGAATTCAGTATTTAATTCAGTCTTCAGATATAAACATTTTGACTGCAAAATTTGGTATTTTACACCTATCAGCTATTGCAAAAAGATTTCAAGGCCCTTTTTCCTATGGCACCTTATTAACAAAAAAATTATCTCATCTCCCTTCTAATAATATCACTGACCCAAGAAAACAAGAGTTTTTCTACTTTAGCTTGAAAATTCCAGCCCAACAATGACGTAAGAGTTCCCAGAAGCTTTCAGAAGTAGTCAGCACTATTCAACAACATATGGTTTAATGACTGATAACTTTTTAAAACCTAGAATCCTGTTGCCATTCTTTTCCTGACCTTGCAGATTTTCACTGCTGAACAGAATTCTTCCTCTTCTGTGACAGCTATCTTGTTATAACTATGAGTTTTCCTGTCAATCTTCACACCCCATCCCTTCCTTAAAACAGAATTCAGTAGCAATCACCTCCCAAATCATACACTGTTCCCATTACAGCACCACAAACCTCTGTTTCATTGAACTCTATTTATTCTACCTTGATTTCAGTTACATTTGGAACAACTGAATGTGTTAACAGACAAACATCCATATAGAATAACAACCATGAGTAAACAAAAAACCAGATTTTGCAGGAAAACAAGCCAACAGAAGAAGTCCAGCACACTTAGCACTTGGATTTCAAAGAAAACAATGCAGATTAAGCAAAGGCAGCAACACATTGAGAGTAATAATAGATTTTTACCAAAGAGATGGACAGTTTTGGGGGAAAAACAGGTCTTTCCATTGATGTCTTAAGACTCTCAAAGTCAAATACTGCAATCCACTGTTCTGCCCAGGTAGTGCTCAAGAGGAAAGATGACACTCAGGGCAGGAATCAGTTTCCTTAACACGTGCATTTCACAGACTTTGACACCACTGCCGAGTGAAAACCTCCACAAAGGGTGGGCAGACAATTCCCACCTCCCTCGTGACCAACAGCTGGGACCAGACAATGCATTTGTTAGTACTGTAAAAGCATTTATTTCCTCTCTCATTTCTCTTAGCTCAGGACAGCATTTGATATTAAAAAATAGTTCTAGATCATTCTCAAACTATTAATTCACTGGTTTTTGTGTTTTATTCATAACGCCATTACCACATATCAAGATGGCTTGCAATTCTCATGTTCTTAACAGACTAATAACATACCAACGTGTAAAACTAATCCAGTCTAGATGAACTTACAAAAAGAGAGAGTAAAGAGTGAGCAGCAGTTTATGGTGCCTGTGCTGGGTCCCAGTATTAGAAGCTTACACAATTTTTTCCTGTTTTGCCAAAATTGACAAGCAAAAGGAGCACTGCTGCACTGCAGAACATTATATAGATTCATACTTCACATAAAAATATAAAACCATGCACCCAGCATCCACAACATGCTCATTATTCCTCTTTTTTTGAGCAATCATCTGTGCTGTATAGCTATAAATAACACTTCAGCAGAATCACGAGTGTGCACAAGCATGCATAGGCTGAGTTTAAGATCATTACTCTTTAGTTTTAGAGGAATAAGTGTAACTAATAAGAACAGAGAAACTAATTTTTGCTTCATTTGGCTTTGTATATGGAAGCATTTTGCTGCAAAGCCCACAGAAGACACTTGTGCACATGACAATAAAAAGCTTACTAGACCAAAACATCCCATATCCAGGAGCACTAAATAGCACAGGGAAAGAGTAAAACAACCAGGTTGGGGGAAACATGTCATGACACCAACAAGCAGGAACAGACAAGCAGGGGGAATAGAACTCTAAGCCTCATTTCTTGCTTTTTGTACAAGTAGGAGACCAGTACAAGAAAACATCTGATGGAGGCATTTAGGGAATTATAGAGGAAAAGACTCCCTCTGCAAGTTGGTGAGCTGGGTCCTTTCCTTTTCTAAGTAGGAAGCAAATAGACATGACCAACCCTCAAAATTTTACATCCCAAACTAGAAAATAAGGTGCTTCTAATATGCTGCCATGGCTTCTCTGTGCCTCTTGCCCCTCACAACCTGACCTGGCCAACTGGTCCATGGCTGGCTGAGGCAACAGCCACAGACATCCTGTGCAAGACCCTTCCCAGCTGCAGCCCCGTTCCATCACACCATCCCAGGCACTCACTGGCACTTTGGAGGGCCCTCCCTGTGTGCTTTAAATAAAAGGATAATGACAACTGAATGCACAAAGTCCTGAGCTCACAGTTGATCATCAAATACAAGCGAGGTCATGTAAAAATTCCTGCAAACACAGGAAAGGAGCCCCTCTACAAGAGCATATTCAGTTAACTACATTATCTGAAATTTTACCTTCTTTGAGAAGCCCCTTACAAATGGACAAATTGCTTAAATTTTTCTGGTATAAGACATCTTCTGAACAAATATTTTGGAGAACAAAACCACCCTGATATCTGCTAATCAGGCAGTTGTAATAAAAGCCTTCAAATCAAGTTTAACCTATTTTTCCATGTGAAAGTTGGAGTAGATGGCTAAAACAGCCAAAAAATACCTCGCCTGTCATACATGGTATACTTGTCAAACACATTTCAGAAACTCAAATATTGGAGAATACACACAGTACACACAGATGGAGCCTCACGTGTGCAAAGCAGATTGTGTAAACAAGTTTTCTGAAATACAGATCTTTTATTTTATGTTAGAACTAACAGTAAGGTGAAGCCATATGATTTGAACATAAATTTTCACAAAACAATGGCCTCTTTGAATTCAAAGTCTGAACTCAAATTTCTAAATCACAGTTCAAAGAGACTGGATCTCTAAGTCTTACCAGGCACTATCATAAGAAACTACTTCCATACTGTTTTAAGAAGCTTATAAAATTCTCCCCAAGATTTTAAGGTATTAAAATCTGTAAGGAAGTTGCTGGGAAAAAAGACCCAAACCCAAAGTTGTTCATTTTATAAAATGCAGAAACAATGACACAATTACATTGTATAAAAACCAGGCTTATAGAGACGATGTTATTGTTTTCATTCAGAAAGGTTATTTCATTTTCACCAGAAAAGTACCGTGAAACTACCAAATGCAAAAGGGATTATTTTGTGTCCTGCTGTGGCCTAGAGAGATCCACAAAGCATGAAAGAGACCCTTGTTAAGCACAAGCAGGCTCTGTCCTAATGGGTCACAGAAGCAGAAGCTGTGCAAATGCAGTATAATACAAATTGAACAGACCAGTTGGGTGTTGGGGAAAGAAAAAGAAGAATGATGTCAACAGCTTTGATTTATTTTTTCTCTGCCTGGTGATGAAATGACCCTACTGAGTGGCACCAGAAGCTCCCTATGAAAAAAACAAAAAAAGCCCCAAAACAAAACAGGAAACGCTCAAGAGGAGATACATACCCTGGAAAGAGTCCTTCACATAACTTGCTCATTGCCAGAAAAAGATCATGAGGTAAGGTAAGGTAAGTCTCACTAGTTCTTTTGGCAACTGGAAGAAGCCTGCTAACACGAAATTGAAACAGAATTATGAAGGTATCCAGGAAACTTATAATACATTTAATCAGCTGGTACATGTGGAAAGGAAAACACTCTTAACAGAACTTGTTGCTGTTGTTATTTTAAAACAAAATGAAAAGGAGCAAATTTAAGGGTATGTAGACATGCCCCCATATACATAAATGAAGCCCGGCCTGACAGCACTGCAAATTACCCAGCCAACAACAAATGGTAAAGGCACCAAGTTCAACAGGGAAAGAGTAGCTAGAGAACACTACAGTCTAGCTCAACATCACAACAGGATTTCAGCCTGTAAATAAAAGGATGGTTCCTTCAGAGATTTTGTTTAATTCCTTTCAGCAGTAGTTCAGCTGTTTCAATGCTGCTGTGGGTCTGAGCTCCACAGAAAAGCAAGCAGCTACTAATGTTACTCTCCCAAATCCGAAACACGTGCCTTGCAGAAACCACATACCCTTTAAACAGCAACTCCCAGGAGTGCTGCAAGGTTAAGCACAAAGGATTACACAGATCCTGTCTCAGTCCAACACAGAACACATAAAATTTAGAAAGCACAGCATCCTAAACGTGTATGTTACATTCTGTGTACTCAGCTCATCTTTTTTGTCCCTGAAGAGAAAAATACCCAGCCTACAATGATGTGTGCCACCCCTTAAGCAAAGTGTCTCAGGGAACAGGGCTGGAGCACAGAGCAGCTTTGGGGAAAGGTCTCAGGCAAGAGACAACTGCAGCTCTAGGGGTTCTTCTGCTCCAACACACGCAGCAGGGAATGGGAAAGTAATTGGGTCTCACTATGTAAGTAGGCATTTGGTTTCTGGCTTCTAATTACAAGTGTGATTCTCAAAAGCATGGCTGTGCCCTGCAGCACCTTTGGGGGCAGAGGTACAGCCCCATCCTGCCCTGTCCCTACTGCGGAGATACCAAGAGTGTTCAGAGATGGGGGCTCCAGGGACTGTGGGCTATGGCTGATCTCAGACACGGCACAAGGTTTCTGCCAAGGTATCTGGGCCACTCAGTGACGGACTGGCTGGGAAGCCGAGACATGGGTGGTAACAGGAAAGTTGTGCACAAGCTTAGTTGCATTTTGTTTTCTCTAGGGTTTTTTTAATCTTCACTTTTTAAAAAAACAAAACTTCTAGTATTACTTTAAAAAAATTTGTCTTTTTGAATGTTAAAATCCTTTCAGGCTTCTAGGAACTCACCAAAGGACAAGGGTTAAACGTGAGCACCTCAAACCCTGTAGAGGACTCCACATCCTCCCGCAGCAACCCAAAATGGTCTCTAAGGCTTGCTTCTTCTACAGACTCTACTACAGATTAGAAAGTCATGCCTCCCCCACCCTAGAATCTCCTGGAGCTGGTGACAGAACAGTCTTCCCCTTCCAGCTGTACAGCAGTCACATGCCACTTGTTGCCCACATCTCCTCTTTCCAAATCCTGTTAGTGCAAGACCTTTTGCTATTGCTCCAGGCTCACGTCAACAACCATTGTAATGCTGTACAATAGAACTTGTTTTCCCCAGAATTCCCTGGAGAATACGCTGGCAACACAAGAAGTGCTGAAGAGATGAAGCAGTTGTGTTAGCAACTTGGTGCAGAAAGAAACACAGATCCAGAACACCAGTCACACAGCAAAAGGACAAAGGCAAACACTGCCTGTTTAAAGTCCTCTCCCTCAGAATAACCACCTGACATCTGGGAAAGCAACACCTGGGACAGCTATCCTTATCAAGAAGGGTTACCACAGCACAGTGGTAGTTTCAGTCATGTCATTACATCACAATAAATGCTGTGTTGAGAAATCATTTACAAAATTTTCCTTCAGTGCTAGAAGAAAGCATTCAAACACACTGTTACTACAATTATTATTATCATCCATTGCTTAACCAGCATTACAAGTCACACTTCCTTACACACACCTGTAAGGGAAACAGGAAAAAATAAGACTATTTTATCTAGAGTAAGAGTCTGTGCATCCTTCCTCTATGATTAAGAAAATAAATCACACATGTATGTGCCTGCACATGTGCAACTAAGTGACTGATCAGGAAAAATCTTATGTTTCTGGTCAACTGGAACTGAAGTCACTCCATTTGAAGCTGAAGTTCTCTGAGCTTGAGCCAAAAAGTGTGGTGTTAGATGTATTTTCTTTGCTGGACTAGAAGGACATTTTCCTGGTTTTTAGCATTCTCTTTTTTCCCAGTTCACCTAAATTCTCCAACTCCAATATACTCTGGTGACCCAGGCACTCAACAATTTAGGGTAGCAATAGTAACACACATCCTCTTGTGAAATCAAGTACACGAGAAGCTTCAGAGAAAATTTATATTAATATGCATGCAATTCCACATTGGTTAAAAGGACTATTATTATGTTCCAAAGCATCAGAACGTGAAAATATGCAACTGGAAAATGGATGAAATGGCACGGCTGTGACACAGTATTCTTCGGAAGAAGTAATCTGCTCCCACATCTTATATCTTTGACAACTCCCAGGAGGAACAGCAACTGATTAACATCAGCTGGCTCATGGTGGAGTCAGAAACTGTTGTATTGCAAAACCTTCTTCCAAATGCATTCATTCCAGCTCTCTTCATTTTGCTTTTTGATTATATCTACTCAGAAGGGTAGTCTGAGCATAAATTTCTCTAACATTGCTTTGACTATATCCCATTATTCCCCCTTCCCATCATATGCCATTCTCCCTTCTAAGGGTCCTCAAGGCCAGCATAATATTGACTTTCACATTTGTAAGTGCATTATTAAATGCTGCCCCAAATGTTGATGGTGCCAGTCTTCATCAGCCATTAGTTACAATATAAAACAAATGCTTCTGTTTCTCCTCCCTCAGAGAAGATGGAAACATACCAAAAACATCTACAAAACTATCTGGTTATCCTCCAAATCACTCCTTTCCTGCCAAGCACGGAGAAGCTCAGCAGCAAAGCAGCAGGTGTGCCAAAACCATTGTTCATCCTGACAGCCACCACAGTCTGCTTCCTTCACTCCTCAGGCTGTTTGTCATGTTTCTCTGGCCTTAAACAGAGAAGTCTTTAACCTGCAATCATCCTGTGTGGGTTTATAAGACACCTAAAACTCTGAGACCACTGTTGTAACCTACAGCCATAACTATATTATAAACAAACAACTTCAAAAAACACAAACTCCTGTATGTCCACTGCAACACTTCTCGCTCAAAAAACCCAACAGGTTTCTTAAGGGACACTTAAAAAAAAAAAAGGCTAAGGCTGCTCTAACCCCCACAAAGTTCTAGAAGGACACATCATCTCAGACAGGTAATGTCTGCGAGTAACCTTATGAAATAACCAAATGAAGCCAAATCTCAGGGCCACTAATGTAGTGAGGAGGGCACTTCTCTCCCCACCCAAACGATATGGGGAAGGCAGTTCACACTTAGGCTCTCAGAAGCAAATTCAACCCACAAAATTAGCACTTTTAGAGGGACAGCCAGAGGGGAGGAGAGGGGGTTGCTTTATTTACTACTCGATTAGTGACTCAAATCAACTTATCAAGAAGTTAGGGCAAGGAAAGTGGGACTTCCTCTTCCAGACATGGATCAGATAAACCCTGCCTCTGCAGACTGTGATCAATATCTCTGTAATCCTGGTCTATTCTTGGCTGCCTATTATTTCTTAAAAAGAATTTGGAATACATTTGAACAGGCAGAACGTTTACGACACTGAATGATGAGTACTGGAACTGATATATGGATTATTCCCCCCCTCACCTCCTCTAATGACAAACTCTAGAACCAGATTTATCATTTTGTGGAATTAAAACCTCTGCTTAGTGTCACCAAATGTATCAAAATAGTGTGATGGATTTTTTTTTCAAATTTACTAATTTAAACAGAGAGGTACTTCTTTCTAAACTGAAGCAGTGAGAATTATGGAATATAGTGATAGACTTTCAACAATCACAAAATAATTACTGATTTTGGAAACAAGATGCTTTACAAAAGGCAGGGGATCAGGAAATCAGCTAAAGCAAGGTGACTTTTATAAATCAACACATTAAAATAAGAGAAAAGTTCTATCTATATTTAGCACCTTATTTTATTATCAATTTTCTAGCACAGGAATCATCAAGTAGTGGGAAGGAAAACGAATATAACTAATCAAAATGTCTAGTGAGCTTCTGTCTAGGTTATACTTACAATTGTAAAGTAAAAGGGATTGGAAATGAACTACCAATATCCCTTCCAGCTATGACAATCATTAAGGTGAGAAGAGATTCTGACTGGCTTTATCTTCAAATTTATCATGGATACCACTAGACAGAAGCAGCTATGGCATGGTGGACCAGAGGCAGCTTATGCCTTAGAAAGTGCCTTTCACACAGGTAGAACATCATAAATACAACACACGTATATGAAACACCATTAGACAGCAGGACTGGAACATTGAACAAAAAGCCATTAACAAACTGAAGCAATACTCTTTCTTTACATCTTAGAAACAAAGACAAGCCACACTGAAAAGCAGAATTTTCTACCTTTCAGTAACATAGATAGGAGAGAATTCCTATGACAACTTGGATTCAATTAAAAAGTCATGTCACAGCAGTGGTGACACTGAATTAAAGCAACAGATTTAAAAATTAGAAAGACCTACCTTTCAGAAGCCACTTTCTGTTTATTGTGCAAACTTCACACGGGTAATTGCAACAAAAACTGAGTATCAAGAGCAAGCTGGGAAGGCTCTCAGAGGACTCACTGCTGGAGTAACTGCTCTGAGTAATACTTGCACGGAAAAATTATTTAAGGGAGGAGGAAAGAGCTAGAATAGTGTGGGAGGGGACGACCTGCTGTTTCAAACAATAGGAAGCTGTTAAAACAAAAACACAAGGGCCTCCCTCAGCACAGGAAAGTCTCACTGGAAAAGCACTGCCCTCGCTGCCACCTACCAGGCAGGCAGCTCTGAGCACAGAGATAAGACCCGAAGCCCTGCCCCACTTATTGACAACTCCCTTTGGAAACAGCACCAGGCAAGACCAGGGAAGGTTTTCCACCCCCTTTTATAAAAGAGATCAGACTGGGAGCAGAGCATAGGGAGACAGGGCTGTCAGGGATGACTTCATTTTACAGCAGCAGCCTGCCTGTGTATGGCTCTCATGTGACAAGGCAACTGGAGAGGTTCCTGCAAACTCTTCAGTCAAACATGAAGGGTGTTTTCTCATAGGAGAGATTGATAACCAAGAGCAACATGTAGCCAGTTAACAGAAAAAATGGAAAGGACTCAAAAGATGGCCTCAGTTTTGATCCTTCAGTTTAGAGCTCTGCAGTTGCAATGTAAATTTAAAAGCACGATTATTGCAGGACAATTCCTGGAACCATCCCCTGTGGTTCAAAGCCATTGATACCGATCAAGATAAAAAGAAGTTTGTTCAGAAAAACAGCTTGCTACCTCCAAAACCTCCCATAAGCTCAGCAGCAGCATCACTACATGATTATTCCCAGACACTTTTCCGGTGCCGCTCCAGGACACGGGGGCCATCCACACTCAGCATCCATTTGTTCTAACACGGCCACGTTCAGAGCACGGACAGCAAGTTACTGGATATCCAAGACCAAAATAACTTTAAAGAAAACTTTGGTTAGGTTACAAAAAAACCCAACGCACACCACTGTCTTTCTGCCCCAGCACAATATAATGCTAACAGGATCAGACTGAAATATATTTCTTTGGACCATACAAGGTATGGAAGATACTATCCCCAGAGGGACCATTTACCTAATAGAAACAAACAATGCAAAAAGGAAGCAGTTGGAATACAATTAAATCAGTTTGCCTTAAGAACAATTCAGTCCTGCAAGATAGAAGGGGCTGAGCCAAGTTTTAACTATGTCTTTCCATAATGATAGACTTTTGGAGGGACAAAAATAGGAGAACAAGAAAAGAAAAAATACAGCTAAGGCACAATGGTCTAAGCACTGTTTTACCTCATGATGCTTCTACATAGCTTTTTGTTTGAAAAAGACTTAGTGTGTGCAAATTTCAAACAAAATAATTTTCTAAACTGCATTAATGGTGGCAAAATTGTAAAGCAAAAACAGTCTAATGTTCAGTCATCATGCTGGGCTCAAAACCTGGTTCACAGCTGCGTGTGGTTAAAACAGCATGTTAACTCTGTAGCACTGTCTCCTCAAACAGCTTGTTTCAAGAAAGCCAAGCCACTTAAAAACAGTTTGCAACACCAACAGAGACTTCCAGGCAGAAGCAATATGCCAGTCATAATTTTTAGCATACAAAAAGAGTGACCAAGCCTTCCTTGTGTCTCACATTATTACTCAGATCTCCAGTTTTCCTCTCAAATACCTGTACAAGTCTTACCAAGAGTTAGTAAGTCCATTGTTCAAGTGGCATTACGTCCATGGCTCAGTGACCTGAGCTTGGCAAGCACCCTTGCAGAGAAAACACTGGTCTCTACGCTCCCTCAGTCCTCCTCATTCCAAAGGACAAAGCATTGGCCGTTTCATCTCAGACACGAAGATCTCCCATGCCTCCATCACCTTCGCTGCTGAGGGAATATGAGCCAACGTCTATGAAATGTCAGGAACATCTAAACCAGTAATACCAAGAGTTTTGTAGTATTGATATTTACAAATTCCTATTTGCTTCAGCCTCAGTTTCCCTAGTTTCAGAACTCTTTCTCAGCTTTTTTATAAAATGCTCCAGGTGACCACACATACTTGTGTAGCTACTAGAAATACGGATCAAACTGTGGACATTTTCAAACACCTACTTTGACATCATTTTGCACAGTCCCTCAGCACACGGATAGGAGAGACTATCAGGTACATGTCTATACAACACCCAGTTCTTCAATACTTTGGTGCATGAAGACAGTATGAAAATCATTTCTAAATGCTTTCTTTAAAGCAAGATCAGTTCCGTTTCCATCACACCTAAAATTAAAACTTTTTAAAATCATACAGCAGCAAAGGACAGGTTGAACAACTCAAACAGTACACAGGGTTCTGTGTCCTGAAGAGAAGCAAGGGAACACACCCCCAGCCACAAAGCACAACAGCACTGCTGCACTTACACAAGAGAGCTTTGCCAAACATACCAGCTAAGAATCTGACTCACTGCCACCAAACCAAGAAAGAATTCAGAGCAATTACCACATTTTTGCACAGAACAGGAAGGAAAAAAAAAGGGCATTTCAATGCTTCTAACAGTTCATCTAAATTAGGACAGCACAGCAACCCTCAAACAGTTCTGGTCAAGTACTGCAACCCCTTGGGCTACTGGGACTGACAGCAATGCTAGTAATTATACAGTCATACACAAAGCTACCTCAGACTGAAATGAGGCAGGAAAACCCGGCAAACTAAAGCAACACGGACAAGCCCAAAATCTCTCTCTCCGCCTCCTCTGCTTTTCTGCTTTGGGTCAGAAATCTGAGAAGCAAATGTAGTTGCAAATAACCCTATCTATTAGAAGCATGTATGCCTACAGCACACATTCATGGTTGGAAAGATAAAGAGAGATTGCCAAGGAAAATTACAAAAGCGTAAGTTAAAAAAAAAATTTGAAGAAACAAAGTATAGACGACAGAGATGAAATAACCATTCTCTTAATACTGAAAACAGTTCTTTTCCCAAAGCCTGCAGAGTCATATGATTTCAGCTTCCTTCTGTTCTTGCAGATCTTGTAGTTTTTTTACCCAGCAAAGGCTATGCTAGCCCTTCCCTTCACCTTCGAATAATTTTCCAGCACAGCACTCCTACTCATAGAGCTGTAAATGTCAGCACATTTAGTACGGTTTAAATACCAAAAGTTTGTCTACATGGAGAAGTTTGTCAGGAATAAACGCTTCATGGTGAAGATGTAGTTTCCTGACTGCCAACAAAGACGCTGGTTACAGAAGTTCCTGCCCACCTTTCACAGATCAGTTCTTCCTATTTCATCTGATGTTCTGTTCTGCAGATGGCAGCCTGTGTAGGACCACATTACAAACTGCCTCATGAAAGCCATCTGGGTTAAAAAAACCCCAGAAAATAAAAGTATGAAGTGGGCTACTTTTGTAATTTCAGTTATTCAGAATACAGAGCAGTCCCACAGTATGCAACTGAAAACAGCACGACACAGACCAGCAAACTACAGAGAATACAGGAGCACAGAAACAGCAGCTGCTTTATGAGCTCTGCCAGCAAAGCCTAGACACCATGTAGATGTGCTACTAGATCCACTAATTCCTTGCACAGGTAACTTACAGCATGTTTTATGATACATCTGTGCCAATGTGACAGCTGCAACCAGGGCTGATCTGCTCACTGTCACATGCCCCTTCCACTCCCCTTATGCTAACACTGGTAAGTTTGCAAAGTAACCTATTATAGGGTGGTAAGTTGGCAAAAAACAACTACCAATGGAACTTGGGTTTTTTCTCATCAGCTATCTCAGAATGCGGAATAGTAGGCTTGGTGAGCAATGCTGCTTGACAGTGGCCTGAAGTTAGATCCTCCTACCCGGGTAACAAGGCTGCCCCTCCATGTGCAGTCAGATGCCTGTGTGGCAATCAGTAACACAGACTAAAGGTGCGGCTTCATTTAACTGTGGGAAACACCAGACTGTGTCAGTCTGTTTGCTTTGCCCAGCCTCCTGCTCCCACTGCTTCTGAGCACTGCACGGAGCACTGAGCAAGCTGCATGAGCCACTTCAACCCAGAACACTCAGCTGAACAAGGAGAGAGGAGGGGCACCCAGTCAAGACCCAGCCACTTGCCCTGCCCTGGAGCAGCCACAGTGAAACTGCATTGGGTTAACAAGACACTTGCACTCCAGGAAAGATCAGCTCAAAACAACTGCTGCAAATTAACCCCCCCGGTTAATATTTTCTAGTCTCTTTCTTTTAGGTAAGTGCATTCTTCTAGGACAGTGGTTTTTAACTTAAAGTGTGCATCCCCTCTACTTTTAAGAAGTCTGAAAACAGATGTTTGCCCCCTTCATTGAAAACCTTTGAGGTCAAAAAAGTTACTTCTGTGAATATGGAACAGTGACTATCAACAATTTCTGTTTTGGTGGGTGAGGAGTGTGGAGAAGGTGGGTTCAGAAAAAGCAGCTCATGTTCCCACATCAGCAGTGCAATTTTCAAGAGGGGAAAAAAGCCTATAAAAAGAAAAATTTAGGGCAATGTGTTCAAACATATTGGGCACATACATGTGCTGTACTGAGCTGACCTCGTCCACATGGCAAGACAACTGTTTAAATACAGTCTGGAGAGGAGGGAAGTACTTTTTCTACATGGCTTGCTGTGGTAGGGTGGACACAGCCTTAAAGCCAAATGGACCCACATAACAAAAACTAATAAAAAACCATACTGGTTTCTCTCTTACCATCTAAGATCTGCTTTCATTTAAATCATGTGACCTGGAGCTATTCAAGTAGCTTGTAAATTACAAGATAAGCAAAAATCTTTTTTTGACATTTCTCAGTATTTCTAAATAACAACCAAGCATTGATGTTTTGGTAGTTATCAAAAGAGAAACAGAAATACTTTTCAAGACTATTCAGAGTCTGACTAATGTGAGGCCAGAGCTTTTATGCACTCCACTTTCCTTCAGTCTCTCAACTGCATATTCTCATGCTTGCACAATTCCTTCCAACACAGCAACACAACCACCCATTCAGGGTAAACAGCAACGCAGGTGGAAGGACAAGCCAAGGTAGTTTGAAGTCAGATCTGCTCCTCACTGATCACTACACAGCCCCACAAGTATTTTTTGTGGAGACTGGCTTGCAGCGGTAGGACCAGTTAAATTATTTGAGAAGATGTAGTCTAAACTAAAATCTAAAGAAGTTTTAAAAAGCAGCTTAGAAGCAATGAAGTTCGGTTCCATTCCAAACCTTAAGCTTTGAAAAATTAATCTGGCTTATTTGTAACTTTAAGAGTAAAATGTTGGTATACACACACAGTATTTTCCACTTAACTGCAAAAGCTGTTTTCTTTCTTATGTGTTTGTGCCACAAGGCAGAGTGCGCCTCATTGCAACCAGTCTTTCTTTTGGCAGATGAGTCAAACCAACAAAATAACTACTGGGAGAAAACCAGAGCATTAGAACCCTGAGCACCTTAGCATGAACGTATCCTGCCAGCAATTTGCCTTTCCCCATCCAGGAACTCCAACAAAGTGCTTTGAACTAGTTCTACCTGCAGCGCTGGGAAGTCTGGGAGACTACAAGAGCCAGGCTTTAAACGCTAACAAACACAAGGAGGAAACAAACTACTGCTCTTTACCACAGAGGTAACACCACAAATAACTGCATTCGTTGTTGTTACTACCCTCCTAAAACCATAACAAAACCAAGAAAAGCTATTCTATTGCATACTTATTCCCAGCAACTGCCATACACAGTGCACTGAATGTAATCCATCCTTTTTGTAACTTCCACCTCAGTAAGTGAACCAAATTCAAAGAGTGTTTTATAAATACTCTGTCAAAAAGAGATGGTAAAAGGTACTCTTTACTACAAGTAAGACACAAGGCTATAGATGCCTATCAAACAAATAAAGCACTAAATGCATTTCTTGATCAAAAGCATGAGCATGTTCTTTGAATGAGTGTGATGCCATACTGTGTCCAAAGTCATAGGCAAGTCTCTCACCACCTGTGCAGGTGGGGAAGACACACAGACTGGTTTATGCCCTAAAACGTAAGGTACAAAAGTGTTTCCCTGCAGGAAAAGGAATTTTCTGTGGTTTAAATATACTCTCAGGATATTCAGGAATCAATTTACAGTTCAACTAAGTTAGGAATCAGAAAACAACTTTTCCTATGTAAACCACACACATGGCATTAGACCAACACAACTGGAGTGATAAATCCAGATCCACTTTTCCTAGTGTCATCAAGAACTTAGATAAATTATGGCACCCAAACTGCAAGCCTTGAATCTTAGCAATACTGTGGTGCTTGGACAAAGGCTTGCAAGAAGTCTGAAGAAAGGAGATTATGCAAGATTGCTTCACCTGCCTGCATCAAATAAAATCAATACTTTCTAGGTTCTTATCTCTTATAAAGAGATATGCTGGAAGTGTAAGATTCTCTTTGGAAACTAACTTGCATCAGTGTGAAACTAAAATGAAAGTAAGCTCACAAGAAAAGCCCTCCCCACCTATATTCATTTGTCCCATTTCATACTCTAATTTCTCAGCTTTATTAATTTCCTTTAGCATCATTTTTTTAACAACAGAAAAAACAAGATCACAAAGCCACAGTAATAGAGAAGGTAATGAGACTCATAAAATTTTATCTTACGCAATTTCACATCCTGCACTAATTATTTTCCATTGTGTCTTATTTTTGTCTTGTGACTGAACCCTGGCAGACTGAGACACAGTGAGTTTGTACATACAGCAAAGAACTCCCAAGAGCATGATATGGAAGGGCTGAAAACAAAAGTCAGTGGTGCATGTGGTACTAAGAATCATCCCAATCACTGTGGGGGAATCCATACTTTAAAATAAATTTTTATTTGCAATTCATTAAACTTAAGTCCCCTATGAAAATCTGCCCTTAGAAAGAAGAGGGGAAGTAACAGCATTTCATAGGTCATCTTTCTTTCCACCTTGAAACATTTTGTCATTGTTTCATTAGAAGAGCCATTATTTCTTAAAACTGCATGTACCTACAAAAGCTGTTGCCAACGCTTACAATTCAGTGACTTTTCCCAGTATACACAATCTCATTATTGCTTGTTTCACAGCCAGTGCAATTAAATTGGCTTAAGATGCTAAAATATGAACAAGGAGGGTAAGAAACAGCCGATGACTTTCAGAGGAAACGATAAACCACTTGCCAAAAATCTATGGAAAGTCACATATGTCAAAGTGATAGATGCTGTAATGAAAAAACACACTTAGACATTAAAGAGATTTTCAGGTAGAAAACTAATTGACCAGATTTCACCCTGTGGCCTAATCCTCCTATATCCTGGATTACCTACTTGCTCACCTTAGCCTGGGGTCTTGGTGTCCTAAAGCTGCAACACCTCACTGGACTACAAAGGTGCTTCTGACAGAACAGTCATATTCTCTGAATAAATATGAAACAAAACAAAACAAAAAAGAAGTAATTAAACACTATAGTAATGTAACATTCACTCAGACAGTCCTCTCCCTCAGATGTGAGGCATACACAGAAAACAAGTACATAAATACACCTAAAGACACCACTGGTCTTAAAGCACGATAGATTAACACAGTCCACCCCTTTAAAAAGCTCACTGTTAATACATCAACTGGGATGATGCATTTTCCAGGACAAAAGCCATTGTGGCCCATCTATCCATGCAGGATGCCCACTACAGAGAGCAATACAGAATACCAAGTAGTATATGAACATCAGCAGCTAAATTTAGAGAGCAATAACATCATCCATTGCATACTAATTAGACTGAAATGCTATCAAGGCAACAGAAAAAAGAAACCTGCAGAATGATGGATTCATAGGTGTGTATTCAAAACTAAAAATAGCTCATCTTTTAACAAATACATACAGGCATACAGAGGAATATTTTTCTTTATTTTAAAAGAGAGTTACTCCAGAACTCTATTCTGCAGATTAAAAGAAACTAAATCTGCCTTGGAATCTAATGCAGAAATTAGATGTGGTAGAGATGGGCCTTTCCAAGTCAGGACTTCAAAGCGAAGCCTCAGCCTACATTTTTAGCATAAGAATACCAAAGAGACCTTTCTCCAGTCAAGAGTCAAGCCTGCTAAAGTCTGTGCTTTACTTTGCCACATCCTTCTGCCACCCAGAAAATTACAGAGGCCCTCCTACCAACTTTTATCTTCATGTGGCAATTCCCTTGAGCAGGGCACATTTTTCATTGTTAATTTCTGTCAATTTTAATTTATCCAGTGAAAAGTGAACACATTAGGCCAGAAATTAGAACTGCAAATATAAAAGTCTATTTATCATGAAGGCTAAATGAATGTTCAAAAGAAAGGTCGCAATGTCTCCTCTACCCTTGTTAAGAAAAAACAAACAAAATACAAAACCAAAAGCCACAATCGATACTTTGTCTTCATCAGAACTAGCAAATGCAACTCCTCTGCATATAAATATTTAAGTTGTGCAAATTCCACATGGGCTTGCACATTCACACCTAACTGGCAAAGGTTATGGTCTCTTTTCCGAACAAGTGGGATACCATGTTCCACTGTCAAGGGAGGAAGAGCATCTCCAGAACACTTTACATCCCTTCTATCTGGGTGTTTGGAACTGCCTTGATTCACCAAAGTATGACGAGTTAAACTCAGCATAGCACTTCCTCCCAAGGACAGCAGGTACACAGCACAATCCATCACCACGAAAACCAGAAACAACTAAGGCAGTATCTGATGTACTCACTATCTCAGCAACAGTTTAAACAACTAAATACAAATGAAACATTCAACATGACGTATGGCTGTACAAAGAAGAAAAGCTAGCAATTAAGTTTTCAAATAACGAAACACCCTGCACATTTTCCCAGTCTAGTTTGCCGAGGGAGAAGCCCCTTCATTAGCTCATACTGCAGCGAGCACAACACAAAACAGGCCACCTGCAGCAGCGGACGCGCGTCGAGAAGCCCTCCTGCCGCTTCCCGGCTCCAGTCGCTCCCGACACGCCGCTCCCGACACGCCGCTCCCGACACGCCGCTCCCGACACGCCGCTCCCGACACGCCGCTCCCGACACGCCGCTCCCGACACGCCGCTCCCGACACGCCGCTCCCGGTGCCGCGCGCCCCCGCGCACGTGCGCAGCCACCGCCCCGTCCCGCGGCGCGGGCAGCGGGAGCGCGAGCCGCAGCCCCGCCCCGTGACGTCACCGCTCCGGCCGCGCACCTGATCCCGGTAGGTCGCGCCTTAAAGGGGCCGCTGCGATGGCCGCGCTCAGGTGACACCCACCCACCCCGCGATGGCCGCGCTCAGGTGACACCCACCCCCTGCCCCGCGGGACCGCGCTCAGGTGACACCCACCCCCTGCCCCGCGGGACCGCGCAGGCCTCTCAGCACCTCTCCCACACCTCGCGGCAAGGCCAAGAGTCCCCCCTGCAGCGCACTGCCCTCGGATGCTCGCAGCCCTCCTCCCGGCAAACTGCTATCCAGGGTGATGATTTTATAAATAATTTGGGTAAGCAAACCACTCTCTCCAAGTGGATTTTAGCAGCAACCTTCAAATCCTTTCCCCTTCTTTCCACAGGTCCTTTTAAGAGGCTGCCGTGGCCACAGCAGGATGACACACCTGCCATCCACAAATCCAAACAGCTGCGGTTTCCAAGCTCCTGAAGGCCACAACTTTCCTCCTTCACCCGAACAACACAGCTCCAGTTTGCTCATCAATAAAGGGCGGCTTGACCCTTCTCAGTGCAATGTTCAGAACCAGATACAGAACATGCTAGAGGGAACAAACCGACTTACCATGGCACAAAACTGAAAACCACTTACTTTGTACCATCAGTGCCTGGCAAATGAGACACGCTCAAAATGTAACTGGGACAAATCAAACTGTTATCACTACCCTCTTCCCTAATCACAATCAATTGTCCTCTTACCCGGCTCAGTGATCCTCTCCACTAAGGAAATGTGCTGGAGGACAAGAGACCTTTAAATCAGTATCTGCATCACTGCCACTCAGACAGGCAAGTAACATGAAATGTGGAAGAGAGAATGAAATAGAAGATGCAAACACTAAAAAGTCCTATTCAAGAAGCACATCTGAACAGAAACATGGCAGTTCCTATACTGTCATTCTTCCTATTTCTATTTATATTTAATCTATACAGAAGAATTGTATTCTTATATATCCAGACATGAAAACACATGACCCTCACCTAAACCTTGAGGATGCTGCTGGGAATTCTCAAGGTGCATGCACTTTTTTATTTCTTTCCCTACCATTAGCATAAAGCCACCAGTCTAGACCGACTACCAGGATTAATCATCACGTCCTACAACTTTCAGGACAACTTCATGCAAATCAATTCATCTCTCTCTGCTCCAATTCCTCATCTGTAAACTCAACAAATTACACTTATTTTCCTAATTCTCATGCATGCTTTCAGTGGTCGTTGTTACTTTTAGATACCAAAGATTAAATAATAATTGAGGAAAGCGTCACTCATTGTCCAACTAGTATCATAAAGGTTTTACTTAACCTTCTACAAGTATTGCCAAACAATGATTTAATTCTGTAGAAGTCCCTGGTTTTGTTTCTGTGCATGGGTTCCACCATCAATTATACCAGCACTCATCAAGAACAGTGTTGGCCTTTGGAAGTGCAGCATTCAGGAGAGAGCACTGTGGTGCTCATACAGGAACAGGCTGAGCTATACTTTAACACAGCATAGTACAGCCTCCTACACAAACTCTTGCTTCTTGCTTGGTTAATAAGGGAGATACCATAAAGATACATTTAATCGAATGCCTGAATTGTATTCAACTCTCATCTTCCCTTAGAGCGATTATTACTTCCCCCCTGCAACATTTGTAGCCATCCATATGTATAAAAACATTTTCTTCATATTTAGACCCCTTTTTCCCCCTCATTTCTGAGTACTTGCAAGACCTGTGTTTCTGCTTTACTGAGCTTAGTTACCTATAATAAATAATCAGGACTGTTTTTCAGAAAATGGTGAATGTGATACAGCATGTTTTCTAATTCACTTTCATACTTCAAACAGCATGTAGACAGAAGTTATGTAGCCTACTTTATTTAACTACTTTAAAAAAAGGGTTTAGAGTAATCTGAATTAAATTGATATTGAAGGTAAGCACCCACTTTGGTAACTAGGAGACCTCATCCTCTCAGCTCTCTTGGTTATTACTAAACACTTAAATTATTTTGCTTTTTTTTATTCTAAGCTAAGGAGGTTTGTGAAACAATCAAAACAGTTATATTTACGCTGTAATTAAAAAAACCTACTTATTGTTAAGAGCTAGGTTGTCAGTTCATTAGTGCTAGTTTCAATTCAGCATTTCATTTGCTAAAATTTTAGTGGTAAATGAGCTGTGGAATTTTATTTTGAAGCATATTTAGAACAGATTATCTTAATTATTGATAATAATAAATGTGGAATTTAAATACACTCCAATACACTTTCTCCTCAAGAAAAGTAATTTTAATCAATTTAAGCTGTCAAAAAAAAATTCCCTCATTTGATTGTTATCCATTCTGTTTGGTGCCCTTTTGATCACTGAGCTCCCACCCTTAGGGAGACTTCAGTTGGAGCCTGGAAACCAGCTCTTCACAGCTGACAGATCAGCCATTGTCTGCAGCATGTTTGCAGTGCTACTGCTAATCCAGACTATTGTCTTGCCTTCCTGTTGCCTTCCCCCAGAACTATAGAATTAAACCAACATGTTTACACATATTACCATCCAACACAGTTATCTCACTAACGATGTTAAATGTGCAAGACTTAATAATTAAAATTACAGCTCAGTTCTCTTTTGCACAGTGAAGTCACAAAAAAATCACTTCTAAACTTTTATGTCAAGACCACTGGATTTTTACCCACATTTCAGTAGCCTAAATAAATTCAATGTCCTTTTAGTCTTCTAAATAAATTTAGTGTCATATAAGAGCACTTAGCTACTAAGTTTCTAACAGTAACTTCAATAAAATTAATTTACTTCTCTTTCAATAAGAGAATTCAAACTCCACAGTGAAAGTGGGTGCATCTGCCTCTCTAAATTTCAAGTTTCAACTGTAATTCTGCTAACAGAGTCTTCATAACACCACACTTTATGCTTATAAATAAAGCTTCTATTATTCTTCTTAATGTTGTAATTCTACAGGGATACACAAAGACCAGGTACTATAAAAGCATATCCAACAGCCTAATCCAGCATTCCACGGAGAGCAGCATCCAGCCTTTACCAAATAAAGCAAAACAAAAGTAATTTTTGTTGATCAAGAGTAAGGTAATTATCTTCACTAAGGCAACCATAGAAAGTCTAACATGATGCACCACAAACAGTTAAGACAGGCCTGTGCTTCTGCAGCAGATTTGCAAGTGCAGCTAAGAAATGAAATCCAATTCTGTGAGAACCTAAATTATTTAAGGCATCCACATTCAGCTCTTTCAGAAAAAATAAAGCCATGAGTTTGCTGATCTACCTGTGGCTTTCAGAAACAACAGGTAAGATACAACATGAAATTACCCTCTGCTGCTGCAGATTCACCACTGCTGCCCAGTCAGGCAGGAGGAGGCACCTCGTGCCCTGACCCGGGGGGTGGCAGGAGCTCAGCACTCAGCCCGGAGCATCACAGCACACCCCAGGCATTCTCAGCTGCATCATTTGAATCACACCAAGGGCTGGTTTGGCCTCCCATACCCAGAAGCATCAACACCACTTAGAGCTGGTTGATGGGGCTGCAACATCTTGCAACTTCTGTACCACAGCACTTCTTCATTATACATTCCTCCTACACTGGAGTCTCATCCTTCCAGTTCCAGTGGCACATGCTATTGGCATTCTCTCTGAGACTTAGCATTTGGGGCACATTTTTCAAAGATTATTTTATTACCAGTATTCACAGGAAATAACTATGTTACTTGGCATTCCACTACAGTAAAGGTCCTCCTATTTATTCTCAATACCTCTACAACCCACTAGTCTCACACAACTACGTCTAAATTTTCTACTTAAAAGCAAGAATTTCTAGCTTTAATGGTTAAAAATAACAGCATTTAAATATGACCAGAGCCTGAACAAGCACAAACCTGTGAATTTTTCACATGGATTTCTCTGGAAATTTGAATGCTAGTGATCAACATTTAAATAATCAATGTCAGCAATAACTTTCCTTGCAGATAATGGGAACATAACTGTCCAACTAGCACAGCATGGTATGTGATGAAGGAAAAACATTAGAATTTACAGCATGTAGCCCAAATTCACTGTGTGATGGAGAAGGAAAATAACAATAGTAGATGAGAAAAGAGCTCAAATCATGCCCTCATAACCAAAGTGATGATAAATACATCTTTTCAAGTCACCCTGATCCTTTCTGTAAAAGATGCAAAAACCTCCACCTCTTAAAAGTTCCATAGTTCTTCCCTTCAGGATGCCAGATCTCTAATGCTTCCACATCAGGCATCTGCCCTGTGTTTAAAGGCTGCTCACAGGAAAAAGGGAACTATTAGGCAAAAATGTAAATTGGAAGTAGCTCATAATAATTTATTAGAAAGAAGGAATACTGAAATAATGGAATTTCCTTCACATTTACTTAAACAAAAAGCCCTATTAAAAAGTGCTTGGAGCTGTGACCAATTCCATTCTCAGGCGCAAAATTCAGGTTTGGCTGGCACACTGTACACAGGCTGCTGGCTTTGACTCATAAAATCTCCTTGAGAAAACAGAAACCAAAATTGCTAAGTAAGGCAATTTTCAACTGTGATGATTAAAGGTATGTATTCTAGGGTATAACAATGCAAATAGAGACTCAAAGTATGCTAACAATGTATGTTACAGCCTCAGGTAACTAACTGAGGCTCACGCTCATTTCACGCTCAGAGAAATATACAATGGAAACTGGGAAAGATTTTATAAACAAAACAATTACCAACAGTACACTCCTTGTTTTCTTATGATAATAATATGTTGAGCCCCTAAAGTCCTGGACTGACAACTGAAGTCATTATGAAAATGGAAAAGAAATAAAAGTTAACTACTGGCAAGCTTGTCAAGGGCCTGAGAACAGGAAAAGTGAGCTGAAAATCTTGTGTAGTGCATCTATTCCTTGGGTAGTGAGGTAACAACAAAAGCAAGATGAAGGCTACTGAGCTTGAGAAGATGTTGGAGCCTGAAGGATGGGCAGTATGGAGATTGTCTGCATCACAATTGCCAAGTAGATACTGTCTCAGAGCAAACTGTCTACAGGTACAAAGTGTTCATTTTTTAATCAGTAATATTCCAAAAATTCACCAGTCTTAAAATAATGTTGTTGTTCAAAACACAGCTAAATAAATAAAATTCTTTATGCGAAAGAACTGACAGTTATTTCAGAAAGTGGTCCTTTCTTCCTCGTCTGAGACCTGATCTGTACTTTTTACAACAATTTAAGATCACTCATCTTGCTCTTTCTCTCATAGATGGACCTTACACCTGACAACTTCCTACATTCCTGAAATACCCTACTATATACATATAAAAGTCATACTCTTTTTGGGGCTTGCACACTCACTCCTCTCCCTGGTTCAAATTATTTCAGTCTTTTCAATTAGGTCTTGTTTTCTAGACCTCAAATTATTTGATTACTCTTCTCCCAGTCTCTGTTCAGTTGAGCCGTATTTTTGGGGGGCATTTGCCCTACTGAGATGTAACACTTCAACAGAGGACTTAGCTGTAGATAAAAAAAAAAAAAGATTGTTCTGTCTCCTCTTCCACTTACATTTTTATCCCTCCTGATATAATATTTGCCCTTTTACAATGTCAGGAATTCTGGAAAATTATCACCTAATTACTTGTCCCCTTCACTCTATTTGTGTACTTCATGCTTTCTGTTAAATGTAGAATTTCAATCTGTCCCTATTTATCTCCTAAGATTTTCTTAATTTCCTCAAAATAATTTTGTGGTTATAAACTTGGGTCCTATGTATATATATTCCCTCCAAGTTCTGGGGGCACTTTTAGTGAATCAATTTTGTAAGCACACTCTCTTTTCTGTCATCAAGGTCATTAACAGAAAGACTGAAGTGAAGCAGAATGAGTACAGACCCAACAGACCGTGGCGGATCCACATTCAATACAACCATTTCATTTTGACAGACAATCATTAATAACCACCTACTAGGCACAGTCATCTAACAAGTCTTGCTCCTACTCTACAAGAGTTTCTTTCAGGTCACATTTCTTCACTTGTTTGCAAATATTATAGCATGAAACAGTGTCGGGGAACTTACTAACATGAAAAATACTGACAGTCACGATTTTCTTGTCAATTCACTGGCCTTCTTGTCATGTTAAAGAAAAACAGTAAAACCTGCATGACTCTTTACTCTTCCTAAACTCATGGTGGTTGTGCCTCCTACTCTTGTTGTCTCCCTGAGGCTTATACTACACTTTCTGCAAGAATTTATTCAAAATGTGGAAGATGAGAGGAATGGTCTATAATTTCCTGACTCTTTTGCCCCCATCCTCTTTTTATTTTCAAGACTTACAGCATCTCAAAGAGCAGCTAGTTGTACTCAGAGAGCTTCCATCACTTGTTTTTTGCTTTAACCCATCAAAGGATGAATGTCATTGGGTCCAATCTAATAAACACCCTATACAAGTAGTAAAAAGTATGGAAGGACTTGCCTCCAATTCTCCATCTATCTTACACATTCTCTGTGCTTTTCATTTCCTCCCTGTGCTAACTGCTCCTCATTCATACTCCTGCTAATGTTTAGAGCATATTTTCATAGTGCTTACTTCAAGTCCCTCTTACAAAACTGCACTGCCAATCCAAGCCCCCACATTACAGAGCCATGGATATGTGGCTGCTGGAGGCACAACTGCACTGAGAGCAGCTCAGCTGTGCAGCCCTGTGGGAAGGGTGGGACTCCTGCCACAGGGAAGGGACACTTCCCATGGGAGTGGCCACTTCCAGTGTAATGTGAACGCAGAGATCTGCACTGAGACAGGAACAGGAACATAACTGAACTCTGAAATCCAGACCTGGAATCACAGCAGCAACGGGAGACCAATTACAAGATCGTTTGCAGCATGTCAGCGTCGCTTCTGTGTCAGTTATGAAATCTGCCTCTCTGCACCCAGCTGACTGTGGAGCTGGGCTGGATGGGACACACACACGAGTGCTTTGTTCCCAATATTCATGCACATATACCGAATAAGGGATTGCAGACAAAAAACTGGATTACGCCTGACAGAGCTGATCCTGCAGATCCTCTGGCTCTCCCAGTGTATTTGCTCTGATAGCACAGCGCACAAACCAGCACAGTTCCATCATTACATTTAGAAATGTCAGTAACTTGCTGTCATTGCCCAAAATTAAATGACACAATAATATTCTTATTATAGTACATGTGCATGTGGCAGTTCAAGATGTAGATGCTTGATTTCATTATTTTAAAAATAGTAACAAAGAACAGGAAGAAAAAAGATTTTAAAGACATAAGTTTACAGATAACTAATACCTGCATTTTCTTAAGTGTATTTCAGGTTATTCACCATGCACCCAAATTGTTTATTTCCTTTTCACAAGAATTATACAATGATTACATAAAACTGACAGGTGTTCATTGTCTTTCATGTACACTAAGCACACTCACAGCCTTCTAGCCCTTCCTTAATTGAAGTTTAATCTTCTCATAAATACGAGAGACCAAAAGAAGTAGGATACTGTAATACAATTGTAAATTAATAAAAGATGCAAAAGTATCTTTAAAATTAATTAGTTCCACTAAGATTATCCAAAATACATTTGACTCATTGTATAGTTTTATGACAATACTTTATAAATAGCAGAGCGAAATCTAACAAGTTTAACATTAGAAGAAAAACAATAGAAACACTATTTGTGTAGTTTAACAAAGTAAATTAATACTTAGCTTTTGGGGAGTATCTGACTTTATATAGTTTAAAGTACAAATACTTTGTTTTTGAAGAAAATAAAAAATACAGTTCCGGACACACCCTGTTTTGTCCACCTTAGAAAAAAGAGGCTAAAGCACTGATTTATCATAACTGAATGAGACACTGACCATCACCTGAACTGCATTAACTGACTCTTGCATTTCTAGTCCAATTACCCTGAGAAGCAAAACAAGTCCGTATAAACCACTAGTGAACCAACTATATATACTCAGAGAAATCTCAGACAATATACCAATAAAAGAAAACTTACATTGCAACTGCTCAGTTACTGATTTACACCTTACCACCTTCTCCCTGATAAGACAGTCATTTACAGGGACAAATATCAGGCGTCAACTGGTGGGATTTCGGAGGGGTAGGGGAGCTTGTTTGGTTTTTACTACAGGCACACTACAAGATTCATGTTTTAGAAACTAGTAAAAATGTTTCATATGTTACTGTTCTTTTTCTTGCTCCCCTTAACAATATTGAACACTTACACTAATCACTAACCCCAACTAATCACTAATCAGGTAGCATTTTACTGGCCAATTTGAAGTGGGCTGGCATTCAGTGTATTTTGGAACACACATTAAATAACAATTGTGTTTGATTTTCTTTTATATGAAGCAGATTAATTACTACAGCTCCCTTAACACAATCATTTCGACTCAGAGCTCAAGAATCTAATGTGTTTAGGAAAATTAGCACAGTAAGAGGCACATCACCTTGCAGACTTGATTTTCACAGCTGCATCATATATATCATAGCAATCAATGGAAAAATCACATTGATGAAGGCTCCTAATTTACCTTTAGAAGAAGTAAGAGCTCTTTCCTATCTAGTTCACTGTCTGTTACATGATAGCATGTGAAAAGAGCATGTCTGCTCTATGTACAACCACCTGGAACCCAACCCAAACACATACTTTGTTTAATTATTCTCTAACAGAATTGGAACAGTTTGTACAATCTGTATTCACAACAGCTTATGCTTAGTTTTAGCTGCAAGCTCAATTGCATCCTGTCTATATGGTCAGGACCCATAACAAGAAATAATTACTGTTGATCAATCTGTGTCCAGAGAAAAACTGTTTTATGAAGGTGATCTTCTGAATTAATTCTAATTTCTGCCTTTTGTGTATATATAGTTACATAAGTTACATTAGCAAAATCATCTGCTAACTCATAAGAGTTCATTGTAATGTTTCATTATGCTACTTTGCACATCCTCCAAGAATTTCCCCCAAGTAGGACTTAACAGATTTTAGAACTATTTCTGTAAGAAGACAGACAGTTCAAGATCTCCTTTTCACTGAACTGAGGATGTGACAGCACTAGAACAGCCAGAACACCCAAATTTTACTCCCATTTCTTACTAACATCTTCCGACAAGCCAAGCCTCTGTGCCCATTCATTCTGGCCACTTATGATACCATGCCAAAGTTAATTTTGTTGAAATCCTTGGACTGAAAGACTCAAACCAGAATTCTGGTAAAAACAGAAGAGGTGAAAAACAAGCTCAGAACTGAGTTCACCAAGATTAATTTGAAATTGCAAACAGTAAAAGGAATTCTGTCTGTTTATGTGGCAAAGACAAGTTATAAATCCTCGGCCTCTTGCTTGCCAGAGGGGGCCTTGTTTCTGGACATCCATCACAAGCAGCAAGGGAGTGGTGCCATATAAAGCAGCTGGCTCTGATTGCTACACATGCAACTCTGGGTAACTGCTCCATACAACCTCACAGGGATGGCTGGACACCCAGTGGAAACTAACGCTGTAGTGGCTCAGTTCTCTAAAATTTTATGTGCCATCATCTTCCCCACAGCATCAACCCACCAACAGCTGATATTTGAATGGATAAGCTAAAGACATTATTCCAGCAAAATAAAGTGTGCATATCCCTTTCTTAAGTATCTACCAACAAACTGAGCCTGCCTGCTCCCCCTTATATTTACTTCCCCCTTGATAGATCAACAGCTTTCCAACTTAAAAATGGGTTGCAAAAAATTTAATGAGCAAACTCAGTATTAAGGCTCAAAAATGCCTGAAACCAGAACACCAGACTCAAGTTCTTCTGAATTTCCCTCTACATTTTTCTTCCCCTTACTGCAAAGGATCTGAAAGAGCTGAGTAAGTAAGTGATGTCACTGGACTTTATAAAAGAGGCAGAAATTGTACACAAGGCAAATAAATTTATTTTCCAATTACTTACATAATAGATATTGTTGCTTTTTATTAGTCCATCTTGCTAATTTACACTGTTTTGAACATGCATTCTAATACTTTGCCCAGCAAATCTACCTGATTATATTTTCTACAAGGAAGTGCTATATTTCTAATTAAAACACAAGTAAATTTGCAATCAAGTGAGATATAAAACGTGTGTCATTCACAACACAAAGCTTTCTGTGTTGGCATCCTGCCTGCATCCAGAAATCTGGAGGTACCAGTAAACATATTTTTCTGTTATGCCACTCAATGGGAGTCAAAGGCTCACAAGGTTGAAATTTAAACAGCCTAAGAAAACAGGACTGATTCCAGCTGTAAAAATACCTGTAATTCCAGTCTTGGGTTGCTGCCTAAGACAGCAACAGCCACCAAAGTCACAGAAATTATCTCCTTGGAGAAACTTCTGTCTACAGAAGTTGTGGAAGCACAACAGACATCATTAAAAAGAGACAAATCCTACCCTGCATTATCAATAAATAAGTATAAATTCCAAATAATTTTGGCAGCATCAGTATGCATGTAAAAAATCCCAGTAAAACAGAGGAAAAATTTCCCTAATGACCCTTCTAAAGAATCTCCAAAGCAATTTTGCCTTGAAAGTACAAGAAGATGCCAGGATGTCCTCCCTCACAGGTTTCTTTATAAAAATATCAAATGGATTTTTGGCAGTGATACAGTTTTCTTAGCCCAACTATTAATTTTCAAAACCATGATTTCAAAGATCTCAATCTGCCAACAGGGCAAAAAGATAAACAAGTTGTGACATTAAGTCCAAGTAAGCTTAGACGAAGGCACTGGATTTGGCACTGCATTTCCCAAGGAACGTGCAGATGACAGGCAAACACAAACATGCTTCACTCTGCCCCCAAATTCAGAAGAGACATTTAAGTGAATGCCTTTGAGGTAGAAGAACATCATTTTTCCCCTCTCTAAAAGTCAACTGGATAATTATACACTGCAAATAGTGCTGAACACTTGAAGGAACCATTAAGTAATTAGTCTTTGCAGGTGTGTCATTCATTTTGTAAAGCCCAGACAGGAGGAAAACACTGACAGGCACACCTGTTTGACTATTAGCTTTCATAGGAAGTTCCAACTAATATAAAAAGTTACAAGTGTCCACATCTCAAAAAGCCAGAATTCAAGTGATTACTTTTGTCTGGACTGATCTGTGTAGTGCTCCATTAATATTATTATGTTTTTACAAGATCAATAATAAAATTCTTTGTTAAAGCTGATTGGAAAAAGGCAAAGAATGATTTCCAGAAGTGCACGGACATTCATCGTCCCCACAGTAAATAGAAAGACCTACATATCAGCTACTGTTGCAAACACACTTTTTCTATGTGCTCCTTTTTCTATTTCTTCTGAGGAGGGAAACTGCTTATGAGAGGAAGAGTTAAGGACAGCACCATGAACAACAGAACCAGGAACGACGAGCCTTCACAGCCTTCACGCCGTCCTCAGCCAGGGCACCTCTGCATAAGGGAAAAGTATCGGCTTTCAATACAAAGGACTGAGGGTTTATCAACCTCTTCAACAAAGAATTTTTCCACAACCTTTTAAGGGGAGCCCAGAGTTGCCCTACACCAGTCCTTAGCAGATTCAAAATCACTCTCACTGATTACTACATTAATTAAACTATCTTCCTATCTCTCCCAGAAAGGAAGAGCCTTTAAGAGGACTTTCTTCTCAAAAGATGGTTATTTCCATAACAAAACCACAGTCTTAAACCCAGCTAGCTTTTGATAACAGGAAACACACAGCCTCTCCTTCTCCATCCTCCCCTGAAGCAATGCATTTTAAGAGAAATAGCAAAAATGAAGTTTAAAAAAAAATCCCAGAAAAATTTGTGGAAGTTGTCTTTGAGAATTTAAACAAATTAGGAGCACCATAAAAACAGCACTCTCAACAAAAACTGCTGTTCATCCAGCAATGCTGCCAAGCTCACACTACAGCATTTTTTCCTGGTTTGCTTTGAGAAAAATAAACAAATCTGTATTTAAAATCTGTCAAGACTCCATAACCAAAGGATCATAAAATTTTTGCTAGCAATGCCTTTTTTAACACACTTCAAAAGTATTTATATAAAGTCCCCTGATATCATCTATTACAAGTTCTTTATAGATTGTTGTGTCCGTTACAGCTATCAGAGAGTGATGCAGTTTACTATCACAGGTTTATGAAGTTTTACTCTCTATTTATTAGCATGTCTCAGATGCAGCATAATGGAAGAGTTATAAGAACGGGCAGAGTATACAATCATCACTTTTTTCCCCTGCCTTTCCCCCACCATGACCTATTTTCTTGAATAACAAGCAGACCTAGTGAGGACATTAACCTGTTTCCACGTCACAGTAACAGCTCATGTACCGATGTGCTGAGATGCATTAGCTGTTGTTTATTGATCCATTTATAAGTTCACTCTACTGGGAATACAAGCCAGAGCATTAGCAAGTCTTTTGCTATCCTCTGCTTTGTGACACACTTTACTCATTAACTACTTCCCAGAATACATTTATTTTCATCTTTTATGGAAATACTTACAGAAGATTCCTCCTCTTCAAACAGCCTCCCATGTCTGAATCACTGTTACATATTTTTAGTCCATTCATCATTTTCAAAACTCAAAATGTAATAAATTACAAGCCATTTTTAAAAGTGAAACCGTAAGAATTATATGCATCGAACATTATCTACTAAAAATGCTGATTTACATTTACCAGGTATTAGAAATAAACAAGCCAGGTGTTCTAATAGTGTAAAATGTCAAAACAAGTTTCATGCAAATAAGAAAAAAAAAGAAAAAAGGTAATTTCCCCTCAATTCCCTGCAGGTTTCTCATATGTGAACTGTTCACACACACACACAATACACAGAGTGCACTTCTGCATAAATTTTGGTGAGCCAAACTGTACCATGAAAAGAGCATTCTAGTCAAGACACTAATACATGATCCTTGTTTGTTACAGTTCATCCTACCTGTTTCTGCCTTTGAACCAGCAATTACTTGCTGCTTATTTGCAGTGTGCATACTCATAACCCCCACTTCTGTTCCAGTGTTCACACCCTCTTAGTAAGCTTGATTACATTCTAAAAATAGTTATCTACAATAAACCCACATTCACTGTTTCAATTTAAACAGGATGGGAAAGCATCTAAGGTTTAACTGTGTGAATTTTCAGAGCTGTAGAAGACAAAAGGGAAAGTAATTCCAAAAGCCAGGCTTCCAGCCTTCACACTCAAATGCTTGATTAAATGCACACACCAGACAAATCATGGCAGAATGTAACAAGCCAGAGCCCATTGCAAAATAATTAAAAAGATCACCAGGGTTCATGTCCTGTCACACTTTTACAGACAATCACGATTCACTAAGGCCTTATCTGCATTAAAAAGAAACAAACAAACAAGCACATAAAATGGCACAGTTTCAGGTTTGGAGAAATATTCAAAAGAAGGAAACACAATTTCTACGTACAAGGTTTAAAAACTTGGTTTCTCCAATTTCCTAAGAGAATTCAGACATTTTGTTTTCAATGACAGAACCTCTGGAAGATGACTGCAGTGCCATCAAAGGAGTGAGGGGAAAAAAACGGCAGAACAGATACAGATCACATCCCATATACCAGAAATGTTACGCAAAAAGGGAAAATACAGCTCCAAGAGAGATGCTCTAACTGGAAAAGGAGGATAAAACAAATGGGATTAGCTCAGTTGGTTAAAACTTGGTTGTAATAATGCCAAGGTCACGGGTTCAATCCCCCGTGTGGGCCACTGACTTAAGAGTTGGACTTGATGATCCTTGTGGGTCCCTTCCAACTCAGAATAGTCTGTGATCATATGTCTTGTTTTACCAGTAACTAGGCAGCAAATTGTTTCTCTTGCCCACAGAAGCATCTGACCAAAATTGCTATCCTTTCAACACCTTTAGAATCAGTTTGCCAATTCCCAACATTTTGAAATAAAAATACTTACATTCCTATACACTACATGAAAATTGATGGCCAGTTAGAGGAAAAAGATGTAATTTATTCTCATAGTGAGGGGAAAGTAGGAAAATTCACCTCTTTATATTAGATTTGGCATCAGATCAATCAGTACAGACACAGCAGTGTGTGTTGTTACAGAGCAGAATGAGATTAAGGATTGGAGGAGAATGGATAAGGAGATAAAAAGACAATCCAAATGCATACAAATGTTAATTTTATCATTTCTGTATCTCACAGGACCTATGGCTTGAAGACAGTAACTTGTTTTAATAGCCTTACAAACCTGGAATCACTTGGCCAAGCATTTACATTTGTTGACCTCATCCTGTTCAGGAGGTTGCCCAGGAACCTCTTACCTCAGAATGAATGGGAAAATAGATCAGGAGCTCCTCTATGAACATGTCAAATATTTTGTAGAATCTATTTTATGAATAAAATACATGCAAACCAAGACACATGCAAATGATTTTACATTAGGCTTTTTTACAACATTAAAAGATACTCAATGAAGAACAAAGTAGACAAGTAATAATAATAATATATTCTGAAAAGGCTTTCACAGATAAATGCAAACCTGGATACAACATACAGAAGTGTTGGTGGGATGACTCAGCTCCTAATGGTATTTCATTTAAGTTCATTTTCTTAGCAGCAGCCTGATGTTATTAATAACTCCCAATATGCTACTTAGAGCTGCACATTCATTTTCCTGTTAATGGTAGCAAAAGGTTCTTTGTTAATGGTTTTATGATAATGCTGGGTTTTGCCATATGGTTGGATTTGTATGAGGGTTTCTCATGAAAAGCCAGAGAGTGTAAGAAATTGTTGCTATATTTAACTGCAGTGTCCTCACACGCACAGCAGACAACTGGAATGGACACTGTTAATGTTTACAAGTGCAAACAATGCTCAATATTTACTGCATGTTTAACAGAACTACAGAGACTTTAAACAGGAAAACATATGGATAGATCAGAGGATTCATAATGCAATGCTGAGCTTTTCACCTTTAGGTCACTGGTTTAGATTTAAACTGGTTGGTAATGAAGACAAGCTATTATCATCTGACAACTCTGGCCTTTGCAAGTTGATTTGTCAGGCTCAGTCCAAGTCCCAACAAACTCAAAATTCAATGCTAAAATTTGCATTTCTGAAAACAACTTCACTCCAGTTACGTAACAAAAAGCTGAATAAGCAGAAGACATCCCTTCCTCCTCAGGCATCATCTCCAGCCCAGGGTCTCAGGAGAGTGTCAGGGGACAGTGAGAGTCCCACCACTCGTAGCACAACACATCATAGTGTGATAAAGTCCCTTCTGACTCTCGGATACTCAATCATAATTTCATCTGTACCTACAAAGCTTTCAGGGGTTACATTAACAAAGAAGACAAGAACGAAGAGACACCAATATGCAGGTTTTAAAGCCAAAATTTCACAGTGCTGCATAAAAATCTCTTTGGATATCTTGTTGAAAGGTGCATTTAAGGCTGAAGGTTTTGAGCAAAATGGTCACAGTACTTTACAAAAGAAATGGCAAATTTAATTTCCGTTTTCGAAATTTCCATTTGTAGCAGCAAAAATCGTATTTCCTGCAGATAGGTTTAATTCAGAAATGGATTTATTTACAAATTATTATGACTGATACTAGAAAAGTCATATTTTTACAGCACTTCTTCAAAATTATTAGACACAAAAAGTACAGATCATGCCACAACAGTATGTAGCTTTCCACATACTTTCATAATTTGAACAAAAATGGTTTTAAACCTCAAAACCTTGTCTAGCCCTATTCTTTGCCTCTTAATAGTTTGGGATCAATTACATTAAGCACTCAGCAGGTAGCACAGTTCTCCATTTTACTAAGCAATAACTGCTACAGGACTAAATAGAGATACCAAGTTTTAACACAGCACCTTTAAGGTCACCTTTACTTCACAAACTGGGGGCACCAAGCAACAAAAATCTACTGAAAGTTTTGCACTCCATGAACATGAAATGTTACTTCTAACACTTAAAACTACCACAGAATACATACCACACACAAATATTGGAACGTATCAAAAAAGTAACTTAAGTCAGAGCCTTCTGCCTTGATTCCCTGGTTTTTACTAAGGTATTGATAAACATACTGAAGTTTTTCCTTCTTTTTGCAGTAACTTCAGAAACAGAGCACTTACTGTAACTTTAGGAAAGGCACAAGAGGGTAACTTCCCAACTAAATGATTATATATACATTCTGCTAGCTGAGTGACTGAGCTGGCATGTTGTCTGAAGTTAGCTAAGCAGATTTAAAGAAAAAACCAGTAGCTGGAACTTTTTATTATTCTTTCCTCTTACCTCAGTTTCCTTTTATATTATCTGCTGCATTTTGCAGAGTTGCACCAAAAGTTATTCTGGATAGCCACAACAGTTCTTTAGATAGTTTCTTTATAGAACACTCTAACACTATGAGCCTCCCCAGGTAACAAACTTTTTGAAGCTCCCCAAACTGGGAAATAAACACACTTTTATGTACTCTCCACGAAAACTCGCCTAAAAAGGCTTAATGCCTAATAACATCTCCAAGACTGTATTTAAATCTCATTATCCTTTTTAACAAATTTGTGTCTACAGTCTCAAAATAGACAACCCAGAAATGAGAGAAGAATTGACATACTTTTTACCTGCAATGCCTGAAAGAAATGAACTGAAATGCTTTTACAGCTAATGCTTTTACTAGCGTAAACCTCCCCAAAATTTTCAAATTCTCTGGAATACCTGTAAGTTTGTCTGCATCAGACACATCAAGTACACGCTTACTCCTCATCTCACCTCAAGAACATTGTGGCAAAAGGCTTCCTAAGTGACATCACCCACTTGAGGAGGAAACAAACAAGTAGAAAAATAAAGCTTCTATTTAATTCAGTCTGCATGATATGCAGGATCCTCGATTACATATAGTCTTTATTAGGTGATAGAACTTCAAGAGTATTCTGTCTCATTAAATTGTCATTATTCTACCAATTCCTATATGAGAACAGATTTCAGCGGGCTGATTCAAGTATTTTTTAGCCCATAATACATTTTTGTAATTATTTTTAAAAGCTGTCATATTCAAGTTATGTGTTACCTTCCCAGTTCAGCTCTCAGCACAGCAATACTGTCTCTCCCTCTGGAAACAAACACGAGACTATTCATCTTGCTGTTGTTTTCCAAGATTGCTATTCAATGTATGTTGTATGTTGAACTACAATACCTTTCAGTCATAGATTTTTTTTTTCCAAGTCTGAAGATGAGCACAAGATTAGGGAATTTTGGTTTTGGTACATACAGCTTTCTTTCAAATTGCATGAGAAATACACAGCTACTTTCCCTCTCTTTTCACACACGTATTTTTTCCACGATTGAAACACTCAGAATTTGTTCTGAAGTCTCAAAGGCTCTTTGAATTGTTTTTACACACACACCATCAGCCACTACAGCACCCACAAGTCCAAGCAGCTGAAAGATCTGAAAGCCAGTGTGGCTTCAGCTTTTCAGAAACAGGTGTATATTGTCATGCTTTTTATTTATGGCTGTAATCCTCACGAATGTACACTCATAATCCTCCTGCTGAATGAAAGGTTTCAAGTGAAATCAGATCCTGGAAAAGCAAATAGCTTCCGCTTTCTTTTAAGAGAGAAAAGAAAAAAAAGCACATGGATTTGCCTACCTTAGAATAACACAGTGAATTAACTACTGAGCAGCTTCTTCTAACCAACAGCTCCTGTGCAAGTTTAACTTTTGGCGACAGCTGATCACGCCCGAGTTATTAACCAAGACAATGCAACATCCCTGATATTCCTTTCAGAGATCCCTGCCGATAAAAGACCGTTTTAGCCTCTGGTATCACTTGTTTCTCTCGTACCTGCTGCTCCTTCCCCCTCTGAAGCTGAACAGCTGCGTGCGCGGGGCAGAGGGTCCTGGATCGCGGGGTCGGGCACACAGGGCGGGCCGAGCCCCGCACGGACCCCACCGAGCCCCGCACCGACCCCGCCGAGCCCCGCACCGACCCCGCCGAGCCCCGCACGAACCCCGGGGCGGGCCGAGCCCCGCACGGATCCCGCCGGGCCGAGCCCCGCAAGGACGCTGGGGCGGCCCGGCCGCGCCGCTGCACGGGGCGAGGGTCGCCACCGACGGGGCTCCGGGCGCAGGGAACAAGCCGCCAGCGAACGGCTGGGTCTGGCTGTGGTTCCTGGCGAGGGAGCGGGGCGGGAGAGCAGAATGCCGCGTGTTCCCGGGAGCGGGGTCGGTCCGTACCTGCCCCGCGCGCCGTCCCGCCGGGCGCGCTCATCCCCCGCTGCCATAGCTACGGGCAGCCGCGCCGCCCGCCTCTCGCGAGAGCCGCCATCTTCCCGCGAGAGGCGCGGGCCGTGACCGCGGGCGCCTCCGCTGGCGCGGCGGCTGAACGGGCCGAGGGGGCCGGGGGGACCGAGAGGGTTGAGGGACTGAGAGGGCTGAGGCAGCTGAGCGGCCCGAGGGGACTGAGGGGGCCGAGGGGAGTGAGGGGACTGAGCGGGCCGAGGGGACCGGGGGGAGTGAGGCGGCCGAGGGGGCTGAGGCAGCTGAGCGGCCCGAGGGGACTGAGACGACTGAGGGGACTCTGAGGGGGCTGAGGGGCTCCAGAAACGCCTTCCTTGCCAGAAAATAATAAATCGGTGTCCTTGCAGAGCGGCTGTAACTGCTAACAAGTGCACAGCGTGGGCAGTGATTGCTGCGAGATACGGCTGGAGCCAGAGTAAACGATCTGACACGTTCGTGTCTAGCCAAAGTTTTTGCTTGTAGTTGATGTGAGCTGGGTTTTCTCACAGGTTAGAGCCAAAACATCGTGTGTTCAACACCACGCATACTTAAGTTGTGGATTAGACCATCTCGGGGCCTGGGGAGATTTGAATGTTAGAAATTTGTTTTTTGGTTTTCTGAATGCAAGGTAACATGTAAGATCAGTATTAAACTGGCATTCCCTGAACTGCATCAGCGGGGCATTTGCAGTATGTCACCAGGGCAGGCTAATATCAACTAGTGTGACTGTTCTTGGTGATGTCCAAGAAACGCATTTCAAGCCCACTGCAATCAATGGGTCCTTTCCTGTGAACTCAGGATCGTATATGTAGAGTCTCAGGATGCCTGTGGGGACCACTATTTCCATAAGCAGTTGGTATCTCAGTGTGACCTGGGTAAAAATATTAATTACCCAGACTGAAACATGAAGACATGAGGGCTAATACATTTTCTTTCCTGCCCTTCTATTTCCAGTTTTCCCAACATCTGAGAGGTACAGCTTTTTTAACAATTCTCAGAGAAGTGCCATGACCTCAGTAAGTGTGCAGGAAGTTCTTTTGTTCAGTTCTTGAGTCCATTTCTCCATAAGGGAAGTGAATGAGTTGATGCCTAACGTTCTCTATGTAAAAGGTGTATCTCTGTGTGCCAGAATTACCAGCTTCTGATAATTCAGGTGTTCTGCCAGTGGTGTACCAGGTGCACAGAGTGTGCCAGGGGACTGGAACTGTCCTTTGTGCTGCCCTGGAGCTGTCGTTGCAGTGAACACTCAAACCATACTGTTTCTATATATGTGTGCCTGCAATACTGCTGCTGTTAATATAGCATTTCTAACAACACTGAAGTATTACAGATAAAAGTGTATGTATTTGGAAGAATATTTGTTTACTTGTTGTGACTCCCCATCCTAGTTCAGTCTTCTGCTTTGGGAATCAAGCCAACCACACTGGAAGAGATCACAAATGAGGAAGGCCTCAAGCCTCTCTTAGGAACCAAAGATAATTAAGAGAAACATTTAGAGATAGTAGATGTAATGAAGCCCTGCATCCATGCTTGCTTCAGGCCCATGACAGTATGGCTGTTTTTATAATAGAATATGGAAGTGATTACACATCTGAGCCGGGCACTGCAGGGTTTGACTGAAGCACTCTCCAGTGTAATTGAATTTGTGTAGCATCTGTGAGCAGGGCAGGCCCTGTGCCATGAGGCCCATAGGGTGTCCTTAGGCTGGCCAGCAGAAAGTTTCTCATTTGTTTGTCCCTCCTTCCAGGGCCCACTTTGTTTTCCCTGCAGTGAACGATGTATAATAAGATTGTTGCTTAAAGCAGGAACTCCTCCCAGTAAGAACAGGAAGTTTGCAGAGTCCTTGTTTACCCTTTTGGGCTGAGGGATGTTTTGGAGCGCGAATGCAGCACTGCTTAGTGGCTCTCCTTTTTCACTGCTCTTTGTGTTCTCCTCTGTGTTTTTTTTTTTCCCCAGCTACAAATGCAGGGACTTGGAGTAAAACAGTGATGCTCGTGTCTGAGCCTGGGAAGAGTTGAGACCCTTGTCAGCCTTCTGTTGTACAGTTGTGCCGTCCCTCTCCAGATTTCCAGAGGATAATTGGTCCCAGTAAGCCTTGTTACAATAACCAAAAAGAATAACTGTTTTGTTTTGACACATGAAGAACTTACAAGCATAAATTAGTCTCACCTTATGCATTTATTTGTTCACTGTAGATTTTTGAAAGGCAAATGTCCATTATCAGTTTGGCTGGAGCTCTACCTGTAACAATTTCTAGTTTTTTTAAAGAGTAGTGGTCCTTGTCTGCAAATTTACTTCTATGAGTTCTCCCTGAAAGTACATCTGATGGAATTTTCTTTAAGTAAAAAAGATACTTTTAAAATTAAAATGCTTTGCACAAAACATTTTGCATTTCTATTTTTGTTAATCAAATGATCAAAACAAAGATGCCTGCAGGTTTTCTTAAAAAATAGTTGAAAAATATGCATTAAAAATGTTGAAATAAATAATGTTTCTAAAATGTATAATTGAAAGTCAAAGGAAGAGTTAATATTTGAGAATTTGTTTACTAAGCTGACTGAATTTTATGTTGCATTTTAAGAGCACTGCTTCAGGGTGGTTTATGTAGTTCTCTTCCCATTACTGCGTGTGTTAATTAACGCGATATATATCTGAGCAAGTACTTGCACTCATTAAAGTTTCACATACACTGTTTCAAATCCCACATACTCATCAGTTCACAAAAGTTGTATGGTTGCACAACATGTGTGCAATCTTGCTTCTGTGTCTGCCTTCAGATTCTGGGTTATCTGTGGCCCTGGTCAGGCACATCTCCAAGACGGAATAGGCAACTTGTCTGAACTAGTTTGTAACCTGCAGTTTGGCCATAGATGAGATTGCACATGATTCTATTGATGTGCTGTGATCCAGCAGGATGGGTTGCAAACTTTGCTAATATTCAGTCGAGAGACTCTAATATATGTGCTGCTGATGGGCAGCAGTGCACCTTGTAAGTTGCCAGAGCAGTGTGAACAGCAGCTTGTTGTGCCAAGGGGCAGTCTTTTGGAAGTGGGATGTTTTCCAGCTGATCACATCTGTGGCAGTCATCTATGGAAGAGAACACACATTTGCAGAGAAGCTAGTTAGGGAAAAAAACCTCAGTGCAGTGAATGTTCAAGCCTTGTGCCACAACTTCCCTTGGAGGGATGGCCATGTGCAGACATCATGTTCAGGCTCTTGTCTGTCTGGTGCCTGCCATCTTGCATAAAAAAATTAATAAATGTTATGTATTCACTGTATGATTAAAAAAAAGTCAAAAAGACAAAGCCCATATTCTCCTGACAGCCTGAAACGATTCCAGATTTGATTTCTGAGAGACCATCTGATGACCAAACCATCTCCTCTAAATAATCTGTGAATAACAACATAAAATTCCCAGATGTTATTTGTATGAATTATTCCATCATCATCACTAATTGCAAGCTGATCGCACGAGAGAGGGAATTATGAGATGCAAACTGTTTGATTAGGGAACACATTGCAGTTAAATGGAAGATCTTCTAGCCAACAGAAGCACAATAACTGTGCTACTACCTGCCAAATATTTATGCCATCAGCTATAACTTCAGGCAAGTTTTAAAAACATACAAGTCCATATTTATGGATAGTATTGCTGAGATTTTGTAAAGCACCTTTCTTTTACATGAAAATATGGACATTGTTTTTAATGCATTTTCAGCATGGCTTGGTTTCTTTGTCATACAAGTTGTCTTCATAAGATAAACATTTCAAAGCTTAGGAACTGTAAAACACTATTCCTAAAATTGAAACTGTAAATAACTAAAAATGAAAGAACTTTTTGTTCTGAATGGAAGATCTGAATGCCACAAAATTCTATCCAGTCTGTTTTTCATGGGTCAGCCTCTCTATATTAAATGACTTTTAGACTGCTGTCTAGTGGAGTATAAGCTTAATATCCGCTATATTCTCTATGAGGGAACTGTAGCCTGTCTTTTCAAGAAGATGGGCTCAATAATTTGTGCTTTTTACCTTTAACAATGATGATCCTGCTTAAAAGCAGGTGACTGACTTTCCATTCTGTAGCTTCTACTATGTGAGGGAGAATCCACTGTAATTAAATGTTATAAAATCCTCTAATTCCCACTGTAAACAATTCTTTGACATAGGTGATTCCCTTGAGTCTACATCACAGGAAGACAAAGAGCAGGAGCAGCTTCTTACTTCCTCTTAAATATTTGATCATTTTAGACAAATGACTGCCCTGATTATAGTAGCTGCAAGTCTTACTCAAATTAATTATTTTTAAGACAGAATTTATATTACTGTTGTAATGTTACTTCGAATAATGACTAAACTAGCATGTAACTTAAGCTGTGTAAACAATAAGACAATAGTTGTCTGAATTGTTCTATAACATGTAGCATTGTATTTCTTATTTTGTGCTAGAAACAAAAGCACATAAATCCTGCTTGACAGGATTTGAGATTGAAAGTGTACTGGCAATAGAAGAGCTAAATGCCTCATTAAGCAAATTTACCAAAACCAAAGGATCCTCTTAACTTACAAGTATGACTTATAGCAATTTTACTAATAACTTGCAGCAATACAATACTAATTTCAAGGACATTGCAACTTTTTATGCCCATTTAGGGCTTGGGATAATACAGTGTGTAGATAAAAACTCTTGTCCAACAGTACATTATGAACCAGAGAGAGTTTTGGGTATATACCCAGTGTTTTACATACTTACAGGGTAAGTACAGTGGAGCTTTGAAACTGCACCACCAGAGAGCACTGTGCTATTTCTGCATAGTATTCCTTACCTTTCCCTGCATATTTGTGGGCCTATTTTATTCAGTCTTTTTTTTTTCTGTGATACAGTAAAACTGAAGTGGTGGTGTCATTCTGTTGGAATTCTCAAACATTTTGGCATCATTGTCCTGTGTACACCAGCAGCCCTTAGTTGCCCTGACCAGCCTCATGTGGGACCTTCACTTCACTTACAGCCCAGCATTCCCATTTAAGCTCAGACCTAGGCCTGGGGTCCTTGTCTAAGCAATGTTGTCGTGGTGCTGGCCTGCAGTCTTGTCTCCTGGGACCTGAGGCCTGTGCTGTAACTGGCTTGTCTCCTAGATGGACATTTTTGTTATTGCAGATTGATTCAATGACATTTTTAAGGAGAAACCACAAAGGCTGTTTTTCCTCTTGGTGTTTTATTTTTAGTTAATTTATGACAAAACAGTTTTATTATCCATCAGACAGGCAGCATTTGGCATTGCTAAAGAGGAAAACACTTCCTAGTCTTGGCCTCTTATGTCCTGGTGAACAAAAAGCTCCATTCCCTCAATCTATTTCTTATATGAACTAATACCACATTGAAGAGAAGTTCAGAACCTGCTAGGAACTTGTCTTGGCTAAGGGCAAAAGAAGGGAAGGGCTGACAGAACTAGAATTGCACTTTTCAGCTCCTGACTATCAACTTGCAAATAGAAAGGGCTGAGGAGAAAAGAGAAGGTCTCAGCAGTGGGAATTTATAGCTCTTCTGTTTCACCACTTATTGGCACATTGATCTCAGTATGGTACTCCGAGGCGTCTCCTGAAGGCATCCAAGGTATTGGGGTTCTGTTGAAGGAGGGCCTTTTGCTGAAATTTTGATTATATATCATGAGAGATTCTGGAAGCAAAGGGCAGATATCAAACTGAGGCACTTTGAAGGTCATCCGTTTGGCTGCTTTCTCGTAACCCCCATAAGGCATGGCAGTCCTGGCACAGGGGAGTGCATGGAGTTAGTGAACGGAGCACAGGTAAACAACAGGGTTTAGAAAATAAATTATCAAAGTTATTGAAACTTTAAGTTTTTCCACAGTTGACTGGCCAACAAATCCTTCACAAGAACATATATGTATCTGTTGCTCATGTACTAAAAAAAAATGCAAACACACACACACACACACCCTCTTTTGTGCACTTCTTTCACCTTTGCTGCATTGATCTCCATCAAACCATACACCTTTCACAGCTGTTGGTACTCTGTGTGTGCAGAAGGCAGAGCCTGTGTTACTGCAGAAATTAATGGGATGTGGGTTTGTCGTTGGTATTGATGTCCTGCAGCTATGAAAGCGGGTGGCAAAATTGTATAGAGAGGTTAACAAAAAATTGTTGCTGCCCTAGAACTATTTGTAAACCTCTAAGTTTTTATCAGAAGCAGCAGGAGGATCCTGATTCTTATCTTAAGTACTCTGAAGTATATGGCTTCAGATCATAAGTATTTTTCCTGAACTCTTGAACTTCAAAGGGCTGCAGTAATAAACAGTGACAAGCTAAATCTCCCTGGTCAAATGGGGTGAGAAAGAAAGGGAAATAGGATTAAGGTCCTCTTATCCAGGTGCACAGGTTTTCTGACCATAAGCTGAATTAAAATCTCTAGCTCTTGATGTATGTTTTCTTTGTAGTCTTCCAAACATTTCAGCCACAGGAGACCGTGCTAAGAAAACTGATGTGCATTTACAGTGCACAAGACAGGAGGCTGTGGTCAGAGTTGTGTTTTCTTCTGTTAAATAAACTGAATTGAGTATCTAAGAAGACTTACCGGTTAAAAGACTTATAATGGGGGAAATCAGCTTTGGGACTATATGACAGTAAGTCCGTGGTGAACTGACTTTTGTCCTCAGGGCTGATACCCATCGCTCGTTCCCAAGGGGAGATGTAAGTTTTAAATATAGTGACTTTTTTGCCTCCTGACTTTCCATCTGTAAATAGAGAAAGGTAAAGCCCTCTAGTTAGATGACACTTACTCTAAAAACATTTCATTTCTGCATTCTACTATTAAAGTTGAGACATCAGTTTTGTTTCCAGATTCTGTAGCTTCTACATCAATCTGAGATTTAATGGTTAGATTTCTCTTTAAAAAAGATAGTCATACACCACTTCTGTCCTTGTCCATAAAAGCAGGTGTAACACAGTTTAAGAGCCACTCATCCAGGAATTTGCATTAAAGCATATACCTGAAAGCTATTTTTTCACTCTTCTCTCTGGTTGCTCATGTAGGGAGAAATGAAGTCCTTATTTTATCATCTCTTCACTAACTTGGGCTAAGCTTTATATAAGGCAAGATGCTATCTAATTTCTTAATTTACTTTTTTCTTTTCTGCCATATCATAGCAGACATAACATGGCATTTTCTTTGTGGTTACATGATCAGACATTCATGTTTTGCTGTTTCTGAACCAAGATATTAGAGACAAGTCTGGCTTGAACACCTCAGGATGGCTAAAAGCAGTTTGCAAATGTGATGGGGGTATCTCACTGGAAGTTAAAATTCTGTCAGTGACAAGAGCTGCACTTGTTGCTAAATCAACTCTTAAGTTAACTCTTCTAGACTTTGCAATAGAATTTAGTTTGGAAGAAATCAAGTTTTAGTCAGATCAATTTGCTTGTCCTTAAGAGTAAGATTGGTATAGGATCTGGTACCTTTAGCTATTTCTTGTTCTTGTGCAGAGATACTTGCCTTTTTCAGCACCATCACCTCCTTCTCCACCACTCCCAGACAATTTCCCCGCATGTTCCCCTTCAGTGTCTCCAGGGCCTCCTTTGCTTCCAGGCCTTGGAGGGACGCCGGGATGCTGCTGCTTGCTGGAGCCATGTTGCCCAGCTGTCACTCCTCCCACCATCCGCCCTTGGGCATAGCCATGAGCATCTTCTCCATAATGCCCTCCTGGTGGGATGAACTTCTGAAAGTGATCCTAAGGCAGGAGCAAACAGTGTATGAATCCCTGCTACATGACATGGCCCATTCACATTTGCAGAGTTAGGTCCCACAACACCAACTCCTGAGTCTCTGTGACCTGAGCAGTTTTTGTGTCTCAGTTACAAAACCAGTGGCAGAACTTTGTGTAAGTTATTCTCATTATCCAGCACAAGAGTAGTTGTGGAACAGCAGGAAGGGCAATGGAAGTACACACCCCTTGTAGTTGTTTTATATGATCAGGGTGAGAAGAGAGACATCTGCATAGTCCCCAACAGTGATCAGTATGAAAGAGAGGAGGAAGGAAAGAAAATTGAGCTTTCGCCAGAGCAAGTAAAGGTTCAGACAGAGATAGATTGGCTAACCTGTGGAAAAGCAAGCTGGGAAAGAAATAGGAAATGTTTTCATGTCAAACTTAAGATAACCCAGCCTGATGACAGCATGGGAGCTAAGTGTTAGAGGGCACCTATGACAACAAAAAAGTCAGGGAGATGTCTGTCTGTATGTCTGTTTTCCGTATATATGAAGGTCTGCATGGAGAGGAGTATTTACATGTTGAGAAAAACTGAAGAGAGAGCAGCCTGGGAAAACAGAAAATACTTCCTGGAGACCACAAGGGAAAAATAACAAAAAGGAAGAGTTTTGTTTGTAGCAGTATGTGCGTTAATGAACCAAATCTAATCAGCAACAAAGCAAGAAAGAAAGTTGTATCCATCAGTAAAACTAGGTTGGTCTTATTTTGCAGGCCATCCACTCACCTTAATTCAGGCTAGAAGGCTTAATCTCTGCACTACACAGTGAAAGAGCAAACAGCCTGTGCAGGATTTGTAGACCCTGTGGTGCCAGCATGATGTCCTGTCTTTGCACACAGAAATTTTAATAATACTTGTGTGGAATAGAAACTGATATAATAAGTTTGGGAAAATGTTCTACCTCTCAGTCATAAGTGACATAAAAATTAGACTCCTAGCAGACATAAAAAGGCATCTCTTGTGTATTACAGTCCACAATACAAGTCATCTGGGTTACATATGGTCTCTTCTGTTGAACTAGGAGATTGGCTGTTAGGTGCACAAAGTACAACAAATACAAAAGAATGAAATGGAATGAATCTGTTGTTCCTCATGCTGCAATTCTAATTGCATGAATTAATCTCAAGCAGCCTCTGAGCTGGCTCTCAAAGGGTTAAGGCTTTCTCAGGGAGCTTACACCTAGCACAGTTTAGCAAAAAGAAGCTTTCCAGGCTGTAAACAGGCTTCCAAGCCAGCTGTTCAGTCAGCTAAAAATAGACAAGAAGTGAAAACCCACAAGGCTCAAGGCAGAATTAGCTAACTCTCCGCTCCCTGTGTCTCTTGCAATAGTGTCCAGGGTTTCACAGCAGGTCACCAGGCTGCAACCCAGGCAGGCAGCCAGCTGCAGGCTGGAGTGGCAGAGCTGGTGCCCCCAGGGCCTTTAGGGACTGTCTGTCCTTCTCCTAGCTGTAGGGAATTGCCTTTTTAGGAACAGAGGAGATGATGTTCCCCTGAATGTCAGGAAGCACTGACGGGGAGAGGATTGTGAGCATTAAGCTCTGCACAGGAGCTGGCAGGGCAGTCTGCTCATTTATGCGTGGGAGCCATGTAGCTGTAAAATGGCAAACTGAAAAACGGGTATTTTGAGGGCTAGGGGTCAGAAGGAGGTTATTCTCAATATTTAAATATATATGCAAGGGTAATGCTTCTACTGATTTGCTCAGTACTTGCAAAACAGGGATTTACATCTGTTTTCCTTCAAGTCTCACCCATGCTTTGTGCCTTTTCTGAGTATTAAATGCTTATTTCTCTTTTCCTTTGGTTACTTACATGTGCACTCCGGAATGAAAAATAAGAAAAAAGGTCACAAAACATCAGCATAACATGAACTGCAGTAAAATGGTTGTTCTGATTCTGTTCACAGCAGTATGTGATGTGATCAGGGAGAGGCATTGTTGTTGTCTGGTGTTACTTTAAATTGCAGTACATCACTGATAGGAATGAAGCTTCTCTGAAACAGAAGGTCTGCATCAGGAAAGCCACACCTAAATCTTATTTAGCTACAAATTAAATTAGTATGATTTGCCTTAGGCTAGTTCATGATTCTTCATGGACCTGCTGGGAAACCGTCCAATCTGCTGAGAGCAGGCTTCTCCATTCAGAGAGGAAAGACACATTTTCCATGTAATACCCCAGACTCTATTCACCTCCCAGAACAAAAACATGGTTTTCTTTAGTTTTGGCTACCACAACAGTTTGATTTAGCTCAAATTAACAGGAGTCAAAGGGAAATTAATATTTTGGAAAGATTTTCCAAGAGAGCAAAGCTCAGGAATAGCAGCCTCAAGCAGGAGTCTCAACATAGTCAAAGCTGGGTAGGTGCAGCTTTGTCTCTGGCATGCACAACACACCTCTGGTCAGAGTTTTGAAGTGAAATATGGCTTAGAGTTGAGGAGAATGCAAGTCTTGGGCCATTGCTTGTGGAGCAATGCGGAGCTTTTACATATATGCATACTCACATCATGAAACCAGCCTCTCAGTTATGATTGATTGACCCTGTTGTTGGAAATTCCAGGAGAGAAGCCCAGGAATGTCAATTGAGAAGCCTGATAACCTTCTCCTGTTGGCTCTGGAGACAGATCACATGGTTCCTCCATGGTGGGATCTGCCCTGTCTGTTTGCTGCTGGAGGCAGTGGATGTTATCAGTCCTTGGGCATCTCTAAATCCACTCTAATAGAAGAACAATTGTCACAAATTCAGGTGATGTGTAGTCCCCTGGACTGGATAACCCAATAGGGCTCAAGTCTTTGAAGTCCTTGGTTCTAGCAAGAGCCTGATCCTGCAGGCTGAGTGCTTAGATGGGCAAATTCTGAATTCTCTAGAGCATGTGCCTAATAAAAACTTCATAATGAAAGATGATCCAGCTGAGCTGGGACCTCTAAGTATCTGAAGGCCCTGACGTCACTGCAGGCAGTCCCCAGGAGGAGACACTGTGTGCTCCCCTTCAGTTCCTTGCTGTGCCCTAAAGAAAATGATTGAGGCCACCAAATGTGTTTCTATTTCCACCTCTGATAAAGAGCTCCCCAAATGTTTGATACCTATGTAGTTACTAACACGTCTGAAGTTACTGGTCTGCGTTCTCTCAGTGGCAGCCACTCAAATGCTCCTTAGTGATGGGATGAGAGATTTAAAATTCAGAGACTTGGAGAGTCTCATAGACTGCCTGCTGTTTTTATCCAAGTGTGTGCCTCAGTCCTTTATTTGGATTTCATAGACTTAACCCTATGATTCACTTTAAAAAAGTATGAACATAAGAAGATATTAAAGTATCTTAAAGGCTATTTTTTTCAGACTTGCTATCCCAAGATGCACTGCAGCTTGAGCTCTTGCTTTCTATTTCCAGGTCTACTTCTGACTTGCTGTTTAATCTTAGGCAAATTATTTTTTACCTCTGTAGCTGAATTGACACATCTAAATAATGGGATTTTTTATCTAATGCTACCCAAAGTTAGATATATATTATATTTGTATCTTTTATGTCATCTTTGCTGCATTTACCATGTGGATGAAAGCAGCTGAGTTTCAGAATTTTGGTCCACAGTTTTCTCACAGTGCTCCAACAAACTGCTGTGGAAAATAAAAAGATCATTTTTTCCTATCACTCTGTTTTTTCCACACCAGCCACTTCTTGAATAAGAATGCATTGAACTCCATGTTGACTCTTATGCAGCTTTGGGTATAGTTGGGAGCTCTAGGTGTTCTGCACCAATCCAACTCCAGTGCAGTAAGGCTCATTTGGTTAGAGAAGCTACATCTCACTCAGCTTGCTCCACTTAGTTCATAACCTGAGACTCATATCTCAGCTTGCAATTATCCTGTAACATTGTTCAGGAGGTTAAATATTCCCTGCAGAACAGAAATCCAAGAAAAAATGCTTTTCCTAATGATATTTTCCCTTTAACTTTCCCTCCAGTGATCCTAATTGGCATTCTTCTAAGTACGTTGTGGCCAACGGAGCTATTGGTGTAGATTGTGCAATGACCAAGTAGCTGTTTGGTAACTTCTTTGTGTCTCCATCCTTACGTCTTCCTTCACAAACTGTATCATGTCTGGCTATTGAACATGTAAGGTCTCTGTGTCCAGCTGCCTGCTGTGAAGCATCACTTTTGGCATTTTAGTATAACCACTTCCATTCTCTTCCTGCTACCTCTGCCTGCTCCTCTGGGTTCTTGTTCAGCAGCAAAAGGAATACCAAGGAACTCCTGCCATTATCCAGAAGAGTAATCTAATTCTTTAACACTTTTTCACTTCTTGTATTTTATTTCAGAGTTGGTGTCAGCTTATCTGAAGAGACCTCTTGACCTGAAGTCCAGCAGAAATTACCAACGCATGTTCAGCTTGTTTTTGTACAAGCTTTGACAAGATTGGAAACTGCCTTTATTGTAATTTATGGGTGAGTCTGAGAAAGTATCGAGATGGGGTTATTTATTTGTGGGCCTGGGTATTTTTTGATGTACTACTGCTGGTAATTGTGTATTTAAATACTGCTTATTTCACCTTTGTAGTGGTTTTAAGTTAACATCTGACAGTAAAGCATAAAGAGCAAAGGAAAAAAGGTCTTCTACATGTAATCCAAGTCAGCCACAGGTTTTGACTAGCAGAAAGGCTAAGTTTAAGGATCCTCACTGGAAGAAAGACAGCAACATCCAAAATACTATGGTTTTGTTTTCAGTTTCCACTTGATAGTCAGCAGGAAGCTGTTAGTTTCCACTTGGAACAGGAAGAAAGTCTTAACACAGAGGTTCTCAAAGCTGAGGCGAGACAATAATGAGTGAGGCTGTAAGGCTAAGAAACATTGTTTCACATGACCTTGATGTGTTTGAGACCAAACAAATGAAGGAAAGGTCTGTGAACTGCTGATCTATTAGTTGCTGAACAGTGAAGTGGGATTTGGGAGACCCAAAGATAAGTCTGAGATGTCTCTGTGATTTTGTGTGACTCATTCATCTACTGCAAGGCTCAGTTTCTCCATTAAAAAATAAGTGCAGTAATTTCCTTCATGCTATGGTTGGCCAGATGCTACAGTAACAGAGCACAGAGCAAGATAGTGTTTTGTCATGGCCTTTAGTCTGTAGTAAATTGCATCTTGCAGGTCCGCAGTGAAGATGATAATATCCTCTGAGACATGGAAGGAACCACAGTTTCTGTGACAGGCTGACAGAGCCTGGAGTGAGAGGAGAAATACTTCTTCTCATTCACTAGCTGGGATTCAGCAGAGCACCAAACAAGGAGGATGTTGCCTGAACTGTCCCAGTTTGCCAGGATATCGGTGTCAAACTCAGCCCTCCCTAAAACTTATCCTTTTACTGTATATTTGCAAGAAAAGAGGGTCATAGTATTGAAAACATCAGTAGTGTGTAGTAGTATTGAAAACAACAGTATGTAGTGCATTTCATTTTGTTCATGTTGGGAATGGTCAGTCCTTTTGACTGAGTTTAGCCACCATGTGCCTTTAACTGGATGGGTTGAGCTGCAGCAGTGATTGCACTTTTGCATGGGGTTGTCTGACATTCATGCACACACAATATATATGTTTTCTCTGCTAAAAGTAAGGAGAGTGATCTGATTGTCCAGTGTGGTTGTTTGGCTGGAGGACAAGGAGGGGAAGAGAAGCAGGAGGGTGGATCAATGACACTTGACTGCTGAGATCTTCTCCCTTGTGTGGAAGGTTTATGGCTACAGCACAGGCTATTCTGGGACCCCTTATATGGTTTGTATTTATTTTTAATATCCTTTCTCTTTGTGTGTTTTTATATCACATTACCTTGCTCTTAAACTTTTTCTGTGAGAAAGAAACAATCCATACTCCATCCCAGACCCATCTTGCCCTGCTTTCCTAAGTGTGTCCTGAAAATATTTTAAGACACGTAAGAAATCTATGATATAAAAGCAGAAAACACACCCCCCCAGCTTTGAAACCCTTCACTATCCCACAGCCTTAAAGGTACAAGGACTTCCTTGAGATGGGAAGCAAAGAACATGGAAATTAATTGGGAACTGGATGTAACAGTAGAAAGTATTAACTCTGCTATTATCTTCCTCATACAGTTCCCTTGTGTTTAAGCTTTCTTTTCTGCATCTTGCCTTTGAGCAGATACAGGAGCAAGAAAGTAAAGGAACAGAAAGGTCATCAGATTCTGCAATCAAAAGGGGTTCTTTATGAAAGTTATTTAGTGACAAGGTCAGGCGCTGTCCTGAGGGTTTGGAAGACCTGTTACCTTTACCTGCCCAAGAACAACCGGCTCTCTGAGATTGCTGTGATTGCTCAGCTTTTCCTCTCACTGCTCTGACAGTGAGCAAAGGTGCTAACTTGTGCTGGCTGTGCTGATGAGAATAGCTGTCCACAGAGGCAGTGGATGCAACCTGGCAGAGTGCTTGCACAGAGCACATGGGGCAGCCAGAAAATAACAACTGTTTGTGATCCTGCTGAGCTGGCCCCAGCAAGGGCTGTAGGGCAGACAGAAGTCTTCCTGCACTGACCAATGGAGATTTTTTATCTCTACCAGGAATGTGGAGAGAAGATAGCCCCGAAAGGGAACCATGAAGTGTCAGCTGCTCTTTGGACACCGTGCCACGGTTCTCATACAGCAAAGCCATAAAAAAATCCTAGGCTTGTTAGAGTTTTTTTTAAAGCCCAAATAGATTTCTCCATGGCACAGGATCTTACAGTCATGCCCAAAGACCTTGGGAGCAGGGGTGTTCTCACAGAATAGAGATAGAGATTCACTACAGAAAGGGTATGGAGTGAAAGTCAGGCACAGATGAACAAAGTAGGAAAAACAGCTCACAAAAAAGAAGCGATTGTCATTAGCCATTGTAATGTTAGTCCTGGAGGGACTCTGTGCATGGTCCAGTTTTGAGTCCATTTGTCACTGTTTATTTGCTTTGTATTGTTCTGCTTGGACATTCTTTAGTGACACCCTCACATTTTTGAGAGTTTGAACTTTTGTTCTGTTGCTTTATTATTTTCTCACTCCTCTACGCTGCAGCAGATTCTGACATATGAACTTGGCCCTCATATATTTTAGGAGCTCTGAGGTTGCTGAGTGTTTATAAAAACTGCATGTATTTCTGTAGGACATTAATCTGAAGAGTGCGAAGTTCAACACACCATTCATTCCCACATCCTTTCTAGGCAGTAACTTGCTGAAGAGATGAACTACCTAAAACATAAAGACATGAAGAAACTGCCCAAAGTCTAAAATGACCTGATATGCTTGCTATATCTCTGGCCTGTCATCCCTCATCTGAATCTGACCTATGTTGTAATTTTAATTACTTTTTTTTCTAATCAGGCATCTTTCTACATCCTGATTTCCAAATTATCAGTTTTAGGAATGAACTACAGACATTTACTACTGCTGCTTTTGTAAACATTATAGGGCTAAAACATAATGTTCCTATTTGGCAGAACATTTTCTTCAGCTTGATTTTTATTATTTTCCTTGAGTTTCTTTGGACTAGAAAATTGATGCCATAAAGGGATAAAATTACATCCAATGAATTTTGAAGAACATCAGACAATGAGGGGCTACATCAAAATGCATGCAAACTTGAAACATTTTCTATTTGTTTTACTGAACTGCTAACAATCATGTGGAAGGAGAGTTTCATTTGTAAAAGTTTAGGTATCTTTAGAAGACTTTACAACAGCAACTAAGGATAGAGAGAAGTTCAAAGATTAAATAACAGTACTAACTCATCGGAAAGGGAAAGGAAAGACTGTCTGTGTTTTGCACCATATCTGAAAGGAAAATATTTTAGTAGAAAACAAACTTGGCTTCTAGCAAATTAACTGAAGATGTTGCAGAGTCAAGTTAGAGGTTTCTGTCAGAAGTCTCACTTATGGAACTTGCAGAAATGAGCAGAGCAGTCTGTCCAGCAGAAAGCATAAAAGTATCCTAGACCGAAAACATAACTGCACCTACTGGAGCTGGAGTCAGACCTGGATGGATCATTGCCATCAAGCAAAGAAGAAATGGAATGGGTACAAAACTAATTAGCCCTTCCCTGAGGTCTGAACACCGGCCAAACATGTAGTCCTCCTTCATCACTCAGTACTGAATTTTCTCATGCTTCTGCATGTGTGATACCAAATATTTGCCAGAGGAAACTAATGCTGTTGCCAAAAGGAAATAAAACTTGTGTGTTTATATAATTTGGGCTTTTTCCTTCACTTCTTTGCTAGTAGGTCCCCCCTGGTCCATGCACATACAAACAGAGGAGAGCTTGGGCACCCACCATTCATGTTTTCCCTGGGTGTTTTGGAGCAGGTTTTTAGTTTTAATCTCCAACCTACCACAGAATTGGCGGTGAAGGCATCAGGGTTATTCTCATAAATGAACTTCTCCACTCTCAGCTGACGTAATTTAAACATCTTGGATCCTTTGTTAGTGAGGAGAGAAAGCTCTTCTAGCATCACATCTCTGGGGATGCTGATCTTCTTCCCCAAGTTCAGCTTGGACACCTCTTGTGGCATGACTACAAAACAGATGCAATAGGACACTTTAGGAAATGCTCTGGTCCACATCTCTTGTCTATGTTTTCCAAGAATCAGTAGCAACTTCAGAGCACCGAAAAACTCTTCTAAATTAACATTTTAGGAAATGAGCTGTGCGCCAAGGTTTTGCACTGGTGATACTTTGGATATAGATGTTTGGGATTTACTCTGAATTGCAATCAAGGCAAATCTGCAGAGGTGACTTGCATGGGGGTGGAGATAGATGGGTGTGTCCCACATCTGAAGCACCTCAGTCAGTGCAGCAGGATTCCTTAGTACTGCCTCAAAATGCACCACTGCCTTACACTCACCTCCCCCCCTCTGCAATTAGATGAGTGGCAGTCAGCTCCTCAGATTGGGTTGTCATGTAATAAATAGAGAGAACTCTGGTGTGCTTTGGTTTAAACATTATCCTGGAGCCATGGCTAGATTCAATATTATTATATATTTTTGTTTGTGGTGAGAATTTTTAAAGAGGAAAGTGGCTAAAATTCTCTTCAAGTCTTCATATGCTGGTTACTCAATAAGTACTTTTCCATTTAATTTGGTACTACCAATCCACCATGAAAACAATGGATTTAAACTTTTTCAGTGTAAAAGTCTTGCAGAAATGCAATCAAAGTTTTTCATTCAGAAACATGCACCTTCTCCTAGGCTTCCTTTTGTTTCTGTATTAAGCAAGTTTAAGACTACTTCTCATTCACAACTGAGAATGAATCTCCATCCTTAAACTGGTATAAAGCCTATTTTATTAGACAGTCTATGAAGAACTTTTTTAAACAAGCCAATTTTGTACAGCAGTATTTCATAGCAGGAAATGCCCTTTAACTGAAAACTGGATTTTTACTTGCTTCTTTACTTGAATAAATGATTAGGGGCAAACAGAAAAGTATTTATACCCTACCAGAGAAGTTTCTACATCTGTTTTTGGGGTGCTGAAGAAAGGACAGCAGCGAATTATTAGTTTTTCAAATCTCTAAAAATCTTCCCCATGCTGTCAAGAGTAAAAAGAAGATAAGGATATCAGTTATCTAAAAGTCACCCTACCCAATACACGCGTATTCTGTAGAAAGAAAAGTGTCCCAGGTTAAATTTTCCTGCTGTAACTTCCCTAAGAGACTGGTTTTTTCAGTTAATTAGTGCTGGAATCAAAGGAATTCTCTCACACAGAGGAAAAACAAATAAGAGACAAAGGTTATAAGAGAGAGAACAGTACACAATATAAGTAGGCACTGCAGTATTGATACCTGTAAAAGATCATGTTCTCTTTACTTTCACACAGGTGTGCATCCAAATGAATGCTGCAGGGGAGTACAGGTTTGCAGAGTGTGCTCTAGATCGACATTTGACCTGAGTGTGTGCAAAGCTTTTCAACCATAAGACAGAAAATGTGATGTGGCTGTAGACTGGGCTTTAGTAATATTTGTGGCTCTGCCTCCTTGTGTGTTCCCTGCATGTCTTGCTTTGGGAGTTCAGTCAGACAAGGTGTGAAATTTTAAAGGCTGGCATTCAGGCTGAAATCCAAACAATTCTTACTTGAGCAGTTTTGTGTATCTTACCTTCGTGTGTCAGCTTCCCAATGAGTTTAGTGGACTTTTTCCTTTTAAGAGGAGCAGGAGTCCCTGCAAGGGGCATTCCCACAAAAGGTTCTCTGCTTTGCTCTAAACACACAAGGAAATGGAGAATGAAACACTGGAAAAGTATTTCTTGCCTTTCTTTTAGTTGCCATCTACAGGAAAAAGATACACAGCCTTCATTTCACACACAGATTCTTTTCCATCCCTTCCACATGATGGAGCTAGTGAAAGGTGTTCTGCCATACAGAATATCATCAGCAGGCTGTTGTGGTGCTGGCTGGAGACTCAGTGTTATGACACAAATTATGGTAGCAGATCACAGCAGAAGCATTGCCAAGGTGCCACATAGCATCATCATCCAAAAGATGCATTTTAATTGCAACATGGCAGTCTCCCAGAATCGGAGTGTGCCATGGGGGTACTCTGTTACCACCTTGTGCTTCAGTAACAGACTCTCTCTTTGAAATAAAATGTTATAATTCCATGCAGTTATCTTTAGATGGTAATATATATTTGTGTATAAAGATTTCAGGTCTGTCCGTGGGTAATTTGGAGCCCTTTGAATAATTTGCAAGTGTGGTTTGGATATTTAGATAGTCCTATTAGAATTAGAACAGGTATTCAGAAAGCCACTAGACTGCAAGTTTGGAACAACAATAAAAATGCCAAAACTAAACCAAAACTCTAAGTACTTCTGTATTTTATGACTGCTACTGTTTTGTTACAGAAAGGCTAGAAGAAGGCGGCACAGGAAGATTTGTTAAAGAAAAAGTTGTTCACCCAATTTGTTTGAAGTCACTTGCACCTGTATCTTATGTATAGATCTTATCCCATATAATTTTGAAGGGGGAAAGGGAAGAAGAGGGAGATTTTTTTCTGGTACAGCATTCTACATCCCTAGAAAGGATGAGAGATCTGTACTGCAAAGTCAGGGAAATTAGGAAAAATCTCAGCAATTCTACTTCATGCAGCTTCTCAGAGTCCTTCTTTGGGGTTATCACACATAATGTAAGCAAAGCAAATGTCTTGTCTTCACTTCAATACTGTCCATGCCGAGACCCATTGGCTTCAGCAACAGCAATAACTAATCACCTGTGTCCTTCTGATTGTTTGTATTTGCTTAAAATTTCAGAACTAAAGCATTGAACTGTGAATTGTATTTTAAAACTACGAAGCAAACAGCTGGAACTAGGAGGTTGTACACTGCCAATGTTGTGATTAAGATATTTTTATCTCCTATGTATTCTGCAGTTTCATTCCACAATTGCTTCTTTTGCACCATGATTTTCATGTGATAATAACTACTAAAAGAAGCCCAGCCACAGCAAGACAGGTCCAATCACACTGGCAGATAGTCCCCTAGATTAGTTTTTCTCTCAGATTTGCGAGCTTTTCCTTTTACTGAGATGCTGCCTATGCAGTTCACACCATAAACGAGCACCTCCTGGGGTATTCCCAAAGCAAGCATGAGCAGGTGCAGCCATAAAGCACGCGCTGCACATTCTCCTCGAGCAGCCAGACATCTGTTTGGCTATATAAAAGAAGCTGGCCCTGCTTGACAGGAAAGGGGCAATGCTGCCAGGAGACTGCAGGGGTGGGAGGTTATGACCCATCTGATGATTCTTAGGACTGCGAAAACAGAGGGAAATCATCTGTGTGCCCCAAACATGGACTCCCTGGGGCAAGACAGAAAATGCTGGCCCTGGTGGGGAGCTGTGCTCCTCTAACACACCCATTCCCAAGGAGCAGTGAGGACACATCCCATTCTGCTGTCCTTCTTTACTAATCCAGCAGGACTGAGAAGTGAGAAACCTGCTGCATGCAATTGGTCTAGTGTAAGGAAAGGGGCAGCAGTCTCTCACCATGGACAGGGTCCAGACCTGCACTGGTGCTAGTGCTCTTTCAGTCCTCCCACCACAGGGAGGCTGCTGAAGCCTCAGTACCCATCCTTCCCACAATCCCATACATACAGCCAGGGCCACAATTATCCTTTTCTCCCTGAGCTCATGCCTTGGTTCAGTTCCTCTGTCTTTCTCTTCATTGGCCTGTGGAGCAGTCATTTACTTGTTTTGGCTGCAAACCAAGCCACTCTTTACCTCTCCAGCACCTGCTCTGCACTATTTTGCTTCCCAGTCAACTCACCTCAGGTTTGCAGTACCAGGCTCAGACCAGATCACGCACCTGCCCCAGAGCTCTGCAGTGGGCTGCTTCCTCCCAGCCTGTCCCTGGGTGCCGCTGGGGAGGTTTGTCCAGCAGCCCCGTTCTCCCAGGGTGCCTGGGTGCAGGCAAGCTCTGCCCAGCACAAAGTGCTGATGCGAAGTGCTGTGAATTTGACTCCCGAAGGCTGCTCGCACAGGCATCCTGCAGTTATTAATAGCCAATGGCCCGCAGGGCAGAGTCTCAGATAGCATCACTACCATCCCTGAGGAGAGAGAAAAGGAAAAGGTTGCTCCTCGGGTCTCCTGCAGTCACTGTCTCAGTGCCCAGGAAGACCAGGCTCTTCATAGGTGCCTCACTTCCTCCTCTCTGTTCAAACCTCTTCCTCCTGCTATTGCTTCTTAATGCAATTCATAAAACCTTCTCAATATTCTGTTTGTCACTAATGCTCAAAAGCTATCTTGGGTCTTGCTCTGTTACACCTTCCTTCTGTCCCTTCCTCAGTCATTTAGCCCAGTGTCCCCTGGGCTTTCATATATAATTCCTAAAATGCATCAGAAAACACAGAAGCAAAGTAATTATATGCATGAATCAATAAGTAATAGGAAACCCACTAAGTCTAGAAAGCTACTTACAGAATTCTAGGAAGTAGCTATGCAATGTATGGGAAGTCAAGCTGAATCAAATCACAAGGAAACCGATTTCCTGACTAATGACAGAAATAGGGTTGATTGCCTGCATTTGGTGCAGTTTTGTACATGCAAATGACCTTCCTCAGCTCCTCTTCATTATGAGGTAACTCTTCCTCTTTTTCCCTCCTATCCAGCTGGATTCTGGTTTTAGGATGAAGGGAATGTATTTCATTTTACTGGATTACTCAAAGATGCATAGCCTTTCATCTTCTGCATAAAGCAGAAATTCTCCAGAAAACATTGTCTTCCTAATTCCCACTGAAAGACTGGATTCCTATTTAATTGAAATCAGGTTGTCTACTGAATAATCCTAGAGTTTAGTGGGGAGGAAAAAAAACCTAAACACAGTTGTGATTGCAGTAGAAAATCATCTGTGCAGAGGATTACAAGCAAAGTTGATAGAAAGGAACACCAGAAGACAGCCACTTTCCTTTCTCCCTAGATTTTGCTGTTGATTTTGCCTGCACCAAATGCATATAAAACTTCCCATTGTGATGAATGGGTTGAAAGCACAAAGTGTTAATGCCCAGTACTGTCTGGAAGGTCCTACAGAATACTGCTGTCACATACCTGTGGGGGATAATCAGTCTTTATACTCTGCTTGGAGTCAGGGAACATATGGCAATCTCCTGACTGAAAGCTTCCTGTTTTCCACTTGCTTGCATCCATATAACCACTATGAATACCTCACATTGTGCCTATTTCATAGCTCTCTTTCTCCCTTGTTCATGTCTACTGTAACACCATGATGTAAGCATTCCACAATTCAAGAGTGCTGCATCCTTCACTGAGCCCAGCTCACACACCAGAATGATGACCAGCCCAGGTCCTGCTCTCACACTCGCATGCTGGTGACATGGGAGTAAATCCCTGGAGCAGTGCCAGCGTAAAACAGGTGCAGGGGATAGCACAATTGAACTGTAAACACCCACTGCTCTGGGCACCATCACAGAGCTGCATGCCTGGTGAAGGCATTTACATCTGCACAAAGCTCGAGGGTGTAAAATGCTGCCATCACAACTGACCATCTGTCCTCATGTCATACCCACTCTGCCAAGTGCAGGTGGCCAGACTGGAGCAGGTCTCTCAGTGTTGGCCAAGCCCTGCTATTTGCAGGTGGTGCAAGGAGTACTGTTTCTCCACTTTCGCTCTCTTGGATTGGTTTAGCACCAGGCTGGGCATTTGGCCAGAGTGCCCAGTGCTTGCTGTGATGTCCAGTTGTGCTCTTTGAGATGCTGCTCTCCTATTCAAGTTCCCTCTGCTCTAAACCCTGTTCATTAAGGGAGACACTGCCTGTCACAAGGTGATGGCATGTGGCTGGACGTAGTGAGAATAGACAGAATGTGCTGCTGTATTGCTTAAAATGAGCAGCCCTTTGCCCCTCCATTCCAAAAGGCAAGAGGTGCAGTTACTGCTTAGTTTTAAGAAGTTTCCAGATACATTTTGCTAATAATTTAAGAAATTAATGTGATTTCTATTACTGGGTGAGAAGCTGAGAAATGCAGGTACCACAATATAGCATCTTGCAGTAACTAGATTCATGCTAAACTCTACCTTCCCTCTACTTGCTTCCACCAGCTCTTTTCAGACCAATTTATAGCTGCTGTATTATTTCTCCAGTCATCTCCTGTGCCCTCCTGAGCACATATTACACCTTAGGGAATCGTTTGTGCCAGCTGGAAACCTGCTGGATTTTGAGGATTTTTGGAATCTTTTGTAGTTCCAAAAGATGATGTAAGAGGGAAGTATGTGGTTGCTTTCCTCTGACACAAACATGACTGAGGGTCCTCTGCTTCCTCGTGTCCCAGGCAGCTGCAGGTAGAGAGGAGCCGAGCAGGCTGGGAGGGAACAGAGTGCCCCATGGATAGCTGGTGACTGCACATGAGCAGGAAAGAGATATGGGCCCTCCTATGAAACTCAAGAGAGACTAGGAATAAGCAATTTCAAGATGAAGAGGAGGCATGTCTGGCGTGATGTGTGAGTGTCTCAATCAGGATATGAGCAGCCATGCTCTGCAATTAGGACCACTGACAGCAGCTCAGGGTGAGCCAACTGCAAGGGACAAGAGTCCCCTGTGGATCCCGAGCCCAAAGGGCAAGAGATGAGCAGGGTTAGGGTCAAGACCAAGGACTTTGAAGTCCAGCTTCAAGGAGTGATGGGAACTGTAATCTGGTGGGAGCAAAGGATTTTTATGCCTCGTCAAGGTCTTGTGTGAGAAGTAGGCCAGGGGAGCAGGCATCTGAAGGAAAGTAAGCTGGGAGTAGAGAATTTAGCACAGGAGCTTTATCTAGGACTCAGAAATAGCACCTGGAAGCTGAAATGATCAAGTGGGGAGATACCTTAATTTCCTACATGCTGATGGGTAGATTTAGGTTCCTAAACCAGTCATCAGACTCCTCAGAAAATTCAGTAGCAAAATCCAAGATTTAGACCAGTCTCTTTGTCAGGCTTTTGGGGGCTGTTGTCCCTGTGGCTGTCATCAGCCTCAAATTCTGAAGAGACCTTGGCCATCTCCACTTTGAAAAATGGTCCATAACCCTCATTCATTGCTCTGTGAAGTCCTGTTCTATCCTTGCAATCCTGATCTTCCAGAGGTTGTTTTCATCTGCATGTACATATATACACACATCAGGTGAGACGTAGGACCTAGAAGTGCATCTAGAATGTGCTGAACAGAGCCTGAGCCCTGAGCCTAGAAAGAATGTAAGTGTTTATCCTATTAGTATGGCACCAGGATTTATAGGGTGATTTGGATAAAGGAGTCTTGTGTCTGACGCTTATGCACCAAGACATATCTTTAAATAAGATTCTTACCTTCTGCTCTACCTTGAAAGAATGCCTTCATTTTCAGTTTCCAAGCGGAGAACTGGATCCTGCCCTTTTCTCCTCTCTATACAGTTTCTCCTGAGAGATAGAAATGTCTTTTACTAGTCTAGAAATGTCAGTTGTGTGTCTAGCAGAGACTTCACTTGTGTCCTGCCACTGTGCCAGTTTCAGCAGCTTAGTGGCTTTTTGCACTGGGAGTATTGCACCAATCTACTGTCTCTGCCATAAGTAATGCAATGAGCTCAGCATAGAGAAGAAGGTATCTGTTTTCTTATTGTTATCTTACCCACTCATGCTACTCAGTGCTAAGGGCTTTCAATCACTATGAGCCTTGCTTGATGAGGTGGTTTAGTTTTGGTTGGGGTGCTATGAGGGTTTACCTGGAGTGTAGTGGCTAAATTCAATCTTTGCTTACATACATGGAGTTTCCATTTATGCCAGTGGGGTAGTACATGTGCTGCATGTAGGGCATTTCAGCCCTTCAGGGAGGAGTTTTTAATTATGCAAGGAACTTTCTGTATCTCACTGTGACCACCTCCCTCTTTCCAAAAACACCGTTTGCTTAAGTGGCCTCAGGAACAGCCTGAATGAAGCTTTACCTCCTCTGACATGTATCTTCAAAATTAATTTATTTTGCACTGCATTCTTGTGAATCTAGTTTCAAATAGTCTAACTTCAAGTCATTGATGTCTACAAAATAATTTCAAGAGCAGTGCATGAGATCTGTGCTATGTTACATGGACATAAGCAGTAGTTCAGATGGTCATCGTTATCAGGACTGATCAGTCAGGCAAACAGCATCAGTCTTTACCATTTTAATTTTCCAAAGTAGAGAATTAAATCTTATTCAGGCTCCTCTTTTTCCCTGGTGCACAAGACTGACTTGTGCTGAAGCAGCAGATTTCAACACAATTCAGTCTGTTCTGAAAAAACCTTACAAAACTCTTGATTTGGCACTTTTTTCCCAGTTGGTATTATTATTATTATTATTATTATTATTATTATTATTATTATTATTATTATTATTATTAACTACATATCGTAGTTGTTATTTAAAAATATTTAATACATGTTTAATCTCTTCCACTTTGACACAGACATCAGGAAGACTTGTCAGCCACTTTGTAGCACCAAAATAGGAGAAACAGTTAATGCCAGGCTCCCTTTTGCCACCAAGTGGGCTTAATGCACGATGACATGTACGACTGGGACAGAAATGTGTAGGATTTGATCAGAGAGCTGGAGTGTGTGTTGAAATAGCTGGTGTGCCCATAGTGTGTTACTTGCTGGGCAGCCTGTTTGCCTGTGACCCACATGCTGCTGCCCAGGAATCCCCTTCAAGCTGCAGCAAGTCCTTCTCTGCCAAAACTCCCCGGTATGAGGCTGACCTTCTCCTCTGGTATGTGGGACTGAGCAACACCATATGTGAACGTCAAAAGAGGATAGATTAGGAAGAAAGGATTTCCTAAGATTTTAAACCCTCCAGACAACACCGCATCAGGTGAATGCCAACCCCTCGGGTAACTCGGAGAAGAACAGTGGCAACATCTAGTGGCCATTGAAGCTATAGGTTTGTACTGCCGGGGAATACCCTCTATCTTTCCTACGTGTCACATGCTTACCCTGCTGTGGTCCTTGCTGGACATTCTCCTTCCATCGGGTATGATTGGGAGTAGATATCCACTAGGCAGCTTACTATCTTCTGGTTTTCAACTTCTCTCTGAAATGCATACTTGAAGGCCAAATTCATCCCTAGCCTGCTATGTAGCTGCTTGCTAATCCTTTGGCTTGGCAGGCTTTTGTTCCACCTTTCAAAGTCTGTTTGTCTGGCTCCTGACATGATCTGCTGTGAGAGGAAATGACTCTCACTTGAGAAGGTTGTAGAGGTTAATAGGGAATTTAATCAGAGCCCTGGATACAGCAACTGCCCAGCAATGTGTCAAACCATCTGGAGTCATAATCCTACTGTGTCAGCTTTATTAAGCAAAACAAGATGCAGTCCTAATCTGCAGCCTGCGCATCTGTAGACTTAATTCTTTGGGAGCTGTGCTTCTGGTTGGACAGCAGCTCAGGTCTGGCATCAGCAAACATTGCCGCCCCTTCCTGAATATCCTGTCAGCAAGTCAGTCAGAAACATGCTGGATAATTCCAAGACTCACCTCAAGACTACTGCATAAGGAACCTCTCCTTGTAATTAATCTAAAAAACAGCCTCAAAATTATACCTGGACAAATGTCCACAGCCTGCAGTCTAATCTTACAGCTGATCTTGTCTTCTGCAATGCTCAGGAATTGCTGTCTGTGAGAGAGATGTGTCTGGGAAAAGCAACCTCATAATGCTGTCCTAAACTGAACACAATAAACCTCTCAGGAGACAGAAACTGAGTAGATTTTAACACAAATAAGTTTATGGTTAGAACTAGGATTAGACTTGGAGCCTAAGGATACAGTGGGATATATTTGATTTTCTGAAGGCTGCTTTGTTTTTCTGATCTTTTGGTTAATATTAAGTTGAATTGTGAAGTGTGAGTTTATATTTGGATTTACCAGAACTGACAAACTGATATCAGATTTACAAGCAGAGGGTAGGTTAGACCAGGCTAAGGGATAGTGATTGAGCAGGCCAGGTCAGGCTGGCCCATGAATTTCTTCCCCCTTTCAGTGAGTGTTTCATAGCCTGTAGTACCAAAGTTTTGGATCTCACTTAAGTTTTTACTAGTATGGGGCTTTTGTAATGTATAGGGGCTTTAAGTCCCTACTTTTATCACTGAGACATCCCATAATTTTTTGGACTCCTTATTTTGTCTGGGCCTGAGGAGTTTGTTGATAGTGCAAACTACATGTGCTGTACACACAGCAATTCCTCCTGGGTGCCAAGCAAAGAAAGTGACAAAATTCCACCTGTAAAGTGCATATCACAAGTTTATTCTTCTGCACAAACAAATAGAAAGTGATTGTAAATTGGAAAAAAAAAAAGACAAAACAGAGAAAGAAAAAAAGTATTTCTATAAACAAAGATGCCAACTCTGATCTTCTGGGGTCACATCTTGCACCAGACAGAGCACTACTGCTGGGCTCCCATTTTCAGAGCACTGATGGGTCTCTTCTAGGATCTAGATGGGCCTAGTAGGGGGTGCTGGATATTATAGCAGAAAGGGAGCATATTCTTTATGAGGGACAATCTTCTATTTCACTGTCCTCATGTGTAGTGATCAGTGACTCCTCATCACTTCTGAGATGAGTCTCTTCTGAGACTCTCCCTCTCAGCTGCGGCTGGATCTTGAGGTTCTCTCTGGTAAGTGTTCCCATGTATTCAGAGGGAAAACACTTACTTCTGAAGCAAAGATAAAACCCAGAATTGCCATAGCTGCAATGTGTAACCTGCAGGATGCTAGAGAGGAGGGATGATAGGCAGTTTTAAATCAGAGCCCATGCAGACATCTTCAAATGCTTTATCAGGGGACACTGGGGTTTGGCCTACCACTGCAGCTTATAACTTAGCAGGTGGGAGCTAAAACTTGTCAAACAACTGTTTTTGTCTGTGCTTGTTCAACAGCTGAGGAATGAGACATTTGGAGAGGCTCAAGAAAAGCTTATATGGTTTAAAAGTATTCCTTGTAATCTCACCTGTGACCTTTCTAACAGGCCAGCCACAATATTTTCATGAGCAGATACTAACAGGAACTTCTTAAGGCCAGCAGTACTTCATGTTTTTTCCTTACAAATTCACAGATGCATCTGTTAAGCATTTTTCATCTCATCCTACTTGCAGCGACAGTCCTTCTTTGGGATACACCACAAGCAGTGTAGGCCTCATCTGCAACACCCTCTGCTTCTGCAGATCAAGTCATGTGTCAGCACAGGATCCAGAAAAGTTTGTGAGGGTCTGAGATCCATTAAACTACCTTGGTTTTGCTTCTAAACATAGCTTTGAACCAAGGATGTAAGTAAAATGCAGGATCCCCGGCCTCCTGGCTCTTTTCCTTCCTCTTGGCTTTAATATTCATTCTCCAGTCAAAACTAACTTTTTTTCATCTCCTGCCCATTAGATTATCAGAAATGATGGGGCAAATGCAGTTTTTACACTCACTTGGGTCATGACATCTAACATTGAGCATTGTTTGGCCATCACTCCTTGGCAGGCATTATTGTCTCCCAGAAATCTGGAGTGGGATCACTGAAATACTAACCACATGCAATCTCCCTTACATGCTAAGGCCAGACCTCTCTTTTTTCCAGTGGCAAAATGAATTTCCTGAGATACACATGCTGTGAGAGCACTTAACTTTAGAGGCTTGAGGCTTAAAGTAAGATTCAGACTTTCTGAGGTTATTTCTTCATTGCAGAAATATCTTGAGCACCATTTCTCTGGTCCACACAATCCCTTTTTACACCTGAGTTCAGTAATGCTTTCAGCCTGGGCTAGCTTGTCTGCCTAAGGCTAGTGGCTTAAACCACTCTCCAGGAGAGACAGCACTCCACAATGAGGAAAGAGGGAAAGCGTTTGGAGCACTGCTAGTCCTTGAGTTCCTTCCCACAGGTTTCCTAGATAAAATGGAAGACTACCCCTTCCATGGTTGGGAAGAATTACAGATACTCAGTTTTCTACAGCACATAAGATTTTTTTCCAGAAATGCTGGCAATGCAACGCAGCACAGGATGTGTGAGAAAGCAATCACCCAAGACAGGTTTTGTAGCGTTGTGCTCCCCTTCACTGCAGCTAAGTGGATTCTGGTGATTTAACTCCGTGGTAAGGATTTCTCCTAAGACGACCTCTCTGGGGCTTTCCAGGGACACAAACAATCTCATTAATTCAGGTTGGCTGCTCCTGTGTCATACAAACAGGGGCAGCACCTCTTCTGACTCAGCCACACCTTTGTCCATTAACTCAAGGCATTCCCAAGGGTTTTCTTACCATCCTCTCCCACGGCTGATAGTGCCAAGTGAGGTGTAAGTGCTGTCCTCTTCTCTCCCCAGCTTTCTTATTCTGCTTTTCCTGGTCCCCAGGAATGTGCACTGCAAACACAGGCCTGCAGGACAAATCCAGCCAGAGTGAAAGATTCAAAGGCAGGATTGTGTATTACTTCCCCCTTTCTCTCATCCTCTTCCTCCCAAGCTTGTCCAGGAATCTGCTAGCTAGGTTCTCCAGCCTTCTTTTTCTTCATGGGAGAGCACATATGAAAAATCTCAAGATGTTCACAGAGAAGGACTTTAGAGCCTCCAAGTATAACCCCAGCTTTCTTGAAAAGAGTTATGCATCATAAGCTCCTGCTATGCAGAGGAAGGTCGGCTCAGACTTAGTGTGAAACAGCACTAACTGCGCTGCTTACAGACTGCATCAGCCCCACTTGTGCTCCCTTTTTTCTCTCTAGAACCTACACTTTTTTATATCCAACATTTGTGCACAGTCCAGTCAGAGAACAGCTACTGCTTGAAGGAGAAGAGCAAGTCTAATGACATGGAGACTTGTCTCAAGCAAGGCTATGAGACCCTCATTCTGCCTCCCACATGTATTCCTAAGGGTTTAGCAAAAGGCTGAGCAACCCTGGGCCAAGAAGAGATGGGCAGCCCCTTCCCTGCACTGGGGCATCTGCTGTGTTTGGAGCTGTGCTTTCTTTGTGTACTTGTGGGGTCACACTGTAGAAGTGGTTGGTGGAAAAGGAGGAGCACAGGCAGAAAATAAATGGCAGAGATGTGTGTAAACCAGAGGGAGATGGCACATGCACAGTCCCTACTAATGTGTCCCTACTAATACACTGAAATCTTTCTTGGGAAAGGGAATACTTTTTTCTTGTATGTCTTAGTATAGGGGTTAATTGGAGGCAAGCCTGGGACATTGAAGGAATAACCAGTACTCTTTTCGCCAGTGTTGACGGCAAACTGAGCTCTGTGTGTGTGTGTAAGAGTGCAGATCTTCTGGCACTTCAGTTTTTTCCAAATAGACCTGAAGAATACCTAAATCATTTAATATAAAATTTTACTGGTGACTTTCTGTTTTCCCAACCTCCACTTCATATTGAGAATGTCTGTAAAGGACCTCTGTTTTCCAACTCATCAAAATGTTTTCAGCAAGCTTTATGTCATGACCTATTTCTAATCTAGTCACGCTTCCATCCTAAACAAAATAAAAAGATGATGTGCAAATGCATATTCAATTCTACGTCCTTTTAAACCCTACTGTATCTTCTCCCATGCAGTCCACCTTTGTACTTACAGCATTCATATCCTGCTCCAGTGGGACTAATGGTACAGGGCCTTTATTTGTGCCAGCCATTCACTGCCTGAGCTTAGCTTTGACTTTGTGTATCTTCAAAAACTGATACTTCCTTTTGCAGTTCCTACAGCTGGTGATAGCCCCACCAAGTCCACTTAAAGGTCTTTGGCAAACTGTTTCCAGACCTGAGTCATGTTTAGAACCAACTAGGATGACTCTCCCTTTTACCTTCAGCCCTGGTGACTGGAGGAATGAGCATGGATGGACACTCTCCTGCACAAGGCACACTGCCCACATGTGCCTGGGCAAACACCACTGTTCACTCTGCTCTCTTGCCTTCTTTCCCATGCCCCTCCAGAGGGAAATCAGGGAGAATTGTCTAAGGTGAAGTGCCACTTCTACTTTCACTCCCTGCTGAGTGTTGCTATGTACATGTGTGTGCACTCACAGGTGAATCTGTACAGACTGACAGGCTAAGAGAAGAGCAGTCTGAAAGGAAAGCTAGGGCTTCTGTTCTGTGATCCCACCTCTCACCCTTTCTTCCCAAAAGGTCTTGTCCCCCAGTTTCCCTCCATTCAGGGGTGACTCCAAAGCCCTTGGGAAATGAAAACCACTGCCTCCTGTGTGTCCTCATGTGAGACAACCCCTGACATCCACCCCCTCCAGAGGTGGCCTTGGCTTCTGCGTGCAAGTTCCCAATCTCTGTGTACCACTCCTGTGCCCTCTCTCCACATTCTTCCTTCTACTGTAGCCATAGCCAATAAGCCTTTCCATGATATTTCCCATCTGAGACCAAGGGCAGGCTGGGGGAGAGGGTGATGCATAAGGGGAGTAAATTTGGGGGTATTTTTTTCCTTCTTCATTTTGTGTCAATGTACTGAGCTGACATGAAAGACAAAACAAGCGCTATCTCTGCAGGGCCACAAACGGGATGGGAGGGGTTACTGCCTCAGTGGTGGCCAAAACTTGGCCTCCACACATTGGCCTGCATCCCTGTTCTTGCTGCTGAGAATTTGGGCCTGGCCACCTGAAACCGAGAGGCAGAGGCTGGGTTTGCAGTAGGCCCCTGGCCCGCCTGACCAGGCTCTGGGGAACTCCAATATGGTTTTGGGGACTGGCTGAGCTCCACCTGGAAGGGTGCTGGTGTAGCAGGGGCAGAAGAGGCCATTTCTGTTCTCCACAACGGCTCATCCAGCGTGGTGGCTGAGCGGGGCATGAGCACAGTGGGTGCCAGGCTGCTTGAGGCTGGTATGGGAGCTGGAGTGGAGAAGCGACGAATCTCCTGGGTCTTGGCTGTTTTCACGGGGACCTGCTTGACTGCCATGAAGGATGAGCTAGCCTGTGGGGTTGGCTGACCAGGAGAATTCTGAGTGCTGGGGCTTGGGGGATCCCCAAAACAGAACATGGCTGACTTTAACTGATAGGGTTGGTGGCGCATTAAATCAATGACCTTGATCCCTGATTTCTGGCCAGGTGCCTTCTTCACTTTGCTCTCTGCTTTGCTAGCCTGAGATTTGCTGGCTGCCAGGGGATAGAAAGGGGAGTGCATTGGGTTGTAAGCTATTGGAGGGGGAGCCCGGATGTTGGGTGAATATTTCCAGGATGAGGGTAGAGAAGGGGATGGAGAGGGGGTCCTGGGCTTGGGTTCTGGCTTCGGTGTTGTCTCTACCACAAACTTGTCCATGCGGCTCTGGCATTTGGCGAAGAGCTCTGCCCCCTTGCCTTTAAGCTGAGGCATGTCCTGGGTCCCATTTACCAGTCCAGCGTCTGGCTTAGGAGCCACTGGAGGTGGGGTCTTGAACTTGCGGCCTGAGGACTGCATGAAGTTGCAGGCCTCAGCACCCAGGCTGAGGAAGTCTTCCTCAGGCCCAGACTCAAAGCCTGCCCCAGGGTGGTCACCCTTTGGCTTCTCATCCAGGTTCTGCACCAGAGACAGGAGCTCAGGGTTGGGTGAATTCTTCTTCTTCTCCTCAATCTTACTGAACATGGGTTTCTTGTTGCCCCGCCGGCGAGCCTCCTGCAGGATGCCTGTGCGGGGAGCTGGCACAGCAATCCTCTGCTCCCTGGAGGTTAAGGGCTCTGAAGGAGGTCGTGGCATTGCTGGAGTGATGGCAGGAGAAGGCTGCTTTGGCACAGGAGAACTGCTCCTCATGTGCTGAGATGGTGCTGGACTAATATACAAAGAAGAAGAGGCTGTTCCATGGACTCGTGGCTGGGATGCTGCAGAGGCCACATCTCCTCCTGGCTTTGAGGGAGTTGACAGAAAGATAGAGGTGGTGGTTGTCCGGGCAGTGTTGGCAGAAGGTTTAGTTTCTGGAGAATTTCCTCCTTTTGTCTGTGACTCCAGCGGTGATTTTGGCCTTCCTGGTGCAGGGATATAGAGAGACGTGGAAGAGCTGACTGGACCACGGTGCGTTGGCACTGGTGCATTGGCAGGAGCCAGAGAGGAGAAAGGGGGAACTACCGTGCTTTGTTCACTGATATTTTCACTGTGTTTTTTGGGTGCAGATGGCCTGAAGATGACAGAGGATGTTGCTGGGCGTTGGCCAGAAAAGCCAGGAGTAAAGGGCCGTGCAGACCTGTTGAACATGCTTGTTGAGTTTGCAGAGAAAAGGTCAGGGGTGCTTGTGGGAGGCAGGAATAAAGTGGGGCTAGGAGAAGCCAGGAGCTGAGTGGAGAGGGTGGTTGGCTCCTTGCTGGGCACTTGCACACCTTCCAGGTGGATGCTGAGGGGCATGCTGTCTGCCTTCTCCTCTGGCACAGGCATATCTCCGTTCACTGTGCCCTGCTTTGGCTGGGCAGCTGGGGCAAGCTGGGGGCTCTTCTGTGCTGGAACTTTCTCGACTGTGTACTTCCCAGCCCGTTCCCTCTGCTGCTCAAATAAGCGTGCTCCTTTACCGGAGGCCTCACTCAAACCTTTCTCCTTCTCTTCCTTCTGTTCAGTGTCAGACTTGGACTTTTCAATGTCTAGGTAAGTGTTATCCCAGTCTGAGTGATTAGTTAGGCTTCGGGCATCAGAGAAACCTTCCTCATCAAATTCAGACTCACTAGTCGGAAACACTCCGTCTTCCTCCTCGTAGGAGCGGTCCTCGTCAACACTCCCAAAGCTTACCAATGTATACTTCTTAGCCCTCTGCCTGCGCTTCTTAAACATCAGCACCCCCTTGGAGTGGGGGTTGGGTGCGTCTGTCAGCAGGGATGCAATGGTTCTGCACTTGGTTTTGGCTTCTTTCACGTTCTTCTCCTGGATGCTCTCGTGGCGGTGCAGCTCTGAAAGAGAGAGAAAGAGGCAATCTCAGCTCATCAAAAGGCTGGGTCAGCAAAGGTGGACAGTGATCTGGCTACAGGTGTTCTAGTGCCCACAGGAGGAAACATACTCACACCCTGCCTGTCTTTTTGTTTCCTGGTTTTGCCGATGATAGTGTCTTTAGGAACTGTTGAGAGAAACCCAGGAGCAGTTTTGTCTTTCCCTGCAAACACAATAGAATTGGATGCAGGTGTGGAGAGGGAACTCTTCCAACTCTGATGGCCAGTCTGTTTCCTCATCAGACCTGGGATTTCCTGTTTCTGAAGGACAAGGACAAGAGTCCCAACCATTTTTACAGAGCATGACTTTGCTACTGGGAACTTTTACCATTTACTTTTCACCCTGAAGGTGGAGCCCTGCTTTCTGTAGACTGACCTCCTACCAAATAGAGGACTCCCAGGAACAAGTAATCTCTAGCCCTGAGAGTTCAGGAGCAGCCACTGCTACTGTTAGCACCCATGCATGTGTCCAACAGCTGACGTGCTCTCCAGGCACAGCCAGGCTTATCTTGATCTAAGCTCTGCTATGCCAGCTGCAGTCAGAGTGTTGTGCACCAGCCTTGTGTGTAGGGCTGTTCACTGCTCTGCAGCAGCCTTGCCACCACAGGAGGCAAAGGAGACATGTTTCCACTCTGCTGGCATCCCTTCCCTGTGCCACATGCTTGGCAAGGAAGACGAGTATTTGCTCCTGAGCAAGAGTCCTACACCTGCACAACTGATCAGCCAGGCCAGAAGGAATCCACTTACACAGGCTTGCTTGGAAAAGACCAACACCTCTTGGGACAATGGCATAATCATTTTCTACCTGCTCTGCCAGCCCAGCTGTCAGTAAAGCCCCAGGGAGGAACGTTGTGTTCTCTGTCTTTTGGCAGGGAAAGCAGGCAGTGAACAAGATTCAATAGTAAACCCAAACTTGGCTGCACTAAGGAAAGTATGGACATACCTTGAATCAGTGTTGAAGTGACAGAAATCAGCTCTAACCTTGCACAGAAAAAAGGCTCACATACCTAAACCATAGACAATATCTGTTTTCTTTCATTTGATCCTTTTCCTTACTCCCACTGTCTTTTTCCCAGCACGATAGTACAGATGAAATAATCATCCACTGTCTGCATCTAATAATTTGTCCAAAAAATGTGTAACACCTTGCCCAGTCCTGACATTCTCAAGAAAGAGGTAAAAAATTATGCCCTGCTGAAGAGGGAGAGGGAGAGGAGAGGGAGAGGGAGAGGGAGAGGGAGAGGGAGAGGGAGAGGGAGAGGGAGAGGGAGAGGGAGAGGGAGAGGAGCTGCAGGCAGTGATAGGAATGGTGTTAGCTCAAGAGATGATGGAAGTCACTCAGTCCTCTCAAGATCTCACTGCTGACTATTTTAGCACAAAGCATTTATTCAATGGGAACCTGCTAATGTGGGGGACAGAGAGGTTAGCTAAGAAGTTTACTTTCCTGAAGACTGCAGATGTCTCCCAAAACGTGGCTAGGCTGCACAACTGTGCTAAGTATCAACATTCCATATTACGTCAGTAACCACAGCAGAAAGAGCTTCCCCCTCCCACCCCATGCTGAAAGTAAGGTGTTGATTTGCAGAGCAGTCATCCTTCTAGGAAGCTCTCAAGGTTTGCAGACAATCCATAGCACATGCTGCTGCTTTGGGATTTCAGAAAGGGGACTTCTGTAGTTTGAGATCACCTCATTTAGATCCACAGTCCATTCCTCTTCTTTGCACCCAGAAAACTGGAAACAGCAAAATCAATACTGAAAAAATGGGTCGCTATTTTTATTTGTATTTGCAAAATGAAGGCTCTTTGCAAAACATTCCTGACAGAATGACTCCACCTTGCCGAACCACGACTCAAGTGGTGTCCAGGTTTTTGTGTAGACTTAGTGCTCTTCAGGACAGTCATAGACTTGCCTTTGAAGACCTGCTCTCCATGATGGAAACGAGCTACAGTCCCTGAAGGTCTGTCCACTCCACTTACAAATCTGTATGCATGTGTCTCTGGGGTTTGTTCACAATGGAGGAAATAAGGGAGGTTGCCACAAGTCTTCTTGCTACAAGCTACTACACCTCATCTGGTGGTATTTTGTTTCTAAATTTACAAGGAGAAAGAGCAGTACTATAGAATCTTAGTTCAGTCCAGAATATGTAAGCTCTGGCCCCTGAGTGACTCATGGGAGGGTTTGTGACATCGGGAACAAAAAGCTAGGGAGCTACACCCTCCAAGGGGACTGTCTGCACGGCCCCTTCTGACAGCAGAATACCATGAAAGTGTCAGCTCTTAAGTTTGGACTAGCCAATACTGTCGGAGAAATTATAACAGTAGACAGTCTTGGCTATAACTCCACCATGTCCTGGCTTAGCATTAACATCCATGTACAACTTCCCCAGAAAGTTGATCTGAACTGTCCTGTGCTCTGAAGCAGCTGGCAAGTAAGGCCTTCTGGGACCTGCCGCTCACCTCCCTCTTCTCTTTTTCCTACTTTCCTCATCATCAAAGGCTAAAGCACATAACTAATTATACCAATCCTCCCAACAGAAAAATGATCCTGCTATTGAAGCTACAATCTTTCACAGCAGTTTAAGAAAAAAGAGAAAGAGAAATATTCCTAAGATGACTTGTTGAAGGTAAAGAGTGAAATCAGAATAGTCAAGAGAATAGGGGAAGTAGAGTAAAAATGAGAGAAAAGGAAAGAAGGAAGAAAGGAAGAGAGAGAAGAGAAGAGAAGAGAAGAGAAGAGAAGAGAAGAGAAGAGAAGAGAAGAGAAGAGAAGAGAAGAGAAGAGAAGAGAAGAGAAGAGAAGAGAAGAGAAGAGAAGAGAAGAGAAGAGAGAGAGAGAAGAGAAGAGAAGAGAAGAGAAGAGAAGAGAAGAGAAGAGAAGAGAAGAGAAGAGAAGAGAAGAGAAGAGAAGAGAAGAGAAGAGAAGAGAAGAGAAGAGAAGAGAAGAGAAGAGAAGAGAAGAGAAGAAAGAAAAAAAAAAAGCAAAGAGGAGACATTTGTACCTGCATAAGGCTGATCCAAGCTTGAGAAGGCAGAGTCCAGACCTGGAGAGCTGGGCATGTCACAAAGTCTGTTTAGTTCACAACTCCCCATAAACAGAGAGAGAGGCAATGAGAGGAGCAAAGCAGTTCCCTGCTGGAGTCGAACCAAAACTCTGAGATGTCCAAGCCCTTTCCTATCAGTTCCACAAGCCTTTTAAAGCCTCTCTTTTGTCTCGTAGGCATTGCTGCTGAAAGCTATGAGGTCATTTTGTCTATTTTTGTCTTTGTAGCTTCATCACCAAGCAGTGTGATGGACGTTGTCACCTGGCACTTGAACACCCTCCTTCTTTCCCCCACCCCGTACTCTGTGTAAGGAGAAACTCCTTTTTTGTTTGTTTTGAAGTAAGAAAATATACTCTATATTCTTGCAGATTCTTTGGTGCAAGCTTCAGGTTAGAAACATGCAAGTTTCAAGTTAGTGTTACCAATGCCTTGATGTCCAGAATTTCTGTATCAGAGCCCTTCAAAGAGATGAAACTAACACAGTGCATGTGTTCGACATGGACAGGCAGAAGAAACCCACACAGGAGGAAAGCAGCTTTCCTGGTCTGAAACCCTCAGAGAGCACCCAGCTCCAAGTAAACATAAGGGAGAAAAGAGGAAGGAGAACCTTTCTTTTTGTGCATATATCAATTTTCTTCCATGTCTAAGGAGAACTGGTACTGATACAGATTTCTGTTGTGTTCCAAGGCTGAGGAACACTTAACAGAGGAGCATTAGGATCCTGGGTGACTGCAGTGAAGTTGTTTAGTCGCTAAAATAGCAGAAGCTGTTACCTACACAACTGGAGAGTGTGGCTGTGCCCAGGGAGGGTGATGGAGTGTTTAGAGGCCAAGGAGTGGTGTTTTGGCATCACCATGCAAAGCTCAAGCACTGGAGGCTGAGAGGTGTTGAAAGATGAGGTGCTGTTAGTGAGGGCTGAAATGGACAGGGAGGAAGGGAAAGGGTGGTGATGAGAGTCTGCAAATGTCTGCAGTGGTGGCCTGCTCAGCATCTCCCCACACTTTGCCTCACTGCCTCTATTTGCTCTCAAGCAATAGCTCCTGTGAGAGAACCCCAGAGCCGTGGCCAAGGGACTTGGCTCCCGTGATTCTCCCTCCCAGCAGCCCCAGCCTTTGCTAGTCTGTAGCCTCAGACTCAAGCAGATCGTCTCCAGCGTTAGCGAGTCTAGAAAAATCAAGTGAGACCAGGCCTCCTAAAATCCACAGCCATCACTGATGCCAAGACAACTCACACAGGCAGCATTGCTACAGAGAGACCTGTCACACACAGGAGTTCTTACAGCAACAGCAATGGAAGTGGTTCAGTCTCTTCTTTGGTGAATATTTATACATGTAGAGATACATTCTCTTTGGGGAAACCTTGCGATATCTGATACATAAAGTTGGAATGGAAATACAGCTCTGTATCTATTAAGAATAGTCAAATGGAATAGATAGAAGAGTAAAAGAAAGAGTTGTAAACCTCTCATAAATTCTGAGTGTGATGCATAATTTATATAGAATTTTTTTGTCATCATTTAAAGCACTCATGTTCCCACTGAATTTTGTTGGAAAAATCCACAAAAAGAAAAATTTCTACTAAGCAAAGCCTACAGAGATTTTCCTGTGGACTTAATTTTACAAAATTTCACTGAAGTGAAATCAATTTTGTTACTAATTACAGTAAAGAGAAGTGTAAAAATGATAAATCTTTTCAAGATCAGGCCTTATTAAAAGAAATCACTTTAATGTATGCTCAGGAAAACTACTGAACACGCAAGCTTATATGAGGACAGATAGTGTTCATCTTCTCTAGGAAACAAGGAATGGTAAATTTTATTACCAAAGTTTAAATTCTAGAAAAAACATTACCATAGAAAATAAGCACTTTGCTAATTTCAGAGATAAAGAGACAGTTCCTCTGTGATGAAATGCTACTTGTCTACTATTTTTTTCACATGGGATCACCTAGAATTTTGTTCTTTGAACTATTTATGTTAGACAAGGTCATTTTTCCATGGCTAATGTTGCAAATAGTAAGTCATTAGAGGCTATACACATCTCATACTTTTCATACCTGGAGTCCTTTCAAAATAAGATTTGGATGGGTTATATTGACCTTCCAAGTATTCCCCTGTTGAAAGCTTCAACCTTTCAAGCTTTGATCAGTATTTAAATTGCAAACAGTTAAGAAGAGGGGTATATTTTCTTTTACTTAAAAGAAGTGGTAGAACTCTCAGGATAGAAAACATGTTTCTCATTCTTGGATATTTGCACACTTCCATGCCATAATCTGTGCATAATATAAAACAGATACGGCTTCAGGTCCAATTTAGGACACTACAGGCAAATGCCTCCGTCCTACTCAAGTCTGCAACACTTAAGCATGTATCTGAGGTTAAATAGTTAAGTACTTGTCAAACCAGTATTTCTTCTTAAATGACTAGTGATTTTAAGTGTCCCAGTGAGACATTGCCCCACTGCAATCTCCAGGTTTTAGAAAAACAGAAATCACCTTTCTGACAGCCTATGGGAAAAAAACATGCCCAGTCATTTTGTAAATTTTTGATCTTTCTTAGCCACACTGCTCTTGAAGAGCTCTGTGAGGCAGAGAGGGTCTGGAGATATCACTGTGCATGGCTGCAATATATTAGTCTCATGATATCCTGCTGGAGACTTGAATAGCTTGTTCATTCAAAAAAATCTCCCTCAGTTAAGAGAGTTTGCCTTTCTTCCTGAGCTGGATGTAAAAGTCTCCTCAGTGCAACAGGTAGCAGACATGGCCAGTTTTTGTGTGCTAACAGCTCACACTTGGGCTCTGGATATTGTCTGCATGGTGTTCTGCAACAACACAGCCAAATTTCTGCCAAAGGAGAACTTCCTCTTGGCAGGACAGCACCTGTTGAATGCACTAGTCCTTTGCAGTTTTAGCCCAATTTCCTGAGAAAGGTTTATGCAGTCCTGCTGCATGTCTTTTGAATTACCCATTTCATGCTAATAGCTTTTGAGTCCATTTGCTAATTTTAAGAGTCTGAAGTCACAAAGGTACAATGCTCCTACAGGTTTACATGCTCTTACAGATGGCTCAGCAAAGGTATGCACTCCATCACAGGAAGCGAGAAGCCTGAGCACAACTTCAATTAGGCATCAAAAACTGAAGAACACACACAACAGAGAGATTATGCATTCTCATTTTGAATGTGAGAAATCACACAGATTTGCATTTACTAGACATGAGAGAATCAGATATCAAATACAAAACATAAACTAAAAGGATACCAGGATCTGCTAATTCTACTGCTCACAAAATGTCTGATGTCTGACAGCGGGATATCACAGGTTCCTCGTCTCTCTGTCCTTCAGTGTCTCCAGCATCTACTAGTGGTAATCCAGGTATATGCTCACCATCTGGGCATGTGGACTTCATCAATCCTGTAGCACTTGGGTAACATCAATTGTTACCCAATTGATTTTAGTCCTTTTCTGTAGCTATTTAAGTTCCTACTACATTTAAAAATCTAGCCTTTCATGTGAAAACTGTATACCTTCCTTGCATTATGTCATCTGCTGATTATTAAACAGAAATCTCCACTGAATCCCCAGGCCATCCCTTGAAAATGGTATCACTGATATTTCCTGTTACTGCTTGCTAAGTACAACAGTCAAGAGAAACAAAACACATTTACAATACTTCACTAGCAGGAATTGGCAGCTGAAAAATCAGATAGAAAGAAAAAAATGGTGTACCTGAGAACACTTTTGAGCTCCTCAGTCCAGGTAACCCACCTCCCTCCCCTGTGTACCCCACACACCTGGGTTTCTGTGGGAAGAAAGACCAGAGAAAAGCTGCAAGGTGTCTCAGCAGAGGTCCAGTTCCGAACAGGGGCAGTTTCAGGGCTGTGGTGTGCCCCACAGCACATACTGCTCGTTCCGTCTAGCTGCAACCAGAGGACAAGATCCACTGACAGAAGAGAGGAGGGTTGGGATTTTTAATCATCTGTCTCCTTGCCAGTCATATAACATTGAGGTGGAGAGGACATTTGATTGACATGTTTAAAGCTCCATGGGTGAAAATATAGAGGTAGTCCTGTTAGATTCAGAAGCCCAGTGAAACACTACTACCAACTTAGCCAGTTAGCTAATATGACATCATGAACCATTAATAGTTATGTTTTCTGTTCTATTCTTAGCCAATTGTGCAGTCACCTTACAGTAGTCCTATCTCATCCATGTTTCTCTCTGGAAATGTCATGTGGAACCATATCATGTATCTTAGAGAAGCCAACATATACTTCATCCACCTTATTTCTTTATCCATGAATTCATATCTCATGGGGCAGGTCAAAGACTCTTTCTACTTTTTATTAGTCCACATTGATTTTACTGTTCATTTTGTTTTCCACAAAGTATGCTCAAAAGAACTACTTCATACACCTAATTATTATTAATTCTTTTCTTATCCTTAGAGCCTGATCCTTAGAGTTAGTAGAAGGGTGTATTCTTGCTCTCTCTCCTTGAAACCCTTCCCATTATTCCAGGGTATTTAGCAAGGACTGAGGACCATTCTGACACAATTTTCATTAATTCCTTACATTTCACTGCTATAGAGAGTATGATTCAGCCTTGTCCTTTTAGTATAGTCAGTGTGCCAAGATATGCTAAATCTACTTGTCCCTGTTTCTGCTCCTGTTTCTTTCAGACAAAGAGGTAGATTCTTGATTAACGTAAGTAGCAGAGGCACTGATGACAGTGGAGGTTTACACATTTCACAATAAACTGATCTCCCTTCCTGCGATGGATTTAAGTGAAACTGAAGAACAATTATTTGCCAGGTTGAGAGTTTTCTTCTTTCTAGCTATAATCATCTCTCACTTCTTTTGAGTAATCACTGATGTTTAATTACCCCTTGAGAAAGTCTTTTTATGCCTCACCCTGTTATGCCTCTTCCTCATCCATGACTATCACTTTGTCTCATTTTAGTGTAATCCCTGAGCAGACTTGCCAAGAAGTTCCATAACACTTTCAGAACTGATGAAAACAACTGGACAGGGAGAGGGATTCCCATTGCCTCTTTACATTATGATTTCCTTCCAGTCAGCTCTCAGAATCCTGGAACCTAAAGCTATCAGCTTGGCTAAGACAGTCTGTGGGGTCATATATACAGTTGTTTCAGTGTGATTATTGCTGTAATCACCTTTGAGATCTGTATTACTGGCAAAATTTTTGGTTAATCCCATTGTTCCCCATCAACCTTTCACATCCTAAGTCAGAGCAGAAGTGCACGTGCTAGGACAGGCTATGTTAACTTCATGTATGTGGCAGCATAGTCCGAAAAATGACTTGCTGGGGCCCTGCAAGGACCATGGAAGTGTGAGCTCGGAAGAGAACTGCTGACACTTTTCACCAGCAGCAGGATGATGAATTACCTCTGATCATGTCTGAGAACTGTGACCCAGACTCAGAGTCCCTGTGCTGACAATAATATTGTTGGAATAACTGATAGGTCTAAAAAGATGTCCCAAATGATAACTCACATGGTGGAAATACTAGGACAAATGAGAGTATATACTTTTTCATTTCAGGGATCATAATTTTCCTCCATATATCTTCAAATACTAAAGATCTTTCGCATCCCATAGAATATTATATACAGCTGAATTTATCTTGAGTTAATACATGTTCAGCTAAATCCCTGTCTCTGTCAGGCTCTGGGGCAGCAGATGTTCCAAGGTGGAGCACAGCAGAACATTATCAGCCTTACTTCCAGTGCTACAACGACACAGCATCCTCACTGAAATGGTGGACAAGAGAGATGCCAAAGGGATCAATGCTGAAGGTCTTCAGTAAGAATAACTGAGCAAGATGGCCAATTACTTGTGACAAATTGTTAGATGGTTCAAGAAAAAGGAAAAATATATCCAAACTAGCCAAGATGGACAATACTAGTTTATAATCTCTGTCTTCTGCGCAAACTGTTAATACATCAGCCTGAAAATATCATCTCTGTGCTTTTGGTAGAAGAACATATACTGAAGGCACAAGCTCAAATGCCATACTGAAGCCTAAAAGTAGAGAAAGAGGGCTCTAGATACTCAGAGTATCTCTCACTGTGGTCTTTGATAAATGCCTTCCAAGCAGCAGAGAATTCAAAGCTGAATGTTAGTTATAAGTGGGGTATTCTTGAGCAAGCGCATACAACTAGACTGCATAGAGCAGGGTATGTAAACTGATTTCCCAAGTGGATGCAATTTCTAGCTTAATGTGTGCTGAAGTGAGATCAGACTCTCCATCTGTGATTCAACCATGGAAGCTGTTGTCCTTTTTTTCCTGGTGGCCAGCTGCTCACTGAGTTAACAAGGGCCAAGGGTGATTCAGAATTGCTTCATACTGCTGGAAACAGACTTCCTGTAAGATCAAGAGTTCAGGGAATCAATTTTAATCTCCTGGTCTGAGCAGAATGCTTTTCTATTTTACTTTAAAGCAGGTAGGATGAGGCAGTTGACTACTATCCTAAAACTTTTGGTCTCCTAGACTGCAGTGAATGGCAAAACCATTAAGTTAGTCTAACAATCACTAACTGTGGTCATTAGAGTCACAACTGTCAAAGTCAAAAGCCAAGTAGAAAATGTGGTGCAGTAAGTTCAAACTGCCATTCAGGAACTTTATCTTGTTCATGGCTCCTGCAGTCTATACTGATTGTGTAGGCTGAGAGATGCCTTGCTGCACTCACCCTCTCTGCAGAGAAACGTGACTGCAGTCACCCTTAGAAGAGGTAATCTGTATGACCCTCCAATGAATAGGCCACTTATTTATAAGCATCCTATCTTTTCAAGTGATGCTGCTGTACATCCGCTTAAACAAGGATTTCTTCTTCTGATATGGAATGTAGTATCTCTGATGACTCTGCATAGGCAGCCAGACCTATATAAAGCAGAGGAGGAAATTTTCCCACCCATTTTTCCCTGCCTTCCCCTACCATATATGGAGAGGCTCTTGAGTTGTAGGAACTAAAAATAGTTCAGAGGACAAGTTTAAATTGAGGTATTTTGAAGCACTTCTTGCACTGACACAGTGTGATAGCAAGTTAGGAATCGACTGTTGTCCTGGTATGTCTGTCTTCTACTAGCAATTGGTATTTTCAGTGGTGAGAAAGGCTGAGCCCTTTGTCTGGTGAGGTGATTTAGGATGGGACTGAGCATACAGTGCACCTCGGAGAGCACAGGTGGCTGAGAAGAACCAACCCTGGCTACAGATGCATCCCAAGCCTCTGAAGGTGGGACAAGAAGAGAAGGACACTGTAGGTGCTATGGGGAAACAAAGAACCTCACAAGCAATTACTTGTGATAACTGTAGTTTGATTCTCCTTGACACAATCTCCCACTTTCTGTTAACCTCTTGAAACTGATTCAGATTGTTCAATTTGTATTTTCTGTCTTGTCTTTTCCTTTTCTTCTGTGCTGTCCAAGTGGCACATAAATGATCTCAGGAAGGGATGTGTCTTGGCCCTTTACAGTGATGACAAACTGAGGCCCTAAAGATTCCCAGTTTCACCAGGGATTAATCACCTCTTTAAAGAGAGCAGGTTACAGTTTTAGCGGGAAGAAAACAAATTGATACTTTTGTTTCTACAGATTAGACAAAATATTGGCTATTTACAAATAAAGCTGTTCTGTAGTTCATTTAAAATACAGTAAAGAGTTCCTGTTTGCTGGCCATTGCCTTACCCCATTAAGCAAAACACCAGGGTGCATAGTAGCTACTGGGTAGTGACCAAGACTGAAGTCCTTTTACTTACAGGACAAGTACCCCCACATTTGGATGGTGTGTGGCTCCCCACAGCCCCAGCAGTCTGCACCAGCAATGGTCTGAGTGGTTTTGGAGCAGGCATGTCTAAGTCACGTGTCCTGTGGAGGGCTGGGGTGATGTATGTGCTTATCCCGTAGGCTGGAAAAAATGAGCCAATACCAATGTGGAAATAGAGCATGAACTCTGGAAAGAGAGAGGGCCAAACCTCACTGCAAGGGCTGTTGGCTCTCTAAGGAGCACCAAGACCTTGTGTCTTTGCTGGGGATGAAAAAGCACAATTCAGCAGCTGAAGACATTCAGAGCATCATATGGTGGCACCAGCAACTGCTGCCCCCTCTATCCTGTGCCTATTTTGCTCCACCCTGCCCACTGCCAAATCTTGATTTTGGGCTGTTAGTACTTGCCACCTGAGTTCTGCTGAGTTCTGCTCCTGGAGTCAAATCCTTGCCTAGTATAAATAGGTGAGCTCCACTTGCTCCTGGGCTACTGTGACACAAAACAGGTGTCAGACAGCAGTGCCACTTCCAGCAGTTACCATGTGATTTGAATCCTCTAAGCAATGGCAGGGAAAACAGCTGTACTTCTCAGGAGCTGATGGAGTTAATGCAAAAAATACATTCATTGGAGAAATTAAAATTAAGATAAAATGAACCAGTAACAATCAGAGCATAAAGAGTGATCACCTGTCATGGTACAACAGGGAAAGATGGTAAGGGAGTATGGGAAGTACTTCCTCATTTCATTGATGATCTAGAGGGCAGTATACAGTCAGCACAGATCAGATTTTCTAACATCATCAGAAATGAAGGAAAATCATACAGAAAAGAGGGGATGATGGCTGAGTCCATTTGCCTGTGATCTCAAAAACTCAGAGCATGCAGTGAGGATAAAGGTCTAAAGCAGCTCTAGAGATAGGAAATAAAGAACAAAGCTAGAGATCTTAAGTTTGAGAAAACCCAAGAGCTAACAGCAGTAGCAGTCTTACTGAGATCCTTGCAGGACAATAGAGCAGTGAAGTCACCTGATGCTCTTGGTGGGCAAAAGAATTATTACATAGCTCTGTTCTTGTACTGAGATTTCAGTTACTTGTAAAGAAGTTTGATGTTTCTAAATACTCATCTAGAAATACTGTACCTGCAATAATGTTTGCCTGAGGTGCAGGGAAAGAGAGGAAGGGAGAGAGAGATAGTTTCTGTAGCTTAAAATTACAGTGAAAAATTTGAAAGAATTAAAACAAAGGACAAGAGAAATATCCACAAATTTGGACAAAACATCAGAGCAGGCACGAGAAAATAATACATTGTAGGAAGAAAAGGTGAGAAACCATCTGGATAAAAATCCCAACAAACCCAGAAGGAGGTTTTTACATTCTTATGATGCAGTGGTTGAAGCCATGACAAGGCAAGGAGGGTGTGCTGAGCAAGTGCACAGGGAATATATTTAGATAGTTAGGGCTTTAAAAGGCAGACATCTGATTTGGTATTTCGAATGGTCCTTAAATGTCTACTGCAAATATATTGAGCCTTAGGCTCTCATGACTGATAGTCCCAATCACTTACTGTAGTTAACTCAGATTGTAAAACCTTGCCTAGCTTCTAAACCATGAGCTTGATTTTGCATTCCTGTTTTAGCAAAACCCAGGAGTCTCTGTGTCCCAGAGCAGGTTACTGTGCTGTGGATATTGCTAAGGAGAGGCAGAGGAACAGAGCTTTAAACTCTGCTATCTCCATAGGAGCCTAGAGCAGCTGTAGGAGCTGAAGCAATGCTAGCCCAAACAACTTCACCAAGGCTACATCTTTCTGGCAAGAGATGCTCTACCATGTGCCTCCCATGCCAGTCAGTAGCTTCTCTGCAAGAGCCTCCCCAAGGAGCCAGTGCAGTTCAGGAGTCCCACATCCTCCTGTGTTTATACCAGTGTTTATTCCAGGTACAGGTGTTTCTTAGAAATGTTCACTATGTAATGAACACCTTGCATACCTCTTCCCTACTTGTTTTCTTCCTTCACAGAGTTATTGGCTGCTGAACCTGATTTTTGTTTTATCGAGTGCTGTGCTCCAGCATTATCAGGAACTTTGCTTTCTCATTTACTGCCAAGATCCCTAACCCAAGAAAACACTGAGTCGGCTGTCTGAGTTGCCATCCATGGAAGTGTAACTCTTACATAAGGACACCCATGGCCTAACATAAAACAGAAAGGATGTGAGCAGTGGAGGAGTAATAGGAGAATAAAATGCTATCTCAATCTACTGTGCTTCTGGGAACCCTAACTCTAGCTGGAAACATTGTTGCATCACCTCCTGCCATGGAGTATTATTTTGCCATCAGAAATGCTCTGAATTAAATACATAGCTTTCCTGGGATCCTTCTGTACTCATGCTGTCCATAGAAATAAGTCTTGATGTAAAGCAATTGCTCATCCACTGCTAGAACTATCAGGTGGCAGGGAGCAGCTGAACATGCCTTTCTCAACATTCACCACATGCTTGTACATTATTCAAAGGGACAAAAAATAGCTTTATCTTTGGGGAGGCTGAAATTGCTACTTTCTTACTTGTCCTAAGGAAAATGAGTGCTAGAGACTAGGAAGAAATAGTACAAGGCACCAAGTCATTTGCACTGTGTAGCAGGGCCAGACATAAGGGACCCAACTGAGTCTGCCCTCTCAGTGCTGGGAAGAGCAGTAAGACAGTGCAGCCTGATGGAAGCACCTGGGTTTGAAAGTTATCTCTATAGGATCCCTTAGGCAGAACCGATAAAGGCCAAGGAAAAGAGAAAAGAGAGGCTTAATAATTGCCTAGCATTATAAGCTGGCCTGAATACAAATGTCTAGCATTTGAAGGAGAGAATCAGATGTTAGAATTCATGTGCTTTATTTCTGATTCAGTCTAGCAATTTTTCTGTGTCTCTGTTTTCCATTCTGTCCCCCAGCTAAATCACTTTTTTAACCCTTCTTTATTTCCAGGCTCAGAGAAGTGCAAATTATTCAATCATAGTACACACTGAGGTATTCATATGAAAATAAGTTTTTGATCACCTTGTTTTTAATACTACTGGATAGATCACAGCTGTGAAATCAGGTAACATCTTGTTCTGCCTTCATGTTTGGCTTTGAAATACCCCACGTGTAGCAGAAACCAGGAAAGATATTCATAATTAAAGTCCATCACCTATATACACTACATTTTTCAGTATTTTATTCCACGTGGAAAAGTCTTGATTTACAAGGATTGCACTACAAGGAACTGTTTCAAGAGCTGATCTACCAGCTCCTGCCTGTCCTTGCTGGTAACCCTTCTCTGCCAATACCTAAAAAATGAAAAATTCTACCAGAGCTCACCAGCTGCTGCCAACATGGATACTCCTTGCTGCAGTGAGTGCCTGCAGACAAAACATCCTCTGACGCAGACAAGTCCTTCCCTGAGCTGGACAGGGTGAGAGAAATGAATGACTTACTGACATGACTCTTTTAGGGCTATGTTGACTGAAAATGACTTCTCATCAGTCCTTAATCAAGTACATGGCTCTGTTCCCACGGAGAGCTGAGCTGAACAGTGGGCTCCTTGGGAGCCTCTTGGAACAAGCATCTTGTGCTTGGACACACAGATAGCTAAGGAGCAAACTGAGCTGCCATGAGACCTCTGGAAGGCCAGGGAAATTTAACCCCCAAATTCTTTCCTGACACCATCATGTCATTTGAGTCTTCTTCAGCCCAAAGTGTTGAAGAAACCAATGACCTCCATGCTGTTTTCAGCACACAGAGGTGCTAGAGCACAGCTGGTTGTATGGCTGCAGCTTCTACAAGTGACTCCCAGACCCAGACCCTTTCTCTTAACTGTTTCTTGGGATGTCTTTGGGTGAGGTAGATCCAGCTGCAAGGAAGCCCCAGACTCTACAGGTCTGATTTGACTCTGCTTCTTTGCAAGCTAGAGGAGTTAACCCATTTGATATTTGCAGGAATTAGGCTTTTGGAAGGAGATCCAGCATAAGAAAAGGGCATGGGTGAGTGGCAGAGTGCAGAGGACTTACTGGCCTGCTTGGCTTTCTCTGCATATGTGGTGGTTAGGTCTTCATCAATTGGATGTTCCACTGGCCCCACCATGGGGATGAGATGGCGTTCTGCTCGGATAGCCTTGGTGGCGTGGGGCAGAAGCATTGCCTCCGGAGAAGGCTCCCGTTCCTCTGCTGATGGTGGCCGCAACTGTCCCTCGCTGTCTGAGAACGGAGTGTCTGTGCGGCTGCCAGGCAGGCAGACAATCTCCCTCTTGGCCACCCCGCCAGAGCTGGCCAGCTCTGCTCCCCCCTGCACAGCAGCCTCTGGCATGCTCTCATAGCCGCTCTGTTCAGACAGGGACACCTCATCCTGAGGTGCATCCGTCTTGCTGGTGGTGCTGTCAGGTGGGGAGCGTGGACTCTTCTTGCGAGCCCGGCGGTGCTTCTCCTGGGCCACATTGTCAGCATCACTGTCTGTCTCACCATAGTAGGCCTCGCTGTCCGGTGGCGAGGTGAGGCTTTCCAGGTGCCTCTGCGACCTCCGCGGCTGCGAGGGCTGGGTGGTGGCCGGGGCTCCTGCTGCTTCAGAGCTGAGTAACTGTGCTGGGGGGCTGAGCAGCGATGGAGGGGTGAGCCCTCGCTGCCCTGGAGAAGGGGAACGCTGTAGCCATGGGCCAGTCTGATCCCCACCAACTATCCTGTGGGGACAAGGAAAAGCAGTGAGCAAGGTCTGTTTTGTGGGGCTAAGCTGGAAGAAAACCCTGAGAGAGGGCTACAGATCAAAATGGTGTTTCAAGTGTCTTTCAGGTGGTACAGATGCCTGAAGTGTAGGCTCCAGGGACGGACTCATCTCTAACTTCAGCTACATGTTCTCATCCTGATTTTCTGCTTCACAACTCTATGGAAGCCAGGTGTTAAACACTTGGATATCAGAATACTCTAAGAGCATAACCAAGCCAGCTTAATCAGCTCCCCAGGCATTTCTCCCAGGGAGAAGAATACCTGCATAGCAAGCATTCCCCAGGACAGTGGAACATGCCCCTCAGCCTGCTGATCTCCAGCAGGCAACTGGTGGTGCCTCAGCTATCCCACTGCACTTCAGCTGCTCCTGCAGCTAGGACTGTACCGTGATGCAGCTGCATCAGCTCTGCGGATCCTGGCCCCTCCAAACTGCTTTAGATCAGAGTGGGCTCCAAAGAACTCAGTGCTATTTGTTTGCCCGGACTTCTACATGGGAGTAAATAGCAAATACTTAGGGTAAAAAGGGGTAAGTGTTTTTGGGGATAGGACTCTGGTATCCTGTGATTGGAGACCACCCTGATGTTTGGCCTGCTCACTGTGGAACTGCTTCACAAGTTAGCTACCTGTGCCTGGGGTTTGACAACCATACGCAATCATGCCAGCCAGCCCAATCCATAGTGGCATTTGTATGGCAACTTCAAGACTGTAAGGCGTGTGGAAGGCAACTGGAGTAGATGCAGGGCAGACTGGGGCAGTCAGCCCTATTGCTGACTGCCAGAGGGAAGGAGAACTGGCTGTGCTCAAGAGTGAGTCTTGATTTCAGTGGTAGTTTGACTCCAGTTCATACAGATGGAGCTGGGAACTTCTACCTTCCCTTGTCAGAGTCACCAGGGCTTATTAGAGCTATAAAGGAGTCCTAAGTATTTGGCTTCTGAATATGCATACCAGGAAGCCAGGCAGACAGCATTGCCTCTCTAAAGCTTTGCAATTCATTACTTGGATCTCAGTTCTAAACTGTGAAAAATTTATATTCATGTCAAATGCAAACCTTTGTCAAAGCTACGAGTGGGACAATTTCTCTGGCAGTTTAGTTTTTTTTATATTATTTGTCAGTGTGAACTCTCAAAGTTCCACAAGGAATACAGAGTGGTCCTTCCTTTTCTTTAAATACTCAACCCAATAACTGAAAAGCATTACTGCTTGTAAACCAGTTTCTCTTGTTCTGCACTATCAGGTCACAGTGTCTTTCCCTCCCTCTTTTTCTGAAACACACGTACTCCAGAGTAATCCAGCTACCTCTCCCTTCTGAATGGGACTGATTAGTGTTTTCTCAGGAAACACAGATATGAAATGGGAACAGAGATGTGATCACGAAAGCGATATGTAACGATTTCTCCACTACGCCAGGATGAAGTCAACTGGTTATTTCCAAACCATCCAGTGCTGGCTCCCAGAGGGCTGTGGGAAGCCTGCCTTTGTCACTTTGTTAATTCAAAGGGTGCTGATTTTGCCCCATTGGAATTTGCCCAGGCACCTGTTGGCTGCAGATAGACTCTGACGGGGTGAGATAAGGCCTTGGCAAGGGACCAGGAGCTATTCTGGATACCTTGTATAGAACTTACTCATCCCACTTAATCACAGCTGGGGTATAGAGTGAGCACATCAGAAGACACCAGTGCTTGCCCTAAAGCCAAGAGGAAGATCCTACATGCTTAGGCTTTCCTTCTCTGAGAACTGCCCACCTCTGCCTCTGTTAATTCCATGTCTTCCATGTTAAGACATGTTAATTCCATGTCTTATGGATGTCAGCAACCAGCACTGCTGTCCCTCCTCACTCTCATAGTGCTCTGCCTTTTCAGAACTATAGAAAATCACATCTTCCAACCCCCTTCACTAGGGCCTGTTTTTCTGAGGGTGACTTTTGTATTGGCGGTAGTTTTGACTAGGCAGGACTCCACACAGCTTTGTTGCCTTCATCTTAATATGATTATTCATTTACAGCTTGGGCCACATCCAGCATGCACTGAGGCACTAGTTTAACTTAGCACAGGGAGAATGAGGAATGTTACTGGGGCAATTTTTGTGCTTAAATTTGAGCCTGATCTGCAGTATTCTGCTGAATTAGAGACTAGCAGAGATATTTCTTCCCATAAAAAGGAGACTCAGCCATACACCTCTAATCTTTGTGGAAGTGAGTTCACAGACTCTTGGACTACAACACCCTGCTATAGTAAATACTTGGGTAACCTTGTCTTTGCTTACTTATTCATTGTATAGTCAAATCCATTTCTACAGAACAGTTATTTAACCAGAACAAACCTGAGCCTCTGTTCCTTGCTGCTATGAACTGCTCTATGGCATCTACTTGCTTGAAGCCTAAATAGCTCATTCTTTGCAGCACAGCCCTCACACTGCAAACATTTCCCTTCAGCTGGAGGGGTGAGGGTGTCTGGGGTCAGTTCAGCCCCAGGGCCAGCACCGAGACAGGGCAAACCATCGAGATGGCCACATGTTAGCCATGGAGAAGTCCTCTTAGTCCTCCCACCTTGCAATATGGCAAAACCAAAGGCTTCCTGCCTGCCTTCTTTCTGCTAAGTGTGGAGAGCTGCTGTGTGGATGAAGCTGCCCTGCAGTCTGCACTGTCACAGCACTGGCACGTGGGTGCAGGTTACCTTTTCACACGGATGTTGAGCACGCCATTGGAAGAATCGATGATCTGCATGGCATTAGCATGGGAAAGGCCAGCACACGACTTCCCATTGATAGATACTAGCACATCATTTTCCCACAGACCTCCACGGCATGCTTTGCTTCTCTTCCGGATCTGGAAAGGCAGGAGAAAGGACAGAGATGAAGGAAAGAACAGCAGCTATTTAGTTCAGTTGTTTGTCTCCTGCTGTCTCTTCTATTGCTCTGTCGCTGAGAAGATAAAGTAAGGCCTAAGACTACTGTCCTGCTAGAGTGGAAAACTAGTCTTCCTGGATAAGCCCTGGCTGTGGTCTCGGCATTCCTGTTAATTCCAAGAACCACTCTGCTGAGAATAGGCCTGACTTGATCACCAACCCATTTTGAGTTCTTCAGTGCACATGAAAGATTCAAGAACTTCTACATGCTCTTCTTCTCTTGCTCCCTAAGTTGCTTAGGGAGTCTGTGTTTCAGAGCGGGAACAGAAACTCTTTCCAGACTATAGCCTGTGTATGACTGTGTCCTTGTGCATGCTCCTACTGTGCTTCCTTGGTATAATCCCTGACACTCATGCAGAGCCCCTGCAGGTACCATCCTCGTGGAAGCTGACACTGGCTAGAGATGGTGGCTCTGTCATGAAAGAGGCACTTTCTGCTGTTAAGCGTTCCTGTTCTAACGGCTTTGGCCAGTGTATTTCTGGACATCTGCATCAGGCCATATGGTGTCCTGTTACACAAGTGTAAACTTGGAATAAATCTTTAGCCTTAACAGGAGTGGTGCAGAATATGCATTGCTATATCTGAGAATGGAGTTGGAGTCTCTAGTTCCAGGCTAGTTCCTAGATCTGACCTCTCATGGCCATCTTACACCAGGTGTTTCCTCTCCCCTTTTGTTGCATCATCCATCAGTTACACATCTTACCAACCCAGCCTGGCCTTTCTGTTAGGGCAAGCAAGCAAATCAAACGTCCACTCAGCCAAAAAATCACAGATATATAGGCAAGCAATGGAAATAGTCTCATAGGACAGCTTGGCACCCATAATGGACTGATTTTGCACATAAAAGAGTAACCAGGAGAAAACACTGGGTCAGAGCATGTCAGGACCAAGGTAGTAATACAATGGATTTGTAGATGCTCCTAGATTATTTCTTTGGATCTTGCAGTTAAGTGAGAGACAAATCAGTCCAGAGCTCTTTAACAGTGGGTGCAGTAACCAAACTGTGGCAGATCCTGCAGAGAGGTAATACACAGTAGGGCACGTTCTCCCATATCTTACAACCTTTTGCTCGAGCAACCAGACTCAGTTACTTTGCCTGCACTCCTGTGGCAGTCATAGAAAAGAGAAGTGGATGTGGGAGCATTGCTGCCCTGTCATTGTTCTTGCAAGGGCAGTAGGGTGAGCAGGAAAGGAGAGAACTACAGCCCTAAGGAGGTCCCATGTCATGGTTGGCTGGGCTTAGGGCCCACATCCTCTGCACCCATGATGTGTGCTTGCACCCAGGGCTCAAGCCCGCTGGCCCACGCACAGGCAAGAGCAGCACTCCCCCTAGGTCAACCTGCCAGCAAGACTGAGAGGTGTTTGGGAAGAAGATGGAAAGAGGAGGGCTTGCTGCAAGTTGTTTTTGTGTTCACTGGCACTTTATCACTCTGTAGCCTTTCCAGCTTGACCCCAAATTTTGCCTGCATGCTTAAAATAGGGACTGGCTCATCCCAGCTGCCACATCCATCAGCCTGTGTCATTTTAGTCCTTTATCTCCCTGCTTGTTAATATAAACCTGGAATGAGAATGTGTGGGTCTGTAAAGAACTACTGCTGAAGAACCACTTTTCTGCTGTTACAATATAAATGCTGCTTCCTGATCCTCCCTCGAGGAGTAGCTGTTAACTGAGAAGAGATAGCAGACACATTTTCCAGTGCTGCCAATTGACACAGCAGAATAAGAAGTTAAAGAGAAGTTAGAAGGAGGGTCTCCTGGTATTCCCCCAAAGGCCAACTGCTGCTCCATGGCCAAGTGCTTGGTGCTTAGCACTAGAAGGGAACATACTTACTATGTCTCCTAATTATGAAGTGAGTGGGCTGGGGGTTAAAGGCTGTCAGCAGGTGCTCAAAGCATTACTCATATCCCATTGTATTTCTCCATGCTTGCTGAAACCAACTGAATGTGGGCTGGCGACCAGCCAGAGCAGCCACAGTAAGCAGTCTTCTGGTCCCACAGTATGCAAGACTTTGCGGGCAAGTGTTTGGGATTCCCATGCTGGGAGGATCAGGCTGCACTCCAAACAGTACCTGCTGCTGTTTCAGGTACTTTATATTAGAGTAGGCTGGTGGGACACAAGCAGTCTCATGCAGGCTGAGCATCATGAGCAGGCAAAGTGTCCCTCTCATGGTCACTGAGGATGCTGGCTCTGCTTGGGCTGTGCTCAGATTTTACCAGAGTGACAGAAAGCCCATGCACTAAAGCAACTATTGGTACTTCATTGCTTTTGCAAAAGTCAGCTCTGTAATCCAGAAGGGTCTTCTCCCTGTCTCTGTTCCTCTCTGGGAAAACAGAACCAAGTCTCTTCTGGTGCAGAAAGAGATCTACAGAGGCTGAAAATAGCACATGTTTCTCCTGGCTCAGTTTCCCACAGGTTTATAAACCCTCCCTGGAATTTTATAAATTTGCTTCTCAGGGTCAGAGGGAAACAAACTATCTGGAGTTTCATTTCTTTGCCAAACCTCTACCCTACTGATTTGCCAGGAATGAAGGCAAAAGGGTTAAAGGCAGAAGAGGATTGTGCAGGCAGAAAAGGAAGAAAGCACGTCATAAAGAAGGGACAGGACAGGACTTAACCACAACCATGACAGCAGGGTGCAATGTGCTGTGGAGCCTCTGGACAGAAACCAGCACTGGCCTGCCAGATTTGATATGACTGCCAGCTCATTGCTGTGGAGACTGTAATGACAACCCATAGCCTGCACGCCTCGCTTACAGCAAGGGCAGCACTGAGCCTTTGAGGGCCCAGGACAGGGTGGCTGCCTAATCCGAAAGCCAGGCTCGCTGCCCATCCTGAAGGTCAGGTTGCCCTCAGGCTCAACCACTTGCTCCCCATATCCAAAAGATGCCCTCTCCTGGACACCCAGTGCCCCACATGAAGTGTCACTAACAGAGAACTTCTGCCTAGGCTGCAAACAGATTGTCAGGTGTCACTAGACAGCTGTTCTGATGAGATAGAAAGGGTGGAAAATGCAGTGTTTCAGAGAGAAAACCCCTCTGCTTCCTGTAGCAGATATCTGGAGACCCTTGTCGTGCAAATGAGAGGCAGCACTGATGGACTATGACAAGTGGTCAGGGCTGTCCCCAGACCTGGCCCTGGGGGATTGCACTGCCTGACCTTCTAGCACATACAGGCGAGGATTGATCTCTCCTTTTGTGTGAGGAGCCTCACAAATTCTATGAGCCTCTTGATAACTGACTCTCCTGTTACACTTTCCATTCCATGCCTCAGTGGACGCACTCTCCCATGGCATACTTTGCTTCATGGGAGGAATGTCCTGTTTTGATTTCAGGTGGGTTTAGGAAATCCCAGTTTCAGTCTTACTGATTTATGATACTGGATATACAAATAGCTGTGGAACACTGGAACCCATTTACTCAGAAAATTGTCCCTGCCCTCTCAGCAGGAGTTCTGCAGTGATAAAAGAGCTCTTTTCAAGGAGATCTGGGTGTCTGCAGCACCCAGGTACGTGCACATACACGTGCGTGCTTCTTTTCATTACTTTGCCTGCTCCCTCCTATTGATCATGTTCAATCAGACAGAAGGAGAAGAACAGAAAATGAGGGGGAAAAAAAGTGAGGGTGACAACTGAAGAGCAAAGGAATAAGAAAAGGTATTGCAGGAAAGGCCAGGAAGGCCAGCGTTGGGATCAGGCTTTAACAGTACAGTACGAGTTTCCTTGTACAGCCCTGGGGAGACAAAAGGAGATGCTGATTATTGGACGTGTCTTGGGGAATTCAGTCTAGCTTTCAGGAACAGAATGCAAGAGGAGGGGGTCAGATGCAACTTGGCAGCATCTGTCCTTCAGTAGGGACTATATTTAGATAGTGGTATGTGGGGCCTGAACACACACTGGGATGCTAAGAATAGAGTAATCCTGATAGCAACTCGGTGGCTTCACATCTTGCCAGAGTGCAGCCCAGGGAACCTGTCTTTAAACATTGCAATCACCCTCCCTGCTGGCCAGCACTGCTCCTTCATAAAGAAGTAGGCTGTGGGTAAATAGAAGTGGTTTGCAGTGCCTTTCTGAAATAACCTGTAATAGGCTCGTGCCATCTTTACCTTCCCAAGGCACTCCTCATCTCCTCTCATCACAAGAGCTCAGCCTATGAAGTAGAAAGACAGATAACATTATCAGTCTTCCCCCTAATCTCCTAAAATCTTTCTAGCAGCAACCCAGCAAACTCAGTCCAAGTCAGAGTAGAATACAATTGTCTTCCCATCCAAGCCCTTTCCAATCTCTGATTGCATCTCTTAACACGTACCTTCCCCCCTTCCCCCAGCAGCTACAATGCCATGGGGTCCAACACTCCATGGCAACCTTGCAGTAAATTTCATTTCCAGCCTTATGCAAAATGTAATCCTGTCACAGGATTCACATGGAGAGGTAAGAACTGCCTTGTTGTAGTATAAAGCATTACAAAAAGAGAATGACTCTGGCAACCACCCTTTGGTTCTGCTCCTCCTTGAACTTCCTGCTCAGCTGAACCACAAATACAGCAGTTGTTAGATGTAAAAGCAGAAACAAACACCTTCTATGTCTTCTTCTTTCTGAACATCTGTGTTGACATAATTTGGGTTACTGGAACAGTTTGGTTTTCCTCCAAGACCAGGCCCTATTTTTTTCTTGTGCAAGGAAAGATACCTCTGTGGCTGGAGTGGGTGGATCACTAGAGTGGCATTCAGAAGACCTGGATGATTTTTTGTGTGAACTTGAAAAAACCACTATGACTCATAAAATTTTCTGTGAGAAAATTCATTCCTGTAAGATACTTTTTCTCTGCCTTGTCTATTAAGTAGTAAATAACATCATATCCTCATGGCAATGCTGTATTTTATTGGAAGCTATTTTACAGCAGAATATCTACCCCGATCCATTATAATTACACGTATTTACTTATTTCCAATGACTTCCTGATGGAACACCATATTCCTTTTTAAGAGGTGTCACTGGATGACTTGCATCTTGGTAAAGCAGGTTCTGTGTCTCTGCAGACCTTCACAGGTGAAGCTTAACTAGGGAGTCTTTGTATATAGGAAGAAGGGAGACAACACAGAGTTTGTGGAATGAACACAGCAATGGAGAGTGGTGAAAGAAGGTATCTTGAGTGGCAGGGCAGACTTGAGTGACTTTAGCAATGCGAGTTGGTAGTGGCAGAGGATGATGGTGCTGGCCAGTCAATTAAGTACTGCCTAGAGTGTAGTGGTGGGGGGGATATTGCTATGGAGTGTGGAAAAGAGAGAACAACTTCTTGGATGCATTAGACTTAATTCTGATTTGTACCAGGGGATACAAGGTGATATAAAACAAATGCAAGCAAGCAGGGGTTGTTGGTTTTCTTTCTCTATTGTTTTCTCTCATTAAAACCAAGTGTCTTAAAAAGAACATTTTTTTGTGATAATGCAAGGGGAGGAAGAGAAAAACAACCACAAGCAATCCACCTTCTTTGCCTAAACAAGAAGTCTAGCACAGGTCTTATTGCTGGGAACAAGTTTCTAGCCAGAGGTGGCTGCAAGTAAATGAAAAGAAGCTTTATCTCCATTGCTGTTTGTTACTTGATGGAAGATTAGCTGAAAAATGAGTGAAGTATAATACTAATGAAAAAAAAATAATGCCACACGTACTAGAGTTTTGCCCTCAACAGAGTAAACAGCAGGATATCAAGGTTTTTTCACATGAAGCAAGGATTCAGAAGGAACAGATGTATTTGTCAAAACAAGAGTACCAGATCCCACATCTAGCTGCTGTGAGAAAAGCAATCAAGTGTTCAGAAAACACATGCTTATACATGTCTCATCTAGGTCCTTTTTCTAGAGGCTCAGCATGGCTCCTTTTGATATAAAAGATTTCAGAATAAAAACCTAAGGGAATTGGAGATCATAAGCAAATCTAGCCACCAAAATGTCTCTTCACAGGTACAGGCACTGAACTGGGACAGAGGAAGAGAAAGAGCCTTGAACACAGGCCAGAGTTACTCAGCGCAATGGCTCCTGTCACCCAGAACAAGGTTAGCCCTGCATGCTGACACTGTGCTCCAAAGGGCAATGAGCATATGCAAACCCTGAATGAAAACCTTTCTCAAAACAGAGGACTCTTGAGCTGCTACTTATTGTTGAATAGCAGCAGTCTTAGGTATAATATGCCTCCATGGTATCTACGCTGAAAGAGACCAAAGTTTGCAAAAAAAATATTGACCATGGCATCCATAATATTGCAAGTGTGGGTTACTGCACCAAAACACGACACTCATTAACCCAAAGAAAGCCTCTCAGCAATAGTCTGAGGAGGATAAACACTTGTTCTGCAGCAGCAAGGACAGGATCAGCCCCAGGTGAAGTACCATATTCACCTGAAGGATCCAGGGCACTTTGGTACAGAGACCTTCCTGTGCCTTGCAGCATCTTTGTAGTCATCTTATAGGTATGAATGTCCATCAAAACCACATATGTGTTTAGTAGTTCTAGCCAGTAGCAGGCTGAATAATGCCAGTGAATGAACGTGGGCTCTGGACCACAACTGACTGTCGCATTCAACTGTTGAAATAACCATTGGCACATCTTTGGATCAGACCAGCTCATCCTGTCCAGAACAATTCCCAGGCCCAGTCTGAGAGCTAGAACAGACCATTCCCAGAGCCATTGCCTGAGGGCGTGCAGCCATCTTAACAAATGGTTAATTGCTGAGCTTCACTGCACTCTGTAGCAGCTGGTGAAAGTGCCAGAGGATGTCCCAGTACATTTAATGCACAAGGCATAGATGTAGCATATATGGCTTCACTGCAACCTCTGATAGTCCTCAAGGGGTTCTTCCAGGACTCCTGCCTGCTAGTGGACAAATAGGATGTAACGACAACACTGGCCAGGCTCTTTACTTCTGGAAGAAGGAGAGGAAAAGCTTTTCTAGCACTGCCCTTCACACAGAAGTCTTAGACAACTGGTGGAAGCAAAACTCATGGAGCAACACAGCTCTGGTCACATGCCAGAAGAGAACCCATGTGGGACAGTAGTGTATGAAAGACCAGAGGCCAACATCACACTTTGTCATTGGCATGGCTGCCTCATGGCCTTTCAAGAGGAGATAGGAAGTGAAAGAAAGAATAAACATAGTGAATTGGTTTGGGCAGTGAGAAAGAAATAGTTAAGAAACGGTTAAATATTATCTGTGAGTAAACACAGAGCATAAATCAAGATTCTAATACTTAGAGGAAATGGTATAACCACCAATGCAGTCCATCCACACAATCTGCTCTCTGTACCTGTTTTGAGAGGGAGTTCCCACCTAAGGCTGCTTGCACTGAAGGTAGCTCCAAGCCACGGTGAGGTACAAGGAATTGTGAACTAAATCAGTAGCTGATACAATCAGCAATGGTCATTTACAACCATGATAATAAGGCTTTCTCTTTAGACCACCTTCTTATCACTGTCCTGGAGGTCCTGTCCTTCCATCTTTGCTGAGAAGGAAGAGTAGAGCTCCCCTTCCAAACTTTCCACCTTGTTCACTCTGTCTCAGCACTGTGCAGAGCTTGCAGCTTCTCCATCGACAGCAGCCCTGGAGCCCCCCATGTCCGGTGGCTGCTCTTGGTAAAGTTCCACGGGTCCCCAGCACACGCTCCCTCATGCACATCCAAGCGTAGCACCTGCCTAAGGGCCGACAGGCCATAAAGCATGTCCAGAAGCACTCCTAATGCAGCTGAGGCACATCTTCCACAGTGCTGGCAGGTTCTCCAAAACCAGAATTAGTGACTGCTACAGAGTAGGCCACCAGCAGTGCTTTCTTTTTTAGGTATGACAGTAAACATTTGTGAAAACAGATAAAGAACAGCCTGCCCACTGAAAAGGGGAGAGGACGAGAAAGTGCTTGCAAATCTGGAAGCCATGAGACCTATTTGAGTTAGAGGTGGCACCTCCAGCAGGAATACTGTCACATGAGCAAAGGTGAACAGGACAGAGCAGCCAGGCTTTGGGTCACAGGGACCAGTGACATGGCACATAGGCAGCAAGGACATATGGCAGAGGAGACAGTAGAAACAGTGAATTATCAGCAGAGAAGCATACAGGAGAAATTGAGGATACATGAGAAAGAGGTAAAAAGGAGGTTGTAATGAACTGCTCTCAAACAACAGAACAATTTTTAGTTGTAGAATCTATACAATCCTGTGTCACTGCTTCCCTTCACAATTCATTCCATTGCTGCAGAATATTTGTACAGAACAGCTGACTGAAAGGAGCATCTTCAGTTATCAGGGCTAATCCCCTGTTGTTTTCAGAGGCCATATTGTTTACTCCAGTTCATAAACTGATTCAAAAGGTTTTCTGTTCTTTTTCTAGATTGGAAATTTGTTGGTGAACTTTGCTGCTTAGTTGTTCTGAGCACACTTGATCTGTGACAATCCTGTCACCTATATTTGAAAATTGCTGCTGGTATTTGCTCAACATCTATTTGTAGACAGCAGTCATATCTTCCAACATTTTACTAGGTGAAAGAAGATTTCTCTCCTCCCCTCCTTTTCTATAGCTGCTCTACCTTACATTCATTTTCCTTGAAAGTGGCTGACTCTGGAAGTACAGAAGTATTCACTTGCAGGGAATTCCCCTTTGTGCCATCAGACAGTAAAACGTGAATGTCTTCCTATCTCAGTTAGACAAGGCTACCTGAGCCTCATTTGTTTATGTTTAGCTTTTTTTTTTTCAGAGATTCATCATTTTGTTGGCTCATTATTAGTGATGCACTAATATGTCCAGGTCCTTCGCCTCTGCTATCAGTGACTGCTGGAAAGACTCCAGTTTCCTCTATTTTGTTAGCATTATTTGTGCTGGAGGTATAAGTGCCTTCCTTGCTTTGTGCTGTAAGTAACTGGGTTTCCCTCTCATTGAATAGGTCTTGTTTTGCAGCAGGATTCCTAAAGGCAGTTTTGCATTCACTTCCATCATCCTAAAGCTGCCCTGTTCATCTTTGTAAAAATTATTTCCATAATACAGCTTCACATTGGGTTTCTACTTTGATTGATTATAGGCTTAATGCTTACAACTTTTCTCAAACTAGCTATTTCACATTTTCTTTCAAGTGCATTTATACACATATCCTTACTGCAAAGAAATCCTCCAGGAACCTGATGGTATTGTTCTCTCTTACTCTCTTTTCAGAATGGGTGAACCTTCTCACCATTTGTAGCTACATCTCAGGACCATGTACTTACCCTGTCTTTTTAAAATAAAAATCTTGCCATCTATGGATCCTTTTATATTTGTTATCTTTCTTTCCTGATGACTGTTTCTGGTCAAAGATTTTTTTGTGTTATGTTGAGATGTGCACCACAGCTACTGAGCTACACCAAATCATCCTTATTTTGGTGAGAGGTAGTGTAAAATCCCACTATACTTCATCTGCTTCATTAGGTAAAAGGTTTGTTAGGAATCACAATAAGCCAATATGAATCCATAGAAGTACAACTGATTTCACTTAAAAGAACATTGCTGTAACTAAGAACAGAACAAAGATTTCCTTTGCTTTTTGTGTTCTTTAGCCTTTTATTTTCCCCTTTATTTGTTCCTCTACTTCTCAAATACTCCAATCCTTTCTAATTTCTGCAGAATGATTCATGTCCTCTGTTCATGTTTGACTGTGCTGTGTATCTGCCTACTGAGCACAACAATGCCTGTTTTTCTTTCAGCTTTCTTATTACTGATTTGATATTTTAATACAACCTTTATTTAAAAGTCATCTATTCTTTCTCACTGAGGGCTCCTCAGACACTTACAAATTTTCTTTTGTTTCTTCTTTTGTCTTACCCCCTACTCTTACAGTATCTGTCTTTATGAGATTGAATTGTTAGTGCTATCCTTTTCATACACACATCAGTAGTATAGAAGCCTTCAGATTCACATTAGACATTTTTAGCACCTGGACACTGCAAATGATTTTTGGGTGGAAGAAAACAGTCAGCTCCTGCAGGCAAGTTTAACATGAAAGCAATAGACATTTGCAGTTACAGATCTGGAACCATATAATCAATTAGTGTTAATACTAGCATTTCAGTCTTGCCTACGTTATTTAATTTGAGCTTTTTGCTCAATATTCACTGGGAAGTGTTGGAAGAAGCAATATTCTGATCCCAGGGCACGCACAGCTGGTTTGGCTCCATAAGTTTGCTTTAACACAAAGCTAGTTATTACAGAAACATAAAATGGCTTGGGTTGGAAGGGCTCTTAATGATCATCTTGTTCCAACTCCCTGCCATTGGCAGGGACACCTTCCACTAGGCCAGGGTGCTCAGGACCCCATCCAACCTGACCTTGAACACTTCCAGTGATCAGGCATCCACAGCTTCTCTGGAGAACCTGTTCCAGAGCCTCACTACCCTCTGAGTAAAGAATGTTTTTCTAACATCTAATCTAAATCTTTCTTCTTTTGTTTTAAAATCATTCCCCCTTGTTCCCCATCATTCCCCCATCTAAAAAGTCCCCTTTAGGTCCTGGAAAGCCACAATGAGGTCTTTCCAGAGCCTTCTGCTCTCCAGGGTAAACAACTCCAAGTCTCTCAGTCTGTATTCACAGGAGAGGTGCTCCATCCCTTGGATCATCTTTGTGATCTCCAGTAGACCCTGACAGATCCATGACTTTCCTGCACTGAGGATCCCAGAGCTATATGCAGTGCTCCAGGTCTCATGAGGGAAGAGGGGCAGAATCACTCCCTCCACCTGCTGACCACTCCTCTTTTGATGTTGCTCAGGGTGCTGTTGGCCTTCCAGGCTGCCAGCACATGCTGTTGGCTCACATACAGTTATGTGTGACCTAAGAGGCTGTCCACAGGGTATATAATTCCATCATCCTGCTCTAGGTGTGTCCCCAAACCTGTAACTCACAGGGAGTTGTTGGATGGCATGGAAGCTCTGTGGCAGCTGGATCCCACATGTGAAGATACAGCTGCTTTTCTACCCCTTTGTGTTAGCTGGACTGACGTTTAGAACTGATCCCTTGCTTGAAGGAACAGTTTAAACTACAGCTATGTATCCTTTCAGTCTGCAGAAAAATGGGTTCACACCTCACTTCCCATACATTTGTGTACTTTATTTAGTTGCAGCCAGTTGAATACTTTGCTACGGAAGATGGTTTAAAATGCATATGCTCACTGTACATTTTGAGTTGGCTGCAATTTGAAAAAAGCCAATAATTTAAGCCATCACTGTGAATAGCTTATGAGAGAACAACCAATTAGAGGCCCACCAATGTATCAATGTATTTGAAAAACAAACCAAAAAAAAAGAAAAAAAGCATACAGCAGAAAAAAAGATACCAAGAACAGCAATCAGTGACTGATCTTATTGTAATCTCCATATAGAAAAACAATAAAAAGATGATGATGATGATGATGATGATGATGATGATGATGATGATGATGATGATGATGTAAACTTTAGAGAGAATAAAGGCAAGAAGACTGTGTGACTGTGTAAGTTGATCCTGTAAGATGAGCAATGTGCAGGGCTTTGTAATACAAGAGCAACCCAAGCAGGAAATCCCACTTTGTGCAACACTCAGTTTTTGGAATGCCGTGCTGTTTGGTGCTATCCAATCTTCATGTAAGATTTAGTGAGACAAGTTAGGTACTTGTTCACTTGTTCACAAACAATTTTCTGTTTCTATTCAGGCTATACCACTAGGACCATCAATTCTTAGGTACTTCACAGGGCATGTTTATAACTACCTGGGGTGGAAGAATTTCCCCCTGCACTGCATTACTCAAAAATCAGATGCATGGGTGCAGTCTACAGCTTCCTCTGAAATACTTACAGGAAATACAAAGGAAACAGGAGGCAGGACATGGAGTGACTCTTAACCTAGTCTGGTCTAGCAATTCCAGCATCTCTACATAACTACAATGTATATAATTTATATATAACTTACTTGCTATACTTCATTAATTAATTTTCCAAAGTAGATTTTTATCGCTTATTCATCCAGAAAGGTATACAGAAACAATCTGACTTAGCATCCAAGGGTAAACATCTTTCCTTAGCATTGCTGTTATGACTTTTCTAGTAAAGGAGTTAAAATTCTCTCCAATGACAGCACTGGAATCCCTGATTCACCATCTGTATCCACTCAGTTGTCTCCTGACACATATCAGCTATTCATGCCTGCATGTTCTATCACATGACTCCTGGCGCTTCAGTCTCTTCTAAGAGGTTTACATTCAGATATGGCATTACTGGGCTCCTGGGAAGGATCTACAAGTCCTTTCTTTGGAGACTGTTTAAATGGAGTTGCCCATAAGACAGTGAGCATGTATGGTCACCTGGTGCCATTAAACTGGGCAATAATAGGCAAAAAATGATAATTATAAAATCAAAGTCCTTCTTGAAGAATGATGCATACTTTAAGGGTCAAGTGGATTTGTATCAGTTATATTTTTCATAAGTATTTTTAATGCAATATCCAAGTATTGTAAAACTTTATTTATAAATATATGTACTGCTACACTTAAAGTACAACACCCAGTTCTGGCTGAGACCTGCTTCTAGTTAATACCTTCCAGGAAGTGCTACTAATCCTTGAGCAATATTCCATTCACCTTAAGGTGCAACACAGCCTGGGCAATGGCTAGTTCTTGCCACTGTTCAATCCTTAGTAATCTTTATAGACACTCAGAATCTCCTCCCTCTTCAGCCCCAGATCTTGTCTAGTGAGATAAAAACAGTAGTCAAAATAATCTTAGACCCTACAGAGTTTATGTGGCCAGTGAAAATCCCATTTTCTAACAACCAATGATGCCAGACACCTGTTTCAAGGATATGGATTCTTTTCAGCACGGAAGCTCTCTGAGTATGTGCAGAAGTTGGTTTTCTGGAGAAAAATCATCTTTCTATAAGAAACATTCACTTTAGGGCCAAGCTATGGGATCCCAAACCATTTGGCAAAATTTACAGACAAACATTCTATGAACCAGGCTAAGCCAAACGACACAAAATGCTTAATTTCAAAATTCTCTGTCAGAGACATGGTCTGCTTAAGGAAACAGAAGGAGCTGGGCATAGCATTTTTTCATTCCTGCTGTTGGGTGCCTTCCAGGGAGACATCCCAACATATCATTGTGTCAAGGCTAACGCAGCTGTTAGGAGCTTAATAAAGAGTATGATTTTTCCTAATTTTTAAGCTATTCAGTAGTTTTTATGAAAAGAGAACAGTAACAGCTGTTTATTAAAAGCTGTGCAAATCAAGGTTCATATTTATTCCTTTTTTATTATTTCATCTCCCATCCAAACAATTGTTTTTCTTTAATTCTTGAAATGGTGCCAATGTTTGCTGCTTAGAGCATAAAAAATATTCACTTCCAACAGTACTGAGAAACTTCCACCAACAGAAGAGATGCCATAGAAATGTACATCTATTCTGAAAGCTGGAATATAGTGATAAAGCATTAGGGACAGCTGAGTTACAAATACGGCTTTGCTGCTTTGATTTAAATTATTTTTTCCTTACTTGGATGTCTTACACAAGTATTGAGGCTGCCATATTTGAGTCCGTTCCCCTGCACTGTCACTATGGTTATAGCTCTGCTGACAACTAGGGAGAGTTATACAGATTATAAAGTGTCTGAGCTGTACAGACCTGCTCTGAGGCAGGTCTTCACCTGACGCTTGTCTCTGCCTCAATAGCATCTATTTCAGGACCTGCATCCCACCCCACAGCCTGTCTGACCACACCACCCAAGTTTCCCTTTTAGTATCTGTTGCCACAAAAGTTCCTGCATTCCTTAACCATACTGAAAGATGCCCAAGTCAGTAGGGCTATCTGAGTTCAGGAGAACAATTCTGCACTCACAGTTCACATCTCAAGGTCCTACCTTTGACACTTGAAGGGGTCTTTTCTGCTCTGAACCCCCTTGCAGGCGGAAGCCCCAGGGGGCACCTCCAGACAGAGTGATGAGCATTTCTTCTTCAGCTCCCATGATTTCTATGCTTTAGATATTTTGTCTTCCCAGCTTCAAAACAGACTCCAGTTCTTAACAGGCAGTGTCTTCTACTCCCATCCTCACAATTCACACCACCCCTCTCCAGTCCCCCACAAGGCCCTCTCCTCACTTTCTCCTTGAAATTCACACACACAGACAAGGGAGTTGACTGTCAAGCCCAGCCTTCACTGCTCTTCTGGACTCTCAGCTGCTGCTCTGCCTATGATTAGACATTTGATTCTGCTCCTGGTAAGTGGCCAGAGTTGTCCTCCACACGTGTCATGTCAATCTCACCCTCTGTGCCCCCCCCCGCATACACGATGGATCTCTCACAGGAGTGTGGCTGAAAATAGCGCACCTCCTGTCTTTACAGAGCTTTGTCTGACACTTTTAAAGCAGGAAGTAAAACTTAAAAATTAAAAAGCATTTCAGTAAAAATTTTATTTCATCTTCCCATTCCAAATGCAAATCTTAGAGTCACCCTGTACTCAGGATTCAATAGTGTGAGTTTCAGACAAGGACATGTCACAGGCACAAACTTGTACAAGATCAGGTAGTAACACCTGACCCTATGAAATTGAACAAAACCAGCTTGCAAGTGATATCCTCTCCACTTGTGTTTTCTTCATGCAGCTAGTGTTAACAACAGTAGCACTATGTTTCTGCCCTGAAAGTCATAGGCACACTATTGACCTACTGTGCTCCCTCTGCAGCTTGCTGCTCCCTGACATCCCCTACATGCTCTCATAATATTAGACATTAGGACCAGAATAGCTGGGATTAGCTACAGAGACAGGATTTGAACAGTCCTCTGCAGGGCACTGCTTACATGGGCTCAATGGCCAAGAGAACAGCTTTGCACCCATATCATACAATAATTTGGGTTGGAAGAAACCTTTAAAGATCATCTAGTCCAACCCTGTTGCAATAAACAGGGACATTTTCAACTAGAGCACATTGTTCAGAGCCCCATCCAACAGCTTGAGTGTTTCCAGGGATGAGGAATCTGCTACTTCTCTGGGCAACCTGTTCCAGTGTTTCACCACCCTCACTGCAAAAGGTTTCTTCCTTATATCTCATCTCTATCTGCCCTCTTTTTGTTTAAAACCATTTCGCCTTGTCCTATCACTACAAGCCCTACTAAAAAGAAGTCTGTGTCCATCTTTTTTATGAGCCTCCTTTAAATACTGAAAGGCCACAATAAGGTCTGCTTAGAGCATTCTTCAGGCTAAGCAACCCCAGCTCTCTCAGCCTTTCTTAATAGGAGAGGCCTTCACAGCTCTGATCATTTCATGGCCTTCCTATGGGCCTGCTTCCAATGGGTTTATGTGTTTCCTGTGCTGAGGACCCCAGAGCTGGATGCAGCAGTCCAGGTGTGGTTTCACTGGAGTCGAGCCCTTCACTGTTTTTTGTTTAGGACCATGACAGACAAGACCTCCCGGCTATCCCAAGCCAGGGAGTTATAGAATAATTAAAATCCATGTTCCCCCTTTGCTACAAGGTTTATAATGTAATTTTCTGTTAAGATCCTGAGGACAATCCTTCCTTTTCCTTATTCTGTATGTGCTTAGCTCTCAGTGACTAACAAATATTTTGGATATCTGTGATAACTTAAGGTGCAGAGGATGTGGTTTCCCTGTGACACCATTGCTTGGTTGACTACTCCACTGCCAGTACTCACCCAGTGCCACTGCATGGTGCTCGTGGGCACACACCAACACAATCACAGAGTAACAGAATTATCAGGGTTGGAAGAAGCCTTTAAGATCATCAAGTCCAAGCATCAACACTAACCCGTACACTGCCAGAAGCCTCTTAGGCACCTCCAGGGATGGTGACTCCACTGCCTCTCCTGGGCAACCTATTGCAATGCCTGAGCACCCTAACAGTGGGGGGTTTTTCTAGCATCTGATCTGAATCTCCCCTGTCTCAGCTTTAGGCCATTTCCTCTAACCCTCTCACTGCAGGCACAGTAGAAGGGACCAGTCCCACCTCACCACAGCGTCTTTTCAGGTAAGTGTAGAGAGCAATGAGGTCCCCTCTGAGCATCCTTTTCTTGAGACTAAACAAACCCAGCTCCCTCGGTCTTTCATCATAAGACATGTTTTCTAGTCCTTTCACGAGCCTTGTTGCCCTTTGCTGGACACTCTCCAGCACCTCAGTGTCTTTTTCCAAGTGAGGGGACCCAGAACTGAACACAGGACTGGAGGTGCCGCCTCACCAGTGCCGAGTACCGCCCGGTAGTGACCAACTCCCCGCCCCTGGCGCAGAGCCGGCCCGCCCGCTGCCATGTCGCGATCCGTCACAGCCCCTTTGTGGTGGGACACGTGGCCAAGCGTCCCGCGGTGTGCGGTGCCCGCTGCCCGTGCGGGCGGTGCCGGCGGCCTCACGGTGCTCCCGCCCCAGCGGGACGTCACCGGCCGCGGCCTGCGGGCGCCTGCGCCGCATCCGGGCGCGGGCGGGCGGGGCGCGGACGTGGCAGCGGTGGGCGGGGAGCGGCGGGGCGGGAGCGGAAGCGGGCCCGGCAGCGGTGGCAGCGGCGGCGGCGGTGAGTGGGGCCCGGGTTGCTCTGGGGGGGCTGGGGCTGCCGTGCGATGCTCGCTGCAGGCGGGGGACACCGTGCCCGGGGGCCCGGCCGCGGCCCGGCCCTGCGGCGCCGCTGCCGCCGCTTCGTGCCCCGCCGAGGCCCGGCGGCCCCGGCCGGGTGTCGCGTCGGGCCCGCCGTGCTGCGCGCCGGGCCGGCTGTGCAGAGCCCCGGCGCTCCCGCGGCCGGCGGCAGAGCACACCTCGGGCGGTGCGGGGCCTGCGGGGCCCGGTGGGCGCTCGGCGGGGCCTGCGCCTCGGGCGGCCCGAGGGGCCCTGCGCGTCCCGCGGTGGCTGCGGCGGGGCCGGCGCTCCCGCTCTGCTCGGCCCCGGAGCGCCGCGGGGCACACACCCCTCTGCAGCTGCCTAATCTCCTGTAATCCGCGGAGCCTTTCCCTACTGTTTGTGCTGGGCTGTTCAGTCTTCCATTCATTCCAGCTTCGGAAGGGAGGGTCGTCCCGTGCGGAGGCCTGGAGGCCGAGATTGGTTGGATTTGGTAGTGAAACTTAGTGGTTGCCTGTCTGTGACTTTGAAAAAAGGAGTAAAGAAAAGGAGATGGCATGACCCAAACACAAGTGTAGTCTTGAAAAGATGGTTGTAAAAGATGGGACTCCTGCTTTCCAGGTAGATGGTACTTTAAACATCTTTATTTTCTGTTGTTGCAGTTCCCTTTCATTCTTTCTTAGGAATGCTTTTTATGGACTACAGTGAAGCTTAGTTTCCTTTTTTTTTGTAATTCAGAATGTACTTGGACTATTTCTCAGTATATGTGTGTGGTGCCTTAGCTCTGAGGTCTTTGTCAGAGAGGCTTTGCAAAACCATCCAAACTGGGCTGTAGTTGAAGTTCTGTTTAAACTTACTGGCTTATAGAAGTGTTTGCTGAAACACAGGTGAATTCCTTACATCTATGTCAGAAGTTATCCACAAGAGTTAATATTTGTACTGTTATGTGAAAATACAGTTTTTTCCATTTTGGTACTCAGTTAATTTTTAGCCATTAATGTGATAGTTCCATAAAAATATTTCTGGATCTTTTCTGTTAGAGAGTTCTGTAGTCAAATTTACGAAGTACTGGAGGGAGTGTTGGACAGAAATTACCATCTGAGATATGACAAGCAATTTATTTTTTGTTGTTGTTGTTGTTTACAAGCACTGTAAAATCACACCATTAGAATGGGAAGTGACTGCTGATTTTGTACTGAAGTCTTTACTGTTTATTAATATGAAGTTGTCCAGTGTAAGTTTAGAGCACTTTGTCTTTAACTTTTTTTCCTCCCCTAACCTTCTCACAGAGTAGGTATTGCAGTTATGGAGGGGTTAGAAATAGATGCAGCCTAAAACTTCAGAGCCTTCCTCCTTAGAGAAGTCTGACTTTCAATGACGTAGGTACACTGTAGAAATGTAAGGATTTCTATTCATTTTTATGTGGAACAGGTTCTTGCTTTGGGAACTACTACCTGAAGCTGTACAGCTCAGGATTCTTTATTGCTATAGACAGACTGTGAAGTGGACATTGATACAAAGAGTATGTAATTGCTTCTTAATATGCTTAACACTCATTCCAGGTTCTAATTTCATGCCTGAAAGCTGAGTTATAGCAGTGAACAGACACCTAAAGGATCATTTCTTTAATGAGTTGTTTTGTGCTTGTACATCTTTGAATGTTTTTTCCTGCTACTGTAGGACTATATTATCTTCCTGTAACACTTATTATCAGAAAGAGGGTCAAAAATCCACGGAAGAATTGATGGTTGGCTAAGGAAGGGCAAGGTACAAAGAATAACTAACAGTGATCAGCGACAAGGGCTCCACAGAGAGAAGGTGGATGTTTCTTGTTCTTTAGGCTTGAAAAGCTATGTTAGGGTTAAATTGTGAAGATGGAACTTGTTTTCATATATTCAGCAAGATTCATTGTTAACAGAAGGCAATAAAAGCATAAATTGGGAAGCATACATTAGGAGAAGCTAATCCTGACCTTATTTTGTTTCTTGTGAGTGATGGAAATTGTGTAGTGCATGCTTGTGTAGAGGAAATTAGAGCACAGAAATTTTGGATGAAAGATGGTTGTTGTTACAATGGGTGCGAAGAAAACTTGTTAGCGTTGTAAGATTCAGTCTTATTCTGTATATTCCTGTTCTTTCTTCTGGCCTCTTCTCTAAACTTGAAACTGCTCATGTAGCTTTCCAATCGAATATACTTGTGCAAAGTTCACAGAATTGAGTCAGGTGACTTCACACATTGTAACATGCACGTGGGGGTAGCTAAGAGAGAGAAATCTTTCACTGTGGTTTTGTCAGTGTTGTATTTGCAGTGACTTTTGCCTCCTCAGGGCTGCTCCTCAGAAGCAGTGCTCATAACTGAGCATTTTTCAGATCTTTTCCTGGAGCTTTATTGCAGTGGTAGAGCTGTGAATCAGTCCCACCACGAGACTTCAGTCAACAAAGAGTATAAATGTTGTTGAAGTAAAAATCTGATGGTGATGGCAGGGGCTGGAAATATTGACAGTTTTAAGGTTAGGTCAAGACTAAGCTGGGTTTTTTTTGTATTCCACATTTAAGCACTTTCACTCTTGTAACCTGAATGTTGTACTGTACCTTGCCAAGTGTGTTGAATTGGCCCTATAACACTGATTTTATTGTGGCCCTTTCGATGAATGTAGAAGTGATCAAACCTTTGATTAATTTTGAAAACTATGTGTCTTAAACGTTTCCTGTTTCTGGCAGTAACTCAGAATGCACAGATGAAGAAAATATTACCTGTGGTGTGCCGAGCTGAGAGTCTGCTTGGGCAGAAAGACAGAACACCCCATATTGGAACCCAATTGGAGTCAGTTCCAGTGTTGCCATTTGGGTTGCTTTGGTCAAGTGTAAGGGAGGCGTTTGTTAGGATGGCCCACTTACTTCCAGATTACTTGGCAGTCTGTGTTTTCCAGGACATGAGCTTCTCTTCCAGGGTTTTCTATAGAAAAAACTAAACTAGAGGTTTTTATATATGAAAAAACACAAGTAGTCCATGAATGTCTGTAGAAGACCTAGTCAAGCTGTCAGTGAAAAAAAACCTTTTGGAAGAGTGTTCTTAGCACCAGAGTCTGGGTCTTTATAAGAATAGCAAAACTTTGCTGCCTCTTCCAGAAAGTTGCAGAATGGAAGTATTAAATGCACTATAAACAATATTCTGAATTGGTCTCTGAGAATGCTGATTGTCCCCCTCTGTCCCTTTTTCCAAAAGAGAAATGGTTTTGATTTCTGTGTTCAGAAATTAGGTAGGTGTATTTCCTTCAGTTTCAGCATAGTAATAGGAGGCCCTACTGTTGTTTTAGGTTGTGTGTGTGATCTTGTTGTTTGTTTGGAGGATTTTGTTTGGTTTTGTTTTATTGGGTTTTGGGTTTTTTTAAGTGTGTCAGTCTCCCAAGAAGCTGAAACAAACAAGGCTTTTCTTTCTCTGGGACCAGTAGAAAAGGCATCTTTCTGAAGGAAAGTAATTTTGCTGTATGCCTTTCCTTTAGAGAGTGAACAAGAACTGATGAGATCAAGCTTTTCAGTTTCAAAAGGAAGTTCACAGTGAATGCAGACCATAAGAAATGATGAATGTGCAGTTTTCAGTCATTTGGGAGATTTGCTCATTGAAACAACCTCATGTGAATCACTGGGGTTTTTTTAAAGCAGGCCCTAAAAACTTCACTGTGGTCTGATTTGTTTGGATACTGAGGAATCTGGAAGCTGTTGTAAAAATGAAAATATTTCACCCACTCTCGCCTTCAATATTCTTGTGTATTTTTCTTCCTTCAGTTTGTGGCTGATCAGCGCTGGTTGTCTGTCTTGTGTAAACGCTTTCTGGTAAAACTGTATCTGTGTAACTGTTTTGACCAACATGGTCAACTGCCTTTGTACAGAGGAACAGAAACTGGCATAGAGTGACTGTTCCTGCTTTGCAGCAAAGTTGTTCTTTATGGTAATGACCACTCGTCGTAGCATTTTTCCTGTAGTGTCAGTCCTGCTTATTTGAGCTTTGTGTACCATAACTGGTGAACAGTAATATGATGTTCAACACCATGTGTTAGTATCGTGTTTGGCTTAGTTTTGGGAATGTGTTACAACTGCAAAGGAATATTGTCAGTATTTTTATCCAGTGAAATGGCCTGTTCTCTTCACTTCTCCCTGTCTGGTGTATGGGTTATTTCTGTGATTCTCCACAAACACCCCTCGTATCACAAGAAAAGGGAGAATTTTATGCTCTTTCTCCGTGTCTCTTCAAGTGACCAGGTTCTAATTTACAGATACGTGTTTTTTGGAAACAAAATGAATGTTTGATACAAATAATTTGTAGTAGGGAAGAAGGAAAATGGTCTCATGCAGTGGCAGACATCTTCCATGTCCTCAGAGGCAGATACTCTTGGCCCCGCCCTTGTGGCATTTCACATCAGTGATGAGCAAACATGCCACTGGCCTTACGTTTAGAGCAAGTCAGGCAACCAAAATAATGATGCAGCCTTGTCCCCAGCCTCAGCACTAGACTTGTTCTTGGGTCTCCGTCCTTGACCCTCTGCCAGTGCAGAGCAAGCACCAACTTGTGCTGTACTGATCAGCCTGTACTGGCTGGCACTTGGAAGGTCTGAGGTGTGTCAGCCTTTCACCTGGAACACTTGAGTTAGAACCACCTCCTTTGTGTAGCTAATTTTTCCATAAAAGTGTCAGAGATTATCTCAAAACTCTTTTTCTCTGCAAGTTGTGCGCTAAAGCAGCAAACCTCTTGGTTTTGGTATTGTGGAGAGAGCAACAAGCTGACAGATACTACCTGCTCAGGCAGGAAATACTGATACTCGTATGAGGGCGGAGAGGGAAGGCTGAACAGGAAATAGCAAAAAATCATCAGGTAAGATCACTTACTGAGTGTACACTCACAGCAGTTAAGTCAGAAGTGGTTTGCAAGGGACATACTTGAGTTGTCCTATTATACTTTAGAGAAAAAAAGCATGAAAGATTGATCTTCTGCCCTGTAGTAATTCCTTGTTCTAACACTCCATGTTCCCCTGTTCAGGGATTTCTGTAGGTGTAACTTGTGAAGAGTGCCTTAATGATTGTAGCTCAGGAAGGATCCTGTGGGATGCTGCTGCTGTGTCTGCAGCTCTTCCTGGAGGAAGGGCCTGTTCGCAGGAGCAGTGACTAAAAGGCAGGTTCATCGTGTGCAATACCATAAGCAGGGTCAGGAGGAAGAGAAAGCAGCCTCCTTCTCTGCCAGAAAGCCCTGCCCAGGTGTTCCAAGACGTGTGGGTAGAGCAGCCTTCTCTATGCATTCTCCCTTCCCTGTACCCCCACGTTTGCAGGGGACATTCTCCTGCTTTATTGTTTGTACTGACAGAAGGTGGCAGAGATTAGGTCTGTGATTGCAGTGTAGTGACATTTGTTGCCTGCTGGGGAGGGTGAGGTGAACCTTTCAGGGAGCTTGGGAAGGGAGCAGACCCCAAGTCCAGGTTTCCTGGCCCCAGTCAGTTTAAACTGTTTTACAGAATTAAGTCAAAGGAGGTGTGGGAAACCAGAATTTTAGAAGATTATACATGATAAACGTGACAGTGAGAGAGGAATCATGTTTAAAACCTCTGCAGGCTGCTGAAAATTCTGTTACACTGTAGTAAGCTGTTGCAAGTGATGTGTTACTTTCAAGAGCAAATTACCTTTAAATATTTAAGATGAGTTCTTTTTCCAAACAAAAGCCCTGTCTTTATGCAGCTTGAAGAATAAAAACGTAAAGCCTCCTTTATTTCTTTCATAAGTTTATAATTTACGTTGAGAGTGTTAGCAGCAATAGTACTGACATTTATCATATTTACTAGGTATAGGAGGTTAAATGTAGCTTTTATGTATTGTTCTAGCTTTTTCCTGTAAATAATTCGATCTCTCTATTATGATATATGTATTTTCCCTTTATGATACATTTAGATCTGAAGTAATTTCTTCATGCAGGTTATTCTTACAGAGCTGTAGTTAGTTTTGTACCTTTGCTGTACAACTGTGTTGCCGAAATAATTCTTAGGCATATTTTTGGTAATGTGAAGAACCAACCTCAGCACTGGTTGGCACAGACTAATCAGTGTGTAGACATATCAGCCTGGGTATTTGTTACCTGTTTGAGTTAAACTGTAGATTCCTCATCGGGTTCTGGGTCAACTCTCTGGTGACTGTTGCAGCTTTGTCTCCTCTGTGTTAAGATTTACTAAGTGTCTTTAACACACAAGTTCGTTATAGGGTCTGGAGAAAGATATGAAGGCAACATCTGTCTTTTGCTTTATCTTTACTTTGCATTCTTTTATACAAACAATTTTTTTAGTAAATAATTGTGCTCAACACATTTCTTTACAGTGTTAGTGTAGATAGTCTTACCTGAAGAGGATAACAGTGAACATATGGAGTGTCCAAAGGAGTACAGGGAATGCAGAATACTCCTAGGAGAAACACCAGGAGGGAATCTCCTGCCCATGAAGGCATTTCCTTGATTCTCCACAACTGAAGGGCACTGTGGCTTATCTGCCTTCTTGATGCCCTCATATTGTAAGAATTGCCTGCTTGGTGTGAGGTCTTAAAATGGCATTTCTGTTTTTCTCTTTATATATAAAGCTGGTCACTCTCTTTGTACAGTTAGGGGAGCTGGGAGTCTGTTCAGCAAGATTTCTTGTGTAAATTTGCTAAGAAATGTCTCTGCTGTCTCTGATGCTTTCAGGTGTTACTCCTTTAGTGCCATCTTTGTCTGTGATGATTTTCCATTTTGAACATCTTTCTTAGTGAACGTTCCTATTTTGGAAGATCTTCCTTTTCTGAAATTTATATACGTAACAAGAACTTTAAATCATCTCTTGTTTAAAAAAAGTCTGTAACTCCCTGTGTTGGTCTTGTTCTAGATTCTATCAAACACTTCAAGCAGCCACTTTTGTGGATGGTTAAGTGTGTGTTGCTTGTAGCAAGGAAATGTGATCATGTGAACTAACACAGAGGTGAAAGCTGAACTTGTTCAGCGTTGTTGAAGCGTTATGGAATCACTCATCTGTGTCATGAAATCTGTTTTCTGTTGCTCTGATGTTCTGTGAGATGGCAGGAGTTCACAACGTTTCTCCCAGGAAGTTAGATAATAATCTGCTAATGGAATGACAAATGATGGTACTTTTATCTAAGATAATGATCACAAGTCTAACCAAGAGGAAGCATTGAATAAGTCAATTAGAAAAAACAGTTTCTGAAAATACGGGTTTTTGAACAAGCTCTTGTAAAGCATTTATCTTACTTGAAAAAATTGCTGTGCAAGAGTGAATTACCATTAATGTTTTACCTTCCCAAGTATTTAGGAGCTCTCATTTATGTGAAAACAGTAGAGAAGTCGGCCGGTTTGGTTTTATGTCTGCTAAAAGCCCTTTTTCCTGCCCTTTTTGCAGGTGAGATTAGTTTGGGGATGTGAATACAATGAGTGTAAACCAGCAAGCTCACACGGGGCCTCCTTACGCGCAACCTCAGCCTGGCTATCAGGGCTACCAGCAGCCTGCCTACGGGGGACAGTCACTGCCAGGGGTGCCTCCCGCGCAGTATGGAGCTTATAATGGGCCAGTGCCAGGATATCAACAGCCACTCCCTCCACAAGGTACTTCTCAGTCAATACATTAAGATTGATAACCTGTGATTTGTGGTGTGCATGACATTTTTTCTATATACTTCCTCTTGTAACTCTTGTTTTGTGGTAGCAATTATCTTTTTTCTGTGTGTCACATGATGTTAAAAATCATGTTCTCCCATATTCTGAAGTTATTGTTCTGTCACTTGTCCAGTTTAGTTGGGCTTACTCTTGTTTTAGTGGCTCATAAAATTAACACGTTGAGAAGCAGTCTGCTTTTTTCTGTGTCGTGCCTCCGACCCTGAAGCACCTGACTAGAACAGTATTCCTGATGAGGTTATGAACAGTTAGGGACTATAACAGATTTATAACTCGGCCTGCGTTACATTATTACATAGAAAGATCTGCACTCCATCCTGAAAGACTTAAGATATCCAACTCTAGGCAGGAAGTGTATTTATTTGGAGTTATTTTCTCTAATGCCTTTAAATTCAAAAGACAGTTTGTGGACATGTGGCAAGCTAATGTGTTCCAGAATTTCACTGACTGTGCAGGATCATACCCCATTTTATTTTTGTGTGTTAAAGAAAGAAAGAAATGAAGTAGTTCAACTTTTCCTGTTTTCAAAAGAAGCGCTGACTTAAAATGATTAAAGAACTTTGCGAGTATTTGTATTAAGTACCTGAATTGCTTTAGGAAATTAATGGTGACTTTAACATCTGAAATGTAGAGGAGGAAATACTACTCATTGAATAGATGTATGTCTGCCTTTTGAAATCATGGACATGAATTCAGTTTTGCTAAAATAAGCACTACATGAACTTTAAAATGTTTGTTTGGATTTCAGATGGGTATTCTAAGGTAATTAGGACTATGCTGATCATGCTAATGGTCTCCATATTATTCCCCCCTGCAAGTACATGTTGAATCTTCTGCAACTTACTGAGTTTTAAACCAAACTCAATGAGAAGGAAAGAAAAATCAAAGTGCCTGTAGTTCTCTTGAAGCTAATGGAAGTGGGAGACTGAAATTTGGATGCTGAATAATTACACCGTGGGACTTTTGTCTGGAGTTAGCAGAGTAACCAAGTAGGAGAGTAAAAGTGTGATGTGATAAAGAATGGATTATTCAGTTGCTCCGTCTTCCTTTTCTTTCCTTAATCCTCTTTCTCCCATGCTCTCAATAAATCTCTTCCAATGACGCTTTTAATCTGAGAGTTTTTTACTAATTTCACAAAGGGTTTAAATTCCTATAACGTAACGAAAATCAGCTCTGAGGAGAGGAAAGACACCCTAATACCTGGGAAGGCAGAGCTCTCCAGTACTGAGTGCTCTGTTTGGCTCCTCACTGTAGCCATTGACTAACTAGTGTTTCCTGTCCAGTGAAAGGAATGGGGAGAAACTGGACTTGATTTAGTGAGAGAGAAGGTTATTCAAGAAGAACAAAAATTACTACGGATTTTGAAAAGTTTTGTCAGTGCAGCTATCTATAGACAGCAGCGTTTGGCTGTTAGGAACGTTTGTGGAAAGAAACTGATGAGCATCTTCCATCAGATACTTCAAGAATTTTCAGACTTTACAAGCCTAAAAAGAATTTCTTTTTAAGGGAATTAACTCTTTTCTACTGGTTTATTTCTGATTTGCCTTTTTTTGGAACAGCAAAAATGTGGTTCATAACAGTGCAGTAAGGACATACCTAGATATCCTGGTAACATTCACATAAACTTGTGCAGATTAAAAAGGCAGACTTTGTTTGTGCCAGTAATGATGGAAAGGTGGTGTGACATGGAGGGCAACAAGGTGGTCTCCTGTGGACAACAAATCTGTATTGCACTACTCAAGTAGCGTCTCATGTTCTTTATTCATACATAAGCAAAGGTCACCCATATTTTATGGAGATTTTTGTTCCATCTTTTCTTCTCAGATCATCCTTCCTAGACTTAGCAGACATGCATTAAGGAAATCTCAGTTGTCAAACTGTGCATTTTGGGCTTCTTACTGCCCAGGATTCCTATCTTTGAAGGAAGGAATGTAAAATTCTGAGCACTTACACAGCAGCCAGAAGTTGACCTGTGAGTGGCTGCTGAGTATGACTCCCAGGTGGGAGTGACAAAGCAACAATGCATTGTCAGAGATAGCAGACAGGTGATAGTAAAGATAACGACAGTTAGCCCTTCTACCACCATCTCCAGCACGTTTATTCCAAGTCTTTGTAGAAAGACCTTTTGTAGCTGCATAATGTAGAGGAGAGAGAATTAATTTCACAAGCACTAGAGTGGCAGGAATTTAGGGAACACTGAGGGGTGAAAGGACAACTGCCAGGGTTATTCTGTGATCTCAAATTACTTGTTTTAGGGATTTATTTTGAAAATAACAATAAAACTGCTTGGAAGTCTGAGTGGAGAAGTGTTGGGAACAGGTGACATCCTCAGCCAGGGAGTCTTTCACATCTGTTTAATGGTGACAAACCCTAACTTAATTAAATGGAATCAGGGGAATGACGTTCTTGGGACCAGAAATGGAGTGCTGTGGTTCTAGCTGAAAATACCTGTTTTTAGCTGTGGGTGTTGAAAGAACCAGGACAATTTTGCCCCAGTCTTTCAGTCAGTCTCTTGGTTTCCTTCTGATGAGGTCATGCAGCTGAAAATGCAAAGACAATTATCTGAATACCAGTAACTGTTGGGCTGTGCCTGGATTGTTTTATGCAGGCTTAGTTTATGAAACTGTTAACACTTGTAGTAGTGTAAGGACAAGAACTGTGTTGATAATATGTTATTCATGGTATGACACAGGGAGTATAGCTTAAGGTAACAATGTGGTAAATTACATGAATTTTGGGTATATGGTATTTTCTTCACTGCAGGTTGTCCTCAGTATTGGAAACACTGTCTCTTGGTGCTTTCTCTCAGGCTTGATTTACTGGTGTATTCTGTCTTTCCAGGTTACTTTCCTTCCTTGGGGTTCCCTTCGAAGGGCTCTCCTGTATCTCTCAACTCTGACACTTCTTCTCTTGCGCCTAATTTCATAGGTAAATGATGTCCTTTTGTGTGAGTGTTTGTGCTCTGTTGCTTCCTCTCTGCCAGGTTCCCATTTAATATGGATACTTATCTTGAAGGTGTGGGTACCTGAATATTCAGGCAGAGGTGGGTGGGACACTTCCCAATCTATTTGTAGGCAGCATTGCAGAAGCATAAATAGGAGATGAAGAAATAATCTTAATAGAAATCTCCTACGCATGCAGATTCACAGATAAAAACTGACTTGTGACTAATGTTTTCTGAAGTCTGGTTTCAAAATCTGAATTGGTCCATTCAGGTTCTATCAGGTAGAATCCTTAGTTTAAAAGAATGGAGTCTCCCACTTGAGAGGGCACGCAGGGTTTGAAATGATAACTTTGCAAAGAAATGAAAAATCTCACAAAGTTGTTAATGGAATTAATGAGATTTTTGTAGCTTCTGCTTTCATTTAAGGGGAGAAATAAGTTTTTACCTCCCTTGGTTATACTTAGACACCAAATATATATTATAATTATGATTCCAGAAGCTGTGACTTGAATAAGGAAATATATTTTCACAACTAGCAATCAAGATGTAAGAATTAGAAATGCTGCAAGAAATCGTTAGGTATTTTCCTTTCTTTCCAACTAGTGGTATTTTGGAGGAGCTATTTTTTTAGTGGTGTCAATTAGTTTAGAGGTTCAGGATGTTGGAATTGAAGATGACAGTCTTGGGGCTTTGAGGCAGTCACAAGCATTTCCCATTTTGCTGTAATTACTGCTGTTTTGAAGTCTGTGATGAGAAAGAACTACATCTCAAAGATGTAGGAAGGGGAACTTGAGTATTCCTCGGGAATAATGAATCTTAGGCTAATAAACCACTAGATAGCTATATCTCTTCAAGTGATTTTTTTTCAGTGATTGAGCAGTCTGTGGTAATGGTTACAGAAGTGTATTTGTGACAAGAACTAGGAAAAGAATACTTCCAAAGCTTTTTCTGAAGTAAGCATGTATTTGTCAAATGGTATGCCTGTTAAATTTGAGAGGGAAAAATGTAATATAATGTATATAAAAAAGTGTAGGTTCCCTCCAGGAATTGGATGAACTGTGCCTTCAAAAACAAAAGGTAAGAAGGCCAAATAGTTTACATGTACTATCAGAGGAAAGAAATTGCTGCAAAATAATGAAGTATATTAAATCAACTGAAAAGGTATCACAAAAGATGTTCAGAAATAACATGCAAAATAGTTAGAGATCAGGAAATGCTTAGCCAGAGGAACAGTAAGACAAAGGTGCTGTAACAGTAGTTTAGAAAAGACAAGATTTAATGAGAGAAAGGTATATCAAAATAGTGTCTCTAGGAGTAATTAAATCCTAAGTCTCAAAATGAAGAACAGGAAAAGGTTTAGTAATAAAGAAAAGAACCCAAGAAATTATTGGTTATTCATACAAGGTCTAGTTAATTCCTTCCTTGACTTGACATCCCCAAACTTGCTAAGAATTGCATGTAGCAGACAGTATGCGAGTTGAAACTTCATGCTTTGGGGTATAAATTATGCCATAGAATTGAGAAATGGCTCCCCTTATTTCCCATTTCATAATGGTTCCTCACAGGGAGTTTTCAGAGTCCCTTTAAACTTGCCATGCTGGTCACTGTCAGTGACACAACAGTGAGTATGTGTAGTCCTGGTCTCGTGGGCAGTTTATTTGTACTTAACGATACCCAATGCATGAAATGGGTTTCCTTGTGGTTAGCAGCCATGGCCATAATTGTTCTAATTATCAACATTGTTAACATGGTATTATTAAAATAGAAGTTTATAGTCTCTTTTTGGGAACCAGGAACTGCAGTTGGTCTGTTGGTGTTGTATCCAACGTTGTGCCATCTGTGGAAGGACTGATTTCTGAGGCAAATATGTTTGGTCTGTGACTGAAGCAGCTCAGTGTGAAAGATGGGAAAGTATTTGTGTTAGACTCCAATCCTGAGAGGCTGGAAAGAACCATCTGTGGGGACCCCCATTATGTTATCTATAAACACAGCTACTCAAATGTAATTTTTGAAAACTGAATCTACTTGCATAGCCTGCTTACCTTGCAAGTAGGGAAAACTGACCTGTAATGGACATGAGGTTCCATGTAAATACTCCTCTTGGTCTGGATAAAAGAAAAGCGAACCTGAAGGAGGAAGAATTCAAAACCTTACTGGCAAGATAATAGGGTTTTTTCTTCATAAAAGATAAAGTTGTCTTTTGAAGACCCTCTGCAGCACATATTTTCTGCTTGATCTGTGTAGAGTTGGTAACTGGTAACACTGCTTAAAATATTTGTGCTTTCATTTTTGCTAATTCTAATATAGTTGTATAAATTATTTGTTGCTCATAGTTACTCATGATACAACAACTCTGCACTTGGATTTTTTTATGGTAGTTGGTTCAAACCCTTGTTTCTCTAATTTGTGATATTTTAGTGGTTTTTTTTCCTAATGACTGTAGGTTCATTAAGAGCCCCACCACCTTCTGGAGCTCCCCCTCCAGCCTCTGGAGCGTCTCATCCTTCTGGCCCCCTGGCATACAGTCAGTTTGAACATGGCGATGTGCAGAATGGCATTCCAGCTTCAGCGGCCCCCATGCAGAGGTACATACAAGAAGAGCAAATTGTAACAAAATCCTGCCTTGGTAAACCTGAGTCTAGACATTTTAGGATCTAAACCAAACGCAGTTCCTGTTTTTTTTTCTGTGGTGGATATTAACTTTCCTCATTGCTTTGTAACTGTTTGGGAACAACATTTTGCCATAGGGCTATTTGTTAGCAAATAAGTATCTCTGGAGATGAGAAACTTCTGGAAGGGTATGACTAGATGTCAGTGAGGATCAAAGCCTCTTCTCCTCCAAAGACTTTCTTTGTGGTAGTCATTTTCCCCTTTAAAAAATTCTGATTCCTGTAATCTGTTTTGTCTTAAAATAATTACATCCACATAGCCATAATATTTGATTCCTTGGCAGTGTGAATTGATCTCTGGAATATGTTGCTGTCATTACTGAGTAATTTCTTAGTATTGATTTGATTCTGGGTCCTCTTCTGTCCATTATGGATCCCTGGGTTGTCTTCATCTAAAGCTCTTCAGCGTCTTTTCCAGAAAGATACTGCCATTATCTCTGTGGTGAAAGTGGCAACAGTCTTGGAGGGTCCAAATCTTTTGAGTAACAGAGCATTTTTACCTGGGCCTTGCTGTTGCTCACCCTGTAGACTCCATTGCAGCATTTCTGATTTGTTGGGATAACTAAAATGGAATTAACAAAAACAAAGAATTTGTATTTCAAGAGCTGATAGATTTTTCTGAGGAAGGGGATTCAGATCCTTGCAGGATATGTAATTATTTTTCCAAAACTGAGTTACAGTCCTTCATGTATATAATTGAGACCCAGCTAGTGTTTCTGTGCTCTGTGTGTGTGGCCAGACTTCATGAATGAAGATTTGGGCAGGGCTCTCCCCGTGTGGGTGTGCCCGTCCAGCCTGCACAGTGGATGTTTTAGGTGAGGCACAGCGTGTGCAGAACTGGCCCCACCGTTTAACTCCTGAGGTCCATCTGCCACAGCCGAGCGAGCTTGGACAGTGACACTGAAGTCCTCGGGACTGTCACAGCCCCCGGTACTGACCGGGGCTGACCCTGCTGAGCATCTGAGATCTGACGGGATGGGATGGCAAGGAGGCTTGAACTGCCAGGGGACGGTCCCCACTGAGACTCGAACTCAGGTCCTTGGGACTTGGAGTTCAGAGTGCTCTCCATTACACCACGGGACCGCCCCTGTTTCTGTGGTAGAACAATTTTAAAAGACAGAGAACTGTAGCATCTTGTATAACGAGGAATCAGTTAAGTTTCTCCTCTTCCTTCTCAGGCCCCCTCCTTCTCAGCCGTTCCTGCCGGGCTCAGCGCCCGCTCCTGCCAGCCAGGCGTCTGCGTTCCAGCAATTCGGGCCGCCGGCCGGCGTGCAGCAGCTCACTAACCACATGGCAGGGATGGCCCTTGGCAGGGCCGCGGCCTCTGCTCCTCCCCCATCTGCGCTGGGATATGGTGGGTTTCCAGGCTGCAGAAACATGCTGTTGATTTTCAGTTTGCTAGTAATTTCATAATGATTTTTGTCTTGTCAATGATTCATTGCCATATGGTTATGGCAATTCTCTGGGTGTTGACATCTGCCATAGTAAACAGTGGTTTTCTTAATTAATAATGTCATAATTTGGGGGAACAGAACTGAGACTATTGTAAGGGACAGTGCAGGAAGCATTGCTGGATGTGAATAACAGGAGGGAGTAAGAACATTGATCCTCAGTTAGGTGAGTCTTGGTGTGAAACACAGTCCGTCCCTAAGTAAGCTGTTGGAGAGTCTACATGCCTTGCTACTGCTGTGCAGCAGCCCAGTCAAAAAAAACCAAACCAAAAAAAAAACCAACCGCAAAAAAAAAATCCACAAAAACAAAACCAAAAAAGCCAACCAACCAACCAACGAACAAACAAAAAAAACAAACGCAATAAAACCCCCACAACCCTAAAATACCAACCCTCAATGGAAAAAGGGCCCTATAAATGGCAAGGTATTTTGCTGGAAGTCAAGAAGCTTCCTTAAACAGTCTGAACTGAATGAGGAGTATAAATTGAATTTAGATATATTGTTCTATTGTATTAGATCTACAATCTCATTGCTATGGATTACAGAACTTTTTTTTAATTGAAGACTAGAGTTTTGTGTTTGGTTATGTGTAAGTTGGTCTGACTACACTGTTTTTAAATTGTTTCGCTAAAGTACTTTTTAACAAGCATGTTGTATTGTAAGGCAGATTTTATAGGAAGTTAGGATTACATAGGGATTTCTTCAGGGAGATTTCTTCGCCTTTTGCAAATGTGTGTGTCAAAAATTGTTCTCAGAACTAGTACTGTGGTAAGTACAGGTGGTACTAGTTTCATTCTATTAAACCCACAAAGCTCAAAATCATTCTTGATTTACAGGCTCCACCTAATGTGGAGTTTAAGACAGAAACTTCTTTTAGTTCAATAAATCCGTAGACAGGCTTGTGGCGGTTCTTGTTTTGCACTTCTGGCTTTGCCCCTTTTTTCTGGCCCTGAATCCTGAAATGTATTCTCATTATGTAAAATAAGTAGCTCAGACTTTCAGAGAGAGAACAGTGAAGGAATTACTAAGTTTCAGATCCCTTGAAGGAGTTTCATCTCTGATCAGTCTAGGAGGATGGTCACTTAAGGTCTGTCTCTGCTAGTACTGGTAAATCCATCTGAAGATGAGAAAGTCGTAGACCTATTTGGGTGATTTAGATCAAATGAGTCTTGCTTGCATTTCAATTGACTTGAGAATAGAAGAAAATGGTATTGTATCTTCTCTTCTTCTTACCAGGTCCCCCAACATCGGTTCCCCCAGTCTTAGAAAGCTTTAGTGCGACAGGATCTGGTCTCTACACACCTTACTCTGCGAGCCAAGGACCCCCTCCTACCAGTGTGACTCAGGGTCTGCCTTTGGCACAGCCTCCATTTCCTGGTCAGACAGTACCAGCTCAGCGCCTGCCTACTCAAGTCCCTGGTTTTGTCCCACCTCCCCCTTCCACAGGGGTTGGACCTTCCTCTTACCCTCCTACCACAGGTGCCCCAAGGCCACCTGCCATGCCAGGCCCTCCACTGCCTGGGCAGACACTTGCTGGACCACCATCATCCCAGCCCAATCACGTGCCCTCACCACCACCTCCATCAGCCATGCCCATGAGTGGCCTCCATGGACCGCCTCCTCCCACTCATCCTCCTCAGCCAGGATACCAAATGCAGCAGAATGGTGAGTATTTCTAGTATAGGAGTTGTAAGTTACATGTTCTCTGTTTCTCTGTATGCTGCAGACTGAGAACTAGGTTTCAGCTTTGTTACTTTTGGGCTCCTGACACTTCAGTGCTTCCCTCCTGTTTCCCTGCGCTCATGTCTAAGATAAACAGTAGCATGTGTCATTCTAAAATATTTTATCATACAGGTTTTAATCGATTAATGTAACTAAAGGAATCCTAGCTTACTTGACCAAAAACTATTTGGTAATTAGTGCCATAATAATACCAGAATTTGTGATAAAAATTTTATTATGGACTTCAGTTTGCTGTCTGCAACTTCATCTGTTAAAAAAGTGACATCTGAAATACTGAAAAGCCTTACTTACTATTTTTTAAATTTGTGGCCACTGTTCATATGCATGTATGACAGAAGTTGTTAAAAGTTGAAAAAGGAGTTGCAATGTTTTCTCCTTTAATTCACATAACTGTATTTTGCTCCTTGTAGCACCTTGCATGTCTTGAATGTGCTTGAAAGTAAGAGCAGTTAAGCTTTCTGAATTATCAACAGTTCTGGCTGGTTTTTAACCAATACCACCTACAGATAGCTAGGATAAAGTAATCATGTGCAAATGTTAGGATTGAGAATCCCATCCCCCATGCAGTTTTGCACTACTGGCCAGGTAATTACCTAAAAATATCTGTCCAAATTCCCATAAACTGTAAGAATACTAATGGGATAAATCATGCTGTTATTCTGTAAGTGACTGGAATTGTCTAAATTAATAGGAAATAACCTCAGGTAGTTACAAAACAAAAGAGAAAATTGCACATTAACCTCTTACTATAATTTCAGACAAGCCAAAACTGCCCAAGCCAACTCCTTGCATATTTTGAATTTGAAGAATTAGGGATTGTCCATTAGCTTATATGGCTGTTCTCTGTGTGCTTTCTATTAGACAGTTCTGCATTTAAATGTTCATAGTGCATGATCTTAATATGTATTGTAATCATATTACTCATAGTTACCTTAGTGTGCTTGTTTTGGCTGGGGCAGAGTTAGTGAAGTTCAGGTTAAAACCCTGTGTCTCGTTAAGTCTGGTTTTGAGGACTGTATCCCTCAGTTTATTGGATTGTTGATAGAGACGTGTGGATCTAAGCTAAAACACTGATAAATATGTTTAATCCAAATTAATTGTAAAGCACATAACTTTGTTTTTCTTGAGGGTTTTTTTGATGATGGCAGGAAAGTAGGAAGTGTCTAATAAGGAAACACGTAGTATTAAGCCACTCTTTGATTTTTGTGTTCCTTTCTTGTTAAGGTTCATTTGGACAGGTGAGGGGTCCCCAACCAAACTATGGAGGAGCCTATCCAGGAACACCAAATTATGGAAGTCCACCTGGGCCACCACCTCCACCAAAACGCTTGGATCCGGATTCCATTCCTAGTCCTGTAAGCTTACTTGTTCTTACCAGTGTCACCTCTTCTGCGGTGTGTTTGCATAAAATAGAACTGACAGAGACCAAAGCTGAAAACAGGTTTCTTATTCCAAATAACATAAGTGTGTTTTCCTGCTTACTTTTCTCTCCTATGTTCACGTTCAGTCTCTTGTTATGAATATAAGCCCAGAGACAGTATTTTTCTTAGTGACTGAAGAAAGGCACTGCATATGGAAATCACTGGTTTAATTCCTCAGGTCTTTTTCTGTACTGTGTTACTTTCTGAGAATCCTTGAGGACTTTGGTTGAACTTGTTTCTCCATTTCTGGATTCTTGCATAATGACTTTGCAAGATGAACTAATTTCAGGGTTTGAGGTGACAATGTGCAAACTGCATGGTGCATGCTTAAAGTATGGTTAGTAGGAGGTGATTGTCGTGCTTTTCCTATAATCTATCAAAATTGGTTTGGTTTTTTGGGTCATGAAGTCATGATGCTATATCATTCAATTATGGACAGCTTCTCAAATTGGGATTGTCTTTAAGACTGGAGATTCTGAGAAAGGATGAGCAGTTATATGTAAAGGGTAGCAATGATGAGTAATATTAAGCCTGGCAGTATTACTGCCACTGGTCTACTGTGCTGTTCTGTACTTCAAAACTATGAAAACAATTTATCCTTAGGTTGCATCTTAGATCTGAACTGATGTTTTTCAGAAGTTACTTCCATTCAAAAAAGATTATCTGGTTAGACTCCAGGTTTCTGTAAAGCTTGTGACTGTTTTTGTTTTTTTTTAGAATATGTCTTTAATTGCTTGTCTGCCTTTCTTTTCTTCCACTAAGTGGATCTCAAATGGCTTGTGTCAGTTGCCTCCATGTTAGCATGTTCTTAAAGCATAAATCCCCAGTTTCTAACCAAAGTGGTCAGGTGAGCCCCTGCCTCTGCTAGCAGTGTGTTCAGAGCCCAAGCCCAGTATCCTGGCAAGACAAGTCTGGGATTGGTGTGTGCTGCAGAAGCTGATGTGTCCTGTTGCATGAACCAGTATCCAAGTGTATCTAATTCCAGTGCTACAGGTTTGGGTAGAGAGAAGTAACACTGTTCCTTTTTGGTTTATTATTGTCTTTTCTTTCTTTCTTCCTTTTTTTTTGTGGCACTCTTATTTTTTATTAAAAAAAAGCAACTTAATGAGCTGCCACCCCAGCAGAAACCCAGGCACAGAATAGACCCAGATGCAATTCCTAGTCCAGTAAGTGCTGTATGTATGTCAGTCATAGTCTGTGTGTTGGTGACCATCTGTGCATGCCTGAAACCTGACCTTCACCTCACTAACCCTACATCATTAATCCTTTACCCTTTCCTTTCTGTCTTCTGCTTGCCTTATCCAAATGAGTAACATTACACCACATGAGGTTGTTCAAATCTTCTGTGATAAATGGTGAGGCAATAGAAAGCAGAGTGTTTCAGAAACAGATCATGAAGAATGTCTCCCCTTCTTTGACTGATCATTAGGATATCACCTTCATTGGATTCCAGCTGGCATTTTCAGTGTAACCCAGCAGTGTGTGTCCATATAATGTGTGTCTCATACACAGCATGAGCCTTTGTAGCCGTGTTTTCTAGCAGTCTTGATCAGAATTTGATTACTGTTCTTGTTGATATTTGAGTATTAGGCCAATACTTTGAAGTTCTAAAATTGAAGATGGACTGTTTTGTTTGGATGTTAATTCTTGATAAATCTGGTAGCTTAGTATGAGGCATGGGGAGCTATAAACATTCTCATTATCTGTGCTCATACATAACCATTAAATTTTGAATTTGAAAATTTAATGCTTATGTTAGAGAATATTACCTAAAGACAGAAAAAAGCAGCTACCTTTTGGATGGGAAGATAAAAACCACATTTGGCTTTTTGTTACCCTGTGTCACTTCTTCCTCATTTAGTCAAAGATAACCATCATCATGTGACAGGGACCAGTGGTGAGATCACCAACATCAGTCAGCCTGTAGACTTTTCAAATGGGACTAGATTTGTCCTGCAGTAGTCACTGTCTGAAGCTGTGGGAGGCTTTTCCTGCTGGCAGCTTGCAATCTGTACTGAGGGCTAAAGTTCTGCTGTGCAAACTTCTGCATTTCAGAATTTACTGTAGGCAAAAGCATGTGGCAAAATAAGATAAGAAGAATAATTGTTAGCTTTAATTCTTTCATTCAGCCATCAGTGTGGAAATACAGTTTAAACTGTGTACCAACTAAATTCTCTGTTCTTAAGCAGAGGTCAGTGGATATTTTAGTAAATTAAAACAATTTGATATATTTCTATTATCTTTAGCATATTTGCAATAATGAAGAATTTGAAATATTAAGAAATTTACGATTTTTACAAGCTTTGAAGTTTAGATTTCATTCATTGAAAAGTCTACTGAACCTTCACTTCCCCAGAATTGAAATCACAAACCCCTGAGCACCACAAAGTAATGATCCCACCCGAGCTTGCAAGCACCTGTCTTTAGGTCAGAGTTAGAGTGCTTAGAAATAAACCCATGTTTGTGAAAATAGTGGGAACATAACAGAAAGAAAATCCAGGTTACCAATAGGCTTCAACTTGAGGCTTGCAGAAACTTCTAATTTTAATTTGACTAGAACCATGAAGGGGAGTACTACCAAAAATTCCTTTCTTGATCTGAGTTTGGCTTTTATGAGTTCAGATCAGGGCTTAAAACACAAAATATGCTGCTACTAAGAATACTTAAGGGAAAATTACTATTTTCAGCTTGTAGTAATTATTAGTCATTAAGAACTATTTGAAATCAAACTGAGAGGTGACTGCTTGACAGAACTTACTTGCTTTAGACTTCTTATTCTTGGAGATAGTAGTGTTTGCCTCCAGTCCCCTTTTCACTGCCTTGTAGATTTTACACTTTACAGTACTGTGAAACCAAGCCTCCAAATATTAACATAGTGTTTTCCAACATAGATTCAAGTGATTGAAGATGACAGAAGTAATCGTGGGTCAGAACCATTTGTCACTGGAGTGAGAGGGCAGGTCCCACCTCTTGTTACTACAAATTTCTTGGTCAAGGATCAAGGTAAATACTTTTCCCAAACAAACCATAAACCCCAAAGAGTCAGGGACAGAACTGTCTGTCTTTAAAGGAAAATAATTATTTCAGTTGCTGGGGTTGTGTGTTTTACCAACAGAAGCTTAATTTCAGGTTCTGTGTTGATTTGATCTCAGTTTAGATTCTTCTAATTGTTTGGTAGCTAGTAATTAATTTTCAGGTAAAAAGTGTTTTTTGAGGCACATACCTAGGACCAGCATTAATTATGAGAGATACCAGAAAGCAGCAAATGAAGCCTCTTCTGTAGTGCTATATAAACAACATTTCAGAACTGAAATTTGCTAGCAGTATCATTAGGCTTGGACTGGGAACTGTGTTTTTTAAAATTAAGTGGGAAGTAAATTGGACCATGGTCTTCATAGACAAATGATATTTCATCTTCTGATTTCTCACACCTTTTTTGAGTTTTAAAGTTCCAGAAAGAACTGCAGAATCTGATTCTACAATCAAATGTTTACTCTTGCAAAAATTACAAAATCAAACAGTAGAAATGTTTGAGTAGAGTTTTCTGTATGTTCTAGTCTGCAAAAAGAGTGAAACAGGAATGCCTCTTGGAGGTTTAGGTTGATGTGGAGTCCAGTTCATTTGTTTTGAGTTAAGGACTTTTATTATATGTAGTTAAAAATAATTATTTGGAATTTGGGTTTTCCACAGATTGAAACTGATTGTTTGGATAAGCTCTTAGTCTCTGTCTATGGCTTAACAACACAACTGAAGGTATCATTGTTTCTGTTCTTCAATATCAACTTAACTTGTACTGAAATTTATGGGGATTTTTTTATTTGTTCCCCAGGTAATGCAAGTCCCCGCTACATCAGATGCACATCTTACAATATTCCCTGCACTTCTGATATGGCCAAACAGTCCCAAGTTCCCCTTGCTGCCGTCATAAAGCCGCTGGCTGTGCTGCCGCCGGAGGAGGTGAGTGCCGTGTGCGGGTCTGTGTGCCCTGCGTGTACTCGGGACTGCCCAGGAGAGCATTGTCAAAATGTTAAATCCTGTGCAATATACAGGGAGATAGTTTGAAGCTCTACATTATGTATGTTCACTTTTTTCTTATCATCATGTGACCTTTCTTTTCATGTTTCTTTCCTCCTGCTTCCACAGACCCTTCCCTATTTGGTAGACCATGGAGAATCTGGTCCTGTCCGATGTAATAGGTGCAAAGCTTACATGTGCCCTTTTATGCAATTCATTGAGGGCGGAAGGAGGTTCCAGTGTTGTTTCTGCAGCTGTGTCACTGAGGGTAAGGTTTCTTCTAGAAGTTGGTCTCTGGGCTCTACTGTAGAGGTCTTTGGACAAGATGCAGGCAAATAAATCTTTATTGTGTTATGATCATTTATAATAAATACTGTGCTTTAATGTGTGTCAACTCTTGAAAAAATTCATCTGTAGATTTGTTTTGAAGGCACAGTGCAATGTAAGGTACAACAAATCTTAGGATGATGTTTTCAGTGTTTCAGTTGGTAACACAAATGGCTTTTAATGGACTGTTCTTACCACCTCAGTTATGCTGTACAAGTGTTTGTACTAACCAAAACAGGGATTACAAATGACCAACTTTAACAACCAGTTTTGTCTGGTGATTTTCAGCCTGTGCACGTTCTCTGTCCCTGCTCACTCAGCAACTGTGTGAATGGCTGTACCTGTAACAACTGAGCAAAGGCAGAAAAGGGAGGGATGCTGAGGGACTGCTGATGAAAGCAGTGCTTTGAAAATACAGTGTAGTTGTACCTAAAACTTGAGAATAAATTTTGTTTTCTCTGCAAAAACAGTCAGGCAATTGGCTTGTACTAGGTGTGTACTTGGAGAGAAGAGTGATAGGTACTTACAGTCTTAATGGTATAACTTTTTCTTTTGATCTTTTGAAACTGTGAATGTTTAGAATAATTTACCTGTGATGACCACATCCACCATATTTAATCTCATTTTGTTCTCCCCAGAGCTATATACACAGCCATAGCTGGGATACATTTTGTCACCCTGGCAGTTCTGCAGGAGGGTAGTTCTTGGGGCACAAGGGAAATGCTTTGTTTCTGCATCCGACTTTTGTCGGCAAAAACTGAGTTTTAATTATTACTTATTTTATTTTCTGAAGCCTGTTGCCAGCACTAAAGTACTGGGCACTGAACCTCCTTAATCCACTGTAAGAAGTGCCCTGTCTATTCTGATAAAAGAATTATGTCAGTCTCTGCACATGATAGTGCCTGGAGGATTTGTTCTTGTGCAGCATGGGAAGGGAAGGAAAAATACTAACTCATATGGCAAAATAAGGTGGTCAGTATTTTAGGAAGTCTGATTTGGGTCAGTAATGTTGTAGCCTCAAACAGTAATGTAGTTTGCCTCAAACTCTATTTTAAGTCATTTGTTACCACTTACATGAGATGGTTATATTTTTCCTTTAGACTAAATCCTTCAGGATAATCCAAAAAGTGTGTTCTATTGATATTTCTAATATGAAAGGTAAAATGAGAATGGAAAGAAATTCAAGAAAAGTACAACAGTGACTATACAGTGAGGCATCTGGTGCATGAACTGGAATAAGTTTATAATTTTTGTCTTTAATGTTGTTCTTAAATTGCATTAATATTATTAGTAATACTTGCATACTAGCCCAAAGTGGTAGCTAACTTTTCTGGAGTTTTATTTGAAACAGCTGTTGTCATGCTGGCTCTCTGGTCACTGTATTTATCATGGGCATGTCACTGAACTTAATGATTTTTTCCTTTCCCAGTGCCACCTCACTACTTCCAGCATTTGGATCATACTGGAAAGCGAGTAGACTTCTATGACCGACCTGAGTTGTCATTGGGATCTTATGAGTTTCTAGCAACAGTTGACTACTGCAAGGTACTGTAGTGTGTGTTTATTGTTATATTTATTTTGCTTATTTTCTTAAAAGTGAGAATGACATTAACTGTTTGGGGCTGATTTCTAACTGACAGAGATAATTAACAGCATTAATCCAACCCACTTTATTGTGTAAAATAACTTGCTTGTCTGTTTACTTTCCAAAGCAGAGGAAGTTTTGATCACACATGTTATAATATAATTTTATTATAGTTGTCTGTCTCTTTTCTTTTTCTGGAGCCACATGAGGAGCTGTAGGTGCTGTTACCTTAGGAATTCTGCAGAAGAGACTCATGTCTTGTGCAGTAGTCCTTGTAAGGGAGAGGGAACTGTAGGAGAGATTCAAGACAAGTAGAGTAGTAACTATTCAGTGTGCCTGCTTGTTGCCTAAGGCAAACCTTACCTATTTATCTGAATTTCAAATACAGCCATAGTGGTTAAAAGCACAAGAATAGTGTAGAAATACTAGATCAGGTTTGCTTTTAAATTGAAGGTTTGAATAACAATTAACTTGTGAGGAATAGGAAAAATAGGTGCAAGGTATTTATTACAGCAACTTATATCTCTGCTGAAATATGTGCTGGGAGAATAGATACCTAAATGTTGCTACTTTATACCAGTTGCCTTCTGATGGCTTGGCTTTGCTTTAAGAGAAAAAAACAATTATTTTCTAAAAGCATAAGAATAATTTTTAATTCAAACAAGATGGGATCTTCCCAGCTTTACGAAGGAAAAGGTTGCAGTTCTTGGAGAGGAAAATCTTTTGCTTATATTGGTGAAATCGCCTATAGCAAGTCTGGTCAGATTCCAAAGTCTAGAGAACTGGCAGGGATCTTCCCTGTCCACTTTTCTGATCTAGCCTAGTCATGTAAATGGATGACTTCGTTTAGCCTGTTCTTCTCTGATCAATGGTAAAATCAGTGCATTTAATACCAGTCTGTTTCAACATGGTGTGATTACATGTCTGTAGTTGAAAAAGGATGGAAGAATGATCTGAAGAAACAACTGCTGCTCATGAGTACAGAAGTACATGAAAGCTATTAGAGTTTTGACCAGCATTGATCTGTGTTAGAGAGCTGTTATGTGAGCTACATTACATGGCAGTAATGTGACTTCATCCCCCTCTTCCACAGAATAACAAATTTCCCAGTCCACCTGCTTTCATCTTCATGATTGATGTGTCTTACAATGCTGTGAAGAGTGGCTTAGTGAGGCTAATATGTGAAGAATTAAAGTCACTCCTAGATTACCTGCCCAGGTAGGTATATTGTGAACTACTGTACCTGGTGAAAATGGGGGATACTGTCACTTTTTCTCTTTAAAAAAAGCTAGAAATTAAAAACTCATTTGATAAGCCTGTCAAGTTTTTTATTAGACAAGGGCCAAGCAGAACACTTTTCTTAATACCTTTCTAGGGGAAAATAAGTTTTACTCCTTTTCATTTTTCCCTTACTGTGTTGGGTTATGTGTAATGGTTTCCCTCTCTACTTAGATGTGAAGGCAAGTATGTCTCTTACAGGGAAGGCAACATGGAAGAATCGGCCATTCGAGTAGGCTTTGTCACCTACAACAAAGTGTTACACTTCTATAACGTGAAGAGCTCACTGGCACAGCCACAAATGATGGTTGTCTCAGATGTGGCAGATATGTTTGTGCCACTCCTTGATGGTTTTCTGGTGAATGTGAATGAGTCCAGGACAGTTATTGCCAGGTAATATAAATTGATTTACAATATTTGTAGTAAAATACTTGGTTTGGTAGATTCAAACGTTGCGTGCTTAATTGTCATGTTACTCACCTACAAGTCTCTCCACATACTCTTTGAGATTAGGCTGGCAAAGTAGGATGGGAAAATTCTTGGGCTGAGGGTGTATGTGGCTCATAGTCCAGCGTGGCAGAAAATACATATAAGGGGATTGATTTAGTGCAGAAGGGCATTTCTGAGGTGAAGGAGAAAGAAACACCAAAAAAACCCACCTGAAGCAAAGCCACAACAAAACACAGCTAGAATGATGCAGAGTGAAAGCTGTAAGAATACTGAATCACTGTCTTTAAGGCAACAGTTAAGTACTCAAATTGAGACAACAGTGGAGCCCAAATTTGGTTCTATGGAGAAAATAGAGTTAGCGGGATAGAGAAGATAAAATCTAAAAGAAAAGAAAGAAATTAGCGAACTTTTTGTGAACTATTTAGCATGATGCTTGGACTTGTGTAGATAACTACATTCTTGGATCTGGTACTGCATATTTTTAGAGAAAATTTCTAGTCTGTTTTGTAATGCATTTAACAAGCCTAAATACAAAACTGTGGATTAAACCTATTAATCTTTGAATAGTACAGAAGATGCTTGGCAAACCGAGGCCAGTTGTCACTACTATTTCCTAAGTATTTACTTACCTATATGTATTGGAATATATTAAAAGTGAAGGAATATAGAAGAGGAACTGTAGGAGGCATCAGTTGAGGCTATACAGCAAACAATGAAGATATGGATGAGAGAAGCCCATGAAAAATGATAAAGGATTTTTGTCATAGATGAGATGTCCAATAGTGTCAAAGTTACATAAATTTAGAGATATGTTAGGGCCTTCTGTTTAAACCACCTTGGTCCTGTAGGTCATCAGCTACAACTGCTTTTCCAGTTAAATGTAATTTTGAATTCCTCTTTTTTCTTGTTCTTTGCTAGTTTGCTGGATCAGATTCCAGAAATGTTTGCAGACACAAGAGAAACAGAAACTGTTTTTGCACCTGTGATTCAAGCAGGGCTGGAGGCACTGAAGGTTAGTGAATGTGTTGTTATGGCAAATTGTTTTCAGCCTGCGTACTGTGAAGTTCATGTGCTGCTAACGTACACTAATAAGACAATTTTGTAACCTTTTTGTAAGTTCCTTGTGGTAGATGCACTACATGTAAGGAGTCCTTGGCTCATTCTTCAAGTGCATGTACCTTCAGTTTTGTGTAGCTAGCTGTATGTTCTTTACCCAGATCTCTTTTAAATCATTTTTTTCAAAAGTACAAGGTGCATGGCTTACCCTGTTACCTGTCTAGGTTTTGCTTTAAACCAATTACAGAAGCTACAGGTTAAAAAAAAAGATCCTCCAGCAATAAAACCAAGTGCTGAAGTCTATTAAGCCTCATGGAGGTGTTCTGTAATTTGATCTTTCTAATCCTGTGCCTGAAACTCTGGTAGAATCTTAATTAAAAGGAGAGAATGCCATTTGTTGAAGTTGTCCACAATAATGTGCTAACTAAGAAAACCTTTCCTGAAGTTCTTCCACTCCAGTACATGTTTAATTCTGACTTGTATCTACTGATGGAATTGATTGCTTATATGATTCTACTGAAAACCCTAGTACAAATCCAGCAGAACTGAAACTTGCTTTTCTATAACTGACCAGTAATCTGTGCTCCCTGTATTGGACAACAGTTGAAGTAACCAAGTGACAATGAACCTGTATATCTGGAGAGTGTCACCCTGATGTAAAAGTGTGATGAGAATGCTCGAATGTTTGTTTCCTTTACAATATAAAAAATGCTTCTACCCTCTGTGGTTGTATTCACTTTCCTGTAGGCAGCTGAATGTGCTGGCAAACTCTTCATTTTCCACACCTCTCTGCCCATCGCAGAGGCCCCAGGAAAGCTGAAGAACAGGGATGATAGGAAACTCATCAACACAGATAAGGAGAAGGTAATAGTCATTTGCATCATCCTTACAGAGCGGTGTATGTTACACTCTTTATGGAATAAAATAATTGAGTCAGCATTTTAAAAATTATAAGATTAGCACATAATGTAACAGTGCTAGCTAATATGTTTTAACATTCCCCTTTTATCTTCCATTCCCAAACAAGGCTGTGGAGACTTGAGATCATAAGGACAGCTGTGGTCTGAGAACAAGAAGAGTTAGCTCTAGATTATTATACAGGGTGAAATACCAAGTCTGTGTTAAAGTAAATGTGCTGAACTTATAATTTAAAAAAAATGTGTAGTAATTTTCACAATAATCAACAGTTTTTCAAAGGCAGAGTTAGGGAGACTTTATATGATCCTAGTTTTCCTGAAAAGAGACTTAAAGAATCAAAGTGTATTGACTAAGATTATAAACTGGATCTCACTTTCCTTTTCTTGCCACAAACTTCTGACCTCATCTCTGATTTCCTTTCTTAGACTTTGTTTCAACCGCAGACAAGCTTTTATAACAATTTGGCCAAGGAGTGTGTGGCCCAGGGCTGCTGTGTGGATCTGTTCCTGTTTCCAAACCAGTATTTGGATGTGGCCACACTAGGTGTAGTACCTTTCCAGACGGGAGGCTCCATCTATAAATATGCGTACTTCCAGGTAGGAGTGACATTGACTCGCACTGGTATTTGATCTAAGTAAGGATTATTATTTAGTGAAGGGTTCTATTTTCATAGTGTGAACCATAGTGAAGAAGTACTTTGGAAACAAATGCCTACTTAATTTCAAGATGTTCACAAAATTATTTTGTTAGCTTTGTGTGTTTACCCAAATATTTCTGTTAATAATGAAATCCCCAACAGGAAATGCTGTTACCGTTTAGCACAGTATTTCATGAGCAGGGCATGTTGGCTGACTTTTAAAGTAAGACTGCAGGAAGTATTACCTGGTTTTAAATTACTTTATGTTTTATGAAGCAGCTCTGATTTATGGGAGTATGAAACTTCAATTAGTGCTTGTCTTCTAGCTGGAGACAGACCAGGATAGGTTCCTGAATGACTTGAGAAGAGATGTCCAGAAGGAAGTGGGATTTGATGCTGTAATGAGAGTGCGCACAAGCACAGGTGGGTGTTAGCATGGATGAGTCTTAATAAACTGACTACTTCAAGCATGTCCCATGGGAAGTAAGAGACTTTTCCTTAATTTAAATAATATTGAGACTAGGCTATGCAAAAAGCTCTGCTAAAGCTCTGGACTTCCTACCCTTTTGTTGAGACTGTGCCAAGATCCCCTCTGAAATCTGCCAGGATGACTAAGTGTCAGGTTCCAAAGGGTGTCTGTCTGTTGAAAGTTGTGGTTCATGTTGGATGTTTTCCTTTTTTAGGTATTCGAGCAACTGACTTTTTTGGAGCTTTCTATATGAGCAACACAACTGATGTAGAGATGGCAGGTTTGGACTGTGATAAAACAATTACAGTGGAATTCAAGCATGATGACAAATTGAGTGAAGACAGTGGTGCCCTCCTTCAGGTATGGGGGATTAGGCTTTCTAGGAGAAAGAAGCAAATTGACAATTGAGCTGAATTATTAGACACTTCTTCAAGGAACTGTTTATTCTTTCGTTCTGTACCTTACTATACCCTTGACCTTTCAGCACAGGCGCTCTCATGGTGACTTAGACCAGACTCCTTAATACGACTGCTGAAATTACTGCTTGTTATCTTTCATTCACCCTGATATTCAAGCCTTGCCCTTCTTATTGTAGCAGGACCTCATTTTTTTTATATCCTGGCTTTTTTGTCTCCTACAGTGTGCCCTGTTATATACAAGTTGTGCAGGACAACGACGACTCCGCATTCACAATCTCTCCTTGAACTGTTGCACGCAGCTTGCTGATCTCTATCGCAACTGTGAGACAGACACACTCATCAACTACTTGGCTAAGTTTGGTAAGGGTAATTACGGTAACAAGAGTTGCAACCTGTAACTGCTCTTAAAATGCCTGTTGTCATCCAGTGACACCTGCTTATTCTTCTTACTTCAAATGTCAGGTGACTATCCTGATTCTCCAGTCAGTTACAGGAAAGAGCAATAAAGCTGTGATGATACTATTGCTGGTGAGGATGAGAGGTACAGATGAAGGGTATAGGCTTATTCTTCATGCAAATTCTTGTCTAAATGTTTTTAATAACAGTTTGTATTGGCAGCTGTCTGAATTCATTCTTGTATTTATTTTTGGACTGGTTTAGTTAATTCTTTAAATGTTCCAGAATTTTGCTCTGACAATAGGAAATGATGGCCTTTGATCATAGATCTGAGTTAAATATTCCTATGCATTGTACCCTATTTACACTTTGTAGTTTACAATAAAAGCCTAGAAATCCAATAGCTATTTAGAGTTGTGTATGTTTATTACCATTAAAATGAAAGAAACAGTCTATTTTAGACTATTAAAGAAAGACAGCCAGGGTATGAAAGAAGTTTTTATAGAACCCCATGCCTGCAATTATAGTAAGTGTATTTAAAGTACATGGGAGATAAAGAGTTAAAGAATATGTAATAAAACACAGTAAATGAGCTTCTTCATGTCTTCAATAGGAATATGTCATCACTTTCCTACAAGTTCGAAGCAGTAGGAGTAAAGACTTTCATAAACAACAGTTGTTCAGATTGACTTTGTGGAAGTAGTGTTTTGTTCATGAGCAATCACTTGACAGCAATCCATCGCTTTCCTCTTTCTATGCAGCATATCGTGGAGTTCTGAGTAGTCCAGTAAAGACTGTACGAGATGCACTGATCAACCAGTGTGCCCAGATCCTAGCTTGCTATCGAAAGAACTGTGCTAGTCCCTCTTCTGCTGGCCAGGTAAACTGATGCTTTCACTGATGCTTTCACTTGAATCTCAGGCTCAGGAATTAAAAAATGGTGGCAGCTTCTTCCTACTTAGCCTACTCAAAACAAGTAAATTGCTTTGCTCAGCAGAAATTTGCAAAGAGAGTCAGGAAAGTAGGGAAGCTGCAAGTAAAAACTATAGCAGAGAATGGCTTCTTGAACATCTGTCTGGAGCCCAGGGAACACTTCCTGTTTCAGGGATAAGTTTTGTTTATTTTGCAAGTCCATGGTGTAATTAGACTATCAGCTTTCACCCCTCACAGCAGTATCACCCTTCATTGGTTCATGCAAGTCACATTAGTCAACAAGAGAGCTGACCAACTTCTGTCTCCTTGTGACTTGTAGCTGATCCTCCCTGAGTGCATGAAGCTGCTTCCTGTGTACTTGAATTGTGTGTTAAAGAGTGACGTCCTTCAGCCTGGTCCGGAGGTCACAACGGATGACCGTGCCTACATTCGTCAGTTAGTGACATCCATGGATGTCGCTGAAACAAATGTTTTCTTTTATCCCAGGCTTTTGCCCCTGGTGAGTAATTCAGGATATTCTTATCACTTGTGACTTGCTGCTATTTTGACTCATCTTAAGGACTGGCATTTATATTTTAGCAAAGGAAAGTGATTTGAGAAGTATCTGGGATCTGCCATCTGTTGGGATATTTCACTTAAGTTCACTCAGTGATAGGTGGTGCATTACTACAACCTGTGAATTTACTGGGGGATACCTTTTTTTCCTGAGTTGTGAGGATATGACTAGTGGCAAAGATATTTCTGATCCTTTCATAGTCTTTTTTTTTAGAAGTCCTAAAGTTTCTTAAAACTTTTTGTAGTAATTTGTCTCATTGCAAGGCAATTCTATGTATTGTTCTGTCTTTTCAGTACCACAGTTGCTGGAATAATACTAAAAACTAATTACATTCCTACTGCAGGAGGTTATAGTGGAACCTCAGAGTAATTTCACAGAGGCCTTACATTCTCTTTGACCGAGAGTCTCTGGTGTGCTTCTGTCACATTAGTAAGAAAACTAGGCTAAGGAAAATGCTATTCAGTCACAGCTATTGCAGTCTTACAAGTCCTAGAACTGAGAAAGTCATTGGGGTCTTAGTGGCAGAAATTTTCAGGACTTCATAAGATGTTCTTGTTTTATAACCTTTATTTTATTTTATTTATTTCATTTTAATTTTTATTTCACTCTAAAACAGACCAAAGCAGATGTTGACAGTGATTCCTTGCCAGCAGCCATTCGGAACTCGGAGGAGCGTCTCTCCAAGGGTGACATATACCTGCTGGAGAACGGGCTGAACATCTTTGTGTGGGTGGGAGTGAGCGTGCAGCAAGGCCTGATCCAGAACCTCTTTGGAGTGTCATCCTTCAGCCAGATTAGCAACACCTTGGTGAGCTGGATGGCAGCATGGGAGCTAGTTTGTGATAGTCACCCAAAACTTAAAACAATGAGAAAGCCGGTTGAGAAAATAGTGTTACATTTTTCATACTAGGAACAAGAGAAGCACCGATGTGTGAAAGTGGTGGAAATGTCCCTAGTCTGGGCATCTCAGGCATGTTCTGCCTGGGTTTATTTGACAAGCCACATCACTAACAGTGAAGAGAACAGTTGTTACCTAAATGGAACAAATAATTGACCTTTAATTCTGATACCATGTTATATTCTCTTTTAAGTAGTTGAGGTCAAACAGATTGTATGTTAATGGGGGCAGATATGTCCATACCCTTATATAGTATGACAAAACTGCTGAGTTTTGTTTAACTTTGCTCTGCTTTACATAACTTGGATATCTTTCATTCCAGAGTACCCTACCTGTCTTGGAAAACCCCTTTTCAAAGAAAGTGCGATCTATTGTTGACATGCTTCAAGGGCAAAGATCCCGCTGCATGAAGGTAAAACACTGTGTCCCCATTTGCAGCTCTACATGCCCTTCCCTTTTAGTAGAGCAGGTGATAACCTGGTAATGGTGCAGTGCTGAACTTATTCTTCCCGATCTCATAAATGTGATTCAAAGTTTTCAAGGATCTGAAAAAAAATAACTAGTTTTGAAGTTTTGTACTTACCATAGTTCTAAAACTACTTTTTTCAAACCTATTACAATATACTACTGTGCAAACCACATATGTGGTCGTTTCTTTCTGTTTAGAAAGGATTAAGGCTTAACCCAGCTAAGTTACAGAAGTCAAAGCACATTAGCCATATATGCTGTGATTCTGGTTGTCTGTCTTTGGGGTTTTGAGCCGTTTGGCATTTTGCTCTTTTTCCTCCAAGACTAATTCTGCTAACTACTCACTGTTGATTTTGTTCTTTTGTTGTTTTGTGGCGTTTTTCAGTTGATAATTGTGAAGCAAGAAGATAAGCTGGAGATGCTGTTCAAGCACTTTCTAGTGGAGGACAAGAGCCTGAGTGGAGGAGCTTCGTATGTGGACTTCCTGTGTCACATGCACAAGGAGATTCGGCAGCTACTGAGCTAGAGGAGTGAGTGGTGCTGGAACTCAGCAGTGACATTTCAGTCTTCACTAATGACCTGATCAGAAGGCCCAGCGCCCTCCAAAAGGACAACATAGAAATCTGTACAATTCCATAATTTTTAATACACGTTGCATAAGCAGAAATCCTTTCAACCTTTCCCAATCCTGTATAAGAGATGAAATATTTTCCTGGTGAGGGCTAAGAAAAAAAGGCCTTTGATACCAGGTCTTTTATTTGCATCTAAATTGTTTCCTGTGCTTGGCAGGAGTTCACCCCCCACCCCATGCTCGCTAATCCTGTCATAATGAATGTAGGTTTTTTTCAGTTCACTGTACATGATTCAACATTGGGTGAAAAAGTGATAACTCTTCAAAATTTCTGGTAGCTGCTGTGCGTTTGTGTGGGTGTGTGTGCATGCTCCAAGTGTGAAGATGCACAGGGCGGGAGGACGAGAGGCAGGTCAGGTGATGGGAGCTGGAGCAGCCAAACATTTTGTGTCTCCTCTAAAGAGGGAAACGTGTCAGAGCACAGCTGTATCATGTGGCTGTCTGAACCAGAAAGGCATGAAAAATGAAATGAGTGGCAAGGGAGGAGGCAGCAGGGCAAATTTCTCTCCACAATCTTCCCTGTATTATAAGTTGCTGTGCAAATCTGTAATGGAGTAATTAATACTCAGTGGGCAAAAATCAACAGCTTCAAACAGTGTAGGGGTAGAGATGGTACTTCTGTTGACGTGTGTGGTGATTCCTTTCCGTCTCATTGCACGGCCCTGTATTGTCCCACTCAGTCCATGTTCCATGGCCTATCCTGCAGAGCTTCCCTGTCACTTCGATGGTGGTGGGAACAAAATCCTCTTAAACCTTAAGCAGGAAACCCTTTTAACAAGGTGATGGGGGGCTGTGTATGAACTGGATGACAAGGAAGTGGCCATTTGCAACCATATTACTGTGAATCATAGCAAACTAGCAGAAGTTTGAGATTGCTTTGTACCCTGGAATACAAGGAAGGGGATACAACTGAAGATATAGACTGTACTGTAGTAGGTACCACAAATACCTGATTTTGGTTATTTAAAGCATCCTGGGCCATAGCAGAGAGTTTCATTACTGGATGCTTATACCCTTTCCCATTCTACCTACTGATCAGCTTGCACAAAACCTTTTTATAATCCTGTTTGTTGAATACCTCAGAGAGATTAATCCATCCACTTTGACTGCTCTGCTGCTCCATTTTGCAAGGGTGGATGAGGTTACTCCTGAGAAGAGGGAGTGGTGTAATCAAATTCAGAATTCTAAGGGCTTGTTTATTCACTTTGGAAAGGGGGCTTGTACATTTTAGCTTGAACATGTAACGAGTGTTCTTCAAATACCCAGGAGTTTAAACTACCAATAGCACTAAAAGGAAGGAAGAATGTGGATGGATTAGAGAATATGTTATCTGGGCTTGATATTTCATAGGAAAGTCCTTGTTAAGATAAAAAAAAAATCTGGCTGTGGTTTTCGTTCCATATCCTGTAGCATGTATATAAATCCAGTTTTCTTCTAATGCTGCTAGTTTGTCTTCCCTCCCATCACTACACAGAAAGGGGAATATGAAAATTGTAATGGAGAAACTCTTTCAAGATGTAGTTGACAGAATTTTCAGCGTTTTTGTATGAGTGTGGCCTACTTTTTACTCCATGTACTGCCTCCAACCAAAAAATCTAGAGGATTTTTAATCAGAGGGAAAAAAGAACTTCCCAGAAATACAAGGCACAGCAACCACAGACTTCCACAAATACTAATTTCTAGTATTAATATTGGGGGGTATGGGGGTGGAAATGAAATCATGAATGAACCTTTCATTTTCTTCACTTGTTTTTTCCAATGCATCTTTTAATTTGTAAAGAAATAAAAATATATTAAGATGTATTTTATGTCATTGTTAGTAAATAAACACTGCTTATTTTTCCAAACCCTGTATTTTGCGGGAGGGGGGAAATGGGAAGGGTTGAAGTCTTAACTCATGGATCCTTTACAATCCAATTTTCTGCAGGCCAAGTTCAATCTCTTTTTTGTTGTTGTTATTTACACTGAATGGTCAGAAATTCAGCAAGAGTCAACAGACAAAAGATAGTCTCAATCGCAGTATTACTTTGCTTAGGTGATTGGTTTTTGACTTTCTGCCCTTTCTCAACTTCCATTTTGCAAAGAGATTTCCCTTTTTGCTAACACAGTTTGAATCATTGTGTTTTGGGGGTTTTTTAAATCTACTTTGGCAAGTATTGCTCATACCTTGTGCAATGTCAACTTAATGACCTCTGTATTCTTAACTTTTCAGAGAAAGAGAGCTCCTATTTCAGAGTTAAGAAAGCAGGGGAGCTGGGTGCATTGGTTGGGGTTTTTGTTTTGGTTTTTTTTTTCTGTGGGGGGCAGGGTGCTAATTGCAAAAATAAAGTTCGGAGTGAACTGGCAGTGTAACTTGACTGTAGCCTTGAACATTGATATTGTACAATTTCCAGATAACCTTAGAACAATGTTTGAAAGCACATGACAATCATTGCTAAATGTCCAACAATACGGAGTTTGCTGTAGAATATTTTTGAGATTACTCTCCTACAGAATGTACATTATGTCCAGAATCTGCCACTGAACTGGTATTGCAATAATGGGCCTTGTGGATCTTATACATTAGGGTTGTGCAGCACCCCGTCTGATGCTTGTGGGAATTGCTGTGCAGAGCCCATGTCTGGTACATTCTGTTGGGACCTGAGTGCAGGACGCCCTGGTGTGCTGCTCGAGCAGGCCCAAGCACTGTTTAGACCTAATTTTTCAAAGGAAAGGAAAAGGATTCCCCCTTTAACTTGTTCCTTACCAGATGAAGAATACTTCTTTGCTTTGTGTCCATACTAACTGATGTACTGTATTATAACTGATAATTTGTAAGTATTGTTATTATCTCTTAAGCAATTAATTGGAGTCTTTTGGCAATTGTGTAACTGAGGAATTGAGTGGTAATTCTAGCATACGTCTGTTGGATTTAGATAGTGTAGCCCAAACTAATTTCCCATTTATAGAGTATCACAGGAGTTATTCAAGGCTGGTACAGAAAAGCAGCTTTCAAGGAAGCTTTAAAACTACCTATGGATATTAAAACAAACAAGATTTTTGTTACTAAAAGGTGGTTTCTGTTCCTGCCTTTATGGTCTGGGCGCTCATTCTTGCAACAACCGAACGCCTCGGTCGAGGCGCCCGCTCTACCGGTTCCCTCGCCCGCGGCTGCTGCCCCCTTAGCATGGCTCGGGCTGTTCCCTGCCGGCTGCGGGCCCTGCGGGATGCAGGGGGCGGAGAGGACTGACAGCCCCTCCAGCCGCAGGACAGCGAGTGGCGGGGCCCAGCCGGGGCTGCCCTGCCCCGCCCGAGCCGCGCTCGGTGCCGCTGCTGCCCGCGCCACTGCCGGGCCCTGCGCGCTCCGTGACGGCACGGCCGGGGCGGGGCCGGCGCCGCTTCCTGGGGCGGCGGGGTCGGCGCGGGGGGCGGCATGAGGGGCGCGGGGTCTCGGCCCGGCCCCGCGAGGCTGTGGGTGCCGCTGGCGCTGGCCTGGGCCGCGGGGGCCGCGCTGGGCGCGGAGGGGCCGCCGGCGGGAGCGGCGGAGCCGTGCGGGGCGCAGGGGTGGCCGCAGGACGCCGTCCCGCCCGGCGCGGCCTTCGTCGCCGCCGCGTCCTACCGCGGGCCCGGCAACAACGACACGCGGAGCAACAAGGCGCTGCCCATCCTGCTGTGGTGGAGCGGGAGCCTCTTTCCGCACTTCCCCGGCGACACGGAGCGCATCGACTGCCCGCTGGGGTCCTGCCTGGTGACGCGCAGCCGGCGCGCGGCCCGGCACCGCCGCACCAAGGCGCTCATCTTCTACGGCACCGACTTCAGGGCGTACGAGGCGCCGCTGCCGCGCCTGCCACACCAGACCTGGGCGCTCTTCCACGAGGAGTCCCCCATGAACAACTACCTGCTGTCGCACCCGCCCGGCATCCAGCTCTTCAACTACACGGCCACGTTCCGCCGCGAGTCCGACTACCCGCTGACGCTGCAGTGGCTGCCGGGCGCGGGGTACCTGCGGAGCCCGGCCCTGCCGCTGGCCGAGAAGGACGCGTGGCGGCGCAGGGGGTACGCGCCCGTGCTCTACATGCAGTCCCACTGCGATGTCCCCTCCGACCGCGACCGCTACGTGCGGGAGCTCATGAAGTACATCCAGGTGCGTGGGGTGGGTGCGCAGGGAAGCTGCGGGTGCTCGGAGCGCCTGGCTGCCCCCGCCCCCGCCTCTTCTTAATGGGGTTTGTTTGTCCTTGTTTTTAGCCAAGACACGAATCCTAACGGGATGCATGCTGACCACAAGCTGGACAGAAAAACTAGTTGTATTCCTTCCCAAAGCGTGATCTAGACTACACCGCATGCCAGTAGGTAGGCCTGATGTAGCTGTTAGTTGCGGAGTTGGCCACACTTGGGATCAGTCGCAAGCTGCACAAAGCATGAATAAGCTCAGTCTTCTGAACCAAGTTCTAGAAGTTTCTGAAATCTCTTCTAGGCCTTGAAGGTGGCGTACAGGAAGGCCGTGCATTTATAAGCCTTATTTGAAAGTACAGGTGTGCAGTAAAAAGTTTAGGAGTTTTTTTTCTCCTAAAAATTCCAAAGGGTAGTAGATCAATTAAAAAAGCCCTTCTTTCTCATCTTTGCCAGAAACATCTTTTTCCTAGATGTTTCTGTTGTTTCTGCTGGTCATGATTCAGTGCAAGTTCATCATGTCACTAGTGAAACAAAGACAAAAGAATCTTTAAAATATGGCTGTATTGTCAAAGTACTATACAGGTTCCAGTTCAAGCATATTGTCTTTCATTTTTAGACAGTATTCTTTTAGCTCCCTGCATCAATTTTTCTCCGTCTAACAAATGGAAACACTTTGTTATCCTGCTAAGCCTGGCAGGAGCTATGTGTAATGGCTGTTTGGAAAATTACTGGATCTCTGTTAAGTAGAAGGATGGCTTTTACATTAGTTTAGAGAGAGTTGAATGCTGTTCCTTAGTTGTCAGTTTGTGATTTATCTGGTAATAAATACATTTTTGTGTGGCATGTGCACACTCCCCCCAGCCCTCAACCTGTGGCATAGCTAATGATGTTTTTGAGACTCCACACTTGGTTTCCTCTAGAGCTGGTAGGAGCAGGGCTCTAGGAATAGTCACAAGGGAAAAAACTTGGAGTGAAAGGGAAGCTAAACTAAGGAAGCTAGGAACTGATCCAACTTAGGAATTTTACAAGAACTGCAAGCTCTGAAAACAAGTTCCACGTGAAAAGATCACTTTGTAAAGATGCTGGTTGTTATTTTAGGTTGACTCCTATGGCAAATGTCTGCATAACCGTGAGCTTCCCAGCGAGCGACTGAGAGACACTTCCACAGCCACTACAGAAGATTCTGAATTTATGACTTTTATTGCCAGGTACAAGTTTCATCTGGCCTTGGAGAATGCCATATGTGACGACTACATGACAGAGAAGCTGTGGCGTCCCATGCACCTGGGTGCTGTCCCAGTGTACCGAGGCTCCCCAGCTGTGCGGGACTGGATGCCAAACAACCTCTCCATCATTCTTATAGATGACTTTGACAGCCCGCAAAAGCTGGCAAAGTATCTTGATTTCCTGGACAAGAACGGGGCGGAATATTTGAAGTATCTAGAGTATAAAAACGTTGGTGGAATCAAAAACCAGTTCTTGCTAGAGAGCTTGGAGAGGCGGGAGTGGGGTGTGAATGACATGACTCTGCCCAATTACCTGAATGGCTTCGAGTGTTTCATCTGTGATAGGGAAAACATCCGGGTCAAAGAGGAGCAGGAACACAAAAAGTCTCGTGGGAAAATTCCTGCTCCCAGACCTCGCATAGCTCAGTTCAAGCACATGGGATGTCCTATGCCAACCCCTGGGTTTGGAAGTGTTGAAGGCCTTGCTGAAGGAGACAGGTAATGTACCAATATTATGCTTTTTGAAGGAAAAAAGCTTCAAATAATAGTAGCTGTAACTTTTAATAATCCTTTGTACTTAAAGGAGTTCTTGATACAACTTAAGTTACATTTTATGTTATGTCTTGTGGCTGTTCTGGTAGTTCTGCTAATACTGTGTAACACTGAGACTGGACAAGGGGCTTGGATGGTGGTCTTAGGGCTTGAAAGAAGAGTGTGAACACTCATAATATCCTGTTAAAATGCTCTGTGACCTCAAACAACGTAACTATCCTCTGTCTCTTCCTCTCTCTCTCTATCCTCTCCTCCTTTTTTTAGGGGACGGGTGTTTTTTAGTACAGTGATGGTAAAGTACTTGTGAGCCCTGGGGCAAAAGGCCCTCTGCACCTCGTTACCAAGTACTGCCTTAAGAATGGGGTTGCCAGTGTTCAGTGCAGGCCTGGTTGGCTCCTGTTGACTTCAGGGCAGAAGTTGGGCTCACCCCAGAAAACAAGAGTTAGTGTTGTTTAGTGTGACAAAACTCCAGATAGTGTTGAAGAACGCCCTCCCAGTTGTTTGGGAGAGAGACTGCACAGGACAGAGAATAAGCTGAGTAGCTTCTTGTCCCAAGGTTTGCACTCAGGGATGCCCAATGTTACAGGAATCTCCCAGGCCTATAGCCCTTTGTGGGAGCTGCCCTCAAGTCTGTCAGCAGCGAACTAACCACACCAACCCTTGAACAACCGCTTTTGACAGGCAGAATAGAGAGTTGATTGCATGATCTATTCTATTTATACATGCACTGGTACAAAAGAAGTTAGTGCTTGGGTGTTTCCAGAGCTTTCGGCTTTTCCACTGATGGTGTTTGAAGTTGCAGTTGATAGGAGGAGGGATTCTTGCAGTTTGTAAACTGTGCACACTTTGCCAGGTGTTATGTATTACTAGTGTAGCATGTTTGCATTCCCCAGGTTTGTCACTTTTCCTTGCATTACCTGAACCAATGGGCAGTTAAATGCCTCCCTGACATCCAATCCCGTCAGATCTTGGAAGCTAAGCAGGGTCAGCCCCAGTTAGTACTTGAATGGGAGACCTCCTGGGAAATGCCGGGTGCTGTAGGTTCTAGTCCTGAGGACTTCACTGGCACCGTCCAAGCTTGCTCGGCCGTGGCAGATGAACCTCAGGACTTAAACGGTGGGGCCAGTTCTGCGCATGCTGAGCCTCACCTAAAATGCACTCGCAGGCTGGAAGGGCACACCCACGTGGGGACAGCCCTTCCCAAATCTTCGTTCTCGAAGTTTAGCCATACATACATACATACCTGAACCAATGTCTGTCTTTTTAGGCAATTAGTCAAGTGCATGCAATTCACTTTGTATAAGCCATCAGGCAGCCATCGTAAAGATAAACCCTCAGCCACAGCAGATCTTTCCTAGGTTCATAGCCATCACCAAAGATTTCACTTTTCTGATATCAGTCTCGCTGTAGTATTCAATTAATGACATTTTTAAAATATTGAGAAAATCTCATGTATTTCTAGAAGAAAGTTGTTAATATACTTTATCCAGTTTATATCACTTTACACAGCATTGTTAGTAGTTAGAGATTTAGTGCTTTAGTGCTTAGGAGTGTTTAATAGAGTGTTAGAAGTGTAAAATTTCTTTTGTTAGAAGAAGCAATGTGTTGAAAATAGAGAATCCATAATTCCAAGTATGCTAACCCAGAACCAAGTTCTGTGTGGATATGTCTCTCTAAAAATGTTGTTATTGCTTTACCCATTCACAAAAAAGAAAGGTATGTAGAATTTTTTAAGTGTAGAGAACTACTTCACCCCATTTTGGGATGCTTTCAAAAATGGCCAACTGAAATTAAAAAAAGAAAATAAGCTTGAGGTTATGTAGGTGTCTTAAGAAATGCGTATTTTATAAAACATGTGATGTTTGTCATCATAAAGCATTTTTCACATTACAGTTTTTCATATTGACTAACTGAAAAGTTATGCTTGTAAGTAAAAGAGCTTCATAATCTTTTGTTTTCTGTTGGTTGACTGATTTTGGGAGCTTTTTTATAGTAATGCCTTTTCTCAGTCCCAGTAGCTAAGTGTTTTTTCTCCTTGCAGCATCTTATTCAGTAAAAGTATTCCCTACTTTTCCATCGATTTTCTCTTGCTTGGGCATCAGGTGGCAGTAGAGAAGCACGTGTGAAGTCACACACAGTGTGTGCCGGTGCCACTTGCAGGCTCAGGTGCCTCCATCCTTCTGCTCAGGGGTCATCAGCAAGGAGTTTTGAACATCTGGTCCATAATCCAAGCTGCAGTTGCATCCCATGGAAGTTTCAATGCCTCAATGAACCAGAGTATGTTGTTCTTCCCTGTTTGTAGACATGGGATGTGTCTGGAAAAATTGTTCCAGGGAAGCTTTTACACTGGCTGCTGTCTGCTTTAGAAAGATACGTATCCACACCTTCCGAGGCACGATCAGGGCATCTCCAGGGAAATGCAGTGGTTTCTGTCTGATAAGCATCTGAGCTTTCACTGTTTTAATCTGCAAAATGGAACAAGATTGCTTAGAATCTGAAGTAGTGACAGTAACATAAAATTGCCACCAAACCATTAGCTTAACATGCCCATATTTTATCAGAGTTTGACAGTAATATTATTCAACAGTGTGATCCATTTAGACGATTGCCTGTTCAGCCAGTCGGTTGGGTGTTTTGCTACATTAGAAAACATTATTGTGGAAAAAGGACACAGACCTAGTGGAGGTACAAATGATAGACCATAAGCAGCAGGCTAGGTCTGACTATAAACACACACTGTGACTTGGAGTTCTGGAGCCTTCTGCAACTCAGAGAACAAAGGAAGCAAATGGATTTTATTTTAGAGCAAGTACCCGGTTATGGTAAGGTTATGCTGCACAGCAGCATGCTCTGTAACCCTTGTTCCCAGGTATTAGTTTTTAGGGTTCACAGATTGGCTGAATTGCCAGAACTGTTGCATGACGGTCTCCCTCTGTGTAGGTATATGTAACTGCAGTACACTGACACCTTGTAGCTGTAGGTGGGGAGATGTTGCTAAATCCTTAAGCTTGCAGCCTCACTTGTGTTTGGACACCCAGGCTTCATACCCGAGTGAGCTTAAGAAGAAAGGCAGTAGAACAACCATTTGTATGTGTTAGGTTATGGGTCAGTCACTACAAACTACTGAATTCTTTGTACAGAAAATAGTGCTACAGTGCTGCTGGTGAGTGGAACTTCTCTTTAGTGGGAACCAGAATCTCTGGTTATTCTTGGACTCCCACCTTTGTGAGAGAAAAGTTTGGTTTGTTTCATTGATAAGGATTCCTTTGCCAAAAGTGGGATGTTTGAGAGGGTAACTTTAAGAAGATTACGTGACAATTCCTTTCCGGTTACCTAAAGTTTTCATCTGTAGTGGCATAAGAAGAGAGAAGCCAGTGTGCAACTGAGAAAGGAGTATTGTGAAACTGTTATGGTTTTGCTAGTTCCGTTTTCTGTCCATATCACAGTTTATTTATTACAAGAAAAAACAGCTTAACAGTGTATGAGACTTGCCAAGGGTACACGTGAGATAAGCTTTGCAATAGAATCCAGTGATCATCCAGGAGTAAAGACAGGTCTGTATCTCATGGTAATTATGTTTCAGATGTATGTAGTAGGCAGTTAAATGCCACCCTGACACCCGATCGAGATTCAGATCTTGGAAGCTCAGCAGGGTCAGCCCCAGTCAGTACTTGGATGGGAGACCTCCTGGGAATCCCGGGGGCTGTAAGTTCTAGTCCTGAGGACTTCACTGTCACCGTCCAAGCTCGCTTGGCTGTGGCAGATGAACCCCAGGAGTTAAAGGGTGGGGCCAGTTCTGCACACGCTGTGCCTCACCTAAAACATCCACTGTGCAGGCTGGAAGGGCACACCCACATGGGGAGAGCCCTTCCCAAATCTTTGTTCGTGAAGCCTGGCCATGATGATGATGATGTAGTTAGTAGTCTGTGGAAATTTGTGCTGTCCTACTCATCCTGGGGTACCCGTTTTTCCCAATTTACAGAATCAGAGTGAAATTATTTTCTTTAACCTGCCCCCAATAATACCAAAGTGTTCTTATTTAAGATTTTTGACAAAAGTCTTCACTTGGATATTGGAATTCCTTTCAGTGCTGTTTCTGTAGAGTTCATCTGGAAAACATTTTCTTCTTTTCTGTTACCTACTACCACTGAGTCTTGGTCTAGTACTTAATGCACATGGACTCATTTTCCTAATGTGCGCCCTTTCTCAGTGCTGTAAGGAACAAGTAACTCATATTGTCAGTCCTTGAACAAAGGTTAATGAATTTAGCTGGTAAGCAATGTGATCTCATAGTACATCCAAGTGCTGCATTTTACAAAGGAACCTTTTGGCAGATACTTAGTTTTTAAAGCAGAAGTAAGCCTCTGCCTGTGATCTGTCACATTGGATCCGTCACATTGGATTGGAGTCTACATTAAAAGCTGGACATGGAAGGCTACTCTCAAATAATCTAAGGATTCTGGGGTGGATTTTATTTTAATAGAAGTTTTTATTCTCTGTCATTAACAATTTAGTCTCCTTGATTAACACTGTAGTCACATGCTGATATTTCTAGAATATTGTAAAGCTCATAATGAATTTATATTTTCTATAGAGAATTTTCATAACAAGTTTCTTTAAGTGACTTGGAGCACAAGGCACAGTAACAACATTATTTGTTATGACCAACCCTGGGCCTGTTTTCCTCTTAGGTGAAAGGAAAAAAATGGTTTCAGTGATATTACAACTGCAGTCTCATTTGTTTTTTTAATGGTTTGTGGTGGTGTCTCTTTTTCTGTTTCAGTTGGAAAGAAATGTGGCTGCAGGATTATTGGCAAAGCCTTGATCAGGGCGAGGCCCTCACTGCAATGATTCATCGCAATGAGTCGCATCAGGGGAGATTTTGGGACTATATGCATGAGATTTTTCTCAAGAGGACGAGGCAACACTGACCCATCTTTGTAAGAGCTTGATTTGAAAATACATTGAAAGTTGAGATGCTGAATTCTTACCTCACTTCAAATGTTTGCCTTGAAATACAAAAAAACCCTCTCACAGAGACAATTTTTTCTCTGCAAGAAGTGAGTAAGTTTCTGTTATGATTGGATTCCAACAGTGGACATGTTAGCAACTGCTTTGATTTGAATTTCAGCTCTGTGGTGTGCAGCCACTCCTGACTTGTGGTTGTCAATATGTGGGGCAAAAATGGAATTTACTCTCCTTTTGCATTTGGTGTATTTGCTCTGTGGCTTATATGACTTCAGAGAAACACTTCTTCAGACTTACTCAAGTGCCCTAAGTTGTTTCAGGGATTTTTTTAAGTATCCAGAATATTAATTGTTTTTATAATTATTTTATCAGTCACATATTCTCTTCATTAAGATGTAATTTTAGCTGCTATTAACAAATGTTTTTTCCGGTGAGAGAATTACAAAAGACAAATCTGTGGAGAGAAGTCGTGCCTTGCAAAACTGCAGCAATAAAGTCTCTGCCCCAAGTAAGCACACCTCAAATACTCCTACTTTTCTAGGTGCTGAATAGCTATATACAGGTCACTTACGCTGCCTAATTTTCCTCTTTTGCTGACTTACCAGGTGATATGTACAATGGGATGAGAGACGAAATTATTTATTTTGCAGCTTTCAATGAAGTATTTCACACCACACAGTGTATTATCTGGTGTTGCGTAGAACTAAGTAAAATTGGTATGCTTTGGTTTCTTTATTTCTCCATCAAATCTGAACTCTGTAATCTTGACTTTTCATTATCTCCTTAATGCCAGCAACTCAGAGGCCTTGGATTTGTCCTTTTTGAGTATATGCAGCTTTCTGGAAAGACAAATACATTTTAACAATGATGCCTTTCCAGTGGTCTCTGCAGTTTGGATACAAGCCTGGAAGTCTTTCTATACTGAAACTGAGGATCAGAAGCAGGTACACTGAAGTGGTTTTGTGTCTCTACCAAATCTTAACACGTTACGATCCTGGTCTGTGACTGGAGTTCCTAAATGACAACAGCTTCCTTGCTGTGTAGCCTGTATGACTTACAGATATATATAAACTCCACTGTTCCCTGCCTTGTTGGGTATCTTCCTGAAATGATTCATCTTGCAGCAGAGGGAAACGAATTCCCTTGGTGTCACAGGTTTAAAAGCACAGGCAAATATGGCCACACTGCAGTGATGTTTCTAATGGTATAATGCTATTTGCTTTCTCCATTTCTCCTCCCCCTGCAGAGGTTAAACTCTGGCTATGTAGTCAGTAGTTATCTGTGCCTGAGACTGAACATTGGTAATGAAAGTCTGTGGGCTAATCTGATTTTGCAAGGCAGTTCAGGCATTGCTGTGGGAAGTTTCATGCTCGTTAGTAAAAGTTAGAAACAGGAGTGAATCTACATTCTGTCCCTAATTATGTCATTGTCTGTCGCTTAGTGCTGTATGGATCACTTAATATCTTTTTTTCCCCTCAAATTCCCCTTCATTATGTTATAGATACAGTATTATAGGTATAATATCAATATAGGTAAGGATCATGTCAATGTCTGCCTCTCAGGTGACAGAACAGTTAAAATCAGGGCAACTTGACAGCAAAAACGTTGGGCCCATAACTATCACTGGATTCTTGGAAATGTGGAAAATGCATGCAATATACATTGTGTTGTCCTTGCAGGAGTAAGAGGAGGAAGTGCCAGTATAAGCATGTGTATCATAGCACCTACCTGGTCCTTGATGAGTGATGTCCAAAGCCTCACTTTGCCTTCCAGCTTGGCAATATGAGCACATTTCTCAGCTAACAGTAGCATTGAAGATGCACAGGTACGAGCTGAAGAGTAGCTGGCAGACTGGGTAAAAACTTTTTCTTGAGGCCTTGATTCATTCATGTGTTAATTCCCAATCAAGTATTCCTTCACCACTATGTCCATGATTACAGTGTGTTGCTTCTATTAATACACTAAATATGTTTCACATTTTGTACAAGGTGTTCAAGAATTAGGGCTGAAATACTTCCTCCAGTGCATAGTATGAATACCTTGTGTAGCTGCCAGGCAAACTCTGCAGGGGCAGGGGAGGTGGGAATCCTCCCTAGCTGGCTAAAGTGTTGTGGTTGCTGTTGTTTGACCTTCACAACTTCTCTGCACAGCAAGGATTACAAAATGTTGAATAAAGGTGGTTCTACCACCATGGCTTTGCTTTCATTTCTCTCCTGTTATTTGGAGGAGGCAGGAGGACAAGCTGGGTCTCATACCCTTGAAGAGTTTGCCATCAATTTACTTAATAATGCATTTGAAAGGATTGCTATATAATGCCAACGAGTACTTCCAGTCTTAGCCAAAGTGAATTCAATTTACAATCCTGGTTGTCTTTCTACTAATGCAAGTCTATGAATGCCAACAAGGACAAAGGTCACTCACTGCAGCAATTACTTATATTTTGGGAAGAGGTTCCTGATTTCTGTTCTTGACTGGTAACAGGATTTTCCACTTCACTGCTTTAAATCCAAACCAACTAGATGGTGGCTGAATGCAGTCACTCATGTGGTGACTGCTGGAAGGCTACATGGTACTCAGAGTGAATGTGATAGATGTGTCCAACATCTATCTTAATCATGTTCTTATAGAACAGGTACCCATGTTCATTCACCCACAACTGAGACTAATCAGGAATTTTAGCAAAGATACCAAATATTGAGGATGATAAAGAGATTACTTCTGAAACCTTTTGGTAGGCTTCTACAAACTAGGGTGAGTGGCTTCACTGTTTGCCATGCATTTTGCCTGTTTACTGTGTGAGTAGAGGGAGGCTTTCAAAGCTGTCAGGGTAGCTTTATTCATTAGCATTAATGTTCTGAAAATAGACATCTCCTCATTACTGCTCACATGAAACATTCTATTGATGCTGTGTCTCAGAACTGACTTGACAAGATCAGTTTATGCCCTCTTATAGGTGAGAGAGGAGAAACAAATGTCTGACAGAAGGTTAAAAATCTGGCAGTCCAGTGCATTGCACTGGACAAGCTGCAGTTCTCATTCTCCTGCCAAAACTGTAGTAGCAAGTGCTGCCTGTTTTTTCAGTTAGAAGCCAGATAGTTTTTATACTAAAGTCTGTGTTTTCAGTTCTTTAGAAAGGATTGCAATGTGTAGGAGCCATATACCCTCACTGAAGAATAGTGATTTGTTTCTTAATGTTGATGATTTCTAGAAATCAGAAAGAATCACCTTTTCGTATTTCTGTCACTGTAACAATTTTTGAACGGAAAGATCTCCGGGTCCCCTGTGATGGTAAGTAGAATGAGAACCAAGCAACACTGGATGTGTATGTGTAGTAGAGGGAAAGGAGAATGAGCTGCTTTCTCTGGAAATGATCTGCAAAGTGCAGCAGCTGGAGAATCACAGAAGAAATGCCCCTCTTACACCTTGGCAGGGGGTAGTTTTAAGTGGTGTGGAAGAAGGAGCAACTCCTAAGGGACTGTGAACAGGATAAATTGAATTGAAACTCAACCACCAGGGACATCAGTGTTTAAACAGTCTTTGCTGTGTTAGACAAGCAGCCATCTGCCTCCCTTACTGTCCTGCCATACACACTCTTCAGCCATTGTCCTCAGAGAGCTGCTCCTGTAATCATTAGTTGTCATCCATTTGGTAGTATTTAATTAAGGTTATTGATGGATCTCCAGGCACCTTCTGAGAAGTTGTATTAATTGGAAACATAGACGGTTGTAGGTTCCTTCTTTCTGCCCAGAGACCTCTACTGACAGGTTGAAATTAATCAGAGACAAAATCCTTTTAGTGATATGACCAACAGAGCCAAAGCCTTTGTCAGGCTTTAACAAACTGTACTTCTTGTTACGATTCATTGTCTCAGAGCTGGCAGTGAGATATATGGCCCTGCAGAGGGACTAGGAAGGATAGAGAAGAATGGAGCTGCAGGATTTGTTCCAGAGCTCTGACACCACTGGCATCGTAATTTGAATGCTGTTGTATACATTCTTTGCTGCAGAAAATACCCATTTAATGCACAAGTGTTCCAGCTAGAGATCTTTCTGGGAATCTTGGAATGGATCAGAGCAGATCATGATACTTTGTGGCATCTCTGAGCAGATAAGGATACATCAGGTAATTTGCCATGGAAATGGCTGGATTTCCTAGATCCTGGGAGTTACGGATTAGGAATGGCAGTTCAGAACTACTCAGGTAGACAAAACAATGCAGGGCAGCTGATCTGACTGAGATAGCTCAGGATAAGGTAGGCTGGTGTTGGAGTTGGGGCAGAGCAAGGCCTGACATTTCAGAAAAGAAATTGCATCTGTCATGGTGCTAATGAATGCATTTGTGCTAATAAGAGCACTGAGTGCTAATACTGTCCAAACACAGTAGTTCAGCAGACGGGGGTTAAGTCTGAATCACCTGGAATCTTAGCAGACTAGTTAGTTTCACTACTAAAGTTAAAGGAGAGGTGCTTTAAATTTTAGAGCATCTCCAGGTAAGAAGGTCAGGGTGAGACAGCTGAGAATAAATTGTGGTGCCTCATAATTGAGGGCATTATGAAGTGGTATGAGAAGAACTGGATAAATTTGTGTGAATTTACTGGAATTTACCTGAAAGCTGGATCCAGGCAGCTCAAGAAGAAAGGGATATCTATTATTTTTTCCCAATACAGCTGATTTCTTAGTCTCATCTCCTAATTGTTTTTAGGCTGTGTCTGGAGGTTTAACACAGCTGCACCATAAAGTGAAGAATATATGGTGTAATTTCTCACCTCTTAAAGAGGTATTTAAGACAACAGTCTCATTTTAAGGGTGTATTTTATTACAACATTGTTGGCATTGTATTTAATTGTGGCATAGCGTTTCCTGTAGCATCATACCTGACTTACTGAGTTGTGATACAGATTCTTTCAAATATAATGCTCATACTTTAATCTCTGTGGTTTATTTTGGTTTTGACTAGCTGAAGTGCAGGCAAGGATTCAGCTTTCTACATTGATGCAAGAAAAATTGTAAATGTAGTTAGACTTTCACATGATTTTTATAGTTGTACATTCAGGATTCACAGTGAAACTTCTGTGTGGCTCATTGTTGGGGGAATTTGGTTTCTGACTGTCCCTATAAAGTCAGCACTTCTGTCCTATCCATTAGAGCCTTAGTGCTGTCAGCTTTACAAAATGCAGGCTAGAGACAGAGTTGGCTATTGAGTAACATGCACCTTTGGTAATTTCACATTTTGCCTTAAAATGAATGTTTAATAAAAATTGTTTCAGACATCTCTGCATGGTGTGTGTAGACACCATCATGTACCTTGTTCTGCCTGTTCAGGAATTTCTTAGTCTCCAATCATAGACTGAATGTCAAAAAAAAAAAAAAAGGAAATTCTAATGCAGACAGCAGTAATTTACAGGAAGCTATTACAATTCTCCTTGTGTAGCTTGCCTATTTCTCAACCTCCTCTCCTCCCCCACCTCATTTTTCTTGGAATTACTTAATGAGAGATCAGCTTTTGAAGGTGAATGTACCCGAAGGTGCTGCCACCATTAGCTAATGTAATTTGGAAAAAGGGAGGCTGATTTACAGGGAGTGCAGTTCAGCTTCTCTTACATCCTAGTATTTGTGTCTGTTACTCTCCCTGGTGCAAGTTTAGTTAGGAATTGCAGGAGGCAAATGCAGCAGGGGAAAGCAACTATCAGTAAGGGTAACTCGAAGAGCAAAACCAAGAGCAACTGAACCTCACGTGATGTGGAATACTGAAATGCATTTCATGTCTCTGTCTTAGATTTGCAAGATCTCCAATGCTTAGAATTGCACAATGCAAGCCCTCTTAGCGTAATTTGGAGGTGTCAGCCTGTTTTCCTTCTCTACTCACAGTCAAGCTCAAAGAATAGCTTGTTCCCTGTATCAGAAGTAGAGGAACATCTTGCTTACCAAATGTTTCAGAACTTCCAAACAAAGTGTTTGAATTGGGACCTTAGATGGAAATTTACTCCTAAAGAAGGCCAGAAGAAATCTTCTGTTTACTTGAAAATGTCTTCTCATACTCTTAATTGGACTCTAAAAATATACTATTTAAAAAATAACACAAAAATACTTATAGAATTGGACATACCAGATTATATTTTCTGCAGGTGCAGTAAATTCTAGTAACCATATTGAGAATATTCTCATGTGGGTCTGGTGATGTTTAGCTGAAGTTAACAGAATTTCCAGTGTCTTGTTCCCTTGCCTCTGCCTAGTCAAGGAAGTTGAATGCTTTGGCTTTTATGTCTGTAGCTAGGAGGTTGAATATATTTTAATATATTTTAATGCAAACCCCAAACAAATACTGTTTCCAGCAGCTTTTGTTTAGCCTTCTGTCTGTGGTCAGAAAACTCTACACATGTAACTGTTTCCGTGGAAGGAAACTGATCCTTCATATGTTCTCCAGTGCAGAAGGGAGATTGTTGGTGCCTGAAGGAGCCTTGATACAGTGGTAAAATGGCTTATTCAGTCACCACTTTATGACAAGGATCTGAGTACTTTATGTCCCCAGTGTTTGATGTTGAACTCTCAGTTTTCTGCATCTACCTTGTCCCTCCTGCTATGCAGAGACTTATTTATGTCTCAGCCCTTGGAATGTTCCTGTGCCTTCTGTATTGCCTGCCTTTTTCAGCTGGAGACATTGCTCCAGAACCTGCCAGATGAGCTGAGGACTTCCAGGACTGCCCTAGGGAATAAATTCTGGGAACAAGAGGATTTTCCACCACCGAGTATGAGGCTGTGGGAACGATGGTACTGTTTGGGAAGCAGCGGTTTCAGTATCTTCTTCAAAGAACAGTATGAACAATACAGATCCAGCTGTAATATAATGGAGAGAGATGTGGGGTTGAGAGTTAAGTGATGCAAGTTTGAAGCACCAAGAAAAGTTTCCATACACTTGCAAAAGAATTCAAGAAGGGATGACTGAGAGGGGGTCTCATCCAAGTCAGCATCCAGAGCGGGGTGCCAGGAGGAGGGAGCCAGGCTCTGCTCTTTGGTGCCCAGCAACAGGACAAGAGACAGCGTGCACGAACTGATGCACTGAAGTTCCACCTGAACATGAGGAAGAATTTCACTGTGTGGGTGACCCTGCACTGAACAGATTGACCACAGAAGATGTGGAGTCTCCCTCAGTGGACATACTCAAGACTCATCTGGCTGCAACCCTGTGCCATGTGCTCTGGGATAGCCCTGCTTGAGCTGGGAGGTTGGACCAGATGACCCACTGTGGCCTTTTCGGCCTTAGCCATCCTGCGGTTCTATAAGTTCCACTGAGTTATTTGAAACAAGGGTGATTTCCTCTGCTGTGGCTGAAGTGTGCCTGCCTCTCCTCGTTCGGCGTGTCCGTGTGTCCCGGCGCTGTCTGTGGGTGTGTCCGTGTGTCCCGGCGCTGTCTGTGGGTGTGTCCGTGTCCCCGCGCTGTCTGTGGGTGTGTCCGTGTGTCCCGGCGCTGTCTGTGGGTGTGTCCGTCTGTCCCGGCGCTGTCTGTGGGTGTGTCCGTGTGTCCCGACGCTGTCTGTGGGTGTGTCCGTGTCCCCGCGCTGTCTGTGGGTGTGTCCGTGTGTCCCGGCGCTGTCTGTGGGTGTGTCCGTGTGTCCCGGCGCTGTCTGTGGGTGTGTCCGTCTGTCCCGGCGCTGTCTGTGGGTGTGTCCGTCTGTCCCGGCGCTGTCTGTGGGTGTGTCCGTGTGTCCCCGCGCTGTCTGTGGGTGTGTCCGTGTGTCCCGACGCTGTCTGTGGGTGTGTCCGTGTGTCCCGGCGCTGTCTGTGGGTGTGTCCGTGTGTCCCGACGCTGTCTGTGGGTGTGTCCGTGTCCCCGCGCTGTCTGTGGGTGTGTCCGTGTGTCCCGGCGCTGTCTGTGGGTGTGTCCGTGTGTCCCGGCGCTGTCTGTGGGTGTGTCCGTGTGTCCCGACGCTGTCTGTGGGTGTGTCCGTGTGTCCCCGCGCTGTCTGTGGGCGTGTCCGTGTCCCGGCTCTGCAGCGGAAGGGGCGGCCCCGCGCGGCGCAGGCGCGGCCATGGCGGGCCACACGTACCCGGGCTGGGTGACCCGCTGGCTGACCGGGCAGTGGCGGCAGAAGAAGCGGCCCCCGGCCATCCGCCCGCCCCGCCCGCTGGCGCTGGCCGACAAGGTGGCGAACCGCAGGGAGCAGGCGGGAGGTGAGTTGCGGGGCTGGCTCGGGCCGTGCGGGCACCGCCCGGGGCAGCGTGGCCCTCTCGCACTGCAGGCACAGCCTGCCGCTTGTGCCATCCCAGGTGTGAAGCACGCACATAAACGCTTCGGTGCTGCTCAGCATAGCCTTTACCTTCAGAATTCAGTCACATGTTGGATGCTGCAGCAGCGCTAATCTTTGTGCTGGTGACAACTCTGCACTACGCAAAGCTTCTCTCTGGAGATTTATGTACTGTGGAGGTTGCTACAATAAAATCCCAAATACCTGAGCCTTGTGGTTGTGCCTTTCCCCTGCAGAGGCGACGTGCATCACGGAGATGTCGGTCATGATGGCCTGCTGGAAGCAGAACGACTTCAACGATGCGGCCTGTGCCGAGGAGATCCGCGTGTTCTACGACTGCGTGGCAAAGGCAGAAGTAATTAAGGCCTCTTGTGTTTCTAAAGGCTAATAGTAGGGAAGGAGGAAGCCCCCAGTCATTTTTTGTGTGCCAGCAGTAATAATGTTCTCTGAACAATCTGTAATCCATTTGAGCAATAGAGAGCAACAAAGCTGGTGAAGGGACTGGAGCACAGGTCCTGTGAGGAGTGGCTGAGGGAGCTGGGCATGTTTAACCTGGGGAAAAAGGAGGCTCAAGCAGGACCTTATCACTCTCTACAGCTGCCTGAATGGAGGCTGTAGCCAGTTTGGGGTCAGCCTCTTTTCCCAGGCAGCCAGTGACAGGAGGAGAGGATATGGCCTAAAGCTGTGCCAGAGGAGGTTCACACTGGACATCAGGAGGAGTTTTTTCACTAGGTCATCATCTCTGGAAGTGTTCAAGAAACAACTGAATGTGGCACTTGGTACTGTGATCTCGTTGATGAGGCAATCAGTCAGGAGTTGAACTTGATGATCTTGGAGGTCTTTTCCAGCCTGATGATTCTGTGATTCTCTGAGCTGTAGAAGAGATGCAGGATGATGTAGATCAAACATCCAATTCTTACTTTTTGAATGTAGAACTTAAAGGATTGGTGTTCAGTATATTATAACTAAGGATGAAGTCATATCCATCCTTTCTGTGTTAAGTTCTTGAAGCAGAGCTCAGCTGGCTGTCAGTTGACCCTCACCTAAGCCATTTCTTTTGATTTCTTCTGGGTTTTCATAGCTAAAGTTTCAGCACTAACTGAGTGAACAGTGGATTTTATAGTGCAACACATGGATTATATTGTAACTGAGGAGATGTGCAGTGTAGGCGTGTTTCTGCAACTGCTAATTCATACAATTAAAAAATAGCTGATCCAGTACCTGTGTTATCTAGAGAGTGGGCAAAGTGGTGAGTTAGGATTCCCAAATTCCAATATCATAAGTCTGTAAATAGTTTTGTGCTTGCAGGAATGAAGATGCAGACAAGGTGGTAGAGAAATAACCAATGTTTTCAGTAATCCTCAGAACAAACAGAATTTTCAGGGTATGTGAGGCAGTTATGGGAATTCTCAGTTCTCTGAAAACCAGGCCATTTCTGACTTTCAAGACTTAGGCCATTTCTGACTTCAATGGCTGGACGTCTTCTTGGAAAATGACTTTCAGATTGTTTGGAAATTAAAAGTTTCTAATTATATAATATTATATATTACATGTATTAATATAATAATACTATATGATAAGCTAAGTGTTTGGGGTTTTTGTCTTTCAGAAAGAGCGCAGGAATCAAAATGAGAACACCCTGTCATCCAGGGGAAATTTACCTTCAAGCAAAGTGAACAAGCTCCTGAGGAGGTTTCCCCAGATCAGACATTATGCATAAGGTGCTTTACTAGAGGGACTGCAGACAAGCAATTAAAGTTGGAGTCTTTGGCAAAAAAGAGAAAAGTCAACTTGATTGTTTGATGTCAAGTGATATCTGTCAGCACTGCTATGTGGATCTTGACCCTACTTTTGATTCCAGAGCAAAAAACATCCATCTTGAGTATGAGCTGGTTTTGTCCATGAGATTCCTGGGTCTTGCAGTGTGAGGATTTCTGCAGTGTGTTGTTCAGAACTGGGGTCCTCACTGTTGCATAAAACCTAGGAATGCATGTAAATGCCTTTCCTAACTTTTAGGAGGTGACTTTTCCTTACATGTAGGCTTCCTACCTAGCTTTGGAGCTGCTGTCCTAAAAAATTGCTCAGTCTCAAACTAAGCCAACTGAAAAGTGATAGTAGTCTCACGGCTCGTACTCTTACATGAGTGTATACACTATTTGGTCCCTTGTGAAATTGTTTTAATTCCTGCTGCTGTACAAAAAAGCCACAGAATGTGGAAAAAGTCTCCAGCAAAGTACCTTGTTGATACAAAATATATTGGTAAGCATCAGATACAGCTATAATATAGAAGCTTGTGGTTTAGGCCCTCTGATTTGCAGGTGGCACAGGTATGGTACCGCATTGGTTCGATTATTTTGCCACTCAGTTCAATTATTTTGTCTGCACTATAATAAAATAATGGAAGACTGGTGTTTGACTTGGGCAAATCATAATCTACAATAAAATGTTTTATTGCTTTTTGGTAAAAAATCCAATAGGAGGAGAAAAAGTTTAAGCACAAGCTGATAACCGAAGTCATGTAATTAATAGTTTTGATGTGGGGGTTTTTTCCACTACAGTACCACAGAACTGCAGGCAGGTTCCTGTTGTTCTAGGACTAGCACCTAAATGGTGAGAAAAATGCAATGTCTCAGAAAACTAATGTTATAACCGTTTATATTGGTAATTCTTTCAGGCAAGGAGAAAAGGCAGAGTAAGAAGGGAGTCAGGCACACACAGACTGTGTGACTACCCACAGGTAACTGGAGAGTTTGCTGAGCTGAAGCTGACTTCTCTGGAGCCCTGATGTGATACCTGTTCATCACAGAAAGTTTGGTCAGGTGAATGCTTTCAAGTTATCGAAGAAATTTCATTTAACTATCACTTACAAAGGCTCATTAATGGATTATTCACAGGGTAGCTTGTTCTCTTGCTGCTATTACTGCGTAATTGGGTCTTTAAGAGGACTTGAGGTCAGTAAGAACATAATGTCCACATAGAAGTTTGGGAAAATACTTTGGTTCTTTGACATTCTGCATTTTCAGTCCAAAAGATGATCTGAAAAGGAATGCTCCTTGCTGTTTGTTTTTGAAGGAGACAAGCTGGACTGGGAGTGAGGAACAGATTCAGCTCTCTTGATTTTTCTTTCTTCATATTAAAACTTAGAATATAAATATAATTTTGCATCTCTTAAGATAGTACCTGTGCTGGATGTACCAAATTCTAGTGTCTGTGAAGAACTGTCTCATATAAGAGGCTGTAACAGAAGCTAATACCTTTCTCTAGTTTTCCTTTTAAAATTTTGCATAGCTCCTGTTCATCTGAATAGCTATTTTTGGGTTGTACTGCTTCACCGTGAGCTTCACAAATTCAGTTGCTTGGGTTTATTTATTTATTTAGAGAAAGAAGGAAGGAAACAATGCTTTTCAGGTGCACTCAGGTTTTATAGTGCTTCCTTTCAAAGTACCGTAGCAATTCTTTTGCCTCAGGATCCCACACTATAACCAAAACCCCTTCAGTTACCAATTGTCCTTGGCAATTTCAGCTGCTTCTAATTTTTTGAATCTCACTGTTAGCCCTGTATTGGGTGTTTAAATGCATTCTGTGACATGCTTATATTTGGGATCAGTCAATTCATCACGTGTGTAACCACAGGGATTGACACGGTTCTTTCTGAGCCCCATGATGGTGTTGCTGGGGAATAAAAGAAAACTAGGTTCTGGTGCTGAGCCCACTGGTTAAGAACACTGCTGCAGAGACCTGTATGTGATTGCGTGGTGGGGAAAGAATTAAACAAAAGCTGACTAACTGTTCTACCCTCCTAAGTCGGATTTACAGGATTTAAGGAAATCTGCTGGAATTCCTTGATCTTATTCCTGTTCGTTACAGCCTGAGTATTATACCAGCCCTGGGTAGGATTGCTGTTAACTACCTTTCTTTTTAGGCTTTCACTGAATATCTGTGGAGGAAGCATTAGTATTTCAGCTGGTGTTGATGAGTTGAAACTCCTACCAGTTCAGGAGAAATGGGTTGAATTCCAGAGAGCCCAGAACATTTTAGAAGATGGCATTTCTTGTTCAGAAAGGTCAGTACAGAATAATCTGAAAAAATGAAGGCAAAAAGACTCTGTAGGGAATCATAGGCTTATTATAATAGAACTGTACATACATTAGGGTGCGAAGGTGATTAATGTTAAATAGTGGACTTAGATATTTACAACTACTTCAGAGTTGCTCATACAAGAAAGTTCAGTATGTATTTTACCTTATCTGTAGACACATTACCAATCTAAACTGCTGTAGTTATGTATTGATATAATTTACTTCTTTGCCTTCCTCTCCACCTTGGAGAGGGCCATGTAGCCATGAGTAGCTTTTGAGAACCTGAGATCCACCTCTCAAGAAAATGTGCCAGAAAACCAGGGGAGTCTTGGCAAGACAGAAGTAGTTCCAAAAGAGGACCCACCCCAGAGGAGACAACTGCAAACCCCACTACTTTCCATAATTCATCATTCTTTCAAAAACTGAATACAGACTTAGACTTCTAGTGCTTCTGGTGCACTGGTCTGTGTTTCTTTTAAAATTACTTGATCTAGAAAATTATCTTGGAAAACCTTGCCTTGAGAGGGAAGCAACTTAGAAGCTGCTGTGAGAGAAATCCAGTGCAGGCTTTAGCTAGAGGTTTTGAACCCTGTGTGTCAGAGGTCTAAACAGGAGTGTTTTATGGGAGGGAATTCTGAAGGAGCATCAATAACTTCTACTCCTGAATAAAGAGGCAATTTCTCTGAATGCCAGTAGATTTTCTGTTCCTATCTCCAGTATATCCTTTCCTTGTGTTTTCACTGGAGTAAGTGGTTATAAGATCCAACACAGTCCTGTATTTTTGTTTTGTTCCTTTTTCCCAGTGCTGCCTGCTCCCTGAGTTGCAGCATGATGTAGCATCTAAGCTATTTCCATCCTGATCATCTGCCTCCCTCACTGTAAGGATATAGGAGATTTGCTTCTAATTAACTGAGTAATTCTTGGCCAAATCCACTCCAGAAACGGCTCCTTCCTACCACTCAGCCAATCCTGTGAAAGATCCAGCATGTAGTGAAATTTCCTTGCCTTTGATGAGTGACTGAGGATGAGACAACACAAAACTGTCAACATGAAGTGAGTAATGGGCAATAACTGAAGGAGGAAAAAAAAGAGGCTTTTTGTCAAAGTAATGGATTTTTAGTAGCCTATTCCTTGTTTTTATGCTGAAAGTGTCTTTGGAATTGCTACTTAGCAGACTTGGCCAGAAGTGAGCTCATTTCTTAAGGTGACCTTCATGTTTCATGCTGCAGAATACCAGGAGTTAATCCTTCCAGAGTGTCAGTATAGGAAATGCCCATTAGAAGCAGCACAGGGAACGTTAGAAAAAAAATCCGAGATTGGACAGTATCAAATGGACCACTTCCCTCATATTTTATAGTGTTTAAAACTTGTACCCTCAAGCCTTAATTCATATGATGGAGCACTAAGCTGAAAACACTAAAACACCCATGTTCCTGGTAATACAATAATGATCAACCCTCTGGAAAACATCGTAGTCAATTGAGGGAAAATACAACCCAAGGTCAAGGAGAAGCTTGATGAAAAGGTTTCTGGAGGCAATACCCATGGGGGCAAGGTGCAGGGCTGAAAATTGGGAATGCACCTTGGAGAGGGCTGTGCCACCTGTGGGTTTTCAACAGGGAGATCTGGAAGCTGCTTAAGTAAAGTTTTCTGGGTCCTATTTACCTGGGTTCAGATGTGAGTAGCGCTGACCGCGGGAAGCTGCAAGCAGCTAATGGAGGAGGCAGCGGTGGGGGGATAAAGTCCAGGTTCCTTCCAAGAAGTCTAATCTCTGGCAAGCGTGCGCGCACACGCCGTCTCCTCTCCCGGTCGCTGCCGGGGGCTTTGCAGCAGGACACAGCCCCGGCTCCTTGCCCAGCCGCAGCCTCTGTGCCGCTGGGAGAGGGGAGCGGCATTGCGGGAGCTGAGCGTGCGACTGCCCCGGCCTGAGGAGGCGGAGGCTGCCACCGGGAGAAGCGCCCACCTGGAGCACGGGGCAGGCTGGGCAGAGGAGGGGACGGCGGGTGCGCAGCGGGCTGAGGGTGCGCCAACCGCCCGCGCTCCCTCCGCGAGCTCTCAGATGCGCTAGGGAAATTCTGGGGCATGCTCTCCTCGCCTACTTCCCTCTCTCTTTCCCCTTTCTGAAGAGAAGAATCACGGAGAAGAGATGGGGAAAGGGAAGGGAAAGTGAAATTCTAAGATGCTGCTGGGAACTTTGATCCCTTCCCTTTCATCCTTTTCCCTGCGTAGAAATGGAAAAGGTATCCTGCTCACTCCTGTGTGGAGCACCTTGAGTGGGAAAGCAGAGCCCAGCAGGTGGACGAGAATGTGACGCTTGAGGAACCTTCTGCCCACTTTGTACAGGAGGGATGGAGATTTCCAAAATACTTGGGCTCCTGGTAGAGCTCTCGAGTCTGCTATCCTGTCTCAGATGTGTGGAGGTAAGAAATGGTTATTTTTCTATCTGCTTGTAAGAAGTCACATGGCCCTTTTAATATCCTCACCGTAAGTGGATTTTGTTATTACTTGAATATGTTACCTGGAGCATCCAGGCAGCTGTGGCCTCTGGGAAGGGCTGGGGGCTTGGGGAGGGATTTGTTTCATTGTGCATATGAAATTCAGAAAAAGAAACAAAGCAGGAAAGCAGGATGCACAAGGGCTTGCAGATGCTTTGGCTCGGGTTTCCTATGTTTCTCAGGCGCTGCAGTCAACCCCTCAGGAGAGATCCTTTGTTTCTGTTCTTTGCTGATTGCCCCTCTTGCTGTTGTGGACAGATGATTTATGGCTACACAGACCTGGGGCAATGCCTGCAGCGTGGGCTGTTGGGACTACATTTTGTTGGTAGTAATGGTCAAAGTTGGGATATTTTGGAAGCTGCTACAGGAAATGGCAGCAACTAATCTTTCATTAGAAGGGAAGCTTATTACTTGGACTGCAGTACTTTTGTTTGTGGTCCAGCTCCAACAAGAATGGGTTCAGGCTCTCAGGTCCTGTTATTAGTCTGACCCATCCCTCTATCACCTGCAGGTTTACATGTGTGTGTAGGTGTACACTAAAATCTAGTTGCTGAGGGACCTAGTTTGAGGCTCAGTCAACTGTTCAGTGCAGTCACAAAAGTGCAGCTTTGCTACTTTCCTCTCTCTGCTAAAAGCTCTGAGATCCTCAGAGAAGTCCTTCAGCACTGTTGGTTCACAAACCATTATGTATGTTTGCAGCAGCCTGATACGTGCAGGTAGACAGGGGTTTGGCTGAAAAAGGCTTTTCAGTAAAATGCTGGTCTATCTGTGCACCCCTTGTGCATATGCACCTGAGATGTGTTTTACTGTTCCTGAACCATGTCAGGAATTCATCTTCATGTGCAGTATCACATTCTGACTTCTGGAGGGTGCTGCTGGAGTTTGGCTATGGTTGTCAACACCTGCTGGACCATATTCATAACCTCGATTTGAAAATGACATCAAGTTTCTGTGGGAATTATCTCTGCATATGGAGTGGATTTGGTTTAATTCCAAATTAAGAGAGGCAAAATTAGTGCATTTTGAAGAAAACCACAACTATTACCAATAGCTAGTATTCTTCAGCTGCACACCTCTGCTCTGTGAATTACAACTCTTTGTTCATATAAAAGTATTAAAAGTGTTCATTAAAAATATTTAGAAACTAATTAAACTATAAGGAGCTAGCAGAAACATGTACAGTTTCTTCTTTTCACTCTGGGTCTATGAAGATCTTGCACTTGCTTGCACACCGTGTATTGGTGGTGTTGAATGGAGATCCCTATCTCTCAGCCAAAAGTCAAGTTATAACCACAAAGAACACTGACTATAAGAGGAAATACAGTTTTGGGGCCAGACAGGATGCTAGAATTCTGAGGACTTTGTTTCATATTTTTTGGTTTTACCTATTTATCCCCATTTGGATAATACCATAAGCAATATCATATTTTCAAATATTAAAAACAAAATCCTCAAAAAGCCTTGTTTGATTTTCTTAGATGTTTCTCACTTTGTATACAGATGTTTATTACCATTATAATGGGTATCCTGAGAGCATCATCCTATCACATAGATATATATCTCTGCTATTGTGGCCATAGATGACTTGCCCTATAAATGGAGAGAGAATGAATGGTTGTTCATTTTTTTCTTACTGGTAGTAATGATTTTGTTCTAGCTTTCCTTTTCATAGGCATCTCACTCAGACTTCCAACTCTACTGAAGAAAAACAAGCAGAGCCCTGTTATGTAGCACTGGGGTAAATCTCTGCAGGCCAGTAATTATTCATTCTGTTGTTAGTGGACAGAGCTATGATTGGATTTGAAGAGGAGCAATGGGGAGAGCAGTGAAGAGACTGGTTACTAGGGTGTGTTTGCCTAAAGCTGCAAAAAGCTGAGCTGCTTTTAGGACATGCCCATATTTATTTCATCAGATAATCATCTCTCTGCTTCTTTTCCCAGGCTTTCCTGGGATCCCAGCCCAACCAAAACCATTTGCAGAGTGCAGGTAAGAACAAGAAGTTATTAATTCAGTCATTGGGCAGATTCCTGCAGTGAGGATCTGGGACCATAGGCACAATGAACCACTGCTCCCTGGCCTTCATTTCTTTCCATCTCTTATTCAGTTTTTCCTCTTGCCTCAATGTCTGTTTATCTCTTTCACCAACATGGCCTGACCACTTTTGTTTCTTCATGTCTAATACTCTTGCAGTTCCCTGCTTCTCCCACATGTTCTTTCCTTTCCATCTCTTTCTCTGAAGGCCTTGGTGTTTTTTACATGCTCACCTTTCCTTTCTCTAGTAACTGCCAAATTCTCATACACCCCCCTCTGAGGGTCCCAGCTGATGCAAAGCATATGGTATGTTTTCCACTTACCTACCTCCAACTGCTTCTCATTTTTGTACCTTGCATTTAACCTTGAGCTGTCATTTTGCTCCCTCTGTGCTTGACAGTGTCTAAAAGGCAACTGACATGATGCAATGTTCTTTATACCCTTGCTCTTTGCCCCACGTGTCCTTACTGCAGAAGGGTTTTCTGAAGGTGTTAGCTTCTTTTTATTTGTTCAGTGAATAGACCCATAACTGCTGTCCCTTTCTCAGGCTACTCTTCCCATGCTGTGGACTCTCAAAAGTCCATGTTCACACAGAATCTGTGTGTGTTTTCCCTCTTGATTTCAGGATCATTAGTGGAGAGTTTTCTTCTTTTGTTAAAGGCCATATTAAATTAATTATTTGGTATCTTTACATTAGATATTTCACATGGCCACTGTAACATTGGCACCTGCACTTTCTCCCCAGAATAAGTTCCCTTTCCTTTCCAGTACACTGGCCAAATTCAAATAGGCCAGGTGACACACTGATGGCATAGGGAACATACATACAATGAAATACAACGGCATTTCCCACCTTCCTGCTTTACAGAGTGAAATGATAGTTAAACTCTTCTCAGTTTCATACAATTTGGACAGGCAATTAATATTCTAAAGAGCCTAAGATCAAATTTAAGACTATCTTATTCAGGTGTCAAAGCAGGTGGGGAAGGAAGTGGTGGAGTTTGTGCCACACTCAAGTGGTGCTCCAAAGTGAGTACATGTTTGGATGTACAGTAATGGGAAACAGTTCAAATTGTCCATGTTTGGGCCCAGATTTAACACTTTTCAATGGTCTGTCTGGGCAATTCATGACTTCAGATCAACTTGTGGTTTAGACAGTGAGTATTATAAACATTCTTTGAGCAACTGCCTTGAAGAGTGATAGAATTGAACTCAAGCAAGGAGCAATTGAGACTGCAGACATGAGAGGTGTTTCACATAACCAGCTGGTGTCCCCCACACTGAGCTTCAGTTCGGTGCTAACAGCTCCCTTCCTGTGTCCAGCATCCAGCGGGTGTGCTGTCGGACCCCTGGGGTATTACAATGGCTCGCTGGCGGTCACTGAGGCCGGGGCAGAGTGCCTCAACTGGGCAGAGTTCCCTGACTATGTCCAGCAGTACCCAGACCGTGGCCTGGGGGACCACAATCACTGCAGGAACCCAGATGGGGGAGCAACACCCTGGTGCTTCTACCGGCTGGCGTCGGGGGCCATCGGCTGGTCCAACTGCGACTGTAACCAAGGTAAGGGCTGCTTTTCTCTGCCACTGTCCAGGCTGCGCTGCTCGGGGGCTCGGGCCAGAAATGGGTGCTGCACAGCCTTGGAAGTAGCAGGTGGAACACTCTGTGAAAGAAGCACAGTACAATAACTGTTTCAAATTGTTGAAATAATTAGTACTAGAGGCTGGCCTATGTGGGAGAAGAACGTCTGTATATAGTAGGGGTTGGATTTAAGCTGCTGTAGCCACAATGCCTTGTGTAGATGTTTTATTCTCACACAAGGAGACAGGGTTTTTTTTACTACTAACTTATGCCACTTTGAAAACAGTGTAAGTTATGTGGAAAACAACCCACTCCTGCTCCTTAAGTGTCCTTATCAGAGCATTCCTCATGTAAGTGTAGCAGTTCAAATATAAGAAGAAAAAATCTGTGGCTAGATTTGTAAATCTTCTGTGGCAAGATAAGTCATAGACTTGCATTCAACTTCCTCAGTGCTGACACAACAACTGCTGCTTGGTTTAGGGCAGGCAAGGGAGCTGAGCTCTCTCAGTGCATGGGCTGTCATGAAGCATTCTTGAAAATGCCCCGTTTTCTGACCTTCCTTGCTTTTTTCTACATTTTGCAGTTGAAGCACCAGTTTAATAAATGAATTGACAAAGTCTTTTCCCTTGCCAGTGGATGCGCTTTTAAAAATGGCTTCATTAAAGGGAAGGATAGAAATGTAGTGGTGCTGTGTGCCTGCTCTGAGGTACTACAGACAGAAGATGTGTCCTTCTTCAAGTACATAATTAAGCAAGCTGATGTGCTGTCTAAACAGTGGCAGATATTTGTGGTGAGGTGGGAATTGAAAGGACATTTACACTGGCACATGCTTTTCTTACAGAAATTAAAGAGGATTCATCTGCTGTTAATGAACATCTTGCTCTAGGAACAGTGACTCATACAGGTGAAGTGGTTGATGGAAATAGATCAGTGGAGTGTCAGAAGTAATTAGAGAGCCTGCCATTTCCATACACCTTTTCAAGGGAGCATGTACAATCACCCCCATTTCACAGAAGGAGAAATCAAGAGGTGTGGCAGAAGGCAAGTTTCCTGCTTTGGAAAGAACACAGCACCAGGCATGCTCCTGAGCAGCCATTGCTGAAACTGAGAAGGTGCCACATCCCACACTCTTTCATGCAAGTCGCTTTGTGCCAGCACAAGCAAAACAGGGATGAGAGAAGCCAAGTGCAGTTCAGCACAACTATATGCAAGTCCGCGACTTGCTGTCTGAAAATTCCATCAGCAGATAGCAGCTGGATTTTTTTTGTTTGTATCTCCTTTGGAAGGTGCTGTGCGATTGGCTGAAGATAGTAGTGTGGAGCTGTACTTCAATGGACTCTGGGGTACAGTCTGTGCTGACCACTGGACGGACTGGGATGCCAGTGTTGTCTGCAGGCAACTAGGACTCAGGTGGGAACATCAGTCTGGTTGTGAGAGTCACGTGCTTGTGTGGCATTTGAATCAAAAGCTTCTGTGGTTACAGTCTCTCTGGCACACTGTGTTGGCTGGGGGAAAGGAGTTTGTTTTATGATCTAATATCCCGTTTTTCAGGGTCCTTTTCTACTGTTTTCTTTTGGAGGCTATGCCCAACCCAATCAGTACTTACAAGAATTTTTAAAATAGTTTCTGCTTTATGCTCCAGACTGTGAAGAGTGAGCTGTGAAATCGCAGCCCCTTTTTGGTATCACTTCCTGGACTTACAGTCATGATCTAATAGAATTTTTAAGAGTATGAATCCACTTTGGATATCTGGGATTTGGACATTCAAACTTCCAAATAGCAAGCAGATAAAAGGAAGAAGGTGATCTAAATATTTGGGCGTTTGAGTCTGTTGATGGGTTTGTTCATTGCTTTCAAACAAGGATGCCATTTCTATCTACACCAGCTCCTCTGCAGTAAGTAGACACACAGAAAGGTTAGGTGGTGGGAAGTGCCTTGTGCTTCCTTGTGCTTTCCCATTAGACTATAAATGGCCACCTCTTTATGCACTTCCAATCAGCTGGGCACATTGGGATGTGAAATATCACAACTAGACTGGAGAGTCACAACAACTGAGGGCATTTGTAAATCAAGCCATGCTACAGCATTTCTTTGCTCTGTTGCATTCTCTGTACCAGTGAGATTGGCACAGCTGGGAAGAAGAGTCATCCTGGACCGTGGCCTGTTCCCCTGCACCTGCAGTCAGCAAACTGCCATGGGGATGAGAACACCCTGCTGCAGTGTGGCTATCAGGAAGCTGTGTCAGGAGTTTGTAACCAGGGGAGTGCCATGGTAACTTGTGTTCCTCCAGAAGGTAAATATCCAAGGAAGGTTTGCTTCCTGGTTCTTTCAGTGTTGCTGATAAGGTGTAAAATCCAAGGCTGTGAAGCTGTGAAGAGAAAATAATGGGGAAATGTTCTTCATTCACCTGCTCTGCAGGTGGTTTTCTTCCTTCCAGTGGAAAATTATCTATCCCTTCCCAATCGCAAATACTCAGAATGGGTATATGTCTACAGGCATCAAGAGATGGCTGTTGCTTAGGACCACATCCCCTTTTTATCAAGTCAGGTATTTGTCTGCAGGAACCAAACCCCCAGTCATCACAGCAGCTCATTAAAGAGCTGTCCCTGGATCAGCAGTACCCCATATTGTGGACTGCAGTCACGGGTGCTTATGGGGGTTTTGGGGGGGAGGATGTGATAAGAGAGCAACCCCAGAGCTCCTCTGGCCAGTGAATGGTTCTGCACCCTGAACTGCTGGATGTGTGTTGTCTCTGTCTTGTTCTGTTGTGCTCTCTTTCCCTTTCTTGAAGCACAGGTGTGGGTGCCCCGCTGCGTATAGTTGGGGGGAAGGAGAGCTTTGAAGGGCGAGTGGAGGTTTACCATGACGGCAAGTGGGGTACCATCTGTGATGACCAGTGGGACGACCGGGATGCTGAAGTAGTCTGTAGACAGCTGGGACTCAGGTAATCTCCCTGCTGTATGTCATGGAGTAGTAACAGAAGTAGGGAGAATGAAGAACATGACCCTTCATTATATTAGCAGCCCTTTCTACTGGAGATATACAGAAACTCCACAAAAGATAATTCTGGACTGATCATCCTATAAAGTGGTTTAATACTTCATTCCTGTCAGTTCTATGGGTTTATGCTGTGAAAAAAGTTGATGCATCCCTGTCAAAGGGTTGTTTGTGTTTACCCCTGTTCACTATTTTTGCAGACGTATCCTAATGCAAATCTTGTTGGCCTCAGTGATAACTTGTCATGGTGATTTCCATATGTGACCTGCAGTTGCTTACTTGGTTAAGTTTCAACACCTCCAGTTTTGCTGATTGCCATTAGCCTCTTCAGACAGGAAAGCAAGAGAGAGCACCTCATTCTCCTGTGTGCCATTCCACGCTTTGGGAACTGTTGTATACTGAGCTTTCTTGAAAATCACATTGGTACAGGATTATTTAAAATAGATTATTCAGGTCTGAGACCACTCAAACTTTGGGAGTTTTTCCTGTTACTGAGATTGTAACTGAGACTGATGTTACATCATTGTCCTCAGAACTCCCCAAGTGTCTGAACTGTTTATGTTGCACGCACATTTTTGTTACCTGTTGGAAGGGCACATATAAACTTTCCAATAACATATTTTGGTTAACAGATGGCAACTCAACAGAAACACAGGTGGTCTATGGGAGAACAGTGACCTAGCATAGGAGAGTCCCTGTGCAAGGCTGAATCTGAAGGTATACAACTGGGACCTTCCTTACTGAGCATAGGTGTCTGTAATGTTTGCAGTGGGAACCCAAAAGCCTTGTCGTGGGCTCACTATGGGCAGGGATCTGGCCCAATCCTGCTGGATGAAGTGCAGTGCTCAGGCAATGAACTCTCACTTGACCAGTGCAAGAAGAGTGACTGGGGACAGCAAAACTGTGACCACATTGAAGACGCTGGTGTCTCCTGTGACCCTTTCACAGGTACAGATCTACAGCTCTGTGCCAGTCAGATGTGGGCGGTTGTACCCCCGTATTACTGGGCTGGCTCAGCAGGTAACTCCCTGGTTCAGGGTCCTGCAGAGCTTCTGTGTACAGCCCCACAAGGGTTGCCAGATGTGGAGGCAGAGGGCAAGCCGCAGATTGGAAATGGATCAGAGGCAGGCTCAGGGTGGAAAGGCTGAGGTGAATGCTTCCCTGACAGATGGGCGTGTTTGGGAGCAATGAATGTTTGTTTTTTGAGTACCCAAAGATAACCTGTCCTGGGTTTCTTTCACTGATGAGCTGTGCAGAGACTTAGCAATGGTTCACAGGCTGTTTCTTTGCCCCCCCTGCTGAGTGCTGACCTTTCCTTCTCTCCCCCTTGCAGAGGGCACTGTCAGGCTGGCTGGTGGCCGCAGCCCCAGCGAGGGCAGGGTAGAAGTTTATTACAATGGAGAGTGGGGCACAGTATGTGATGATGGCTGGACAGACCTCGGTGCCCAGGTGGTCTGCAGGCAGCTGGGCTTCAGGTAGGATTGAAAATATGTATAGTGTCTGTGCTTCCTAATTTCATCACCCTTCACTGGCATAGGCTGGACCTTAATCCTTCCATGTGTCTTTATTATAAGGCTTATTACCATTACGCAGCTTGATTCAGCATAAGATCAATAGGTACCTACATCCTTTCCAAGGCGAAAAAAAAATCTTTATTATCTCTTGCCTTGGCCTCTTTTGAAAGCAGATAACAGGCTTGATACTGTGCTGATGAACTCCTCAACAAAGTCAAGAAGTTCTCTTTTAACACTCCTTAAATTTGCAGGTGTATCAGCTCAGCACTGCCACCTCGTTTGCTCTGTCAGTGAAACAATATCACTCATCTGCTCCGTCAGCCAAATGTATCACCTGCTTCAGTAGCTGAACAAAGACCATCAGGGAAAAAAAAGAGTAGTAATAGGGATTTTCTATGGGATTTTCTAGGGATGTCCCCTCAGATATGAGGTTGAGAAGGATATAAAATCAGGATAGTATGGTCTCCTTGTAAATTTCAACTTTATAGACCAGAAAAAGATGAAACTAAATACTGCCCTTTTGAGTGCAGCTGCATACTGTGTTTGTCATCTCTTAAAAGCTTGCAGCTTTCTGCATTTCAATTCAAGGTAGCTGCTTCCATAAAAAAGAAGTATAATTACTTAAATACTGATAGTTTTGATGCCTTCTTTGCTAGCCCCTCCCCAGACTGATGTACCTGGTGTCATGTCTGCAAAGCAGCCGCTGCTCGCCCTTTGTGCTACTATGACTATGCCTTTGATCAGACACTAGGAAATGGACTGGTCTGAGCAGGCCTCTCTGAAAACTGAAGCTGGTGAGAGGTGAAGGTGCTTGGTTGCCATCCTGTGTATCACTGAGGGATTCAGGTCAGGAGGCCACCAATATCATAGTGAAGCTCTTCAGGGCAATCCCCATTTGGGTCTGAGTTTGGGTCTCTCTGCGGCATTCACAGTTTTAATGAATCTTGTGTTATGTTCTGTTTCCTTCCACTAGTGGTCCTGCTGCCCTGGCCTCTGAAGGGGACTATGCTGCTGGCCAAGGCTTTATCTTACTGGATGATGTGGCCTGTGTGGGGACAGAGCTGTCCCTCCTGGACTGTCCCCACAGCAACTGGGGGCAGCATGACTGCTCACATGCCGAGGATCTGGGAGTCCGCTGTTCCCCAGAAAGCAGCACAATCCCGGACAGCAGCCTGGGTAACTCACCTTGCTCTTGCCCTGGATGGTGGGAAAGTGTCATCTGCTGGTCTGTTCCCTTGGAAGCACTGGCAGATGTGGGAATTTTCCCTGAGCTGTTTCAATGAGGGGTCTGCTTTTCGAGGAGGAATGAGCCTTGGCTGTCTTTGGGCAGAGCCACAGAGCTGTGGCTCCACCAGACCAGCAGATAAATGGGAACTGAAAAGAGTTGTGTTGGCAGTCTAAGAAACAAACCTGAGTAGCTGAGGGACAGTGGCTGCCTTAACATGCCATTGTTCAAGGAACCCCTTTAACTAGACCCTTTAGGAAACTGGTGTAGTTAACACCTTGCTAAGACATGAGGACTTCAGATGCAAGGGGATGTTGTGTAAAAGTCTGTACTCCCTTGTGTGGATGGGAGTATTTCAAGTTAGCATAATGTCCTCATTTATATAATGCGCGATACTCTCTCTTTTCCTTACTATGGAAGACTTCACTGTTTGTCAGATATTTGTTATTGAAATAGTTGGCATTCAACTTTTTTGTTTTTCCTGGATGTAGAACTGTTCTTTTGCTTAGAGTAATGTAATAATTTTATAATTTAATGGATTTCTTTCCCAGGCATGTTTAAGCTTGTCTACTCTTGGCTCAGGAGTTAATAACTTTCCTTCTGTTTTGTTCTCCTCTTTACTCAGCTTTCAGAATATGATCCACTGATGATTTCCAGTATGTATTAAATAAATTATTATGTATGTAGTCTTCTGATTCAGCACAGAGGTAAAAAGTCTTCATGTAGACATTCTTCTTTTTTATTCTTTTTCCTTTTATTTTTATTTTTGTTTTAAGCTTACTGATGTCTGGGATTTCATCTTTTTCTATAGAACACAAGTTTTTGGACACCTGACACTTGTGGTGCTTTTTCTTGCAGCAACCCATGTGTTTTTTTCCTTTAGGGCCTCCTGTACGGCTGGTGGATGGAGAAAGCACCAAGGAGGGACGGGTTGAGGTGTTACTGAATGGGCAGTGGGGCAGTGTCTGTGATGATGACTGGACAGACAGAGATGCTGCAGTGGTTTGCAGGCAACTGGGATTCAGGTAAGAGCTGCATCCTACAGAGAGAAACAGCTCTCAGCGGGAGCACTTCTTTCTGGACTTGTTTCTGAGGGCTTACTCACATCTGACTCGATGATCTCTGAGGTCTCATCCAACCCAGTTGATTCTATGATGATTCTATGATCCTTAGTTTATCAGTTTTGGTATACCCACATATGCTTGGGGGAATAGGGTTGTCTTCTCACTGTGTGTGGAGTGACACATCAATATTATTCCTCTTACAATGTGCTGGTGCATCAGATTCACTTGTCTCCTGCTTACTGCAGATTAGCCACCCTCTCTCTAATTGCAGTGGTACAGCAAAAGCCCGAGCAATGGCTTATTTTGGGGAAGGCCATGGGCCCATCCATCTGGACAATGTAGAATGCAGTGGCATGGAGCACACCCTGGGGCAATGTGCCAGGTCGGACACCAGGATTCACAGCTGCTGGCACAGTGAGGATGCTGGTGTGATCTGTGACTATGTGGAAGAGAAGGTTCAAGATATCAGGAGAACAGGTGACATATCCTGTGGAAGAATCTGGAGCTCCAGTTGTAGGATCTCTGCATGTTTTTATGGTTTTTCCCTGTTGTTCTCTTTGGCTGAAACTTCACCTACAAAATAAGCATGTCCTGTCCTGCATTTCCTACTTTTTCCTTGTTTTCATTGTCTCTTTTAAGGGGCACAGGGTGCTCCAGACTAGTCTGAGAAGCTCCACCCTCGTCAGGTCCTTGAGGCTGCAGAACTTCCCCAGCCAAGTGCCCTTCCTTAGAACCCTGCAACCATGAGCAAGCTTTGGTGTTTAGAGTATTGAATATATATATACATATATATAGGTATAGGTCTGAATTCTGACATAAAACTACAGATACTGTGGGTGAGCACCTCCACAGAAACTGAGGAAGACTGTGGGACCAAATCTTCTATGAATTCCATATGCACAACCTAGTGTTGTCGATTACCTTGAGGATTAATGCCCTCAGGGAAGGTGACTCTGTGACAGCAATGCTGATACTTAAGCTGAAGGTCGCTACACAACTGGTCTAACCTTGCTATGCAGGTCCAGAGTCTGCTGTCTGTGGGATGCGCCTGCTCCACCGTCGCAAGAAAAGGATCATAGGTGGAAACAAGTCTCTCAGGTACTACCCTGGAATTGCTGTGAAAGCCAGACTGATTCCAGCTTTCCATCAGGCTCTGGAAATAGCCTGGCAAATGCTGAGTACATTAACACATTTTCACTGGTGATTTTTGAACTTGATTTGAACCAGTGGGCCTGGGAATGCCTGCCAGCTGAGCCCAGATGGGACAGAGTGGATGTGAAGAGAGGAAAATTGCTTCCATGTTTGTGACACTTGTTACTGCTCTGTTTCTTTGTCAGAGGCGGCTGGCCATGGCAGGCCTCACTACGCCTGAAAGGTTTTCGTCGGGATACTCGTCTGCTGTGTGGAGCAACACTGATCAGCAGCTGCTGGGTTGTGACTGCAGCCCACTGCTTCAAAAGGTGTGTTTGGCAGTGGGGACCCACGAGGGATACTCAGTGATGAACAAGATAACCTCATATAAGTTTATCCTTCCAGACCAGTGGAAAAAAATAAGCAAAGTTTCTAAACCAAGAAATTCAGGTGATGGTGTGATCTTGGAGTACTTATGGCAATGACTTAATAGACTTTATTTGTCACTGCTTACACCTGGCCTCTTAGCTTTGAGGCTTTACAACTTAAAGGGAACCAGCATTTTGCCATTTTTAAGTGCTTTCAAGAACTGTGAACAGATCAGTTCACAAGCCTGTTGCAACTCTTATAGCAATCTTAATAGGAAGAAAAGTCCTGTGCATGCTAGATGGTGATTTGGGACACCCATTGACTACAACATGTCCATATCTGCTAAAGAGATCTCACAGTTCTGCAGCTGGCACTGTTTCATCAGTGTGGTGTGAGGAGGTGGTTCAGTCCCGTAGCAACTGAGACTTGTGTGAGTCTGCTTCCCTTTTGGTAGGAGATCCTGAGTCTGTGTTTCTCCAGGTTTGGTGTTGATGTGCGACGCTACCTGCTGCGGGTGGGCGATTACCACACAGGTGTGAAGGAGGAGTTTGAGAGGGAGCTGCCCGTGGAGAGGATTGTCCTCCACAGGAACTACTGGGCTGGCAGCAATGACAATGACATAGCCCTGGTCCGGATGCGGGGCAGAGAAGGGCACTGTCTGTCCTTCAATCGCCATGTCCTGCCTGTCTGCCTGCCTGACAGGAAAGAGAGGTCTGACATCAATAGGCAAGCCTGCATCATCTCTGGCTGGGGAGACACAGGTGAGTGGGAGGGCTTTGAGGGGCAAAAAAGGTGGAGTCTGTGTTCAGAAGTCTGTATGGGCCATTAATTTGTATTGACTCAAGGCTGTGTTCCCACTGCTCCCATTGTCTGTGCCAGTGCATGGTGTTAGAACTGGGAAAGTGGGATGGTTTTTGTGCCATTGTGTTTTCTTCTTATTTTGAGGCTTCTTGAGTCTGCTCATGGTGAAAGCTTTGGTCTCCATAGCATTGCTCTGAAGCAGAGACCATGCTGCCGTCTGGCCACAGTTCTCTCCTTCTTCCCATTTCTGCACATGTTTTTGTCCACAGCAGACCCCTCAGGGAGCAGCTTGTGCAGAGCGGCTGTACCAAGCCTGTGGGAAGCCCCCATGTTTCCATGAGTTTCTGCCCTCTTCATGGTACTGTAGAAGTGAAGTGAGAGCTTGGAAGTGAGCTGGAAAGAATCTCTCTCAGACTCAAATCTCCCTCGATATTGCTGCAGGGACAGATGAGCTCTGAGGCTCGTTTCTGCACTGAGTTCTAAACAGCTTGTACCTGTCCTCTGAGCACATTGCTATGAAGCTTCCTAGGTAAAAGAGAGCAGGGAGGCTTTTCTGGGGCTCCTGTGACTGGAGAAAAGCCATATGCTTATCAAGACTTGCTGCCAAAAGCCCCAGGACCTTGTCTATTGATTTTGGACTTGCCCATCCTTACCAGCTGTTTCTCTAGCTATTACCCTCACTGTTGAACTGGAACTACACATTTGCCTTTGAAGTCAGCTGTGTCAGTTGCATGTGTCACTTTAGGATGTCTGGGGAGGATCAAGGAGCAACTTTTAGCCGTGTAACTAATTTAAGCTGTGCTGGGGCTTAGTGGCTAGAATCCCTCCCACGCAAACCTCACCTTTCTCAGTGAGAGCAGCAGTTACCTACTACCTTGTGAACTTATATAAACCTTGAGCACAGAAAGGTCATGCTCTAATATAGCACATGAGCCTTATGTAGACATAATGAGCCTTATGTTCTGAGCAACCTTGGGGTAATAAAGAGGTCTGATCAAATAGAGACAAATCTGGCCAAAGACGAAGTGAGCTCCCTTTGAATAATAATTGAATGCCTCTGAAACATCTTGTAAAACTTCCTGGAGGATTGAACACTTAACAGGTATTACTGCATTTATTCACTTGAGAAAACACTGTCCTTGTTTTACTGAGGAGGAAATGGAGGTTCAGAGAGGTGAAATAAATTGAACAAAGTTCAAGTTACTTGTTGGCAGAACCAGAAGTAAGACTCATCCTTTGATCTAACCCTTTTCTCCAAAACTCTTCCCTGTATCTTTGATCTTACAGCTCTTCTTTTGTGGTCTGGCTTGGCATCACTTCTTTCTGCAGTTCTGGTGGTTCAGAGATGCTGAGCTCAGCCTATTTCTGTGCTGCAGACCTGACATGAAATGTGCAAGTGTCTGTTTTTGTAGGGAGCACCATTGCTCCAGGTCGCTGCTGCTGTTTGTACATGAATCCCTCTGGCTGGTCTGTTCTGTTCCAGGGAAGTCCTACTCAAGAACTCTGCTGCAGGGGGTGGTGCCTCTTCTCCCGCGGGAAGACTGTGAGGTCCGCTATGGGCAGAAGTTCACTAACCGCATGATTTGTGCTGGGAACCTCTCTGAAGAGAAGCGGGTGGACAGCTGCCAAGGTGACAGTGGAGGGCCACTCATGTGTCAAAGGTCAAATGGGCGCTGGATCATTTTGGGCATCACTTCCTGGGGGTATGGCTGTGGTCGGAAGGATTCACCTGGTGTGTACACAAGGGTCAGCAAATTTGTACCCTGGATCAAGAAAGTGACCAAGCTAAAATGAAAATGACTGAGCTCTAGGAACTTCAGCATATGGTCCCTTTGCCCTGCAGCAGCAGAACGCTGTGGCTTCTGGTCTGTGACTGATGGAGATCTGTTTTCTCAGTGGACACTGGCAAAAGACTTAAATGTAGAATTGAGAGAAACAAAGTTATGATTGATTCTTTGAAGTCTTTGGTTTCACTTTAGTCTGTAATCTGTAAGCAAAGAATGCAGGTGCACTCTGGTAAGAATGATCAAGTATACGTTGCTCAAAGTATCTGAGTCCTGTAACGCAGTCACACTTGTTCCTTTGCCCTGGCACACAGAAATACTAGAAGCAGAGAAATACCTGCTGACTGAAAATGTATTCCTGTTTGTATGTTTGGACAGTTGAAAAACGCTGCAAGGAGAGGTGAGATGCTTGGAAGATGGCACTGGGTGCTGGCATAGTGGAAATCTTCAGATATTTTTTCATAACAGCTCTCTTCTATTCCAGGAATCAGAAGATTTGACTTGAGCTGAGGTTTCTTCCTTCCCTGTTATGTCTCTAGGGGGAACCTTTTCTCTTCTGAATAGTAGGTCTGCTTCCATATGATCCCTTTCAAGGGTCTGCCCCTGCTAAGAGATGCTTGTTCCTCCTCTGTCACACATTTCCAGCTGCCAGATGCTATGCTTTTATTGCTGCTTTATCACTATAGTGGTTCTTTGTGTGTGTTTGGTTTTTTGTTTCCTTAAAGTAGCATCTCCTAGAATCTTTAAATTTTTTTTAGGAGACAGGAGGTTTCTTGCCCTCATGATTACTGTGAAGAACTTAAAAATATGACCCCAAGTGGCTGAATAGACATGTTATTTTTCTTTAAATCCAAATGTAATGTTAATCTCAAACATTCATGTGTTGAATCATGATTTAACAGCACTGTGGGACCTTCCTTGTAGTACCTTATTCACCACTGTTATTAGCTGCCCTTTACCTGTGCTGTTAGTCCTTCATATCTTTGTGTTTTCAGTTGTCCTGTGAAACATGGAATTACTCCTGGGGCATAGATACACCTCAAGCAAATTACTCACTCCTTGTAAAAAACAGTAAGTGTGCTGCAGAGCAGCTTCTTACTTTCCTGAAGTGTGTACTATTCTTGAAACCTCTGGGCTGTTCTTTCTTTTTTTTCTTCTTTGCAGTATTTCTCTTTTCATTCCTCTCGTTGGGAGTAAGCTGGCTTAGCTCGAGGGTATGCCAGCACTGCCATCAAGCTGTAGTGCTCAGCCTGAACAGAAACAATGCTGAGAGAAAGCAGGGGTTATTGAACACTTCAATTTCTTCCAGAATTCCATCTTATCCAAACAAATGAACAGAGTTCCCTCTTATGCCTTAAGCAGTTTTTAAAGTTAATGTATTATTCTTGGGTAGGGTAAAAAAATATAAAACTAGACAGAAGGGCTAAGTGCATTTACAGCTGTGCAGAGCACACTGTCTTCTCACTGTGTGTAGATAAGCCAGAGGGAAGACAGGTCTGCTCAGAAGCAGAAAGCTTTGATGTGTAACAAAGGACCTCAATGTGGAGTAATAAGACAGGATGGGACATGTGGAACTTGTTCCAGATGTGCTCACGCTCTGTAGGGTGGCAGTGACTGGGTCTGGCACTGACCTGCTGTCTGGAAGGTCCGCACTCAAGGCCTTGAGGTGTTCAATTTGTAGGCAAACAGAAGGCAGACCACAGCCTGTTGATTAGCCTTGTCATATTATAGGGCGTGTGGTGACAGAGTCCTAGAAATTGCCTTGGATTCAATAAGTAGTCATTGCCTAAAGCTGTAATTTATCTTCTATAAAATAGCTTAATGTAAAGGTGCTAACCTGGCTAGGTGGCTGATTTTTGTGTGTGAATGTTAAACTAAATAGTTCTGTTTACCCTCTCCAGGAAAGCTGGGTTACCAGTGTAGCAATGGATGGTTTAAAGATCCTGCTCAGAAAGTTTGTTTTAACAAAGAATTGTAGGAATCTTTAAAACATGCAATGTCAGAATCCATGCAAACTGGCCTTGGAGACAAACCTGATCTGTTTGTGCCCTTCTCGAGGTACTGAGTGTCTTCAGTGCAGCTTGTGCTGACAGCCCTGTTTGGAGTGCCAGGCTTGACCCCCTGGCAGTGCTGCACTTGGCTCTGTGCTGGCTGTGTTGTCCTATGGCTGCTGGCAGAGAGTATCTAAGATGCAAGCTGCAGACTGCTCCTTATCTCCCAGGAATTAAAATGGCAGGAGGACTGAGGGCAATTATGTCACAGACCTCTTGTTCTTATGGGGCATTAAATGCCAAGTTCCACACTGGCAGCAATGTCTGGAAAACATGGAATAATTTGGCTTTTAGCTTCAGCCTCCCCCTAGCCAGCATGCTATGGCATCTCAAATGGAGTTTCTGTGTCTTGGGTACTGTCACATCTCCAGTTTAACCTGATTTGATCTTTCAGTTTATACCCATAACCCCAACAGGCATAGAAACACCCAAAGCACTGAAACAGGGAGGTTATTTCCCTAAGCCTCCTTAGCGGGTGGCCTTTCAGGAGTTAGAATAAATTACCAGGTAACATGAGGGAGATGCAGGCCTGGCATTGTCTGCTGAAATTCCCATGTTCTAGCTCAAAATATTTTTTCCTCCTAGATCTTGTCACCATGAAAGCTGTGACAATCCTTGTGATTAATATCTTGTGAGTCTTGCATGAGGCAGGAGGAGGGAAGGAAGTATCCAATCTCCTTCCACCGCTTTTACACCCTACTGGTGCTGTAGGCGAGCCTGCCAAGACTCTCCTCCATTGTCCTGGCCTGTTCCAGAGCACCACTATTGCTCTTTGCTGCTTAACCTGGGACTGTGGTCCAAACCAAACTCCTGTGCTTTGCCACTGAGGCTTACCAGAACTGCCCAGGTGCATGAGCAGCATTCAGCCACCACATGACTGTACTTTGTAATGTTGGCCAGCAGCAGATGTTCCAAACGATAGTACATGTGAGTTTGTACTGAACAAGTTTTAACAGCCTTTCCTTTGGGGGAATTTTGTTCCTGACCCATAAATTAATTACTTGCATTACTATTATTATCATTAAAAATGGAAGTACAAGTACTTGATCCTCTAGGTGTTGTACAAACACTATGCACTATCCTTTTTTTTTTAAGTTTAAGAATTTATATCCCTAACTTTTAAAAAACTATTTAATGTAAGCCTTCATCTTCCATATAAATGTTTAAATTTTTAATTTTGTATTTAATCCAACTAAGCTCTCAGTCTCAATATTTTCTGGCAACAGAAACCAATGCAATTTTATTCTCCATAGCACATAATTTCCTTTTATAGTTCCTGAATTAATTGCCTTTTGTTTTTATTGAATCCCATCTGTCCTTGTGTTCTCGGTCATGAGAGGAACTAAGGGGCCTGGCTTTATGTTCTCTGTTGTTCATTACTCTAGAGGTAGTTCCTAAGACTGTGGTTTCTCTGTTTCTTTTCAACTCAAACTGTTTAGGTGTCTGGTAACATGCTGACTGTCTCTCCATGTCTTCTCTTTCTGATGGATCTTTAAACTTTGGTAACCAGAACTGAATGCAGTTTGCCAGGGGAGGCTCTGTCACCTGCTGATTATTTGAGTACAATTTTCCATAGTAAGCAATGCTGTGAGTGATTTCAGTGCTGTACTGTCTTTATGCTGGAGCCAGCTTTACACTTGCTAGTGTGGTTGTGGTGGCAGCCTTGCCACAAGGGGATGAAAGCCCACCAAGGTTAGTTGTCCCCATGTCTCAGGAGGTGCAGAAGTTGCACTGAGCTCACAGAAATGTCTGGGGAGCTCTGAGCAGGGAGCCCCAAAACATCTGTGTAGAGCTTTGCCTTGGCTGACGCACCTGTAGGGCTGCTGCAGTCCACCTTTGCAGCATTGCTAGGTGGGATGAGGCTAATGCATATACTCTGTTTCTAGGGACTGACAGCTCAGTCAGTGTTGCTGTGGCTACACTTTGCCATGTGGATGCTGTGAGACAATTTCCCATAGCAGTGTGGCACATGCTGGCTATGTGAGAAAGGGAACATCACTATGACTGGCTAGGAGCAGGGGCAGGAGGAGAAATGTGGCTATGGTAAGGGTCTGAGGAGCAGCTATTAGTGGTCCAGGTATTTCTCTTTGAGGGAAAACCCCAGTGCTCCAAAGGCTACCCAGTGCTGGTGCCTTCCTGACCTGCAATGCCTGCACTGGTAGCCATCCATGCTTTGGCTAGCAAAAGCTGGGTTAAATATTTATCCCTTTCCTGTGGCTGAGCACTGTTCTGATGATTTCTATGAATTATGTTCTATGCTGTAATTAATCAGGTAGCTGTTTATTAACCTGGACAGGACACTGATTACCCTTGTAATCCCTGTACTCTTGTAGCAGAGAATAACAGATCAGTTTTTCAAAGGTATTAGTGGAGGCATTGGTGAGGAACCAGGAATGTGGATATTTGCCGTCTCAGGGGTAAGAGAGGTAGATCTGCCTTTTGTCTGTCTTCCTTTCTTTCTGAAGCCAATATCCTGAAGTTTCTTCACCCCCAAAGAGCTGCAGTGATCCACCAACCACTTGAAGACAGACTTTTATGTGTATATTCAGCAATCAGATGAAAGCTTTTGAGAGGTGAACTGCACTGTGGTATTTAACACTATTCCAATAGACCCCCCAGGAGTTTCTTGCAGCTAGAGGGACCAGAATCACCTCTGGTGGTAACCAAACTGCTCCTTGTAGAATGAGGCACTGCAGCCTTGACCAATGCATGTCTCCTGGGCTGTATTTTCACTTGTTAGGAAAAATATTTAATTTTCCACATCAAGAAGAAAACTTCATTTGTGTAATACCCCACTCAGTACTATTAAAATCCCTTTCTACTTACCAGTAACTGAGTACATCTGAAATCAGTCAAGTGCCAAAACTGTTGTGTCTCTTGGATCACCACCAATGGCTCACAAGGTATGCTAATAAATGGATTATATTGTGACTGTGTGGGGCTCTGTCTTATTTTTAATAAAGTAATCTGTTTCAAGGGCAGGTTTTAGGATTCTTTTCAGCACCAAATTGAGCTAATTAAGTGTCACAGTGTTATTTTTAGAGAAGCTTCAACATGCAAAAGCATGTTGCAAAGTCAGAATCATGTTAGCTGCCATTACAATGAAATGCAACAGTTCTTCAAAGGCCATAGTTTTGGCCATTTGGAACAGGTAGGGAGCAGGTTAATTCATTGCACTTAACAGGCTTTAATATATCAGCTTTCTGATTTGTTGTTATAGGTGATTTTTTTATACAAACTTGTTCAGCATGAATTAGTGTCCTTTTAGTCTAGGATTCCTGTGTCACAATTCTAAGAGTCAAAGCCAGCCTTGCAAAAGTGGAAACGGGAGAAGAGAAATGCAGCTTGAACAAGCCATCGATTCAAGAACACTGTTGTACTCTACGCCCACCACCCCACTGCTGAAACCTGAATTTCTGTACAAAAAGGCTTTTTTGAAACATAGTCCAGCTCCTTGCAAGGTCTGAACTGACTTTCCCAAGTCATTAGGGTTAGACTGCAGCTTGGTGTAGCTGATGCCTGCAGACTCCAAGTACTGTAGCATGTAACTTTGTGTGTGTACTGACGCCAGCCTGCTGTTGGGAACTGACATGCACTGACTGGAGAAGGAACTGCTTGTGCTTAACACTTTCTTTGCTTCATGTCTGCCTTTGGGGTTTTCTAACCCACCTTCATTTCCTCTCTTGCTTGTGCAAACCTGGGAAGCAGAGTGCAGGCATTTCAGTTGGCCTTCCCTGTCAGCAGGCACTGGTCCATCAAAGGGGTTCTGCAGCTCTTCTGTAGTCACTGCCTGGGAAAGAACAACCCTGAAGCTGTGCTTAAGGTTACAAGTCTGTCAAATGCTGTGTTTTGTATTAAAGCACTTGACTGCTGCTTTCATATGATGAAAGCCTTGGGAGGAGTGTTTGGCATGAGCTTACTTGTTTCAGATTGCCAGCTGTAGGATAGCTTTGGATTTTGAAACTGAAATGTCAATCAGGACAAAACTGGGCTTTACTTCAGACTTTACTAGGATAGCTACCATATTCACTGGGAGAGAGGAAGGAGGGCATTCAGGTATCACTGCTGACATTAAAAAATTCTTACTTGGATACAATTCCTCTTTCTAATGGAGGAAGACAGGATAGTGCTCAGACTGCCTTGGGTTGCTGGGCTGGGTCCTGTGCTGCTTTCAAACTGGCCTGTCTAGAAGGGATATCTAGCATTGGTAAGAGGTTTCTATAGAATTCTGTTTATGTTGCAAAAGTAAAAAGAGGAAGTAGAGCCAGCAAAAAAAGTATGTGGATGACCCAGCTGGAGTCATCTATGTTTAGAAAAAACATGTGGATTTAAGACATGCTGATGGAGGACAGGCATAAGACTGACAAATTCAAACAAATTGGTGAAATCCTGGTGTACCACTTGATCTTCTCTCTGGTCTTCAAATCCCACACATTCTGCCAGAAATAAAAGGCACCCTTCTCTTTACAGATTTTCAAAACTAGCCTGTCACTTGAAAGGAAGAAACAACTGGCTTGGATCAGCTTTACCAAAAGGAAGCTATGGAGCTGTGCAGCTCTGATGTCAGCTAAGGGCCCTGTTCCTCCTATCCCTTATATCTGCTCTGGCCTTCATTGCAACATCAGGGCATCTGTGGCTCTAAGGGCTGAGCTGAGAACAGGCAGAACTCACTGCTGGACTCAGGTTCAGTTGTTGCCCAACAGAAGAAACAAGTGGACAGGAATTCAAATTTCAGCAAATTAACCCTGTTGAGAGGTGTTTGCTGAGCATGTTTTGGTTCCAGCCCATGCCAGCCCTGGGGCTCAGGAGCCAGCAGCAGCTCTGCCCAAGGTTTCCATGAAAACAGGCCATGCAGTGGTGTGCTGTCCTGTGTGCCCACAGGCTGGCCTGCACAGTGGGCCCTTGTGTCACTGCAAAAACAGGGAGTGTGAGGGAGATTTACCATGACACTGTAAATGGACAGCTCAGCTGAAACCACTTTACAAGTTTATACTTCTCTGTTACTTTCTTCTAAGAACAAACCCACTTCAACTAACAGGAAAACCCTCTTCTTTGCAATCTAACTAATCTGCTCTGCTAAAACCTGAATTGTATACAAAGCAGAAAATGTGCTTCTAAAGGTTAGTTCCTTATTCTTTTCCTCCCCTTCTCACATGTGCAGGCTTGCTGGAGGTAAAGTAGGATTGCAACCTCCAATTGTGGGATGGAGATCTATTTAGGAGGGCACAAAGGTACTATTCAGACCACTGAACACTGTGGTTTTCTAGAACCAGTAACCAAGCACACTGGAGGAGAGCTCCTTTGCTTCAAGTTTACTGTTTCATTATCTCTAGCAAGACTAAGCAGCAGATTCTGTGATTCAGCGCAACTCTGCTGAGGTCTCAACAGAAACGCTTTTAACTCCCCACATATTTAAGCCACAGCTACTTTGATTAAGACTTGAGAAATCTTTATTGTCTTGCGAGGCTTGTCTTCACAGCTATATGGGTTTAACAGTTTGGTTAAACTGATGCAATTTTGTGTTGACACACTGGGGTGATGCTCTGTTTGAATCAGATGTCTCTCTTTAGATGAGTCTTGAGCGTCCACACACAGGATGCCTGAAGAAATAAGCAAAGAGCATGCCCTATGCACTAAACTCCTATTAGTAATATATTTAACCCTCCTACATAAATATGGGTCACTAGATTCAACACTAAATGTAACCATAGAGGTATACAAATCTACCTTTCTTCCCCTAAGAATACATAGGAAATTACCTTGGGAAATGCATTAAAGTTTTGAATGGTAAGTTTTACAGCACTTTGTCACAGCATTTTGCAAGGACATGGCTAAAAGTGCAGATGTGTCTAAATATGCTGATAGCCTTTGATATAGTGCACAAAGCAATGAGCTGTCAGTACCTACTCAAGGTTGGTCACCGGCCTAGAGAAGAGAGATGACAATAGAAGCAGCTGATTTAATCTGGGAATCCCCAAGTCTCCTAAAGGAGGAGGAGGAGCCTGTTCAAAGAGCTTGCCTCCTGAATACATCAGGGATATGAGATCTGCAGGTAAAATAGGTGAACACTCTATAAGCACAGATAATTTTAGGGATCAACTGATTTCTTTTACAGAGCACCCTGCAATAGATCCTACTTGCTCAAGTGAATAGTTCTACGGGGAAAAATAATTTCTCCCTTGTTTA